>NW_027269279.1:2713333-4046666 GCF_023055355.1 Agelaius tricolor
TAGGACAGCTTTAAATTGAATCTAGTCTGAGGGGATGCACCAGCCTAATGCCAGCACCCTCCTTCCTGCAGCCCAAAACCTGTGGCACGAGAGACTGAGGAGAGCAAAGCATTGAGTGGTGAGCTGTCCCTGTAGATGAGGAGGCACAGCCACCTCCCATCCCTAAAACAGCCCCCATAGCCAGGGCTCTGCCCCTCTGTGCCCCACTGCCTGTCCCAGCCCCACAGCTCTGCCTGCCAGCCCAGGCCTTGGAACTTGCAAGGAATTCATGCTGCAGCTGAACATTATTCACTTCACAGACCAAGCCTTGGCACCTTCAAAGGCACAGACTGGAGGGATGGAAATCAGCTCCTAGGAGGAAATTCTGAGGGAACTGGGATTGTCTGGCCTGGAGAAAAGAAGGCTCAAGGTGACCTTGGGGCCCCTTCCAGAGCCCAAAGGGGCTCCAGGAGAGCTGGAGAGGGACTTTGGAGAGAGCCTGGAGTGACAGGACAAGGGGGAATGGCTTCCCATAGCCAGAGAGCAGGGTTAGATGGGATATAGGGAACAAATTCTTCCCTGTGAGGGTGGGCAGGCCCTGGCACAGGTTGTCCAGAGAAGCTGTGGCTGCCCCTGGATGCCTGGAAGTGTCCAAAACCAGGCTGGATGGGGCCTGGAACAACCTGGGACAGTGGAAGGTATCTCTGCCCATGGCAGGGGGTTGGAACCCTGGATGGTTTTTCATCCCTTCCAACCCAAACCACTCTGTGATTCCATGATCCTACTATCAGGCAGCCACCTCCCTTCCCTGGCTGTGGGACTGTTCTGCCACAGCAGCAGGTTGGACTTTTGGGCTGCATTTTCCTTCCCATGTATTTATCAAGGCAGGACTCCATGATAAACTTGCCCCAAGGCTGTGCAGATTCCCATGGTTACTGTATTTCTGGAAATGTTTTTCCTCCCACAGGCCCACGAACACAGAAGGGCTTTGCCAGGCAGCATGGAAATGAAAGCACTAAATTGGACTGAATTTCCAAATGCTGTGTGCTCTCTTTCCAAGGGGCAGCAGAGTCTCCTGGGATGAGAGTCTCTGAGCACACACTTCCTAAAGGAAGTTTACTTTGGGCCTCCTTAAATGGGAGCAGCTCATGCATTCCAGTTCTCACATCTGATTTCTCAGTGGATGGAAAGAGACACCAGGAGTCATCAGCCTGTTCTGCCTGATGGCACAAATTCCAGCAAATTCAGCCCCCAGGCAGTCCCAAAACCATTTCAGTTGCTGATGAGGAGAGCCTGATGAAGTGAGACTAATGTAGGATGATATCTGTGATAAAGGAATCTTCCACAGACTTCCTGGGGCTCTCCACCCACCGTGCTGGGAGCTCCCCTCTCCTAACCTGCCTCTGCAGGTGCTCCCACCTCAGTCCTTGCCATGGGCCAGGAAATTCACTATTACTCCAGCTAATGGAGATATCTGGCTCATTAGAATCAGCCTCATTTCTTATCAGCTCCCTCCTTTTGCTGGATGAGCTTGGAAGCCTTGGAGGCTCAGGGATGGAGAGCAGGAGGAGAAAGTTACTGGGCAAGGAAAACTCTTGCTCAGGCATGGATCAACCTGAAAAAGCAGCAACTGTGGGTAAAGGAAATCAGAGCAGTCCAGGACATTCCCTCTGCAGCTGAGGTGGCTGAGACCATTTTCCATGCTCCAGGCTGTTATGGGAAGTACACTTAAAGGCATCCCAGACTATTCCTGCACCTGGCTAACAGCAAAACAGGTGTTTCCTACGAGACCTGGACAGTGCTGGAGTTTAGTCTGAGGCATGCAAAGTCACTCAGGCATGCACACTCAGTGTCCCACACTCCCAACACAGTAAACAGAAAACGTGCTCCACCATGTCCAAATCCTCTCTGTGACGATGAGCTGTGTTGGTGAGGGTGGGAAGAGCAGGAAGACAAAAAGCCACATCCCCCAGGGAAGAGGCAGAGAGACTTTGTTCCACACAGATCTTGGGTACACTGACTTGTCCCCTCCCCTTTGCCTTCACCCAGGAGAAGAATTAGCAGTGACTAAACCTGTCAGTCAGTCATTGAGAGAAGGAGGGCTCTAGTTTGGCACGGAGGTGTGAGCAGTGCATGCAGAGGTTGGGCCGTGGGCGGGTGCCGTGTGTTTACCTACGTGGCAGGGAACCTGGACTCGGGTTCATTTCAGTTATCCCATGAGACCTGCTCAATAACGGACTGTTGAAGGAAAAAAGCAAAATAAAACAAACAAACAAACAAAAAAAGAACAAAAAACAAAAGAAGAAGCTCATAAATCCCACATGAATTTGCGCTGGTGCAGCCCCAGCCCCCCCGTCCCGCAGCGATGCCCTGGCACAGCCCCTGCTTCTTCTCCACTCCTTCCCTACCAAGCAACACACATGGGGATCACACAGAAAGTGATCTGAGTTGAAGTGGTGAAGGGAAACCCAGCATCAGAGTGGCCCAGCAGGTCTGGGCTGCCCCAAAATGTGCAGAAGTCCTTCTCTGTTCACTGGGTGCAGTGCAGACACCCCAAGCTGAGGAGCTGCTGCTCGTAGAGCTCCAAGTGTTTCCCCATGTGGGCACCAAGCTCAAAGCATTTTGCCTGCCCTACAAGGGCTCAACCACTTCAAACATCAGCAAGAGACACCAGGTGAGAGGCAAAGCAGGTTTGCTCATGCTGAGCTTCCTCCCAACTGCCCTATGTTTAATGCTGACTCCTGATCAGCATTATTTGCCCTTCCTTATCCCCAGTCCCATATGATGGAACTGGCTGCCAAGGAGAGCTTGGCACAGCATCACTGGGCTTTGGGATCAACAGCAAGCACAGAAGGACCACAGAAGCACAGGGCCATCTGCACCATGTTAACACACAAGCAAAGTGTGTGTTAAATATGCCCAGGACCCAGACATTGCTGATACACATAAAGACAAAAAATCTTGCAGTGATGAACACTACAACTAGAATGATGTGCACATTTCCACCTATATTTCAACTGAAAAGAAGGAGCAGATACTGGAATAGTCCTCCTGTGAAAGACCAAGGAACAAGGAGAACATCAGCCTTTTTCCCAACCAGGGAGCAGCTTTGTGCCTCCATCTGAGCAAGGTCTGGAGTAGGGGAATGGGCCCTGCCTGGCTGCACAGTCAGTCCTTTTGCAGTAAAAAACCATCCAGGCTAGACTAGTGGCTGGGAAATTCTTAATTTTGTTCCCCTGCCCATTTCTTCCCATTTGGGATCCCCATCAAAGAGAAATGCTGGGCATTCCTCACTGCCATGCCACTGGGCAGGACATCTGAGCTCACCTTTGACCTGATATTCCTTAGTTGCCGGCTAACACTGGATCTGTCTTTCTTCAAGAAATCAGGGTTGCTTTTTGATTTCATAATATCTGGGAAGAAGCAAAAGAAGTGGGATTAGCCTGGTGCCTACTGCCTTCCTGCAAGGACAGGGCTGAGGCTGTGCCCTCCCAGCCCAGGACAGTGCCCCGATGAGCCCAACTCTTAGTGCTGCCCCAAGGGCAGAGGGGGCTTTTGGGCATCCCTGCATCACGAGGTTTTCCTGATGCAAAACCCCAGAAGGCTTTCAAAGCCCATCAGCTTTGGGCTGGAAGGCCAAGTCCTACACTCAGACCCATTCCTGCACAAGGGTTTGTACTCCAGGATTCCCTGTTAGCTGGGGACACCCAGGACTGCTTGGAGCTGCTGGAGGAGGACTGACCATATCCCGATACAGTGGTGTTCACAGGGGATTTCTCTCCCTGAGCTTCTGTGGCTGCTTTCAGCTGCTCTTTCAACCTGCTGATATCACAGTCTGCCTTGGCCTTCACGATGCTCAGCTCCGTGTAGATGTCTTTGTACTTGTCGCTGGCGTATTTCTTATCCTGGCAAGGGAACAAGAACAACCCCATGGAGCCAGACAGACAGCTGGAGCCCAGGGGTTTGTGGATGCACTCAAGAGGAGCTTGGCAAATGCTGATGGAAGAAGAGCAGGCAGCGGGAGAGAGGCTCGGCCAGGGCAGCTCACGCCCTCGGAGCTGCTTCCAACAGGGAACGGAGACAGGCAGAGAGCTGAGAGCCAAGGGCCAGCACACAGTGCTGCCCGTGCCTGCAGCCCCTCAGCTACAGGCCTTTAGTGGCTTTTCATTTTAGCCAAGACACAGAATTCAAGTAGAATTCCCAGAAATGGCTTTGGTTTGTCCAGAGCAAACCAGTTCCACTGCTGTGAGGCTGGGCAGATCTCTAACACTGATTGTTTGTGCCAGTTAAATCTGATCTGATGTGACAGTAAATGGGGAAATCAGGCTGAAAGGGATGTTTTCCCACACTGTCTCCTTTGTGGGGTAAGCCTTAAGTTGATACATGGAATGCTTTACTGATGACATCAAAATGGGCATTGAATTACATTCAGGAGAAAAATTAAATATGGTTTCAAATCTAGGTGTAAATGGGCTGAAATCTAAGCACAGACACAGGAGCAGAGCACAGTAAGAGGATTTGCAGAACCACCCCTGGCATTACCCTCAGTGCTGTCTGCAGCTCGTCTTTGAGGGAGCTGATCTCCTGCTTCAGGTACTGGATTTCGGATTCTTTCACCCGCAGCAGGACCTGTGGGAACAAAAACCAGAATCTTTGCACCCAAGCAGACACAGTGTGACACCTTCTGTACCCAGAGCAGCCAAGCCAAGGGCTGGAGACTCAGCCCCATGCCAGCACCACAAAGCCTCTGGTCCATCCATCTTCTGCTTCTCACAAGAAAACTCCTCTGGGGAACTCGCCCAAGCTCGCAGTGCTGGTGCTGATGCCCTGCACACCCCAGTTTCTGTCCCCCACTGCTCTGCATGGATTGCACCCCAGGGACAAGCAGGGGCTGCAGAAGGAAGAGCGAGTGTCTGGCTCAACATGGTGAGGAGATCAGGACCCCAGAATCTCCTGGCCTCATACAGCTCATGGTAACAGTGCTGACCAGCCATGAGAGCCGACTGGGGACAGATGGCTGTGACACCTGCCAGCTGTGACTCTCTCCCAGGCTGTGTGCTGGGGTACACAGCACTTGTGCCCACCCACGTGCCTCTCTGCAGAGCTCACCTCCAGCTCGTAGGCGTCCTTGCCCTGCGTGAGAGGCGACCCAGCAGCCTCTCCCCCGCCCTCCCCGGTCAGCAGGGTCCGCAGTCGCGTGATCTCCGCAGCCAGGCGGTTATTCAGCTCCTGGGGAGAGGAGGAGAGCCCTTGTGGGAAGGAGGAGCAGGGCCACAGCTCAGCACGGAGCTCAGGGTCGGCAGGGCAGGGAGCCTCACCTGGTTGTGGGCGTTGAGCTCCTGGTTCTCCCGCTGGCACTGGCGGAGGGCCTGCCTCTCAGCCTCCAGCGCCTGCGCCAGGTGCGCGTTCTCCAAACACTTCTGGGAATACTGCTCCGAAAGCACCTCCAGCTCCCGCTGCACCGACTGCAGCTCCTCCCTGCACAACACACCTGGGGGTAGTGCCCTCCCCACACACACACACATCCCCATTCTTCCTTCAGCCTCCCAGGACAACCCAACAGGGAGCTAAGCACCAAGGATGAGGACTGCATATTCCCTTTGGGGAAAAAACTCAAGCCCAGAGCAAGTCAACTCTTCCCTTTCCTGGCAGAGCCATGTTTGGGCACCAAAAGGGACAGGATGTCATTCTCTCAGAGATTAAGTGGCAGAACTTTCTCAGGTTTCCAAAAATTGAGCTGAGATCTACCAAAATCTACCAATGCCAAGTTCTTCCTTGTGAGGGTCGGGAAGCCCTGGCAGAGGTTGCCCAGAGAAGCTGTGGCTGCCCCTGGATCCCTGGAAGTGTCCAAGGCCAGGTTGGATGGCGCTTGGGGCAACCTGGGATAGTGGAAGGTGTGCCTGCCCATGGCAAGGGGCTGGAGTGAGATAAGCTCTAAGTCCCTTCCAAACCAAACCATTCCAGTATTCTAAGTTTGCTCTGGGCACTCAGGACCAGGTATATTTGCACACCTCCCCAACTTATATAGACGTATCCAGGTTGATAAAGGTGACAGGCAGCCCTGCTCAGCTCCCACGGGAGGACAGCCTTGCCATGGAAAACTCAGAGCTTCCTCCTCACTTTTTGAACAACCCTGCTGCTGCAGCTGTATGAAAAGCAGCACTGGCTGCCCATCTGCTACTTCTGGGGACCATAAAGGAGCTATTTTGTATAATGTGGGGACATTGACCTGAAGCCTGAAAGATTACGGGCAACCAGGAGGCTCTGATGGATGCAGAAGCCCCTGAAATAACCCCAAACTCATCGTCAGAATCAAATGGGAGAGGAGGGCCCCCCACACATGATCTCCCTGCCAGATGGTGACAGAGGACAGGGATGGCCTTACAGGTACTGCCTTCGGAGGGCCTCGATGTCGGCGTTGACACTGCTGATCTGGGAGCGCTGGGACTTCTCCAGCTCCCGCTCCAGCTCCTCCCGGTGCGCGTTCTTCATGGCTTCGATGGCTGCGAGGGGCAGCACAGGGTTAGCACCCAGCACCCCCAACCACAGCCAGGTTTTTGTTCATTTCTTAAAGGAACAAAACATCCCTGCAAATCTCCCACTGCTTCATGGCCCTTTCAGTCTGTGCCCCAGCTGCAAAGGGGCTTCTGCAAATCCTGCTTTTTAACAGAGTCCAAATGATTGTCCCCTTCACACATTGTTTCCTGGACTGTGGGACTCGTAATGTAGAGCCCCTGAACTCCAGTGTTTCAACATTCCCTGGGGCACTGAAGAATTAATTCAGTGTGGAATTGGCAATAATTTAACACAGGAATCACTAATGCCTTTCAGAGCTGGAATGCAAAACAGATCAGACTGTCTAACAACCAAAGACAGGGGTACCAAGCCTGGAGAAAGACCAGGAGATGAGCACCAAACCTGGATGACCAGGAGGTGAACCTCCACCTAAAAAACATCTTTCCCACAAGCCCATTCCCATCTCCCTGTGCAGCCCACCCAGCCCTCACCCCATCCCTGCTCTGCTCCTCAATGCAGCCAACACCACGCCCGTGTCCCCACCACCACTGTCCTGCCCCACCATGGGTCCCCCTGGTACCTGAGATGGTGGCAGCCGTTTCCTCTGCCAGCAGGCGATCCTTCTCCTCCCGCAGCTTCTCCAGCTCCCGCTGGTGCTGCCGCTGCAGGTCCTCGATCTTCTTCTGGTGCGTCTCCTCCATGGCTGCAAAGCCCCTCTCACATGTTGCCTGCAAAGGGAGGAGGGGAAAGGGTTGGCCCAGGAGCACAGGGTTGGTGCCACGGCGGTGGGGAGCCCACCAGGAGCCACAGCTCAGCTCCCCAGGTCCAGCAGGGATCTTCTGCTCCCCCAGCCAAGGAGCACGATGGACCTCGCAAAGGTCAGGGCTTGTTCTGCAGTCGCTTGACCCCTGACAGCTCCAGGGAAAAGGATGCACAGGGGCACACCCAGTTGGGGAATGCAAATATATGGAAAAAAACAATCAAAAAAACCCTTCTGTGCCCCTTCTGCTCTTTTCAATGCCTGTTTTTTTCAACCTCTGGGTGTAGGGAAGATGACGTGAGAGCAACAGGATCTTAATTCCCAACCGAGTATTGCTATAAATGCTGCAGGGAAAATTACTTGCTAATTGAATTACTAGGAAAGAACTCGAGCCAGGACACAGGAGGAGCAATTTGGGGAGTCGGGATTCACCAGGGGTGAGGTCCTGAATTCCTGCCTGGTCCTTCTGGTTCCCAGCTCAGCTGCCAGCCTAAGCACATCAGATCCTGGATGGACACACGGCTGCAGGACACGGACAGGAGCAGCAAAGCCACAGGCAGGCCCAAGCCACGAGGGAAGAAGGGGCACACACTGGGGACAAGGTGCTGAGCCCCATCAGGCAGCTTGGGACAAACCTGATGCCAAGCACTGTACAGGGCTTTACCCCTTAATGACACAGGCTGGCTTTATTCCCTGATTTCAGCTGAGCTCCCCTTGACTAACACCAGTGTTTTCCATGCAAAGTGAGAACTGTCACCTCTGGGACCCCATGGGAAATTTTAGGGGGACAAATTCACTCACCCAGTGGCAAAAGTGCTCATGACAGTCCAACACTACTGACCCTCACTAACATACATCCCTCAGCATCACCTTCTTGGCTAATGCTCTGTTACCTACACCTAATCCTCATTTCCAATTTTTAGCTTTGGTGGGTTTTTCCCTCCTATTTAATTTTTAATCCTGAAGCATTCTTCACTTTCCCAGCCTTGTTTGTTTATTTGGTTTTTTAGACTCCTAACTCAGTGCCAGAACCTGCCTGGACTTGGCTGTGGCACAGAGCAGCCCTGCAGGATTCTTCATTACACCCAGAATCATAGAATATGCTGAGTTGGAAGGGATCCACAAGGATCATCAAGTCCAACTCCTGAAACACCTCGAATTTTGGAAGAAAAAGGTGCATACTCTACCACAGGTCTGGCTGCAGATTCGCTATTTAATGTATTGTAAATGCATTGCCATAAATCCACATGTACAAATCAGTATCTCATAGAATCACAGAATGGTTTGGGTTGGAAGGGACCTTGAAGCCCATCCTGTTCCACCCCCTGCCATGGTCAGGGACACCTTCCACTATCCCAGGTTGCTCCAAGCCTTGAACCTGGTCTTGGACACTTCCAGGGATGGGGCAGCCACAGCTTCTTGGGGCCACCTGTGCCAGGGCCTCACCACCCTCACAGGGAATAATTTCTTCCTAATAATAAATGTAAACATACCCTTCCTTCATCTAAAAGCTATTCCCCCTTGTCTTGCCACTTCATGCCTTTGTCAAAAGTCCCTTCCAGCTCTCTTGGAGCCCCTCTAAGCACTGGAAAGGGCTCCAAGGTCTTCCTGGAGCCTTCTCTTCTCCAGGTTGAGGAGTTATGTTTGTGCTACTAATATTACATTCTCCATCAGGTTCTTAAGAGAAGAATGGAGCACATTCAGGGCAGGCTTCCAATTGCTTGGTTGGCTTTCTGACCAGCACTGCTTAATTCCAATGGGATTCAGCAAAACTACTGCTCTCCCAGGCTAAAACCAGCTTTTGGCTGGAGCTGAGCCACACTTCACCTCCAGCTCAAATGTGTGCTGGATCTTGTGGCTGGAAGCAAGCTCTCCCACATTTTTGCTGATTCTTAAGAGCAACTGGTCTGTGAGAGCCTCACTGGCACAGCCTCTGCATCGCTGCCCTTTTGCCTTCCTGTTCAACCTGGCAGCCTCCCATGGTGCTGCCAGAGTCCTCTACAGCCCTAAACTCACTTCTGAACTGGGAATGCTTTCCTAGGAAAAGCAAACCACCAAACCCATTTTTTTTTAGATGCTGGATGATCTCAAACCAGTTTTACAGCCAGCCTGACTCGTGGGGCAATTTGAACGGTGGTATTTCATTGCCAGTGGGTTTCTCTGCACCTCACCTGGATGTTCTGTAACTGTGCACTCTTTGTTGTGTACAGAATTACTGTGTCCAACACCAGCATGGTCCTTGCAGCCTCCTGCAGTGGAGATCTGCTTTGCTACAGAATTTGGCATCTGTTTGCAGCTACTTTCCCTAGGAACATACATTTTGAGAGCATCAAGTTTCCATTTCATCCTGCATTTTTGAAGGCAGCAGAGACAGACTGGAGATTTGATCAGATTGGGAAAGACAGAGCTGAGGAATGCTTTTAGAGGGAAGTCACAAACAAAATGTAGGAGAAACACTGAGGTCTTCGTGTTGAAGGAGAGTGTGATGTTATCGAGCTACTTTGAAACTCTCTCTCTCCCTCTCCACACAAAGACCACCTCCCGAAATCCACCTTCCCAAGCCCTGAGCAATGCATTTAGAATACTCTAGCATGGAGGAAAAGGAAACACCATGCTTTACAGAGGCCTGGATAATACCCTGGGGCTTGTTTCAGCATGCTGGCTGTTTCAGGGGATGGCTGAAAACCCTGGGACTGCACGTGCCCTCCCACACGCTCAGCAGCAGAAGGCAGTAAGTGTTAAACATATCAAGACCTTTAGGTTTTCAAAGTCTTTCTGGTATTTTTCCCTCAAAGTGGAAGCGTTCCCCTCCAGATGTTTGTTCTCCAGCTCATCCCTCATGACGTTCATCTGGGCCTCCAGCTCCTGGATGCGTTCCCTCAGGCCGTGCATGGAGTCCGGGTCGCTGCCGGGGTCCTGCCCGGTGCCACCCCCCTCTCCAGCCACCCAGGTGTCCCCAGAGCCCGGGGCCACCGCGGGGGACGCCTCCGGGTGCTGCCTCTGGTACTCATCGAGGGTCTCTTGCAGGCGCTGCAGGTTCTGGCTGTAGTGCTCCTGCAGCGCCTGCAGCTCCTCGCCATGGATGACCTGCAGCTCCTTGATCTTGGCCTGGAACTTCTCCTCCAGCGTTTGCATCTGCTCCAGGTGATACTGCTCCATGTTCTGCTTGTCGCGGACAACGGCGTCCAGCTGGTTGAGCCCCTCCACCCTCTCGGCCTTCAGGGCATCCTCGGTCCTGTTGAGCTGCTCGATCACGTTTCGGATCTCCTCCTCGTACCGCCCCTGCAGCTCGCTCAAGCTCTTGCTGTGCTCGTGCCCTTCCTCCTCCAGGAGCCTGCGCTGGTTGTCCAGCTGGGACACCTTTGCCTTGAGGTCGGCGTTCTCCCTCTCCAGCACGGCGATCACCTCGCTGTACTCGCCCTGCTGCTTCCTGAGCAGCTCCTCGTACTCGTCCCGCAGGAGAGACACCGTCTTCACGCGCTCCTGGCACAGGGCATCCATGCTCTGCAGGGACTCCTTGTAGGATTTCATCTCCCTCTCGTGCTCCAGCCGGACTTTGCAAGCGGCGTAACAAACCTGAGCCTGAACAATGGCATCGTGGACTAACAGAGACGAATACCGCTCCAGGTCTCCCATGCACGAATGGTAGGAAAGACTCTGGGACATCTTCAGGAGCTTCTGACAGTCTCTCACGGCCTCCTCGGGAGGCAGAGAGAGTAAGGCAACAGATATCTCCTTCAGAACATTGGATTTGTCCTTTAGCTGCTGGGCAAGATCTTCCTGAATGGAAACAAGAGCTTCACTACTACGGTCTGGGGCACTGCCAGTCTCCTCCACCTTGGCTAATTCCTGGCACGGCACCATTTGGACACGGCTCCCATCCCAAGAGATCTGGGTTCTTTCCGAAGCATCTTTCTGTATTTCAAGTGCTTCAGAAATCTGGTGCATAACTCCATCAAACTCAGGAGTCCTGTATGCTTTGATGATCTCCTCCAACATGCATTTGTGCTGCTGGAGAGCTGTTTTGGTATTATGGAGCTCTTCTTCAATTGCTTTTAACCTCTGATGAAAAGATTCTCTCATTTTCTCTGCAACAAACCCAAGTTCTGCCTTGATCAATGTAGCATCTGCTACAGCACTGAGAAAACATGGGGAAATGCCCAAACTTGTTTCTGTTTTACCCTCAGCTTCTCCTTCTCTAGTGCCCAAGTGTGCTCTCAGCTCCTCCACCTGGCTCCAAAACTCCCCTTCCAGCAGCAGCTTTTTAGACAGGACGCTGGCCAAATCATTGGCTGTATGAGAAACACTTGCTGGCTCCAAC
The DNA here is from genome assembly GCF_023055355.1 of Agelaius tricolor. Taxonomy (NCBI): domain Eukaryota; kingdom Metazoa; phylum Chordata; class Aves; order Passeriformes; family Icteridae; genus Agelaius; species Agelaius tricolor. The sequence continues at coordinate 2,724,910 of NW_027269279.1, forward strand.
AAAGCCACCTCGGCCGTTCCCTGGATCTCTCTCAGAAGCTGGGCTATCTCAGAGCTCGCGTTTTTCAAAGACTCTGCTATTTGGTTGATAAGAGAGGCCTCAAATGCCACCCTCTCAGAAAGCCACCTCAGCTGGCCGGTGTCAAACACATCTGCTTGCTGCTCCTTGGAGATGTGCTCCTCTTCTCCCAGATCCCCTCCTTCTGGAGCGGGGCTCTCCGTGGTGAGGCTTTCACTCTGCTCATACTCTGATGGGACTGGTGCTCCGCTCAAGGCTTGGATTGCATTTGATAAAGTTGTTTCCATGCTAGACAGAGTAACAAGGAACAAATCACCCTCTTTATCCTTGTCTGATTTGGGCAGGGATCTCAGCTGCTCCCTGCACTTCTCTAAGCAAGTCAGCGCTTGATCGTTTTTCATCTGGAAACCTCCCAGCTCGCTGACGTGACTTTCTATGAGCTTGAACTTTTCCTGCCTCTCGCTCTCCAGCTGTGAGATCAAAGCATTGACTTGGGACAAACTGGTCTGAAGCTGTTCCCGCAGCTGGGACTCCGTGCTGGCCCACTGATGGTGGAGGGCGATGAGCGTCTCCTGGTTATGGCCGTGCTGGCTTTCAAGCTTCATCGTCACATCTTTGAGCTTCTCCTCTGTAATGTACAGTTTGGTTTCCAGAGAATGGATGATGGAGAGATAAGTCTCAGAATCACTGGTCCCTGATGAGGGGTAACCCAGAGCTGGCTCTGAGGACATGCTTTCTTCAGACAGAGATCTGTCCTGGCTTGTGTCTGAAGAGGTACTGCTTGTCCAGTTTTTCTCTGATCCATCTGGATGGATGTATTTTTGACACTGGATGCTTGAAAAACGGATCCTTTGCCTCTTGGCCCCCATGATTCCTACATCAGGCTTTGCTAAAGCTTTCTGAACCAACTCTTGGTCCTGGAGCTCTACAACTTTAGAAGGGGAGCCAAATTCCTCCACTTGCCTCTGACTGGTCTCAAGAACCTCATCCTCCTCCTCTTTCAGTGCGTAAGTCAGAGCTGGGAGGACATCCTGAGTTTGCCCCAGTTGGGATGGATGACTTTCGTCCACCTCAAGACTGGGGCCAAGGTCTTCTGCCTCCTCAGCACATGGACCTGTGCCCACACTAGCTAATTTCTTTAAAGCCTCCTCCTTGGCCTTTAGCTTTACTTTAGCCTCCTCTAAACTGCTATCTAAAGCAACGACTTTAACCAAAGCCTCACTGAGATCTTGATCTTTCTTCTCCACAATTCTCAAGTGCATTTCCTTAACATGTCTCAGCTCTTCTTCTTTCTCTTTCAGCACCTCCTGCACCCCCCGGAACTGATCCGACACCTCCTCAAACGACTGCTCCAGATTGTGGTAGTTGGTCTCTTCCATTTTCAACTTTGCTTGTAGCTTTGCAACTTCATTATCCGACTCAGCCACCTGATTCATGAGCTCGTGGAACCGGCACTTGATCTGATCTCTCTCCCTTTCGAGCTCCTTGATGTGCTCAGCAAGTTTTTGGATGCTGGCCTCCTTCATGGCCAGCTGCTCCTCCAGCTGGTGGACGAGCTCGCTGCCTTCGAACTTGGCGCTCAGCTTCTCCTTCTGCAGAATCTCCATTTGCTGTTCGCTGTTCTGCAGCTGATTCTCGTACTCATTGGCCTTCTCCTCCACCTCCTTCAGGCTCCGTATCAAAACCTGCTTCTCCCTCTCGCAGCTCTCCAGCAAAGCCTCATAGTTCTTCTGCAGCTTCTCCTCCATGAGGACCCGTGCCTGCTCGCTGGCGTTCAGCTGCCCGCTGAGGTCTGCGATCCTGTCCTGGAGCCGCTGCACTTCCTTCTGGTGGTCCCGCTGCAGCGCCTGCTGCATCTCCAGGTCCCGCAGCTCCTGCGTCTTCTCCAGCAGCAGCGCCTCCGCGCTCTTCAGCTTCTGCTCGCTGGCCTTCAGCTGGGAGCTGAGCGCGGCCTCGCCGTGCTGCCACTCCTCCAGCTGCTCTTTGGCTTTCTCCTTCTCGCTCCTCAGGTCGCTCTTGAGCTTGGCCAGGGTCTGCTCCTTGATGGCGAGCTCGGCCGCCGCGTTACTGAGCCTCGCCTGCAGGCTCTGAATCTCGGCCTCGTGGTGCCGGATCACGTCCTTGGCCTCGGCGTAGCTGCGCTTCAGCGACTGAATCTGCTGATTGATCACCTCTTGACGCTGGCATTGGGCTTCCAGCTCGCTTTGGAGGTCTTGGTTGACTTTGTGAAGCCTCTGCCAGGCACCTGATGGCGAGGCGGCCACCTCGGTCTTAAAAAAATTGATTAAATACTAGATTAGTAACACTCTTGGCTCTCCCTTCTGAGTGTCACACCTCTGGCCAGGCAGGCCATGGAAAAGTTCCTCACAGCGACTTGGCTGCTACTCACTGCTCCAATTGGGATGATTTGTTCTTGGCACAATTTGGTTTGTTTGACCAACTTTTTTTTTTTTTTTTTTTTAATGAGCGACAACTGCTTTCCAGTAACAGAAAACACTGACCACAACATCAAAACAGCTGTACAGTAACAGGCTAAATGGAAAAAAAAATAATAAACCCAAACTCAAACAGAATAAAAAAAACAATGAAAAAGAAACACCAGCAGCAAAACGGAGACAGACAGACAAAAGAAAAATGCCAAGGATGATGAGGAGGAGGAGGTGAAACAAGGTGGAGGAGAAAGGAACTGCTTTTTTTTTTAGCAAGTCTGTTTGTTTGTTTGTGAAACAAAAAGTGCACAGTTCAGGTAATACAGTCCACCGACCAAAAGCAACAACAGAAAGTGAGGTGACAGCAAATGACATCACATCCCACCCATACACGGGGTGACGGGCCAGCCATCGTGGTGGCGATGTCATTTCTGTGCTGGCCAAACAGGACTGAGTGGCTGCTCATGGTTTTAGAGAGATGCTGTTATGCTAAAGCTTAGGGCTAGGGAGGATCTAATTTCTCTACCTGCAAAATAAAATGAACCAACAAAGGACAAAATAAAAAGCCCGACAAATGGAGGGAAGGAAAAGGTGTGATGAGAATGTAAAAATGAAAGAAACCAACCTTTGTGAGATTCAAACCAAAGCAATGGAGCATGCAAAGAGAAAACTCACAGAAAGCGTCATGCAAAAGGCGACAGAAATTATGTATCTTAAAAAAGAAAATACACAGACAGGAAGAGGTGAGAGAAGCACAGCGTTAAGCTTAGGAATTTGGCCTGCCTTGCTGTACTCTGGTTGCTGATTAAGGAAAGCCCACAGATGTGACACTCAGTTATGTTAAGTTAAATTTCATGCTTTACACCAAAAACATGCAAGAATATCTGTCTGGGACAGGTTAGTATGTGCCCCCTCCCACCCACAGTGGCCGGAGCAGGTGATGTCTCCAGCCCATCTGCCAGGAGCAGGAGCTCCTGGTGTTTCTCCCAGTAGGGATCAAGGTTAGGGTGCCCCATCCCGAGGAAGCTCAGAGCAAGAGAGGGGTTACACGAGGCCAGAGAGGCTTCAGTGCATGGCACATGCATTGGAGGGGTGGCTCAGCACTGCCTCACGGAACAGGCAGTGCATGGGGGTCCCTGTGGGGCTGGTTGGGCTGCCAAGGAGGGGTTGGTGCCTCCCGGGCAGCTCAGGAGGGATGGGCTTGGCAGCAGTCAGGCTTCTCTATCAGCCCTCCTAATAGACAATGCAGGAACTTCCCCAAAATCAGGGATGATGGGGTGGGCAGCATGAAATTCAGAGGGGTTGTCCAAAAAATGCTGTGATGTTTGGCTGCAGAATTCCCCCAGTGGCTCCACTCTCTCCACCCCAGCAGGGTTTGGTGGGGTTACTCCCTTCTACAATAGGACTTTAATCCCTCTGGTTCCCAAGAAACACAAGGGAAATCCCCAGAACAATTAGATTGGAGCAGGCAAAAACCTCCAACCTTTCCAAAAACCCTCTCCAACTTCCAGGTCCAAGTTTGGGTCACTTCTCTCTGCAGCTCAGCCTCTCTGCAGGCTGTCCCCCTCACCACCCCTCCTCGTATCGAGGCACTGTGGCCAACTTCAATCTGATGGTGGATTCAGCATCCAGCTTTTATCCCCAGTCCCTGATTTTTCCAGGCTCCAGGCAAAGGGAGGTCAGACACCTCTACCCCAGGGAAGTGGGACTTAGTTACTCCTCCAGCTCTGCCAAGTGAAAATGGAACTCCTCCAAGCAGGCACTGTCAGCTCGGAGACTCCAGAAATGAATTAATTACTCCTCCTGGGAGATCATGGGCAAAGAAGGCAAGATATCCCCCTCCCTGGGCTGGCTCCACTGCCTGTGCAACTTCTTCAGGGAAAATTTTCCTGTGAGAAATAAGGATGCAAGGTTTGGCATTGACACTGGGTTTTGCTGCCGTGGGAGCGCAGCATCCGGCAGCACGCAGCCACTTTGATCCACAGCCAGTTTGGTCAAGTAGATTTGAGCAGGTCAAAATGCTGCCCTTGCACAGAACAGGACTGTGGACCCCTGAGAGCAGCCAGGAGCTGCCCTGCAGGTGCCACAACTTTCCCCAGGCATGGATGTTCCCGGAGGAAGGGCTGGAAAAAAACCTGCTTTGTTTGGATGAGGGGAGGAAAGGTTTTCCCAAAGACCATCCTGTTTCTTTTGTCAGATCCTCCAAAACTCATTTCAAGGCTTTGCTGAGGAATCTTGTGACAGCAGAAACCACCAAAGTGATCCAAGGTAACAGGTCATCCCAGGGCAAATCCCACTCTGGCTGCAGGGAATGTGCCCAGGAGATACATCTGAGTGTCCTGTGTTTGCCTCTGTAATGGGAAGACAAAATCCCCAGCCAGGAACAACTGGTGGGCTATAGGATGCTTGGAAAGCCTTGAGGGCACCCCGCTGCCTGAGGGGAGAATCTGGGGCACAGAAAGGGAGAAACAGCTGTTGTAAAGGCAAACACAGTATGGGATGCATCAGAGGTGGACTTCACTGAAGTCCCATCTGTCTGGCTCTGTTTTGTTTTCCCTTGGGAATGCTAACAGGTAATGCTACCTTCTACTCCATCCCAGATCAGAGGTTTCCATAAGCAGATGACTCTGGTAGTGCTACAGAAATAGCCACGTTTGCAAGAAGGTCGAATCTCTGGGATCTCAGTGGTGGTCACCCAGGATGTCCCCATGAACACCGAAGATGGAAGCCCACCAGTGATCCCTGGGGCACAGGGAAGATGGATCTCCATCTCCTCCCTGCTCTCCTACCTGCAACACGTAGCCCTCCCGGGCGCTCTGCTCCCGGCCCAGAGCCACTTTCAGCTGATCCTGCAGGTGCCGGTTCTGCTCCAGGAGCTCCAGGGCCTCCTTCTGCTTCTGCTCCAGCTGAAGGGACATGAACAGAGACAGCGTCCAGGGAGTGGGCAGGGGATCAGCCATAAGGAACAAGTGGCTCGGAGGGGACACAGAGCAGAATTAACGGAGCTTTTGATGGCACCGCTGCTCTGCTCTGCTCTGGGACCTGGATTTCATTTTGCCAGGAAAATCCCTCCCCTCTGAAAGAACTTATTTGTGCAATAGTGTAATTTGTAAAGCTCACTGCCGCAAAGGATGAACGGCACCAGCTTGTGCCAGGCATGACCCTGGCAAATCCCAGCCCAGTTCAGCTCGGTGATATTCCTGGTTACTCCATAAGAAAAGGTTACCCCTTTCATTCCCACTAATGCACCTTAATCCCAGCTAACAGCAACCTTTGTTATCCAGGGCACAGAACTCTTCCAAGTGAGCCGAGTCTCCTCCATTCTTTTCCAAAAATCTTAAGACTATTCGATGTAGGCCCCACAAAAAGGGAACTTTTGTGTTGTGTGCTACAGCTCCTGGCAGTTTATAAATGCAGACACAAGTGTCTATAGCTGCAGAGGCACAGAGGATTAGGAGCTGGAATTTGTACCCATTTTGTCAGAGACAGGCTGGCTACAACCACCACAAATCAGGCTATGTGGGCTGGGAGGAGTAAGGAATTACCAGGCCATAAGAACAGCCCCTTCTGCAACTGTGGGAAAATTGAAAGCTGCTGGCAGGGCTGAACATGAATAGATTCAGATCTGTGCCCTGCCAGCTCCCCAAGGAACCTACAGCACCCCTACTAGTTGCTATTATGAAGGAGGAATATTTACAGCTATTTTTAAGCCTATATCAGGCTCCCTACAGACACCCCAGTGGCCTGAAGGCCATTCTGGCAGGCAGCCTGCATCCTAAACACCCCTTTACCTCCTTCTCCAGCAGCGTGGTCAGGTGCTGCTTCGTCAGCCCCTCTTCCCGGTCCTCGGTGTGGGCGAGGTGCAGGGGTGTGATGGGGATCTGCTTCTCCTCCCGCAGCGGGGTGGTCTCCACCTGGTGCCAGCGCTGCTCGATCTCCACGTGGACGTTCTGTGGTTTGATGTCTGCAGGGACAGGCAGGATCCTGTCCACCTCCATCCTCAGCGCCTCTTCTGACCCTGCCCCGTCCACGGCATCGATCATCTCGAAGCGCTTGCGCCGCTCCTCGCGCCGCCGGGCCCGCTCCCGCTCCAGCTCCCCGGGGTCGGCGTCAGCAGCTCCGGCGTCCCTGGGGAAGGCGGCCGAGCCGCTGCTGCTGGAGGAGTCTGCAGCGTTGGCACGCTCCTGCACCAGGGCCTGCTGGATGGGGCGGAATTCAGCCCAGTCAAAGGTCTTGGAGCGTCCTTCTCGTCGGCGCTCCCGGGCACGGCTCCGCTTCTGCTCCGTGTCCAGCTCGGCTTGTTCCGCATCCGGCTTCTCGCTCGGCTTTGGACCGGTCTCGAAGGAAGAGCCTGTTTTGCTTTTCTCTTCCGGCAGCGAGCTGTGAGGACAGAGAGAGGGTGAAGGAAAGCGTCAGTGGGTGCTGGAGACAGCCAGGCGCTGCCATGCATGCCTCCAAGAGCCGGGTGGGAAAGGGCTGCTGGAAGCCCAAGCCAATGCCACGTGGGTGCCCCTGCCCCTCCATCTCCCCTCGGGCGCAGGAGCTGTTGCTGCCCTTGCCCAGGATGTGCTGGTGTGCAAAGCCTTGGTGCAAGCGGCCCCAGCTGCTCCTGGGACACCCTGGCACCCGGAGAGTGGCTGATCCCAACCTTGTTCCTCCTCGGCAGCCACACTGGTGGCCATGAGCAAGCAGCAAACCATGGCTGAGGCAGCGACCCCAAACTGTGCTGTCAGAGGTTCCAACAGCTCCTCCAGCCCCCAGGCTGTGGGGCTCCATGCACACCCCGGCTGGCATGGCCATAGTCACGTGCTTGTGGGAAAGATGCCACCAATCCCACCAAAGCCAGGCTGGCTTCGGAGCTGTGGGGTGGAGAAGCACAGAGCAGCTCTGAGAGTCTTGGGAAACAAGGCTAAGGTTCCCCTTCAGCTTGGAAAAGTATTAATGGGTCCATAACTTCTCTGTGCCACTATCTGCACTGAAGGCACAGACCTCCCCGGGGCACCCAGCCCCACAGGCAGCATGGGCAGCCCCCCTGGCACTGGGCAGCCCCCTGCAATGGGCAGGGGTGAGTGCAGCAAGGAGAGCACATTATTCAACACATCACAGAAATCACTGAAAATGCCAATTTCTCAAGCAAGGAATGGTTTTTAGTGCTGAGTTAGAGGGTGGTGGGTTGAGGGGGGAGACATACTCATCAAGCAAGGGAAAGTTAATAGGGGAAGGCAATACCATTTCTAACCTACAGATAATCCATAATGCAGTATTAGCTTATTAAATACGGACATGCCAGCCCTGTAACATGCAGATCAAAATTAAACCAGAAAACAGCAGTATGCTAAGTCTGTGGAGGAAGCCTGTCCCAAGGGAGTAGTGGGTACTTGCTGAACTCTCTTTGCTACCCAAACCTCCAAAAGTTGCCTCCCAAGGCACAGTCCTGCTGCTCAGGCTGACTCCTGGCTCTCCCTCCTTCCAATACAACCACAGCATCCCCAGCCTCCAGCAGGGACTCAACAAGCTTTGTGCAAGATCTGGAAAGCAGCTCACTGGGCCCTTCACTACAGACTCTGACCCACGGGACCACATGCACAGGGACTGCTGTGATCAGCAACAGCAGCAGCAGCAGCAGCAGCAGCATCACGGCTTCTCCCACCTCAGAAACACACCCCAGCCCCCAGCCAAGAACCTCATGGATGTGCATATGCCCAAAACAAAGGATGGAGCAGAAGACATGGCTCTGTGTGGGCTAGTATCTTCCGATGCACTGTCATCCAGCAGCAAACCACAGGCTCAGTAGAGCTGGGTTTTGAGAGACTCTGGCAGTTACAGGCTAAAACCAGCTCAGAGATAATTCCTTCTTCTGTGCTGTCACTTGCAGCTAATAAAATAAACCCGGAAGGCACGACGATGAAATGTCACTGCTCCTCACCCATGATACTGCACGACTCCAAAGCCAGGCTCTCAATCTGGAGTCAGTTAGTGATTACAGATGCATTTTAAAGTAAAGCAGGGATGAGAATGAGTCTTAAAATGGAGAGGAGTGTTAGGAAAGAAATGGGGGTCCTGAGGCCTGCATATGGTGCTGGGACACAGATATTTTGTTGCTCTAAATCTCACATGGAAGAACCTTGGCATTTCTAGAGGTGACATCTCTCACCAGAGCTCATTTCTCCTCTGCTGCTTTCCAAAGGGCAGGGGATGTGGGTCAGGGAGCAGAGGGATGGCTGCTGGGAACGAAGTGAAGACACTCAGGAGGTTGACCCAAAGTTTCTCATTTCATCTCCTGCAAGTGCCCCATGGCTATTAATTCTGCTCAATCATTTCACATCTCCTCCATCACAGAGAAATTAATTCATATCACACAGGAAGGGGGTGATCTTTGCTTTCCAATGGTATTCATAGGTTAAAATAAAAAAGCTTTTTTTAATAGGGCTGGGAGTGGTGCAAGCTGCAAGCTGAGCACGCTGTGGCAAGAAGAGCACAAAGGTTGCAGGGGACTGGGGTGCACTGGGGAACCCAGCCTCACAAGGGCTGTGAGCTCAACATGGATCCAGTTCTGAAGCAGCCACTTTCGTTCATGGGGGTATCTTCTATTTGCCCCATCATCATTAGCAGACTGTAATTAGTGCCTCTGCAGATTGCAGGGCACTGCTGAGGGCAGGGAGCAGTGCAGCATCTGCTGCCCATGCCGGGTGCTGACACATGCAGCACTGTAAACCATCATTAGGGCTCAAGAAACCAAGACAAGGAGTGTTTGGCTGGGTGGAGCCACGGCAGCAGGTTAATGAGACACATGTGAGGGTTGCAGGAGTGTGTGGGACCATCCCGGGGGGTGGGTGAGCACTGCTGCCCTCCTGACACACTGAGCACAACACCCCACCACTGTGCCAACACCCAGCACCCCTCCATGCTGAGCCTTGGGCAGTTTGTCCTTCCAGCAGCCCCCTTCACCCTCTGCTTCCCTGGTGCAGAATGCAACGGCATCCCAAAGCCAGGTGGGATGGGCTGGGATACCCCACACTGCTGCAAAGGGCTGCCAGGCAGGCACCAGTGAACACAGCCCTGCTGCACACACAGAGCAGGACTCCAGCAACGTGACTAACCCACGGCACCAGCTGGGTGGGAAACCACAGAAGCACACACACATCATTCCCTTTTCCCAGCTCAGGATTGGCTCACAGTCTGTGCAGTGGAACAAGTTACTGCCCAACAGGGACCTGCGCCTGGACCCTCTCAGAGGGAAAGCCAAGTGAAACCACTCTGTGTGGGCTTGGAGCAGGTGCAGACAGTGAGCACAGGGCTATCGTGCTGCAGTAACCTGTGAGCAACCATAAATACATCTGGCTCTTTAAAGGCAGAGAGGTCCCCTCAAATTTCCTTGGTCTTCATCTTCGTATCTAGTCACATCGGAAGATACCAGTGTGGGGAAATCAAGGGTCAAGACCAGGTTGCTTCTTCCCTTCTCTCTGGTTTTTATTTAAAGGAAAAAAAAAAAAAAAGGAAGGGGGGAAGAAAAGAAAGAAAAATAAATGGAAACTGCAGGACTTTCCATCCGAGGTGCAGAAAAGGAGGAGCATGCAGTGAATCACAAGATATACAAACCACAGAACGTTAATACAGGAGAGAACACAGTTTTCCAACCTGGGCTTCAGCACGGATAGTTTCAAAGAGAAGTTTTTCCTGGGATTGCATGGAAATCAAACATACACAGGAGTGAGGAGAAAGGCGGCTTCCATGAGACCCCTGTGATATCCACCAGAGCTCGGGCACGGCTGGGAAAACAATGGCTGAGGGCTAAGCAGGATGGGGAAGGAGAAGCTCGAGCACCTCCAGGTCAACAGCACTGGGTGAGAAGAGCCATTCCATCAACACAGGAACAAACCTGGCAAAAACCTGCTGGCTGCAGCTACAGTAAGGACAGGAGATGGAGTTAGTGGTGTAGCTGTGTCCACACAGCCTGTAAGAAGTGGCCTGTATGAGTGTGGCCAGCACAGACAGCTGTGAGGAGGCCAAACACCCTGAACACACAGCCAGAAGCGCCCACAGAAGGTACTCTGTGACGCAGGAGGTCCCCTTCCTCTGGCACTGACGCAGGAGGAGACACCAGCATTACTACAGCTTAAGGGGGACGAGCTGCAGCAGCTTTCTGCAAGATCAGAAGAGGAGGGAAGATGATTTCCTGGCTGGAGTTTAAAATAGATCAGAGCCAAATGGTTTCTAAACTGAACCCTGAGCTCCTGCTGCTGTGACCCATGGAGGGGCTGGGCAGCTCGTGCTGAACAGTAGCCAGAGGAAAGGGTGAACCCAGCATAACTGAATCCAAGTGGTTTCACAATACCTGGTGGGAATCCAGAGGAGCCTTGATATAGGAACAGTGTTTCATATTCCTATGCACAAATTAAAACCACATTTTCAACCCTCTTTGAAATCTGCACGTGTAAGAATAACTCGGCATATCAGCGTCCCCACAACGCGTATCCAAATTAAGCTCAGAGAGATGTGAGAAAAAGCTGCAGCTTCCAGGAACAGACAGGCTCAGAAAGAGGAAAGAAAAGGGATGAGGGATGAGTTACTCCTGCACAGCAAACCACAGAGCTGCAAGGGCTGCTACAGCCCCCCTTACCTTGTTACATCAGGAGCAGTGGTGGGGCGAACGTGTTTCATGATGGTCTGGATCCAGTTGCGGCGGATGCCCGATGTCATGGCAGAGAGGGTGAACTCCCCTTCCTTTGTCTACAGAGAGAGACAGAACAGCTCAGAGCAGGTGATTGCACCCACCAGCAGCTTCCCAACTCCACAAGACCACCCTGCACCCATTCCCAAGCCCCCAGTGCCAGGGCACTGCTTGCTGGCCACACAGAGGTCAAACCCAGCCCCTCTGTTCCCCAGCACACTCCCAGTGGGAACTGGCATTTCCCAGCAATCAGGATCATTCTGCCATAGGTGAGACTCTAAGGCTGTGACAAAATCTTCACTTTCTCCCTTTCTTTTCTGACAGTCAAAAAACTGGGTCTCAAACCCAAGGCACAGCTCTCTGGAGCACTGTGGGGGGATGCTGAGTGGCCTCTCTTGGGTGTCTGGGGAGATGTTCCCCTTGTCATGGACAAGCATCCCCATCAGCTGTCCTGCAGCTGGACTCTTCCTCCTCCCCACATTTCCCTTACGTGGATCTGGAAGCCGTAATTCCGCTGAACTGGGTACTCAGTGACATCATAGCACGTGGATAAATCGATTTCTCCATCCAGGTCAGCTGCCTGCAGAGGGAAGAGGTAAAATAAACAACAAAGCTTTGCAGCCCCAAAGTATGGTGGGTTTGCAGGAAGGCACAGCAGGCCCCTGAGGAGCACAAAGCCCTGAGGGGGCTTCCAGGACTTTGGCATCTGGGAATGGGGGCACTGAGGGAGGCAGTGACCTGCCCAGGATCCTTTTGGGAGCACCAGGAGCTGCCCTGTAATGGGCTGAACACTGAGAGAAGACACTCACCTCCTCTGCCACTGAATCCCGGTAGTATCTCAGGCTCTGGTCAGTCAGCACAAACCAGTGCTTCTTCCACTAGGAAACAACAAAGATGGAGCAGTTACAATCCTGCTCCTTCCCCACCACCACAATCACAGCTGCTTGTCACAGGTCAACCATCAGAGCCGGCCTACAGGAGGCAGCTCAATGCCTGTCCCTGCCAGCTCCACACATGGCTTCATCAAGGCCACTCCATGGGAAAGGGGAACCCAAACAGGCAGCAGTGCAAGGGACAGTGATGGTTTGCTGCCAGCCTGCACAGCACCAGATGCTGCACGTGACAGTGACACCACGAGAGCCACGGGGCAGTGGCAGCCTCCCCATTAGCTCCACTGCAAGATGAGGCTTTCAGGGACTGCACTTAAAGCCATTTTAGCACAAAAAAAAGTAGTAAGACATTCATATTTTATCTAGAAATTGAGTTGGGAGTCTATTCCTAGCCCTTGCTCTGTACAAATCTGCCTCTTGAATGCTTCCAGCACAGGCTCACCCAAGGCAGCTTTCAGTCAATAAAGCACTTGCTCCAGCTGCCAATTCCCCTTAGGCTGTCTATGGATGTGTCCTTGGACCCAGGGGTACCCACAGCAGAGCCTGGGCCAGCCCCAGCCACAGGCAAACTGCCCTCATTTTCCCTGAGAGCTGAGTAGGAGGGAAGGAAATGCAGGGAAGGGGTGGTTTGCAAACAGCCAGGGCCATCTACGCTGCCCTGGCATCAGTGCCCAATCCCAAGGCTCCAATAGGGCAGAACATCCTGCATCCCTTTGGGAACTGGCAGCAGGGAAGTGGCACCAGCTGCTTCCCTCAGAGCCATTTATTTATTTATTTATTTATTTATTGCCATTTCCCTGGCACTCAGGAGACTTTACCTGAGCCTCATTTCTGACACAAAAGAGGTCGCTGGGTCGCAAGGGAGACGAGAGTAATAAATAGGGAACAGGAACATGAAACCAGTGCTGCCATCCAAGCTGCCCTGGCTCCCTAGAAACCCACAATATGATATCCACCTTTGAAACCTCCCCAGGACAGAGCAACTGCAATTCCCACTTTGAGAGAAGCCCAATACTGATCTACCCAGGACACTGGGGCTCCATCAGCACCGAGAGCTGCTCCATGCGCAGCCAACACAGGATGTTAGAGGGAGCTGCCAGAAACAGGACTGACCACAGCACCAAACACTGACATGAAGGGCAGAGCTTTCTCCTGACTCACCTGCCCATCCTCATACTGCTTTGTCAACCAGCCCTTCTTGAAGTTCAGCAGGTCGGGCTGGAAGAAAGGAGAGAGGGATCAGGAGAGGGAAGAAATGTCTGTGCCCAGAAGGCAACAGCAGTGAGTTGATAAAACCCAGCAGAGCAATGAAAGAGACAAAACCCAGTTAAATTCATAGAATCATAGAATAGTATGGGTTGGAAGGGCCTTTTAAAGGTCATCTACCCCAAGCTGAATCATTACACTGCAGGGTGGCTAAATGTTTGCTCCCAGGAGGAATGGAGACCTCTGCTCAGTTGATTCAGGCTGTTCCCTTCCTACCATTTCTCCTGCAATTTCCTACTGCTACACCAGCATTGCAGAGAAAGGATAAACAAGGAATTAGCAAGACTTCAGGCAGTTTCACCCTCTATTATATATCATGAAAGAAAAACGATGTGCTACTGATGCAAGGCTGCAGGGTTCAAAACAGGCTGAGTTCCCAAGGCTGGAAATACAGGGAATCTGAGCCCTGCACCACCCAAATGACACCTGCTTTTCCCTCCAACGTGGGTGCATGGGGATGTTGAATTCCTGAAGAAAGCAAGCAGGACAGCGTGGGATAACTGCTGCCAGCCCCTCCTCCCAGCCCTGCCTGTGTGCAGGGAAGGATGTGGTGGAAATGCTTTCACTCCCCTGAGGCTGAGCTCCTCCAGCTGCTCCACGTGCTGCAGAGTGGAAGAGGAAAACACAGCAGTGTGTGAAACCCAGCTGCAGCATCTGAAATGGGCTACAGCAAGGGCAGCAGTGGAAATTGGGTCTGGGAGCCTGTTCAACCAAACCTGTGGGGCAGCACATCCCATACTTGAGTGATCCTGTGGTGGTGGGAACCCAGTCCTGCACCACAAAAACACAGGGGAGAGTAAAGTATTGCATTATAGAATATTTTGGGTTGGAATGAACAGTAAAATCATCCAGTTCCAACCCCCTGCCATGGGCAGGGACACCTTCCACTATCCCAGACTGCTCCAAGCCTCATCCAACCTGGCCTTGAACATTTCCAGAGATGTGGCAGCCACAGCTTCTCTGGGTAACCTGTGCCAGTGCTTCACCACCCTCACAGGGAAGAATTCCTTCCTAATATCTAATCTAAACCTGCATGACTTTCTTCCCTTCACTAGATAATGTGCATTGCCACTTCATATGCACTTCTTGACTTTTTATTCCCACCAGGAATTTAAAAATCACTCTTGTGGCTGCACAAGTCTACAGGAAAAGCTCCAGAAACACCAAGCTACTGCATTTTTCTGATAAGTCCTTGAACAGAAGCTGTCCATCCACAAAAAATGCAACTTGTATTTACAGTAGCTCTGTAATCTATTTGAGAGATTAGCAAGTGTATTTATTTTGTCCCTACAGAAGGGTGGTGAGGGAGAGGAGAGTACTTTGTGTTTATTCTGTACTGCATGCCTCCAGGTCTGGAGAGCATTTGAAATATGCAAAGGGAGGAAAGCTCAGGAGGGAAGGTTCAGCCCTTCCTTGCAGCCTTCATCCCACTCACACCCACTTCCAACTGCATAAACATCAAGGAAATGGCATTAGAAAACTGGGACATGTGTTTGCTGAGCCTGGTCTGTGTCCCTGCCTCTGGCAGGGGAGCTGGAACAAGATGATCTTTAAGGTCCCTTCCATCCCAAACCATTCTGGGATTCTGTGGTCCTATGAAAATACCACAGTCATGACACAGCAGCTGGTCCAAGTCCAGAAACTGGACTGACTCTCTGCTGAGTTGGAAATGCCCTGATGCAGCCTCTGCTGGGGGACACCATGGGGCAAAGAGGGGCTCTGGCCAGGTGAGGTGACCCCAGAACTTCTAGGGTTACCCACAGCACGAGTGCCTGACACATCACACAAAGCATGGAGGAAATGGGGTATTCCAGGGGAAAATAACCAGAGCAGAGTCTGCTTCCCAAGCTGCTGCTGTAGTCTAAGGAAAAGTGCTCCTCACAAGACTGTGAGTTTTAATTTCTGTAACAGGCAAAAAGTGTGGCACTTTTCCAGCTGGGCCCCTGAGGCTTTCAGCATTGGTCACCCCTGATGCAGGTCCCTGAACCTGCTCCAAGTCTGAGTGTATCCCATGCCCCATGTGCTGGCTGTGAGGAAAGCAGCAACAGTCCAGTGTTTGTGGCACCTGCTGGGAAGGGCCTCTCATGTCCTTCCCCGAGGCAGGGGACACCCCCCTGGTGGCTCACCGTCATAGAGGACTCCGTGGACCTTCTGTCCAGTGACTTTGCCCTGCGGTGTGGGGACAGAGGTGACGCAGACACGTCCAGGATGGAGCCCACGGCTGCTCCTTCACAAGTGAAGTCCTGCGTGAACAGCATTAGCCCAGATCAGTGCAGGAACTAGGACAGAGTCCTGCTCTCTTGGCTCATGGCATAAAAATCTGCTTTATTTAAGGGGCATCTCAGGCTCAGAACAAGTGTCATTTCCTTAGCAATACATTTTTTGTCCTTTCAGGCATTCATTTGTTCTCATTATACCCAAGCAAATCTGGGACTCTCAAACATGTTTCTTTTGTTACTTCACCCTATCCTGATGTATCCTGCCATGCCAGATCTGAAGTTTCCCTTTGTATAATGAAGAAAGAAGAGACAGCCTCATTTTCCACTCCAATCTCCCTGGGCCAAGGGAGCAGAGCAGGAAAAGTCGCACACACTGAGCACACGCAGTGGTTCAGCTCCTGCAGTACTCCAAATCCACATCCAGGGACAAGCCCTGCAGCTAAACCCTCTGTATCCTGGGCTGCAGAACTCCAGGTTTTATCTTCCAGGATTGCTTGGCTGAGGATCTTACCCGTTTCCTTGGGAAAACCCTCTTCTCACTCCTGCCCTGCCGCGTCTCGCTGGACAGGGCGGCGCCGCCCGGCGCGCTCGTTTCCATGTGCTCTGCGTTCTCAATATCCAGTGCCTCGAATTTCTCAATCACCTGGGATCTCCTGCAAAACAGGGACAAAAGGGAAACCAGAGATGCTTTAAACACAAGAGCAGCAACTGGGTGGAGCTGTACAACCCCACAGGTTTAAGGTCGCAGAATTGCTCGACCCAGAGTTCATGCACACCTGGCTTGTGGTCATTGTTTCTCTGTGAGCTCTGACATGGCCAAATCCAGGGTAAAAACCCTGATCTGACATCATTTTACCCACAAAGTGGGGAAAAACCTCACATTATTCAGGTCTGCACCTAGCAGCTCCTTCAGCAACTAGAAACCCCTCACAAAATTTTTATCTGTGACTTTTACAGCTCTTTTGGGGGATTATGGAGCAGCTTTGGCTTAAGCTTTGCCTCTACTCTCTAGCACTGGGGTTCTCAATTGCACCCCAGACCTGTGACACATCACATCAAGCTGGGGTGCAGAGGTAATGGGTGGCTCTGGGTCTCCCAGTGTGTTCACTGCAACAGGAACCCTCTAAAAACTCAGCCCCACATGGGGAACAACCACAGGACTGCATGGAGCAAGGGATGTCCATGGTTCTGGCTCACAGGATGCACCTGCTGAAAGGACCTGAGGAGACAAGGAGCACCCTGTACCATGGCAGGGCACTCCCTGCAGAACCTGGGGCCTTTCCCTCCTCTTAACTGGGCTGAAAATCCAGTTGAACATCAGGGAGCACGACCTGGGCTCTCAGACACTGCTTTGGTGGCCCATGGCACTTGTGTCTCTGAGAATGGAGAACTATGAAGAAATGTGGATGGAGCAGGAGCCAACCCTGGATCAAACCCAAACGGGATTCTCTTAAGGACAAGCAAACAGGTGGAATTAGAAGTGCTGTTTCAGCATGAGAAGCTGCTTGCTGACCCACAGGAGAGGAATTTCCAAAGAACCTGCTCATGTCCATTTTTGCATTTCCAGGCATTCAGGAAAGTATCAGCCTCAGGTCTTCAATCACAAACTGGGAATATAAAGCAATAACCCACCACCAGCACATGCCAGCTGTGCTCCAAGCTGTGAGGCTTAAAGTTCCATTTCAAACCTCCCCAAAAAACTCTGTCCAGGTGGTTTCTTGACACAAAAATTTGGACCCACATGTGCCACATCTAAACTTGAGGCTGCTTGCTCTGTATGAGCCTCTGATGTGCATGAAAATCACAATGGCAACCACATGAGGGATAACAGGTTATCCAAAATAAAAACATTTTTAACACTTTCCACAAAGAGGAACAGCAGGTTAAGGGTTCAAATACCATGAGATGTTCAGTTTTCAACCAATATTTGCACCAAATTCTATAAATGAGACAACCAGTCTGAGCACATCCCATCTCCTGGGGGGCTGGGGCCCCCCACTGCTGCTCAGAGCCAGGCTGCCAGGACACAACCAAAGAGGAAGGGACAAAATTGGTGGGGAAGACGTTGCTTTGTAAATTTAAAGATCTTTGATGCTTTTAGGGGACATCTGTTCAGCCCCTGCTGCCTCCCAGTTTGCAAACTGGGAGTGGGTAGATCCCAGGCTCGTACAGAGCTCCCGATTTCCCTGGGATGTTCTGCTCATGAGATGCCTGACACAGGCCAGGCTGTGGAGCATAAATCCATGCTCTGGGTTCACTGACAGACAGGGAACTGTTTTGGAGTCACATTCTTTTAACCCTTTTTGTACTGGCCCAGCCTTCTCTGAGTCTCAGTTCAGGAGGGAGGAAAAAGTCCATGAATTAACATTGTCTGTGCCCTATTAGGTGAAGGTCTGAAGAAAAACAAATCAAGAGGAAAAAAAATAAAAAGAACAAAAACCCAACCAAAAAAAAAAAACCATAAAAACAAAATCAAAAGCAGGTTGATTTCTCATGAAAGGGGCTGCACCACCAGGTTGTTCTACGGCTTGAGATTGAGATGAGATGGTAGCGAAGCAGGCGAAGTAAAGGTGGACACGTCACACAGCAACACAGCAGGAGAAGGTGGAGAGCAACAAGACCTGGAAGAAAACAAGGCTGGAAAATGAATGAACAGAAGAGGAAATTATATATCTGCATCTACATACAAAACAAAATCAAAATCATTCCAGTCATTCATCATTGAAAAAAGGAGGAGAAAAATAAATCATGGCAACCAAATCACAGCCCCAAGGGTTAATATCATCCAGATTACAGGAAAGAATTTATTTTTTTTTTTTTTTCCCATTAGATCAACATTTCAGAGAGGTTACTGCCAGAGATCCTGGAGGGATGGGGAAGGAAGGGCTCTCCTCCCCTCCCCACGTGTTGGATTGAGCTGCTCCCTCTGCACAGCAGCTCTGGGTGGACAAAACAAGGCTGGGACAGGTATGAAGAAGCTTTTTAAAAGCTGCGGTGCCATTTAGTGCTTTTCAACTACAAAAGCTCATCCCAATGAATTCCTTGGCCATGCAGGCTGTTAATCTTTTCCAGGCCACTAAACCCAGGCTGCAGATCTCAGCTGTTAGTGGAGGGGGTGTGCAGTGGGAAGGAAAGCTCAAAAGACCAGGACGAGCTGTCATTAAAGTGATTTTCTTTGATTGGAAGAAAGGCCTTTATTTTTATTGGATTCATTCATTATTTAGCATCAAGAAAGATAGTGAGTGTCAGGAAAACAAAGAGGCATTTCCCAAGAGGTCCACCAGAATGATGAGGATAGTTTTACAAGGGAAAAAACCTGTATTTGGGAGAGCAGGAGCTCCTCTGTATAGGGAAAAGCAGAATTCAGAGCAGAGCTTTACACCTCAAGAAACTCCAGAGAAGGAATTTGAGCAAGAAAAGTCTTTTAAGCAATTTCAGGCAATTCTGCTGTTAATTGATGCTAGAAATACACCTCAGCCCCTGACCACACTCCTACAGCAGATGTGGCTGACACCACAGTGAAGTCCTGCCAGTGTGAGAAGAACATCAGGTCAACTGGGAAAGCTGTGGTTTTACAAGCTGCACCCTGGAATTGTGCACAAAACCCCAAGTTTGTCAAACAGAAATCCTGAGATGTGCAGGAATTTATCCCTGCAGCTGCAGAGTCCCTCTGAGATATGGAGACTGCTGTCTAAAGACATTCCTGCAGCTCTTTTCAGCTGTGATTTTTGTGTGCAACACCTCCAGATTCATCCATGGGGTTTCCAAAGAGGTGCCCCTGCCCTTCTGCCCTAGGGATGGGTCTGAGAGGGGAGACTGGAGATGGCTCCACCTCTGTGGCCTCAATCCCTGTCCCCCAGCCCAGTGTGACATCCTGGTGGCTGCTGCAGCCCTGTCCTGCCACGTGCCAGCAGAGGGAACTCGCACTCTGCTGCTCTGCCAAAACCATGGAGATTATCTCCTCTTTCCTGGTTCTGAGTGGCTGCAAGCTCAGACGTCTGCATGGAGGCAGAGTCAGGTATAAGTGGTCAGCACAGAAAATTCCTGGCCTTAAATCATGTAATATTTCTTGTGATAAGGAAGCAGGATGAGAAGCCTTGGCAAATGTTTTTATCTGGAGCAAAGCCTGCAGGTGTGGCACTCAGGATGCAACACTGGGTACCTGAAATAATTATTTTCCATCCACAGCTCTGACACTTGCACTGATTTACACACCAAAAAAATGGGAGGAAGAGCTGAAAATGCCAACAGAATCTGAGTGAGTTCATTTGGCTGCACTGAAGGGCAGATCTGCACGATGCTTGGCTGGTGCCTTTAGGGTTGGCATGGGACAGGTGTTCCCAGACATGTTAGTGGGTTACTGAGAAGGATTATTACAAATGGTGTTAAACCAGGGGGAAAAGCCAACCCCACAGCACGGAAATGAGTTATTGTATCTGCCCAGCCTCAAACAGCACAGTCTGAGCTCGGAGGAGAAAAATGAGAGGGACACAGGGACTAAGTAAACTCAAGTTAAAAAGCAGCCAGGCCAAGCTGAGCAGGGTGCTGGGGAATGTTAATTCTCTGGTGCAACACTGGACAGTGTCTGTGTGCCCTCTTGAGTCCACTGAGCTCCAACATGGCTGTCCCAGCTCCAGGACACAGGGCCTCTCCACCCACACGGCCAATTCCCAGGTTACCAGAGGAGAAAACAAACGTGCCCATCCCTGAACACCCACTGAGCCATCCCTGCTCATGGCACATTCCTCCAGCACTGTGGGCTGTGATCCATGGCCAAACCCTCTGGCAGGTAGGGACCCCTTCCCCTTCTCTCTGCCATCACCCCCCTCCCAAAAGCTGGACCAGGTTCAGCCCCATGGGCAGCAAGACCCCAGTGCCTGGTGCAGCTCCTGCTCCTCTCTCTGCACCCGTTCTGCTCTGATAAAAGCCCTGGGCTGATGCAGGGGAATTGCCGCCAATACTGATAAAGCAAAAATACTGTTAACAGCCCGAGCCAGGCTGGGAAAAACAGAGTTTCCCTGGGAAAAGGCACCCACCAGCAGGCAGTGAGTGGGGCTGACATTAAAAAAGGACAGACTCTGGCAGCAATGTCCTCTCCCAGGCCCTGTTATCTGTTATAATTCTGCTCCCCAGTTCCATGCAGGATGATCCCAGTGCTGCAGGATACCCAGAGCAAGGGACTCTTGGCAGTGGAGGAATACACTGCTCTGCCAGGCTGGGGACAGGCACTGGCCAGGGCATCCTGTGCAAGCAAATGCACCAGGGACACAATGTCACAGGCAGCACCAGCTCAGCCTGAAAACCAGAGCCACCAGCCTTTTCTCAGCCCTGTCCCTGGCCAGGATGGCCAAGGTGGTATCCTCCTCCTCCATCCTGGGGAAAAGCCAATTCCCAAGGCAGACAAAGCCAAACCCAAGCTTTCCTCGTTTATTCCCAGTCCAGCACTCCCTGCACACGCTCTGGGCCAGGTTTGGGATCGTCCTGCCGACTGATGGCACCAGCACAAGGCTGTGCTGCACATCCCAGACCTGCTCCCAGCTCTAGGAAGCCAGTCTGGAAAACAGTGCTTGAGGGGCTGGGAAGGAGCAGAGGAGAAGCTCCTACTGAAACCGTGCGAGAGAGAACATGCCCGGAGGAGAAGCAGGGCAGCAAAATCAGACTGGCAGGCAGCCCTCTCGCCCAGGGCCTGTCTCCCAGTTTGCTCCACTGCCCTCACTGCACAAATGTGTCTCTCCCAGGGCGAGTGGAGCCCATCCTTGGCCTCGCCCAGAGGGCACCCGGCGTGCGCTGCGGGCGCCCTCCCCGTCCTCCTCCACACTAAGCTGTTTTGCAGCCCACTGAGCCCTGCCTTGGCACTGCACCCACCTCTCCCTCCTCTCCCAGATTAATGCTGTGACATTTTGAAACCTCTCTCAGCTCATTAGGCAGTTGCGTAAGGCACCTGGCACTAACGCCACTAGGAGAGCTAACCTAATTAATGGTGCTGGCTGCCAGCGTGTGCCGCCAGGGTGGGCATCCAACACCACCCAACACCAGGGCAGCTTTACATTAAATACTAGCAGGAAATTCTTCCCTGTGATGGTGGGGAGGCACTAGCACAGGTTGCCCAGAGAAGCTGTGGCTGCCCCATCTCTGGAAGTATTCAAGGCCAGGTTAGATGGGACTTAGAGCAACCTGGGATAGTGGAAGGTGTCCCTGCCCATGGCAGAGGGTGGAACTGGATGAACTTTAAGGTCCCTTCCAACCCAAATCATTCTACATCCCCAGAGCAGCCAGGCAGGGTGACACCTCCCCACTACCAGTATTAAAGACATCCCACCACCTGGTCAGCGTGGATGGGCACCCTTAAACCCAGGAGCACTGAAAAACAAAGAGGCTCCACCCAGCAAACTCCACCTGCTCCATCCAGGCTGCACTGGGAACGCAACCTCAGAGCTGCTGGAAGCATGCAAGGAGATAAGCCACTCATCCCTTACCTTCTCTCATTCCCAAAGAGCCGAGCCACTTCTTCTCTGCCAGGGCTACGAGCGCGGGTTCTCCGCTCTAGCCGCTTCCTCTCCACCTGGAAGGCCTCACGATTACTGATCCTAATGGCCTTGGGAACGTCGGCCAGGGTGGTGTACTGCCGGCTGGCTTTAAAAGAAAGGGGACGCCCCGATTTCTCAGCTCCCCTTCCTACATCTCTGCTGTTGGAGTCCTTGTGCATGGGGCAACTGCTCTTCGAGTCCAAGGAGTTCAGAGAGAAGCTGTGAATCATTCGGTCGCCTGATCGGATACCTGGGGAAGGAAAGGGCTGGGCATGCTCCTGTGAGGGCGATTTGGGATAACTGTACCTGTTGTTCGGGGTGCTGGGGCTGGGCGGGCTTGGTGGGGGTGGCAGTTGCTGCTCTTCCAGCTTCGAGTCTTGCTTGGTCTTCTCCAAGGAGAAGTACCCGCTCTCGACACGCGTCTTCCGCCCGCAGTCTATCCGGTCCCCGTTCATGGAGCTCTCCTCTAAGGGACAGAGAAGTCACCCTGCTTGGTTTCAAGTCCAAGTTCTGCTTCTAAGAAAGAAACACCCTGATTCCACCCAGGACAGGGGCAGGTGTGAGAGCAGAGTTGGTCTGGGCACCAGCCCCATGCGGTGCTATCTCCTGCACCCTTGGCTTTTCCACCCTGAGCAGCCCTCATGCCCATGGAGATGGTGGGATAGCTGCAGGGAACTGGGGATGCTGATCCAACCCTTGGGCTAGGTTTGTACAGATGAAAGATCTGAACTTTCAAACCAAGAAATGGGCAGCTGCAGTTACAGCTCTGTATCCATTTCCATCCCCGTCCTTCCCAGCCTGGCAGCAACCACAACTCCATGGGTGCAAGGCAACAGACACCTCATCCATCTTCATCTCTCACCTTCCTTGTTGTCCAGCACGGAGTCCTTCATGGAGCTGGCAGCCCCAGCCTGGCCTTGCATGGGGCTCTGGGCTGGGCCAATACCACTGCCCCCATCTGCTTGGTCTTTGCCCCTCATTTCTTCCTGCCAGAGCGTGGACTTGGTGGCAGGGACCTTCTCAGCGCTGGGAATGTTGCTGCTGGTCACAGCCATCTTAGCAGGACCAGGCTCCTAAAAAAACCAGTTGACATAGGAAGTTAGAGAGTTTGCCCCAGCTCCACTCTCAGGGTCCCCAAGGGCTTGGCCCCAAGGTGTGAGCTCCACATAGCTTGGGTGCTGTCCATGACATGTCACAGCAGGACAGGGATGGGACAGTGACATGTGTCAGTGCTTTACGCCCTGTTAAAACATTCCCCCATCATCTTCAGTGCATAATTCTATTCATCTGCTAACAAGGAGCTCTGGAGCCCATCAGATGATGGATGATGCCCCTTTGGTGGCCACAGCCCGGCCAGCCCAGGTTCAGAATGTGACCCAGAAGGGGCAGCAGCTTTCCCAACTCCTTCCTTGGCTTTGTTCATTAGCAGATGTTTTGCTGTTGTCATATTAAACTTCTGCATTCACAGATTATCTTTCTTAAAGCCACCCATAAATCAATGACAATTAACTCCCCTTTGGATTGTGGGAAGTTTTCCAGCTGCTTCTTCCCCTTCCATGGAGCAGAAGGGAATACAGGAGTGCACAAACAAACAACTGAAAGCTGGGAACAAGGGCTGCAAAGAGCACCCTCTCTATCCCCTCCTCCCACATCAGGTGGGTTTTAGCCCTGCACCTCCATTGGCATTTGCAGGGCTTTGCCAGAGCCACCAGGGATCTCCCAGGGAGTGTGTCCTGGCTCCACACACAGCCATGTCAAGCAGCAAATAACCTCAATTGTAAAAAAAAATCCCCTAGGGAAATTTCACACTAAAGGAATGCAGTGTTGGAGGTAAACGATCCAGAGTTCACGGGCACCCTGCTCAAGGGGACTCTGCTCAGGCAGAGGATCAGGCCAATCTCCAAGGTCCCTTATACTCTCCTTCATTGATCCAAGCCCAAAGCTAATCACCAGCTCAGGATATATATCTTTATATATCTCTTACACACACCCCCATGTAATTATTTGTAGATATGTATTTAATTAGGCAGAGATGTGGGCCAAAAAGAAGTCTGTGAGGGAGCAGAGACATTAACTCTCTCCTGCTCATGGGTATGAACAACTCCAAGAGGCAGGATGCACCAAAATCAGCAAAACCAGCCTCTGGTTGCATGAGGTGTGTCTGGGCACGCTCTGCTTACCTGAGCCTGCCACACCCCTGTGCAAACTCAGGGCAGAGCCTCAAATCCCACATTTCAGCCCCAAACCCTGCCTCAGGTTCCCACGGGCAGCAGGCAGGCACAGGCATTCCAGTCTCTCCCAGTGCTGGAGCACAGCAAAAGCTGCAAGAGAAACCTGCCCTTTTCCCCCTAAAATTGCAACCTGCTTGCAAAGAAAAGTGAAAACACCTAACGCTCCCTGTCCAAAAAATCTGCAGCAGGAGTGGTATTCCCTGCATTGCTCCCACCCTGGTGATTTTGCAGAGGGATGATGCAAAATGATGGGGGGAGTTGAAGATGACCTTGATGCTCCAAGAGCATCCAGCTGTAACCAAGGTCTGCTGTACCACAGACAAGCAAAAGCTATGGAGAGTGAGAAAAAGCAAGAATATAAAATTCTTTTTTTTATATCACAAAGGTGCCCACCCCTCCCTAAGCAGCTCTAAGACATAATCTACTGCCTGATTAGTGTGTGGCCATCTTTAGGAAGAATGCAAGCTTTCTCAACCAGCACACGGAGAGCAAGCTGAACAGCAGCCAATTTCAGGAGAGGCCATTTCACAGAGGAGAATTTGGTGCTCATTTTCTCCTCAGCATCCTCTTTCCTTCCCTGGACCAGCCACCTGCATCAGCAGGATGTGGGAGACAGAGGGAAGATGCTGCTTCTGCCTTTGCAGGCTGCTCCTAAGCGCCTGACACAGCACAGCATCCATCAGCAGCAGCTCCCACATGGAGGTTGGTTTTGCAAAGTGAATTTGAGCCTTTTTCCAGCACCATGGGGATGGAAGACATGGGATGGAGAGAGTGCAAGAAGGGTAGCAAGCAAAACAGGGTGGTCTGTCCCAAGACAAGAGGGCAGTGTGCCACAAGGGTCCCTGGTCCCCATCCCCAAGCACCTGGGGAGCCCATCTGCCCACGGGGAGCCGGCATCCTTCCCACAGCCGCTTCCCTTATTTGGTGCTCAGGAGCTCAGATCCTGTACGGTTTCCAAGAGGTTGCCATGGTGATGAAATGTAACCCAGAATGATGTTTTTCTGGCTCTGCGCCTCTTGTCGTCTCCACCCCGTCCCCCTCCTGAAGCCAGCCTGGGTTTAGTGGTGCACCCTGGCCAGGGTGAGCATCCCTGCCCTGCTGCATCCACTCCCTGGGGTGCCCCAAATGCAACAGTCCACTTCTTGGGAACTGAGGATTGACAACTCATGACATGAAGGGAGGAGGCATTTTCCCTGGAGCATCACCAGTGCCAGCACTTATGGGGTTGTCCAGGCTGTGAGGACCCCAGACCTTGGCAGGGGGTGGCTCAGACTTACAGCTTGGTGTGCAAAAAAGGATCATCCCCCCACTAACATTTTTCCCACCGCCCAGAACATCTTTATCCAGTGGAGTGATGAAAACTTATTCAAACAAACACTGTACAAAACCAATCCATGGCCCAGTTTTGTACCAGGGCCATCCCTGGAACTTCATCAAAGAGGACATGAAAACCAAGGCTCAGGGGAGCCCTGACCAAGGCTCAGGGGAGCCCTGATGCTGGTTTTGGTCCCCAGCATGGCTGGAGGAGCCCTCCCAGCCGGTCCCCTGTGGTGGTGGGACACACAGCCAGAGGTCAGGCGGCCTCAGGGACACGGCTGTTCTCAGCCCCGGCGAGGGACGAGGGTGGCCCTGGGGTCACGTTCCCCATCTGTGGGACTGTCCCCCATTCCAGCCACGTGGGAGCCAGGCAGGAACGAGTGAGTCAGAGCCGGCCCCACTTTTGACCATTTATAGTCAAAGTGAGCACGAAGCCACTGGCGGGTCCCTGGAGAGCCCAGCTCCGGCCCCCGGAGCTCCCAGCCTGGCCCTGGCCTTTCGTATTTTCCTTTCATTCCCATTATCTCTGGGGTCATCTCTAAGGGAGTAACTGGAACCCGATGGAATTTCATCCTGTTTCTGAGGAAAAGGCCCATGAACAGCACCTCTCCCTGGTCCCCCTTGGGGACCATGCGGCTTTGTGGCCACTCCCAGGATTGTGTGCAGCGGTGGCACCACAAAACAGCACACAGGGGGCAGAACGTGGCCCCAGAGCAGCCAGGAAAGCAGGAGTGTGTGAGCCTGGAAGTGATGACCAGGAATTAATTCACACCGATTTGCTGTCCTGGTTTGGCCCAGCTCTCACCCTCCACACAGGCAGCATCAGAGGGCTGGTGATCCCAATGGCTTGGGGGGATCTACCCCAGGACCAGAGCAAGGCCACAGCCCTGAGAGGGAGGCAAGGGACTGGGTGACAGTGTGTGTGTGTGTCCCTGGGTTACCTGGGGAGTTGGGGGCTCTACCTTCCTCTTCTTCTTCTGATTCTGCTTGTTTGTCCTGGGATAGACGATGAGCATCTCCAGCCACCTGCAGGCAGAGAAGCAGAAGGTGAGGTCTGTGCCACAGGGACAGGAGTGATGCTGACCTGGCCAGGGTCAGCTTGGTGAACAATACCCAGAAACCATCCCAACCAGCTCCTGGGGGAAAAATGAGGCAGGAGAAGAGGGATGACCCCGGGGTGCTTTGGCTCAAACCCTGCTCTCTGCAACAGTGAGGCCACAGCCAAGGCTGACATGGGGCAGGGATTCAAGGATCCTGAAAGACAGTGGAGAGGGACAGAGCCTCCAGCAGGGCCGTCCCTTGAGCCATGCCAACACCCGCACACTGCAGACAAAGCACTTTTGTCCAAGGAAGAGCAGCATGAACTTGGCATTGAGAAGTCCTGCGTCCTCCCACCGTGGCCTGACAACCTGCCCCCGCATCTCTGAGAACTCCACAGGGATCCCTGCACCGCTGGGAAACATTCCCACTTCAAATGTCCCTGTTCCCCTTTCCTTCTCCCCCTGCTTTGCACACTGCTGCTGTAAAGTGTTCAGAGATGACAACATCAAGCGGGGTTTGGTGAAGCAATGAACGCCAGAAGCACAGAATGAACGTGAAACCAATTCTCCCCCAGCCAGGGAAATCTTCCTGTCGTGCTGCAACTGCAAACAAAACCAGCCTGGCTCAGCCCCAGAGTAGGACTGCTGGGGGATGATTAATGCCTGCAGTCAGGAGCAAAAGCACTGCTTCAAAACCCATTGCTGGGCTGATGAGCAATAAATCAGCCCCACCTCACTCCGCAATGCCTCTCCCTCCCACGGCTGGCAGGACCAGCAACAAAGGCTGAGCTGGGAACCAGAGCGTGGGGAGAGGGTGGAGAGAGCAGGCCATGGGGCTGGCCATGGTTTGGGGCAGTCAGTGCTCCTGCCAGGGAGGAGAGGAGCTCACTGCCCTGTGCTGTGATTCCCACATGGCTCTGCATCCTGGCTCCACAGCCCCTGCAGCACATTGCTGTGAATGGGGCTGGGAGGACAGCCTTGTCAATCTAAGGTCCACCTGTGCTCTCTTGTCTCAGTAGGGCAGGGAAATTTCAATCCATGAAAACACTCATCTGGTCAAAATCACAAATTCTTGGTAGAAAGATGTCTATTTCAACAAGTAGTTGCAGAACTAGGGGAGTCTCGACCGAAGATAAGGCTTGGAAATAGAAATCTCAGCAGAAAGTGCTGACTCTGCTGCTGCCAGGGCTGGGGGAGGCAGGAGATGCTGTGCCTTGGGAACAGTGGGAAAGAGCAAGTGTTCATCCCTTCAGCTTCCTGCTGGAGTTTCAAATGTCAGATTCTGGGAGGGAGGCACTGAGCTCTGGGCACTCCATGTGGGAAAGGCTCTCAGGTGAGCAGCAGCACAGCCACACTGTCACTGTGTGCTGGCAGCTCAGCTCTCCAGGGCTCTGCACCTTCACCAGCACCAGCTTCAATCCCAGCTGCCATGTGAGTGATGAAGAGGATGTTTCTAGGTCACCACCCAGCACCTGGAGTTGGGAAATTTACCCTGATTTGCTCATTTTAGTGGTCTAATCTTCAGTGTCACTGAGCCACTGCATTCCTGTGACATTTTAACCACCCTTGGAGGTGAGATGATCCCTGGGACCAGGGAGGTGGGGAGCATTCACCCCAAGATTCCACATCTGCCCAGGGATGGATGAGGACCAGAGGGTGGATGGCACTCGGGGTCAGACATGCCAGCCCCAGAATTACAGGACCTGTACCAGTGGGCTGGATACCTAAAATGGGATGGGATCCCTAAAAGCACTGTGGGGTCACCCCAGCACCCAGGATCAGCCTGGGTATGCACAGCCATAGGTCCTACCCACCTTCCTCTTCCTCCTGGCTAATGGAAGAGCCTGGGAGTGGCTGAGCCCCAGCTCTGCACTCACCCACTGATGATCTCCTTGTTCTCAGCACGGATGAAATGCTCCTTCTCCGGTGTCAGGATGCACAAGGAGAACTTCTGCCCTGTCCGGCCCTCCCCGTCCACCACGTCCGTGCACTGGTTCATGTTGATGGTGCCCTGGGGGAGGGTGGTTGGCTGCGAGGGAAAGGAGAAAGGGGCAACTTTAAGGAGAGAAGAGCACAGGAGTGCAGAGCTGAGCCCTAAAAGCTCTCCTGGAGGACACCAGGATCCTACACATGAAGATGATTTGCCCACAGGTAACCAGACACAGCAAAGCTCTGTGCCACACATCTCGGGGACACAGACCAACCAGTACAGCTCCTGCCAGACCAGCCTGGTCCACTGCTGCCACTAAGGTGCTTCTCCTATGCCAAACATGCAGGGAAGGATGGCTGCCCTGTTGTGGCACCCAGACACTGAGGAAGGGCACCAAATGGCTGGCTTTGCTCTGCAGCTGCAAGCCATCTGGGCTGGTGGGGTGGCACCTGGAGATAGGGGTGGCAAAGCACCAAGGTCCCACTGTCCTCAGCACAGGATGGCTCAGGGATAAAGAGACAGACACAAGCACCAGGTTTTTTCCATTAAAATTTAAAAAAACCCACAGAGTTTCCCAGGGAGGGACTGCAGCATGGAAGGGACCTTGCTTGGTGGGTTTTCTGAACAGTGTCACCTCTCAGCCTCATAGCTCCAAGGAGACCTGGTGAAGTGGGACAGGTGGTGGCCCCTGTGGCCCAAGAGGACACTGAGGGACATCCAGAGGGGTGTCAGCACTGACAAGAGCTGACAGGTCCATCTGGAGCAGCGCTGGCTCATCCGATTACAGCGTATCCACCCGTCCCCAGTGCCTGCAGCCCTCCCCCCCGAGCCATTCCATGGCTCCCATGTCCCCAGCCTGCCTGTCCCCACCAGGCTCGGTGACACCGGGGTCCTTCCAGCACCCCAGGGCAAACCTGCACCTGGGACATAAATGACTGATGGAGAGATCCCTCTGAGCTGCCAACAGCACCAAAAGAGGACCTAAAGCAGCCTGTGGACACCTCTTCACCCTGCCAAAGCCTCCTTGTGCCCTCCAGATGGCCGGGCCAACAAGGAGACAGATTTCTGGCAGATGCTGTTAAGGTTTTTACCATGGAAACCAGCTCCCCTGCCAGCAAAACCCCTCCAAAAGCAGCCTGTGCCATGCAAAGAAAGGGTGACAGGAGAGAGCTCAATGGCCACAGCCTACAAACCCAGAAAATTCAGATCAGTCTCCCAGAGCTCCCAGTTTAGCCATCTGTGGGTGGTGGGAAATAGCCTCTTTCCCCAGGAAAAGGTTTTTCCCTGCAGCTGGGAAAAAGGTTTTCCCTGGGTGGGAGCATCCTATGACAGCCCAGGGGTGGCAAGGAGCCATCACAGGTGCTGCAGCACTGGGTACATGAACTGGACCAGTTGTACATCAGGGACACCAAACTCTCCTCTTCTCCTTGTGGAAATCAGCATCCAGAGACCCCCCCAGGATGGAGGAAGAGCAAAGCCCAGCCCAGACTCCCAGCAGGGCGCATGCCCAGCCTCCTGCCCTGCACTGCCACGGGTAGTCAGCTCCTAAGAGGATTTTTTTGTCTTAGACAACAAAAATAAAACCCCGCTTTCCGGGAGCTATAAAAACCCAACGGAAAAACTTTCTCCTGTTCCAAGTGGAGTCTTAGAAAAGTTTTTGTCTTGCTGGCCTCTGGCAGAGCCAAGGCCTCCAGGACTGTAAGGTCCAGGTCCAACCTCCTTCCCCTCCCAGAGCAGTTTTGCACCAGGGAATTCAACAAAGACAGGGGGGTGAGGAGGAGGGAGGGAGCCCCACAGGGGGATCTTGGGCCACTCAGTCCCTTGACGCCCTATAAGGCCCCAGAGGGATTTGGCAGGGAGCTGGCACAGGAGGAGAGGAAGAATCAACACCCTGCAAGGCCATGGCAGTGCAGGGCGGCTGCTCCTGCTGCCCACACCCAGCCCTGACCGAAGCGTTGCCGGCAGCAGAGGAGCCGGTTTGGGGGCTGGCCCTGCAAAGTGGTTTTGCCACTCAGCCCTCCTTGTGAAGGGTGAATGCTGGCATCTTGCACAGCCTGACACATGAGTCTCCATCCACCACTGCACCTCTGAGCCAGGACACCAGGAAAGAGCTGGGAACAAAGCTGGGAGTGACCCTCTTGCACCTGCGGCCCCGGGGATGAACCCTCCATCCCACTGCAGCTCCCCTGCACCCCACACCCCTCAGCAGCAGATGAAACCTGACAGACCAGCAGCCTCACTCACTTGGGATGTAAATTCCTTTACACCATTTGTTTCCTTCCTTGGAGGCAGCACAGGCACTTTGAAGTGAAGCAAAATGCAAATGGAGCCTGGTGGAAATGTGTGTGTACACACACAAACTGCACCAAGGAAAAGGGGATGGCTTGGACCCCTTCTTCACCTCTGAGCAGCTGTTTCTGGGCTGGAGGGTTTCTCAAGGCTGGGGAACCTTGGAGAAGGATGAGCAAAGCTGGTCCCTGGCCAGGTGAGGACTGTGTGGCTCCAGCAGTTGGAAGGAAATAAATAAATAAATGCAGAAGCAGAGAAGTGTTGCATGGCAGAGACACCAAAACAACAGGGCTGGGATTTCAACCAGCCCTTGGAAGAGCAGATGCTTTGATACAAGGCTGAACCCAGCATCAGACCCCAGGGTGGCTTCGTGTCTGGGTGAGGCAGGAGTGGATGCTCAGCCTCAGCTCCTGAATGCTGCCAGTCCCCAGCTGAGGGACAGCCCTGTCCCCAGGCACTGGTCCTGCCTTTGCTCTCTCCCACTGCTGCTGCCAATGGGATGGAGCCCACAGCTACCCCAGAACTGGATCTGGTGGCTGGGTGTGTCATTTAAGGGTAGGAGTGGAAGCACACAAGGGTGTACCTCTGTGGAAGCATCATTAAGGCCACCACCACTAGCCCTCCTTGAGGCCACCAGTGCCACCAGGTGCCTCCAGCCCAGTCACTGGAGCAGTGCCTGTCCCTCACCAGCACAGGAAGAGGAGCACTTGCATCACACGAGCAGCTCCAGCTCTCCAGGCTGCCAGTACCAGCAGAGGAACCAGAGACAAGAAACAATTGTGTTGCTGTTTCCCTCTGGAGTGACAGATCCCTATTGACACACACACGTGCTCAGT
Organism: Agelaius tricolor; assembly: GCF_023055355.1. NCBI lineage: Eukaryota > Metazoa > Chordata > Aves > Passeriformes > Icteridae > Agelaius > Agelaius tricolor. The sequence goes on from NW_027269279.1 coordinate 2,756,573, forward strand.
GTCCCTCTCCATAACACACAAAGCCTATAGAGAACTCTCCTCCTCCTCTTCCTCCTCCTCCTCTCCCTCCCCTGGGTGCCCAGGCTGTGAGTCATGCCAGGCTCTCCACATCAACAACATCAGCAGCCTCTGGATGAGGTGCAGGGATCTTTGGATGGATGCTCCTAGGATGCAGAGCTCAGCAGCTGCAGCAGCCCCCTCCTTGGGCAGTGGAAAGGAGTGAAAGAAAGAATGGGGACCTCTCAGAAGCTTGAAGGAAGAAATCCCAAGCAGGGCATTACTGCATCATGCTGCACAGTGCTGGATGCTTCGTGGGTGATGAACTACTAGGTACAGGAGCTGATGCTGTAAATCAAAAGGGTTTATCTGCAAAGTCCCTCATTTCCATAAGGCATTGCAGGGCTGAGGTAGAAAACCAGGATTATTTGAGCTAGAAAAACAGGATTATTTTGATTTTTAAAATTCTGATTTTTTTTTTTTTCCAAGGACTTTCCCTGTCATTTCTAACACATGGGGATCATAGCAGCTTGATACAAAATACAAGGGAGCTCTGCTCAGGAGCTGCAGACAGGATGTTTTGGAGCAGGTAACCCCATGGTCAGGCTCCTGAGGAGGGGCTCTGCCATGGCCTCCATGGAACATGGCCAATGCCCAGCCCGTTGTCCAGGGCTATTACACAACATGGGTTGATGAAATCTGGAACACAACCTTTAAAGAAAGGCGATGGGGCAGGGGGAGGAGGAAACCAAACAAAAGGGACATTTTACTTTCTGCCAAGAACCAGGAGGGGAAGAGGAAAAAAAAAAAAAAAAAAACCCACAACCATTTGTCTATCTCGCATGGCGGGCTGGTTGCCTTGGCACCGGGGCCTGGCTGTCCCAGGGGAGATCACAGCTCTGCTGTCCCACTCTGGGCTCAGGATCTGGCAGCACTGCCCTGGCTCCCAGCACTGCCCTGGAGCAGCAGCGAGCCTGCAGTGCCTGGGGAAGAGACATCCACGCTGCCTCCATAAATGTGTCTTGACAAATGTTAATTCTCCCAGCTAAAATATTCATGAAGGTGGCTGCCGAGCGCTGCTCACTCACAGCACTCCCCTGTGCTCTGCAGATGCAGCTCCTGTGCCTGCTAAAGCTTCCCCCATCCCAGTGCCTGGGCTCAGCTGATCACAGTGCTCCAGGCAGGATGCAAACAGAAGGGAGCAAGACTTTGCTGTCACATTGTCACAGGCACATCAGGGCAACATGGAGACAACCACAGCTGGGCAAGGGCACAGACAGAGCTTGGACACGCAGCTCCCAGCACCAGCATGGCATTGGGAGCCTAACCCAGAGCCACATCCACCATTTCCACCTGGAGGCCATTGAGAAAGCACCAACTCCTTGAAAAGTTACAGAATTGTAGAAACACCTCCAACCATTAACCCATGGCAATGCCAGGTCCTCCACTAAACCACGTCCCTAAGCACCACATCTGTGGGTTCTTTGAACACTTACAGGGATGGTGACTCTACCACTTCACTGGGCAGCCTATTCCTATGCTCGACCACTCTTTCATTACAGAAATTTTTTCAAATATCCAACCTAAAACTCCTCTGGAGCAACTTGAGGCTAGTTCCTCTTGTCCTACCAGCTGTTAGCTGTGAGAAGAGACTGACCCACACTTGGCTACCACCTTTCAGGGAATTGCAGAGATGCCTTTTCAGATGTAGAGTCACCCCTTTTCAGCCATGCAAGGCGAGGCATGACCTCCTAAATCCCAGCTGGGGATGCAGCTCCTAAATCCCAGCTGGGGATGCTCTGTGCACACACACAGGGCTGGCTCAGCCTGCCCTGAGCTGCCCAGGTGCCAGGCTAGGATGGCTGGCACAGCAGCAGGGCTTTAATGAGCCTTTTGGGCTTCCTGCCACCAGGCACGAGGCTCTCGACAGGGCCACAACGGGACCGGAGCGCTGCGGTGGGCAGATTTATTACACTTATAGATCAGCTGGCAGGCTGAGCATCCTGGATTTATTAAATTAGACAAAGAGGTTGAAAACAACCTCTGTGGGCTTTGCAAAAGGACAGACTTGGACTAGAGGAGTCACCCATCGAAGGGCAGCAGAAAGTTGTGCTCCCATATCCTCATGGCAGCTCTGCTTTCCCTGTGCCATCCAAGCAAGAGGCAGGTATCTTTTCTTGGCCACCTGAGCTCACCTTTCTCAGCTGCAAACTCCTCTTTCACAGACAGAGGCACAAGCAGTGCTCTGCAGATGTGGCCTTGGCACCTGCCAATGTGCCTCTGTACCAGCAACAAACCTGTGCCAGCACGAGAAGGGGATGGGACACTTGCCCTGGTGTGCAGCCAGCAATGCAGACCGTCCCCCAGATGGACAAATGCCACAAATGCCACTTCCCCCAGCCCCACCACAGATTTCCCCACTGTTGACCCTGGGTTGCTCATCACAGGTGCTGACAGCCAGCTCCTGGGATTTGTTTTGCTGAAGGAATTCCCCATAGCCCCAGGTCACCCACCCCAAAGAGGTGGGATGGGTTAGCAAGTGCCACACACACCTGTCCCTGCATTCCCTAAGAGCCCTCCTGAGCCTCCACCAGGACATAAAACAACATCAGCTCCCCTTTTACCAGTGGGATGGAATTTTCTTCCTCGGGGAGCAGCTTGAGAAGGGGGTGAAGTGCAGGGGCTGGGCAGGAGAGTTCAGCCAGGGGCCGCTTTTAAGCGGAGTCGGTGTTTATGTCCACAGACAGCGAGTCTAAACACAGGGAGCTGCCTGCAAACTGACTGTGTGCACCCCTGGGCTCCTCTCCCACCCAGTGCCACCTCAGCCAGGCATGGCCAGCACCCATCCCAGGGGTGCCCAGGCAGCAGCTTTGGGGCCACACATCCCATTTGTAGCCCCATCCCCAGGGGCACCCATCGGGCCAGCGGGTGCTGGAGCGGAGCGAGCCCGGCCCGGGCTGTGAGGAGGCTGGAGCCAGCTTCTCTTGGCCTTATAAGGCTATTTTCGCACTGCTCTTGCAGCTCCCAGCTGCTCCCCACTCCAAAGCAGGGTCGGAGTTGGCAGCCAGAGCCTAGCCTGCCTCCTTCCTGTTAACCTCTTTCCTGCTGAACAGCCTCTGAGGGGTCTGTGATGGTGGGAACAGCCATGTCCAGTCCTGGCACAACCAGCCGTGCTGGGCAGGAAGGGTCAGCAAACCCACTGGTGGTCACCAAGTGGGTTCAACCTCCCTCAGCACTGGTGTCTGACCCTCTAGGTCCTCAGCAGCATGGACAAATCCAGGAGCCTTTCAGGGAAGCTTGCAACCACGGATACACACACTGCACTTCCAGTGCTGCTGGAGAGGAAGAGGGAGAGAGATGCCGAAGACATTGGCACCATGATGGGAAGGACAGCAAGGTCCCACCAGAGTGGGGTATCCAAAGGCTGCTCTGAGCTGCCATCCTGGCTGTTTGTGGACCAAACTAAAAGCCAAATGTTGTACAAAGAGCCTGGAGCATCCACTCAAGCCCTATCCCAACTCTCTGGGGACCAAAGCAGAAGCCCAGAAATGCACAGGCATTTGCCAGTCCTGCAGTGCCAAAGGCACCACCTTGCAGCCCTGCAAACCCAAAAGTCACTCTTTCCTCTTGCTCTATGGGATTTAGATGCATTTAAAATGCAAAATGTCCTCCTCCCCTCCGAGGAGGGGGGTGGGAGGAATACATGATAACAGATCCGACCCCATCTGCTCCCAGCTGCCAGCGTGGCATCTTCCCTGCTCCCAGATGCACAGGCACAACAGCCAAGGGGGAAACAAATATCTGCAGCCTTCCAGCAAGTTGTCATGGTAATCAGCCCGATGGCAAAAACCCAGCAAGACCACGGACAGACCAGAGCTTGGTGCAGAGATCACGACAGGAGCTTCCTGGAGAGGGAACTGCAGTTGTTTGGAGGTGGGAAGGAAAAATGGGCTTCATTTGCATCTTGATACTTGAATCTTAAATTGCACTGTTCCAAATTGGCCTTGTCAACTTTATCCTCCACCCCCTCGGTGTAGGAGACGAGTCCCAGGTGGTCCCTGCACCGTGTGCCAGGCACACATGTGCAGGAGCTCAGCACCACCTCAGTGCTCACAGCCTCCACAGCAGCAAGGGGCTTCACCAAACCCCAGCAGCCACAGCTCCCTAAGGTCACCCACACACCAAGATGGCCATACAAACAGTGATGCCACTTTTGGACACAGCTCAGGAGGAGGAAAGCTTGGATTGAAGCAGGATGACCTCTACCCATGTTGGCCAGCCCCAGTTCCAGCTGGAACTGGATTTCTGCTTCATGGGGGTGAGGGAACATGACCAAGGTAATTGTCATCCAAAGAAAGCAGAAAATTAGATCAATCAAATCCCTGTACCTCCCACTAAGTAAACCCATCTCCCTTCCAGCCTAGAGGGAAAGGAGGGACGGATCTCCTCCTCCCCAGCCATCCCACAACCTCTCCTGCAAATACAACCAAACAGAGGCATCAGTGCAAAGACACAGGGACAGACCAAGCCATCAGCAGCATCACAGCCATGAAGAGCCACCTCCAACAACCATTGCTGGAGCTCTGGATAATTTCAGGCCCTGCAGCCACTGTGGTGGGGTATCCCCAGGACTGTCAATACAGGTCTTGTACTGGCACTCAGCAACTGCAGAGAAGGAGACAACAGCCCTGGGGATCAGCAGCACCAGATCCACCGGAGGCTTGGGCAACTCCCACGGGCGCAGATGCTTCAGTGGAAGTTCTTGAATCCGGCCAAATTAGTCTGGAAATCTCATTATTCCCCAGCACTGCTCTTATGAGCTTTGCAGAGCTTCCTGCTGGGCTGGGAATACCAGGAGGCCGGGCTCCCAGGGCCCTGGGGGTCTGCAGCTGGAGGTGTGAGGGTTGGCCAAGCCTAAGAGCTTGGCTTGGCCAACCCAGCAGCAGCTACATCCTGCACCCCACACTCTACAGAAAACCCCACACCCACTCTGCGTTGCTTCCAGCAACTTCCAGACCAGCCTGGACCCTGCAGACCTTCGCAAAAGCCGTGGTGATGGCTGGAGAGAGTTTCTCAAACTTTGACCATTGGCTATCCCACCAAATGGTGCAAAATGTGAGCCTTCTGGGCAGTTCAAGGAGAACAGCTCACAACAGGCACACACATGCCTTGTGGGGCAAGGAGACCACCCAGCAGCAGCTTGAGCTGGGCTTTGCTGCCACAGGCACAATGTGATGGAGGCACTAACACTGACAGCAAAGAGCTGTCCTGGCCAGGCAGGCACCACCAGGTTCACAGGCAAGTGGCACCTGGGGTAAGAAGTGCTTTAAATGCCCAGGAAAAATTCACTATTAACACACAAGGCTGCTGGAACTGTCCCAGGGTAGCAGCCTAAACCTGCTGCTCACATCTGGCTCCTGTAGAGGAATACAGGGAGAGGAGGGAATTCACAGCCATGTGCTGCTCCCAACCCCTCCTTTGGGAGCAGCTGTGCAATCCCAGCAGAGGGGGATGAGCACAAAAGGTTTCTCCATGCCCCATGCCTGGGATGACAGACTTCACCCCCCCAGCACTGGCCTGTATATGGCATTAACCACCCATGCAAGCCAAACATCCCCTCCCTCCACACATCTGCTCCATCCATAATCCCTGCTGTCCCTCCCCTAATGGGAAAGCAGCCAGGAAAGTGAACCAAAACCCTAATTATATCCCAGTAGCTCCCCAGCGCCCTGGTGATCCCTGTGCCTTTATCGATGCGATCGCAGCAGGGCTGATGAAATGTGGAGGAAAGGGCCAAGGCTGGGTGTGCTCCAAAACCCCACCTCTCTCTCCAGTCACACCATCACAACAGGTGGAAATCCTGCATGAGCTCAGGATGCTGCTGGGACACTTCTAAAGCCACGCTGCGTGCCTGTTCCCTCTGCCTCCTCTGCCCAAGGACCAGCCACCCACAGCAAAGGGAACAGGGAGGAGAGTGGGGACAGCCATGGGTCACAGTGGAACAGCAGCCCACGGCCCCACTGCAGCTTCCCAGGGCTCTGTTTGGCCATAAAATCATGAAGAGACACAGCTACAGCACCTGGAGCCACAGCACCCAAGGCCTGGGGGGTGCAAGAGCCAAGAGCCCCAGGGTCATGCCACAGAATGGTTTGAGTTGGAAGGGACCTTAAAGTTCATCCAGTTCCAGCCCCCTGCCATGGGCAGGGACACCTTCCACCAGACCAGGCTGTTCCAAGCCCCATCCAACCCAGCCGTGGACATTTCCAGGGATGGAGCAGCCCCAGCTTCTCTGGGCAACCTGTGCCAGGCTCTCCCCACCCTCACAGGGAAGAATTTCCTCCCTGCATCTGCCATGGCAGCAGAGATGTGGCATGGCTGGGGGGTGCACGCCAGGAAAACACAGAGGGGAAGAAACCTCCATGCAAGGTGGGACCTTCCCTGCTTTCCCCAGCTCCTGGAGCACCCCAAGCTCCACATGCAGCAGCACAGGAGGAGCTGTGCTGCCTGCAGGAGCAGAGCACAAGGCTGTTAACACACTCCCACAAACCAGCTCCTGGATGGGATCCTGCAGGAAGGAGGTGAAGGGTAAGTGAAGTTGCTGCACACGTGATTTACCTATGGTAATTTCAACTTTCAGCAAAGCTGTCTGGCTGTTTTATCTCGTTGCCTGCTTGCAGTCAGACTTCAGTGACTGCAGGGAAGAGCCTCATCTGCAGCTTTGAAGAAACAGGACAAAATAAAAAGATCTTACAAAATACATATCACCAAGAGCACGTTCACATGCTGTTACCTGGTCCTCCATAAAGGAAAAACAGCATTTTGATTTTTTTTTTCTACTTTTGTATCTTGTATTTTTTCTACTTGTTTGTATCTACTTTGTATCTATCTGCAGCCCATGGTAAGTAAATGAGCAAGACCAATAATCAAATCTGCCTGGAAATTTTCATTTTTCACCAGAAATGCCTTAAAACAGCACAGACAAAAGGGGGAAGACTCCTGCAAAACCCCTGCACTTGGTAACCCTGAGAAAAGCTGTTTACAAAACCTCACTGAAGACCTCAGCTTGTCTCCACGCAAGTTTTAACCTGACGTCCCTTTTACAGCCTCCAAACCTGATGAATAATTCATGCCCAGGATAAAGCAGAAATATCATATTCACCAATGCTTACCTAACAGAGAAACAAAGATTGCAAATAAGTAATTTATTAACCCCGAGCCGTGTTACTGCTTGAACAGAGGGCACAACTCAGGTTTTGGTGGAAAAATCACTCCTGAGCCGAGGCAGGAGCACGCTGAGACCCCCGTTCTCACCACGCCCCAGCACAAACACGCCTTGTCCTGGACTCAGTGAGATGCCAGTGGGGGGAAGCCCCCCAAGAGCAAGGCTGGGAGCTGCCACCCTCCTCCTCCTCCTCCTCCTCCTCGGGGGTCACAGCCATCTCTGCTCTGGTGGGGAGCCCACAGCCCTGCACTCGCCCACGGCTCCAGCCGCTTTCTCAGGCATTCCAAAATTTGGCCGGAGTCTCCTTTTGCAGCACGCCCCCCTCCACGGCTGGACGCCTGCCTAATTGTGTATTTATTTATTTCTGCATTTTCCCAGCTCCCCGCACACACTGCCGCAGGGTGGAGGGGGGGGGGGGGGGAGCCAAGGCCGGCTCCTAACACGGACCCAAAAAAAAAAAAAAAAAAAAAAAAAAAAAAAAAAAAAAAAAAAAAAAAAAAAATTTAAAAAAAGAAAACTAAAAAAAAAAAGAGGGAGTGCAGCTCCCCACATTCCCCGGAGGGTGGGAGGAAGCCGGGAAGCGCAGGGCTGGCTGGGAAAGGGGTGGGAGCGGGGGCAGGAAGGGGGGACGCCAGCGGCATCGCCCACCCCCTTCGCTTTGTGCGCGCTTGGGGAAATTAAAAATAGCTGCGTCCAAAGAGTGGCTGCAAGCGCCACAAAGAGCGTGTTGAGCGGAGGCAGCTGCAAGCTATTTGCTGCCCCTGGTAATCAGCATCTCGGCTTGCAGAACCCCTCCGGCCCCCCCAGCCCCTTCCTCCCCTGCCAGAAGCTGCCGCTGCCTTTCTCCAACCCACATATGTCATGTCAACAATCAATGAATGCAGGATCTCTGCCGGGGAAAAAAAAAGGGGGAACGCGCTTTGATTTTTGGAGCAGCTTTGTTGCCTTGTTCCATTCATGTCCTCGTCCTCCTCTCTGAGCTGTCAACTGAGGGGTTTGCAGCACTGAATGCCACCAGTCAATGCCAGGATACCTCATGATGCTCAGTGGGAAGAGGGATGTGCCAGCTGCTGGGATGCTGCTGCTTCCAGGAGCAGGGAAAGGGATGCTGTTACCCAGCATCACCCAGGCTGCAGACCACAGCCTCCTTCAGGTCCTTCCTCACCAACCTGACAGTGGAAAGAATTAAACCCAACCCCATCCCCACCACATGGCTGCAGGCACCTCGTTTCACATCCCCTCCCCAGCACCAAGCAACACCAGGGCAAAGAAATTGTAGTTTTGTTGGTTCCTTGGGTGGTTTGGTCGTTCACACGTGCACTGGCACGGCCACCCAGAGACTGGGGGATGCTTGGGAGCCCAGCACTGCCCTGGCTTGGAAAGAGTTGGGATCAGGCACCCACCCCTGCCCCTTCCTCTGCTGCCTGGGGGGACCAGGGGGCCCATGCCAGGGTAACTGCTCAGCCTCAGCTGTGCCATTTCACTGCCAGCCCTGACATCTTCCCTCCTAAATGCCATCAGAGCTTGATTCCCACATTAACCTTTTCCAGCAGATTCAATTTTTCCTTCACCAAGAGCCTGCAGCCAGGCTGGAAGCCACAGGTCCAGGAGTCACAAAGGAACTCCAGCTGCTGCAAGTGCCTGTTTCACTCTGCCCCCCAGAAACAAGAGAAATGCAATCTAAACTCCAGCTCACTTCCCTTGCTGCTCTGGCACACGTCTTCTACAGAAAAGTCTTTGCTAGGTCCCGAGGGACGAGGAGTGGGGAAAAAGCAGAAGGATGGAGCCACTTGAACCTGTCCTTGCTGCTCAGCCTAAGAGCAATTCCAGCTTTGTGGCTCGCCCTGCAGAAGACAATAGGAGCTGTGTTGTTTCCAGGAAGGAAGCACCTGGGCCAGGTCATCAAAGCAGCAGCTTGTGTTAGGAGGTCGCTGGCTGCATCCAGCTTTCAACTCCACTTTCATCCTCTTTCTGCCTGTTAACTCCCAAACCTCCCACCACGGATTGTTTCACACCGGGGCCTCTCCTGAGAGGGTCCTGCAGCCATGGAATGTCCTTCTTGGGGGGCTTGGATGTGGACAACAGTGATCTCCAAAGCTCACAATAAACCCAGGCACTTTTGGGGCCCTGATGATGTCCCTGGCCATTGTCAGTTACCAGGACTTGTGATGGAGCCATCCCTGGAGGAGAGCTTCCTGCTCCCTCAGCCCCCTCCCAAATTCTCCTTCTGTAGCTCAGCAGTTTTACCTTCCCAAACTAAAAGACACAAACCAAAAGAGGGTTTAGCAAATGTAGGGAACCATTCCTGGAGGAGCCCACGGGTGTCCTGACAGCAGAACCCACCTCCTGCAGCAACTGGGGCCAGACACTTGGAGCAGAGAGAAATGGGAAGACAAGAACACCCCAAAGCCACCCTTATGGGATCCCCACACCCAACCCCAGTAATGACACTTGCATCAGCATCAAGACAGACATTAATATACAACCACAAATGAAGATCCTCTCACCCCCTTCGAGGTTGCTTGGTCCTGACTTCAGCAATGCCCTGGGGAATGAGTTCCCAGGGCTCCCTGTAGGTTCATGGATTTTTTTCCCCCAAATCGGTATTGAAAATTAAACACAACAAAATTCCTCAAAGATCTCTGAGCTCTGTTCAGTCACCAGCACTTGTGCTCTCTCTGCAGCTCCCCTAGAGCAGTCACAAGCATGTCCCCTCTCCCTGGTGTCCCTTTCCTGCCCAGCTTCCCCAAAGGAGAAAGGATTTCTGTTTCCCAATTTTCCCATCATTTCCTTATTGCTACTGCATCATCTATGACATACACACCAAATATCCCACATAAAACCTCACAGATCATCATCCACCCTGACTTGACAACATCCAGGAAAAAAACTGGGATGGGGGGTCCCTGTCACTGTCTGAGCCTCACACAGTCACTCCCACCCAGCCTTTCTGTCTCTGCTTACTTTAAATTTCAAACATACTTTGATTCAAGCCAAAAGCTTTTTTATGCTAAACAGAAACTGAAAGTCTTGATCTGGCAAACAGAGGCACTGGCAAAATTGTGTCCATTGGGGGAAACCACTGGGGATGAGGGGAATGGGGTTTGTAAAGCCTGGTGCTCCCACGGAGGAGGGGGCAGGGAGAGCTTGGAAACACTTAAATGGCAAAATGTGTGGAAAAAGTAAGGACAGAGAGGCCAGGATGTTTAAGGTTTGTTTTTAATCCCTGCCAATGAATTTCAATTCTGTGCCAAAACTGAAGTAAACTGCTTTGATCTAAAAAGGAGGGGGAAAACACACACACGGGCTCTTGGCTTCCTAAAACAATACAGATGACAAAGGAGGTAACTACAATGAAAACCAACACAGCACAGCTCTGCTGACAGTGACATTTCAAAATGCCCCTTTCCTCCAAATAAAGAGGTGTTTGGAGGGGGGTGAATTAGGAAACAATAATCACACAGGTCTGTGGATCACAGCATCAGCAAGCATGCATCCCTTCCTCTGATCCCCCTCCAGCTGCCACCAATGCTTACAACACTCTCCTTTTTTACCCATTTATCAGTTCCTTAGGTTTCTGTGGCCAGGAATGGGGCCAAGCAGGTCTCCAGATGTGACCCCACAGCCCTGCTGTGTAGTGCCAGACCTCCCACCTCTGAGCTGGCCTCTCTTCTCCTATTTATACACCCAGCCCAGGGGTCCCTCTGCTCCCTAACCATTCCCAGATGCCAGGCTGGCCTCGTTCTCCAGCTCACCCCAGTCCCATCAGCTCCCAGCTCCCTGCTGACCTCCCTCCCTGCCATCACAGGCTGGAGCAGAGATGTCTGCTCCATTGTTCTGAGGTTAATGACATTATGATCCATCTGAGTTCCTGATGTAGGAGCAGGACCACCCTGCTGTGAGTTTGGGAAGGGTCTGCAACACCACCATGGAGGACACAACCATCCAACCCCAGCAAACTCTGGTATTGAGGTGGCTGACTACTGATTCAAGCATCCTTCTAGATCCCTTCCCAATTTCACAAAGCAATTTGACTCCAGCAAGTAACAGGTAGAGATAGAGCTCACACATTTCATCAAGCTGGGAAGTGCCAGACAGACTGAGGTCAGCTTGTTGCAAAATGGGTATTTCATGCACAGGAATGCTCCTCCTGAATCACTGCAGGGAAACTAAAAGAGCCCAATCAGAAGATGCCCTCACCTTGCCTCTCATCCACAGCACCAGTGAGTTTGAGATGCTCCCAGACAAGCCTCAATTTTGTCCTGTTTTCAAACTAACATATGCACAAAGCAAAAAGGCTCTAAATTAATAGTCTTAGCTACCAAAAGGCAGCCTGATGTGACACGAGAATATCCCCAGGGAGGATGCAAAATGCCAACCTAGTATAAATCCCAGCTCAAGAGAAGCAGCATGGGGGTAAACTGAGGCACAGACACAAGGCCTGGCTTGGATATGCAGTGATTCATTAAGAAGCTGGCCTGGAGATCCAGACCCACTCCTCTGACCTGCCCCAGGCACGGGGCTGGATCCATCCCCAGGCAGAGGCTGAGGCCCCAGGCCCACCTGCAGGCCCAGGGAGGGACATGGCAGAGCTCTCCATCCCCACAAACCCCTCCTGCCTTTCCATTCCCACGCAGGCTGGCTCTATTTATAGAGACCTCGGCTGCTAATTATAGATCACAGCAATCAAAACAAAGGCAGGCAAAAGCTCTGCACTTGCCACTCGCTGGCTCTGGCCCCTGAGCCCTGCACTATTCTTGTGGCAGCTCCCAAATCCCAACCAGAACCTCCCAGAGCGCCGCAGTGCCGGGCTGCTCTCCCACGGCAGTGGCTGCACTGGAGACCACAGGCTGCTCTACCAGGAGAACTGAAACTTGTCCTTGGACACTCACAACACAGCAGCTCAACCCCAAGCCTGTCCTTTCCTGCTTTCCCTCAGTAAGAGTGGCTTTGTCATCTTCCAGCTGCTGCAGAGAAGCACCAGCCCTGACATCATCAGTCCCAGCATTAATGTTTATCAAACAGTAGGAGCGAGCCACCATCGGGGTGCAACTGTGGATGTTCAGGATGGGAAGGCATCCCCAAGTGATCACACACCCTCCACGTCCACCCACAGCTGAGAGGCAGGAATTTCTGCACGTCTGAGCAGGCTCAGCTTAGGCAGGGCTCAGCAGAGCTGGGAACAGCTGCTGGCATGGTCCCTGCAGAGGGGAAGGGGCTGGGATCTCCTGGGCATTCCCAGTGGCCAGGCTGGATCTGGGTGCCACCAACTGCACCCAGCCTGAAAGGGAGACCCCAGGGAGAGAGTCTGGCAGCGCAGTCTGGTCTGAGGGGGTGAAGGTCCAGAGCCTGTGCAAATTCTCCCCAATGCAGCCATCATGCAGAACTCATTTTGTTTTCATTTTCAGACTGGAACTATGGCAGAGCAAGGACAGACAGAATGACTGACACAGAGAAAGAAGGTGGCCAAGCAGGAGCACAGACTCAGGATCAGCTCTGGGATATCCCTGGGCAGGTCTCAGGAGAGAACAGGACAAGCAGGACAGCTGGGGCTGCTTGTCCCACCTTCCATGCCCAAATGCTCCAATCCAACACCAAACTTTACCCATCCCTTGGCAAAAGGCTCCCTGTGCCCAGTGCTGCCCCATTCCACAGTCTCTGAGTACCACAGCACCAACATCTCTGGGGACTCCCTGAGGTCTCCTCAACCTGGGCTTGTGCTTTGAGCTGCCCCTCCACACCCCACTGCTCTCCAACCTGCTGGGAGCCAGGAGCAGAACCTCCCTGGCCAGGCACAGGAACGTCTCCACCAGCATCACCAGCCCAGGACTCCCCTCCCAGGCTCACTCCTTCCTCCAATTCCACTTTTAATAAGAGCAGAAATTGCCAAACCCACAAAATTAACGTCTGAAAGGTTCAAGCAGAGCCATTCAATCCCAGCCTGCCACTGCCTGGGAGGTCTCCTGCTGCATCAGACTCTCCTGGGATCCATCACACCACAAGTGGCCATGGGGCAGCGAGTCCAGGAGCCAGCACAGGGCTGTCACACTGCCCAGGACACCATCCCATGCTGCACATGTGTACCTTCCCTTTTTTGTCTGTATTTTTCCACTTTCTCCCTTCTCGAGGGGAAAAAGCCCAGCAGGTGCCTGGAGAACTGCAGGATGCTCCTGCTGTCCTCTGGGTGCTCTCTGGCCCCTGTGGCACAGGGCTGGGGCACTGCCTGTCTGCTTCTGCCCAGATGTGGCAGAACCTGGGGGAGCTCAACCTCCTCAGGATGCAGAACAGCAAAAAAATATTCCAGATTGTGTTTCCCAGCATTTCTGCACCTCTACCCTCAGACTGGGCAATCTCCCTGCTCCACCCAGACACAAAGCACCCTCCTGTCAATGTAGGACAGGAAAAAGCAGCCCAGTGCAGAGCCAGGTTGCTGACACTGAAAATGTATTAAAGCCTCCACTGCTCCTACCAAAGACATTTAAATTATTTAGGGCACTTGGACCAACCCCAAGTAAAAATACAAACAAACACAGCATGAAATCTGAGCCACACTCGCCGAGCCTCCTCATTCCACGGTGCCCTCACAGGAGGTGCTGGAGGAGGACCAAGGCACACTGACCTCGCAGGGAGCCTCCCCACCACAGACACAGGTCCCCATGTGTCCCTGTCCCACAGGTGTGCTCTCTCCAGCTGGCTTCCTGAGCCTCCTGCCCAGGCAGATCCCAGCACATGGGTGCCCACTGTGCCAGCCTGTTCAGCCTTGGGGACCCTCCCGTGAGCTTCCTGTAGCCAGCAGGATAGAGCAGCAGTCCTGGGTGCTCCTGGGACTGACCTACTGGGCTGTTCAGCCCCACTCTGCAGCTCCCAGTGAATGGGTTTGCCTTCCTTTGATCCCCTTTTACTGCTGGGAGCAGGGCTGGTGACAAGCTGCAGCTCCAGGGCGGGTGGGCAGGGGGAAGGCGTTCCAGCTGACCTACTTTCCACGGGCATCGCTAGGCAGGGCCTCCTTCTCAGACACTGCCAAGGTGATTCACCACAACCAAAACCCAGCTGGCACCGGGAAACTGGGCAAAAAGGAGGGGGAACAACCTTGGGGACCCCCCTCCAGCACTTCCTGTCATTGTGGGATCTGTCAGTAACTGCGGAATCCCGTGCCAGGAGGGACTCACGTGCCTCCGAAACACCCACCCGTCCTCTGCAGAGTGACCACTGAGCTCCCACACAAACCCAGCCTGGCACAGAGTCAAACCCAGCGAGCACAACTCTCCTCCAGCTTGGCAGAGCACTCCAAGGGCAGCAGATAACCCAGCTGATCCCCAGAACCTGGACAGAGCCAGGCAGCACTCACCATCTCGTCGAGGGCATAGCGCAGCAGCCCATGCTCGTAGAGGATGAAGAACCGACGCTGCCATTTCTGCAAGAGAAGACATGAGGTGGGTCATGGCAGTGCCCACCAGCCCCTGGGCCTTGCTGGGAGCACTGGAGCTGCACATCAGCTGGCAGGGCTCTGCCAAAGGTCTGTGTGCATCAGCCCACATTGCCCAATGCTCACTGCCTTGAGCTCTAGCAGCCTCGGGACTTTGACCATTCCCTGGGGAGCCTGTTCAGAGCCTGATCACCCTCTGGGGGAAGAACCTTTTCCTAATATCCAAACTAAACCTCTCATAACTCAGGTTCATGCCACAAATACTGGGGACACCAGAAGGATCCCCAAACTAAATGTTCTGAGCCCTCAGCTTCATCCTGCACCATCTATTCCAGCATCCAGTGCTGGAGAGTGACAGGGTGTCATGTCACATGTCCCCCAGCAGCACATGAGCTCAGTTTGGATGGTGGCTGCACTCCTGGCATGGCTCTGCCCAGGCAATCCTGGCACCACGCTGGCACTGCTGCCTCTGCAGCTGCACAGTAAATCAGATTGGAGAACTGATCTGGCTGGAAAACTGCCTTTTTTTTTTTTTCATGTGTGCCAGGTTGTTTTCGGCCAAGAGCAAAAACTGGTTGAGCAGGCTGAAATAAAAAAGTCCTGGATTCATAGCCCCAGTGCAGCAATTCTTATCTCACTTTTCTCAGCCCTTCAGGCAAAGTCCAGGGTGCTCAGGGACAAGCAGAACTAGGGAGGACCTTGTGGACCTCCACAAGCCCCAGCTTAGCAGGCAGCCTGGGTTCTGGGGAGAGCCAGGTCCCATGTCCCCTTTATGTCAGGCCAGCAAGCCTATGACAAGCTGTGACTCCAAATAATGACCCATATACCCCAGGCTGAACTCAGAACCCAATTCTTGTTCATTCAGGAGCCATTTTTTTATTACAAACAGCTCCCAGAACATTTTGGCTGCGTGACAGAGGGTTCACGGACCATTGCCATCCCTTGCACGCACAAGACAGCCCCATCCTGGCAGCTCAGCAGCAAGCTCCCTGCAAGAAAAGCAGGACAGGCTGGAAGTCCTTGTCACAAGCCAGCAGTGAAAGGACCTCAGCCTCACTACATCCTTCTGAGCCTCACACCCCCCAGGACAGGAAAGTGGGGGATGCTCCAACCCCACAGGATGCTGCTGTTTCTGCCAGGCATGAGAAAACCCCTTTGGGAAGGAGCTGAGTGTGTCCTGCTCTGTCTGCAGGTGCCTGCTGCCAGCACTTGGCTTCAGAGCTCTGCAGGTTAGAGCAAATGGGAACCACCACTCAGCCCCTTCCTTGCTGCAGGACCTGCCTGACATCGGCATATCCACACTAGGGGATGGGATGCAGCCTCCCTCTAAAGCTCTGGGCATGCTCACAATGAGCTGCAGAAAATAAAGTAGTTGTTTCCAAGCCCCAAAGGAAAACTAGGTGCTTTTCTGATGGCCACAGCACAGCTCAGAGTCACACAGCCCACACCCCACTGGCCTGAGCGCCTTCCTGGCAGCATGGCATGTGTCAGACAAACCAGAGCAACATCAAAACATCAAAAAGCAAAAGCAACAAGCAATAAAACTGCACAGACTGAGCCTGACCCGCACCTGCAGTGCCCCAGGCTGCTGCCCAGCACAGGAGACCTTGCATCCCAGAGAAGGCATTCCAGCCTTGCTGCCAGAAACATCTCCCAGCTTCCTGGTTTGCACAAGAGAATGGGAGCATGGAGGTGCCTTCAGCACTCCCAGGGTCACAGCCACCCTCATGGGCAGGGACATGCCCTCCTGCCACCCCCACCAACGTCATGGGCAGGGGATGTCTCAGCTTCACTTACCCGGGAGCGATGGACGGGGTTGTCAAAGTCCGTTCCTTCCGGGGCCAGCAGCAGCCAGCCACCATAAATGGGTTTGGCCTGCAAAGAAACAGCACAGGAACACTCACTCACAGCGGAAAACGGCTCAACACAGATCAGCACCACAGGGAATCGATGGTCAGGGACACGGGAAACTGCAGCAGCCCCAGCACAAAGGCAGCTGTGTGAGCTCAGCCTCCTGCACGCAGGCAAACTCAGCCTTCCCAGCGCAGGGAACGTGGTGTCTGATGGCAACCCGTGGTGTGACACACACTGTGTGCCAATGGGACTGAGACGAGGACTCGGGAGGAGGCAAAACCCCAGGCACAAACTCCAAACACAGCTGCTCCTGCATGGCACCGTGCCCGGAGCACCAAGCTCCCGGGTGCTGCCGAGCGGCACAGCCCATCCCCAGCGCGGCTCTTCCCGTCGCCATCGGCAGCGTGCCTCTACTCCAAAGCACAAACACACTCCAAAGGAGAGCTCGATGTTTTCCGTTCGTTAATTAAGAGAGGAAAAACTACCCAGTGCTGGCAGTTCTCCAGCTCCCAGCCGCTTCCCGTGCTGTGCACATCCAACTCCTGCTTCCCTGCAGGGCAGCCCCTGCCAGCCCGCTCCCCCCAGCGAGCACACAGGAAGGTCAGAGCCAGGAGGAGGGAAAACAGCTCATTCAGCCAGCCGGGAAGAGAAAGGGAAAGAATACTCGGAAAGAACCTTGCAGCACTGCCGTATGTCAGTGGAAAATAAAATATCCAGGCTCTTTCCATCGATGGCTTGGATGCAGAAGTGGCCAGGGTGAAGCTGACCCACGCCATGGCAGGCGGTGGGATGGGGATGGGCACCGGGCATGTCCTCCCACGCAAACTCCTGCGGGCACCGCTCCCGCTGCCTTGTCAAGCTGTAAACGATGAGCCAACACCTGGCAAGGGCTGGGGCCAAATCCTGCTGCAAGAGTAGCAAGACATTGCCACACCAGCAAGGCGGCTCCACAGATACCAAGAGAGACCAGGAGGGTGGAAATCCAGAGCAGAGCCAGCTTCAGGAGACCCTGGGTCTGGGAACACTGCTTTCCACCATGGAACATCCACGCACGTCCATCCTGGCCCAGCCAAAAAGTCACAAGGACACACACACTCCCAGCTCTTCTCTAACTGATTCAATTAATCTTGTTGCTTTCATTCTTTTCTGTTCCTTAAAGTTTAAAGTTTAAAGTTTAAAACTGTTTCCAATTCAGTACCTCCCCTAGATTCCTCCTGCCAGTTTGTGTGGTTTTGTAATGTTAAAAAAAAGTTTCCCCTCTGGAAAAATCCCTGCAAACAATAGAAGAAACTGCCTATGCACCAGAAACTGTCAAATGCATGAAGCACTGAGTAAGCAAACTGGAAACACGCCGGAGGAGACCTTTTACTGTTTATAAAGTGAAAAGAAATAACAAAATCTCTTATCCCCTCCACAATATGACATACCAGCTCGAGGTGTTGCTCTCCCAGCAGCTGGGTAAACATGATTTGAGAAGACCTTCCTTCCTTTCCCCTTTAAATGAGATTCAAACCAATGAAAACAAAGCGCTTGGATTGGGATCCAATTCGGGGGCGTTATGGGGGCCCAGGGCACCCCTACACCTGTTCCCATGACCCCACTGGGGGCACAGAAAGGCACCTGTGTGCACCACCACCCTCCCTGGGTTTGGCAAAGGGCCTGGAGCCTCCCGTCACCCCTGCCCAGCTCACCTGGATGCCAGTGCCCTGCTCGCCCATGGCCCCCATGCCACCTCCAGCCGCTCGGCACCACTCCATGCCCAGCTCCGTGCCCAGCTCCGTGCCCAGCTCCATGCCCAGCTCCATGCCCAGCTCCGTGCCGCCCACGCCGGCAGCGCCCCGCAGGTGAGCCAGGCTCTGCCACTCCCCCGGCACACCCCGCCCCGCGCCCCCACCCAGAGCCGCCCGTGACGCATCCGTGCCCACGCCATGGGAAGGCTCCAGAGGGAGCGGGGGATCCCAACACTCCCTGCCTTGCTGGGATGTGGCCACGGCCACCCGTGTGGCCTGGGAAGAGCCAGACATCCCAAATGTCTCTTGTGTTTTATAGGGGAAAAGCAGAATTGCAAATCGCTACTGATGACCCGTCAGAGACCCTTCAATGGGTCACTGTGACAAGAAATGGGGTCCCCGAATTCCTGGGAGAGAACTTGGGGTGAGTGCTGAGCAGCTGGGGCTTGCGAAGATCTTAGGAGTGGTCTCCACCATGCAGGAACAAGAGGATGACAGTGACAACAGCACTTGATGTCCCCAACGCTTGGCATCATGACACCAGGGCACACCCTGGCAATGCTCCGGACAGGGCTCAGCTCTCCTCCATCCCCCAGTTCTCCCCTCTATGCCCCAGCGCAGCTCCCAGCCAAGACCAAGCGCTCAACCCAGCAAAGCCCCATGAGAAAAACTCTCCCTGACACAAGCCACAGCACTGCAGCCACCCCAGCCACTCTGAGCTCCCCACAGCATCCAGCCTGTGTGACAAGCAGCAGGCATGTCCCAGTGACACACCAGGGACAAAATAACTGTGAAACCAACAGGGGACATCATCACCAGGGCCAGCAGCAAGCAGCCCTAACCCAGTATTACAGGCATGAAGTCCTGCCCTACCTCAGCCTGGCTCACACCCCCCAGCAGACATTAATTTGCCTTCAGCCATTCCAATTTTAGCTCAAACTGTCTGTAAATAAACACCAAGCACCTGAAATATACACCCTTAACACAGAGCACGGTCATTTCTGTACCAGCATCATAAAAAAACCACCAGTGGGCTACACTTATTTTGGCAGGAGCATCCAATTCCAGATATTGAAACCAAAATAGCTGAAAGGTATGAATTAGAGCCAGGCAGCGTGGGCAGCCTGGTTCCACCCATCAACAAATGAACACGCAGCAGTGCTTTTTAAAGCCAAACCAAAACAAGCTCCTGCTAAAACCAAGCAATGCCCAGAGAGATACAAGCCTAAATGAAAGGGATATGAATTAGCACACGAAGTGTCTGAAATAAGCTCATCACACCTGCATTGGAATGGCCGTGCTGAAGCAAGGTTTAAAATAAACCCGATGTGGGAGGCAGGTCCTGGAAGGTGCTGGAGCACCAGGATGGAGCTGGAATCACACGTCCTTTCCACTGGCTTGGCTTCCTCTGAAAAGCTCCTCAAGAGGAAGAAAATGCAACAACCAGCACTGAGCAAGACCTGCGAGCAAAAATTCCTTCTTCCAAGGAGATTTGTCCAACTTCACATTTAGGGATGGTGTTAGAAACAACCCCAGGGTTCCCAGGATGCCTTTGACCACGCAGGGCCCTGCTTGCCTCCTGGCAGCTCCGGTGATATCCAAAGGGCAGCTCCACGTAGTTTCTCCACAGGTAGCAGCCACACAGGGTGCTCAGGCACTGGGTGGGTGGCTTTGCTTTTCTCCAGAAGGTACCTGGCCGGAGGGTGAGCCACAAAATGCTGTGGGAGAGCAGAGTGGAGAGCGGATGGAGCTGGGGTGGGGTGACGCTCACCCCACCATCAGGTGAGAGGTGTGGCCCATTTGCAGCCCCACAGTGCCCAGTTCCATCCCTGGGACTGCTGGAGGCTGACTCAGGCAGAAACGTCCCCGCGTCACCGCTCCGCTTCCTGTCACACCTCTGGGAGTGCCCAGGTATCGGATCCCACCTTTGATCTGGCACTGGAGCTGGGCTGTGGGGCACACCAGCACCTCACCTGCCTCTCAGGTCGCTGTTCCAGCCACTGCTTCCATCCCCTCGGCCCACAGCCCTACAGTGCATCCAGGGGGAGGACGCTGCCTCCAGCCCAGTGCCGGCAGCACGGCGGGTGGGAGGAAGCGGAGAAGGAAGCGGCCCCAGCTGGGTTTACACAAAGCTGTCAGGCTGCTGTGCTGATGCTGCCCAGGCATGGACAAACCACCCCAACCAGCTCCACCAGCACTGGGAACACAATTCCCAGCAGATGGGGAACTGGGCTTGAAGGACGTGCAGAGCCACTCATCACTTCCCAAAGCCCAGGCTGATACGAGAACCCCTGCACAGCCCCAGGGCCACAGGGCACCCGCTTCCAGAGGGCAGGATGGGTCACAGGAGCGTGGCAGCCCATGGAGCACCAAGTCACAGGGCTGGAGGTGGGCTGTGACACCAAGCAGCTGCCTGTCGGACAGGCTTTCACACCTCCTGTGTTTTTGATGGTACCTTCAGCTCTTCCCTCCCCACACAAACCAGCCAGGCATGACAGGACCCAGCAAAGCCACACAGCACCAGCCTCACAGTGCTGCAGGAGTTCACTGCACAGGGTGGAACAGGAGAGCTGTACCAACACCCACATCCCCTCTTAGGGCACAGACTCAACCCCATGGCAGAGCAGCCCCATCCCTGCTGGGGTGCTGCACACCTGGGTGGGCTGGGATGCCCCCACAGCCAGTGCCCACCCACCCCACATGTTCTGAGGGAAGCCCGAATCCATTGCCGGCAGAGACTCCTGGCTCGGAGCGCGTGGCGGGAGGGATAATCTGTTTAGGCTGCCGGCAGACGTAATCAGCCTGTCTCGGGTGGAGGCAGGGCTTGTTTTGTTCAGGCTTGGCAACTGAGCGGGAAGGGGAAGAAAAATGGATTGCTGCATCGGAGCTCTAGGCTCTGCCTCCAGCACTGGGAGCAGGGAGCCCTGTGCACCAGGGAAGTGATGCCAGGGCTTCCAGCAGCCCCACAAAAAAATGATGTACCCAACCCACCCAGGCTGGGGGTGGATCCAAGGTGGAACTTGTTCCATCACCTTTATGGGTCAGCCCCAATACATTCACCAAAGGAGCCTCTCTGACAGCAGTGCCTGCTGCTTCCCACGCCCAGGGGAGCACAACGGGGTGACAGCTCTCAGAGAGGGGGGACAGTAAGGTCATCATTGCCTGTGTGCTGTCTCCTGATCCACTCAGAGCTCTCCAGAGGCAGGGACCCGTTTCTGGCACAGTTCAAGGAGAAAGTCACCACAAATACTGTGGTTGCAACCTCAAAATAGGAAATCTGGGCCGTTCCAGCTCCGCTCTGCTCTCAGTTTTGCACACCTTGGAGCCAAGAGAACATCGCTGATGGATGAGTCGGAGCAGCCGTCACTGGGCAGGAATGGGGAAGGTGACACGGTGTTCAGGGAGGGAATAGGATGCAACAGCCAAGCAGGCATTCCTGCCCACAGCATGGCTTCTAGGAACTGAGACAGGCATCACTTGATATTCTATGTGCTCCCAGGGGGATGGCAGATGGAGACCCACCAGAGACCCGTGACCACGGCTGTCGGGAGGCTCTGCAAACACTGCTGTGCAAATCCATGCTCCAGCAGCAATCCCCAGAGCCAGGATGAATCCCAGCCTCAGTAGTTAAGCTGCTTACATCCCTGTTTTCCTGCTTCTACAACATTTCCCCTCTGCTGTCTGTCACCTGGTGACGCCAAACCCCAGCGCGGAGGCTGCAGTGCTGCCTCTGAGCATCCACAACCATTCCTGAAGCAAAAACACTCTCCCATCCCCCAGCTCCTCATCCAAGTGGCTGCTCACTGCCCCTGGGTCCAGCCCAGACAGTGCTTTTTCCAGGATGAGACCTGGGCAGCTCCTGGAGGCCACCCTGGATGATGGGGAGAGTCCCCTCTCCATTCATATCCTGCTCTTCTGCCAAAACACATTTGCACAAGGCAGGCATGAGTCGGCCACTGCCAGAGCTGCAAATCCCAGGCCAGGATTTCACCACCAACACACCTCCACATGCAGCACAAGGCCAAACCAGACTGGACAGACTAGACCTGGGGCACAAGGAGCACCAAGTGCCACTGCCACGGACCAGCTGGTGGGCACTGTGCATGGCACAGCCCTCCTGGCACGACGCTACCACTGACCCAGGTGTTGACAAATCCCAAAGGACAGAGCTGCCACAACATTTTGCTGTGTGGGCAGTGGGAGTGACTGACCAACCAGAGGAACAGGAAGAGGAAAGGTTGAATTTACCCTTCATGCAAACAGCCAGCCCCTTTCTGCAAACACCCCTGGTCCCAGGGCTGTGCTTGGGTCCGAGCATTGCCATCGCCTGGGGCAGTCAGAGCAAGAACTGGCCGAGCCCGGCTGCAGAATGCACGGGGAATTGGCCAAACAGCAACAAAACAAAGTGGGACAGAATGGACTTTGCAATTCCAGCTCCTTCTCGAGCAGCCCCGAGGCGGTGTGCCTGGCAGCCAGCAGGCATATCTAACCACTTCCCACCACTGGCCTGCCTCAGTGCCTGGGAGAAGCCACAACATCTCTCCACAGTGCTGGAGAGGGGATTTATCACTCCGTCGGCTGCCGGCGCAGATAAGGTGCGGCGCCATGCAAAAACCCAGCAGCAAGTGAGTGTGAGCAAAGGGGACGGTTCTCCAGCACCCAAAGGCGCCACCACGTCCCTTCCCTTGGGCCAGACAGAGGTTCAAGTGCAGCCCAAAGCATCCAACACAACTTCCCAACAAGTGCCCGCTGCCCTCCCTGCCTGCACGTCACTGCCCAAGGATGGGATGCTGCCCATAGGGCAGAGCCACCATGAGCCTGCCCCCCCAAGCCCCCTTGGCTGTGCCCTCCAAGTCCCTGACCTCCACAGCCACCCAGAGAGGCAAATTTGACATTTGCAGAGAAATCTCCCCCTGTTCAGTGCTAATAATCAGTCAAGTAGAGGCAGATTTTTGCAGCATGATACAAGCAGCGGGGAGCAGGGAATGCAAGCGCGGGGGCTGCTTTCCAGGAAAATGGGGGCTTTTCCTCCCAAAAAGGAGCAGAGCTGGAGGGAAAAGTGTGGCCGGGACATGATCCCTCACCCTGTCACCCTTTGGACAATGCAAGGAGCCAGGACAAGACCCCTGGAGCACAGGGCATCCCAGCCCTATGGATGCAATGTCCCAGAGCAAAGCCAAGCCTGTGACCCAATGCTGACACACTCCAGCCTCAAGGCTGCTGGCCACCAGCTGCTCAGCATCCAGAACAGTAGGAAAGTGATAATGTCCAATGGAGAAGGGATGGAAATAACCACCCCCTGTCACTGGGCAGGAGTGTCACAGGAAGAGGCAGTGGGAAAAGTCTGTGAGCTTTATTTTCTAACTGGGTGGTCCTCTGGGCATCTATGCCATGATGTCTAATAAAAAGAAAAAAAGAGGGGAAAAAAAAAGACACTGGTAGCTGGAAAGACGTCCTCAAATTCCTCTATCTGTGCCAGTCCCCACTCCCCGAGAGAGCAAATGCATGGAGAAAATTAAAAGCAACTGTTTTACACTCTGCTCTTCTTCCAATTCAGGCCAGGCAAAATTTTTAGGTTAATTCCCAGCCTGTCCCATGTTGTTGGGAGCTTCATCTCACAGACCAAGGAAATGTGTGTGCAGACATGGATTGGCCTGGAACAGCCAGTGTGGACAGCAGGGACCCCATGGGGACACCCCCATGAGAAAAGGCTGCTTGGGAAAAGAGTCCCACTGGACAGGCTCTCTCATGGAGACAGGAGGGGGACCCTGGGAACCATCCATTCTCCCGGGGCAGGTTCTGGAAAGTCGAGCTCCATATGAGGTTTGCAGGTGGTTACAGAGGGACCGTGCAGTGCCAGCATGGGCATGTCTTGCCAGGAAAGTGGAAATTCCCACAAAAAGGGAATTTCTGCCTGGATGGGAAAGGAGCAGCATAAGACAAGCTGGCAACAGGTGGGTGGCACAGCCACGACACAGCCACCAACAGCACCATGTCTGCCAGCAGCCAGATCCTGCCACCACACAGGATCAAGGGATCTGACAGCCCACTACCCACAGCAACAGATTTTCCCCAAGGGAGAACAGCTGCGCCGACTGACCCAGTTTTTCCCATGCTGTGTGGGCACCCCAGAAGGTCAAACACAGACTGTGGGGGGCAAGGGCACATCACCTCCCACCTGCAGCCCTGGGAGGGGACCAACACGTCTCCAACAGGTGGTGGGACCACAAGAAGCTGCCCCAAATCACGCCGAGCCCCGTCCGGCAGCACAGCCACGCACAAAAACAACTCGTGAACGCAGCGCTCCCGGGATTAGGGACTTAGCGTCCGCACAGCCCTTTGAAGTTGGAAGTGCTAAGTCTGATTATTATTAGAGAGCTCCAGCTCATTAATCCTGATGTTTGGGGCTGGATTTCCCCCCTCCCAGCCCCATTCCTAAGCCGGTTCCCGAGTACGACGGAAATCCACTACTACCACTAAATATTTGTGACTCTTTGCAAACACACTCTGGGTCTCTGCCCCGAGCGGCTCCAGCGCCCTGCAGCATCCCGGGAAGCAGCGGGGGCAGCTCCTGACACGCACGCAGGTATTTTTATCTAATAAAAATCCAAAAGGGACACGAGTGCGTAAGTGTGAAGTACCTTCACCTTTCCTCCAAGCCAAGTACAAAGGTCAGATGACTCCAAAAGACTTTCCTAGCCTGGCTCTAGGTAATCACCAACACTGTCCCTTGTCCACGGGGCGAACAGGACATGCTGGGCACTGAGCCCCCACGCTGCAGAGTGGGACCCCCCCCCAACCCAAAACGTTTGAGTGAAAAAGGCAGAAACATTCAGAGCTGTTAAATGAACCGTTATTCCTGGGTGTGCTTCGGAACGAGCACACCCCCACATCCAGCCAGGCTGCGAAACGGGGCACAAACCGGGAGGGGAGGCGGGGAAGCGCCGGGGTGGCCGCGCTCGGGGGGCCGCTGGGCACGGGGAGCTGCGGGCAGGGCGGGAGGTGCGTGCGTGCATCACACACCACCACAGCCACCATCTTATCTGGGAAGCGGGATTACTTCACCCCAGCTGCAAGGGAGAAGCCGAGCAGGATTGCGCCGTTTTCCCAACCGGAGCCCCCCGCGCACGGCCAGGATCCGGCCACGGCGCTGACCCCGACCCCATGGGAACCGGACGCGGGGCGGCCCCCCAGGGCCACCCACCACCCCGACGGGAACAAAGCCAACGAGGGGCTGCCCGAAACACGTCCCCAGAGAGGTGGGTGGCCGCCGTGGCAGGGCAGGCAGGCACCACGGCGGGCTGCGTGCGATGCTTTGAGCCCCCCGACAAAAGTAAATAAGCTTTGCACCAGGAGGCAGCGCAATCCCCGGGCAGCGGGAAGGGGCCGGCCGGGAGCGGGGGGCTCTTCCCGAGCCCCCTCCGGGACGGCTCCTTTGTCTGGGCACGGCCGCGACGCTCCGCGCCGCCCGCCCCTTTCCCGCACACACCACGGCATTTTTTTCCAGTTACATTTTTTCCATATTAGCCCTCAGATTTCACGATGCCCCCCCCCCCCCCCCTCCGCCGCCCCCCCAGCGAGCGCAGCAATATGTCTGATCTCATTGCCATAATAGGATCGGGAGCGGGGATGGCAGCCCTGGCCCAGAAAGGTGTGGGAGGAGGGAGGGCGGCCCTGTTCCCCTCACTACAACACCACGGACGGACCCCCACACCCCAAAAACGCCCCCCATGCGCCAAACACCCCCTGCCATGGGAGCGCCGGGCTTGGGCCTGCATGAGGCCTGGGAGGAAGAGGAGGAAGAGGAGGAAGGCCCAGCCCTGGCAGCCCCCCAGCCCTCTCCGGAAAGGGGCTGGGGTCCCCTTCCCATGTCCCCGGGAGAGCAGGGGCGTGTAGGGCAGGGGGATCATGTCCGGCACGTCCAGGAGGGGACGTTTTGTTTCCAACCGAGTTTTTCCCAGGACTTTCTGGATCGCCTGATGGAGCTCACAGGACACCCCTCACCTGCTGCCGTGCACCCCAGGAGGGGACGGGATCACCCCAAATGGCCTCAGGGGGTGAGGACCCAGAGGAGGTGGCACTGGGGTGAGCCATGGCCTCAGGGACCAGTGGGCACTGTGGGTGCTCCGTGGGACACATGGGAATCTGGGGGGCCAGCAGGCAACCCATGGGATCTCTGGACACCCTATGAGACCAGAGAACACCCAAAGAGATCTTGGACATCCCATGGGCTTCACAAATACCTGTGAGTCCCTGTGCTATCTGTGGGGTCAGCAGGCACCACATGGGACCAGCAGGCACCCGCTGGAATCACTGGATACCCTGTGGCACCAGAGAGCAACCATGGGGCTCCTGGACACCCCACGGGATCCGCAAACACGTGTGAGTCCCTGTGCTATCCGTGGGATCAGCAGGCACCCCACAGGACCACACACCACCCATGGGGTCAGCAGGCACCCCATGGGACTCCTGGACACTTTATGGGACCAGAGTGCTCCAGAACACCCCACA
The DNA here is from genome assembly GCF_023055355.1 of Agelaius tricolor. Classification (NCBI taxonomy): domain Eukaryota; kingdom Metazoa; phylum Chordata; class Aves; order Passeriformes; family Icteridae; genus Agelaius; species Agelaius tricolor. Next base: position 2,783,313 of record NW_027269279.1, read on the forward strand.
GAACCCATGGATACCTGTGGGTCCGTGGGGTATCTGTATGATCAGCAAACATCCATGGGGTTCCTAGATACCCTGTGGGACATGGGAGCACCCTTGGAGTTCCACAACACCCCATGGAATACAGGGATACCTGTAGGTCCCTGTGCTATCCATGGGACCCCACAGCATCCCTCCTTACCTGATCCCACGGTACCTGTGGGAGCCGCAGGCACCCACAGGACCCTACAATATCAGTGTCCAGCAAGCAGATCCCCTGGAGATCCCATGGGATTCTGTGCCAACCACGGGGACAGCAGGCACGCCCCGTACCCCGTTCTATCCGTGGGACCCTAGGATGTCCATGGGACCCTATACTATCCATCGGGACACCCATGGGACCCTAACCTACCTACCCAGGGGGGCTCCCAAGGTACCTGTGGGACCCCAGGCTACGCACGGTGCCAGCGGACACCCCATGGAGACCCAGAGCGCCCTAGGGGCGGGACGCCGCGGTAGATTCTGGGGGGAAAACAGTGGGTTTTGGGGTAAGATCCCACCTGGTTGAGATCCTCGTCGTTGAGCAGGTGGGACTCGCGGGGCTTGAAGCAGTTCTGGCACTTGCTTTTGTTGAAGATGTTGGCCTGGAACTTCCTGCAGGGATTGTCCTTGGCGGCCATGGCGCGGCCCGCGCCCGCTGCGCGCCCGCTCAGCGCCCCGCGGAGCGCCCGCCCGCCGCCGCGCCCATCGCCGCCGCCCCGCGCCCGCGGGGGGCGTCACGCGAACGCAAAAACCGACACAGAACCCCGAGGAACACGGCAGGAAAAAAATCAAAAGAGGGAGCGCAGCGCAGGGCGGCCGCCTCTGCTGCGGCTCAGCGGGCGCGCATGGCCGGGCGGCGGCGGCGGAGCGCGGAGGGGCGGCGCTGCCCGCGCCGTGCGGGGCCGGGCCGGGCGGGACGGTGAGGGGCGGCGCGGGGGTCGGTGTGGCGCGGGAGCGGGGCCGGGGCCGGGCGTGCGGGCGCTGCGGGAGCCGCTCCCGACTGCGCCGCCCGCAAAGTTTCCAGCGCCGCGGAGCCAGGCGGAAAAAGGGGCGGGGCCGCGGCGCGGACAGACGTGCCCGCCCGCCAATGGAAACGCGCCTCCGCCCCTAACGGATGGCCGTGCTGGCCAATGGGAAAAGAGGAAAGGGGGAGGGGCGGTGCGCTGACAGCTGGGGCAGGATCGGCCCCCATCGGCTCCGCTCGGCTCCTATCGGCTGCCTTCGGCTCCGCTCGGCCCAGATTGGCCCGGCTCCGTTCGGCCCGGCCCGGCTTCGTTCGGCCCGGCTCGGCTCAGCCCAGCTTGGTTCGAATCGGATCGGCCCAGCTCGGTTTGGCTCAGCCTTGCACAGACTGGCTCAGCTCAGCCCAGCACAATTTGGAGGCGTGTCTTAGCTCGGCTCGGCTCTGCTCAGCCCGGCCCAACTTCCTTCAGCCCGAGTCAGTTCAACATGACTTGGCTCAGCCTGGCACAGATAGACTCGGCTCGGCTTAGCCTGGCACCGGTTTGTTTGGCTCTGCTTGTCCCAGCTCAGCTCTCTTCAGCCTGTCTCACTCAGCACGGCTCAGCTCAATCCAGTGTAGTATGGCTCAACTCAGCTCAGCTCAGCTGGGCTTTGCTCAGCTCAGTTTGTCCTGGACCAGCTCAGCTCGGCTCAGCCCGTGTAGGAGCATTGTCCTGTGGCCCCCATAGAGCACAGTGACCTCCCCACACAGCCCATCCCCAGCTGTGAGACACATGGTGACACGGGGTGACAATCCATGGCCTTGTCCCCAGCCTTGGCACATGAGGGCACACGGGGGTCACCAACTCTCGGGCACTCAGATTAGGTGGGGACAATGTCCCTCACACTCCTGTGGCACTCGGTGACCTGCAGCACTGGGGACAGAGCGGGGATGAAGCAGGGACAGGGGTGCACATCCCAGCTCAGCCACGTCCCTGCTGTGCCACCGCCCTGGGGCCAGCTGGGAGCTCCTGTTTGTCCAGTGAATTTTTATCCGGTGGAAACCGGCAGGTAAATATTCCTGACCGGCTGATAAGGACCCAGTGTGAGGCCACAGGCTTGGCCTCCCAGCTCTGCCCCTGGGTTCTGCACAGAAGCACCAAGGAAGGAACCTCAGTGCCTGTGGAGCATCACTGGCTCAGGAGAGAGCTGGGAACGCTGACCCTGGCGCAGGGACACAGGGCAGAGGTGCCAAATGTCACCTCCAAAATGCACCCAAGAGTGGCACACCCTACCCCAGTCAAACCTCAGCATGGCACAGAGCATCTCCTGCTCATCCCAGGGCTCCCAACCGGTGTGGGATGGGGCCCTGCTATGAGGAACAGGCACGTGGATCTTCCTGGATTTTTGGGGCCAGGAAAAACCCGTCAGAGAGGAGGTGATGGCTTGGTCCCCTCACGCCTGGCGCTGTCCTGGTGTTTGATGTGGGACCTGGCCTGGGCGGCCTCGCCACGCCGGCTCCGCGCTGTCATCCCCAGTAAATAGAGCCCAGCACAATTGCCTGCGTGTTTATTAATTTTTGCTTCATCAAAGGCAGCTTTAATCATCCCTCTCCCTCCTGCCAGGGCCATTCGCAGCACACACCGTGTGCCACGGATTGGGATGGGACAGCAGAGCACCAGTGACCCCAATGCATCTGAGCCCACGTGGTGATCCCAGGCTGGGGGTGACACCAGACCCCCACACCTCACTGGTTTTGGAGGATTTCCCCACCTTTTCCTTGATCCTAATGTTATAAAAGCAGCATGACCCTACCCCAGGAAGAGAGGATTTTCCCCTCTGGAATGTACAGACCCTGCTGCCCTCACGGTGGGTCCAGGGTTCACCTGGCACACGACTGTGGAAATTCTGCTCTGTGGAGAGGGGTGGATGATCTTCTCAACCAGCTCTGCTCCCTCCCTGCTTCCATCCCCAATGCTGGTTTATTCCAGCATTGCTTCCTGAGGACCTGGCATCCCACAGCTCCTACAGATGCCCAACATTTCCTTTTCCATCCAAAGCCCCTCTGCAGCTCCATGGACACCTCCACGTGTCCTCTTGGTCCCCAGCCCTTCTCCACCTCCTCAGGGCATGGACCCCCAGACTGCAGGAAGCCTCCAGGAGGGAAGGGGCTGTTCCTTCCCTGTTTCCAGGGATCAGGGAGCTGGCAGAGGGCACAGAGCAGTCCCTGCAGGCTGTGCCTGCCCCGTGGGCCGGGGCCGTGACCTGGCGCCGTGCTCGGAGCCCGCAGCTCCCCGCGGGACGCCGGGGCTGGCTCCAGCCTCTCCAAAAATCCAGCGGAACGGGACGGGCTCCTGCACAAACCTGTCGGGCCGCATTCAGCCGTGCCGAGCCGCCCGTGTGCCATGCTCGCTGCTGCTGGAACCTCGCTGCCACATCCCCTGTGTGCCCCAGGTGCTGGCGCTGAGGTCCCCAAGGTGTGCCATGGGGTGGCCGTCCCACCCCATCATCCCCTCCCATCCCATCGCTGTGGCAATGCCCGGCTGGGGCTGCCGTGTCTCTCCAACCCATAGCCGGTTTTTTTTCCGGAGGAGTTTTCTTAAATGAGGGCAATTAAAACAATGGGAAAATGGAAAGTTTTTGTCAGGGAGCCGCAGTGGCAGAGGGGGAAGGTGCTGCGGTGAGTCAGCCTTCCAAAAAGAAGCCCCAGCGCCAGGTAAACAAGCTGCAGAGCAGGAGCTGTTACTCACCTGCCCCAGCTTGGGGAGGCACCTGGAAAACCCTCCCGGAAAGGGATCGGCAGCTCCAAATCCCCCCGGAGAGAGGAGAGCAGCCCCTGCTCCTGTCACCGGCAGCTCCATGGCTGCCCCTGCCCGCCGGGATGTCACCGCTCCGGGGACACGGGATGTCACCGCTCCGGGGACACGGCCCCGTGGCTCTGCCGTGTTTTCCCGGCCCTGGTGCCGCACATTTCACATTTTTTCCGCAGGGCCGGGCAGGAGCAGCACAGCCGGGCGCTCCTCCCGTGCGGCCATCGCTCCCCACGGGACCTTGGGCAAGTCCCTGAATGCCGCCGTGCCGCCAGCCCGCCGTCATTACCGCGGTGCCAGACAGACAGACAGACAGACAGATGGATGGATGCCCGGGGGAGAGGGCAGGAGTCACGGCTCGGAGCGGGCGAGCCCTGGGATCCACACTGGGCCCAGGGTTGGGCTGAGAGGGCTCCCCCCTCCTGCCCTGCTCCACCTGGAGTGGGAGCATCCCATCCTGTGGGATGCTGGATGCAGCCCCTGGGGATCTGCAGGGATCCAGAGCCTTCCACAGCCCTGCCTGGGGAATGAATGGCAAAGGAAACATTGACCAAAGGAGGATTGGGTGCCCCTCGAGCCACCGTGTGTCTTATGGGGTGAGACCCACAGGGGGGAAACCCACATGGGGTGAAAAACACCTTCCTGGATGGAGAGAAAGGCCCCTGTGCCTGGCTGTCACAGAGTCAGAGTGGTTCAAGCTGCAAGGGACCTTAAAGACCATCTTGTTCCACCCCCTGTCCCAAGGCAGGGACACCTTCCGCTAAACCAGGTTGCTCCAAGCCCCATTCAATCCCGTTTTTCCCACTAGGAAAACTAAAAGGACCCAAATGATGCACTGGAGGAAACCCACAGCACTCAGCTGCAGCTGATGCAGTCCAGAGGGGAGGATGCAGCTTCCATGGGGCTGGGAGAGCCCATGAGGATGGTCCAGAGCAAGAGCAAGCTGCACATGCATGCAGAGGCTTGAGCTTGTCCCAGAAGCCACAACAAATCCTGTCCCACCATGCAGAACTTTCCTCTTGTCCAGAGATGCCAAATGTCTGTGAGTTCATACCTTACTCCTAAAATTGATTAATTACATCCACAGCTGGGTTATCAGTGCCTGCTGCTGCCATCAGCCCTTGCTGTGCTTTAGCAGGAAAATCCATATCTTTTGCTCCCACCTGGTTTTCCCCATCTTTTGGCTGCTGGGCAGGGCAGAGGGGATCTCCCTGTGAGGCTGCCTGCCCTGCCACCCCCCTCTCACCTCAGCATCCCTGCTGAAAACACCACCCTGTGCAAACCCAGTGCTCTCAGCCCCCTCGGCCACTGCCCCGAGCTGCCAGCGCAGCCGTGGGATGTCTGCTCTGCTGGCTCCATATAATGCAAGTCCTACAAATGAAAATGTCACATGGCCCTAAATTAAATACTTTGGAGAAACCCATTATAATGCAGCAGCACAATTAGCTTTATCAGCCAGCCCAGAGTCATGCCAAAAACCAAAGCCGACTCACTTGACAGGAGCTGCCATCCATGAAACCAAGCTAACGACCTTAATTATATTTTTAGCTTCTAATTTTTGGCTGACACCATCCTCAATTACCCAGCCCATAATTTGTGCAGGGACGGCGATCAGCCTCACCTGGCCTGTAATTCCCAGGATCAGCCCTTTTATCCCTTTTAAATATTAAATTGACTCCCACTGGCCACCCTCCAGTCCTCTGGAATTTCCCCAGGGTTTTAGAGTTAAAAATTAACAGCAGAGCTCCTGGGCAGGCTGCAAACCCCTTCCCATGAGGGTTCTGCCAGGAAAGCACCTCTCCAGAGAGAATTCAGCAGTGAGGACGAGGAGTTGTTCCCACCAGGTCAAAACTCCACGTAATCAGATCAGCTGTTCTGGCCAAAGATTGTTCTTTGACTCATCTCCCTTATCCACCACCCACGCTTTACACCTCAGCACACAGCCCTGGCACTGAACCCTGCTCCTTCCCTACACATTTTTAGGGCTTTTTCCTCATTTCTGTGCCAGACCTTGGCCAGCCCAGGTCTTTTCCCATCTGGCCATCCTTGGTCTCCAGCTGGCTGCTGGGTTCGGGGAGCACAGCCTGGGTAAAATTTGGTAAAATTTGGTAAAATGCTTCCCTTTTCCTGATCAGTGCTGGGTTTTGGCAAGGAGGCTGTTGCAGCCCCACCCTGCTGATGCACAGGGGCTGCTCTGGAGCCTGGGTCACCCAGGGCTCACCCACAGCTCTGGCACAGCCTCTGGGAGGGCCAGAGCCTGGCATAGGGTGCCCAGACCCCGCTGGGCACTGAGCATCCTTGGGGTGATGCCCCAGGGGTGGTGCCAGGATGAGGAGCAGAGGGAGAATGGAGCAGCGTGGGCTGAGAGGGGGGCCCTGAACCCCCCGGATCTGGGGGTGCTGGAACAGAGGTGCCAGGAAGGGGCAGGAGCAGCCGGGGGCCGCATCGCACAGGGACCTGTCCAGGGCTGGGTTGGATGGGCCTGGAGCAACCTGGGGTGGTGAAAGGTGTCTCTGTGCCTGTCGGGGTGGAACTGGATGGGCTTTAAGGTCCTTTCAACCCCAACCATTCCATAAATTGTGATTCCCTTTGGCCGCGCTGGAGCGGCCGCGTTGGAGGATTCCGGGTGCGGGGACAGCCGGAGCCAGCGGGAGCCGGGCTGGGCTGGCCAAGGGTGCCATCTCCTGGGGACAGACACACAGAACAGAGCGACAGACACACAGCACAAAGTGACAGACACACAGAACAGAGCCTGGGGACAGACACACAGCACAGAGCAGGGGACAGACACACAGAAACAGAGCGTGGGGACAGACACACAGAACAGAGCGACAGACACACAGCACAGAGCCTGGGACAGACACACAGCACAGAGCCTGGGACAGACACACAGCACAGAGCGACAGACACACAGAACAGAGCGACAGACACACAGCACAGAGCGACAGACACACAGAACAGAGCCTGGGGACAGACACACAGCACAGAGCGACAGACACACAGAACAGAGCCTGGGGACAGACACACAGAAACAGAGCGTGGGGACAGACACACAGAACAGAGAGACAGACACACAGCACAGAGCCTGGGGACAGACACACAGCACAGAGCGACAGACACACAGAGCAGAGCAGGGGACAGACACACAGATCCTGGGGACAGATCAGATCCTGGGGATAGAGCCACAGCACAGAGCCTGGGGACAGACACACAGAAACAGAGCGTGGGGACAGACACACAGGACAGAGCGTGGGGACAGAGCCACAGGACAGAGCCAGGGGACAGCCGTGCCCAGGAGCTCCGGAGAGCAGCAGGGACAAGGAGCTGCACCCTGGGGCTGCGGGGACAGCCCGGGCACCCGGGGGTGGCCCTCAGAGTGGCAGTGCCGCAGCTCGGTCACGGCTCCGCACAGCCCCCAGGGCCCCCCGGTGACAGCGGCGACAGCCCTGCGGTGACTCTGGCTGTGCCGTGAGGTGACGGGGACAGGACCGGGGGATGCCCCGGCACAGGCACATCCCGGCCCCGGTGTCCCGCGGGGAATTGGGGTGACAGAAATGAGCCCTGGGAGCGTTCTGCGCTCAGCCCGACCCGCAGCCGGCAGTTTCGGCCGAAAAAGGCTCCTCCTCCCCTTCCCCCAGGGCTCCTGTTCCCCTCCTTCCCTCTCAGCCCCTTTTCTCAGGTCCCGAAGGGAGCAGGTGTGTGAGCAAACGTCCTGCCCAAGCCTCGGCACTGCTAAAAGCAGCTGGGCTGAGGGGAGGAAATCATCCCAGCAAAGCATCCCCTAAAAGCTTCAGAGCCAAACATTGCCCACCCTGTCTGCCTGCTACCTGCAGTTCTTTCAGCACTGCCACGGGGGCAAGAGCCCAGCAGAAAAATAGATTTTGTTGTCAGGAAAAAACTGGGCTCTGTCACCCCAGAGAGAGTGTGGCACCTCCAGAGCCAGGTGCAGATGGGCACTGAAGGATGCAAAAGCATGTGGGGGATGCAGGGGGATGCAGAGGGATGCAAAGCCACCAGAGGGATGCACGGCACTGGGAGGATGCACAGGGAGCTGCTGGTTTGTAAGAATCCTGGTTGATGGGAACCAGTGAACTCAGCAGAGGAAGGGTTTAATCCAGAAATCCAGAACAGGGCCCTGGTGGTGGCTGCCCAAAGCACAGGAACAACCCCAGGCAGGGCAGGGTGGCAGCCCCTGCCTTGGCTGTGAGGCAGGAGCTCATGGGGCACCGTGTCTGGAGGTGCTGGGCAGCCACAGAGCCCTCAGAGGCTGCAGGAGGGGGTGAAGGTGTCTGGGGCACCGGGGGTGAGGCACTGGGGCACACAGCCAAGGAAATGGGGCTCCAGCCCAGAGCTGTACAGCTGAAAGCACACACTGCCTGCTCCCTGCTCAGCCAGGAGGGACAAACCACCCCCAAGTGCTTCTCACTTCCCTCTCGAGGGCTCACCAGGGTGGAAACTGCGAGTCTCTGGTGCTATTTACAGAGGTGAGTTTCCCCTGCAAAACCCCGAGAGCAGTGGGCTGGGGCCGCCTCTGCAGGGCCATCTCCTGCTCTGCCACACTCACCCAGCTCAGGCAATGCCAAAATCGTGATTTCCCTCCCAGGGGGAGGCTCAGCACAGCAGTGATCTCATCCTCTGTGCCAGATACACGACATGTGGCCGTGTGGCAGTGTCCCTGTGGCCGTGGTGCCTCCTCTGCTGGTCCTTGCTCCAAGCCCTGAGATGCTCTGGATGGTGCCAGAGCCGCTTCCCACCCTCCCTCAGGATCTGGGACCTCATGGGCCACATCCAAACACGAGGTGCTGGGTTCCTCTGGGCTCTGCTCCCCCTGAGCAGGATCAGCCTCCAGGGTCCCTGCTATGGACACGGCAGCAAAACATCCTCTGGCCTCTCCAGCCCCACGTGGCAAGCACAAATCAGGAGCTTTTGAACCAAACAGAGGAACCCTTGGTGCTGCTCCACGAATGCTTTTAGTAACAGGTATTGCTGCTTCCTTCCTCCTTCAGCTGCTTCTGCAGAAAGGTCCCTCTGGGCTGAGCTGAGTCACGGCTGTGCCAGCACCTCGTGTGCTGCCAAACCGTGCCCAGCATCCCTGCAGGAGCAGGGACAAACCTCTGGAGGCTGACAGCAGGGCAGAGGTGGCTCTTTGCCCCTGTGAAAACAAGAGGTGCTATTAATGTGCTATTAATGAGTCGTTAATGTGCTATTAATGAGTCGTTAATGTGCTATTAATGAGTTATTAATGCTCTGTGCCCCCAGCCCAGTCAGGACTCAGCTGCCCATGCAGGGCATAGCACAGCCCTCCTGCCTCCCAGATATGGAGGCACCTGAGAAAATCAGTGTTTAGGATGCCTCACTAAAAAAAAGAAAAAAAAAGGAAAAAAAAAATAATAAAAAAAATCAGTGTTTAAGGCAACTCACAAAAAAAAAAAAAAAAATCAGTGTTTAAGGCAACTCACACGTTCTGTGAGTTGTGAGCAGGGGACAGGACAGTGGCTTGTGCTGACCATGCTGGGGACATGGGGAGGATGGGTGCTCCCAGCAGTGCCTGGTCCTGGCAGGGTAAAACACCTTTCCTGGCAGGGTGAAACACTTTCCCTGAAGGCAACACCCCCCTGGCACAGGCTGCAGCGGTGGAACCACCCCTGGAGGGATTTGAAAGGTGTTTCAGGGTGGCACTTGGGGACGTGGCTCTTCAGTGAGCATGGCAGTGCTGGGGACATGGCTGGGCTCAGTCTGAGAGGGCTTTTCCAGCCTTTGTGATTCTGGGATTCTGCTGCAGGAGCAGGTGCTGAGAGCTCCCACTCCACCCTCTGAAATGTGCCCACCTGGCCCAGGACACACCAGCCCTCAGTGTCCCCCACGCTGTCCCCAGCAGCCCGGGGACCCAGGAGCCAATGCAGGGCTCTGAGTGTGCAGCCAATTTGCATGGAAGGGACAGGGGGAAGCCCCAGGAAATGCAGAGCCAGGCATTAACCAAATCTCTCTAATAATAACCCCGGGCCAGGCAGGGCTCAGTGCTGCAGCTCCAGGGGCCATGGCTGGAGCCCAGGGGGAGTAGCCACTGCTGGAGAGCCAGATGTGAGTGACCCATGGAGGGGCTCTGGGGTGGGCTCAGGGCTTTGGGCTGAGGGCAGGGGCTGGGCACGCTCCCAGGGCCAGCAGGGAGGGGAGGCTCTGCTCAGAGCTCCCACCCTGCAGTGGGGCTGGAGGGGGAAGCACAGAATGGTTTGAGTCGGTGGGGAGCTGAATTCTCATCCAGTCCCACCCCCCTGCCATGGCAGGGGCACCTTCCACTGTCCCAGGCGGCTCCAAGCCCTGTCCAACCTGGCTTTGGACACTTCCAGGCATGGGGCAGCCACAGCTGCTCTGGGAATCTGTGCCAGGGCCTCCCCACCCTCACTGGGAAGAATTTCTCCTGATAACTTATCTCAATCTACCCTCCTTCAGCTAAAAGCCATTCCCCCCTGTCCTGGGGTTGCTTAAAGCCTTGCATGAGGGGTCTGTGGGGGAATTCAGAGGGTCCTGGTGGTTGAGAGGCAGAGGGAAAGACTCACCTGGCTCTGCTGGAAAATCCATGGCTGAGAGCTGAGGAGCACCACGTGTACCTTGGGACTCCCCAGGGAGGGGAAGGTCTGTCCTAGAAGAGACCAAACATCTCCTGCAGCCCCTCAGCTTTAGCACAGCCCCAGGTCTGCCTCCCATCACTTATCCCATGGGAAACCCCAACCCAGGCCAAGGGTGGCTCAGCCCCATCCCCAAAGGGTTTCCTGCCAGCCCTGGGGGCTCCTCTGCGTGCAAAGCCCAGGTTTGGTCCCAGAGCACCTGAGGAGAGCAGTGGCCTGAGCCTCTCTCTGCCCTGGGGTAGAGGGCAGAGAGAGGCTCCACAGAAAGTCATTATTTAATTTTATGGCAATGTTAATTGAACAGCTGGGAGTGTCAGGGCAGCATCCCAGTGCAGAGAGGATTTTTCCCTGGGAATGGGGGGGTTTCTCTTGTGCTGCCCCAGGCAGGACACAGCCCATCCTGCAGGGAAGGTTCTGGCTGGGCAGGGGCAGGAGAGATGAGCAAAGTGCCCAATCTCAGTCCTGGAGAGAGAGGAGAGAGCCTGGAGGAGCACAGGGGATTTTCTCTATAAAAATCCAAGTTTTGGCTCTGCCAAAGCAGCAGCTCAGCCTTTGGGCACGCAGAGATGACTCTGCAGCTTGGGGAAGCCTTGAGCCCTTGGGGCCCATCAGCACCAGCATCTCCCACCCTGCAGGAAAGAGCTGCAGCTCCAGGAGGGCTCTGGGGAGGGATGAGGCTCTCGGGGCCCTCTCAGGCTGCAAAGGGCTCATGGCCACCACTGCCCCCCTCCTGCTGGGTTTGAGCTTCCTGCAGCTGCAGCCCCTGCATGTGGCACAGCACAGGAGCTGTTATCAGCCAGCCAATGCTTCTAAATGTGAGCTCTGGATGGTTTTTATGCTGCTGAGAGCTGCTCCTATGCCTCTGGCATCACATCCAGTGCACAAGGGCACTGGGAGCGCTGGGGCAGCAGAGGATGGGACAAGCAGCCCGTGACAGGGACAAGAGCACGTCTACCTCCAGCTGGCACTGGTTAAACTGGTGCCTAAAGTCTCCTGGGGAGATTTCCCTCCTTCTTCTGTTCTGAGATGTCTTACACATCAGCCTGGTTTCACTATGACACCAGAACACCCAAGAGAAAGGGCAGGAATGACACACAAGGTGGTGGTTTTGGTACTTTCAGAAAAGCCTGTAAGGACAGGAATAGTCCCCAGTGCTCCCTCTGGCAGGTGCAGGGACCCCCAGACCCCCAGGGCACAGCTCAAGGCCACCTCCAGGCCAGGGTGGGCTCTCTGTGTGTCCCCTGGGACTGGCACAGGACGCACACACAGCTTGAAAAGCAGATTTGGCTGTGTGCTCCTGCTCAAGCCTGGCACCAGAGAGGGCTGAGGGACAGCCAGGATCCCCCTGCCAGGGTCCCAGCCCCAGAAAGGGACGAGGTGGCTGCAGAGCTCCCTGTGGTGGCCACCCCACACCCCCCTGTGTCTCTCTGCAGCCATGGATGGGCCACGAGCGGGGCAGGATGCCATGAGGAACTGCACTGACCAGGAGTACTGGGACACCCTCGTTTCCCAGTGCATCCCCTGCAGCCTGGCCTGCAGGCAGTCCCTGGCCAGGAAGTGTGATGCTGTGTGTGGTGAGTGCTGGGCTGCCCCTGCGTGGGAGGGTCAGGGATGGGGCCAAGCTGGGAGGGAGGATCAGAGCCTGGGATGAGCCCCAGGGCAGGCTCAGAGCCAGCTCAGCCTTGCAGAGCTTCAGGCCAAATGCACAGGGGGATGTGACAGCTCCCCAGGGATGGGCTGGGGCTGGCAACAGCTCAGGACCAGGGCCCTGCATCTCTGCTCCCTTCTGGGGTCACCAGGCTGCACCTGCACTCCTGCACTCCTGTTCCCTATTGGGGAATTCCCTATTCCACCCTCCAAAGGCAGGGATGTGGATAATGACAAACCCCTGGCCTGGGACAGGCCCTGAGGTGTCCTGAAAACACCTCAAAGGAGGACAAGGGATAAATGAACTTTGGTGCCCAGCCCTGTGCCAGCACCCTTCCTGGAGTCACAGGCTGAGGTGGCTTCACCCATCCAGGGCTGATTCAGCAGCCACAGGTGAACATCTCCTCCTTGAGGACAGGAGATGCCGTTCCTGGCATCCTGAGGCAGGTTTTGGTGTGTCCCAAGAGCTGTGCAAGCCCCAGGGCAGCAGCAGCAGCAGCAGCTCTGAGAGCAGCAGCCAGGAGCCCCCAGGCTGGGTGAGCCCATCCCCTCCCCTCAGCTGCCAGCAGAGGCCTTGGCCCAGCTCTGCACCCCAGATCCCGGGTCTGTGCCCCTGGCAGCCCCGCAGGGCCGTGGGGAGCAGGCAGGGCCCCCCTGAGCTGCCAGAGCAGCGACCTGGGCTCGTCCTGCCGTGCATTGGGGCGGGGGGGATGTGCTGAGGACACCGTGATCATCTCCCTCCCCTCTCCTTCCCCAGAGTCCATGGACTGCAACAAGAGACCGGGATTTTACTACGATGATCTGGTGAAGAGATGCATCAGGTGCAGCTCGGTGTGTGGGCAGCACCCCCAGGAATGTGCCCCGTCCTGCGAGCGTGAGTTGGGGAGGGGCCACCAGAACCCCCCTTTGTCCTGGGACTCGGGCTGGGGAAAGCAGCCAGGGCCCATTTCCCATTTCCTCCATCCCACCCTGGCCTTCCCCTGCCTGTGCTGGTGTTCAGGGGCTGGGCAGCTCCCAGGCCAGGGGGGAGTTGGCAGCCGTGGGTCCCACCCGGCTGAGCTGCCCCAGGGAGGGGCAGCAGGAGGGGAGAGCCCCAAGATCCCCAAGTCCTACCCTGGGGTTGGGGTCCTGCACCCACCTGAAGATGTGGGAGGGTGTGAATGGGATGTGGGAAGGGATCTCCTCCACCTCACCAAGGAGCCCCAATTCCTTCCCTGGGGTTGAGATGATCCCTGAAGATGTGGGAGGGCGTGAATGGGATGTGGGAAGGAATCTCCTCCACCTCACCAAGGAGAAGTGCCAGGGGACAGAGGGGACGCAGACAGAGCTGCTCCCAAACTCCTTCCCAGCGCAGGCACAGCTCTAGCAGCCCTGTCCCTGCCAGAAAGGCTCCGCAGAGGTGTCTGAGCCGCCCTGTCTGTCTGTCTGTCCCGCCCGCAGCCACGCCCGCGGCCGTGCTGGAGCCGGAGCCGTGCGCGGAGCAGGAGCCGTGGCTGGCGCTGTGGCTGCTGCTGGGGCTCTGCCTCGCCAGCCTGGGCTGCTCCCTGCTCCTGGGCTGGAGCCACCTGCGCAGGAGGGGAGAGCCCGGCTCCTGCCAGCCCAGCGCTGCCCCCTGCCACTGCAGGGAGGACCCTGCCAAAGGTGGGTGACACCGGGACACGGGGGAGCTTGGGGGGCAGGCTGGGGCTGACAGAAGAGAGCAGAGCTGTTTGTGACCGTGTTCACAGGGTCTGAGGATGAGGGAAGAGATGAGGGTCTGACTCAAGAAAGCTTGATTTATTATTTTATGATATATATTACATTAAAACTAAACCAAAAGAATAGAAGAAAGGATTTCATCAGAAGGCTAGCTAAACTAAGAATAGAATGGAAAGAATGATAACAAAGGTTTGTGGCTCAGACTCTCTGTCCGAGCCAGCTGGGCTGTGATTGGCCATTAATTAGAAACAACCAACATGACACCAATCCCAGATGCACCTGTTGCATTCCACAGCAGCAGATAACCGTTGGTTACATTTTGTTCCTGAGGCCTCTCAGCTTCTCAGGAGGAAAAATCCTAAGGAAAGGATTTTTCATAAAAGATGTTTGTGACAAGCTATTTCCTAAAGGGGAGGGAGAAAAAGCAAAAACAATGAGAGTGAGCCTGGAAGAGGAGCAGGACTGGAGCCCTGTGCCCGATTCTCCACCCTGACCATTCAGTCACTCCCTTCCCAGGCACAGCTTCCCTCCTGGAGCTGCTGCACCTCTCCAGTCTCCATCCAGAGGCTGAGGGGACAAAAGCCAACCCTCTTCCAAAATGAACACCTGAAAACAAAAGCCAACCCTCTTCCAAAATGAACACCTGTCCCACAAAACCCCAGTTTTAGTTCTGCAGCCAGAGGGACTTCACAAGTCCTTGTGTTAAGGAGAAAAAGAGAAAGGATAACGTGGAACAATTCAACATGGAAAAGGTGGTTTCTTCTCTGCTGACTTTCCAAAGGAAAAAATGCCTACTTACCTGTTTCTGCACACACATCACACACACCCATGTTTACATACATCCACCTCAAAGCCATCAATGTCAAAAATCACAGAGGAAGACCCCATGAGCCCATGGGACACCTGGAGTCACTCCAGGGACTGTCCCTCAGGCCATTCCTGACTGCTTTGCTGAAGGACACAGGGATCAAGGGGTCATTTTTAAGATAAGCCACCAGGTTTGGAGAGATTCTCTGGGTGTTCTGGGTGGTGCAGTGAGTCCATGCTGGAGCTGGGTGTCCTCTCCAGGTCCAGGAGCAGCTTTTCACAGGCTCTAGGGCAGCACTCCAGGGCATTCCCAGGTGAAAGCTGCTCCTGGGCCCCTCAGCTGATGCAGTTTATTTACAGATGGGCTGGTGGAAGCCGGCAGTGTTGCTGAGGGATTCACCAGCATCAGAATCCCAGAGCCAGTGGAAACCTGTGGCTTCTGCTTCCCTGGACATGGCTCTGCTGTCCAAGAGACCAAACCCTGCCCCAGCAGCTCCGGCCAGCCTGGGGAAAGGGCAGCTCCCTCCTTCTCTGGGATCTGCAGCACGGGCAGCGCCGGGGCCCTCCCCAGCCCTGAGGATGGGCACTTCAAGATCATCTGCTCCCCTGCCCAGGAGAAGACACCCATGGTGTGACCACACAGGGGTTCCAGCACGGGATCACAGTGGAGGGATGCTCTCCCTGCCCCCAAACCAAAGCTGCTTCACCCTCTGGAACAGCCTCTGCCCAGCCCAGGCTGCAGGACACAGGGCTGGAGGTTGCACAGAGCTGTTTGCTTCCACTCAGGAAACCAAATTCCCGTTATTCTTGTGCACTCCCAGTGAAAGAAGTCACTTCCCATATAGCAGCATCTGACTTCATCCTCCAGCTTGACCTGGGTGCATCCCAGCCCTTGGGGACATCTCTCATAGGGGCTTTTCCTCCTGGTTCCACCACCACCATCCCTGCAAAGGATCCCTGCTCTCCTCTCCCTGCCTGGAGATTCCTTCATCAATCAGAACAATGTTCACCACAGCTGTAAACCTCTCAAATGTGGAATTGGGTCCAAGGATTTACTGGTGAAATTGGTAAGGAGCCAGTGTGGGAAGCTCCAGTGCCAGCTTCCAGCACTGCCATGGGTCATGGTGAGGCTTTGCCTCGGGACCAGGACACGATGCTGCCCATGAGGAGCTGGGACAGGCACCATAACCCTCAATGGAACTGGGTTTAAATATGAAAATTCATCCAAGGCTGAGAACTTTCTAGAAAACTGGATTTATGTATATCTGACCTGGGTTATTCTGAAGAGCTGGTAAAAGTGAGGAATCAGCTGGAGATAAAGCTGCTTTGAGAGAATATTTTTATCTAACCTGGCTTTGAAAGCTATCACGGAAAAATAGGGGTTTCAATGTGTAATTTGAAGTTCTCATTTCCACTAAAGGAGACTGTAGGAATTTTTTTTTTTTCAAGGAATCACTCCTGGTAGGAGCTCATCCCCTCCACTGTCTTAAACTAGAGCTTTAAACTTGAAAGAATAAATGTAATTCAAAATATGTACACCCTGGTGCTGGGAAAGCAGACACCTGGAGAAAACATGAGCAGAGTTATAACAGATTCTACCCCTTCTATATTACACTTTCCTTTAAATATAAATACTTCCTTATCATTAACAAAGGCATCACCTGGGAGGTTGAGCTGCCTCTCACTCTGCTCACCTCCCACAGTCCATGGGCCTCACAACATCCAGACCTTCTCTATGTCCCAGCACACCTGGAGACCCCTCCTGGCCTCCCCTCTCACACCAGTGCCTCCTGGGCAAGCTGCTCCAGGGCCCTCTGCTCTCCTGCTCTCAGCTCTGTGGTTTCCTGCTGCCTCAGCTCCCACAGTCTCCAGCTCTCCTGGAGCCCCTTTAGGCTCTGAGCTCTCCCTGGAGCCTTTTCCTCTGCAGGTGAGCACCCCCAGCTGTCCCAGCCTGGCTCCATGGCTGCTCCAGCCCTTGGAGCAGCTCTCTGGACTCACTCCCCAGCTCCACATCCTGTTTTTGGATGCTCCACTGCTCCAGGTGAAGGTTTTGCACTTACCTTGGGGCAGCACCAGCACATCCTCCCCTGGCTCCAGGGCTGGCAATGCCCCCAGCTCTGTGCCCCCAGCTCTGTGCCCCCTCTGCCCAAACTTCCCAGCAGGGACAGGGAATTCAGGAGAAGGAAAACCAGCAGCAGCCAGGGCCTCCCCAGGCTGCCCCTTCCAGCAGGGAGCTCCTGGGGACACGTGGATCCAGTCCAGCTCTGGTGCCCTACAGACCTTCAGGTGCCACCTCCAGGAACCCCTGGCCATGGCACTTACACAGAGATTCAGAACCTTATTTAAAAACAGGACAGAATTAGTGAACACGTGCCACCAGTGTTGCAATTAGGGCATCCCTGGAGGATCAACAGGCATCAATTATTCAAATGAGAAGGATTTTAGGGCCATGCCTGTGCTAGTGAGAGCAGGAGCTCACCCTGTGTGGCCCCAGGAGCCCCAGCTGGCTCAGGAGATCACTCACCTCACACCCAGGCAAAGCCAGGGCTGGCACAGGGCTGCTCCTCCTGTCACTGTGTGGTGTCTCAAAAATTGGGGAAAACACTCATCAGAGGCCAAGTCCTGCCCAGACACAAGAGGGGAAGGTCCCTCACCCCCCGCTCCTTGTGGGAATGTAACTGCAATTATCAGCACAGAAAAGGTAACAGAGAGCAACTTGAACAAATTAGCAGGAAAATAACAAACACCCTTAGCTGGAGAACCAAGAGGAATCAGTGAATTTTGGCATTTTACAGCCACTGGCCAGCAGCTCTGAAGGATCATAGCTGGAGACATCAGTCCCAGTGTTAGAGGGACACTATGAACAGGACACCAGCAATTCCAGATGGGACAAGTCCAACCACACTGGGAATTGAGGACACTGATTCTGAGCCTAGGATCCCCTGCCCAGGGTTTAACCAATTCTCACATTTCTGCTTTTTCCATCAGGCACCAGCATCAGGCAAAGCTTTATCCCTACTCCAGAGGCTGAGGGACATGAAAATGTAGCTAAAAGCACTTTCTGGCTATTTTTGTGTCCCCTGCAGAGCTGTGTTCACTGCTGGCAGGTAACAGAACACACCCCACCGTGAGCCTGCATGGCTGCACCACTCTTTGTTTCCAGTCATTTCTGCAAATGCCTCCTCCCAACAGACCCGGCTGTGCCGGTAGGAAATGTACCTCAAAATAAACAAGTCAAGCCCAAAGTGCTCCCCCGGCTGAGGAGCTGTCACTGCTGGCTGTCAGCACATCAGGGAGCCTTTGCTCACCCTCCCTTGGGCTGTTCCAGCGTTTTCCTACAGGCGATGCCGAGGGAGTTCCACGGAGGAACCTCCCAGGAATGATTCAGTGCAGGAGCTGCAGGGCTGAAGGGGAGAGAGGGGCTGTGTGTGAGAGAGAGAAAGCAGCAGGAGGGGCAGCGCTGCTCCAACGCCAGCAGCTGCTCTCCCATTTTTATAGGAAAAGGGAAAATGCTGCCCCCTCCTCTCGGAACCGGCGTGGATTTACTGCTGCTGGAAATAGAACCTGGTGTGATTCGGGCAGGGACACGGGGGCTGGGCTGGCAGGGGGGAGAGGGGGGAAGAAAAGAATAATAGACCTTTTAATACCCTAAGAATTCTGCTTTTGAAACTAGAAAGAGAGCCTTGAAAGCTCCCCCCGAGAACCATCTGCGCCGGTGCAGCCGCACAGAGCAGAAGCCTCTCCACCAGATGGGCGGGGAGGAAAAATTAAGGGTGATTTATACGGCTGCCTCGTCCCTAAACAATTTGTTCCCGAAGGCTTAACAAAGCCGGCTGCAGCAGCTCCGCCGGCTGAGCGTGTGCTGTGGAAAAGAGAATTCATTAAAAGGGCAGCCAAAGGCTCGGAGCTCGGCGCCACAAAGCGAAGGCAGCGCCGGAGTCATCCTCACCCTCATCATCCTCACCATGCTCGCCGTCGGCCGCCGCGGGGTGGCAGTCCCGGTCCGGCCGGGATGCGGTGCAGCAGCGCTGGGGAGGATGAGGGCTGGCTCGCTGCTGCCTTCCTCCGCAAGCTGCTGCATTATTAACCATATTAACCAGCACGGAGAGCATCCGCACGGTGCCGCGCTCGCTCGGGGAAGGAGGGGCCCCTCTCCTGCGGCTCCTGCTCAGGAATGCTCGGCTCAGAGCGGGCGGCACCGAGCACCAATGGAAATTAAATTGTCACATAGGCAAGGGAACGCGATGGTCTCGGCAGCGCCGGGGCACCCCCGCACCACACCCAAGCTCCTGGGTCTGGCTCGAGATGTTCCATTTGTCCTTTCCTCCTCCGTGCCCTGTCACAGATGTACAAAACCTCCTCGTACTGTTCCAGTCTGCCTGCAAATCAGAATTCCACCTGTTCAGCTGCTCCTGCAAGATGGGCATTTAAACCCAAACACTCAATTTCCTTATTTTCCTGGTTTTTTCTGCTTATCAGACTGTGTTAGACACCTGTACCTCATTCCTGGAGCACAGAATGAAAGGTTTAGATCCCTCCCTGCCTTTCCACACTGGCAAAGCTGAGGAATGCCTGGCTGGGGATTTATGCAGAGATTAAAGATCAGAGCAGCTGTGGCTGCCCCTGGAAGTGTCCAAGGCCAGGTTGGATGGGGCTTGGAGCACCCTGGGAATGTGGAAGGTGTCCCTGCCCATGGCAGGAGCTGGAACAAGATGATGCTGAAAATCCAACCCAAACCATTCTGTGACTTTTGGTGTGGCAGCAATTCACACAGTGCCCAGCTGACACTTCAGCCTCTCCACATGGGAGAACAAAGCTGGTTTTGCTCTTAGCTCTGTTCTGAAGGTTTCCTCTCCCAGGCTGTGATTCCACCCCTAGCCCAAGCTCCTGAGAGTGAGATCCAGCACGAGCAGCTCCTGCTGGAACCTCCCCACAGCAAGAGAGGGGCAGCAAAGGCCCCAGAGCTGAGCTGAGCACTCCAACACACAGACAGACTGTGCCACTGCAAGAGGAGAAGAGCACGTGAAGAGTTAATCCATGTGGGAGGATACAAGGAACCAATACCAGCCTAGCACATACCAGGAAAATGTGTTGTTTACTTAGAGCACTGCAGAAGGGCTCAATAGCAGCAGATCCATCGCTCAAAGCTGCCCCGGCAGCGACCATTCCCAACAGATGGTACATTTTTCACCATTGAGGTTCTCTCAAGTGTCAGATATATATAAATCCACCTTTGGAAAGCAGCAGGGGGGATAAAAAACCAAACCAAAGCCAGCAACAACAAAATAAGCGCTTTTGAGAAATTCAAACTTATTCACAAGATTAAAAAAAAAAAAACCAACAAAACAAAACCAAAAAGAACCAAGACCACTCTTACAGTATAAACACACCAATTCATTCATTTTTACTGATGGTTGCATTTATGAATTTCATTCTCGTGAAAAAAGGGAATAAAAGGAAAAAAATTAAGAAAATAGCTATTTATAGAAAACAAAACAAAAAAGGGCTCAAACAACAGAATCTGTGCTGATGCTTTTGGATGAGCAGTCCGATGGCATTGAACATTACCTGTGCAAGCAGGCATGCTTGAAAACCTGTCTGAGTACTGCAGCTTCAGTCCCACAATCCAGGATTTCTTTTATGGTTGTTGGAAAAAAAAGAGCCTAATAGTTTCATACTGTATTTATTTAATAACTAAAATTCACAAATAAAAAGATACTTGCAAAGTCCTTTAGTTGTCTCATCCCCTCCTCCTCCACTCTACTGCTTTCAGACCCATATGCATAAAAAAATGGGTTTGGATTTTTAATTTTAACTGTTATATGATTGGTCGTTGGAGCTGAAGCACCAAATGGAGAAGATGCTTTATGGAGATGAGGGTAGAATCCTTTGCCTTCCCACACACATTTTTGGAGGAACACGGGAGATGTACCAGTGCCCGGACTCCTCTGCTCCCATTTCCCCCACCCAGAGCATTCCTTTCATTTTATATTTCCTCTGTTAAGTGACTGACTGCAGCCTCTTTTCCCCCTTTCTGTCCTCGTGGGACTGCACACACGTTGGACATTGTTCATTTCTCACTCTCCAGGCTGTGAGTCAGTGTCAAGTAGGTCCTGTTACAGCTCAGTGCGAGTTGGTTTGTAATGGGTCTTTTCATTTCAGGTAGGTTTGTGTGTCGATTCAGAAGGCTTGAGTTGTTTCTTCCTTGTTTACATCTGACAAGCTGCTGGATAAGGCTATTCATACTCCAGGAACTGTTTGTGATAGAACAGCAAATATCTGCAAGAGAGCAGAGGGACAGTGGCAGTTCTGTGCCAAAGCAGATGAGTTTCCAATGATGCAACCATAAGACACGAGGGCTGTTAATTTTGGTTTTCTTTTCAATTTGAGGCGATTCCAGGGATACTAAGCAGGGATGAGAAGGAGGGAAGCCAGCTGACATAATTTTACCAGCAACTCAGGGAACTGAACAGCTGTACCCAAAGAGGAATCCCATGGATGCCCTATCCCTGGAAGTGTTCAAGGCCAGGGACAGGGCTTGGAGCAACCTGGGATAGTGAAAGGTGTCCCTGCCCATGGCAGGGGGTTGGAGTGAGATGAGATTTAAGTCTTTTCTTAGCCAGGCCATTCTATGATTCTATGAAAGAGTCAAACCTTGTAAAATCTACTCAGGACCTGAAAACTCTGGAAGATTGGATTCTGTTGGTGCTCAGACAGGCAGCAACCATTTAACACAAATGTGACACAAAATAAAGGTGCTTTAAGGTACAGCTGTTGCTTCAGAGTCACACTACCAGAGATCAGATCAGGATTACTGCAAACTGCCTCCCATTTACTGGAACAGAAGCAAAATGAAGCAGCAGCCATGTGGGTGAACACTCATGTCCCAGTCAAATATCTGATGTGTCAGTCTGCACTCAAATCTGGTGTTTTAAAGGATGAAGTTCCTCCTGACCCCAACTGCTGTGTGTGTACTGGTACAGCAGGGAGCCCAGCCCCTCAGCAGTCACACAGAACAGGGGGACTGATCTCCACACAACCCTTACCCACCCTGACACAGCCTCAGAGCACTTCTGAGATGCTCCTATTGTTATAATTCCATCCAAGCCCTATGGATTCCCTCACAAGATGCAGAGCTACTGTGTCAGCCTTTATCTGAACCAGGGAAATGCATCAAAGCTCCAACCAGCCTTCATGGGCAATAGCTGTGTTGTACATCCTCTCCTCCTTGCCTCTGGCAGGTTCTTCCATGGGCATAACCCCACCTGAGCACCAGGCATGTGTTACTGAATTACAACAAACTCATTTCTCTTCTCACCTCAAAGCAGAAGTTCCCTGTCAAGTCATTTAACACTAAAATTCAGGTATTATAGATTTCTGTTTTTACTTCCCGATTGAAGTTTAAAAAAAAGGAAAAACGGGAAAATCTATTAAAAAAAATTACAACCTGAACATTGTGCCTGCAGCAATTCTCGAAAATGTCATGAATAATTAAAACAGGAATGGTAAAGACTTATCTCTGCAGTACCAAGTCCATAGTGGAAAATGCAAAATAAAGACTTTAGATTTTAAGTTGCTTTTTTCTTGGAACATAAACCAGTCCCCAGTGCTTCCCTCAAATGAGGAACACCACGGTGCTTCCTTGAAAGATACTGCTCTGTCCTCCCAAAGCTTGTGTAATATAAATATCAGAAGCCATAATGTCAATCTGAGATTAATTTAAAGCCATGAGCTAAGAAACAGCTCATGTTCTCTACCTGCCTCCCATAGAGCCTTGCTATTCTGGGTCACAGCACTTCCTTAATGGATTTTCATCCAATCTTTTACACTCATCATAATCCAAAGGTTCTGCAGGCACAGACTGCATTGTGTCATAGAGGTAAGCACTGCTCCTGAACTGGGTGATCACATCACTCTGGTTTTCAGAATCCCTTCCATTAGCAGGAGTTTGGACACCAGCAGCAGTTCCAGACATTGCAGTCACCTGATGTCCCTTGTCCTTCCCCTTCCTTTCCTTCAGCAAATCCAGGGTTATAAAGCAATCATGGATAAATGGAACTGTGCAGTCTCCATGCTGAAGCACTGAGCGTTACAGGCGATATTCAAGAGAGAAATTATCCTTCTCTATGATTAAAAGGGTTTTTTTAAAGTAAGGAAAATCCAACAAAGGTGAAAGTTTGCCCTCCTTTCCCCTTCCCAGGGGACCACTTACCCTTCACTGTCTAGCACATCCTTAATGCTTGCCTTGGTGATAATGGCATCATCACACTTGAACCACTGGTCCTTGTGCTGCCTGATGAAGCTGGTATAGTGCCCACTCTCCAAGGTTCCCTGGTGATTAACTACTGCAAACAAGGAATACCTGGGACAGGAAACAGACCATCAATATGTGCATCCAAAGGGGGAAAGAACACACATTTCACACAGGCAGAAACTTTTGTTCATAAGCACATGTAACAATGGTGAAGGATCTGATCCATCAGTAAAATACCAGCTCTAACACTAGCTGGGAAGAGGGTGGCCTTGCCCAGGGCAAAAAAAAAGGAAAAATTTCTCTTTTCCTGTCTTGCTATTTCTGCAACTCTCCAGTCTGGTGATCACTGTCAGCTTTACCAATACTGGCTACCAAATTTGCTTCTAAAATAGATCAATATTGGTGCATTCCTGAAGAGGAACACTGATTATCCAGTCTGACCTTCTACTTTCCTGATTTACTCTAGTGAACCAGAAAAAATGCATCTGAGGTATGGGAAGGAGGTAATCTTAGATATTTCTAATGATAAACTGCTGAACTGATTAACTGCCCTTAATCTGCAAAGCCTGTACTTATTTTGAAATACTGAATATATTCAGCCTCAACTTCCAGCTCTCAGATGCTGCTGTGCATTTGCCTGAAAACTTGCAGGCCTACCTCTGTTCCAAAAAAGATACTGATAAGCAAGTTGCTCTCTTTTTTTTTCCCCCTCTCTTTTTTTAAAAGTGCAAGACTGAAGTCTTTGGCTCTTTTGTTCTAAGGTAAGATTTTGTTTCCAGTCTTAAATACACTAGTGGCTCTTTTTCAAGCATTTTCCACTCTATTTAACTCTTTTATAAAATGCTGCCCTCACACTTTGTGTGTGACACAAGCACAGCTACACAATGGTAAAATAATCTCTCTAATCTCACTTGATATTGTCCTACTCAGGTTGAAAATTCATAGAACTCTTTGACACAGTGGTGCCACAACAAGGCACCTATTCACTGACTGCCTACAGAGCCACTGATTTAGAGCCACCCTCTCTAGGGGAGCCCTTGAATCCATCTGGGATGCACAGCACACTTCAGTCCCAGCTGGAGCCTTCTGACTCTGCCCCAGCTCTTCCCTGGCACCCAGATCCCTGAGGAATCCAGAAGTCTTTGCTCTCATTACCTAAATCTGCTTAATTTTTAACAATTTCTCCAAGTTAAGGCATGTGCAAACCACAAAAGTGATCAGCTGTGTTACCTTCAGACCTTTTCTAGCACTACTGAACACTCTACATCTAATGATGCAAGCTCTGGGCTCACACAACATCTGCCTGGTACCTGCCTGGTGACACCTGCTCTAAGACCAGGTTAGTTTGATTTTACATCTTTGTGTGATTCCAGCAATGAAAATTGTAATCTTATTTAACTGAACAAGTAAGGTTTGTGTGACCATTTCTATTCCCATAAAGCAAAGGATACTGGTTTCAATTACACCCCCTTTACATTCTTGAGCAAGTCCCACACCAGTCCATCATTTATTCTGATTGGAATCAATATCTGCCCAATAGACCCCAGGATTACTGGGATCACCTCCTCCTGACTTTGGAGCTGGAACTCCCTTTGCCATTACAATAGGAAGAGGAATATTTCAAGGCAACACCCATCCCTTGTAATAAACATTGTGACCACAGCATTTCATTTTGCCCACAGACCATCTGAGGGCATCACCCTCAGCTCTGGAACAGAAGGGCAGGAACTGCAGTGAGTGAAGCTTTGCTCTGCAACCTTCCAGACTTACTGTGCTGTCAGATATGGTAATGCACTGGCACTGCAGGATATAAAGCAACACTATCTCCTTCTAGAAGGCAACTACCTTTCACAATAGGAGGCATGGAATGTACCACTTACTTATTATCATTGTTTAGACTATCCGTCGGCTGCTGGTACTGCCCGTTCATTCTGCTCTCTTTACTGCAACACACACACACACAAAAATCCAGTCACTTAAAGCAGTGGCTCCCCAAACCCAGGAAATGGCTCTGACATGACACACAGCCTGTTTTCTGAATCCAGGTCCTTATTCCAGCTGAGCAGCAAAGGGCTGATTAGGATGCTAAAGATGCTTTATTTGCTCTCACAGCAGTGCTACATCACAAACACCATTTCTCCTCCTGGTCAAGGCTCCAGTGCTGCAAATACACATCTGTTTACGTCAAATGTTTTATCCAAAAAGCTTCAAAACAGGTTAAGAAAAGATTTGTATTTGAAACCCAGGAAATTATCTAATTACATCAATCCTTTATCTTGTAATGGGTCAATCATCTTGGCTCTGACTTCTGAATTCATTTTGTGTTTTGACAGCAGCAATAGGATTATGCTGTTGATTTCCTAGCTGGTGAAATTCAGACTACTGAGTTATGCCTGCTGATTATCCCATCTCTATTCCATTATGCTGGATACCTTTCATCAGCAGAGCCTGTTCTATCCAGGGAGAATTCACCACAGAGGAACAAGGAAGTCTCAGAAATATATTGGAATAAACCATATATTCTTAACATAACAGTATTTAACAGAGCTTCAGGGCTCTTCTTTCTCTCTTGGTAGAAGCATCTACTTTTTTTCCTGGGAAATAAGAAGTGCAGGCAAAGCTTGGAATTATAAGTAAAATTTCAGCATCAAACAGAGTCTCTCTGTTAAGAGATACCACAGTTTGGGGCTTTCTGCACTGCTTCAGATATAAATTAAATCTGAATATCCTCTTGCATATTTGCATGAATGTCTGACAAATACTTTTTAATTAAGCTGATTAAATTCCTTTCATAAAGGTGCATTTATATAAATGCCACGTCTTCCACAAACCTGGGAGGTGGGAGAAGTCTTGCTGTTTCTATTTTAATCTGGACTATGTTTTTGCTTCTTGCAGCATTCTCTAAACAGAACATGAAGGTACTAAACAAAAACCCCCAGATTTGCTTATGTGCAGGAATAAAAAGTAAGGATTTTTATAACTTCAGGAATACTGGTTAGGGATTAGGCTGGCTCTGTTCTGGCCAACTGCACAGGATGGCAGGTGGGTGGGCACTGAGGGGATGGGACCAAAGCAGGGATCTGAAGGCAGGATGGATCTGGGTCTATAAATTGAACAGGCAACAGAAACATAACACACATTAATTAAAGAACCCCATCACAATGTTTAAATATAAACCCTTTTCAGGCACATGAAAGTGAACAGTTTATCTAAAAATGGGTTTAGACAAGCTACACCTTCCACAGAGAAGCTCATGGCAGAAGTGTCCCCACAGACACTGTTCTGTACCCTCAAGAATGCTCCATGTTTTGTGCTGCACGTGTGTGAATGGGAACCAGTTCTGCCCAGCTCTGTGGGGAGTTTTGGACTGGGAACCCACCTGGAAGCCATGAAAGGTGTCATGTCCAGCTCCAGTGGAAACGAGACATACGTAGTGATCTTCCGCCTCAGTTTGGCTGAGTGTTCAAACCGCTGCAGGCAAAGGCAAGAGGTTTCTTCTTTAGAGAAAGGGTAAATTTTATCTCTTTTATAAATGTCCTAAGCTTAGAAACAATGCCATGAAAGCACATTAGCAGTCACTATGCAGGGACAGCCCCAGAGTTTTCCTACCAGCTCTGTGGGAATGTCCATGTAAATAACAACACATTTCTCGCAGGGGAAAAAACCACCATTGGTGGGCTCAATGTTAACACAGTATTAATTAGATTATTTACCTTGATATCTATGCATACAAACCTATTCCCACCTGACATCAAAGAAAAAATATATTAAACAAGGAGAGCACACAGAGCCTTTACCCAAAGCAGTGTTCATTTGCACCAGGGCTATTCAAACCCATGGCTGCTGCCTACCCTGGCTCACGGAACTGGTGACAACAGAGTTTGCCTTCAGATTCACACTCTGAATCCACCCATCCCATCATCCCAAGTGATAGGAGTCAAGCCTACACAGGAATACCCATTCAAATTAAGGCAAAAAATGGAATATGCTAACAAAAAAAGCCTTGTCCCTCAGCCAAAAGGGGCCTGCAATACCCATCACCCTCTCCTCATCTCCTTCATTGAACATTAAATTGGATCAGGAACAAATACCAGAAAGAGATGAATGAGTTTCTATATAAAGGCAGCTTCCCTCTCCATTTCTCAGAAATTCCTCTCTATTTACACTTCAAGTTAATTATTTTCCAATTGTGGTGCTGTAACAATTCCCTAGCAACAGATCCAGATGTGAAAAGCTGAGACTTTTGTAATTCTTATCTTTTGTGTTTCTCTCTTGCGTTAACACACAAAATGAAATTTGCATTTTGCATAGACAGGACAACACAATTACTTAGGGAAAGTTATTTATTTCCCAAAAAATCTTCAGTCATTTGGAATAACACAAATACTGAACTAAGTATAGGAAAGGAGTGGAGCACACTTGACTTGCCTCAGAACTTTTCCATGCTTTTCCTTCAATACAGTGGTAATCTTTCAGTGAAAGTGTAAAAATTGTACTATGTAGGATGAGGGGGTGTAAGTGGAGATTGGTTTCTGTGCTGGTTCAGGTTTTGGACCAGCCTTCCATCCTGTCTCTAGATTCAAGCTGGTTAACCTCCCCCAGACACACTGCAAAGCTACATCAGAGATAATGTAACACTATCCTAATAGAAAACCTAGCTGGCAAGGCAAGATGTTCTTTATATTCATTTATATAATAAAAGTTTGGTCAGTGAAAGCCAGAAGACATGTCCAAGAATTCAGCTCATCCTCTCAGAGAGGAAATCACATCCTTTGCTCTGTTGGCCCCCTGTGAACTTACTTTGAGATGAAAACAGGCCACAATGGGTAACTTCTTCATAGTGAGTTGTTTGGTAGATTCTTGGTAGCTATGGCAACCACTACATTTGATTTTGGCACTGCTTCCTAGATGTTCTGGCCTTGTAAACCTAAAAAAATATTGAAAAGCAAAGGAATGCACAAAACAATCAGATGGTTTTTGACATGTGCTGGAAACGCTCTCACTTGTGGGTCACTGGCACCACAAGAGACAAGAGTCAGTGGGTTTTGTGTAATTTTGGAAAAACCTACAATCAAACCAGAATAATGTAAAGTGCCATGGCTCAGATATCCAAATGTGACATGGATCATTGCTCTGACTTGCACTGAAGTGAATCAGTGGCTGAGAAAGGAGCTCAGTGTCAGTTCATCTCCTACAGCAGAGCAGCTCATTTTCATACAGAAAGCAAAGAAAGATCTTTTGTTTTCAAACCCAAAAACATTGATATGGAAGACACTCTTCTGCAACACACTATCCTACCTTGTAGCCCTCCAGGGCTGGGATCAAAGCTCTGAGATGGAAAGGCCTGTAAACACAAAGTTCTTTGGAAAATACAGATACCCTTCTAAAAAACCTTTGTTGACAAAAATCTCTTTCAAAATTTTCAGACAGAACTGCTCAAAGGAGCCATGGGAAGAAACCATTAGGGAACAGGGAAGTGCTCACAGAAAATGGACTACCTCAATGTTCTCACTACAAACTAAAGCAAAATCCCTCTTTTCCAGAAACTCAGCACAGAAAGGCCAGGACCATGGACTTTCCTTCCTGAGTCCTTTCCTCCAAATTTAAATTTTCAAAAAGCAAATCAACCATTTCCCCAGAGGCTGCCTTGTAAGTAAGATTTTTGAGATGAAATATTTCAAAGTATAGATTAAAATTTTCATTTTAAATTTCTTCATGAAATGAAGAATGTGAGGGCAACACTGTGTCAGTTTGTCCCTCACCCTCACTCTGACTATGGCCAAAGCAGCACTAAATGACATCACAGCTTCCTGACTAATTAACAAGACTTCCTTTACTTGGCCTATGTGCCATCATTCTCTGGTTTTTCTTTTTTTTTTTTTTTTCTTTGTATTTGTTTAACCATTTGCATTTTGGGTATTCAATACTCATATAGATAAAAGGACCCTGTAATCACCTGTAAATTGTGGTGTGTATTTGGGAGTTATCCCACAATAAACACACACTTTCTAACTTTAAGCTGTTGGAGAGTTTTTGTCTGTCACAGTTGGATCTCAGAACTAGATCCATACCCATATTTTTAATCAATCAATACCTTCTCAAGCAGTCTGTGAGGGTGGTGGTGCCCGACACGTGGCTTTCCCCGTTGACCACGCTGCCATCGCTGCCCGGACTCAGCGGCCAGAAGGGGGTGGAGGAGCCTGGCAGATCCAAACTGATGTCCCAGAACGGGTCTATCGTCGTGGAAACGCCACTGTGGGGACACGAATGGTTCCACACATGTCATCCTCATATTTTCTGAAAAATCCCTTTGCCAGGATTTTGCTCCTGGGAAGCTGAGAAGCCCCAGAGAAAAATTAAAACAATAATTATCTGATTCGCTTCTCCTGTGTTTTGCTGCTTTGGAATGTGGTTGGAGATTGTTTATTCAACATGTGAATTGTTTTGATTTAATGCCCAATCACCATCCAGCTGTGTTGGGGCTCTGGAGAGAGTCACAAGTTTTTCATGATCATCTTTTAGCCTTCTGTCTGAATCCTTTCTCTATTCTTTAGTATAGCATAGTATAGCATTCTTTAATATAATATAGATCACAAAATAATAAATTAGCCTTCTAAGAACATGGAGTCAGATTCATCATTTTCTTTCCTCCCCACGATGGGGGCCCCAGAAAATACCATACACACCCCTTTAAAGGAAGCCAAATGAAGTGCTTCTCTCTCGCTTTGGGGTGCACTCCAGGTGCTTAATTTTAAGGACTTTGGGATCTCCATCACCCCTAGAGGGCACTCAGAGATGACAGAAAATAGAGCTGCTCCAGAGTGTGTGCCCACAGTGGATCGTTTCCCTGCATATTTAAAAGCTGTATGTTTGGGGAAATGTACGCGATGTATTAAAAGCAAAATAAAAGTATTTAAGACATTCTCCCACTCACTGGAGCCCTGAGACTCAAAGCAGAGCTGCTCTGAGACAGAGGCACTACTGACCAGTATAAACCAGTTAACATCTGTGACAACAGCTACATGCCATCCAACTAGTTAGCAAGCTGGTCTTGTCTGCTCAAGACATGGAAGATTGTGCTTGAGGCTACCTCAAAAAAGAGAAGGCTTGAAAAATACTCTTGCTGTCCAGCAGTGCACTGAATTGAGCTTTGCAGTTCCTCTCAGCATCTCCTCCAGCCTTTGGGATTTGAGAGGCCAAAGAGTAACTGCAGCAAGCAGTAGCTCGTGTTCTCCATCAGAGTTCTCTAAAGACAGCTGAAGACAAGTCAACAGCCAGACTGTGGAAAAAGCTGCTCAAAATTTTAACTGCTATTGACTCAAATCTTTTCTTCCAGCATCCATATTTTTAACAGAAGTTCAGGGGTCTAAGCTCCTTGGTGTGTTTATTTTTTGAGTTCTCTCTTCCCCTAAAACCAGTGTCTTTCACTCTGCAATCTCAGTAAGCCTTCAATATTCTGCCTTTTCCCTCTGCTTCATTTGTGCAAAAGTTGTCAATTTCAAAAGGAAACTTCTTTTGTCAAAGTTTCATCAATGTTAATATTGTGTCATAACAAATCAAGCTTTGCATTATCACATAAGGATTCTGTGGCTCTACCAGGCAAAGAACAAAATTTCCTATGTTTTCCTCACAGTAAATCTTTTGCAAATCCCTCCAGGAAACTGAGAATAAAAGCAGATTCAAACAAGCCCAGCCCATGTGCAGGACAGCAAGAATGTGAGGCAGAACAAAAAACAAGAACTCTGACTTCTGCACTATGGCAACACCAAACATGTCCAAAGAGCAGTCAACTTGTTCCAGTACAGAGTAGGACAATAAATACATTTTTCCATACTCTTGTAAAGGCTTTTTGCTGGTACCTGAGATTACATTAGGCATCAGTCTCTTTGAAACCTCTCTCCTGATAATATATTAATATATGAGGCTCCTGACTGAAAGAAAATGTGGTTCTATATCGGAATTTTCTTCAAATGTATTTGCAATGATGTATTTTGAAATTCAAAGAGATCTTGGAAGTATTTTCTTTATGAACTTGGAAAAAAAAAACCTTTTCCAGACGAGTAAAAGGTTTGTGTGCATAAGCCTCTAGTACTTCCCTGGCAGCTTTTTAGGTATGTCTTACTATGTGACACTTAACTGGTAATTGATTGCATTTAGCTGACAGAATGATAGAATTAGAGAATCCCAGGATGGTTTGGCTGAAGAGACCTTAAACATCATTTCATTGCAGCCCTTGCCATGGGCAGGGACACCTTGCACTAGACCAGGCTGCTCAGAGCTCCATCCAGCCTGGCACTGAACACTGCCAGGGATGGGGCAGCCACAGCTGCTCTGGGAAATCTGTGCTGGAGCCTCAGGGTGCTGCACTACCACAGTTCTTGTCCTTCTGGAGTTTTGCCAGATTTATTGGTGTTCAAGAGAGGAAAGGTTCAGGGCACTGCACTGGAGGGGGTGCAGGTTTGAATCAGGATCAGGAGAAGTGACTTACTGGCAGACTTGACAGGTAACATCCGACTGCAGTCCGCCTGTGAAGATTTGGTCTATGATGCAGTTACAGTGGTTGGGGTTGTTGGCCTTCTTCCCATTATCATCACCTGCAGGAATGCAAACACAGGCTCAGAAGTCAAAAATCCTTGGAGGGAACAGTGGTTTGTCTTGGACTGTGTCTCCAGTAACTCTTTCTAACTCAAACTTACACTGCAAGTTCACAAGGATAATACAGAACCCTGCAGAAGTTGTGCACTGAAGGAAACAAGATTGGAATTCCTTGAAAAATATAGAAGATAACCAAAAGGTGACTAAATGTAGAGGTGAAGCTTTAAGCCATAGAAGTTCTTAGCCAAACCCTTGCTCAGGGTATCTCCCTTTACAGAGGTTTGCTTTGCACTGCCTGGCATAAAGATCAGCTCCTCAGACAAAGGAGTTGCCAAGGTGGTTCATGAAAATTGATATTTAAATTTCACAGCAGCAAATGGTACTTTTTGACTTCTATCCCAGTCAACTTCTGTGAGTAGAATGAGGAGAGTTTGTTAAGAGCCCTTCACCCCCAGCCCACTGTCTCCATCAATGTGCACCTTCCATAAGGTTTTTATCAGTGGGAAAATGAAAGATGTCCTTATCTGAAGGGAGGAGGTAAAGCTGTGTCCTCCTCCAGCTTCTCCAGGGGCACAGTGAGCACATTCCCATCTCTGAGGCATCACACACTGTCACTGCAGGTCCCAGGGGGAAAGTGTCATTTTTAGGACTTGAGTGCTGAGATTAGGCCAATTCAACTGTCTCACAATAACCAGAGTATTAAATAACCAGAGTATTAAACACTTCTGCACACAGTTCTCAGCTTCAAAGCCCTCTCCCTCCATTCCCCAAGGTGAAGTAGGAATGACACCCTTTTCCTTGGATTCCCAGACTGTCCACTCCTTATTTTCCTTGGGTAGGACAGAAGCAACTGGGCTTGCTTTGCAATCAGAGATGCACTCACCAACTACCACACAGCACCAGCTAATTATTTTTTAAAATACATCTCGAGATGTTTTTCCATCTCCTTCAACAGCAACTGCTACAACAGAATTAAGTTTGGACAGGTTTCCCAGTGTATTTAACTTACTGGGAAGTATTTGATTTCTGAAACCGAGATGCTAAGATTGAAATATTGAAATACTCCTCAAATCTCTGCTACTTCTCAAAACCAATTATTTTCTACTCAAGAATGTCCAAAAAAAAACACCTGAAGAAATGAAAAGTTTCTAAAAGCAGGGCAATAGACCATTTTTATGTATTTAAGGTGCTCTAGCTGGAGTTTTCTTGTAGTAGGAACAGATAGAATTGTATTTTTTTCCCAATGAAGCTTTAGAATTATGCTGAAAAGTATTATATAATAATCTGGCAAAGGTTCCACTGGATACTAAGTGTGGAAAAGCAGTCATAGGTGATACCTACTAAGCTGCAATGGGCCACTTGAGTTAATTAGATTCTAAATGCCTGAGGAAAGTTCTCCCTCAGCTGCCAGATTTAGGCTTTAGAAACTTTTGTTTGAATTGCCAAGAAAAGCACATTGTTTCCTTAAAACGACTCTTGAAGAAAATGCTCTAAAATTAGATTTCAAGTGTATGAGGTTCAAGTTGGGGGTTATCACACCCAGTCTGAGGTGTTTCTTGATGGGAATTTCAGCTAAATCTCACTGAACTTAAGAGCTTTTAAAGGGCTCAATTATGCTAAGCTAATGAAGAGGGCATACAGGATAGAGACTGTGCAAGGCATCCTTCACCTACAGAAAAAGCTTCACTTATACTCACAAGCATTAAAGAAAAAAAAAATTCAAAATAGAATTAACTGGGTTTTAGTCAAAGCTCTACTTTTCCTTTTTAAAGAGCTACCACATCCTTGTAATCTGCCCATTTCAAACATTGTCTCTGCTTTGTTTTGAGGGGGCAGGAGGAGGAAAGCAGTGCTGAGAGCTTTTCCCTGGATCACAGGTACCATCCCAGCTGGACACCTTCAGCAGACAGGCATTTCCTCCCACAGAGAGAACTGAGCTCTCCCTTTTCAATTACACAAGTCAATTAGGATCAGTGATGAGAGGGTCTCAAATGAATATCCTGCAAGCTTGTTCCCAGCAAAACAGAAGGGTATTACCCACTCAACATTATTTCCCATGACATTTGGTTGGAGAGGAGGGAAAAAAGAGTAAGATTACCACCTACACACACTTGTCAATATGGAACAGATGCTGAGGGGAGGTATATTATGCAGCTGAGAACTAGAAGCTGCTAGATTGTTGTGCTCAAGTTAAGGTTCCCTTCAACATTTCTGTCTCCCAAATGAGGTTTTAATCTCAGATATTTTTTTGGGGCTTAAATCTGGCCCAGGGAAATCAGCAGCTTTTAAGAATGGTCAGCACAGGACTAAAAGCAAACTTAAAAATACATCAATGTACATATTAATGTGATTATGAGAATAGCTGAAAATTGAATTTAGGAGTTTGCACTCAAATTAAACGCAACTCTCAAAAAACCCCACACAGGTTACTACTGTGTCTGTGAAATAACTAAGCATGTTAATCTATTTCAAAATAAGCATTTAATATACCACTAAAGGTAAATAATACACAGTAAAAACAGCTTAAAAATACACAACATTTTAAGACTGCTTTTGGTTTTGATATAAAAATACAAGTTTTGCCTCAATCTTTCATTCTGTATTTTAAATGAGAAATGGAAGTCAGGAATTGTCAGATTTTAAAAGAGGTATTTATCAAAACAAGACATTAATGTTAATATTTCTGCTTTGCTTTGGTCCCTGGTGTTCTGAACAAGTGCTTGTTATTTCTGACAAAGCAGTGTACACACAAATCTATATGGATCAGAGCAGATGACATGTTTCACAAGCATATGCTCTATCAATTCCTAAGAATATCATACAGAATTCACAGAGCAGGGCAGTGTTTTCCTCCCAAATCTCAGTATACCATTCTTTTTCTGGCTTCAGATTTGTTTTGCAGCACTCCTTGTTAAAGGTGAATGCAAAATGCTTCAAGAAATCCAAATACATGAGGAATAATCAGCTTTAAGGTAGTACTCTCCCTTTTTTAAAACTACTGAATCAAGTTTGGGATAAAACCACAGATTACTTCTATTTTTTTATCTTGCTTTTTGAACCTTTGTGTACCAGTGCCCATCTCTGCCACTTGAGTGCTGTTGCTTCTGCAATGAGTACAGAAACCCCCACAGCAGTGCTGCCACTGGACAGAACAGTAATTTTTGACTTGCAGTATTGATCCTTTTAAGAGAACAGTAATTCAGGTCTAAGTTTCCCCAAGCTTGAAGATGTCTGAGACAAAGGTGGGAAACTGAAAAGTGTCTGCATGATTGGAAGCTCACTGGTGTGGAAGTTTGCAGAATCAGAACCCCAAATTTATCCCAAGCACTGGGGATAGAGATGCATCTGTCATGTTGACTAAAAGCTCACTTAATGCTTCACAGCCTGGGCAGAAATACAGATTATTTACACTATTTTTTCCACTAAAATACTACTTTCCAGTTAGATCACCTGCCTCCAGCTGTTGAAATGAAAAAGTGATGCACAGGCAAGATGCACTTGTCCCCTTTTATTCAGAAATATATTTTTTATTGCTCCAGCAGCACAGAGGAGCCCATTGAGGGTTTAGAATGTGCCCTGCCCAGATGCCACAGCTCAACCCAACAGTGCCAGCACATCTATCACCCCTCAGACAGGATTTACATGGACATCAGACAGGTATCCTGGCCCTCCAAAACTCCACAGATGCCACTAAAACAAAGTATAGATTCAACCAGCATTTAAAACACAAACCAAATCAAAACAAAATTGCCTGGCCTGGCCTGCCCACATAATCATCTCAGGGCAGTTGTAGGATTACAAAATGTATCTTTAAATGGACATCAAAATCAGGTATTTTTCTTAATTTAGGCAGTGAAAAATCAACAAATATTCACAGCTTTGTCTTCACTTACACTAAGAGATTTCCTAGACAGCTGAGTACACAGAATGGAAAAGGATAAATGACTAATGGCAGCCAAACAAACATCCCTGGATATTTACACCTAAGGAATACTTTCATTTACTTTGGTGCCTGAAGCCTTGGTGATCATGAATAATGGCCAAAAACTGGAGCAGAATTTCCCCCATGACTTTATTTTATTTCACCGTGTGTTAATTGTAAAACTTCATTACTATTGACTGGAAGCTTTAAAAGCTTTTTTCGTTCATTAAAATAAATATTTAATATTGGCAGAGGAGGCATTATTTGCTTATTGTAGCTGTAGGACATATTCTCACTATTAGTAATAATATTTTTACATCTGCACACTTCACATGCAAGTGTGTCTGTGTGGATACACAAGTGGGAAAACTTTCTCATTACACTGAAAACTAGTTCATTCCAAATGTGGTTTTGCATGACTATACTTGAAATTCTGTTTTAGATTAACTTGTTTGGTTCCCACACAACTGCTCAACCGCTTATTTTAAATTACCTTGATGTGGTATAGATTATTTACTATGATTTAATAAAAGACTCTCTATTTCTTCAGAAAAAGAAATTAGAAGAGATATCAAGGAAGATTCTTAAAGTCAAACCACTTTTTTTTTCTAAAGTCTTTTCAGATTCTTTATCAGTTTGAGAAGAGCTCAGGGACCATTATTATTCCAAGTTTTTCTTTTTACAATTCTGAGACACAAATACTCCTTCATTAATTAATGAGGATGTGTAGAAGAAATATGAGCATTATCTTATATCAGAGATGATGAAAAAACTTCAAGATTTGTTAGATCAATGGTTCAAAAATTTAACATGAACAAAGAAGTGCTTCTGTTTGCAGCTGAATTTATTCAGAGTTAAGAAGTCAATATTTGGTTAGATTTTGTTCCTTACTGGACTTCCACACCAGTTTAATTTGGATTATTGAAATCCAGTTAGTGGTTGTCAAATGACAGACATTAATAACTACAAAGGAACTGCTCTGTGTGTTCCTGTCCTTAGCAATACTTTTTTTGGAGAAGATTCTTTTGGAGGCACCAATTATGGATGTGAACAAGCCCATCTGCTGCCATGCAGGGCTAGCTCAGAGATAAAAGCAAGATTCACAATGGTTCAGACAAGCAGCAGCAGCAGCCTTCCCTTGGACAGTCCTCTGATAAGCCAAAAAACTAAACCCTAAGTGCTTTTCCTTGAGCAAAGCTGAGTGCTTAAATCTTCTTTTTGATAACCAAGGACTTTTTGTTTGTTCTGTTAGCATCAACTCTTCTGCCTTCCCTTGGAGGAATAGTAAAAATTTCACTGGTGCAGTAAGTGAATCAAGTTAGAGCAAACATCGGCGGATTGGGAAATTTTCAGTTCAGCTAACAAACAGAAAATACATAATTTCATATGATATTACAAAATCAAGACTTAGATACTTCACATCAAAAAGCACGATACCGAATAGTTTTATTGTATTGTACAATTACGTATTGTTCTATACAGACTAATAAAACAAGATACCACAGCCACCCATTGCTCTTCCTTATTCACATTTCTGTAAGCAATTTGGTATCAGAAATACAACAGAATCATATTTAAGCAGAATAATAGTATTAAGTATTAAGACATAACCTCTACCCTACGTTATTTTCATCAGTCCCATGACACACTGAGTAAGAGTTGTTCTAACTACTGAAAGTATAAATAGAATTAAAATGGCAATTTAAAAGAAAAGACAGTGACTCACAACCAATAAGAGAACATCAAGATGGTGATTCAAACCAATGTACAGACTTGTCTGCTTCTAACTCTTGGTACTTTTTGACAGTGGGGATGGTTTATTTATTTCTAAATATTTGAAGTCTACCGAACATTTTTAAAGGAATTTGCTAAGAGTGCTGCACTGGCACTAGACTTGGTTTAAGAAGAGATGGTTCTACCTCCTTTGGATGCAATAATCCTTGTTGACTGGAGCCTCAGGACAAGCCTTACCTTTGCAGTGTCTGTGTAGCACATCTAATGCAGCAATGAGGAACTCGTGTGCATCTTGTTGCTCGTACCCTGCTAAATGCCGTGCGTGAGTCCATACCAGGTGCAATAACCTATATGGAATGTGAGGAGATCGGTGCCCAGAGTAAAACTGCTCAAAGCAAAGAGAAGGACATGACTGTTAACAGCTTGCACAGCCTCAGTGCATTGCATTATTAAAAAGTCAAATGAGAGCAATTAGTCAAATCAATTTAAACAGTTTAATTCTGATGGCCTTAATAATAAAGGAGAGAGACAACTTTTGTCACAGACTACTGGAGAAGTGATCTCAGAACTGAGCAGCTCAGTTTTCTCCCCTGAAATTCCATCAATTTGTGATGGATTAGCCTGAAAAATGTGGGGGTGCAGGGACTGGGGTAGGCAGACACAAACATCACTCACAATTTGCTTACTGATACCACTGACTTTTATTAAAATAGCCTGGGGAGGAAGGAAAGGAAAAAAAATCCTGCATTTGAAAAGGATCACCAATTTAATTCACAAATGAGGTGAATGAAATGCCTCCTCCCATATCAGAACAAACACTGAAGATGAGAATATTAGATGCTGACTGTCAGCCAATCCCTGACCCGTGGCAACTCTGCATCCAAATGCTGTGCACACTCCAATTTTATGGAAAAATTTCTAAGCAGGGCAGCAGCCTCATGCCAGTACTGGCCTTTTACTGTAAAAGGCTTTAAAAACAACTTTATTGAGCCAGCTGTTTGCAGAGCTGAAGGTCCCCATTCAGTCAGTGATCCCCAAAGCCAGCTGCCATCCCTGCTCCAGCAGGGTGTCCCCTGCCTGGGAATCTGGTGCTGGACCAGCTCCTGCATCTGCTCCAGTCAAAATCTGATGAGCTGGCTCCAGAGTGACTAAAACTGCCCCAGGTGATTCTGCCAGAAGCACATTAGAGACTGCACAGATGAATTATTCAGTCAGCACAGCCTGATGTCAAACACTGCTGCTGCTGCTGGGGGTGACACAGCTGGGGAGGGAAATCAGCACAGGCAGGAGGACACTGCCCACAGAAACTTTTTAAAATTAAAAACTAGCCAGGTCCCAAATGAAAAAACCCAAACAAACAAAAAAAACCCCAACCAACCCACCCCAAAGAAGCATGCCAAAAAAAGCCACCCATGCTAAGGGTCTGTGTTTCCCTGGGTTGAGTTCAGCCCTTCCTTTATCCCTGTACAGTAACACCAGTTCCAAAAGCAAAGCAGGGATGCTCGTGGTATCCCTAAAGGAGTCAGAAAAGGCCCAGAGGAGTTTATTCACTTGACAGAGTAACATTTTGTTTTTAAGAAGTGAACATTTGTGAGTCATTTTGCCTTCCCTCACCTTCAGCAAAGGTATCTGCCAGTAAAGGCTGCCTGCAACACCACAATTATGTTTTCCCAAGATCCTATCAAATCCATGACAGTTTCTTTTCAGTTACTCTTCCAAACAGAAGACAGTAAGGGGCAAATACACAGAACAAAAAACAAGATTTAAACCCCCAGCAGTATATAATTCTCATCCTTATTGGAAAAGTGAGCTTCCTTCCCCAGCCCTGAGTTTCTCCCTGCACAGTCTCTGAGCATTTTATGTAAATCCAAGCACAGGCACTGTGCTACAAACCTGCTGAGAGAAAACACTGTATTTTAAGGGACAAGTTGGCAAAAGGCAGCACAATCTTCATCTAATCCTCATATTGGTAGGGTTTCCTACATGATTTTAGTGTATTTCCTCCCACAGAAATTTCTTCCTCACAATCTCCACTTTTCCCTACCAAGAAGCTGCACCTCTGCAGCCAACCACCACAAAATGCTCCTATAAATACAAAGATCAATAGTTACTCTGATGCCAACAAGGATGACACTGAGGGCCTGGAGCAGGAGTGTGGTAATTGAAATCTGCTGATGCAGCTGCTGCTCAACATAATTCAGGGAACTGCAGCAATAAAACTTCCCTGTTCTGTCACTCCTTACAATTAGTCCCAGAGCTCTCTGGTCATTTTAACCACCAGCACTCCATGTAATTACTCCACTGCAGACACAAGGCCTGCCAGCAGATTTTACATTCTCTGCTGCCTCAGTAGGATGAGGAGGATCTGACATGAAGCTTTATCAAATTATTAACTATTATCACACAAAAAACTAGAAACCTGCCTGGTAGGAATGTGGAGTGGGGGAAAAGCTTCACTGCTCAAATAAGTATTAAATATAACAAAGAATCTGAGCACATTCAATAACAATATTTTAACTGGAATGTATAAAACATCCATCCCATCTCTGTCATTTCCTTGCTGCTGGGAAAAGCAGCCTATCAGAGCACTTCCAGTCCACAAAAAGGAAAAGAGTCCATGTAAAGTTTTATTCCAACCTTTTCACTGAAGTGTGCAAATATAAACAATGATGTACTTGCAAGTCACCTTTAAAACACAGCTGTTAAACAACTGTTAACTGTTCCAAACATAATTTAAACTTTTTTTTTTGTTTAAATTTGTTTTCAATTCAGCAGTATCAGTTGTTTATATTGGAGAGAACTGGTTTGAGCAATTTCAAAGTGCTGGGTAATACACTGCTTAATTGCTATTCCAGGAAAAAAAAGGAGGGGGGAGAAAGGAACAAACCAACCAGGATTCTAAGCCTCCATTCTTACACAGCCCAAGTAAAACTAATTTCGTTTTTCCACTTGAAACACTTGCTGTTGCATTCTAGAAAGAATCTATGGAGGATTTAGAAGACTATAGGCTTTGTAATTTGCATTATTGTTACAAAAAACATACAGAAAACAGTGAGGTTTTAAACAAAACAAGACCCCACTGTACACATCTGTACTTATTTCTCCTCCTCCTGCCAAAAACATGCACAGAAGTTTCTCAATTATGTGAATGAACAGATTTATAAATTTGATTTATCCTCCACATGTATCTACTGAACAGTCTCTGAGCTTTGTAATTATGAGTTTATTGGCAGAAATCCTGTACCAGGTTCAAGTCCAATTTGAGAATTCAAAAACTACTCTTGGAAATTGGTTCTCAGTAAAGACTTCAAATTTTCTGGCAATTTACAATGGATGAAAGGACTGGGCAACACATGGAACACATGCAGGAGAACACCTTCTGGAGGCTTCCCAAAGAACAATGGTTCAAAGAATCACAAAATACATTTTGCTTGCATGAACTCTCTATGTTCTACACTTATTTCAGGGGAAAGTACCAAATTTTACTAAACCAGCACAAGCTCTGTATTTTCCATGACAAAATGCAAGGCTTCTGTCTATGTAAAGAGCCTTAACTGCATTTTTCTCCCCTCTAGTACCTTTGTTGTAACTTATTTTATACATAAGTCACTTCCACAGTATCATCTTCAGATATCAAAGCCATAAATCATCTCCTCCTTTTCCCTCTTGGTCCTCACTTCTCAACTCTTCCCATGCTTGTGCTGTGTGCTGTGCTAGGCTCACAGGGATGAGTAATGATGGGGAAAAGGCAGGGTTTGTTCCTTCCACCTCTGAGTGGATGCACTGCATTCTGCTCCTCTCCCATTCCTGCTATCCCAGTCACAGAGCATGTGAGACACAGATCTACTCCCACCTTCCTGAGTGGTCATTCTGGAAAGGATTTAGATGAACTTTAGGGTGTGGACCAACCTCACACAAACACCAGCAGGCAAAAAGGAGTGCACCAATCCAACCCTTTCAGCCAAAAGGCTCAATGAATGGATTGTGTGTGTTCCATCTTCCCCCTGCCCAGCCTCACCACTATCTGTTACTCCCAAATCCTTTTCATTCCTTTTCTTATGCAGTGTAAGTCATGTCATGATTTTATTGAGAAATGGGTTTCATGTAGCACAAAGAAGAATGTTAATTGATGCAGTCAGGTATTTTTAAAACAAACAGAGCTCAATGCTTGGTGTGTCTGCCAGAAAAGCTACCAGGAAAAAAACACCTCAGTCCTGAGAACCATCTGACAGTCATTACTCACCACCAACCTACTTCAAGGTGGAAGAACTTTGTAGCTTCCTATTTATCACAGAGAAATCACTCAACCTATATAACTACATGATCTTAAACAAAAAAGAAATAAAGTGGGATGGCTAACTTCTGTTTAAGAGGCAAAAGAGCAAAACTTGCTTATTTATATATAGTAAGTTTTATTTAATGTTCAAAACAGTCTCTCTTTTCCTCCCTGAGAGCTCCCACTCAGGCACTCTCCAGATCCCCTGGCATTCCATTTGCCTAAGATCACACCTTCAGAAAAGAAGGGTGGAGGGGAGATGAAATTAACCCTTGCCCTGATTGTTTGTCCCTGGGTAAGATGCTTTGGGATAACCACACCAGTTAATCCTGGTGGGAAAGCTATGTAGAAACAAGACAGAACCTGAATCAAAGTTTCCCTGGTAATTCAATTACAAAGGAATTCTCAGCCATAGCACTGAGATCTCCTGGTTTGCCTTCCTTTGCTCAGACCTCAGCTCTGCAAAGGCAGTGACAGAATCTTCACTTCAACCACTGCATAGAGCTGGGACATGAAACATAACCAGTCTGCTCCAAAAATGGCAAGATTTTTGTTTTAATTCTGAATGCAAAGAAATTAAAACTCACTGGGAACAGAACTGTACAATGGGTGCTGACAGAGCCAGAAGCACAACAAGGTATTTACTGCTTTTGAGTTTAAATATACCAAGTTGGTTACAGACCCAACAGCTTTGCTTAGGAGGATTAAGCTCCAGTTTTACTTCTAGGAGGTTGAGTCACTTTCTGTGTCCTCCCACAGCACATGGCTGCAGTATTTAATGTGAAATAAGGACAGGGACTATTGCTGTCTGCACAGTCTGGTGTCACAGATATGGCTGTTCCCTCATCCATACACCCTCATGTTGCAGAACATTTAATTAATAGAACTAATGCAAGTGTAGGCATGAATTTTGACTTGAAAATGAAGGCTGAGCTTCCCAAAGTTGTGTATGAAATTAAACTTGATTACAATTGAAACTAACACAATAACACAAATGCTGTGTTTAAGCCCCATTTTGGGTAACAGCCTGTTCTTTGTTCCATGCTCACAGTAGAGCAAAAGGCATCCTGAGCCATCAACAGGGCTCCACACACAAAAATGGAAACAAAAATCATTACCTAGAGAGCCTTGATCTTTCCTGCAGCCTCTCAATCTGTAATGTAACACTCATTTCCCCTTTCCCAAGGGATTTTAAAAAAAATGCATGTGTAAATAGAGTGTGGTGATGTTCAGCAGTGTGAGACTTTATATCACTATTTGATGAAAGGATAGCAAGAATATAATAGTTCCTTATTTTTAAAGAAGGAAATAAGTTTCTCTATTAACAGTCTACAGAAACTGGTATTTCTATACCATGACTGATTTTTTTATCTAGGCATTGTGATATTTCCCCACTTAACTGCACATCTGGTTTCAATAATCCTACAGCTGCTACCTATTGGTCTGCCTGCCTTTTGTTTTTCCCTCCTTTCCTGACAGACTCAGAACAATTGAAAAATAGAAAACAAAAAATAAGAAATGTAATATACAGCTAATGATTGATTAGCAGAATGAAATGTTGCAAATCCTCAGAAGTCTTGAGTATAAGCAGAAAACAACTTTGTACTGGAACAACTAAAGGGGCTTTACCTTCTTTTATGTATCTTTAACTCACCTGCAGTGACCAAAAAGAATCATCTCTGGTGAAAAAGGCACCGGAGTAAAATCAAATTGAAAATCACAAGATAAAGGGAAAGCTATTTTAGGTTGGTCCCTGTCAGAATCAACTTCCATGACAGCACATCCACAGAAAACCTGCTCTGTGTACAGACATCTCCAGCAATTTTAAATGCTCCATGACAGCATGTACACTAAGCTCTTTCTGGTTTTTTGGTTGGTTTTATTTTACTTACCAAGAAAGCAGATCTACCACTGAGAGAAAGGCACAAAACTGGGTTTGTTTTGGAAGACATCTTAAAACTAGGAGCCCATGTCCACCCACAGTCCTTACAATACTGATGTGGAATTATGATAGATAATAAAGCTCTTGGACCATTTATTAAGGAAAAGCCTGTGCTTGTCTCACACAGCAGGAACCAGACCTACAG
Source organism: Agelaius tricolor (assembly GCF_023055355.1). Classification (NCBI taxonomy): domain Eukaryota; kingdom Metazoa; phylum Chordata; class Aves; order Passeriformes; family Icteridae; genus Agelaius; species Agelaius tricolor. The sequence continues at coordinate 2,826,729 of NW_027269279.1, forward strand.
AAAAGACACACTGCAAACAAAGCAAGGCTCCTGAGTGGGAAAGGGAGAGAAGTGCAGCTTGTACAGGGAAGACACAAACTGTAGCAACACATTCACTTCTCTTTATCCTCCTTCCTGGCCCTTACTGGGTTGGCATGTAAGAGATGACAGAAAAGATATTTCTGCTGGTGAACAAGCACTAAATTGAGATCTTTAAAATATTCATACAGACCTACATAATCCAGTACCTTAAACCACAAGGATGTATACTACTGCTTTATTCTCACTCCCATTATCACCTGAAGAGCTCATGACATATTTTCCAGTTACAACTTGCACCTTTAATTAAAGCACACATTCATCTTTAAGACTAAGGATTCCCAGATCAGTCTCAGAAGAACAGGCAGCACTGTAATTATTTCCAATACCAGCTTTGCCTAAACAAGGGTGACTTCACAATAGGACTTAAAAGCCATTAGTTTCCCTTTCAGCAGCTGGGTATTTTTGACAGCCAGGTCTCAATCTTTACAGCTCTGTTCTGCTACATTTTGAGGGGAAACAAGACTTGCATTCCCTTTATATTTGCAAATAGAACACAAATCCTTTTGGGGTAAGAAACAGCACCTGTAGCAAGGTGATGCTTTGTGGCAAACAGCACTCACCTCCTGAAAGAGCGTAGACATTTCACAGACCAGACATGAGCTGGGGCTTTGCATTTCACATTTGTGCCTGTCGGAGAGGAAGAAATCTCGCAGCAGTGGAGTGTGGGTAAGTGCCTGGACAATACAGTTCATAAAACATGTGTTCCCAAGATTGATTAGCCCTCGTAGACCTATAAAGACAGAAAGGGGGAGGGGATGCATAAGCATTAGCAAGTTAAAAAACCGGTAGATTTGCATTTTTATGTAGTTTTCACAATATTGCCATGGATTTACTATATTACATGCACAGCTCCAAATACAGTTTTATACTGGTTCAGGGAGGCTATTGGTAATTTTGTACTCAAGTCACAAGAAGCTGCAGAAGCTTTCTGAACTACACTAGGATTTTTTAAATTCTAAGAAATAAGGAAACCTAGAAGTTCAGCAACACCAATACCATTATTTTGCAATGGCTGTTGTACCATATGTCACCAAAATATGTCCCTCCCCAAGACTGATACCGAAGTGCAATGACAACAACTGCTAAGTCAGTACAGTAAGAAACCAATACATTTAAAGACATCAGTGAGTAAGTTTTCAGATTGCTTAAAAAGCTTTCCCCCATGCAGGTCATGAAGCCAGAACAAGGTTCTTGTACTGTTATAATCATCATCTTTCTAATACAGGCAGCAAAGGAGCAGCCCTGTATTGAATGTATTGAATGAAACAGCAACCAAGTCAGGCTGTGATATCCAATGCAGACTTCTGAGATTTTAAACCCAAGATCTGAACAGAACAACTTTCAAAAAAGAAACTCTGAACAACACTAATTCCACACTCTTTTTAGGTAAATTAAACATTAATCTACAGCATACATCAAAAAATTCAACTTGGCATAAGAGGATTCATCACACCTTAAGTCAAACCTTCAGTAATGCCCAGAGACGATTCCTTGTGCTTGAAAACCAAGATGCTTAAAGGAAAGCTCTTTTGTTGCACAACAGAAGAGAGGTTAGGAGTGGGGAAAGCTTTTCAGTCATTTTGCAAGGTCTAAGTGAGAAGAAAAACATGCTCAAATCCTTGAGTATTCTTCCAAAATATTAACATAATACCACCATACAGGAGCACTAAACAAGAAGAGCATCAGGTGGCCAAGAATGCTTATTTTTAATCAACAACTTACTTTGAAATGAGATAAAATGCACCGATAGATACAACTCTGGTATTGATTTAAAATCAACACAGTCCTCTTCTGCAATAAAAATAGGATTACTACAGCAACATTGAAAGAAATCACAACAGGATTACTAGTCACAGAACGAGGAATTTCCTTGTTATTCCATGGGATGAAAAAACCTCTCAGCTGGCAGTGCTGTGGCAATTAGAAGTGCTGCAGTTCCCGTGCAGTACAGCAGATAGTGCTCCAAGGGCTCTTTAGCATCCTGCAGCAGGAGGGGGTGTGGTCCAGTTGCTATGTTACCACTGAGAACAGGCACCACAGCAGCTCGGACTGCACCCGGAGCTGAGTGCAGGAACACAGAGCACTCCTGGATCCTTTTTCCTGTATCTAAAGCAGCATCGACCTGCTTCCAACAGCTTCCTGTTCCTTCTGTGTACTCACAGGAAAAAGTTTCTCATTATATTACAGTGACTTCTACTGGGCAGAAGCTTGTTGCAATTATTTGCTTGATTCTCATGCTGGGAGGCAGTAAGTGTGTGCACAACATTAGCAGAGTGTTAAATAGTTAATTTGTTGGAGCAGCTTGAAATACTGTGTGATGCTTCAGCTTGGTCCACAATCCTATTTCAATTCCCAGTCTGTGTCTCTGCAAACAATGTCACAACAGGAGGGGGGTCGTGCTGTGCAAGTGGAGAAACATTTTGGTACCTCTTGCCTACCTCTCCCCTCGTTTTCTGCCATTTAAAATTGACTGGATTTATTCAAATCAAGGCTGTGCTCACAGGAGGTTGGAAGGCTCCCTGACATGCATTTTGAGAAGCAGAAGATTCTATTCTCTCCCTATTTCTCCCTCTGGTTAGCACCAGATTTCAAAGCCAGCCTGTTCAGCACAGAAAACTAGAGGAAAACCAGTAGGAAATCTAGAGATTCCCCCTAGCACTTTTTGGTGTCTAATAGAGCAGTCACAAAAGCAAACACATAAAGGCAGCTTTTTGGAATCATTTATTAAGCATCATTTATTACATGCCTGTGGCTGGACCGTCTTTCCCTGTGACCACAAGAATCAAATCTTCCTTTAAGTTGCCACCAGGAGACAGTTTCAGGCATCAAACTCACAATGTTCTTGGCTTACTCTGCTTGCTTGGTCTTTGCTGTCAGTTTTTCATGGATCTAAATGGAGCAATTCATGTGCTGGGACTTCAATTGAATGAACCAAGACAAAGTAACCTGCAAAACAGACAAGACTGAAATGTGAAAACCCCAATAAAAATCAGAAAATGGTGATTTGTAGCAAAACATGAGAACTTACTCAGTTGAAAAGAGAAAAAGGAAAGCAGCACACATCAGTCTTATCCTTGTGGGAGCAATGACTGCAGCTGCTGTACAGTCTCTTAAACTGGTATTTGAAATGAAACAGGTATGAGGAACTACAGCTCAGGTACTGCATAAGTAATTGCAGCACACTGGAAAACATCAGAATTTGATGTAGGTAAACTTAAGAGCTGACAGAACTCAGAACAACACATCCTCTTGTGCTTAACTTTTATGGGGAATAATGAGTTTTGTTGGAAAGAAAAACAGCTAAAAATTAAAGCCTGTACAGCACTCTGGTCAATAACATACTGAGAATGTAAAAGCTTTGTGCCTGCCACACCTATTCCCTCCCCTTTAATAAAGCCTGGCATGGTTTTGCTGGAACAGTCAAGCATTGCAACATGTGGGTCATAAATTAACAGAAAAATAATGTGCCAAAACCTCACATGCAGCAGTCCATTCATGCTAGAGCACCAACAGTGGTCTCCACCAGGCTCTAATCAGAACACAGTGTCACAGTCTAATAACAAAGCTCTGGGACTTTGCAAACTTCTGCTGTGCTTCACAGCATTGTCTTTATTTTTGTTTCTTATGAATTGTTCTGAAATGAGCAAGGGCAACCTGTGAGATAGTTAATATTTTCTACACATGCATGTGTGTTGTTGTGGTAAACGTATTTCACAGGAAAGAAGTTTTAGCTCTGAACCATGCTGATACAATTGTAAATATTGGAATCAATTAATGTTGCTGAGAAGACAAAATTGTCACGTATGGTATAATCATAAAAGAAGGAAATATCCTTTAATCATCATGCATGGAATACAAACACTCCTCTCATTCTGACAAAAGCTGGGCAGGCAGGGCATAAGCAAAGGCAAGAAATCTACTTTTGCAATGCCTTGGGCACAGGGAAACCTATCTGGGAAATTCTGTACATTTGGTCTCAAGACTGGGCTCTGGCTGGGTTCTTACCTTTGTCAGCTTCAATTCTTCCATCTTCTTCCAGGAGTGGGTTCTGTTCTTCCACTGCTCAAAGCAATAGATCTGCAACACTGGGCAACAATGGTTGCTGGGATGCAGGGAGATCCAGAGCACTGGTCCTGCCAGTACACCCACGCAGGGGAGATGAAAAATCCAAGACAAGATAAGGAAATTCCACTTCTCCATGAAATGCAACTCTACAGCTATTAGAGGTGGGGAAGCAGGGAAATGAGAGGACCACACATGAATATCAAATACAGAAAACCCAATCTTGCCCTCATTGAGGAGGTTCTGTTTGCCTCTAAACCCAGGCTTGGGCTGGGACTGGAAAGAGCAAACAAACCAGTCTGAACAGATGTTCCCATGCAGAAACCTGGGATTTAGTGGAATGAAGGTTCTGTAAGGAAGAGCAGCAGTCAGTGGACAATGCACCTTGGTGAGACAACCAGGAGATGATTCAGATGCACCCAAGCACAGCCAGCCTGAGATCCTCTCTACAGGAAGCCCAGGTTGGCAACACCTTAGAGCAATCCTTGTCCCCTACCCCCAGCTCTCCATCTGGTGTTGATGCTTCCCTGCAGCTCCATCAGACAGTGTCACAAGTCAGTGCAAGCTGAGGAAGAGCTCACTGAAATATTTAAAGGCAGTTCAACATCACACTTGGAAACAAACAGTGCAGCACAGCAGTGAAGATTTCTAGAATAATTTTGGGTATTCATCCTATGTCCATCCAACAAGAGCTGGCAACAACATTTAAGAGCATCTTTCTGAAAGTATTTCAGAAGAGGATGACCCTACTTCCCAGCACCTACAACTACAACCAAATTCTCTCAGCTCTCAGGTTTTGGCTGTAGAACACATCACACATGACCTGAATGGAGCTGCCACAAACACTGGCCCAGTCAGACCCAGAGCTGCTGTTCCACCTGCATGCCTGGAGCAGCAGTTTTGCTAATGGGGTTAGTGACAGCAATTATTTTCCAAAGCTAATCCCTTCTGAAATGTTAATACAAAAATACTCATTTCAGAAAGCAGCAGTATACAGATATGTGAAATTACAAGTCTACACAGGAAAACTCATCACATTCTGTGACACCAATGATCACGTGAGTACCAAAAAAGCCCCAGCCATGCAGTTTGGTCAATTTATTCCCCAACACTTCAGCTAAGCATCCTTCCTCAGGGACTGAAACCCACAGTAAAAAGGAACACTGAGGCAAATGAATGATAACTTTTTCTTTGGATGTTCTTACAGAACATTTTTTACAAACTTACCAATAACACATTTGGGTATTAAATTGTTTTGACAACTGTTTAAGAAAAAGCTACAGAAACTTTTGCCACAGCCAAATTGAATGAAGAAATTTCAACCACATGATCTTAAAAACTAACTGAACAATTCAACTACTTCCAGCAACACAGAACATGCAATCTACTCAGAAAGAAAAATATCATCTTGGTAGGGAGAAGAGGAAGCAGAAAATATTGGTTCATCAGTAGATCTTTTTTTCAATAGAGCAGTTTTGACAGCAATACCAAGCAAGGGATTACACGACAGATCAAAGAAGTGGAGATGAACACTCAGGGCAATAATCTTCCCTTGTTGGGTTACTGCTGAACCAGGTGAAAACATGCTCATGGCTCCCTCTTTTTTATTTTTCTGACTTGACTCCTTTTCTCCAGCTATTCAGGGCTGCCAGGTCAGTCACTGCTCAGTTTGAATCACTGTAAATCCCTCTGGAAACAAATCACCTCCCCTGAGCTGTCCCACCACCACCACCCATCCACCTCACCCCCTGAGCTATTCAATCACCAACAGACATAACCTGGAGTGTTTCACTCACTCTTCTGCTCTACCCAACTTTTAAGCTAAGCCTTTTAAATCACAAGTCAGAACTGAGTTCTAGAGCAATACATCTTAATTTAGAAAACAAGATCTGCAATACAATTTTTCAGTTTTTTCTACATATGTTATATTCTATATGTGAATATTTCACTGTATCACTCCATTATCTAAAAATATTTCTCGAATATCATAGATATGTGTGTGCATATCAAGATTCATAAGTCATGTTGAATGCTGCAGTTTTGGGAGTCTGAGAGGATGACAGAGGACATTGTATTTAGATAATATTGTTATAAAAATTTGGATTTCTTTTTCCTGTTTTAACTATAAGTATTTTCATTTGTCATCGACAGGAATGAAATAAAAACCAGCCCCTTCATCTGAAAGTCCTGATAATACAGAAGACACTGAGTCCAGAAGCAGTCAGCATAAGACTATGAAAAATAACTCGTGTAAACAGAGAGAAAATAAATTATAGGACTATTTTAGATGCACTTCATTGTGCACTGCATCAAAACCTACAAGTTTAGCCACCCCTACACAGCAGAAACACAAATAAATCAGAAAAGGCTTTCTGAAATGAAAAAAGTCATCATAGGAAAAAGAAGTATTTGAATTTTAAATGAAACCCCATCTTTAACTTTCCCATTTCCAGCTAAAAGTTTCTGGATCACTGCATTTTTTCTATTGCTATTGAAGTAACAGATTGCTCAATAGCAAAAAATGTGCTTATGCGTACAAAAGGAAACTGTCCATGAGTTTGTATCTGGTTGAGAACCCTGGAGTCCAACTACAGGAGCTGCTACACTGGAGGGAAGAAGAATATGCCATGAGTGGCACATGTATTGCAAAACCATTAACTGTAGAGAGAACACAATATAGTCATTATTCCTCCTTGGATGTATCAGCAGCACCAGAAGACAAGGACTGTTTATAAGGCTGAATCATCAAACCCCAAAGTTCTCAGCCTTGGTGTGTCACTGCTGTACAGAGCTGGAGGAATTCACCCTCCTTACTGACCTGTTTCACTGTTAACACAGCTCTACCCCGAGGCAAACCCGGCTCAGGCAGTCCTGTTAAAGGTGTGATCCAGACACAATTCACACCCCACCTGAGCAGCTGACAACCCAGACCCAAAAGGGGAATGTGTCCCAGCACTGAATGCAGGCTGGCACCTCAACCGGGTGCTTGGCATGTACTCGCTTTTCCTAAGGTACTCGTTCCTGGCCAAGGGTGGTTTTGTTTTTCTAAAAGAGAGTTAATTTCCCACCTTCCAGATTTTAAGTGGTTCAAAATAAACAAAACAACACAGTGATCATATTTCCCAGTCTGTAAGAAAAATCTTACCTTATGTGTTTTGATTTAAATCCAATGCTTAAAAGCATGTTCAAATACTTTATTCCGGCTCACAGGGCAACTTCAAGTCTTTTTTTGGATAATTTCTGGCATATTTGTGTGCAACTGGGCAGTTCTGGAGTGACCTCAGCATTCCTAGGAGACTTCCAGATTTATTCTTTATGTTGTGTTAGAATTGCCATTCAAAAGTGAATGTTTTTATTCTTTTTCCTCCATTAAAATATCCATAAACCCATGAAAAGTTACCAAATGGCAACAACCCACCTGCATTACATTGCCAGGAGAGATGCACAGTGAGATTTGCAGCAGTTCAGCAGCAGAGATTAATGCATTTTCTAGCACATCCATGAAGAGGACCTGGCTCATCCACACACATGGAAACAACAGCACTTACTGAGACACCAAATATGTTTTTCCAGCATTTAGTTTGCCCCCACCCCTCTTAGTTGACAAGGAATTGTTTGCATTCACTATTCTTATTCAATAGCTTCAGTGACATCACATAATACACACTTAGAGAAGGGACAAACCACATCAGGACAGTGCAAATGTAATTGGAAGACAAAACAATAACTCAAGAGCAACTTGTTAAAGGGGAGAAACTATCTGAAATCAATTAAATTCAATAAAAACAATTGCAAAATAGGAAACAAGGAAAAATTAAGCAGACAAACACCAAATAAGGAGCAATGGCTACAGTAACTCAGCCTCAACAACTTAATCTTGAGCTGTACTTCTACAAACAGCATTTTGGAACTTAACAGGAATAGGAGAAGGCCTGGAAGTCATTCTGCTCTGGTGACAGGTAAACCTCAGCTGCATGGTGTCTGGAATTGAGCACCCATTTTAAAAAGAAATTATGCAAAGTCAAGAACATGAATAAAAATTTGTATGGAATTAATATTTGAGACTGGAGAAACAACTGAAAAATCCACTGGCTGAGTTAATTAATTAAAACCAGATAGTGTTGGTGGAGGAACAGCCAGGCTGACAATTTTCAAGTATGTTACAGGCCACTACAATGAGACTGTAATTAACTCTTGTGACCTACCAAAGCTATAATAAAAAAAGACTGAGCTCACAAGAAGTAAAATTTAATTAGATATTAAAAATAATTGTCTCAGTTAGAAAACACTGCAATGAGGGAGTTTGGGACTCTGAGTGGTTGGAGTGGTTCCAAAGGCAGCTCTGTCTGCCCAGTGCACCTAACTCAGGAGAGGTGTTTGAATCCTTCCCTGTGTCTCACCCTGAGACTGCTCAGACTGGTATTACAGTTGGTACAAAGCACTCAGCCCAGCTCTGGCAGGAAGGTGAGGGCATTTCCACAGACAGCTCAGCCCACCTGATGCCAACTGCAGAAGTGGTGTCACAGAAAGGATGAACTGAACTCATCTCCTGCACACAGCAATGAGTGCCTGAGCAGCTTCACCCAGCTCACAGCAGGCCAGGACACACAGACAGTGCCAGAACAAGAGAGGGATGCAGGAGCTGTCAGAGCCTCCCAAAACCAGCCACCCCTCATCCCCTCTCCTGTGACCAACTCCCAATGCAGGCAGGTGGCTAAAAGCCACAGGCTGAGCAGTGAGCAGGAATGAGATCCTCATTCCTGGATCCCTACTCAGCCTCATGGCTCTGGAAACCAAAATTACCTGTCCTGCTGCCACTCAGGCAAGGCTGGAGAACAGGTAACAACTGCTGCTGGAATGAGGGCTGCCAACTCTCCTCAATGTTATTTTTAGACTGCATAGGTATTCTGTGCATGGGCTTCTGCATTTGTGGCTCAATGCATCACTCTCTCCATTTAGTAATGCACAAGAAGAGTCACAGGATAATGCAAAGAGATCCAGGGGGTCTGGTATTCATTACCTTTGTGTCTCACATGCTACTGTGTGTCAAGGAAAATTTAAGTTTGCACCTAACAAGACAGTTTAAAATCAATTCTGGAGGAGCTCAATGGAGTTCCTGTATTGTGCTGCACCTTCAAATAAAATCAACTCCATAACATTGACACAACACTGGACCCAGGGTTCAGCATAGGAGATATGTGTTTGTAATTTATTTAAACAAAGAATTTCTAGCAATGACACAGAAATAACCAGCAACAAAAGGAGATGAGATTCAAGAAAGGTTGTCCTTTGCCAGATTTAGGAGCAAAATGACATCTCTAAGCAATGACTACCAAAGATGGCTTTACTACAGATCCTGCCCCAGAGCAACAGCTTGGCCTTTCCACACATCCTACTCGGACACATATTGTTGGAAGAACCTAAGGGCAAGTGACATTGCTGGAGCAAACACATCAAACAAGTTACCAAGAGCATGAGCCAACACCAAGTGTATCATTTTATATTATTACTGCTCAGATGAAACCTCCGAGCCAGAAATGACTCCTGAGTGTGCACAGTGTGCCAGACACACAAAGTACTCTCTATACTCTACTTCCAACATGTACATCTTTGAGCCAATTCCCAAACTGATGATGCCAAAACAGGAGCCCTTCCACTGCCCAGACGAGTTCCCATTCCCTGCCTTAGGGCACACTCCCTGAGATTTCATTTCCTGGGGTTGCTCTGTGTGCTCAGCAGTGTGCAAGCACCGTGTTCCTGATTCTCTGAGGGCTACTGCTCAGCTAGGATTGGTTTTATTCCTGTTTCTCGAGGCTAAGAGCACTTCACACAAAGCAAGTGATCTCCTTGGATGGTGTGGGCTGTGAGGTTACAGCCTGTCACTACTTTGCAGTGGCTGCATGCCCAGATTAAGACCAAGCACACAGACAGGAAGGACAGGAGCACTTGATGTCCTTTAAGTTCTCCTCCTTCTGATTTGGTGGCAATTGGCTCCTGTGTGCACACCCTCAGCTTGGTAAAATGAGTCAGCAATCCTAAAATATCTGGCAATACAAAAAAACAAACAAACAAACCCCTTAAGGTTAATTTTTCATATGGCCTGTGTAAATAGAGAAGCTGTTTCAAGCAAGACAAGGGATTGCAAGTATCTCTTCCCTCTGAATTTGAATTAAGAAACATGTTTCCAAAACAAAATAAAGTGAGGGGTTTTGACCAAGCCACTGAAAAATGCATTGAATCTTGCACTAAAATCACAGGAAACAGCTGCAGAAGTTCTTGAGATATCACCTGATCTGTGCCTATACCTCAATGCAGAATTAACAGTACCTGTATTATTCCTGACAAATGTTTCTCTGAATTGTTCTTAAATCTCCTTAATGATGAGATTCTGCAATAGTCTCTGATGCCTCTTGTATTCTGAAGTGCTCCAGGGTCTCATCTTTGTAAACAAACTAAGAACTGCAGCAACATTAACATGGAAGATACACATACAACAAGACCTACAGATAAGCTCCCCTAGTGCTAGAGCTTCTGAATTAGAATGAATGTAATGCTGCAAACAGCAACAGCTTTACAAAAGCTCCAAAATGAGGGAGGAGACAACTCGTCCAAGATACTGGGTTATCACTGGTTTTTCTATCTATATGGATTTACTGTCTCCCACAACAAGCTTAAATTTAAAATAAATGTGGGGGAAAGGAAAAGGGGAGTTAAAGGAAAGGATCTCTGCATTGCATGAGAGTAGTTTGGAACCTATTGGTAAATCATTTCACAAGATGAGGACCCAGGAGCACTCTACAAAAAAAAGGCTTTTTTTCCTTTCAAGGTCATGGAAAATGCCAGTTTTTAGATCTGTAATTTTGTATTTCAGCATTTTTATTGACCATCTGCATTGTGAAATTGTTTTTCTCTCTCAGGTGTCAGGAAGAAACCAATGCAGCATGTTCTCAAACCCAGAAACCTACACAGCATGTAATCATCCACAGCAACAATCTCGCTGTTTGATTCTCTCAGCTGAAATGGAGGAAGCTGAAAAAGACATTAAATTCTGCAGTAGAACTTGAACCAAACTTCTCTGAATTCCTGTCCTGGCATATCAAGACCCACTGAACAAATTCTGCCTGTTGTGCTTCAACCTGATCCAATCTCTGTCAGGATCTCTGAGCACTGAGCAAGCACTGGGGAATGTACACACAGGAGAAGGAAACATGTCACTGGAAATAACCACATAATCAAATCTGTTACTAAATATCAAAGGATTGTATGATCTCTGTAAAATATGAAGATCAATTGGCTGGAGGAGAAAGACAGAATCATAGAATCCTGGAATGGTTTGGGTTGGAAGAGAGTTTAGAGATCTCAAAATTCCAACCCCCTGCCATTCATTCCACTGGAGATGTGGAAGCATGTCACAACAAAAGCTTCAGAAACAAAAAGGCACCTATTCCTGAAAAGCAGAAAGACAACATGAAATGTCACATTTAAGCATATGCATTGAACAAAATGCCTTCATTTACTGCTGAAGCCAGAGACCTCTCAACTGTGGTGCTTGTTGTATAGTCAGATATACAAAGCTGAACAAATTTAAAGTTGAATAAAGCTATGGAGAAGCTCTCAAAGCAACCAGGAGCTGCCCTGTCTCACAGACCTTATAAAGTTCAAGACATTGAAGTCCTAAGAACCAGAGCAGGAAAATAATGATTATTCTCATAATTGCTGGAAGGTCAGGAAGAATAGACAGAAGATATCCAGCATCAAAAAAGTAACAGTAGCAGGCAAAGAACAGGAAATATGTTTGTGAAAATGCCTGAATGATGGATCCAGAGCTTTATGACACGGCCTTTAACAGCCAGTTAAGCTGTAGACCCTTCAAGGTGTTTTCCTCTGGCAAAAGAAAAGCTTTTACACAAAACAAAACACTTCAAAAGGTGGCACAGAATAAAATATTCTCTTTGCCCTCCCCCAAAGCAGCCAAAGTTAAAAGCTCAGCGAGCTCTTCTGTGCTCTGCACAGAGCACAAGGCTTGCAGAGAGAGCCTTGTGCAGATGGCACCCATAAAGAACAAGAGGTACTCCCACCAAACTGACAAAATAAAATTCACACCCGCAGCCGTCCTTTCCCCCCAATATCACACCATATGCTGCCTACAAGTTTTTACCCTTCCTCCAAACAGATTTCACAAATTAATAACTTAAGGAGCAGGCTAAGTGCCAATGAAATTAAATGCATCCAAATATATTAATATGCACAAATTATTGTTGATGAACTGGCACAGAGCTCGTCCAACAATCCACAACACACAAACCATGCCACATGCTGTTTATGCATATTCCTGCTTGCACTATATACTGTATCTACCTTCTGGCCACATAAAGCCAACTCTGGAAGCAGACAGGAAAGAGCAGAATGGAAGGTCAGAGTAAATATAATCCAAAAGCAATCCACAAAAGAACAAAACTGAGATGGGGATGATTGGCCTTGTTGAAAACGCCATGCTCGCTGTGCTGACACCGAGTTCATCAGGTGAAAATACAGTGGTAAATCAAGGTTTATTTCAAACTGTTGGCTAGAGAGATCTATGGATGCCATCCCTGAAGTGTCCAAGATCAGGCTGGACAGGGCTTGGAGCAATCTGGGATAGTGGAAGGTGTCCCTGCCCATGGCAGGGGGTGGAACTGGATGAACTTTAGGGTCCCTTCCAACCCAACCCATTCTGTGATTCTATGATTTTTTAAACATAAGAAAATGAAGATTGTCATGCTAAGGACACAGCTCTGCCCATGACAAGCCAACAGGCATTTCTCTACAATCACTACAGCTCCATGGGCTAATTCCCAACCTCCATATCTGTAACAACAAATACCTCATCTAAATAAGGGATCTGTTCAGAGGGCCATAAAGAGATTCTGGCTAAGTGCTGCTGTTGGGTTTTCCTTGGTAAGAAAATTCAGATTCTGATAAAAACCCATTCAAACAGATGACAAAGTCACTGATACCAACTGCATTTTTTATTGAAAGGCTGCTGTTTTGACTGCATACTGAAGTTTACAAAATGACTTAGTGAAGAAAACACAGCACAGGGAAAAAATTAACTACCAGTAGAGAAAGAGGTAGGACAAATAATTGAGTCAGCAAACATTTTACACTTGAAATCAGCATCTATGAGGGGAAAGAAAAAGAAGGGCTTTTTGGGCTGCTTTTTATTTAACTGGATTGAAGTGATGAAGTTTCACCTGAAGAAGTGCAGAGCACAGTTTAGGAAAATCAAATCGAAACACTGTCTGTAAACTAAAAATAATGTGTCTGGATCAGTAACAACCATGGATCTACTTCTAAAAAGTCCAGAGCAGGAAAATCAGGTTTCAGTTAGAAGTTTGGAACATGATCCAAGCCCTGGATCAACAACCTTGTCTTCTAAGGAATTTCCCATTGTGCAAACACACACAGGATATCTTCCTTTGCCTCCAATCCCCGAGAGCCACCTAGAGTTACAAAATTAAAGTATTTTCTATGCAAGTAGGAATGGCAATTTTCCAAGACAGGATAACAGAAAAATTCAACCCCAACTGCAATTTGCTGATTTCACATACAATTTGTACAGTCTGCAGGGGTTTTAGCTGATGTGAAATGAAAACATCAACAGGACAGCTCATACACTTATAGTGACATCAGCTCCTCATCTTCCTGAAAGAGGGTCTAAAATTCACACAAATATTGAGGTAACAAGATCAGAACCCCCCTGATTCCTCACTGGAGCTGGCCAGGTGGCAACAAGGCATTCTGAGGAAGTGCTGTTCATCAGTCAGCTCTTCAGATGCTGACTGATCTCTGACTAACAAAAGTTTCTACAACAAAAGTTTGCTCACTCTAAGCAGGAAAATGCTGCAGGGACTTCACTGATAACTCTGATGTTCCTAATCTTATTCAGGAACAATTAAATCACAGATAATCAACTGCTGTGCAGATAAACCACACACAGTGACATTACTGCAGTGATGCAAATTGCTTTCTGGCACCAGCTTTGGAAAACCAGGTGACAAGTTCCCAGACAGTCAATACACAAAAAGGCAACTGCAGCATCCAATCTGGAATTTCTCCTCACAAAGCCTTTTGCAGAGGAAAGCTTCTATTTTATATTTGATAAAGAGCTAAATTTAGGAAGCTTAACAAGATTTTCAGACAGTACAGCTCTACAAACTTTAGAGAGCAAATCACTACTTGTATTTTAGAATTCTTAAAATATTCACATCCCTCTAATTTTTCTTAGAATTCCCTGGAGCTTTAAGAGGAAAGGGCTTTTAAAATTTATTTTTAGGATCAGCTTTATCAATTTTAGACCTAAGAAATGTATTACACAATGGTCAGACATGCCAAGCTCGTGACAAAGTAAAACAGGAACAGAAGGTTTTCTCTATTGATATGAAGGTATCTTTTTTTTTTATTTTACCAATCCAACCTTTTAAGAAACAATTTTTCATCAAGAAAACCATTTTAATAATGAAGTTAATATAAAGAAAGCCAAAGAGGAAACATTCACCTGAGTAGTCTTAAAGGTGGTTTTCTTTCCTTCATCACACAGCAATCTAAAGGAATTTAAGAATCAGAGATTTCTATTCAGGATGCACTGTGTGCAGTCATAACTTCAAATATCAAAGCATTACTGCTTACAAATCAGTAATTTAAATTTAAAGCCATAGCTAAAAATGTGGTGCTGTACCAAACCATATTTTTCATTCCACTTTTCCACTTGAACTCCCTTAAGTGCCATCCAAGGAGAAGAAGCACACCTGAGTGCTGCTACATTCACAAAAAACATCCAAGTACTAATGCAGCCTTCAACACTTCCAAGTTAAGAGAAGCAAAAATGCTTCTGCTGGCTTGTCTAGAGAACAGAAATATTTTCCAGGTCACTGTTCCTCTTCCCTTGCCACCTTCACACAGGAGTTCTGCAATATTTATTCCACTGATGCTCTTTGGCCCATCAGGCTGCTCAGCGCTGCAGCTGCCAAACCCCCCTGCTAATCCCAGGCAGGTTTGGTTTTGGACCTCTCCATCCCATCACTCCTGGTGAGGAGGATTTGCTCAGTCTCCTGGAAAGGTTTGTCTCCCCTCTGCCTTTTTGCAACCCTGCAAATGGGAATCCCGGGTGGCTGCTGCTAATTACCCATGTGCATTGGGAGTCTAATTCTGCCTATTGTTAATACACCCATCTTTAGCCACAAAGTCACTTCATATGCTAATCAGAGAGCAGCTGATCCCAAGCTAATATTTCATATACTCAGGAGAATGGATCTGCTGGGGGTATTAATGACAGCAGAGCAAGAAGAGCTTGGAAAATAGTTCCCAAAAGATATTGTATCACTTCTGGTTCAACTCCCTAACAAATAATTTGCTTGTGAATGTGGAGCTTTGTCCCTTCCCTCCCCTGCAGAGGGAGGCCACTTTACAGACAAGAGGAGACTGAATAAATTATTTTTTTTTTCTTTTACAACGTTAGAATCTAATTTAATAGCTGTTAAGTCTTACCTAATTTTTCCATGTAAAAGTTTTTGTGTTTATGGGATGTTTGAAACATCAGTTTCAAGCCAAAATCAAGATGAGCATTTCTATGAATATTGAACAGTCCAAGACACTACCCAGTCCTGCTGCTGAGAGCAAAATAATTTGGGAAATTTCTGTGTTCCCCACAATATGCCATCCCTTCAATCTGAACTGTGGAAAAAGCTGTGGCAACACAATGAAAAAAAAAAATCAACATTCAAGTGTTGGAGGCAGAACAAGGTCTGAGAATGTCTTGAGGTGACACAGCTTCCACAGAGCACGTTTATGGTCTGAGTGGACATGACATTCCTCCTGAATCTCCTGAAATGCAGAAGCTCCATCAAAATGTCAAGTCAGGACACCAGAACATGAAATGTCCCACACAAAATCCACACTGCAAGGGTTTCTCATCGTGGCTTTTTGCCTGTAAGACAAGTCAATGTTTCCACTTGGTTAACAGTGTGTTGCAAGTCACTTTGAAGGTCCTTATGTGCAGTACTGGGAACAACCCTGTACATCCCAAAAGACAGGAATCAGCACAGTTTCCACAGCCTGCAGAAGTGCCCAGTGTGAGTTCTCATTTCAAGAGCAATTTGCTCAATGGCAAACTAGAGATTCAAGTCAAGTTACCTGCACTATCTTCTTACTAGATGGTAAAAGTATCTATGAGATGGAAACACACAGCATTTTAAAGAGCATCAAAGAAAAACTATGGATTTCTGGTTTTTTCCTCATTTTTTTGAGGATGTGAATAAGAAGTTCCTCCTTCAATGGGTTTCAAATTGTCACTCAAGTAGAAAAATCAAAAGCTGTGAGTTTTTCACATTATTTCCTCTAGTGAACTACCAGTTCAAGTCTCCATTATAAGATATTCATCTCATGTCTGAGTATTCTTCAGTTTTAATTCATGGTGCTGATCAAAGACAAAAGATCCTGCAGCTGTACAAAAGTTCAAACAGCTCAAAAAGCAGCAGACACATCCAGCTGTTCTGAGAAGCACCATGAGATTGCTACAAATCTGGGATAAAAAAATTCCCTTCATGTACCCAGAATGCTCAGCCATGGAGTAAACATCCACCTAAATGAGTGTCATGCACATAATACAGATGTGACAGGCAACTGCAACAAACATATTGTGTCACCTAAGTGTGGTTTAGATAGGAAAAACATCCAGTTTAATGTATTTTATATTCAAGGCTCAAAATCATATGCAGATCCTTCAAATACAAGTTCTGTACATACTTTCAAGGCCACACCTGCCCAGGTTTCAGTCTCTTGTCCCATGTATTTTAGTTGTAACACTGATAAATTGTCTTATACAAATGCTGAAACAAATGTTGGCACAACCACCATTCTAGGTCATGGCAGAGCAGCAAAATGTTCCACACCCAAATGATATCTGTGGATCTCTGGGGTAGGATAGAAAGCCACAAACCTCTCCCTGGCCTTCCTCTTAAAACAGCTTTGAAAAGAGGATTTTATGCATAAAAGGCAGCTGGTTATGTTTTAACAGACTCTTGTGTAAACAGAAGTGCTCAACAGCTGTGCAGCGCCTATCAGAGATGGTTATCAGCATCATTTTCATTTCCAGAACCAATAAAACTGGACATCATGCCTATTCTCTGAGCCATTTACCTACCTCAGAAGATAAACTGGATTCACTAATATCTGCTATGGGATTGATAAAAACCTGATTTCAAAAGAACTGAGTATTAGAAAAAGAGAGAAATGAGACTGTCCAGCTACTGCAGCATTTCAGTCTGCAAATAGGCTCTTCACTGATCTGAAACTGCAAACAGACAAGTCAAAGTGAGGGGAGGGAAGGCAAAAAGACTCTGAAGCAGATTTATATTTAGCATCAGGTTAGGTGGAGAGAAAAGGCTCAAGGACAATGGCAGATCTTTTCTTCCTTGAGCTAAACCCCCAATGTATTTTTGTGAAAGAAAGCAAGTCTTCTGCTTTTAACTGCAGCCCAAAACTGCATTATGGCTCCTGGGTGCTTTGATTTTTTTTCTTTACTTTCTAAATCTCAGCACACAGGCAGCTCCAGGGCTCAGGAGGCAAACCCTTAAAAGCAGGCCTGCAGAAGTGAAGAGATCAGTCAGTGCCTTGTCCCCGTGCTCCCGGAGCTCTCCCGCCCAGGCAGCGCAGATGAGATTTCACACCACCAGCCACGGCCTTTTTAAACAGCCTGAAAGATTCCAAACCCTCCAAGAGCAGGCAGAGCATTCCTTCTGACTGCAAAGAGAAACACTGAAATGTGCTTCAGTTCTTCACAAAGGTCATGGTAACCTTCAACGTTTTATCGAACCTCTTCCCCCCTCCCCAGCTCTATTATCTTTACTAATTTGTAATGTTCTTTACAAAATATACTGGAGTTTCTCAGAACACAAATCCCAATGTGAACATGATGCAAGCAATCTTTGCTTAGTTAATTTTTCCTAGGCTGTTTAAAGTTTCCAAAGTCCAGATGTTTTTCCAACTGTCTTCTCTGTCCCACGACTCTGAAAACATAGGTTCTTTAGAATTACCATTTTATATACATTTTCAACTTACTCTGTGCTTCTCAGTCCATTTTTTCCAAATAAATATACACATACTTTGGATTAAATGACTTGCTGCATTAGAAACATGACATTAGAAAGCTTTAGAAAGTATGTTCAGTGTATTTTGACAAATGCAGACGTGCTGAAAGCGTGACATGTTCCATGAAACAGTACAGAACTTTAAAACTCTGGAAAAAAATTCAGTTTCCTACTTGCAATGTCTATGGCTACACCTCCAACCTTGTACAATTAACAATCATGTACCATTAACCATTTTTTCCAAACCTCACCATTAAAATGTTATTGTGCATTTAACAGCATAGGAAAATGCCCAATAATCTTAATGAGAGCTTCTCAGGGAGCTAATTTTAACCCCCTGCTACCCAACCTAAAAACAGCAGGAAAAACATTGGGAGAACTGTTAATTTTTATCACCTTTACCCAAACATTGTCCAGCCAGATGCAGATGAACACATTTCAGAGAATTCTTTGCTCCAGATCACTGAACTCTTAAGCATTAAACCTTTGAGATGCATTTCAAACCTGCTATTTGACACCACTGGAGAAATAAAATCACTTTTCAGAGCTCATACAAAATTGAAGAGATCCCATTTAGAGTGTAAAACACGAAGTAGGAATGTGCTGCTTCTGCTAAACCAGATTTACCAACAGACTGCTTTGGTCAAGGATGCACCAGCTACAGGATTTCCTTTCACATCCCTGCACAGGATCTCTGATGAAGGCTGAGCTGAGATAGTATCAGTGATTTCTCATTACAAGCAAGTTGTCAAAAAAAGGATTGTGTTTTGTAGCTGTTTCACAGCTCAATCATCAGCAGTACCTGCACTGACAGAGCAGATATCCTTCCACAGCAGGAAAAAGGTAATGTAAAATAAACTGACTTTGTTATTCTAAAGCTTACAGAAATCCACCACAATTACCAATGAAAAACAGCACAGAATTTGGAACATACAAATCAGTGATAATTTGGCTCCAGAAGGGATTTCTGGAACTCACCTATGGTGCAGTTTGTGGTTATTTTTCTTCGCTTGGGGTTGTGCCGTAGCAATTCTAACTCTCTCTTGGTCGGCTCCCATGTTGAATACTTCTCTCCAATGCCTAAGCAGATAAAACAAAGTTTCAGGAAGTTCTTTAGTAAAAGGATTAGAAATTCTGTTCAAGTCAAAACTTTCAACGTGCTGTCCATTAGGTTAGATACAATTTATGCACAAGTTAAGGACACTGATTGCTTTTTATCCCTTCTCAAAAAATATGGTTTGAAAAGGTATCACGAAATTTTTGAACAAAGAAGAACTAACATAAGAAAACAAAGGTACTTCTTAACTTATAAAGAACAGCTAGGCCAATAAAATTCCCATTATTGGATTATAATCCTCCTTTAAGTTAAAAAAAAGAAATTCCAGCACAAGAATAAACTTGCTATTACTCAAAAATACATTTCTTTGTGCTCAGAGGAGGTTAAATGACACAACCAGCATTGATGAACTTGCCAAGTTATTTAATAAATCTAAACTGATCCAACTTAATGGACAGATAATCTTTAGAGAACAGCAGAATTTAATAATTCAATATACTGAACAGTTACTACATGTATCTGCTATTACACAGAATGACCTCTCCTTTTATTATTAATGAAGGATTAGACAAGTTTTAATTTTTGACATTCACTTTGTTGACATATCTAATGTTATCTAAAAATGAAATTAGTAGTAGGTTTAAACACCACCCCTCCCTCCACCAACCAGTCAAAACTCTCCAAATATTAAACTATCCTTTCTCATGAGCTAAAATCTGTCATTTTTCTTTTTGAAGACCAACACTGCATTTTCAGAAGATTTCTTTTGCTCAAAGGAAAGTGCAGTAGAAATGAGCCAGGTCAGTAGTATGGAGACCAGATTTTAGATCAGCACAGAGCTGTGTTCAGTGCAAACCTGATACAAGAAAAACACAACAGTGAAGACTCATGTGCTGACCAGCTCAATACTGCTGCAGCTTTCTATGTAGCACAGAAATTGCTGTGCAAGGTCAATCATTGTGAGTCACAAAGGCATCTTGGCATTAAAAATAAAGAATTATAAGATGGCAAGCAGTCTATTCTAAAACTGAGAATTAAAGTCAATTAAGAGTTATTTTTCACAGAATGCATGGAGCAGAAGCAGTGCTTTGCTACAGAAAATAAATTATAAATCATACATATGAAAAGGATAGTAGAAAAATATAGCTGGAGGCTTACACATTCTGCATAATATACATTAAATTTTAATAGCTCTTTGATCTTCATTTTCAGAAATAGCTATGCTTGTCAGAAACTACCCTCCCAAAAATGTTCAATTCATAGTTACTACTGACCCTCCAGGTTCTACTAACACAAGGTCTCATTTTTAGATTCTCAAGGACTAGAGAATTCTTATTTACACAAATACACCCATCTCTCACTTTATTTGATTCAACAACAGATTATGCAAGGAACTTAAGGGACAATACCAGAATCCCTTTCCTTTCCCTTTCCAAGGTTCAGCATCAAGCTACACACCCAGGAAAACAGAAAAGGCAGGGAAGGACTGAGACTGATGAGATAACACAGCTGCAATGCTTTGGACACACTGCACGTCTGCAGAGACCCTTTGGAGGTGCACAGATGGACACTTCACAGGGATGGAACATTGGCTTCCAACAGCTCTGGCACTGGATGTCTCCAGCAACCCTGCTCATATTTGTAATGCTCCCTTAGGAATTCATATAAATTCATTGGTAACACCTTGTTAGCAGCAGCAATTGCATTGTGCAGCTGTAAATTGCTGTGTTTGGGTTCACTACAGTTAAAACATGGCCAAACACAGCCAGTCAGTGTGATGAACCCTGAGAACAATTAAAAAATAACCCCTTGGATATGTTTAAGTCCTGGTTTAAGTCAAATACAACAAAATTCATACCTGGAAACACATGTGCACTTTAGGCATGCAATAGCTCCACATATATCAGCAGCACTATTAATATATATTTATATATCTAAATATAATTATATAGTTTAAATACTGTAGAGGATGGGACTACAGCATGTCACAAGAGCAACTCTAAGTAAGGTCAAACATGACAGACTGGATTACTTGTAAAGATTCTGGGTGAATGAAATATTTGTTCAATTTAAAAGAAATGAAAGGAAACAAAACACCATGTGCAATTAATGCCACAAACAGAGCAAACCAGACAGAAAACATTCTTGCAGAAGCCTTTCATTAGAAGGAGCACAAGTTAAGTCAGACACAGAAATTAAAATTTGTTCCATTCCAGCTATATAACTTAGCAGGAATGCT
This sequence comes from Agelaius tricolor, assembly GCF_023055355.1. Classification (NCBI taxonomy): domain Eukaryota; kingdom Metazoa; phylum Chordata; class Aves; order Passeriformes; family Icteridae; genus Agelaius; species Agelaius tricolor. Next base: position 2,848,294 of record NW_027269279.1, read on the forward strand.
GAGGTTATGTTACTCTTGAAAATTTGGAAAAGGCAAAGCCATTTATTAGGAATGGTTTGATGTTTAAAAATGAAAAACTACAACAAAAAAATAACCAAGAGACAAAGAAGGAAAGAGGTTTAATAAAAAGGTTTTATAACACTCACAAGCATGCCAAAAACTCCAATATAAACTACCTTAAACAAAGATTTGCAAACCATGCACAGGTCACCATTTACAATTAAAGGAAAGTAGTGTTAGAAAGTGAAAATTAGTAATTTAAAAAATGCTGCTATAAAATAGTCAGAGATTCAAGTCAGCATGTGAAATCTCCATCTAAGAAATTATTTTATTGGGTGAGATACTCAAATTGGCATTTCTCAGAGAATTCATCAGGGGCATAGGGATGAGTGAAGGAAAAGGCAATGAAGGCTCAGCTTTATAAAAGTCACAATTTTTCAATCATTGTTTACTTTGCTAAACTTCAGCAAATTGCAACTTTTCCTCTCCCAAAAATTCAGACATTAATTAGAACAAAGGGCCCTGTGTATTCTCACCTCCCCTGTTATTAATTTTCAATACTAAAGGAAAAAATTACTGGCCAAGTTGCAACATTCAGAGTTACATCAGATAACCCTGAACTACAGCTGGACTGGAGAACTCAGCACACTGGGAGTTAATACTACGGGAGTATGAAATGAATCTCATGATATTTGGGGGTTTTCTTAAAGTTGTTTTTTTCTCCAGGCATCATGTTGTTATGTGAGCATCTATTAAAGTATAAACTAACAACCTTCAAGCACTGTGGAGACAAATTTGAACATTTCTGCATTTACCCTTCAGTTTTTAAGCCAATCAGTTTCTGCAGACTGGATTCACTTCTGAAGTTCCTGAAGTTGGCAACAAGATCTGAGGTAAATTAACACTGTGGTAGCAATATAAACCCAAGACACTGACTCTGGGGTTTGTGCTCCTCTTGACATTCAGTTTGGAGCAAGAAGGGATCTTTGAGATGACAAGAGGGAGGGAGCACAGAGATTGGAACAACAGAGAGAGAAGGAAAAAAACCCATAGTTCTCCATTATTTTCTCCCATGTACATCTCTCATTCCTTACATAAATTTTTGAGGACATATGTGGTTTCATAATAAAAAGACGTAAAAGACGTAAAAACCTATGCCATGACTTTAAAGAAAAAAAAAGTCTACATTGCAGACTCCAGTAATTTGAAGTGTTGTTGTCTCTTCCTTGATTTGCCATCTTCACTGGTCACTACAGATTAGTTCTCCAGGGACAGAAGATGGAATGTGCAGATTCACACAAATATGCATTTGTTATATATATATATATATATTTAATGTGCCATTCAATAGTCATTTAATCAGTACAAAGGATTCCTGCCTCACAGTTCCTCTGGGTGATTCTTTGACCTTCTCTACACAACTCTGTGGTCCAAGATGACCAATGGAACAATCTTGTAGCTGTAATTCCCTGGAATATAAACTACAGCAGGCTGATGTCCATGGCAGGACAAAGTGGCTGCATCTCAGTCCACAAGGCATAAGTGTATCAATTGATAACTAAGAAATTACTCTTTAAATCTGCATATTTAAAAGTAAGAAACTGAGGGAGGTTTCCTCTTCTATGGAATAATGAAGATCTGTTGTTGCAGCTGATTCATTTGGTGGCCCAAACACAGACTGAAGGAGTTTCCAGAATAGGTGCAGAGCTTGGATGAAAGGTTTTTTAATCTATTCCCATTCTGTCTTGCTTTGAAAACCAGTGCTTTGTATTAAAAGATTTTAAGGTGTATTTCCTTGTTCTAGGACTCACTATCCTCCTTTCCCCTGACTCCCTTCCCTCAAAGAGGGAACGAGCAGGAAGCAGACTGGGATCTGGAGTAGGAACCAAGTGAAGGCAGCTATCTTCCGAGCCAGCAGAAAAGCTCTCGTTAATACGATGTTAGCTGCTATTTTTAAAATTGGGAATGAGGTTAAGAATGGTTTGAAGTCATATCAGCCCTGACTAAGGCTGTCACATTGAAACAGGATGCCATGGATTCCAGAAGAGACATTACTAGACAGAAGTCATCTGTCTTCAAATACAGACTTTCCCACTTTAAGAAAACGTACCCCCCAGAGGCCACTGGAAATGGAAGATGACAAGCTTTTAAAACTGATGCTTACAAACTACTCAGTTTAGAATAAATGATATTTCCTTTCCAAACAAAAAAAAACCAAAACAAAAACAAAACAGGAAAAAAAAAAAAAAAAAAACAGAGAGAAAAGGTTTGTTTTGGAGGAATTCTACCAAGGAAAGAGCATATGAAATCAAGTCTGCTGCAATTATTCAATCACTGGAACATATCCAAACAAGAGGAAAACGATTTGCACGATAAAACTGGCATTCTTAGCTGTGATTCATGTCTAGAATGGCAGGATAATCAGCAAAGGGACGCTTGTTAGTGAGGTGCGTCGCCAGCCCACGCCTCTTACCTGTCATTGTACACTGGTAGTGAGAAACCACTGTTGGGGTGAAGGCTAAAAAAGAAAAAATTAGGGAAAGCAAACTGAATAAAACAAATGTGTGTACATATATTTGTGTGTAAATATTTCTACATAGATACTGTGCGTGTACCCTGAAAGCACAGGTGTGTAAGTAAGCTGGAATGATCTATTTCAAAAAAAAGTTAAAAAAAAAAAAAATCACACACAAGGGTGGCATTTCATGTGAGGGGAACAGATTTATTGCCTGTACCACGTAAATAAGCCTAAAGGAGCAGACTGTTACATTCTCTACCTAATACAGATCTAACTTTTGATATGCAAGTTTTTTGCAGGATTAATGTTAGATATTTCTGTATTTTTTTTGCAATTAAAGATAAAATATTTTTGCTACAATTAGGTGTGGTGCATGTGTTAAACCCACAGTCTGACTCCTGGAAAGGAAGAACATCTCTCTCCCATTGCCTGCACTACTCTCTCTAAAGAGTTCTTTCTTCCCCTCAGTGTTTTTTTTTTTGCCACTGAACAAATGGGAGGGACAGGTATGATTAAAAACAGAAACAAGAAATTCAGGCAGGAAAACCAAACCTTGTAATTTCCAAGCTTTTCGTTGTTCTTCTTTGGCAATTTGTTCCATGTCTTTGTCGTATATGTAATCTTGACACATAAAGCAGTATATACCCCCATACAAAAGGTCTATGGCTGCAAAACAGAAGGGAAGTTGGGGAGGAGGAAAAAAGATGTGAGTTCATAAACCAGAAGGCATTTTAAAGCAGGCTTCCAAGTCAGGCACTTCTTCTTCCAAGCAGTCCACAAAAGAAGAAAAATCTGTACCTTAGAATCTGGAAGGGAAAAAAACAAAAAAAAAAGAGAAAAAGCCAGACATTTTTCCAGTTTCAGTGCGAGTTATTCAGTTGCTTCTGGCACAGCAAAAAACTGCACAGGACAACAAAGCATCAGCTGCCTTCAGGCTGTTTGTAACCCACAATTTACCTTTCAAACACCTGAGTTACCAAGAGGCATCAGGACAGTGACTGACTACAACACACACAGAACCAGCCCTGTAAGAGTTGATATATGAGTCTGAACTGTCTGTTTTTAAGACTTCAGCCATTTCTCTTCAAGGCCATTAAAATAATTAGGAAGGATCTACTTAAAATACAGATGAAGGCTCCAACAGAAGACAGCACAGCAAATTCAAAGCTATTTCTCCAGGGGAAAGGTTTTCCAGGGTAGTTTATGCCACAGGTTACTTCTGTCTCAATTTTTCATTTCACACACCCTTTCAGAATAAACAAATGAACACTGACCAATGTTAAAAATATTTTTCTTGCACAACCTTAAACAAAAGAAAGCCAAGAAACAAAATAAATACCTAACTGAGAAATGTCATTTTACTCCAACATATACCATGGAAAAAGTGCAAAGTAATCATAGTAAACTGCTGATTTTCAATACATAGATATTAAAAAAGCCACAATCACAGGAAAGTTAACAATCTGTGAGCACTAACAAATCTTACTAAAACACAATCTGCACCAGCAAACAGCTAAGAAATACATCATCCTTCTCCCTCAAGTGTAGAGCTTTCATTTATTTTGTTTTTTAATTCCTTTTATTTCCAGATAATAGCACTATTAGAATAGTCTTACTGCAATGGGAACTTGTTTTAAACCCAGGAAACCATTACCACATTAGGCAGCCTGCAAGAAACAGCATGGAATTACTCTGAAGTGCTCCATAAGCCAAACCACATGCCATGCAGCAGGAATTCTGCCATGGATCTCAGCAGGCAAACACAGGTGAAGTCTCTGTGCTGCCTTGGCAGTGGGGCAGTGCTTGTGGTGAGGGTTTTTGGTAAAGTTCCTTTCTAACCCCATCTCCTCCATCCTTCTCAGCCTCTACCCCCATACAACCTGCTGTCCCTCTTCTTTAGTCTGCTGCAAGCTGGTGTTTTTCCTCTTGCCTCTCTTTTAAAATCACCTTTTCAATGATTATGTCAACTGTTTGTTATTTCTCCTATTATTCAATAATCCCCAATTACTTTAAACAGTTTTCATCTTGCTGATGTGCTCCATTCTTCTGTTTTGCTTCTTTGGACCACTGAGTTTGTGGAAGAGGATAAGGACTGTTACCTCATGTAAAGTCACAAATTCAGGATTTTCATTACCTTGTGCAATGTCCCAACACCAGAATATTTCACCCTGATGCTCAGAGGACTGAATAAACTCCTTTAGCAGAAAACTCCAAAAGGAGACAAGACTGAGCTGTGGTGGAGGATCAGTAATGAAACGCTATGCAACTGCAGGGGTGGTATACCACAACTTACAGAGTATTAGAGTTCTACAATATTTACTCCACTACTTATTGCATTACCACTTCTGCAGAGTTTTCTACAAAAAAAGCTGCAGAAAATCCAAAATATTGGTGTAAAAACACAACCCCAAATATTATTCTCCACATACTTTTAAAACATCCCACCAAGAGGCCCCTAAGTAACAGAACAGGGCTGGCAGAATACTGAATAAGAAGGACTCTGTGGGCACTAATAGTTCTAATTTACCATCAGAACATGTAGGCATAGCTGTGCTCAGAGGATTCCTTACTTTTCCTTTCCTCCTGGATTGACATGCCTGAGCAATGAAATAGAGATGTCAAGATCTAAACCAACAAGAGAGCAGAAGGAATTTCTGGTGTAAAGGATCAGAAAGTTTCACAGAAACACTGGTGGAGTTAAAGCTGTAATTGTCCAGCACCTGATTAAGGACTCTTGAGGAAATATCCTCTCTCCAACACACTTATGGGAACAATGCAGTTGTACATTTGCCAACACTTCCAAAGTCTTTTTAATGACTGCAGGGGGTTTTGGACAAATTACCTCAAGCACCGGTGCCAAGGCAGCCTCACAGGCCTGGCCACAGCACGGAGCAAGGGCAGGAGTTTCTCATGGAACCCAAACACGGCTGCTCAGGAAAAGAGCCCACTAGGAAAGTTTGGGAGTTAATTGCTTCAGGTTAATGTAATTTGATTTTTTTTTTCCCCTTGAAATACACTTAAACTTATGCTGGTTGTCTTGAGGTGAAGAAGAACAGAGGAAGCACTGAAGGGACTGTTTTACAGGCAGAAACTCTACCCAAGCAAGCAATTCCTCAGCACTGACTGAAGTTACCACACGCCAAGGACGAAGTCCACACAAAACTTTCTCCCTCAAAGGACTGGGGGCAATGAGACATATTGCACCTCTTTCTTAGGCTAAACCTTTTTTGTTTTAAACTAAAGTGCCATGAAGCTCTATCCCAAACTGAAACACCTGGCCAGAAAATTCCATAAAAAACACGACAGTAAAGCATGAGAATGCACACGTAGCAAACTTCAGCACTGGTATTTGTGTTGGTATTTTAGATCACAAAACTAACAAAAAGGCCTCAAATTCATAAAAAGTTTGGGAACTACCAACCTAGGAATAATGCCCAGGTGTTTTGGATTAACCCACTGCCAAGTCTACCAGGATGACCCACATTCCTCACAATGAACATCTCTTTTAGGAAGCTCCTGTGGAATGGCTGCTACTCCCAACTTCCAGGATCTGCATTTCCTAAAACTACTCCAACCCTTCTCTCAGGAAGGTACAGAGGGATGAAATCAGTGAACTTCAGTTTTAGCTTAATACACATGGCAGAATTTATTACCCTTGGAAAATAAAATATACAGCAAGTAGAAATCTACCTTTTTTCACAAGGAAGAACAAAAAGCAATTTAAAAGAATCACAATGTCATTTTATTAAATTCGATCAATCTACATTCCTGGTTGAGGAATTCAAAGTACCTGCTTGGTGATCACAGGCAGAGCAATTTAAGAATGAAAAGACCTCCTGGAATGTAACATTTTTCTCTGCTTTTATACCTTCTGTCCTGACAACAAGCTTCCCTTCCTTTAAAGTCTGATCTCCTTGGACTCCTTTACATATAAAATTATAAGCAGCTGCAACCCAGGAGAGGAATGAAAATATATTTTATTTTTCATTTAAAAATAAAACTATCAGCCTGGAGAAACAAGAAGGCAGCACAGAAGATCATGCAGGAACAACAACAACTTTATCTATGGTGCAAGGAACACTAAGTTTTAAAAAACAACAGCTCTGGAGTGCAAGTTTAAAATCTGGCAGCAAAAAGTCTTCAAACTGTATCTGGGAGCCAAGTAAAGTGTTTTAGTTAAGCCCAAGTGCTTTATTTTTCCAACTATATCCACTGATGTCCTTGTGAAAATGTTAGAGACCAGTCAGGATGGGAATACAACAAAAGCAGGGAAGTGTGCCACATCCAGAGTGTACACATCTCATCAAGGTAAAAAACCGTGGATGTTCAGTGTTTGAAAGATGCAGGTGAAAAGAACTGACTTTGCTCAGTGGGAATGGGATTTTACCATAATATATGGAAAGAAATATGGAACTTTACCATAATATTTGATACCATTTATCAGATAGGAGACATTTGTGAATCATGTTGTGGTATCATCTCCCTTGGATCACTGGGTGCACTCAAGTAGAAAATAAAAACCTCCAGCAGCAACTCAGAGTTCAGGTCAGTTTTTACCTGTACTGAAACTAATTCCATTGTGAATTTCTGTGACTCAGTCTTGCCATATCATCAACCTCAAATCAACACTGTCTGTTGCATTTCCTTCAACTTCTGTAACAAAAGAAGCCAAATTTGCAATTCTTCCAGACCATTTTAAGCCAACATCCAAAGCTAATTCATGCTGCCTGATTTCTCACCTTGAGTGTTAATCATTAAACTCATTCCAGGTAATTGGCTCAGGTTCCCAAGAAGTGATTTGTTAAACTTCAGCCAGTTCTCCACTGCAGCTTGTGTCTGATCTATCAGCACAAAGCAGGCATCTGATTGCCTTCCTCCTGATTTCCTGGCACCTGGAACCTGCACCACAGCTCACAATTCCTGAACTGGTAAGAAGGGAGGAAAAGAGGTGGAAAAGGGACTACTCCTGCTAAATTCTGATCCAGCCATTGAGAACTCCAGGTATTTACTGTCAGGGTAAAAAAAAAAAAAACCAAAAGCGAACCCCAAACTTCCTTCTGTTGCCAAAATCTTTTAATCCACATTAAAAACTACAGTCATAGTCAAGCACTATCCTTCCCTCTCACATTCAGTATCTTCTAATACTCAAGGCAGAACTATTCCATTAGTGCTGCTTTTACTTCTTTTTTCAAACCAGGAGCCAACAGGTGGGAAATGTTTTTGTGGATCTGAAGTCTTCAAGATGCCTATTGGCCCCATATGGATCTAGAATTCGAATGTTTAAATTCATTTTGCCTACAATCCAAACATGGCAAGCACCCAATATTATCCTGCAAACCACTTAACACCAGGAGCCAAATGGGTTGTACTGTACAGGAGCCCTGTGCTGTACACTCTGTGATGGTTTAGAATATCATCCTACAACTCCATATGAATCCAAGCCAGGAAAGATAAGATGAAGAAAAAAATGTCCTGGTGTCCCTATGGAATCTAGATAGAAAATGTGCTTTTAACTGTTAATTTACAGGAACCACAGTGTGTCAAAGCATTTTATGTTAAGTTGTTATGAGTGGAATATTAATTCCAGCTCCTTGACCCCATTCAGAAATACATGGATTGTAAGCCCTATAGCAGTGGGTTTTTCTGCAGCTACAGTGTGTGGGCATTAAAAAAACAACAACAGAAAATATTCACTCAGAAAGAACACTAAAACTTCATTTGGTGTCTGCCCAGGAATTTTCAGTCCCAGTCAGAAAACTGATATATTAATCACTGCTGCAGTTTTGAGATGAGCTTTATAGTACCAACCTCTCTTCTCTTTTAGAGCTACTGTTCACAGACATCTTCCTGCTTCTGCTACTCTGGGACTAAGTTATTGTGTATTTTCCTTCACTGAGCAGCTGTAGAAAAGATAAGGAAGAGACCATCAATTTTTACAAGGATAGAATCCACCAGCAGATTCCCCAGGTGCTGAACCTGATTTGGAAGGATTATTTAGGAAGATGACAGAGTATGTTGATGGCACACATTCATTTAGGATAATCAAAATAGCTCCAGAAGGATTTCAGGTTACTTAGCAAATAGGCAATAGCACCAAGAGTAAAACTCCACCCACTAAAGGGGCAGACACCAATTAGAAAAGAAGTCTTGGAGTCCCTGAATTTAACTCCCAAGTAAAAATATCAGCTCTGTGTTGAACAGCAGGTTAAGAAGCACAAACTAGAAATCATGGAAGTATTAACTAAGAATGCAAGTCATTAGCACAGCAAACTTCTTAATCCAAAGGGCTGGCACCAGAAATGGACACATTAGAACTGTGAAGTATGATGGTGATATTGAGAATCATACAAAAGTTTCAATAAGAAAAGGTAAAAATTGTTCAGATTCTTAGAGGTGGGGAAAAGGAAATATCTGACAGGATCAAAACCAGGAAAAATCCCAGAGGAGCTCAGTAAGGACTTTGCTCTCAGCATTTCACAACTCCTGACAAAAGACACACAGAGCCCAGGGGGAGTATCAGACTGTCCTGGAGGCTGACTGAGAGGGACTGAGCAATGCAGAGATAAAAAAAGCAGCTCCTGGAGCTGGATCTTACCTCACCTACCCATCACCCACATCCACAACTCACAGAACACATTAAATTAAGTCCAGCATTATTAATATACATTGAACAGGAGGCAGATCCAAGAGCACAGGAACCCCTGTAAAGTCAGATTGTGAGTGCCTAATTCATATGGCTCAGGCAGGCAGAGATGGGAAGGGATGTATTTAAAACCACTCTGGAATGTGATGCTGGAGCCTCCTGAAATACAGCAGAGAGCTGCAAACACATCCCTGCCATGCTCAGACAGCTGTTACAGCTGAAATCCATGGTATTTCTTACAACTGTGATTAAGTGTGCAGCTCCTGCCTGTCTCCATGGAGACTGATGTTGGCTCAGCAAAAAGTCACCAAGTGCTTTAAAAGAATTCCTCTTCGTTTGGAAATTTCAAAGCACTTAACTTGTTTTTGCCTATCAGATGTTATTTTCCCAACTAAAACTGCAGCAGGAAAAGCAACCAAAAGCACTAGTAAAACTACAAAAATATTTTCAAAGCTCATTTCACATGCAGCTGGAAATTAAACACCAAAATATACATTTAAAAAATGGAAAGAAAGGAATCTCCAAAACTAGAAATCAAGCAGTCATTTGCACAATCTTCACATTATGTTTATTTGTGCACCAAGTAATTTATATTTAGCTGCAGAAGAATCCTTTTTGGGATTATTCAGTAAAGTATTTTGTGCTTTGGCTTAATTAACTCTTGCCCTTTTTATCTAAAGGCTATTCCTTTTGGGACATACCTTTTCTGACACAGCCTTAATTGTCTAACACCAGGACAATAACCACAACAGTCCCTAAGCAAGAGCATTTTTAAGAATCTCCCTCCTCCACAATCCAGTTTTGGTTTTCCTTTAAGGAAACACAAGCTAATTCACTACAGCAGACAACAGCAAATTCTGTCTTGCAGAAAAAATAACTTGAATTTAAGCTTCCCAAATACATAAACAGCAGCTGAGAATGTGTGCAATTATAAAGCTTTTTTAAAAGGTTCTCCATAAATATGGTGAGTTTAGTGGTAAAAATATTACAGTGTTTACAGAGTGTCCACAGATAAACAGGTAAATACTGCTGACAGTCTCAATTTAGCACAGTATTTTTTAAACCTTAAATGTGGCCATAAACTAGTATTAGCACAAAAGGTTGTTTTATCTACCTATATATATACACACCCACACACCCCTTTTACCAGAAATTCTTCACGTTTACCTCAAATAATTTGCACTTCCACACTGGTAGAGATTCCAAAAAAAATTCAGCTAATGAATTGACTTGAAAAGCTCTTTGAGATCACACTCTGCAAAAAGCAATGAAAAACGTTACCCAGGGTTGGGTTGGTATTTTCAGTTTCCAAAGAATGGCTGAGGGTGGTAGGGACCTCTGAGGTCCCCTTGTGCAGCCCCTGCTCCAGCAGGGCCACCCAGCACATCCAGGCTGCCCAGGCCCATGGCCAGAGAGATTCTGAATAAATCTGGGGATGGACCCTCCACAACCTCTCAGGGCAGCTTGTTCCAGGCCCTGGTCACCCTCACAGTTTGTGATAACCAGACACAGCTTCCTGTACTGCACTTTGTCCTGCTTGCCTCCTGGACACCACAGGAAAGAGCCCAGGACACTTTTAACCCCTCTTTCAGGTATTTGTACCCATTCATGAGGTTCTCCTGAGCCTCTCCTGTGAGCTGAGCAGTCCCAGGGCTCTCAGCCACACCATGATGGAATTTTCAGTACTATTTTCCAGTATTCTGTTTTTCAAGACATTTACAAGCTTAAACTATACCACTACTGAGCCTCATCTTTTTTCTTTCCTGACACATATGGAGGAAGAAACTATAACGATCTGCTGGTTTAAATAATCTTTTCCATAAATAGTAAACTTACACACCCATTTCTTAAGCACAGGAGTACACAGCTCTGTTGGCCTTCTGGAGCTTCTCTGTCTTCATGGAAAATAAAGTTTGTTCCATAAGCACTTAAGGATAAATTAAATTAGGAATGGTGGCCACGCTGGTCAAGAGGAAATTTATGCCATGAAATAATGCCTTTTTTTTCCTGTTCCTTACATAACTCCACCAAGAATGTATTTTAATTTGGAGAAAAATTATATATTCATCCATTTTAAAACAGAATTTTAATATGGATGAGGATTTTGCATTATAACTCAATAATGTTCTGAACTATAAGCAATAGGTAATTTGAAACAAAACCAAAGGCTTTTGGCTTTGAACATGAAATAGCACCAAAGATGACAGAACAGAACTTGTTGGCCTTGAAACCAGCATTTTATGAGACTGTTGAGGGAAAGGTAATCCATATGAATTAAAGTGTTTTGTTACTACTTAGGTTACTGACCCCAATAGAAACAAGAAGCCAACACAGAAAAATGAAGGAACTCCCCCCGCCTCCTAACTTCAGCAGTTTAAATAATTCTGATTGCTACTTGATTAGCCTTCTTTGTGATAGAAATGATGGGTGTTTTCCTCAGCAATAAAAGAAGTGAGCATGACCTCCTGAAAAAAAAAGTTTACTGAAATAAATGTTCTAGTTCCAGGCATCAAACCCACCACTTTTAACACTTAAAAAAAAAAAATAAACCAAAACTCTGCCTCCTCACATTTTTATATATGACATTAATTCATAAATACCAAGCCACTAAAGAAATTTTAAGCTGTGAAGATAAACTTAACAGTGATGCAATGGAAGTTTAAGCACCAAGTTTAGAATAATACCACTAAACTAACCCAAACCCCAAATAAAATTAATCTCTCTGCCTAATGAGGTAAGTACAAGGAAAGATCACTTTGCTGGCCTGGAATGGAGAGGGATAACAGCGAGGATGATGAGCAGCACGGGGATGGGAACTCACCTAAATTGTGTCGCTTTGTCTTGGCGTGCTCGTGAATATGTTTCTTTGTGAAACAGCCAAAGAAGACACAGTAGAGGCAAGAGTGGAGTCTGTTCAGGTGGGCACCACACATATGACAAATGCACGACTTTGCCTGAAACAGCAACACAGACACAGATTGTGAGTGCCAGGAGCATCCCCCAGCCCAGGCACAGCTCTCACGGCCACCCCTTCCCTTCCACTCTGGAATGCTGCAAACAGCAGGGAAATTGTTCTGTCCTCATGTGCAAAACCAGCAGCTGCACATGACACAGGAAACTCCTCTATTTGTCCAAGAGCTTTGCAAGTCCAGTCAGGGAGCAGCTCTCATGATTCAGGTGAACAGCAGAGCCCAGGGAAAGGAGCTGCCCAGCAGGGAGGTTAAGGGGGGAAGAGGCAGGAGTTGGGGTGGTGGGACCATGGCAGGAACTCTGCTTTTTTACACCACCAACCTCTCCTTGATGCTCTCAAGAGCTGTAACATAACTTGAACATTAAAATGTGTGGGGGTATTTGATATTTCATTTCTCTGCTATAAGATTCTGCCAGATTCCTTCATTAGATTCTTCTGCATTAGTCCAAAGCACAGTGGCAGAGTATCAAATCCATACCAGCCAGAGTTACAGAAGTTGCCTCTGCCATTCTGAGACTGGCTTTGGACCAGGAGCTGAAAGCAATGAAAGTTCCCCAAAACTACCCAGAATGGGCAGGAGGAAAGCTGCCCTGATTCATTGGAAATTAATAAGCACACACCCCTGATACAACAGTCAATGATAGCAATATATTTTGACAAGTGAGTCCTAAGGACTAAAAAAGTCACTGGAAGGTTTAATAGACTTTTTAACTCTTAATCGTATTTGAAGCACTCTAAGCCAACAGCATCCAAACTCATCTCTTAGCATTAAACTAAAGTACTTCAATAATTTTTTTTAATTTATCTGTTTAATAAGAGACTTAAGAGAGTTTTGAGAGTAAGTCTTTCACTCAACCACATTGAAAGCAATTTAGGTTCAATACCATGTGACTGGAAGTTACATACAGGAGAAATTCCTTGCAGTAAATTCACTTTTCATCTCAGAACTACATTCAGACCTATGTATGAGGGCAACTGAAATTCTGTAACAGCTTAGAACTACAAAGAACACTTAGAGGTATGTCTGATTTTACAGCCTAATCTGAAAACTATTTCTTTGCTTGTCAATATAGAAAGTCCCTTTTCTCTTCATACTAAAAAAAATAAGAATTGGGATTACTAAAATCCTAAGATATCATCTAACCCAGGCAGTGCATTTCATCAAAAACAACCCACAAAATTCTTCAGTAATATTTGCCCAGTCTGCCACGACTTAAAATTGCTGCTGAATAAATGATGCACAATCTTGTTCTCTAGTCTGGCATTTTTCTCTCAGAATACTTTTGGCTTTTTAAAAAAAAATCATCAAAGCAGCTTGCAATATGTTCCACCATGTAATTTATTTTCAAGCTCCTACAAATTAAGACTTAAATTCTGAATCTCACATGTTGTGTATTCAAAGTTATCATAAGTTGTTAGGGGAAAATGTTGAATCGAACTCCACACACCTACAGAAAGAAATATTTTAAAGTTGGGCCAAAAAAAATTCACCACCACCAGCACAATTTCCATCTTTAGAAAAATGCTGCAGAACTGTCAAACTGTTGCCTAACGGCCGCTCGTTGGCTGCAGAAGCTAAATAGGATCAGCCTATCTGTTAAGATTGCTGCTATGACAACAACTCCAGCAAGCAGCTATTTTACTGAGCCAGCTAAAAATAAATCTTTTAGCATTAAATGTATTGTAAACACATGACATAACAAGCATGTAAAAGTTGGTCATTTTAGGCTAAAAGGCAGAAAGTTTGTACTTTAAAGAGTTTTTATTGCAATGGAAATTAAGAGAATTGAAGAATGTATAAGGAATTTAGTGATAAGTTGAAAGAGTAGTTCAATGACCTCTTGAGAGGAAGCTATTTATCCATATGCTCTATTTGTTCAGTATAGCTCAAGGTGGCTTTTCAAAAGTTGTAAGAAAACAAGGTTAAAAGAGAGAGTGAGGAAAGAAATCAATATCAAAAACCATAGTGGCTATTCTTAACCAGATTAGCTGTCTCCTTGTCATCTGTCTGTGCTTTTAAACAATTTGCTAAGTTAAAACAAAGCTGCCACTCTCCTACCCCACCCCAAATAATCAAATTACTTTGTTTCATAATACTCCCACCCTGCTCACATCTCTTGAGGCTACAGTCTTAAGATGAAACAGAATACTGCAAATGAGTAATGAGAAGCAGTTGGATCCATACAGTCACCAGCTTGTTTTAAAACAGCATTCAACTTTTAAAAAAGGCAAGTTAGGTCTTGCTTATGGCTGGATACTTCAGGGAACTCAACCAGGATTTCAGCTACAGAATCAACCTGTCACTCCTCCTCCCCCAAGATACAGGAACATCCCTTGGTTACCCAAGAGTTTTCCCCTTCCTTCACACTCTCTCCCACTGTTATCCTGCTTCCTTCCTGTATTATCCTCACCCTCATCTCTCCAGCTTTCACCCCATCATCCACAATCCCTCATCTTCATGTCCCCAGCCACTCTTCCTTCAATTCACACTAAACCTTGGTCTGTCCCCCTTATTCTTGCTCTGATATTCCAACAAACCACACAGAGAAACCAGAGGAGGCAGTGAATGTTTTCCTTCTGGAAGAGTACAATCACTTTTTAAATGATAGGAAAGAATGGTCCTGCACAATACAAATGGTGTATGCACATACAGAGAGTTACTGATAGTTCTGACAGCATCTCAATCCCTCTGCAATTGAGGAATTCCCTCAATTCCTGTATTGGTACCAGGGCTGGGCTAACCCACAGGCCCAGGTTCAGCCCAGCAGAAGAGGGTGCAAACATCAGTGCCTGACACACACAGGGGAACTGGCTGGGATCACCTCTAAAGCAAGGCAAGAGTTCAACAACTGCTCTCAATGCTGTGAGCAGTCATGATACAAAATGAGTTAAAAAAGAAAGCAGCAGGCATCACTAGGCCAAAACCTAGAGTGCTGACACCCAAATCTTCCCAAATTGTCAGAACAGCTTATTACTAGTTTACCATCAAACCATCAGAATAGCAGTGGAGAAAATGAACACATCCACTGATGTTCTGCTCCTGCACTTCTCAGTCCAACAATTCCTGCTCTGCTGTCCTGGGCCAGCTCAGGCTCCACCTAAAGCAAGAAGGTCACACAGGGCAGGAGCATCAGTTGTTCTAAAAACCCACAAACCTGTTCTCATGTAATACTGGCTCCTCAAAGCAGCCAATGGCAATGGGAATTGAAATAAACCATCCCCACAAAGCCAACGGCATCCAGTGACCTGAGCTATTACAAACTCTTCTTCCACATTTGCAGCTATTTCAGAAATAGCTTTAGAAGTACAATTTTTATTTAACTGTATATTATAAGGGGAAAATATCTTTTTAGAAGTTTTCCACTGTGGTACATAGGAGTCTTGTCTCTTATGCTCACACTAAATATATCAAAGCACTTGGAGAACAGAGAGGTTTTTTGCTACAAGCTTGTAAGCCAAAGACCTCCTACCTTTCACAGTCTGCAAAACATCTCCACCACAAAGGTACAGGGGAAAAGATGGTGGAGGTAACACTAACAAGACAGTGGGAGGCTTGGGAGGTTAAAAGATCATAAGGAAGGTGTTGCTTCCCTGTAGGTGTTCACAAGCAACTGAAAGAAGCAGATTCTTAAGGCAGTCTTAAAGCAAACACGAGTTATGGATCCCTGCAATGTTTGATCAGGTACAAATTTGTAGCATTAGGAAATTAAAGCTTCCCAAACCAAATCTACTTTATTTCCCCATCTTTTAAAGTAAATCTTTTTGTGTAAAATAGATATAATGCTTAGACACATCAGAAAAAAGAGAAAGTATTTAATTTTCTAACATGTTATAATCATTACTGCAAGTTTCTGGTGGGCGTGCTTCATTTTCCAGCCCAAACCTTCTTCAGAGACAACTTTATTCTCAGTCTGCAGAGATTTAGGTGTTTGTTGGGCAGGTCTGCAGATGCCTACCCAGAGAATACAGTTCTATGTGGGAAATGCTGCCTCCATGCCCAAGTTTGCCACCAAAACCTGCTTTGTTCCCCAGGAGCAGCGTTTGTGCTCCAGAAGTGTTACCTCAGCTCTGCCAAACTATTCCTTACAAGGTTGTGCTTCAGAGCACTTGAAAGAAGGTGAAAGCAACACTTGTGTAGAGCCTTAGGAATCTGTGACAGTTCCTGCAATAAAACTCTGCTTTCTTGAGTCCTTAATCCCTTACAGACACATGAACAAAGTGACGAGACTGAGTTAAGGTTTGCAGTGTTCATTACCTTAACAGCAGACCAGGGGAAAGAAGAAAAAACAAATCCAAACCAGGAAAGTCAGAGACCTTAGACTGAAATTTTTTTAATATTAAGTGCAAATGCCTTCACTGGGCCACAGATCAAGACACTGAAGCAAAATTTAAACATTTTCTCACATATTCAGTGTTCCAGACCTTAATATTCACATTTTAGGAACAGTCAATCCTCTCTGGGAATTTTTGCCTATTCTATTCCCCTCGCTATGTTTAGATCACAGCCTGGACACAGAATTTTATTTTTATTCTTATTCATTCATCTTGCAACCAATTCTCTCCCAGATCTAAAGCAGCCACAGCAGCTCACGTTGAGTGATGAACAGTGTGCTTCCCTTGGCCTATTTTTTGAAAGGAAAAAAGAACAGATAATCACAAAAGGCCATGAAACCAAGCACTGCTGAAGATGGAGACCCTGTGGCTGCTCCAACAGCGGAGTTTCTTCTGCCCTGTGGGGGACAGAGCCAGTGGGAAAGCAGAGCCAAGAGCATTTATTGCTCCTGAGTACCCTGCATGCACCTCAAGAGAAACAAAAATGGGTCAAATCTGCCTTACAACAATTCTGTCACTCCTTAGTCTGTATTTACTCCCAGACTCCCTGTGCTGTGCTCCTGACACCAGTCTGTCACAAATCCATCAAACACCAGTACAGGGGCTGGGACATTGCAGATATTTTTAAATAATTAAAATTTCAAAGCCGTGTTCTTAGAGTTGAAGAGACAAAAAGAAGGTATTGATTCTACAGTTCTCCATGATATGGCATATAAATCACTCCTCCACATGCTGATAGGATGATTCAGTTACTCTGAGTCAGTGCACTGCTCTGACACATCAGCTTTAAATAATTTAAAAATCAACTTAAGTATTGTTCACTCACTTCCTGCAACCAAGTCTTAATTAGAAAGATTGGAAATGTCAATTTTGTCTTTAAAAGAACATGCCACCAATATTGTAAATTTTATTTTCAGACCCACTGAGGTCAGGGGTACCCATAAAGGTTTTATTTGTACAAGCAAACTGTGCACTAGTTACAGAATTTTTGAGTTTGCTAAGTGCTTAGAATATCACAGGTAACTTCATAAACTGGGTTATTTTAAATGTTTGTTTAGACATCAGCAGAACCAAAAAAAAAAAAAGGCAGAGAGGAGATGTCTACACAGCTCTCCCAGACTGAACAGGACACTTGGCTCTGACCATCTGCTTGAAGTTTGAAGACAACAATATCACAATTTATAATTAAAGATGAAATGGCCTAAGCTGTTAAATAACATCACAGTTCTCAGATGGAGTGTAAATAAAAATATACCATTATGACCATGTGAGCAGCTTGCTGCCGATCCCAGTGAGTTCTACTTCTGTCTGTAACTGAAAAAACTGTGGAGGAGAAAAAGGAAACTGAACATGCTGGAAAGCAACTCGAGGAAACTTTTCCCCCCTTTCATCTGATAGGGATTACATGCATGGACAATAGTCAAAAGAAATACTTATTTCTGAATTCACTCTGAAATGAAGACATGTTGTTAAATGAGAACCATGCTGTAGCCAAAGTCTATCCAAGTTACAAAAACACGACTTTGGTTCAAGGGCTCTCATCAAGAGAACACTGCAAGTCAATCTACAACTACATAACCCAGATGAAATTAATAATTATGTCTGGGGGCAAAACACAGAACTGAGAAGGTATCATTAATTCTACAGACAGATTTTTCTCCAGCTCTCCTTATTCTGGATGATGTGTGTCACTTCAAGAGATGGATATTGAAACCCTGCAATTTTTTAAACTTTTTCCATTTTTTGTTTTACACAAAATTCTGCAACAGGTACAAGGCTGAAATGAAACTTGGGAGGAAGAGAAGAGTTGTGCAATTTAAAAGACAGCATGAGCTGGAAGAAAAAATAGGAGGATGCTCTAAAAATGTGATTCTGCTTTTCCTGTACATAGTCACAGTAGTAAAAAGTTGTATTTCAACAAGAACAAAGCAATTCTCTGGAATTCAAATGACTATGCTGAAATTGCCTCTTTGCTTCTCCTTTGGTAGGTGCTCATCCCCTCCACCAGCATTCACAAACCTAAATGATTTCTCAAGTACTTTATAAAAGATGCAGTTAAGAGCCTATTGTGTTTTTAAAGCATTTAAATAACGGACCTTATCCAAATTAAAACACGTGTCCTTCTCTAGTAAGATTCTTTGAACAGTGGGAAGTCTATTTGCCTTGTGAAAACACATAAGCTTCTTAAGGTTCAACTGCAGGGCTCTTTCTTTCCCTGGCTATATCCAGAGCATGGATACATTCTGTGTGTTGATTTTTATCTATTTCCTGCAATGCACCACTGCAGCAGCAAATTCCACATGAGCACAAGGGCCCTGCCAAGACCGCAGCAGTGTGTGCTCAGATCAGTGCAAAATCTATTCCTTCCCCTCACCATTCCCCCACGTCAGCAAATCCTGGAAATGTTTTTAAATGTCCTATTAGGTAACATATTGATCTCTTCTGCGGGCACGTGACTGGGGAAGCAATTCAAGGAAGAAGCTGAAGAGCCAAACCTGCCTGATTCTGTGCAGAGTCTTATCCAACCCTGCCCAGGCTGCCCAGAGATGACTTTTTGCCCTGTGTAAAACTAAGAAATGGGATTCTTCTTCCTATGAAAACAGGAATGCTCTTGGCAAGTTTGCCACAGTACTTGGATGGAAATATTCTAGATAGCATCCTTTCAGAAAGGAAAGAAAAAAGAAACTTCAGGATCAAAGCCCAAACAACTCCTACAGGCTCATTTGGAAAAGCACACATATTCCAGCTATCTTTTCTTTAACTACTCTGTGATAGCCATAAAAATACAGACACTTAATTAGCTCAGATCAAAGTCAGAGCAATTCTGCTGGTAGGAAAGATGGATGAGAGGGTGCTACAACACAGATTCTCCATGGTGTGGCTTACCAGTGGGACAAATATGGCAAAAAAAGACAAACAGTAGAAAATGAGCAGCAGTAGAATGACAGAGGGCATCTATTAGTGACTGGTTGATCTTTAAAGTCCCTTCCAACCCAAGTCATTCCATGATTTTAAAAACCCCAAGGCCACACTGAATAGGGCACATCTATTGCTGATTTGTCAAAACTTCTTTGAGTTCTTATATATGACACATATGAAATTAGAAATTCTGCTGGTCTAGTTCCACTTATGATTTTAAGAAGTCAGCACCTGAGTATTTATGTTCAGGAGTACTCCAAGCCAACCTGCACATTACTGCTGAGGAACAGCCAGAGAATGCAAACAAATTCTCAATGTGCTTGCACAGAATGTGTTGGATATCCAGCAAGCTGAAGCTTTTACTGTTTCCTCACTCCTTAATACAAAACAAATTAATAATTCATGCTACCAGAGCTAAATAAGAGGTCTTTCATTCACTACAAAACTTTTATGCTAATTTGCAAGCCTAAAGTTATGGAGATAAGCTAGAGGTAGTCAGAATTGCAATTCACCCTTTAGAGGACAAGATTTAGACAGATGGATATTCTGAACTCTACAGACAGGCAGGTCAGCATAGAAAAACATTATTAAAACATTATTAAAGCAATATGAGCATAAAATATGTTCTGGAAGAGAAAAGGAGCTTAGATTTCTCACATTAAAACTGGTATGATGAATGAAAGCATCTGCAAAAAACAGCTGGGAAAGAAGCGTTCTCATGACAGGGATTTACTCCTTTATCCATTTAAAGAGTTTGCAATTGCTGCAGTCCCACAATAATAGAATAAACATTAATCACAAACTATTTCGGAAGGTGGGCGATAGATTCTCAGCAAAGAGCTTCTGTCTTTTCCCACAGAGTGCACAGCAAACTATGTTCTAACACTTGGGGATGTATTTAGAACATTCACTTGTTTTGCAAAATATGTGCATTTTACCCTCCTCCCAAAGGAATGAATTGGGAGGGAGGTGCTGATAAACTGTGACTGCCTCTCAGGATCAGGGCACAGGGAATTCTATCCTGTGCTTAAGGAGGGCTCAGGAAAGGGCTGCTTCCCACACAGAGAACTTTGGAATCACATCTATGGAAGTGACAAGCAACAAAAATGTCATCCAAAGTGCCCCACTGGTATCAGGATTATTAAAGACACCACTTGGTTATTATGTGTTTTAACAAGGTTTCAGCTATAGGAAGAGCTGTAGGATGTAGGATGACAACATCATAGAAGCAAGTTCTGCATTCTTTCCTCACTGCACTTTGTTGACTACATCTAAAGAGAGATCTGATTTTTTTTCCTAGCAATATCCAAACACTCAACACTTTGTTTGTTTGTTTTCTTAATGTACCAACCACAAATATTAAGTAAAAATCCATATATTTCCTTCTTACAGCTGCCTGGAGGCCATTAATAGATTAGTTATATATTAGGGTCATTGCTTAGTTCAGGCAACCTAAACTGACAAATTTCTGAATTGACATTTTTTAATTGGAGCACACTGAAATTCATCCTGATATTTTGCATAGTCTCTTCTGTAAATTACTAAAGGAGTGCTACTAAGTAAAAAAAGTGTTTGTTTTTTTTTTTAAGTCACATGAAAAAGTCTACCCTTTTTAATAGTGCAAATGCAATTATCTGTGTCTTTCTGAGGTGTCATCCTCAGTAATTCTGACTCCAAAAAACTTAGCATGATTCTGATCAGTCACAGTTTAATAAACATGAGGCAAACCTGTAAGTGAATGGAGTTGACATCCAGGCCCTAAATCTGTCCACTGACATTTGTGTAAAGGAAAAAATAAAAAAGAGCTCTGGAGCTTCACTGCAATGCAATTCTTCAAAAAGCAGCAAAAAGAACCAGCAGAGAGATTCAAACCTTCACCCTGACCCCACTCCACAGCTGCCTCCAAGGACCAGAAGAACATTTGTGTGCAGGTCAGATGACACTCACAGCAATGGGACAAGTTCCTGCTCATAGCAGCTCTGAGCTATGTGAATTCACTAGAAGAAAAAAAAATCTGCCCTTATATCTGTGAGAATAAATATCCAAACAGGGTTACAGAGATATTTTGTTGGTAGTGGTTTTATTCTTGTTGTTATGGGTTTGTTTTTTGTTTTTAATTTAATTTCCAAGCAGCTGCTCCATCATATTAAAAAAAGCTCCACTGAAACTAACAGCCAAGCAGGAATTGGCCAGAGCTTTGTATATTTGACGAGTACTATATGAAAAATGTTCATATTCAGCACAAAGTCTGAACAAAAACATTATTTTCCACAAATTCATGGAGAACAAACTTGCACAACAATTCCAGTGTCACTGTTGTAGACTTGTAAACAATGATTCATGAGTATTTTGAACCAGATTTTCTATTTCATATTTTACCTTCTAACATTTCTTCTGTTCATTCATAATTTGGATCAAATTGGAAAGATTTGGCTGAATTTCAGAGCGTTTGCACACTTTTTATCAACTCAAGGTAGCTGCAAGACTGCAGCAAGCCTGGAAGTTAACCCCTCAGGAGACTCCAGCAAAGTGCTACACGCTGCTGACATTCATCATCACCTACAGCAAAAGATACCAAGACTTGACAAGAACACTTTGTGCTGACCAGCCAGGCCCCACTCTCTTCACTCATCTCCTGCATTTATGAGAGAAGTGCTAAACCCTTAACTCAATGTAGGCATTCCCTCCAACCAAGGCTGATCCCTTCAGCTTAGCCCCATTCACATCCCACCAGTATTATTTCCACATCTTCCTTTTTAGTAGGCTGCTTGGTTATATAATGCTACCCCATTGAAAGCAGAAATGAGTAGATTATAGTGTTGGGTTTCATTTCTGGACATTGTGCTTGGTTTGTCATTTAATGTAAAAAGTGTTAGTTTCATTTAAAGCATGGCTATAAAAATTAGTTAAGACAAAACAAATGCAGACTGCAGCAACCAGCTGGGCTCAGTGGATAGGAAAGCTTATTAGGCAAAGCACATGCTTTTAGCTAGAGCACACCTCTGCATTCCAAAAAGAAATCCCAGCAGGACAGCAAAAGCTTTTGCAACACCAGGATAAGAAAAGCAAGCAGAAAAACTCCCAGGCTGTTAATTACAGTCAAAGTCTATTTCATAATATCAACAACAGATCTCCCTCTCTGTTTTCCTGTCCCTTTAAAGGATGGAATAAACCAAAACCAAGGCACCTCCACTCTTTGCCATTTGACTTGCCATGTTTTAGAGAGAAGCCTGTCTCACCTCCCTCTGCTTCCCAAAGGAAGGGCTGCAGAAGGGCTGCAGAAGAAAGGGTCAAAATACAATTTAAAAATGCAGGAACTAAAGCAAGCCTTCCTTCCTTGATGTAAAGCATGAAAACATAATGTGGGCATTATATAACCTGTCTGTGTAAACACCAGTTTCTTTCTGAATTGATTAGTTTACATGAAATTCTAAAGCTTCTATTAAAATATAAAAGATGAAAAAGGAAGATGATATTTCAGTTGAAGTGCTACCCAATCCTGGCGAGATAAAAATCCATCTGCCTTTATACTACCAAATACATCAAATCCTGTGTCTGCAGGAGTGTGTGAAAAGTAAAAAAAAAACAAAAACAAAACCCAAAAAAACCACAAAACCCCCACCCAAACAAACCAGAAAACAGAACAACTCCTTAATGCTGTACCCATGAAAGACTCATCTTACAGAGCAACTGGCAGTTCCAAGAACCATCTCTGGTGGCCAGTTCCAAGCAGTTGTCAGTGATATTTCAAAGGGGCACAGCTTTAAACCTAAATAATTGAAAAATCTGAACTCAACTCTACAAAAATCCTAAAACTGTTCCAGCTCCTGGAACTGCTCAGAGTTGTGCAGAACAGGAAGCACCAGGACAGAGCATTTCAGACACGATGGCAGCACCTCTTCATTCACAGGGCATCCTTGTGACAGGGCTTCAGAACTCATGATGTGCCACTGCCCCACATCCTCACAAAATGCTTTTTAAACCAGAATACAACAACTCAAGTTACAAGACAGCAAAGCAAAATGTTTAAAGATGTCAAAGAATTTCTTGAACCTACATCCAAACCAAAAATGCTTATAAAGCTTAGTGACAAAGACCTGATTTTAACTAGAAACAGGAATGGCTACCTGCAGCAGTTTAACTCCTGCCCTTACAGGAGCCAGGTCAGAATTCAAACACAACCCCCTCACCTTCCAGGTGCTCTACAAGCCCTTATGTCTGTGCCCTGTCTGTAAGCAAGAAAAAGTAACACACTACATAATACATGACATTTTCCACCTCTTTTTTTTTTTTTGTGAAGACATTAAGGCTCCTACTAGAGATTTAATTTTGTCCACTGCCAGAGAGCTAGAACAGTACTCTAATGTAAAAGACAATTTGCCTGTCAAAGTTAATAAATTAATCCAGTTATTCTTTTATTAATCACACAGAAATTAAGGATGAAATTAAAAGATTCTCTAAGAGAGGGGAGATTTTTCAGAAACTTTACAGGCACGTTCAAGTGGTTTTCATCAGTCCTGCAAATCCATTCCCTGGCACTTCTTCCTCAGTAATGAAGTAATTGAAATTAACATGCCAAAAGGCTTAATCAGAGCAGGGTTTCCTGACATCCCATTTCTGATAATCAAGCAATGGCAGTGGTAACTGAGGGGGGGAGAGTGATACCTACACATGTTTAACCCAAAATCTGCATTAGGACTTTGCAGTTCACCACTCCCAGGCAAAACTCATGGAGAAAAGATCAGATCTGTTAATATTCCACATGACCCTTGGAACAAGCGTTTGCACAGCAAATTCATCACTGCAGTTCTGCTAGACACAAGTCAACTGACAACACTAAAAAGCAACAAGGAGAAAAAATCCACATGGTGGACATGTCAGGAATACGATGAAGAAAGAGGGAAAATAGAACTCCACCCAATGTGACAACTTCCTAGATCAAAACTGCTTCAGCCCATTCAGCTCCCTTTTCTTTCATTGGCTTTTGGGAAATTCTGCATTTTGGAAAGAACTAATCTTCCTTCTCAAATGAAAATACAATTTATGTACATATACACGCACAGGCAGAATGTGTTAAAAAGTGTAACCACTTTACTTAGAACAAAGAAAACAGAATTTGAATCCTAATTTCTTACAAAGATGGTTTCAGAACACAATTTATATACTCTTAACATTCAGCAAATACCAAGTACCAGGGACACATTGCAATTTCAATTAAAATAATACCTTAACACAAGAATTGTCTGTATAATGGGAAAATACATGGGTTTTTTGTAGAGGCTTTGATCTATTTATTAATGCCATGGATATCCAGTAGTTCACATTGCATCCTTGGACAAAAGCAGATCCTGTAAGAGCTGAGAGACCTTTAAGAAGAGAAAAAACACAGAGGGAGAAGCCATAAGCCATCACTGGAACACATGCACCTGACAAATGAGGAGCACGTGGCATTTCAGGAATACCAGTGCCTGCAAAAGATGCTTGAAAGAAGAGAAGTTGCTTATGCATTCCAGGTGATTGCCAGCAGCTCCTGGGGCACGTGGCACTGATTCACTCAGAACCACAGCTCTGCCACATGTGCCAAGCACAAAAAGACATAAAACTTAGATTCTACCTGGCAATAGCAAATACTGAGCCCACACCACGTTCATTAACACTAATAATTAAGATAAGTAGTGTTTCATTTAGCAAAAGGGCAAAAGCTGCAGACGGCTTCAGAAAAAGAATTACTCAGATATAATTTAGAGCTTATTTTATCAAGAGAGTGTGAGGGTACTTGGTACACGTGAACTTTTGTGCAAAGCAGAACACAGAAAACTTCAGTTGCATAAATATAATAATCATGTGATTGAAATAACTTCTTTGGAAAGCAAAAATCATCTATCTGAAGACTCCCAACTAGAAAAAATACACTAATGAAAATTGGAACACACATTGGTGAAACAAATTGCTCTTTAACTCCTATCACAAACTAAATTCATCTTTTAATCAGAGAATAAGACAACAAACATCAACAGCCAAACACATCCAGAGAAATTACAAAAAAGGATAAAGGGAGAAACCATCATCCATATGGTGTAGCTCTGCTGCTCTGACAAAACACAGCAGACCCTGAAGCCTCTTTAATTGATCATTAAATTAGTGAACCTGAGCCTTAAAAAGGCAGAGAAAGAACAGATTCTGTACTACACTGGATACCACACACCTTGAAGCATCTCCTGTTACCATTCTCCACTTTTCCTGCCCAAGGTTAAGCAAATTACCAGTGACTATATGTGTGTGGGTTTTTAACATATATACACACACCAAAACCCCTAATTAAACTTCAAAAAAACAAATCCACTACAATGGTTCTGTGCATTGCAATGAAGGATTAAAACCTCTAAATTCAAACTGAGACTTTCAAAAGTTAACATCTGGAAATGCATTTCTAGAGGAATAAAAAACCCCAAGCCCTGAGCTCCACCCAACGACAACATCACAAAAATGAAGTAAGTAAGTGCTCTTACAGGATTCTAAATAACAAAACACATTTTCTCATCATACATTCTGATCTCTCATGATACAGAATGAAGTTTAATAGGAGCCTGTCGTGAGATACTGGGATTGAAAGAAATTTCATAACCATTTACAATAATTATTGGCATTTTTAGTAAAACAACAGATGAAGTCACAGTATTATTAACTCTGATATTACAGAGCAGTGACTGTTCAGTGGACCAGAACTCAGTCACTGAATGCAGACTGACTGGAACAACCTGAGGAACATTTTTTTTTCTTTTATGATTAAGACAATACCATGGAGAATGGTAAAACTTTACTGCAAACAACTACTAAACCAGCCTTTGCATACATTTTTTTTACTTTTTAAAATTAATTACTTGTACAATATGTACATATAAAACACCAAATCAATGTGAGATTGCCTGACAGATGAGACAATACAGTACAGAAAGTTTAATGAGCCACAGACTTAAGAAAGAACCAGCCACACACTTCAAACACACAGACTGCTGGAAAAACTAATAAAATTAATGCTTTGTTTGTTGAATGTACATGAATTACAATTACAGTTTTATTGCTCTGTATTTGTTCAAATATACTCCAGTGTTCCTTTACACAAATCTACGCTTCAAAATAATCAATGGAGTAATTAGAAACACTGTAGAGAATTAGTGCATTGAGTAACATTTCCATAATTTCTCCTAAGAAATGATTAACAGATATTAGATAGCATGAGCAGTGCTTTTGAGGGACTTAAGGATATACTCATTTGGTTTTCCAACTGAAGAAAAGAATTCTCATTTCCAACTGGCTTCCCATCAGCCAAAATGTTACTTCAAGACTCTCCAAGAATGAGCATTGGTACAACCAAGGAATCTTCCATGCTACTACAGCACCAAGTGAAAGGGGTTTGGGTTTCAGACTGATAGAAAAAGTTTCCTTTATTACGTGATTTCAAATTTGAATTTTAACATATGCATTAAAAATGGACAAAAATCAAGAAGGTCCATCCACAGGGAAGAGCCATAACTTCCCTCTGAGCTGAGTCTACTCTGTGATTCCTGCTGACTTTCCAACGTCCTTCAGGGAACTCAAACTTGGCCAAGAGTTTCTGTGCCAAGGCCTCATGTTAACAATTGTGTACAGAACACATTGCTGGGATGGGCAGAACCAGCTGTGCCACCAAACACCACCCTGACAGAATCAGCCTGAAATCCCATTTCTTCCCTAAGGTCTGGAGGGACCATCACACCTGAACAGAGCTCTGGGCTGTTCTACCACACTCAAGTAGTGAATTCCCTGCCATATCCTCATTCAGGGGTTTCCTAAACAACCAATATATTAAAAATACTCTTTCCTCATCATCCCCCCACCCAAAACAAAGAGGCTTTGCCTCCAACTCTTCCACATTTCCTCACTATTTATGAGATGTTGTACAGGCTGCCATCTCCCATTATTTTCCACTAACTTATTTCCCATACAGAAACTGAAAGCTTTGTTGTGTCAGAAGGTAATTATTCTATCAAGCACAAGACTGAACTCCAGAGAAGCCCAAGTTCAGACAGCAGCAAGGGCTCTGTGGGTCCTGCCTTCCCTTCTCAATTTCAGTTCTCTACCCAAAAGGAACTGTGGATGGTCTGCTGGAATCCACAGCTTCCCCTTCAGCAGGGAATCCATCTGATGCAATCTCAGCAATTACCACATTGCATTCCAACAGGGAAACATCATCACAAGGTAGGGCTCCACAAGCTCTGCCCCAAAGCTGTAAATGACTGAGGTCTGAAATCAATCAGTTCAAGCAAACAGATCAACTTAACACTTCTTGTCTCCCAGCTGAGCAACTGAATTTGGGAGGAGGGAGCAGCTGGATGTGAAGATCTCAAAAAGCAGTCTCACTGGGAAAGAGGGAAATTATGCATTTATCATTTGCTTTCCTTCTTCCCCATATCACACAAACCTTAACAGTTTTCAGAAACTTCAAATTATTTATTGCCCTGACCATACTAACAAATCTTCTTTGGCAGATGAGACACATTTTTACACATTCTTCCATGGATCTAGCCTGTCCCAGCTTCCAAAACTCAGACAGAGTTACCAACACTTAGGGAAAACATTAGCTGATACAGAGCAGCTCATCAAAGTCCCAAATCCCTCACCAAAGTTAACATAGCAGCAGACATTTGTGTGTGCTTGGCATTGCTAAAAAGAAAAAAAAATTAAAAAAAAAAAAAGACATTGTATTTGCTATTAAAAATAACCACAGTGCAATCTGAATGTTGGTATGAACAGAGAACTCGTCTGTCTATTTGTTCTAAACAAATTCCTGTTCCTGCACTCACAGAAACAGTACCAGGACTAAATTCAACATCTATAATGCACAGATTGAGCCTCAATCCATCATTTGGATGTGGCAGTGGAGGCCAGAAACAGAACAGGGAACTCAACCTTTCTCCCTTCAGCTCCCAAAGCTGTGCAGGCTCCCCCAGCAACAGGAACTGTCTGGGCTCTTAAAGCCCCTGCACATGGGAAAATGAAAGGCTGATACAAACACAAACCACAACGGCAGGATAAAGGGAAACGCAGGAATGAGGGAGAAAGTGAATTATAAAGTCTTTTATCTGAACAAAAGCCAGAACTTCCTTGGCATATTGCACTTGAAAAACCAGTTAAGAGCTTGAAGCAAAACCAAGGGATTCTTCAGGAGGATATTACAATTGCAAATCACCAGTAATCTCACATAGATTAGAGCAAAAATATTCCAGGAGAGCCAGTACAGATTTATAGTCCTGATCTCTTGCTTTGTCTCCATAGTTATAAACATGGCTGGTGTTCTGGGGACACATACATGGCCTTTATGCTTTACAGAGGGATTAAAAAAGCATTTGAGAGCATTGAGGCCTCGGGCCTTCTTAGAGTACCCGAAAGTGCTGAAAAGCTCTCCCTGCCAAGCTGAGAGGTGATTTGCTCAGGTCTCAAAGAAGCCCTTCCTAGTCCTCATTTTCAGGGCAGTGTTTCCTGTGATCTGGAAGTGCAAAGAACTGAGGCACAAGGAATGAAAAGCAGGGGAGCTCTGCATGACACACAACGTGTGGGTAATAATAAACTCTCCAACACTGCATTTTTACCTGGATTTTGTCCTGTGGGAACATATTCAAAATAATGTAACCTCTATGGCACCCTCTCTTAAAATACAAGAGAGGATAAAATTATTGGTGACACAATGCCCAGCCACTGGATATGATGAGATTTATGCTGGAAATACATTGGGAAAATGTATTTCTGTCTGACTAAACAGTCAGTAAATCTCACCTCCCTGGTAATCAGACACCACCGTGCCCAAAATGTAATGGATACCTTGGGAAAAAACCCTACATAACTTGCATTTTTCTACAGCACATATGTAAGAGCAAATATTAAGTTGTTACAGGGGACTCAGATCCTGTACCAAAAATCCACTTATTTTCCTCTTCAGGGCTCTACATCTCATATATAACTAAACCAAACACCATCTTTAGGCCAGTGCTGAGATATGATGATATCCAGACATCACAAAGGTTCTCCTGCTTTTGAAAGATCCTAAGGACACAGATGGCAGAGGCTCCAGTTCTTCAGAATTGAGCCAACCTAGTCACTACCTCTTAAAGAAAACAACATTTCCACAGCACCCAACTATGGCAGAGAACCCAACAAACAGCAGGGGAGAGACTGTAAATTTCCTTTTTTAAATTCCCCTCACCCTACCTTAAAAGCTTTCCTTCCTTTTTATCCTGAACACAAACCAGATCTTCCCTGCATGAAAAACCAGAAAAATTAGCCCCAATCAGAAGTTCATCCACATCTTTACTAGTGTTACACAGGAATGTGTTTCAGTATATAATAGTTTTTCCTCCCTGAAGTCAGAGCAGCCATAAAAAGGGGGGAGGGGAGGTTGATTGCATGAGTTCTGCAGCATCTGGCTATGCAATAAGACTCTTGAAATAATTTTCTCTAGTGTAGCATATAGCCAACAAATCTGGCAAGAAGCAACTTTCAGCATGTGTTGCTGTGACAGCAATGAATTATCACCCCAGTCTGCAGCAAGATTAACACTTACAACCTTGGCATGAGGAACAGTCTGCTCAGACTCTGTGGCAGGAGTAGTGCTCCATGCTTAGGCTCCAAAGGGTGGGCTCACGTTAAGAAATTAGGAGCACAGAAATGCAGCATTTGTCTAAACTGTAAACAAACAGATAATTTCTAGGGGGAAAGGCAGAGTACAGCCAGAGAAGTAGGAACACCAAGGAAAACTCGTGGTATGGAAGAAAAAAAGAATTTTAAAAAAAGTAGCCATTGAAAACAAGGTACTGTCTGTTGTAGAGGATTGCTCCAAAGAACAGATACAAAACAAAAATCAGGAAACTGCACCAGAATCCTCCTGCTTGGCACAAAAGCATTGAAGCACCCAGTCAAACCAAGCTGATGTGAAATAAGTGACACTGAAAGCTTGGTGTGATCACTGAGTCCAACTCAGGCCATTACAAAGTCTGTCAGATCTTGTGTGCTCTGCAGCAGAACTCACCATTACTTGTGAGCTAAGGGCAGGTTCAACACCAGCTTTGGCCTCACTGGAAGGTCAGAGAGGAAATTACATCAAAACCATCTCTGCTAAGAAGTGAATGGATGACTCCTGGTCATCCATTCCACTTTTCCAGCTAACTGACCACAAAGAAACCTGGAACCAAAGCTCCTTACCACAAGTTCTTAAAGCAAAAACTGCAGAAGAAGTGAAGGACAAAGCTGAAGAACACAGAGTGGAATCTCCTTCCTGCCTGAACACTCACCACACTTAAATCTTCTGCTCTGTAGAACTGTCAGAACTAAAGCATGACTTCTGCTCTTTGATCTGGTTTGCTACATTTTTTTTCAATAAACAGTTTGGAAAATCCACCAATCATCAATTTCAATTCTAATGCAATCTCTTTGCTTCATGAACCAGAAGAAAAGTACATTAATGCTGCTAAGAGTTGATTTCACATATTATGTGTTCTACTTTCAAGACCTTAACTTGAAGGAAATACTTTGAGCAGTTAAGCAGTGTGAGTTGAAACATATGAATTGGTGAGGTTAAGGGATTTAGCACTGAGGAAGAGCAGGACAAAAGGATTTCATATCTTGAAAGAAAACTTATTCATTAGTATTATGGATATAAAAGTATTTAAAGTGACAGGAACAGTCTTGCAGGCATCACACTCAGCAAGGGTTTACATAGAACAGAGCTTTCTGCATGACAAAAGGAAAATGCCACAATTTCCTTGAAAAGCTTTATTTCAGATACCTGTAAGTAGATATAACACACCTGCAAAAAAGAGTATTAAGAGAACAGTATGTGTTGAGAATTTTGTAAGGAAGCTATTACAAGTCATTTACTACCTAGCTAGGAAATTACCTCCAATTCCCTGTGATTTGAAGCTTCTCCAAGTAAAAAGGTAGCAAAAATATTGTGTAGCAAAGAGGAGCACACACTGAGTAAAAACAGTTCCTGCAAATGAAGGTCACTTTGAAAAAACTACTTTGTAAAAAATCAGGGAAATGCATCTAAAGCCTTTAAATTATTTCTCACCATACATTTCTTCCCACTGCTTCATTACTTCAAACTCGTGTGTCCTTCAAGACAGACTCAGCCTTAAATCACTTGCCCTGCTAACACAAGACTGAATGATCACTCCCAAACCTCACTCATGTCCTAACAGATCACAAAAACACCATCATTCCTGCTTCAAGAGCAGAGATAAATCCTATTTAGGCTGAAATATGGTAACTACCATTCTCCTTGTAGTTCATTCCTCTAGCACAATCATCAGGGCAAAGGAGCTACAAGGCACATCCTTCCTTCCCCATTCCCACTCATATCCAGTTCTGGAGATTGTCAGGGACAGTTGACTCAAAATACGTTGTTCTTCCAGTAAATCCTTTGTACATACTATCAAGTTGGGTTTATTATCTTATTTAAATCAGACACTTGGAATACCTGCCCAAAATAGTCTCATGTGCCTCAGCTCAGGGGGGTTTCCAGCTGCAATTCTGCATGGGGGGTTGTACCAACTACCTGTGCAGCAAATGCCACCACAGTAAAATCCAGGCTTGGCAGCTATTTTGGGTTCCTGGATTAGAAGTGTGAGCTGCATTAATGGGTCAATAAGAACAAAGCCTTCTGGGTCAAGAGAGTGAAGAAACCTGTTTGAGCAGCCACCAGGGAATTGGATTCTTCAAAGAGTTTCACCCATTTATTGTCCTCATCTCCACAAGATGCAACTATTCAAACACATGGGTTTTGTGGGGTACATCTTGTGCAGATGAGGTTAATCTACACTAAGATTGTTCTGGAATACAAAAAAGCCACAGGGAAGGGCTGAATTCAATGCAGTAACACCAACAACTGATTTCAATGGTATACTAAGAAATCAATTTTTTTTAATAAAAACTATAAAGTCAACTAGGCAAATGAAGGGATGCTTTTGTTTTTGAGCATATCTGAAGTTGTCATTTCAGACAGTGGAATGAAGGATTTGGGGTTTTTGTTTCATTTTAGTGAAAAAAAAAATCAGCATTAACAAGCTTTTTCTAGTCTGAGTATCCTATGGATGACAGCATTTTTCAGTAGTGAGGAAAAAAGCAGGGCAACACATCAGGAACCACCACACTTAATCAAATTGAAAAAATCTGTCTCAAAACCGAGCATCTGTACATGCTATGGAATTGAACATTTCACAGATACAGTACAGAAGCATAAACCAGGAAAAAGGAGATGCTAACACATTGAAAATGTTCAATAGCTGAATATTGAATTATGAATCTACTCCAAAAAAAAAAGCCCGACAGATGCCCTAGGCCAGTCCTTTCCAAAGCAGTAACTGAGTCCCAGGACAGCTCTTGCCCAGCGATCCCTGGCGGGGCTGCAGAGGCTGCACCTCTCCCGACCCCGGCAAGGGAAGCACGTTTGGCTTTCACTGGAGCGCTGCTGTCTCCATCTGGCACAGCGGCCCCCAGGGCTCCAGCCAGCTGGCACCGCTCGGAACAGCCTCGGGCTGCTCCACGCTGCACGAGGGAGGAGGCCAGAGGAAAACCAGCACCATAAAGAGATAATTTACAGTCCCATTATCCCATCATCCCCAACTACATGCAGCAGGAGCATGATCTAGGCACACGGCCCATGACCACATGCTTTAAACCAACAAAAAAGTTACATCAGCTTTACTAGAGGTTGATTATAAAAGACGGAAATCTTAACTTAGAGACGGGCCTGTTTAAAGAGGGACACAAGTGGCTCGTAACTTGATTACTTGGAAAAACACTATTCATTTCATTAAATTAAACATAATATGAAAAGTAGATTTACTGTAATAGCTGATCACACATTACAGGCATTCCACACTCCACGATTCATTTATTTTTCACAAGGAAACTGAGGTAACTTATTTGCATACAGGAGTAATGTACTCACTCCTTGCAGACATAAGTTTCATGTATCAGGCTCAGCCCACACCTGTGAGAACAGCAGGTACAAGCACCCCACTGCAGCACTACCAGAGAGAGGTTCCTCCACAGAACCCTCTGGATGAAGTCAGTATTAGAAACTCTTTACAGAAGAAGCCACCATTAGGACAGCACTCACACAGGGTCTGTCACTGGCACAGCCCAGAGCACAGCAGCAGTTTTTATTCAAGCTGCCACATGCAGCCTCCCAGTGTCACTACTCAGGTTGGTGAAATATCAGTCAGAGGAGGAAAAATATATTTTCATCTTTATCTGCTCTTTCTGGTTCATGGCACAACCACACAAACATGACACAGCAATGGTACAACAGCAGCAATGTGCAGAGCTGGTAATTCCTTACACTGTTAAGGAAAGACACTTGCTCACCCAGAGCTGAAGAGCTGGTTTTCATGTTCTTCACTCACCAGTCCCCCATGAGAATGCACAGAAAGGTTCAAATTTCACATCTCTTGCTTTTCTCTGATAAATCAAATATTGCCTGTCCTTTACCTCATTGGCATTCTTCTCACCCAAACCATTTACCAATTCCATCATGTACTTGTGTCTCACTGGAACCCATATCTATAACTAGTTTCCAAATTTCAATTGAAGATTTTAAAACTTGTCAGATTTGCTAACTCACCTTCTCCTTAACATCCTTTTCACCACTGCATAAAACAACTTGTCTGCCAGTTTCAGTGTATGGGTACAATGTGCTTACAGAATTAAACTGCTTGCTTTATAAAGAACTGCTGTAATAAAGTAATTCTTCATTTTACTGCAAAATTGGAGTTCTGTTTTTCTACAGTCAGATTTTTGCAGTACACGGCCTAAGGCAGACAAAGAAAACATCTCCTACTCCCCAAAATCTCTCAGTAAGGACATAATTATTACAAAGAGATGCAGAAAACAAATTTAATTTATTGGGGCAACTCTGAAACTTGCATAGCAAGAAAAGTTCTAAGTAGCAGAACTACTATGTGACAAGGAAATACATCACGAAGGGCAGTAAGACAAAATTATGCTGAACACAGTATAAGATAAATTTCCTTGGGGAACAGCCTCATCATTACAGAGGAAAGTCTTGTTCCTCTTTATGCACAGAACTGCAGGAACTTTGAAAATATTTTCATGGCATTTCTCATCCTGTTCTCCACATCAAGAACCAAGAACACAAAATGTAGTCATGAGTGACCAAAGAACTGAGTGTTCATCGTGCAGATAAACATTTCCCATAATAATCTCTCGGGAGGGGATGCTTGCTGAGGGAGCACGGCAGAAGTCAGCAATGCACAGAGGCCAATGTGAATGAGAGCTTCACCCTGGCCACCAGGACAGAGATCCAGTCAGGGGCAAAACTGGGCAGTAATGTGAAAATAATGAAGCACAGCAAAGAAAAACATAAAACCTTAAGACAAATTTTGCATCTGTCCCTGGAGGGCAGAGGGTCACAAAGGCTCACCTAACACAAACGAGGTACTGAAATCAGTCAGCTATCTCAGCTGTCTGCACTCACTGAGCTGTCATACATCTGCTGTGCAATAAATCTCACCTTTATTTACCAAGTATATTGTAGTAGACAAGGTCCCTTAAAATCTGACTTGCAATGTAACAACGAGGCTGATTGCAGAGGACAGAAGTACAAACTGTAATTAGACAAACTTTGTGAAATAACATCAGGCTGTACAAAGACACAAGGAGGGAAAGATACTTTTAAAACAGAAGTTGGCAAGGGGGAGGTAGGCAAAAATAAAGCTTATAAACTGCTGCTTTCTTTCCTTGTGCTGATAAACACTGAAGTAATTCAAGTCTGTACTTGATTCAAAAACAAAAGCCCTTTAAAAACAGAAGCAAAACATACATATAAAAGCCCTGGCAGTCAATTCAGTGAGATGAATCCAAAGCCAAACCCTGTTTAAAAGAGGCTACTTGGATGCATGAACTTCTGAGTGACAAGCAAGGCAAATGGAACTCGGTGCCACATGGGTGTTTGATCCTCCACCATCCCCATCACTAAACTACATTCAAATGCTGCAGGCTCTTTTATGTGTTTAAGAAAAATAAAGGGACTAATAACTAGGTGATTTTTAAATATAATATATTTTAAACTATGGATTAATACATGGATGAAAACATGGTTTAATATACTAGGGAAGAGCTGCAACACAGAACTCCAGGTGAAGGCACTAATGACAAAGAAAAGATATTCCAATGATCTCTTGAATGAAATGTAGATTCATGATCTCTACATATTAATTCTACATAAACACAACTCACTGAATGTATGAATAGTTACATTTTCACATCTTACATGTATGTGCAGAAGAGCTCAGCTGTGTGATCAAACCAACCATGGCAAAACCAGCGTGGTACAAGGACAAGACCATTTAAGCTCAGTCAAATCCCAATTCTGACTTCAGACTTACTACCAAGCAATGTCAGTTAGTGAGCTGCCTCTCACCACTACTTGAAATATGAGGATATTTAATATATTTGTCATGTTTAATGTCAGAATTTGTGTCAGGATGTGAAAATTTGCACTAGCCCTCAATAGTTTCATTAAAAAGACACTAACTACATTTTAAGTAGTTGAAAACAACTCTTGTTACCAATATCCACTTTTTCTCTTTTTTTCAAGTTTCACCTTGTCTAATACCCAATTTTTTTATTCAATGACAAATTTAGTGCACTGTAGATCTTCACAGACATATTTCCCACCAGGGATATGCTGACATCACCAGTGATACTATGCAAGAGGTAGACAAGAAGAGCCACGTTAATTTCAAGCTCCATTAAACACAGGAAAGGAAGAATAAGAGGGGGAAAAGTTCTCTCTAGCAACTTTAAAAGTAGCAGAGATGGGCAAAAAAAAAACCCAAAAAACCGGGTTTTACAATAGCATTACTTATCACTGAGAGGTTTTAAGAAAAATAAAACCAAACCTTAAGGAGCATTCTACTTAAGTAGAGAAATGGAAAATCTAGAGTATTTGCTGTATTCCACACTCAAAAGAATGTGACAGGACTGCTTGCTGCTAATCAGTTATCAACTGATAAAGTGAATCTCAGGTTACTTTGAGTCAACTGGTGTCAGGTAACAGTTCACTTTACAGATCCTCAAATAGGTCTTGAGACAGATAAAATGATTCTTTCTCTTCAATGAGAGAGATCAGCACCATGGCAGCTGCTCCAGCACCAAAGTAAACCACAGATCGTTCCTGTGGGCCAGTTGCATTGTGTGCTCCCTCTCCCAAACAGAATGCAGGTCTGTGTAACTCTGTACATTGATTCTATTACCAGCTAATGCAGCGAAGTTCTTAGCTTGAATTAAGCCGAGTGTACATAAAGGAGTGCCAAATCAATAGGTAAGAGAATACAACTACCAGGACAGAGCTTTCATCCAGTCAGAACAGATCTATCAGCTTCTAGAACCGTTTCTGCTAAGGCAAGGTTCCCAGTTCAGGCCTCTTGGGTAACATATGGCTCTCCCCACACTCCAACCCTGCTTGCTGACAGCACAGGCCAGGATAACAGAATAAACTGGAATGTCATTAGAGCATTTCACTCACTTGCTGCATTGTCCACAGGTTAACGAGAGACTGAGACAGTGGCTCCAGGCAGCTCTTTCTGTCCAAGTCTAGAAAGGTTCTAACAATGGCTCTTTGCAGGGTGGGGGAAAAAATAATTTCTTTTTTAATAATGTTTTGAACAGGCCAGTGAGATGTGTATGGGTCACCTTTAGACTGCCTTTCTCCTGATGTATAATAAGAGGACATATGTATCTCCTCACCTTGGATGCTGCTGTGGGCTACAGACACATTACAAACACTTGGAGAACCACGGCAATATAGGTAATAAAAAGCCCAAACCCACCGTTTTAAAGTAGCTGTCAGTCAAGTGAAACAAAGGTGTGGCTAATAAAAATAAAAAAAAAAACAACAAACAGCCCTATATCTACCAGGAAAAAGAAAGAAACCAGTTTCTTCACGAGAATTCATAGATCTGCATATGAACAGGAAAAACTGTGGGTGCTTGGTTTAATGTGGGAAACACAAGGTTTTAAACCGAGTTAATGTTTCTCTGGTTTAAAACAAATCAGCCACCACTGGGAATCAAACTAACACTTGCAAGAGTATTTGTAATGAGGAGGGATCCCCAGAGTCCATCCCAAAGGAAAACACTTTCTTTTTGCTCAGCTCAAGGAGCAGTAATTCAGGAGAAGGAGAGTCAGCAATTCACAAGCAGAAAACTTCCACTACCAGTCAGTAACATTTGCCTCAAAATTTGTTACACCAGTTACTGAAACAGAAAATCCTCAAATGAAAGGAGGAGAGTACAAGGTTTGCAAGCAATTTGCAGCTCTGGTTTCACCTTAACGCCACAGATTAAGGCTTGAAACAAAAATGAGGCTATCACCTAACCTTTGTTTGGGGTTTAAAGCTTTGATGGCTTAAAATAAAGCTCAACACATAGTCCAGCAAATCAAACAAAGCCATTCCACCCTGCTCACCTTCACACTACTCCCTGTCATTTCAGTTTAAAAGCTTTCAGCATTAAGCAAATAAAATCGTTGACTGCAGACAAAATTAAAGAGATGCTACAGCTACTCTGACAAACAGCTTGGTTATGAGCAAACCTTTGACTGCTGATAAGACTACAGGAAAAAAAAGAAATAAGCCTTCTTGTCCAACATATCCCTATTTTTTCCTTCATCAGCGAGTGCAGATCCATCTTCTTGCTCTAAAAAAGGGAACAAATACAAGTAGGAAGAAAACTGCATTTATTGTGGCTCCCATTCATGTTAAAAAACAGAGAAGTCCTGATGGCTCAGATCCCACAACTTAAAAATTGCTCTTCACCATCTTCAAGTTCATGGTGCAGGACTAATTCCTAACCTTTGGCCCAGAAACCAACAAGTGATTTTAAAAAACCCCACAAAACAGGATACAAAATAGGGCTTAGCACCACGAGGAAGAGGAAGGTCTTGTATTATGTTCTTCAGCACCAGAGACATAAGCTCAGTGGAGCATTCTCAATCTGGCATATCCCATGTACACCAGGCTCTGCTGAGTAATTTCAGAGCTAAAATCTCATGTCTGGGTATCTCTCACACCAAAGGTCATGTCTTCACACTGAGAGAAAGAGAACGTTACCTTCAGCAGGTCTAAGGACCTTTTAAATCCTTAGTGGTTAGGAACTAAGGAAGATTGCTCAGGAATGAAACTGGAGACCTCCTGAACAATGAAGCTTGCAGTTGACTTTGACACTTCTCACGGGCATTCAGGGAGAAGGCAGTTCCCACAGCACATGGCAAAGAAGAACATCCTTACATCCTCCCTGAGTCACACAGTTCGCTCAGGCAGCCACAGCAGAGTACACAGCTGAAAAAGAGACATGCTTCTTGAGTCCTGGACTCCTCTTTCAAGTGCTCCACAGGATTTGTAATCCAGAAGTTTGGTGCACACGCTAAAAACGTTAAAGAAAAACAAGCTAAGATTTCCTCGTTCATTTAAGCAATCCAAAGACCAAGCCTGTGAAGGTGGCACAGCCTGGTGAGGCTCCTGGCCTGTCTGTTACAGTAGAGAGCAAATCACCTAAGCAACACCTCCCTGTTCCTGGACAGGTACATGGGGCAAGGCCCCTGGGAAGCAAACGTGCCTCAACAGGCACAAGATGAGAAGTTCCACCAGTAGCTTACCCTGAAGACTGCAAGGTCACTTTAGCAAGAACATGACACACTGATTTAGACTGTGAACCACAATGCTTGCTACTGAAAAACATGAAAACATGACATGGCAGTTATCTGCTAAGTTATTTTAACCTTTTCAACTTTGGAAGTTAGGAAATGAACCAAAGTCATTTCAGGTTTAAGTCTAAGAATTGATTATCTGTCAAAATATTACAAGGAGCCACACACTGAAGTCACAAGTTCATGGGGAGAATGATACCTGACGAAAAGTCATCACATAAAAGCAAATGTTTCTTCATATCTGAAAGGATCAGTTGGTTTATAGGACCCATGTAAAGAGAGAATAATGGGAAAAACAAGAGAAGCTCTCAAACAGGCAGAAATATGCCAGAATGCAGCTGCTGTCAATGAGAGCACAGCCCCTGACAGGCAATTATTCTTTGATCTATTGGCTGAAGCACTGAACAAACATTCTGAAATTCCACACAGAACCTTGTGCATATCACAACTCTGGTCACAATGACCAGTTGACTTTTATCATCAAGAGCCTTTTCAGGGCAGTGATAGTAAGAACCATTCAGAGTGAGACAGTTTTCCTCCAAGGCGTATAGTCCAGGAAGAGGGAATTTAATCATAAATTCAGTTGCCCTTCCAGCAATGAAACCATTACTTACCAACTCCTGGACACAAAGATGCATCTACATGTGTAATTGCTCACTGATGGGGACAAAAGCTACATTCAGCACTGCAAAACAGATTTTTCTCATCTGTAATTCTAAAGGAATAAGCCAAGTGTTTCAAGTGTGATCCTACAGAAAAAAAATGGAAAAAGCTGACACGAAGGTCTGGCACAAACCTTTTCAGCATCCTCTGTCTGCTCTGTAATTCCTGAATGAGGAGTAGTGGTGACAAATTTAAGGACCTCTTCTAGAGTGTTACTTAATTAAGTGTGAGGTAATTTTCAGATCAAAATATTCAAGGTAAAGTCCATGACCTACAGAAACACGAGCTTTGCCATCAGGTTATTAAACAGATTCTAACTACGGCAAATTAAAACTCAAGAGTTACAAGTCAGAGTCCCAACAATGAAAAAGTCCACCCTAATTTTATGTCACTTTACACACAACTCGAGGTCTAAAACCTAGCTCCAACATTTAATCACAATAACTATCATTTCAAGAGTCAGTCTTTGGATTTCTCTGTCATCTCCCGTTCCACTGTCCAGCATGACAGCTTTGTCTTTGCTTAGGCTTCACCACCAGCAACACAATTACACCACGACAATCCCTGTGCCTAGAGCAGCAGTACAAGTGCTGCACTTGAGTGTGGCCAAGATGCAGTGAGAGGAGGCAAGTCCCAGCCTCGCTCCTCGCTGTGGATACAACAATGCACCGTGATGACAGCTCCAATCCCAGCACAGCCAACGCTTCGGGAGCAAACACACCGAGAATCTTCACCAGAATCCCAGTGCCTACAAAGACACACACATAATCACCTCCTGGTTCTGACTGAGGATTGAAATACATGTTCAGGAGACAGCTTTCCCACTATAAAGCAGGCTTTAGAGCCATTCTGCTGGAAGCACTGGCTGTAAAGCAAACTGAAGCGTGAGCTGGAGCTCGTAAAAGCTTATTCACAGAAAAGGTGCGTATTAAAGCCGACCAGCACAGCACTAAAATGGTCTGCCAAGGCAGAACGCGGTGGAGGTACGGCACGAGAACGGACCCTTTCTGCCCCCTGCAGTTCCCACTGCTCCCTGGATTTTCAAGGCAGGCTTAGGAGGGATAGTAGTTACCATTCTAGAACCAGAACCATTTACATCTGGCTCTCACCAACAGCCAAGGCATTTTTACACCTACCTTCATCTGAGCAGCAGTTAAACTGCCCAGTGCCTTCCATAAAGATCAATTACATATATGGAATGTTTCCTGTGATAAACATATAATGTGACTGTCCTCGATCAGGCAATAAAAAGAACATCACTTGCTAATAAACCTTTAATTTAGCCTCATCATTTCTTTGATTAGGATTAAGAAGAATCTTCACCAATGAATAGGTGCTCTTAAGCAGTCGCAGCTTGCTCCTAAAATATATATACACATATACATAATATATGTGTATGTAAACTATTAAAGGACAAAGGATTGCTTTTGAGTTATATGGACTATCTAGGTAATTTTATTTCTAGTTATTAGACTATAAATACACCACCAAACAGAAAACACCCTTTTCCTAATTTTACATGTAAAACTGTCAGGCATACATATGTACAGGGAATTTCAGTGAATTAAAATTCCATGGAAGAAGGTCTCATGTTCATATACATAAGGAGTGAATAAAGTACCATAAATGTCATTTATAGACTTTCTTCAATCCTTACAAACATAGGGAATTGAATCCCAATTTAGCTACCCAAAATGATCCCCCATACTGATCATGTACACCCACATATTTCAGGTGGGCTGGATTCAGAAACCCAATTGTTTTCATACTGGCAACCTGCTTAAAAAAAAAGCGGGGGGAAAAGCATTTTTAGCATGTACTAGGAAAACTGGTGTTTTTCCTGGGCTGACAGATAATTTTGAAACAATCCTGTTCTGCTTTACGAGCCTGGCTGTGCAAAGAGGAAGTGAGAACAGATTGATTACAATGGAATATTCTGTATTTTCAGCTGTTTTCTTAAGCAATGATGAACACATCCCTGCATTAGATTTCGGAAGGAAAAAGCTGTTGCAGCACACAGGAGGTATGCAGGTTACACAGGATGCTCCATATTTAGAAAAAGGTAATTCTGCTAATGAAATTTTATTTTCATTCTTCCACATAGCACTTGCTTTATATTTGTCTGAGACATCTTCATACCTCACTTGCCATTTTTTTCTTCCACAGCACAGACACTATTTTTTCTCCATTTAAGCTGAAAGCACCATCAACTACATCCCAATTTGTATTTTAACATGCTATAGGCTAAATAAACCCAGATTTTGACTAATATACTCCATAATATTGACCCGTAGGGAATTGTAAGGTATTTAAAACAAGTCTGGCTATACCTTGCAAGGCTATCGAGTAATTAAATCCATTTAAAACGTTTTTCTTCTCAGATTCCATT
The DNA here is from genome assembly GCF_023055355.1 of Agelaius tricolor. NCBI lineage: Eukaryota > Metazoa > Chordata > Aves > Passeriformes > Icteridae > Agelaius > Agelaius tricolor. The sequence continues at coordinate 2,890,493 of NW_027269279.1, forward strand.
TTTTCCTCTTTAGGTAAAAAAATTGGGAAACTGGATTATCCTGAGAACATGAACTGAGCACAGAGAAATGGTTTGGCACCTCACCCTTTAAGTCCATCCTTCATGCTCTAGTTCTATTATGAATAATAAGCTGAGCAGCTTAATGCAAAGCACTGGGATCACAAAGTTTTCAATGGGTTGTTCCAACAAAAACACAATCCGTGCTGTCCCAAACCCCAAGTTTTGCTCCGTGTAGCTGCTGCCTTCCCCTCCTGAGCCACCAATGCGACGACTGACAGAAATCTGCCAAGTCACTTTGAAGTAAAAACTAGTTGATTCTAGGGAAAAACAGTAATTAGTTGCACAGTACATAGAGCAGCCCTCCAGAAGCATACATGTGTATAAGGATGTTATTACAGGAGATAGGTGGGGAAAAGCACTCTTCCTGCTTTTTGCCTGGATTACAGGGATTTTTCCCAGGCGCCAACCCCTCCTACCCTTCCCTGTACTCCAGGCTGAGCCAGTTCCTTTCCCCACGCCCCACCAGAGCAGGAATCTCCTTTTCCAAGTGGATTATCAGCACGAGCAGCTTTTTTTTTTTTTTTTTTTAAGGAAAACCACACACATAACCGAGCGAGCCGCAGCCCCCGGCGCCGGGACCCGCTCCCAGCCATTGTGCTCCGCGCAGCCCCCCGGGCTCGGGCGCGGCCCCGCGGGGCTCCACAAAGCTCCGCCACAGGCCGGACGTGCCCGGTGCCCCGGGCCTCCCCTCCCCCCGGTATTCCGGGAAACCTCCGGGAGGAGGAGGAGGAGGAGGAGGAGGAGAAGGAGGAGGAGGAGGAAGCGGCGGCGCTGCGGAACAGCCCCGCTGCGGAAAAGCCGCCGGGGCAGGTGGCAGGGAGGGAGGCCCCGCCGGGGCTGCTTCCCTCCTCCATCCCGGTGCCCCCCCTCGCCATCCCGGAGGCACCGAGCGCTTCCTCTTCCCTCCCCCCAGGACCGCGTGCGGGAGCTCGGGCCCACCTGCCCCGTGGGGAGGGAAGGAGGGAGGGCTACAGGGGGACCGGACCCGTCCCCTCCCCGAGGCGGCGGCGGGTGGGTCGGGGAGGGAGGGAAGGAGGGAGGGAAGGGAAGGGAAGGGGGGTGGATGCGAGCCGCCCCCGGTACCTTGCGCTTCCTGGTCTCGGCCGAGCCGCTCCACACGAAGCACTGGTAAATCGCCCGCAGGTTCTGCTTCCAGTTCTCCACCTTGAAGCCGGTCACATGGCAGCACCCGGCCGCCGGCGGACTCATGTCAGACCCCCCCACATCAATCCGCCCGCACACGGGCCGGGCCGGCGGGCAGCGAGCCGGCCCCTTCCCCCGCCCCGCAGCACCGACACGGGCCGGGGCCCCCCCGCCCTCAGGGGCTCCGGCCCCTCACGCCGCCGCCGCCGGGGAGCCGCTGGCACATAGAGCCGGGGCTCCGCCACGGCCCCCCGGCTCCGAACAAAGCGCGGCGGGCGGGCAGCGCGCACTCCCTCCCGCCCTTCTCCCGCACACACAAAGATGGGGCGCTCTGAGGCGAGGAGAAGGAGGAGGCGGCGGCTGTAGCGGCCGCTGCCGCCCCCGGAGTGGCCGCCGCTCCCTTCTACCTCATAGAGGCCGCTGTAGAAGCGGCGGGCGGAGGGGAAGGGAGGGGATGGGGGCGCTGGCGGCGACGACCCCGGCCGCGGTGAGAGCGGGCGTGTGTGGGGAAGGGGGCGAGTCCCCGCCCGCCGCCGCTCCGGCTTCCCCCGCCGGCGCCCGCACGGCTCTTGTCCCTTTAAACCGCCCCCCCGCCTCCTTCGCCGGCTCCTTCCTCCTCCGCCTCGCCCGCGCCCCCCCCGCCCGCCGCGAGCAATGGTCCGAGCCGCTCACTCAACCCAGCCCGCCCGGCCCGGAGTGGGATAGACCAACGGGGAAGGTGCGGGAGGAGCGCCCCCTCTGCCCCGCCGCCCGCGAGGGTGGGAGCGGCGGGGGGAAGGAGCGCGACGATTGGTCCGTCCGCCTGTCAATCTACTCATTTCTAGCGTCTCATTGGTTCCTTTCCCTTTCTTCTCTCCCCCTCCACCCTTCCTACCTAGCATTTCCCCCGCCGGAAAAAGGCGGGACATCCCGGACGATTAACAGCTCATCTGACCAACGGACATAAAGGGTGGGGTCTATGTGTTGGGAGCGGCAGTATGATTGGTTGGGATGGACGTCAGTCACGCTGCAAGCGGAGAGCGGATTGGCTGCGTCCGCGAGGGGGGCGGTCCATACCAGAACGGCCTGCGCTGCTGTCACATCCGCTGGTCCCGCTCTCGCCGTTCCCTCAGTGGCTTCCTGAGGGGAGCGGGGTCTCCTGAGGGGAGAGCGATCCCCGGGCTCCTGGGAGGGCTCCGCGCCACGCTCCGACCGGCTCCCAGGACCATATATGGCCCCTCCATACCGCCAGCCTGCGTCCTGGTGTTCCACAGGGAAGAAACAAAAGCGGTGTATAACCAGAACTGGTGTTATTTCAGCTTTTTCCTATACAAGGAAATGGGAGGACAGTGAAAAATGTTGGGATCTGTACATAGTTTTCAGCTCGTATGCCACACACACTATAGGGTTACATAATGGAGTGAGGCAGGGGGGAAAGGATGGGAATTATGCCGTGGTTTCTCAAGAGTGAGAGTGGAGGCTTTGCAGAGGCTTCTTAGACAATCACTGCAAACGCTGTGCAACAAGGAAATAAGTGGCAAAGTGCCACCACGTTATTTCACCAATCCCATTTTTCAGTGCATGCTAATCCCATTCCTCAGAAGCTGCAACCTTGAAATCTTCACCTTGCAGATCCCCACATAGCGTCCAGTTTCCTGACCTGCTGCTGCAGCTTGCCAGAAATAAATACAAAAATTTGTGACAGTCACCTGAGGACTTTCCGTTTCCTCCAGAGGTGCTGCTGGTTTAAAAAGAAAGCAAGGTAAATAGTAGGAAGCTTGGTTTATGATCTGTACGTAGCTAGAAGGTTTGGTGGCAAAGCAGGGCTGAGCAAAGAGCTGGGTTTGTGCCCCCAGGCTGAGGCAGCAGCAGGACACGCTGTCCCTCTGCGTGGGACACCTGTAATTGCTGCTCCTCGTGGCTCACACTACTTATTAGCCTCTCCCAGAAATCCCTCTTCCACCCAGTCTGGGGATTATACTCCAGTGATAAACCTGGAATTGCCCCACAGGTGGAAAAATAAAGGTGCCAAGAGCCAGGAGAGGACCCGATTATCCCGCTGTGTACACAAATTGCACTGAATGTTTCAGAAGATTATGAGTGGAATGTGGAGGGAGGCTGTACCCTCTCTTTGACCCTGTGTAATCATTAGACCTATTAAGTCATCACAGTGCAGCCTACAGCTCCTTGGAATGGGAACAGCAATTGGTGCTGCACGTCCTTCCCGTGTTAACCCAACTTCCAGGAGAATTAACCAGTTTTCAAAAGCAGGAGTCAGAGCCAGGCCCCTTCCCTGAGAAAACCACCCTCAGAAAAGAGGGAAGTTAAGGATTACCAGCTCAAGGTGCATAGAAGGGAACAGGATGGGTGATTAGTGTCCTAACAGCATCTAATAATTATTCTCTGAATATTTCCAATTAAACAAAGCCTCCGATACTGCTACAGTCTAAATACAAGCAGAAAGTTATTCTTATTCTGCACCAACCTACTGTTACTAATCTGGGGCTTTTCTCCATGGCTACCACATCAAAACAGGAGATAAAGATAAAAGAGAGAATTTCTGCCAATGAAATTTAAGTCCATCTCACTGAAAAAACAGGATACCAAAGAGACAATACATATGTTCAAGGTCCTACAGACTCTGAAATTTTCACAGAGATTTCTCTGCCACTCTGTCTTGCAGAGTCCCTGTGTTTACTCCCTTTAGGGTGTGCTGTCTTATGCAGAAATAACAAGAATTGTGAGTTTAAATACAATTGCTTTAAGAAACACATATTTTAGTGGTTCTCTTTCAAAGAGAGAACCTTTGAAAAAATACTGATCTTTCTCTGGCCACTTCCAGAACAATTAGCACAGTTACCTACTCTTGTCCTGGAGGTTTCTGACCCTGCTGAGGGTGTGAGGAGCATCCTCTGAGCCACAAAGGACCCACATGGAGGATCCCACATGGAGGACACCCATCCTGGACCCCACCTGGTGAGAGCCACTGTAACTTCCCAAAGGCAGCAATGTAGAAATTTAAAGATCAACTCTTAGGGGACATTTCCAAAGTGTAGGTGTTACCTTTCAAACTTAAAGCTCCCCCAGGGTTCCCTTGGCACCTTATCTCCATAAAAGGGGTTTACTTATGCTAGAAATTCAACTTGGGCTTCTTGTGGTAAATTGGAACCAGAGTAAAAATCCACTTAGGAACAGTGTAGAAAACAGTGGCTTTTGAGATTTTTTTGAGGCCAGCTCCTGATTTGGGGGGCTTGAGGCAAAACTCTACACATGTCATTAAACCCTTTGCTTTCTGTCCTGTGAAGACACCAGAATCTTTCCTATGAAGTGTAAAAACTTCCAACTGTACAAACACTTCTTGCTTGTTGCAGCCCACACACTAAAGGCGACACAACAGCACAGAGCAGCAGCCAAAACAAAACAGGAGTGGAAAACAGTGACAACATTTTGTCAGGTAGTAATTGTCAAATCAGGGCCTGCTTGCTGCACACACACACACACACACACACAAGTTTACAAGTTTGCTGTAGTTTAATTCACTCTTGGGCATAGCTTGGGAATGTTTCTAGAAAAAAACCTTTTGGTGCAGCAGATAGCTTGGGAAAGGATTTGCCTCTGGGGGGAAGAAGCAGTTTCATTCTCTCCTGTGTCTCTTAGAAGAATTTTTAATTTTAAAGCATTGATGATTATGCTAATTAGTGCTTACCCTCAAATGCCAGTGGAATATAAATGTTGATAGTAGCTAAAACACACTGCAAATGTGCAGCAAAGTCTTCCTCCAGAGAGGCATCTGCGTTCCATGATAGCTCAGCTGGGGAGAAGCAGCATTCTTCACATGGAGGAGCAGAGTAACTGCCTCTTCTATCCATGTCATCCCAAGGTGGCACTTCTAGGCTCCTCTAGATAGCCATGAATCAGCTGTCACCTCATCACCTGGGCATGCTCTGCCATGATATGTGTTAAAATGTCCAGTTTCATTCTTAGGTAAACAGGAACCTTTCCCTTTGTCCAGGTGTGTGAGCAGCATCAAGGATTTGGGTAGGATTCCTCCCATAACCCTGGATTACAAGTGGAGCTGGCCTAAGTTTGGACCTGCAAGAGGCTGAAGGCCCTGGCTCCACAAGTGGAATTGAAAGGGGGTGTTCAGGAGCTTTGCTCCTGCAAGCACAAAGGCTCTCCATGCTAATAACCAGTACAGAATATGGGAAGATTCCTTAGTACCTCTCCTGCTTTTTTTCAGGCACTCTAAAAATACAAGTTCTTCCACATTCTAAAAGGAAAGAACTTACAGAACTACTATGCTTACCTAAACACACACAGAAAAATATTTCAAAGCCTAAAAATAACACTATTACCTCTTAAAAATTACCCTATTTTTAATCTTCAGGATTTTTTTTTCCCCTGAGCTCAACTCTTTTGTCATCCAAGCATTGTAAACTTCCATGCAAGTAGGACTGCCATTGCTTAATCCACAGGCTTTAAAGCAGATGAGGCTGAATGTCTGGCTGCAGGGCTAAAAGCTCTGGAGATACCAGAGGCAGAATCCATTGTGTGATTCTGCCTGAAGCTGATTGCTTCTGAATCCCTGTGAAGTTCAGCTGAGTTACCTCAGACACCTGAAGGTTTGTAGGGGAACACTGGTACCTGTCATTTATCTTGGGGAAGGAATACTGACCTTGCTACAAAACCAAAGGGGTTGGAAAGTCCCAGCTATGCCAGCTTCTCTAAAAAGCCTGGTTTTCATCCCAGTCCATCGGTAATGGCACCTGGTAGGTGCCAGAGCAGAGATTTCCACATGGCTCAGTCTTAGCTTAGGACACAGTGGTTTCTTGAATCCACAACATTCCATGATAAAGGATTGGTTCAGCTGAGCAGATCCTGCCAGAAGGATGATTGTCAGTCCCAGGGCTGCACAGACAGGTGGATTTCAGTGGTTAAAGCTGACTTTGGATTCATGGCCCCCGTATAGCAAATTTAAAGGTACTGACTCTAAAATTCCTTGTCTTTGAGATCTTTTGCAGACCTCTTCAAAGCAGTGCACAAGACTCCAAGGATTCATGGCCTGTGGATTGAAAATAGTCCTAGAAAAACACAATGCCTCTGCTTATTTTTCTGCAGATCCCTCGTTAGATTTCCCGTCAGCGCTGTCAGAGGGTGAAATCTTGGCCCCAGCTGAACTCAACAGGAATTTTGCCACCGACTTGAATGGAGCTAAAATGTCATTCCTGCTATTTGTCAAAGCAATTACATCCAGACAATACTTTTAACATCTGGCTTCAAGTGAACACACAGAGCAGTTCACTCCCTCAGCCTCTGAAGACAACACAGGACATTGGCTATCTCCATAAGAAATGAAACATTTGTCCTTGGCAAGCTGCTTGTAATGAAGAGGGGATCCATCCAGTGACATCCAGGAACCAAGTCCCTGTTCCTCAGCCTATAGTTATTGGCAATAGCATCAATAGATTTTCTGTCACTTTCTGGGAAGAATGTCAAAAGCACCCATGTACTGTTGCAAGTCATTCTCTTGTAAAAACTTTGTTTAGAACAGCAGATCTGGCCTCATCTGTGGTTTCTCACAGACAAGGGGGGTTTTCACCCAGTTCATCTCCTGTTTCCCAAGGCACTGGAAGGTCCCTTCATAGGTCAGGGAGCAGCATTTCTATCTAAACCTTTCTCTGAGTATGGTGGTCAAAGGTAAGGCTGAAGGACAACTGATTATAGGAGAAAAAATGGTGTGAGCTCATTTCATTTTCTAAAAACCCACCTGAGACAAGGCAATATTGATTTATTGCAAAATATAAAGGTTAGGTCAACCTCAAGTGGGGCACACCTTCTCCTGGTAGGAAAAAATGAAATCTTATATATAGGATTACTTGATCAGTGGTGATTAGAAAAATTTATTTGAATGGGAAGAATCACAGGATCATAGAATGATTTTGCTTGGAAGAGATACTGAAGATAATCCAGTTCCAGCCCCATGCTGTGGTCAAGGACACTTTTCACTAGAACAGGTGGCTTCAAGCCCCGTCCAACCTGGCCTTGAACACTTCAGAGATGGGGCATCCACAGCTTCTCTGAGTCACTGGATGATGTCTGGAAGAACAGAGATGTACAAAGAGAGGGGTTTTTATGCATCAGGTAGGCAGGGATCTGTTCCCAGCTGGTGAGCTGCTGTACTGCTCACCTGTGCAAAACCAGCTTCCCTTGGTCTCCTTCCATCCCCTGGGATGCAAAGCCAAACTCAGTCACCAGCATCTGATGAGCCTTAATTCCCAGCACTTAAATAATTAGCTTCTCAAATGTACAAAAACAACTCTCATTTTCTGGATTAATGAGGGGAGCTGGGTTCCACTGAGCACAGCTATTATGGAGCTGCTAATGCAGGGTTGGATTCCATGGCTGCCACTGAGCACGGAGCCCTGGGACAGCAGGAACACGGGGAGAGCAACGCTGCAGGGCAAAGTGGGAGCCAGCAGGGGAAACCCTGGCACTGCTTGGTGGGTTTATGCAGGGAGGGTTTGATTTCTGGGTCTGCTGAGTCTCCTCGTTGATGATGATGCCACATAACCCAGATGAAGGCTGAAGCTCAGGCAGATGCCGAGGGTGGGGAGTTTGCTTTAATCACAGGTCAGGTAAAGGCAGTTTCTGAAGCTGGGTAACAAAAATGTGACACAAACAGAAACCTAAATCTTAGGATGTCACACAGCAGCTTCTGCCCAGTTTCTGTAGCCAGAGCAGTAGGGAATGGTGAGGAGCTGGAAGGCTACAGTGGAACTGGAATATTCTTGTCCTCTGTGTTCATTTGGCTGAGAAGTTGGTAGGAAACTGGTTACAAAAAGTCAATCTTGCCTCATTTTGGCAGGTACAGGCATCTAAACTCATCAAAACAGACTTCTGTTCTCTCTTTGGGATCTTGGCACAGGGCTGGCGAGTTTGTTTTTCCCAAATGGAAGGAGAGGGAACTGAGGAAATGCCAGCCTGCAAAGGCTGCCTTGCTCTGCCCTGGGAGGTTTAAACTGGGGCCACATGACATGGACAGCTCAACACTGTTGGGACTGTTCCCTTCCTCTCTCTGTGTCCCTGCTTCCCTGCCTTGTACATGGAATAAGGAGGAGAGAAAAATTGCAAAATCAGGGAATTTGAGATGCAACTGCAGCCACTCAACAAAGTCATGCAGCTTCTCAGAGAACTGGAGATCAAAAGGCCTGGAGTGTTGATTTCCTCAAATTCTTAAGCCATCAAAGAGCCCTTCAGTACATGTCATTCTCCCCCACCCATTAGTACATCCCAGTTAGTGGTCATGCAGCCCTGGATGTGGATTTGGGGCTAAATATCTTCTCACACTGAAGATCTCCTCCAACAACATGGCCTCAAGCACATAACATCTGTCACATTTGCAAACCAAACCAAACCAAAACTTTTGACCTCTGTAAGACAAGTCTGAAATTGCAGTGGAAGCCCTGGGTTAATCAAGAACCTTGGTGAAGATATAGCAGGAGTTGAGAGGTTAACAGGGAAATTCATGGAACTGAGATGGTTTATGCAGAAAAGTTCCTGCTGCATTCAGTGCCAGGCACCAGGGACACCAGGGACCTGCAGGTGCTCAAGAATCTCAGCACCTTCCCCAAGCAGGAGCACTTCCCTGGAGGTGGCCATTCAAAATTAAGCTCCTTTGAAAATGCATGGATGCTGCCTCTCATGTCAGGGCTTGTTGGACCACTGACTCCAGAGGAGTAATTTAGCTGAAGCAATCAGGAAATAATTATTACAGTGGAGAGTTAAAAGACAGTAATTAAACTGTATAAATAAATAACTGAAGTGACTAAAAAAGTCCACCCAAAGCCTACTTTTGGAGCACTATTTAATGTAAATGAATCACTTAGTGGACAATACAACAATCATCTGTTCAGCTTCTCTTCATTATCAAAAACAATACAGAAGGATTGGCAGGGAATAGCCATGTGCCAGAGGGAGCCCTTTAGGAAATACCACAGAATCTGGACTGGCTTTTGTCTGTTCTTCTATTGTGTTCTGACAATGCTCTGCTAATGAATGTCCAACGTCATTTCAGTTGTCTTTTTTTTTTTTTTTTTCCCCCAAAACCAGATCAGTGGCAATCTTGGCCTTCTAGGGTTGCTTGTTCCTGTTGGGAAGACTTCCACACATTATGTATCAGTTCAGCCAAGGTCCAAGAGGCTGAGGATGTGTTGTCTCAGGCCCTCTGGGAAATCCCACTGTAGCTGATGAGACAAAATCCTTTGATTTGGGCAAAAATCCACCAAGTTTTAAAGAAATCATCACATATCTCTGAAAGATGCAGTATTTCAGTGAGTTGTATACTCAGTAAATTTGTCTTTTGTTACTCTATTTGAAAGGACAATAATCTCATTCTGAGAAACAAGCTGCTTTTCCATAGGGAGTATTTGCACTGATCATTCCCAGCATTATCATGGGAGTTATCTGCAGGAAGCTGCAGGCTAAAGGGAATCCCCAGCAGGAATCTGGGGAGCTAAACCCAGCAGACAGACACCCATGCTAGAACAAACATAGGTAAGACAACACCAAGCACTAAAATGGTGTCACTATGTCTCAGAATTGATAATCCACTGACATTCCCATCTCTGAGGAGTTGCTGGTTTGGAATAGCTCCAAGTTCCCACCTGAGGGTGCAGCAGGTACCCAGAGGGGTTCTCTTTTCTGACCTGGCTCTTTGGCTCACTCCTGCATTGCTGCTGCAACTTTCAGCTCCTGCAGCGCTGCTGGTTGGACTCTGAGGAGCCCTGCAGTGCAAAATCACTGTGACAGTCTGACTTAAGAAAAAAGGACAACAGTGATACACTTAAGAAAATAAATAGGCTTTTCTGCTGAGAAAATGCACGTGGAATAGAACCCAGATTTCACTTTTCAATGCTGTCTCTGAGGCTGTTTTATTTTGTATTAAAGAAAATCTGAGGCTCTGCAGCAAATTTCTGCAGCCAGGGTTTTCTGTCAAATCCAGTGACAATGGAGGATGTGGGTTTCTTGTTAAAGCTATCTAGAATTTGAGATAGAAATGCACACTTCATAAAATCTTGCTCTGAGCTCAGTCTTCCAAATAAAGCAGAGATGGCATCAAACCCTCCAGGGCCTTATGCCTGCAAAATCCCCACCAAGTTGACTGCAAGCTTGGTGAGCAATTTGGGAGTTTTACTCACAGCATGAACTCAGAATGCCACTGAAGGTGGGACCTGAGGGTTGACAGCCCCTCTGGGGGCTATTTCTGCTATTCCTATTTCCAGCTTCTCCTTGGCCTTCAGCTGGAGATCACTGGGGCTGCAGGATGGGTGGCACATCTCCCCGTGTCACCACAATGCTCGGAATAGCAGCAGAACCTGAAATGATTGCTGGCTTGGATTGGGGATGCACAGCCCAGCTGCCACCTCGGGGCAGGACTGGCACCTCTGACAGCGAGCTGGGCCAGCAAGAGCCAAAATCCACCCTCCTGGAACTGCTGCACTCCTTGGGAGGCACCAGTAGTGTTACAGCCACCTCCAGACTTACAGATCTTGGGACCTGCGAGGCCAAGCTGCCAGGTGGTTACAGCACCCTAAAACTGCAATCCTGAGGGCTGCCCTTTCACTAAAATAATCTGTCACTGGGCTTGGGCAGAGGAGGAAAACTGCTGAGCTTCTGATAAACAGTAGTTCATTTTGCAAGATCGTTGCCACCATTTGCACTAATTGACACTTTTTTTATAGTAATCTCTGTTAAAACACAGAATTTATCAAGTATGCTTTTGGTAGGAAAAGAAAAGCTGATTTTGTTAATGCTCAGTATATTAAAGGCATCATCCTTATTTTGGGAGAAAGAAAACCCAAAATAACTACCCTCCCTTGTTTAATAAACTTCCCCTAAAATATATTTTAAAAAATTTATTCAGTAAAGTTCTGTTCCTCCCTGCTCTGGTTAAGAATTCTTTTTGTTAGTCCCTCGAGTGGATGCTTAAGTCAGGTCTCGCTGTAATTACACACCTCGCAGCAGTGCGGGAGACTTAATTAAGAGAGTCACTGGAGGTGTGTTGTCAGACAGACACAACCCAGGGCCGCTGGAGGAGGCACCAGCATCCAGCTGCAATGGGCATGTTGGGGAAGAAAATTCAAGTTTGCAGAAGATTTTGAGATCCTACTAAAAAAAAAAAAAAAAAGAAAAAGAAAAGAAAAAAAAAAAAAAAAAGCAGCGTGGACACACCCAGCAGCCTCTGTTCAAAGCCCCTCAACTCCATCATCAGGGAGTCTGTGGTTTTAAAAATCTCTCTGTACTCACCAGGAGACGCTCTGCCACACGGCAAGATTTCAGATTCTCTCCTCCCCTCCTCCCAAAAGTGTGACTCACCAGTTTCAAATGGTGACATTTCATTCCCAAACTATTCCGGGAGCAGCTGGCTCCATAGCACATGGGGATGTGGGGAGAAGGGAGGAGGGAAGGAAGAGCCAGCTTGCACAGTGCAAACCACTCATTCTCTCCCCCACACAGGTATGTTGCTTTTACATCTCAGAACCACGTAATTTGGGACACGCTGGCAAATTCCATCGGAGGAAAACAATAAAACAAGCACATTTCAGGGGGAAAACAACAAAAAAAATCTGCACGCGCCAGTGATGCAATTCCTGGGTCACCAAACCCCTTCCCTGTCAGGCAGGAGGGACTGGGAGAGGGGTTTGCTCTCCAGATGGGAGATGTGAGGAAATGCCCTGTCCCCCCTTCTCACTGGGTGAATTTCTGTGTGATCAGGGTCAGGCTTTAGTCAGCATCAATATCTTAATAACGATGAACAAATGCATGTGCAGTGGGACGCTAACAGGGGAATGGCACAGAAATCCGTGTCAGCCCCGGTCCCCAGAGGAGTTTTGTGTCCCACTGCAGTTCGGCATCGCTGTGTCCCTGCTGTGGGGACATCGCTGCCATGAGCGCAACGTCCTGCATGTGAGGAGTGAGGTGCTGCGGGCACACACAGGATTCTGCAGGCACAGAACCCCGGGAAATTCCGAGCGGGGAGGGACCCACAGGGATCACCGAGCCCGACTCGGACGTGATCGGCCCAGCCGGGGATCGAACCCTCCACCTTGGCGTTGGCAGCAGCGGCCGGGGCGGTGCTGGGGGCAAGAGCGAGGTCTGGGGCTGTGACTGAGCGTGGCTGTGGGGTCAGAGCTGGCACCCAGCCCCAGCCCCATCTCCAGCCCAGCCCCAGCCTCAGCCTCAGCCCCAGCCCCAGCCCATTCATCGACGTTCGCCAAAGCGGGGAGGGAGCTGTGCGCGATGGGACCCGCCGGCAGAGCCGGGGTGCCCGCGGGCACTGGCACAGCCGCCTGGCACCGAGGCACTGGCGACACCACTGGGGCTGCAGGGACCGTCCCCAGGGAGGCGACAGCCCCAGGGAGACGTGGCGGGGGCCCAGCCGCTGGTTCTCCCCGTGTGTGCCGGATTGGAACAGGCTGTCACAGCCCAGCCCAGCCCCGTGCATGTCTGCACAGGAAATGTTTGATTACAGCTTCATTCATCCCCTCGGCTGCCGTTGGAAAAGGGGACGCTGTTCCTGTGGCTTTCTCTGCCCGGCAGCAGCCTGGGACCTTGTGCTGCCCAGATCCAAGCCTAATTCCTATTTTTTCCTTGGGGGAGCCCCACTGAAAGCAGCGCTCATTCACGAAGAGGAGCTGCTCGCTGCTCGATCCAGGCATGCAGCAGCAATGACCTTGGCTAGGTAACCATCTCCTGAATACAAAAATGGATATAAAAGCAGCAATCACCTTTTTAAAAAACACCCAGTTTTCTGCTAAGGTAGGGAAAGGCAGTGGTTTGTTAAATAAATGCGTCTGTCAGGGCTGGATTTCTTTCCCAGCTTCCCTAAATGCCCTTCACCAGCAGAGAGGGGGAGGGGACCTGCTCTTTGAAGCCTTTTCCTTATGGGAATAGAAAACACGGAAAGAATTCAATTCTCTGCCACAGCCCAGCAGCGCTGATCCACACTTCAAACCCCAAAGCCCGGGAGCCCGGCGGGCTGGTGGGTGCTTGGAGCCTGCAGTACCACAGATTAGCCTTGTTCGATATCCAGCATCATTAAGTGTCCCCCGTGGTGTTAAAGGCAGAAAAAGGGGCAGGAATGGAGACTGGGGAAGAAAAAATTAGGAAATTCTGTGCAGAAAGAACTGCGGTTATCCAAATCTTTGATCAAAGCACCATCTAGTGAAGAACAGGCTCCTTGCAGCTGGCAGCGCTCTGGGCAGCTGCACCAACATTTGCCTTTCACCACAAGTTTGCTGCTAAAAAACCCCAAAATCACCCAAATATGAACAGCTCGTGCTGGATCCGAACGATCAGGAACATGCCCCAAAAATTGCTGCTCTCTCCTTAAATCTTTCTGAGTGGAAACGCGTTCCTGTGCTCCCCTGATCTCCCACCAGAGAACCTCAGCCCCCTGAATCCTGCAGGGAACGAGGCACCACAGGAAGAGAAGGATTTCCATGTTGTAGTTTGGGAGCTAAGGAAAAGAAAAGGTAAGGGAGCGGTCCAAGGTCGTGCAGGAAGCCAGAGGCAGATCCGGGAATAGAGATCAGCCACCCTGGACCCAGGGATGCCTGAACAATAGCACAGCCTCTCCCTCTGCTGTCATTTAACTCCTTCCTGACCCACCCAAACCCAGACAGGGGTGGGCTCTCCTCTCCTCTGCAGATGTGTCTGCACCTTTACAGCTCTTGGGGGGCCCAACCCTCAGCCTGGTCCTGCTTTCCCTCCTCCAAACCAAGTAAAGGCAGCAGGGAAGGGCAGGGCTGGGTGAGAGCAGTGAAGCTGCAGGTAGGAAATACTTCTGTACAGCTGGCCTGTAGGTTCTCTCATCAATTAAAACAACCACAATTAGCATCTATTTATGGAAATGGTGCCTCAGCTTTGCCATTTCTGTGTGTGACAGAACATCACTCTCTCCCCTGGAAGCATTCAGCTCCATTAAAGTGGCTGTGGAGTGTGGGGATCTGCAGGAGGAGAGGAGATTGCTGCCTCTCCCTCTTCCCCAGCTCTTGGGTTATCTGCAAGGATTGGGGATTTGCAGCACGATCACACATCAGAAATGCAGTTTCACTAAGTCTACACTGTTCTCACACTGAGCTTGGAAATGCTGCAGTGCAGGCTCTGGAGGAGACAGTAATTACAAACAAACCTTATAGAAAATAGCTGGGAAAGAAAAATAATACTCAGGTGGTGGAAAAAAACTGAACTGAACCTGCAGCAAAATTCTCCCAGAGACAAGAGCTGAGAGAAATAGTGACCAAGTACCCAGAAAGTTCTCTGAAAGGAGTTTGATGTCCTTGAGTCAGAGCCCAGGTCCAAACCAGAACTACAACTGAGGCAAAAGTTAAGAACATTTTCTTGGGTCACTGTCTGAAAGGGACACAGACAAATCTGCAAACAGCTGCAGGGGCAAAGAACTGGAAAAGCCCTGAGAAGCCCTTATTTGTCTGTTTTCCATCCTAGGTCTGCTTTCCCCCCCCCCCCCTACCACCCCAGAATGTTTTCATTGACTCCAGTGTGGGAGCAGGGAGGGGAGGATGAGAGTCTGCACCCTTCTATGAGAGGCTGAGACAAGAAAATCTTTAATCCTGCCACAGCCCTTGGAACATTTACATCTCCCAGCCACAGGCATTGTGAAACTGGGAACTCTCAGTTCAAGCTAGTTCAAGGATGTTTTCCCTGGGGAAGGGTTTTGTTACCCTGTGGGGATTTCTGCCCAGATCTTTGCTCTTAGGGTAAGCAACCAAAGCTTTTCTTACAGAAAGAAGCTGCATCTTATACTCCTGGAAAAAGAAAAAAATGACAAATAAGAGCCCACAGGAACTAGGGCACAAAATTGCTGCCCTAGAGATTAGGGTTAAAAGGCTGCAGATCTGCATTCAGTGATTGCAGATGTCACCAAACACAAGTGCAAACTCAAATCCTTGAGTTTGGAGATTTTTTCTTTTCTCCCCGTCAAGAATGAGCTCCTGCACTGCAAGAGGGCAGCAACAGAACAGCAGGATGTTTGTCAAGGAAGTGTTAACATGCTAAAAGGATTCCAGCCCTCTGCAGTTGTGGCCTGACAAAATGAGAAAGGAAAGAGATTTGAGTGCAAATAAAACCAACAAGCATAGTTTTACATGATGCCAACATTTACCGGTTGGGGCTTGCCCAGTCTGCAAACCAGTCCTAGATTTGGGGGAGAGTCTTCACTGGTGGTTCTGAGAACAAAGACATGTTGACATCAGTAAATCTTCTAATCCCAGTGCATGATGTGTCAATGAGCAGCTTTAAATCAGAGGTGATTTTCTTGCTAATTACATTATATTAACCTAAGGAAATTGAATCCCAGTCAAAGCAACAAAGTCAACCTTTACTCCACTGACTTTGCAGCTGCAGCTCCAATCTGAGCTTTTGCTGTGGGACTTGGTTTCAATCAGCTCTGCCAGCACCTGCCAGCCTGGGAGAGAGCATTTGAGCAGGTTCCTGTTCCAATAAGCACCTGGGAGATGCCAGGGAAATGAGCAGAGCAGCCTGGGCACAGCTCTCAGGTCACTGCTGTGCTGTGCATGAAGCTCCAGCTCTTGCTGCCCCACCTGGGTGGGCAAGAAGGACTGAAATGGCTTTTTCCAGCTCTGAACCAACTACAGCTCCCAGTAAGGCTGCCATGGCATAAACTACCTTCTTCTGGGGTTTATTTTTCGATTTAATTTGTGTAAATAAAATGATTGATTCTTCCATATCATTACATATTGTCCCTGAAGTCAAAAAAGTGCATTATCATCCTTCCTTTCAGACAGAATTTTTTAGGAAGATTTTGAATTATTTTCTCATTTTTTCCCTGAAATATTGATCCCTTACTAATCATGAACCAGCATTGAAGCTTTGAATTAATTTCAGTGTTTTCCCTATTAGAAGAGATGAGCAGAAAAAACTTACCATAAAAATGGATGATAAAACCACCTTTCAAAGAACTGCTGCAAAAACCCTGTCCTTTATCTCTCTGCTGAGCACAGGGAAAGACATCTGGGATTAAATACCCTTGGAAACATTTCAGTATTTCTGATTCCTCTGTAAATGGAATCACAAAAACCTCACAAAATCCTTCACTAAGAGCAATGCCCTGTGCCTTTCCTTCCTCAGGGCAAGAATCCTGACACATTTGGACTTTGGGCTTTTGGGATCAGTGGGGCCAGGTTTGTGCCCTTATCAGTGCCAGGGGATTTACAGCTGCACATCCAAGCCCTATTTCTGCACAGAGCTCATGGAAAATCAGAAAAATTTGGGTTTTTCCCCATCACAGATTTGAAAAAGGCTCTGCAGAAATGTCTATTTTCTCTTACAGGAATTTACTGCTGTTTCTCACAGTCACACCTTGCACAGTCCTGTCCTGTGCCAATGTCACCCTCAGGGTGGGATTTTGGGGGTGTCCTGTGCCAATGTCACCCTCAGGGTGGGATTTTGGGAGTGTCCTGTGCCAGTGTCACCCTCAGGAGGGGATTTTGGGGTGTCCTGTGCCGATGTCACAGTGCCCGAGCTCTGAGGGGAGAGGCTGTGGAGCCTCCCTCCCTCACCGGCCATATTCCAGAGCAACCCTGTTCCGTGCTCTGGGACGGCCCTGAGCAGGGAGGCTGAACCCACGCCCCACAGTCCCTTCCAGCCTGACCCCTTCGGGATTTTGGGATTCTGGGACTGAGGGCAAGACCCACCCGGCGGGGACCCCGAGAGGGCGGAACCTCTGATTGCATCGCCGCTTCCGGAGGGGCTGCACAGGCGGGGGGACAGGTGAGGGCAGCTACTCTCCCACAGCCACTTCCGGTTGGCGTCACGGGGAGAGGAGTCCGGGCGGAAGCGACCCGGGCCCACTTCCGGCGGTGGCCATGGTGACGGCGGCGGCCAGGTGGGGACAGAGGGGACAGGGAGGGACGGGGGGGACACCCGGGAGGGGCCGGGGGGCTGCGGGGCTCAGGGGAGCGCGGGAGAGCTTGGGGGAAGGCGGCGCTGGAGCGCGCAGGGACGCCAGGCGCTCTCCGGGACAGAGTTCACCGCTGGTACCGACATTAAAAACCCAATTACAGATAAATTAAAAACCCAATTACAGATAAATCAGGGACAGCCGGCCGTCATGGTCTCACGGAGGTTTAGGTGGCTCTTGATTTGGTAAATGTCTGCAAAAGGCTTTGTCTGGAACAACAAATGTTTGAGTTTTCTGATCAGGCCGCCGTTGTTTCTGTCCCGAACACCAACGGAGGAATTCCGTGTGGGAGGGAGGGAGGGAGGAATTACACTTTGGAATTACACTTTGTACCTGAGTAAAAGGGGCAGGAAGATAAGAGAAAACGATTTCATAGAATCCTAGGCTGGCTCGGGTTGAAAGAACCTTAAATCCCCTCTCATTCCACCCCTGCCAGCACCTTCCACTAGACCAGGTGGGATTCCAGGTAATTCCTCAAGTCCGGGCTGGTTTCTGGGTGCTGCAAACAAATTTTTTCCCTTTTTGCTGCACATTGGGTTGAAGAACTCGGGCAGGATGCACTGAAGGACTGCAGAGATCCAGCAGAGGCTGATGCTTCAGGTAATGCCTGGCTGGCTTTGGGAATTCCAGCTTTCTTTGGAAATTCCAGCTGGGCTGTTCTCTCCTCCTGCTCCCTGTTTGGATGAGGAGCTCTGCCCAGTTGCTGCATTCCTCCTGAGCAGTTTTTACTGCTTTCAGCGTTTGAGC
This sequence comes from Agelaius tricolor, assembly GCF_023055355.1. NCBI lineage: Eukaryota > Metazoa > Chordata > Aves > Passeriformes > Icteridae > Agelaius > Agelaius tricolor. The sequence continues at coordinate 2,908,422 of NW_027269279.1, forward strand.
TCACTCTGTTTTCTCGGTGTGGGGGTTGAATTCCCCGTGCCCTGGAAAGGTCAGGGCTGTGTTCCCTGGGTTTGTTTTTAGAGGCAGCCCGGGCTGGGCTGGCATTGGACACTTGCTTGGATCGCTGCCAGTTCCACATTTAACTCGGGGCTGTCCTGAGGCAGCACCGAGGCAGCTCCAGCTCAGAGCCACTGTTGGTGAGCCCCTTCCTTTCTCAGGTAGGACCTTGTGCTTTCTTCAGACTAAAGCTCTCACTCAAGCCCACAGGGGCTGTGCTTTTTTCCTTAGGAAAACCAGTTTTTCCCCCCCTTCCTTTTATCCCTCAAGCCGTTGGGTTTGGGGTTGCAGCCTCCCAGCTGGTGCCACTTGTCACCTAAAGGACAATGTGATTCTGGGACCCTGGAGCTGCACAATCAGCTTTATTCCCCCCTTGTTTGGGGAAGCTTCCAGGGGTTTGGTTCTTTAGGATCTGCTCTCATCTTTGCACCCTTGACCTTATTAATGAATAAGGTCATTAATCTTTGTTCTTTGAGAAACCACTGTCCTGGCTTTTATGGGAGAACACCCAGTTTTGTTTTAAAGGGAAAGTTCTGGGTTTATTTTTAATTGGATGATTGTAATTTATTCTATGGGAATAAATCACATTAATCCAATTAAAGTGGATAAATGTGATTTAAAAAGTTTCAAAAAAAGTCTCCTGTCACCTGTATCTGCTGACATTATCAGTGTTCTTATTTCTGCTCTCTGGTAACCTGCATGTCCCAATCCTGCCCTTTGGGATGGAGAATTGGGAATTGCAGGACTTGGGTTGCAGTTAATGAGCAGAGGCTCCTCCCAGGCTGAAACTTGGTGTAATAAACATTACCTGTTAAAAACAGAGGGGTTTTTCAGCCTGAATACCCAAATTACTGAACAGAGGTGATGATGGGGTCTCAGACCTTGGAGCAGGAGGCCTGGGATGGTGAATGCATCTCAGATGAGGGGTGGCCCCCACGTGTCCCCCACCCTCACCCCCATTTTCAGTGTGACACAGCATTTCCTGCTCTGGGCTGCCTTTGGCTGCTTCAGTGTCACCTAAAGTTGGGGTTGTGATAGAAGCAGGTCAGGAAATCAAAGCAAAACTTGTTGCTGTGGGTCTGAAGTGTTACAGAAGTTTTTCTGTCCCAAATGATTTATTCAGCTGGGTTGTGCTCTCTCTCAAGTCTGACTGATCTGAGATTTTCTTTGTTTTGGGGTTTTTTTATAAGAGGCCATTTGAGCACCTTGGAAGAAGGCACTGCATCTGCATTCCCCCAAAAATATAAATATAAATATAAATATAATATAATATAATATAATATAACCAATATATTAATATATTTATATATTATAGATTAAATTATATATTATATAAAATAATATATTATTTATATATAATATATAAATTATATATAATATATATTAAATATATAATATACATAAATATATAGATAAAGATATATAAATTATATATTAAAATATATAGAGGGATTTACATCTCTGATTGGCAAATCCTTGTCTCTCTGGCTCCTCTCCTTCTCTTCCCCATCCCATCTTTCCCCTGCCCAGAGCTGTTACCTGTTGGCTCAGGCTCCAGCCTGGGAGCTGCCAGAGCAGCTGTTGCTCCTGCCTGGGTTCTTGGTTTGCTGCAGCCCTCAGGCAGAGATGGACAATCTGCCCAGTTCCTGTGTATAGCATGAGAAAAAGGAAAGAAATGCAATAAAAGATTAGAAATATTTGTCAGATCTCAGTGTGCTTTAGTTAGGAGAGGTGTCAGGAAAGGCCCCTCTTCTCAGTTACCTTTGCACCTGCATTTCACTGAAACCACAGCAGGGCCAGATTTTTCCAGTGCCTCATGAAGGAAGTGCCAGTGCAGCTGTCAGCTCCCACTTGGGAAATAATGAAAGGGCCTGAATGTGGGCTGGGGATTTTTTTTTTTATTCCAGAATGTCCTGTAAGCCCAATGTCAGCACAGCACCTGCTGTCCCTGCCCACACTTTGTGCTGTGAATCTCAAGAGACCTTTGAGAGAGCAAAAAAAGGGAAATCATAGAGAAGGCAGCTGCTGAGCATGAACCAGTCAGGAGAACCTTTTCATCCAGCCTGAAAATCCAGTGGGCTTGTGTCAGAACATCTCTTTCACAGGAATTATTCCAGGGAAGATCCATTATCTTATGCCAAATGAACTGTCCCAGTCCCTGGCTGCAGACCAGTGCCAAACACACCCTGTGTGCACTCCCAGACTCGGGTGCAGGAATAAGATGCTGTGCAGTGCCTGAGCTGAATCCTCCTTTGGTGTTTCTGCTTTCCCACTCTGGGCACACTCCCTGTGCCTGGGCAGCTGCTGCTCTGGTGTCTCCCTGCATGATCCACACTGCATCCCACCAGGAAGGACTTGAGACACACAGGAGTCACTTTGGGAATGGGAAGCTCCAAAGGACCCCAAGAAGATTTGTGTTCTACCTTGGTGGTTTTGTTTTTAGACCTTGCCAGGTTTATTTAGAGCTGTCTTTATATGTTACTTTATTGTGTTCCAGCTGTAACCCCAGAAATAGTTATTTTATTCAGTTCACTACTATTTCAGCAAGCTGTTCACTGAGCAGCTATTTGAGGAATTCTCTCCAAGCCCCTGATGGGTATCTGGAAGAGCCTGACATTTTCCACATTAGCTGTGTTCCATGGCATGCAGAGCCTCTGCCATCCCCTCAGTGACACTGAATTCTGCCTTAGCATTGTAGTTACCTCTTGTTTCCTGCTTCTCATGCTCTCCTTGTGTTTGAAGGAACACAAGTTGTGTGCCCAGAATTTCCCAGTATCTTCCCAGTAAAGGCCTGTCTTGCAGTTCAGACTGCAAGAGTTCAAACTCTGCCTGCATGAGAAAGAAGAAGGGAAGGGAAAATACCCTGATGTTTCATTGTGACTTCATGTGTGACCCAGAAGATTTCAGGAAGGGGTTGTAATTAACTGTACTCTTACACCAAGCTTTGATAAAAGCTCAGGGATATACAGAGGGAAAATTAGTGGCCTTTTCACAGGAGTCCCACTTGCTCTTTGGCCCTTAGTAAGCTGTCACATAAACTCTCTTGAAGGAATGGCTTAGCAAGGAGATTAGGGCTATGCCTTGGTATCAGAATCCAATCCCAGGATGAGATTTCAGTGTGTTAAGCAAATTACTGGCTCAGAGAGAAAACCTGGAGCCTCCAAAAGACAGACTGGCTTATATCCATCTGGGATAACACACAGTAACTGATCTCTGGCTTGTAGATACTCTGGTACTGGCTGTTCTAGAGAAATCTGAACAGTTTTATACAATCAGAAGAACGTGGAGAAATATCCCAGCCCTGAGGAACTTCCACACAAGAGGGTGAATTTAGGGCAAAACACGGGAACAGCATCCCTGAACCCAAGTTTCTGATGGGACAGCTGACAGGATGCAATACCAAGTGTCCTGCTGGGATGTTCACTTCGTTACTGTTTCAGTGCCTAAAAGTGGGGACTGATGTGAACTTTCCAAAACCTGAATGAAGGGATGAGAAAACCTGCTGAAGACACAGAGGTACCTTGGTGGTTTATTGGTGGTCTAAGGCAGAGTTAAGAAGAATAATTTGAAAGTAGTTTTCAGGCCTTTGCTCATTTTCCTCATGGTGAAATGCTCTCTTTCCTCTCACCCTGTGGCTCTAGGAAGACAGCTGAGAAAGGGAAGCTGATGGATTTCACCAGCACTGTCATCATCCCGCTGCTCTTCGGCAGCCTGGGCATCTTCGCGCTGTTCCGGCTGCTGCAGTGGGTGCGGATGCGAACCTACCTGCAGGAGGCTGTGGTGGTGATCACAGGGGCCACCTCTGGCCTGGGGAAAGGTATGGACACACACAGCCCACCAAGGGCAGCACAGGCAGGGGGCTGTGGCAGGAGCAAAGCAGGAATGAGCTGAAAGTTCCTGCTGATCTGAGTTTGAGACACGCAGCTCCCACCTGAGTCATAACCACTTGGTTTCAATCAACTCTGCCAGCACCTGCCAGCCTGGTAGAGACCATTCCTGTTCCAATAAGCACCTGGGAGATGCCAGGGAAATGAGCAGAGCAGCCTGGGCACAGCTCTCAGGTCACTGCTGTGCTGTGCATGAAGCTCCAGCTCTTGCTGCCCCACCTGGGTGGGCAAGAAGGGCTGAAATGGCTTTTTCCAGCTCTGAACCAACTACAGCTCCCAGTAAGGCTGCCATGATATAAACTACCTTCTTCTGGGGTTTATTTTTCGATTTAATTTGTGTAAATAAAATTATTGATTCTTCCATATCATTACATATTGTCCCTGAAGTCAAAAAAGTGCATTATCATCCTTCCTTTCAGACAGTAATTTTGATTGATTCTTCTTGTAGATGTATATGCAAGGAAGTCTCAACATTTGGTACAGAAAATTTAAATCACCTTGTATAAACTGGAGCTCATCAAACAAGGAATTAGATGCTGTTCTTGTGCTGTCAGGGGTCTTTTCCCTGAATCCTGAAAAAGCCAGGAAGCCAAATTGTTTCTTTAAAACCCCCCAGAAATTGTGTTCTGCCTTCACATAATTCCAGCTGCTCTGCAAAACTTTCCACTCCTTCTCCTTGTCCCTCACCCTCAAGTTAAGGTACCTGTCATGGTACAAATCCATCCACTCTAAAGTCAAACTCTTGGCATTATTAACACCAGGGAGTATTTTTTTCCAAATGAAACTTATGTTTTGCTTCAGTGGCTACATTCTCTAATTCTGCTTTCAGTAATTGCTTTAAAAGCTGCTTGAAGAGAAGACAAGGTGCTCTCTGCTATCAAGGCCTCTCATTAGGATGAGTACATTTCTAGAACAAATAGAGCTTTAATTGATGCTGCCTTTGCATGTGAGTTTGTCCCTAAGGACAGGGGTGTTCAGGAACTGGCCAAAGGAGATGAACTGGTTCTCTCTGCCTGCCTCAACCAAAGAGTGGGAGTGGTAAAGGATCTTGTACTTCTCATCAAGAAGAGAGGAAATTAGCATTCCAGGAGACACCTTCCAGCTGGAGCTGTCTGTGCTGTGGGGTGTAGAGACTTCCACCACTGTACTGTAAAGTTTCCTCCCTTTTTGACTCATTTGCAAGATCTTCTACAACTCCCCTTACTCCTAGTTATTAATACACCAGACCACCTCTAATTACTGTGTGTTCACTGCCATCCACTGTCACCCCTTGTGCAAACAAGCAGTTTGTCCCTCTGGCTCCCAGAGGGGACAGGAACATGCAATTAGGAGGACAATGGCCTGGCATCCCTTCTCCAGGCTTTTCCCCATGAGGAGAATCACCTTGATGAAGGCATTAAAGCCCAGGCTCCCAGAACCTCTGGAGGTGCTGAAACTCCTAAGACCTGTGTTAGATGACACACACAGGGTAACTGTGGTCAAAAACAAAGAGGCAAATGTGACCAGCTGAGGGGGAGGATGTGTGAAGAGCACAGTGAGTGTCTGACCAGCACAGAATGTTGTGAGCACAGCAGCTGCCTCATGTGTCTGTCACAGTCCCAGGAGAGTGGGAGTGGCTGTGTCCTCTCTGTCAGTCAGCCTGGCCACCACACAGCAGCAATAAAGCCACCTGCAATAAAGACCCTGCAGCAAACAGCACTTTGAGCTGTCCCCAGGGCTGATGTGGATCTGTCCTTTGGCTGATATTCACATGCCCACTTTTCTCTCTTCTTGCTTCTCCACAGAATGTGCCAAAGCTTTCCATGCAGCTGGCTCCAGGCTGGTGCTGTGTGGCAGAGACAGTGAGAAGCTGAAGGGGCTGGTGCAGGAGCTTTGTGCTGTCAAGAATCACCGCAAGAACGTGAGTGTGGCACCAGGACAGGCCCTGGGCTCACCTGGCCTGGATTTCTGCTTGGGCTCTCACAGGAGTTACAGAATTGCCTGTGGGCTGTTCTCTTGAGCAATAGCTGTGGTTAGGGATGGATGCTGATACAGGAGTACACTGAGCTGGCAGGTCATTCCTTGTAAAAACCCCTAAAAGAAGCCAGCTTGGCTAGGAATGGAAGTGAAAGCACACGAGGGCAGAGTGTCCAGACCTCTTACACCTGCACCTCATACACCAAATCTAGAAAAGTGACTTCATTTCTGTTTTTATTTTTTATGCCTATGCCTGCTGACTGTGGCTAAGAAAGGTACTGCTGGCTCCTGCAGAAAACACATGGGTTAGGTTTTGCCTTTTTCAGATGCATTTTCTTTAATAAGACAACAGGAAACTTTAGTACTTGAGGAAGATCTCCCTTGTCCCTTTGCTAGGCTCAGGGATAAGGAACAGGGTACAGGGGCACAACCTGCTTGTGCCATGAATTCCCCCTGTGGAACAGGGTCTGGATGGCCCTGCTCCTGTGCTTCCAGAGCTGGGGGATCCCAGAGCTGGCACACCCAGCACTGAACTGGATTTTGCTAACTCGAGTTTCTTCACAGCCACACGAGCCTCACACTGTGGTGTTTGACCTCTCAGACACCAAGGCTGTGGTGAATGCAGCTGAGGAGATCCTCAAGGCCTTGGGTCACGTGGACATCCTGATCAACAACGCTGGCATCAGCTTCAGAGGCACCATCGTGGACACAGGGCTGCATGTGGATAAAAAAGTGATGGAAACAAATTACTTTGGACCTGTAGCCCTCACCAAAGGTACCTGTGACCCACAGGATTTGGCTGATGCCTCTGCAGACCACCAGAGCTGAGCACAGCTTTGCTTGTGATGTCATTGTGGCTGGTACAGCACAGGCTGAAGGGAGGTTTGGGGTTCTGGGCAGGCCTGAGGACATGACTGTGTGGGAAATGCCCCAGTGGAGATGATCCCTGGTTCCATCTCCTGATTTCAGCCTGGCAGGGGCTTGGGAAGAGGTCCAGTTATCCTGTCTGCCCTGACAGAATGTGGTGGGGGGTTCCAGTGGAGCTGCAGCTTTCCTGGGAAGCTTTGGTCACACAGAGAGATCAGCCTGGAGCGTGTCAGCTGCAGGAAATGGGAAGGTGTTCTGGTGGCAAGAAAAGCAAATCCTGCTGCCCACTGTGTGGGAGATCAGAGCCACCACAGCAGCCCTTGTGCAGCCTCTGGCACAAGGAATCTCCTCACAGGTGACCCTCCCAGGCAGACACAGCTTCAGTCAGAGGCGCCCCAAGCACTGTCCCAACCCCTGCACTGAAGAGGGATCTTGTAATTCCCTTCAGCATCTCTGAGTGCTCTGAAAGCTTTGATTCTTGACAGCAGCAATGGCAGGAGTGTTGTCTGAATGGGTCTTTTCTGTCCTTTGCTAGCACTTCTCCCCTCCATGATCAAGAGGAGACAAGGCCACATTGTGGCCATCAGCAGCGTGCAAGGCAAAATAAGCATTCCTTTCAGATCTGCATGTAAGTACCTCCACAGAAGATGGGAAAGACATATTTGGGGCACCAGGCTGAATAAATACTTGGCTCCTGCTTCCACATTTAGCTCTCCATGGAATTGGCTGTGTGCAGGGAAGGCAGAGCTGTGCATCACCCTCAGAGGGGTTGCAAACCACTGACAGCACTCTTAAATACAAAATCTTAGCCCTGTCCTAAAGTTGTTAAGGGATGGAGAATATGTTTTGAAAACAGCTTGATTGTCCTATCTTGAGAGTCATTATAATTCCATAATTTAATGGTATTTTGTCCTTGTCATTTGTCTGCATTATCTCCTCTAAGAAAGCAGGAATTTTTGGTTTTAATAAATTATGAAGTGCTGTGGTACAAACAATGCCAGAACAAAAGCCTAAACAATCTTGATCCAGCAAACTCTTCACGGTAAATCAGTTATGACAAGAAATATTGGTGGGATTACTGAGAAAAAAACCTTTTAAAAGATGGATGAACTAAGATGAGAGCAGACACACAAACATCTGTAAATCACTGAAAGTCAACACCAGAAGTAGAGTGGTGATGGCATGCAGTGGGTCAGGAATGATGCTGAGGAGGGGAGAGCCTGGAATGTCTGAGCCATGGGGTTTTGCAGGTGGTGTGGGTCCAGCTGCAGAAAGTGTGTTCTGAGGAGCTCCCAGGCTGCTTCCCAGGGACCAGAGCCTGTGGATGTGGCAGCAGGAGCTCAGCCCTTGCCTGGATCACTGCAGGGCCCTCAGCCCTTGCTGAGCTGGCTCTGGTGCTGCTGGTGTGGTGGGGGCAGCCACAGGCAGTGACCAAGCACAAGGAGTCACTCAGCCATCATTTCATGGGGGAAAATCCTGCCCTAGGCCACGCTTCCCTGCTGTGCCTGCCTGTGTCATCTGCTCTTCCTTTGTGCAGCCAAGCCCTGAACCTGCTCTGCAAGTCCCTGGTGCTCAGCACGTGCAGGGCAGCCAGCTGTGCCTTCCAGAGGCTTTGGGTCTCCTTTATCAGGACTGGGAGGCAGCTTGGGCTCACTCTGGAGTGCTCTGGCAGGGCTGTGATATTAAGCTCAGGATCCCAGCCAGTTTTGAACTTGAGTTTACATTTTGTCTTCCTAAATTGCCTCTGACTCTCACTACCTGTTGCTGCCATTCACTAAACAAAAACAAAGGCAGAGGCTGGAGAGCAGCTCTTGCTGAGGAGTGGCTGCATTGTAGTGAAAATCTCATTCAGAAAATGAAAATTCCTCCAGCCTGCTCCTCTCCTTGGTGCACAGTCCTTGTCCTGTTTTCCAGATGCTGCCTCTAAGCACGCTACCCAGGCCTTCTTTGACTGTCTGCGAGCAGAGGTGGAGCAGTATGACATTGAAGTGACAGTTGTGAGCCCTGGCTACATCCAGACCAACCTGTCCCTCAACGCTGTCACGGCGGATGGATCTCGCTATGGAGGTGAGATACCCCTCACTGCCCTTTCCAAAGCATCTCCATGTCATCATAAGGTGTGTTTGCAACACACGGCCTCTGGTGGGGCCACAGGTTAGCCCTGAAGGATCAAAAAGCAACTCTGGATGTAGGGTAGGAACAGCAAGCCCCAAAATTGAACCTTTCCAGACAGCAACTATTGCCTTCAGGGCCAGCCATGAGGAACAGCTGCCTGTGCTCCCATACCCAGCTGGAGTGAGAGCCAGAGCAAGCAGCCACGTGCAGTTAGAGCACTCCTAGGAAAGGTGCTCAGTGGGGTTTACCTGCTGCTGCTGCTGCTGGTGCTCACTCAGCTTTCCCTTGGCAGTTATGGACAAGACCACGGCCGAGGGACAGACGGCGGCCAAGGTGGCTCAGGTGGTTCTCAATGCAGTGGGACAGAAGAAGAAGGAAGTGCTTGTGGCTGGCCTGACCCCCTGCCTGGCTGTCTACCTGAGGAACCTCTGCCCCAGGCTGTTCTTCACCTTAATGGCATCTAGAGCAAAAAAGGAGAGAAAAGCAAAGGGCTCTTAGAGCTCAGCTGGCCTGAGCAGGGAGAGGCTGAGCCCCTGCAGTCGGCTGGGACATCACTGGAGGTGCTCCTGCAGGAAAACCCTTCCTCAAAAAGCTGTTTACCATTGCATGGAGACTGGGAAGTGGTTTCCCCCACACTGCTGGAAGACAGCACCTAAACCTCAGCTGGAGAAGGAAGGTGCTTGGACAATGGGGGAGAGCTGAGGTGCAGGGGAGGGCTCAGGGGAACACTGCAGCTGGGGAGGCCCTGGCTGGGAGACTCCTCACCTCACTGCAGGCATGCTCAGCTTTACTGGCCTGCTACAAATAAAACCCACCTGTTCTGCCTTCACACGAGCAGCCCTTGGCTGTCCCCACCCCTGTGAAATACAGTCCTCAGCTGGGAGCTCTCGTGATCAGTGTCTCATTCCCACTCCTTCCAGTCTGATCCAGGACATGCTGCTTGCAGTGGGAAACTTCACAGCTCTTCCTGTTAACGTGCCAAGTCAGCTGATAAATTAAGCTCAGTCCAGTGCCACTTTTAAAGAAGTAACTGATGTACAATTTGGGTGTATTTGGCATCATTTTACCTGTCTGAATCATGCCCTGCTGATGGACTGGGACAGTTCATTCTGCAGTGACAGCTCTGTGGATCCCAGCCCAAGGAATGCAGGGAAGCACTGAACAGGTAGAACAGCACAGCAAGGCAGCTGCTGCCAGGACACACTGCACAGGTGACAGCAGCACACCTGGGCCACCTGCAGCACAGAGCAGGTGTGATCCTGTGGATGCCAGGCACTCTCTGGCACTAGAGAAGAATCCATGTGTGTCAAGTGCAGAGTGTAGCAGACAGACCCTTTGTTCTCATCTGCTTTAAAGCAATCACGGATGTTAATTAGGATCACATCCATTGGGGAATGATACCTGCCTGTTCAGGTATCACTTCAGGGAGCCTGACAGCCTGAAGGGTGCTGTGTTCCATTCCTCAGCCCTTCTCCTCATGTGAGGGATACCAGCACCATTAGGAAAAAGGAATTGCTGCACAGATAGAGGACAGAAATAATCTTAAAATTGAAATAAACTCTACTAGTAGGAACTAAGGTTCAGACCTCTCCTGCCCCTCCATGCACTTGCCAGCATTTTCCATGTGTCCTGCCTGGGAGTGCACATCTGATGACAAATAAATTACATTGCTATGAAATGAATCCCTTGGTCTACTCCAGCTCCTCACAGCACATAAGAGGAAGGGAAAGCAGGAGGGTTTTGTTTTTCCTTACACCCCTCAAGGTGCTATTGTACCAGTAGTAGCTGCAGAACAACATGCTTTATCCCAGCCCTCTTTATGGACCTGTTAGCTTGCACAGTGTGAATCCAGACAGAGGATTAGTCACACAAACTCTGATATGGGTGTGCAGGCTCAGCAGGACCTTCTGCTTCCAAAAGCCTCTTCTTAACCACTACAGATTTATAAACGACCTCTGAGAACCAGGATGTGTTTAATGGTGACAATGCTGCTGCTCTGTCAGGACATCCATCCTCTGCCACCTTCCCTGTGTCACAGAAAGGCCTGGGCTTGGACTGACAAGGTGAAGCTTTCAGGTGTAGACACCTTTTTTCCTGTTAAGAGAGGAAAGCAAGGCATTACCTTCTGTGCCTCTCCACAAGGGGAGTGTTGGTGTTAGTTGTGCTTTTCCTTTTGTGTTTCCCATGCTCAGCTCCTCGGTTCCTTGGTGAAATACAGTGCTCCTGCCAGGCTTGTTCAGCTGCTCCATGTTCTGGTGTTCCAGGTCGTGGCTACCCAGGAAGGACCAAGGGGCTGCTTTGCATTTCTGTGTTCCCATCCAGGGCACTGAGGGTGAAACACATCAGGCCTGAGGGGAAAATGAAGTGTGGGGAGTTCCTGTGGGAGCTACAGCTCCGAGGCAGAGGTTGCTGAGAGTGCAGCCATTCCCTTTGGAGGTAAATTCCCTCTCTGTGATGAGGGGAATGCTGCACATTCCAGAGCACGTCCACAACGGGCAGGGGGGACAGCAAAGTGTGGGGGTTCTGAAGGAAGGTTTGTCCCCAGCCACTGATGATTCCACTGAGCTACTGGCACTGGGGACTGCAGATACAGCATCACTCCATATGGATGGGAATTTCTGGAAGTTGTTTTACCCTTTCACCATGTACAAAAATACCTCTCAAGACCCCTCTCATTCTCCCAGGTCACCTTGCACAGTTACAGCCCTGACTGACTAACAACCAGAATGTTAAAAAGCATTTTAGCTACGTTATCACTGAGATTCCTTGGAAAACAAGCTCCCCTGCCCCTCCACCTCAGAATGGAGTAACAGCTGTGTTTTTCAATCAGACCTAGCCATTGTGACAGCTAAGCTGACTTTTCACCTTTCCTCCTGTAATAAGAGACCCCAGGAAACTTGCTAATTTTTAACTCAAGTCTCTGATGCCAGCCATGCATTTAAGGAACCTGCCATAGTGATCATTCCAGACCAGGGGAAGCTTAACACAAAAAAGCACCAGGACCCCAGAGGTCTGATGCAGGAAAGGAACTAACAGCTCTGAGAATTCTGCATTGAGGAAAAAAAGATCAGGAACACCTTTGGTGTGGCCAGCACAAAGGTATTTCAGGGCCTTCTGTAGCATTAGGCAGCAGTAGCTGTGGCAGATGTGCCACTGGCTTCAAATCCATCCAGCAGGACTCTGGAAACATGTCAGGGTGGGAGGGCAGCCTGCCCAGCCTGGCCTGACCACTGAGAGATGAAGTGGTTGCGTTTCTTTGCCTCCTCTCTGCCAAGACAACTGTACATTGTTGCTATAAATAGATGCTCTGGATCCCAGCTTCTTTTAACCTTGGAGGGAGAGAGCTCAGCACTGTACAAAGGGCTGCTGCCACCCAGAAATGTCTCAGTGCCACTGGAGCTCCTCCAGCCCCGTCAGGCACAGCTGCCTGTGCTGGTGCTCAAGGCTGGGACACCCAGCAATCCCAGTCTGCCCAGCACACACACAAAATGTGTGTCCTGCTCACAGAAAAACTGCCCCAGCAGAGCAGCACAGGTCAGAACCGTGCTCAGAACAGCCCATGGAGGTGAGGACAGGGAGACCTTGGTGCCTGCTGTGGCAGTTTGGAGAGATAAAGACAGAAAGGCAGAATTTGGGGCCTGACCCCTGTCAAGGTCGGTGTTTGAGCTGTGAAGGTCAGGCTGCAGCTCCCACTGGAGCAGGGAGCACACAGTGCACGGGCAGCTCTCACTGCAGGCCTTTGCTCTCCTATTTCAAATGTAACACCTGGAGCTGTGCCAAGCTGGCCCTGCCAACGCCAGCCACACCTATTCCCCATGTGGTGGGAGGAGATTACAGACAGCAAGCCCCTATCTTTTAAAAATAACTGGCAGATGTCACAGAAGAGTAAATGCTTCCCACTTTAAGAACAAGATTTTGAGTTTAGAGCTAAAAAATGGAATAATGCACAGGACTGAATTCTAAAATTTCAGGTAACAAGGTGCACTCGTGGATGCCTTGCAGCAGGAGCAAGCAGCTCCTGTGTTCCAGGCAAAAGCAGTGGAATTGTGTGGTCAGGGCACAGCACAAAGGTAGGACAGGTGAACTCCCATCTTGGCAGCCCCCAAGGCATTTCAGAGATGTATCCACCTTAGGAAGAACTCGTACAAGAACTGAGCAGAATGTGCTTGTACCTGGACACTTGAAGTGACATCACTTTGATAACAGTGACAAGAGAGCGAGAGCATTTGAAATTCTCATCCTTTAATGGTCAATGATAACTTCTGGCTGGTTCTGTGTAATACAATTAAACAATATACTTAAATGTTTCCCAAAAAAAAAAAAAGAAAAAAAAAGAAAAAAAAAAAAAAGAAAGCAGCTCTCACACCCCTTCTTTCTATTGCTTTCTTTCACTGACATTCTGCTGCTGGATTGGACTCCCCTGGCCTAACATACGGATCTCAAGTCACCACACATCCACATCTCAAGTGTAACGAAGAGCTGAAAAACCTTGGTGCACCAGTGATACGTTATTTGAAAAATAACAGCTCTATCAAACCAAATCCTTCCCAGTCTCCACCGCTTCTCAAAGAGGAAAAACAAAATGTTACTGTGGGAGTCTTAATACACTTGTCTTTGTGGGTTTCTCTCTTCCCTGCTGAAGTCATACAGCATAGAGTTCATAGATCTTCTTTACACAGTACACCAGGGCAGCGAGTGCTATCGTGTTGTGCAGTCTCTTTCTGTGCAGGTCGTCCTTCCTCACCAGCACCACGGGAGTGGACGAGGTGAGCGTATGCAGGGGCAGGCGCGAAAGTTTATAGGCATCGTACTCCACCTGGTACTTGCAGCAGGGATCAAACTGCCACGAGATCCCGTACAGGGTGCAGCAAGCCACGCTCAGCACTCCAGCAGGCAGGGAGATGTAGTGAGAATAATCTACAGGCAGTGCCAGGGGGGTGAAGAGGCAGGTGGTGCCTGCCAGCACGGCCGTTTTGTGCAGGCAGTTCCCCACGGTGATCCAGCGCGCCGTCTCGTCCCCGATGCGCGTGGGCTCGATCACGATGTACTTGTACTGCGCCTCCAGCGCCTGCTCCAGCTCGTACTCAAACTGGTCCTGAGCGTTCTCCCCGTTGTAGATCTCGTGCACAATGTAACAGTCCGTGGAGGACAAGGTCACCCTGGTGAGGGGAAATGAAGAATTAAAACTACAGGGCTGAAGGACAAGGCTGTTCACCCACCCGGATGGGAGAGCAGGACAAAAGCGCCCCAAGTGAGGGCAGCCCCTCAAGGTCACTGCCTGTTTCACAACCAGCAGCTTCTCAACTCAAGCTTCATTCCACATCAGCTGATTACTCCTGCTGTACAATAATTCATCCTGAAAGAAGGCAATGTATTTTTCTTACCTTTTCCTAACTTGGAGGACCTAGAACAATTTGAGAAATAGGGTCTTGCAGCAGTCCTGAAATGGTTTCTCACACTGTTACCCAAGCAGAAGTGTCACTAACACTTTAGTGACCACGACACATCACTGAACAAACCCCACAGACTTCAGGAGCTTTCATAGACACCAAGACAAGCAGCTCACTAATCAGGAGGACAAGCTGCTCTGGGAGGTTTGGAGAGAGGAAACATCTCCAGATGAATACATTTGCTTTCTGATGCAGCTTGCTATTTAGTCCTCCATATTAACACAGCCTAGTAAATCCATGGTAGATCCAACAAGGATGGCCAAGGAACGCTGCTGAAAGGGAAGGTGAAGAAGGCAGCAGAGCATTCAGTTTGTGGCAGAACGCTTCCCTGCCTCTCCTGAAGTGGGATGCAGCAAAGCAAGACATGAACAAGTTTTTAACCCAGGCACTGCTCAAACAGTGAAGAAAGAGCTGCTCACTTCACCTGGGAGCACATTTCCTACTCAGGGGATTCAGGGAACTTGTATTGGAGCAGCAGCTTTCAGCTACTTAATGTCACATCAATTTCCACCTTCCCTCCACCTTCTTCACCACATCACCTTATATCTGCAGCTACATTCATGTACAGACTGCTAAGAAATAGGATTATGACTGTTCACCTGCTCTGAGAAAGGGTAAAAACCTGTCCATCAGAACCAGGCAAAATCCTCTCTTCTATGCAGAAATGAATATTTCTGGCATACTTGTGCTTAACCAGAGCAAAACTGAGCACATGGCCTAGCAAAGATAAAAATATCTAGCAGATTCCTTTAGCAGAAAGAGAACAAATCACACATCTGACCTAATCACAGCAGACAAAACAGCCTCATCCCAACAGCATTCAGACCCCCGTGATATCAGGAGGAACACACTGCTGATGTGGAGAACAGAATGAGCACTTTTTGCTCCATTAGTGCACTGGTACTTATGTGCATGCACTGGAAAAAAAGGGAGAAAAATACACATTCACAAGCTGCTGTTGCCAAACATTATCCTTAATGTGCAGCTCCACTCAGGCTGCAAAGGGGATTGAGCAGTGGCCAGCTGTAATCAAGAATATTGTTAAATTACAAGCTGTTGCAGACATGGCTGGGTTTGTAACAGCAGCAGACACCAACCAGCAGGACCTGAGAGGCACCACCCTCTCCCAAAGCAGAGTCATAAGCAGTTTCATTAAAAGTCCAGCTGGAATTTATATAACCTACAAGGAAAACTCAACTTACAATGTAGTTATTGAGTTCTTGCAGTGCATTTCCCCCTTGGCCTGTTCATGGGTAGAAAGAAAAATAAAAGTCCAGCTTAATTCTGTGCATGCTGGGGGCTTCTTTAGGGCAATGAGTTGTTAGATATTGTTGGGAAAATTACCATTAACCCTTTCAGCACAGGATGTGGTGGGCTCTGATGTTCTGCAGTGAATTGAGAGGTATTTAGAGAAAAAAAAAATTAAGAACAGGATCTATATAAGGATTTTCTAACAAGAAACCAGTTAAGCAGGTGTTACACTGACACCAAGGACACAGCTGGTCATGGTTTCTGCCAAGGATTCTTCTCCCTGATAACAGCTCCTCCAAGTGCAGCTTCTTCCAAATCAAAAGTCCAGTTTCATTGCAAAAGACATAGAGAGGCTTAAGGTAACTGCACACCACCACCCATGACTTTGTGAAACCACTAGGGCATAATGACTTCATGGAAAAGCTATTGCTGAAAGGCATTTTCAAGCTGGAAGCCAACCCACTGCTAACCCAACTTTCCAGACAAAATTAATATTCCCAACAAGGAGCACTTTCAGTGTTTTGTAATACCTAGGAACATGCAGATGGGTGGGCAAAATAGAGAAGGAGAATCCAAATTCAAGAGAGAACTTCCCAGAGGCTTGGGCACAGCACAGTTGTCATTCCACATCTCCCTGTCACCACTGGGATGATGTGAGGCCATTCCAGGGATGAAGTGAGGCCATTCCTTCCCTGCCTCTGCAAGAGCCATGGGAGCTGAGCTTCTAACTCTAGGATTCAGTACCTACATGGGATTTCTCCAGGCCCAGCACCAGGACAGGTGGCACCAACCCTCAGCCTCGTTTCTCCTTGCTCAGTCTTGCCTGTTCTTCCCTCTGAACAGCCTTTTTTCCTTTCAGCATCACTGCACAAGCAGAGCCACACCACAAACAGCCACCTGTCAGCAGGAATCCCACAGCCTGGCCAGAGGCAGCACTGCCCATCTCCTCTGGAATTTTCTGGCTTGCCAGGCTCTGGGGCTTTATAACAATACAGTTGAGAAAAGCACATGCTTTGTTTTCTTGGCCTCCAATGCCAAAACAAGCAGAATTTCAAGTATGTTCTGCTGGGAAAAATAAAAATTTATTGGGAACTGAACGGCACAAAGGCTCCATCCCTGAAAGAGTCTCCCCTCCAACTGTGCTGCTTCTGCAAATGAGTCCTCTAAAATCAGAATAAATCTCTATCACAGTGCTGAAGCTGCAAATGGCAAAACAGCCAATCCAAAAAAGATATCTGCTGAAATAGGACATGTGAAGAGTCAGCAAAGCAGGCAGCAAGTCTCAATTTCTGCACAGGGAAGTGGGTATCATGTATTATTTCCACACAAGAACTGGCTGCCCCTGGAGCATGGGAAGCTGCAAACTGTTTGGATTTCAGATGATACAGAAAGAGACTCAGATATGTGGGCTTGAGGAGGTTTCAGCTGAGGACTTCACAGACACAACTCTCCTGACACAGCCTTTCCACTGAGCACAGCAGCTGCACACCAACAAATCCAGTCAAAGCAACTGCATCTGCTCAAACACTGGAGGCTCTGGAGTTTGCCTTTTGGAGCTTGTCACCCACCCTGGCCATGACAAACACAACTGCAGAGCTCTGCAAGCAACTCTGAGCTGGCATCCACCACTTATCAAGAGTGGGGATTTGATATAAACTCCATTTTACTTGAAAGAATAGTAAATAACCAGAGAGCACCTAATGCCAGAAGACATAAAATGCTGCCAGGTGTTCAGAAGCCTGATAGGCTGTTTACCAGACTGGAGCCTAAAAGCAGTTCTTAACATTATTCAATCAAATGATTTTCCAGGACCTGTCTCCCCACTCCAAAGAAGAGGGCACAGTTAAAAAGTTGTAGAGCTCTTCTGTAGGAATAGTTCTAGGCCTTATATCCAAATATTTGTTCTACTGCAGTTTCAGGCATTCTACATCTGAGAACTTTCAGTGTCTCATTCCTGGTGCTGAATGAATGCCTGGATGGGAGGATGTGACAGAACTCTCAGCTATTCAGCACAGCAAGATGTAAATCACTTAAAACTCAACAATGTCAAATTTTGGTATTGCCCAAGTTAAAAATAAGGAATCCATTGTTAACAGAGCTGCAGCAGCAGGAGGGGCAGAAGTGTCTGCTAGCTATAGAGCAAGCTTCAAATTACATTTGGATTGTCTTCCTAACATGGGAATATGGGAGAGCACCAGGAGAGGGTGAACAATAGCAGCTCCAGCAGTTCATCAAATCCTGAAATGGTTTGGGTTGCAAGGGACCTCAAAGCCCACCCAGTTCCACTCCCTGCCATGGCAGGGACACCTTCCACTGTCCCAAATTGCTTCAAATCCTGCCCAACCTGGCTTTGGGCACTTCCAGGGATCCAGGAGCAGCCACAGCTTCTCTGGGAATCTGTGCCAGGGCCTCACCACCATCACAGGGAACAATTTCTTCTGAAGTTCCAGTCCTCAGAGTGGCTCCATTTCTCTGCCTCCACCTTGGAAGCAGGCTCCTGGAAACAGCAGCCTGCCTGGTAAGTGGAAATTTCAGTTGGATAGTCGTTATGGATGAAGAAATAAGAAACATTCCAAAGAGGAGGCACAATGTTTTGCCAGGTGCCATGTTTTGCCAGGTGCCAAGTGGCAAAAGCAGAAACAAAGGAACAGAGCAATGGGAACAAGGCAGGGGAAAACATCCTGGGAGAACCCTCAGCATCCTCCTACCACTGCCCACCTGCAGGGAGAAGGACTGAGCCTCCTGAGTTTGCTGCCTTCAGCCTAATGGCACCTGCCAGACAGACTTCTGGTGAGGGTTTCAAGTTATCCAACTATCTCAGTTCTGCAAATGCTCAAAATCACACTTGGAAATAATCTTAAACTGCACAAGTACAGTTCTGGACAAAAATAAAACTTCTTTTGAGCCCCTCCCATAACACGCAGGTCAAGTTTTGGTAAAGTTTTCTCTCCTGGGCAAGAGTTTTGCTCAGAGCACCAAACAATCAGATTAACTGAAAATGGAGACCAGTTTGATAAGTAGTTAAAAAAATTAGAAAGAAGAAGCTTGCAGCAGTGTGATAACACTTGGTCACCAGCAGCACACACAGCCCAGCTCAGCAGTGCAAGAGGGGTTTTGTGCTGGCTCTCCAAGATCTCAGAAAAAGGACATTAGAGATGGCCAGAGCATGTCTGGGAGCATTGCTGGCATCTCAGGCAAGCTGGAGGAAGTCAACAGAGTCAAGGCTTGACAAATCCAAACACTAAACTTCCCTCCCTCCAACATAAATTCTTCCTGAAATTTAATTGAATTCCAAGATTAAGAAATGAGCTGTGGCCTGGCTTTAATTCTCAGTGGAAATATTCCACCTCCCAGTCATATTCCCCAGTGGATGTTTCTACTCAGGATATGGTGCACAGAAAGCACAAACACATCCCACCCTGAACACCTGGAGAATTGTTCCTCTGCTGAAGGTCCCCACAAGCCACCAGGCTCAAGCCCTCAGCCAGGGCTGTCAGGCCTGGGGCTTTAAGAAGGGCACTCAAGCAGAGGAAGAACAGGAAATGCAGGGCAATAAAGTAAGACCTGAATTCAAAAGATGCACCTTTAATTCAAATAGGAAAAAGGACAGGAGAACATTGGGAAGCTCTTCAAGCAGCCTTAGGGAGGGACAACATTACCTGAACTCTAAGGAAAACATCACCAGACCATTACAACAAATCCAGCCCCAGACAACAAGGAGGTGTCAATTTTAAGTCAACTAATGATTAGCCAGGCTGATGGAAATAGGTCAATCATTGCTGCAAGCAGAGCACAGAAATCTGAGCAGTGCAGGCAGCGAAAGGGGAGCTCTGTGAGGGCACCAGTGCAGGCAGTGCTGATGACATGGAAGCTGCTCTTTCCAGAGTTTGTCAGAACATCTCCCAGGGGAACAAACAACATGCTGTCCACTGCTCTGGCGGGCACCAGGCTGCCTTTTGTACAGAAACACCCCACACAATCCTGTGTCTGTTCTGTATGAAAAAGTTGTTTTGGTCTACAGATTAACAATTCCCTTTAGACAGGCTCCATTAAAGAGTCTATCCAGAATGAAGAAAAACAAATATTTAATTGGTTCTCTTCAGTGGTTTTGGTTATTTTATTTAACATTATTATTTCACCACTAGAGCCAGCTGGAGTTCACAGTCAACATCCTTTGAAATTAATGTCCTTACATTCACTCCTAGCAAGGAAAGCACTTTTTAACCAATTATAGCTTTCTCAGTATCAATAAAGCCACTTATGAAGGGACTCAGTCTCCACAGATATGCTGGTCTATTTTTTTTTTTTAAATAATTTTAAATGAAAGCTGCTGTATTCTCGTAGCAGACAGGATTTGATTCAGTACTGAGTCTCCTCACACCACCTCCGACACACAGATGCCTTTTAGAGCGGCTGGCTGACAACTACAAACCCTCCTTGAAACAGCTCAGCTACCAGGAGAACTGGATCAGCACATTCAGTTCAAAGGAACGTGTCTTTGGACAAGAATCCTGCCCAAGTAAGAAAACTGTATTCAGCCTATAAAAAGCAGATGTCATCATGTGATGACATCAGGTCTGTCAGCGCTGCCTTTGCTCAACCGGTGCTGCAGCAGCCTGGCAAGACAGGCAGGGGTGGTTTGGGATCAGCCACTGAGGCACAGGCAGAGGCCCAGTCATCCACAGCTCCTGCTCTGCAGCTGCCAGGAAGGAGCAGCACCTCCCTGACATCACCCAACACCTCGTGGAATTCTCCTCCTGCCACGTTTGTCCAGGGTGACACCTAAAGAACCACCAGCTTTTGATGGGGATTGTGAAACGCTGCTCAGGGGAGGATGTGCTGTTCTGTTCTCTTCCATACCCTTCTCACTGGCAAAGGAAAAATAACAAAAGCAGCAGGTTCATGGAGTGACTCGTGTTTAGGAGTATTTTTGATCATAAGATCAAGAGCAATCACAGCTTTGAAAAAAAGATCACCTCAAACAACAATTAGATTATTGTACAGGTTACAGATGAAGTTACACAGTAACAACTCACTTTTAAGTCTGCGTCAATTTTCACCCTGGAAGAATAATTGAAGTTATTAAGTGTTCTTTTCCATATTCTGTTTCTTCCCTTCTGCTGGGAGGACACGTCTGCCACATGAAAACTCCACACCTCCCATGCTGGGGCAGTGCCAGCCCTGGGTGCAGACAGTTTTACCACTGTGGTATTCTTAGCTGTTTATTTAAACCACGCTGATGCAGGAATTCCATTGGCCCTTCCAGTTCAATTACTTTTGAATTCCCTGAACATAGGCAGCATTCCTGCAGTTCACAATAGCGCCAGAATTTTCAGGGCTACTTGTGGCTCTCCTTGGCCGGGTGGATTCAACAGCATCAAAGCAAACGCTGCTGGATCACAGCAAGGGAACAAAGTGAAGCAAAAGCCACGAGACAAATGAAGGGGGATATCAGAGTTTCTAATTAAGAGGGATATCAGAGTTTCGAGGCGAGGCAGCAGGACAAAGAAAAACTCAGAGAACACTGCAGCAGCTTTCAGCAGCTGCCGGTTACATCAGTCAGCCCTGGGGCAGAACAGAAAAATGCCAACGTCAGGAAATGCGGGATAAACCCAGACATTTTCAGCAGGTGGAGGGCTGTGCACACAGGTTTTAAAGTAGCTCGACCAGACACTGTCTTAAGCTGTGCCAGGGGAGGTTCAGGACTGACATTTGGAAGGATTTCTTCACAGAAAGGATGATTAAACACTGGAATGGGCAGCCCTGGGAGGTGGTGGAGTCACCGTCCCTGGAGGTGTTTAAGGAAGGACTGGGTGGCACTGAGCGCTCTGCTCGGGGTGACGGGGTGGGGATCGCTCCCAGGTTGGACTCGATGACCTCCGAGGTCTTTCGAACCTAACTGATTCCGTGACATATCCCTCCGTCTCTTTTCCCCATTTTAAAGTTGCGATTCCCAAACTTCCACCGCTGCTCCGTGGGTATTTCCAGCCTGTGCCGGCCGCTCCTCCGCGCCGGCAGAGGCCGGAGCGCGGTCCCGAGCTCCGTGCCCGCCGCGGCCCCGGCAGAAGGAGGTCACCCTGGAGGACTCGCCGCTCCCTCCCCGCCTTTAAAAATAGCCGTGGACGGAAGGAGCCTCCCGGGGCCGGCCCTCCTCTCCCCGGCCCGCAGCGCCGCATCCCGCCGCGGGCAGCGCTGCCCCGGACGCGCCGCGGGCCGCGCTGACCTTCCCTGGGCCCGGCCCCGCCGAGCGCCCCCGGCCCCTCCGCGCCTCAGCGCGGCCGCGTCCCGCGCCCGCCCCGCCCGGCCACGCTCCCCTCGCGGCGCCCCCGCCCTTGCCGCGAGGTCGCGGGGCCGCCGCGGGCGGTGCGGCCCCGCAGCCCCCGCCGCCCCTCGCCGCCGCCCGGCCGCCCCTCACCTGTCCCGGCCGCCGCCGCTGTTGGTGCTGCCGGGGCCCGCGCGCCTCCTTCCCCACGCCGCCATCTTGGAGACACTCGCCTCGCAAATGTCTCCGCCGGCGGCCCGCGGGCGCGCCGCGATGCCCGACGGAAGATGTAGTGCGTGGGGGCGGCGGCGGCCGCTGCTTGGGGTGGGGCTGAGCCAGCGGAAGGACTACAAGTCCCACAGTGCCTCGCGCCGCCGCACGGCCGCGGGGGGCTCTGGGGCGTGTAGTCCCCTGCACGGGGGCGGTGGGGCCAGGCGGGCACCGCGGTGAGAGCCCGGCGAGACCCCCGGGCACAGCCCCGTCACCGGCGGCGGAGCGGCTCCGCGCGGCTCGGCTCGGCTCAGCCCCGCCGCCCGGGATCTTCCAGCCCGTGGGAGGAGCGCGGCGGCGAGTCCCGGCCTGCCCCGCGGCCCCGCCGTAAGGAAATGTGGCTGCCCAGGGTGGGCGCCGTTCAGCATCGCCTCCTGATCCCAAAAACCCAGGGGGCTCCTTCCCTGGAGAGACTAGGGATGGAGGATCCCCTCTGCAGCACTTCCCTGGAAGGAGAGGCGGTGCGGTTTGGGGGTGAATTTTGCCCCCTGAATCAATCTCGAAATAGGGGCAGTGGATGGGGAGACTCCCCTGCTGCATCTCTGAGGAGGAATAAATCACAGAATCACTTAGGAAAAGACCTCAAGATCATTAATTCAATATAACATTTAATACCAAACGCTTCTCTAGAATTGCAGTGTAGCTTTGGTACTGCCAGAGGTTTCCCAGCTCCTGTGGATCCATCAGAAGGTTTTGTGCTTGGATGGTCTCTCCAGGGTGCTTGAGCCTCTGCAGGGCTCCCTCTTGCTCCGGGCTGGATTCCTCCCAGAAGAGGAGCCTTTTTATCAGGAATTTTAAGTTTTCCTTATCAAACAGCAGCTCCTCGCTCCACACCCCCTCCTTTCTCAGAGCCCTCCTCCAGCCTGACAGCGCTGCCTCTGCAACTCCTGTTCCTACAAAACCCTCTTTCTGACAGCATTATTCCCAAGTGATGTAATGTGACTGTAAGAACAAACCCCTGGCTGCCTCCACCTCCCCAGGCATGCCGAGGCCCTCCCCCAGCGCTGCCCTCCCAGCTGTGTTTTGGGGGGCAGCTGTTTCGGGGGAGGTGAAGGCTGCATTCACGGGAACAAGGAGGTGTTTGGGAAGCGTGCCCAGCCCGGCAGAACGTGCAGCAGGGCTGGGACAGGCCGGAGCACGGACTGTGTGGAATGTGGAATGTAAACAGAGTGTGTTACCAGCAACAGCCCGGCCACAGATCCCAACCGGCCGTGCTGTCCCTCGGGAGCAGCAAACCCCACGCTCCTGCTGCAGCCCAGGGGCAGCTTGTCACGCTGGATCAAATCATAACTGCTCCCCACACCAACCTTCCTGGCAATCTGAGTTATCCAAACTCAGCCTCTGCAGCCTTCTCACAGTGCTGGGAAGTGACACAAATGCCCTGCTAGGATCCTGAGTGCCCAGGCTGTGCTCCCAGCCCTGGGGAGTGCTGGCTCCAGGAGGGAAGTGCCTTGTGTCCCTCTGAGTCACCTGCCTGCCCACCTTGCTCTGGACAAGCACAGCAAATAGATATATATCCATCTTAAAGCAGTGGACACAAACACTGAGTGTCTGCTCATTTGCAGGACAACTCCCAAAGACTGGCCTGAAATCCCAAGGAGGAATGGTGAAGGTGAGCAGGGCTGGATCAGCTGGCAAAGGAGAGGAACCAGTTGTGATCCTGCTCACCCTGAGCTCTGCACAGTCACCACCAGGTCAGCCAGCCCTGTGATCTCAAATAAAACACAATCCTTTCACCCCTTACCTACTGATCCTTTGCAGTGGGAGCATGTGGTCCCCCCAGCACAGCACAGCCACTGCAGATCAGTTAAGCCACACTTTTATTGTATTGTATTCCATGCATTATGTTCATGTTTTATAGTATGACAGAGGGAGGGATCAAGATAAATGTTAAACATAAACAAGAGCAGAAAGGTCGTTTGTAACAGGTCCTGAGAAGGAAAGGCACATCGTAACCACCGAATCCAACAGAACGGAAACCTTGGACAGAGGAAGACAACGCTGGAGAGCGGATGAGGGAGGGGGTGTTTCAAGTTGGGGGCTGTGGAAGCAGGTTTGACAGCCACCTGCATTCCCCCACCCACCACAGGTCTGTAGTTCAAACGGGTTTGGGGAGCTCAGTATTCAACCAAACCACTTCCACACTCCTGTTGCCCGGGGAGAGTCCAAAATCCCAAACTCCTCCAGGCTTAATCAGCACCAAGGGGCAGCACAGGACTCCAAGCTCCTTTCTGCAGAGACCAGCTGGGAAAAGGCAGCTGGTGGGGAGGCAGGGAAGGGTTACCCAGCACCGAGGGACCCCCAGGCAGGTCCCACCCAGCCATGCAGGGTCACAGGAGCACCGTGGGCTCATCGCTGGTGAGCTGCGGGTATTGCTATTCACTGGCATCGAGGAGGAGGGGAGGCTGGGACAGAGCAGGGACACAGTAGAGAAATGGTTGGCACAGCCACTGGCACAGGTCTCTGCCAGCTCAGACACCAGGGGGTTGTAGCACCTCGAAGGAAGCAGCAGCAGAACCGGGAGCTGTGCTGAGTTAAGGCAGCGATCGCTGCGGGGATCCAGGGAAGCTCGAGGTTCCTGCCAGAGCAGCACAGGGGCTCCAGAGCCAGGCTGGGCATGGGGCTCTGCCCAGAGTGTGAGCACAGCACACCCTCCACTGAGCTGACACATCAGGGGGCTGCTGGAGACTGCACCCAGTGGAAATGAGCACTAAAGCAGGACAGAGCTCAAGCATCGCACCCAGCCCGGCGGTGGCACAGACACAAGTGTCTGATCTTGGCTTCCAGGGGACAAAACAGCTCAGCTTCACCTTGGAATCAAGAGGAGGGATGGTTCAGCCATCACAGCAGTACCAGAGCCAGCCTTGCTCCTGTAACTATGTGTTGAAGTGTGTTGTGCATGTTAAAGAAGGAACATTTAGCAGCCCACGTTTCTTCTTGAGCCCCTTTAGTTTGTTACCTGTCACCCTTTCCCAGTCCCTCGAAGCCACCCTAAAGGTCACAGCCTGGGTGAAACAAGCAGCAGGAGGGCAGAAATGAAGCAGAGGCAGGGCTGAGCTTGAAGCCTTTCCTGAGCAGCACAGGGCAGAGGTGGCTCTGCCCCCTGGCACAGGTGGTGGGCACGGGCAGGGGTCTCACAGCCTGCAGTGTGCAGGGCAGGGATGGAGGTTGGGAGTTCTGGAAGCCTGAGAGGGCTTGGCTGTGCTGTGCTGGTGATGGGCAGCCCAAAAGCACGGGCAGGCAGCAAGGGTTCCCCTCGAGCTGGTGGCCAGGGACAGCTCAGGCTGAAATCCTGGCACAGGGTCTCCATCTCTGGCCACCCCAGCCAGGAGAGAAGTTTGTAGGAGTTTTTGCCTTTGCTGCCATGGATTTTGTGCTGGGCTCTGGGAAAGGGCTGAGCTGCCTCTCACCTGGGGCTTCAGTCACTCCGTGGCACAGATTGTAAACTTTAGTCCCTGCTGAGCTAAGCAAGGCCTGGGTTTGGTCTCCAGGTGAGAGGTTCTCCATGTCCTGCCTGGCTGCAGCCCCCAGGGGCTGCTCAGGGCTGGGAGTGTTGAAAACATCTTTCCCTCACCACAGCTCTGCCTTGGGACACTCCAAAATCCTGAGAGCTCAGTGTGAGATGCTCTGAGGTGTAGCTCAGGCCCTGGAAAATGCAGGCAAGGCAGGACTGGCAGCAAGCTGGAGCCTGGCAGTGCCCTGCCATCGTGGTGTCACCTCCACGTCTGAGGGTGGCAATGCTGGGTTGTGCTACAGAATCATCATCCACCGAGGGAAGAGCACGAAATGAGGGTGTTCCTGCTGCTGGCCAAGGTCCCCACGATGCTGCCAGTGCCCTGAGCTTGGAGCTGTGAGGGGGCCCTGAGCAGACAGGTAATGCCATGAGCCAGGGCTTCTTCCCAAAGGCTGTAAGGAGGAGCCATTGGAATCCACAGGGATGCAGCACCTCTAGCACTGAACCCTGGAGATAGGCCAGGAGCAGGTCCTGGAGGCCTCACCCTGCTGCTCTCAGGATGTCCTGGTCGGGCTGATCTGGGGCACTGACAGGGATGCAGAGATGGAGGAGAGGGAGATGGAGGGAGCCTTCCTCTTCAGATGCAGGAAACCCCTCTGGTGCCCTGGGATGTCCCTCACTGCTCAGGCCAAGGCTGGCTGGGGGGCTGGTCTCTTCTCCCGAGCAGGCTGTGCCCACACCAAGGGCAGGGAGACAGGAATAACCATCCATGACCCTCTGGGATGCCACTTCAGGGTTGTGTACACAAGCTGGGCAGGAGCTGGCATCTCCAGGGAGCAGCATCTGCAACTCAGCCACGTTTCTTCCTCTGCACAGACTCTGCCACTGCCTCTGCAGTCCAAGTCCACTCCTCACACAGCTCTTGTCTCCAGCCTCGAGGGTGTCACCATCCCAGTGTCTCCACAGCCAGGGCAGCAAAGCCCCTGAGGTGCCACCATGGTCCACACGTTCTGGTATGTACTGCAGGTGGCCTTGGACATGGCCTGGTGCCCACCAGGTGCTGCAGGGGATGAGCCTGACACAGGGCTGGGGCTCCTCCAGCACCTCCCTCTGTCCCACAAAGCTGAATCCACAGCATCTCCCCAGCTGCCAGGAGCAAGGGGGGGCTGGTAGCCCATGAGCAGCCCTAACCAACATCCCCCAGCAAGTTCAGAGCTGTTGCCAAGCAGGGGGGAGAGGATGAGGTGCAGAACAAGTCATGCCCTGGCCTTGTGATGGAGTTTGGTGGAAAGTTCACCCTCTTCTATCCCCTGGCTTGGGAAAAGCACTGGTGGGCACCCTGTGTGCCCAGAGCAGCCTGGCCCAGGGGCTGTGGTCATGCTCACACGTGGGCACAGAGGAGGAGGAGGTGGTGCCCACACTCACACACCGCATGGACACGCTAAAAAACCGGGAATTGCCAGTGTGGGAAGGGGGTTCCTGAGACTGCAGAGAAGCCAAGGCCGCCTTGAACAGTCAGGGCCAGGTGTGCTGGTGAGGGAGCAGTCCTGCCTTAAGGCTGCAAATGTTCCAGGTACTGCGGCAGAGGGTTCTCCTTGACGTATTTCTGAATGTACCAGCACGTCAGGTGCGCCTTCAGGTCCTCCTCCACCACAAAGTCCAGGGCTGCCTGCAAGCAGTGCAGATCAGATGGGTCACAACCAACACCCCCAGCCTCAGGGGAGACCTGTACCCCTCACCCAGATGGGGGAAGCAGCAGGAGTCCCTCAGGTACCCCCTGTGTGAGACAGGTGGAGGCAGAGGCACAGCTGTCCTGCCACAGCCACCAGCTCAGCACAGAGTCCCCAGTTTAACCCTCAGCACATCCAGCCCCGTGGATGCTGTGCTGCAGGTGACACAGCCCATCCTGTGAAGGCCACCTTCATCATCCCTTTGTCCCTGCTTACAGGGCCAGGGAGCAGCTGGACCCCAAGGCAGCACCCCACTGTTGTGCTCATGGCTCCCCAGCTCCCCCTCACAGCCCAAGCAGGCAGAGGGCTCATGAGGGCAGTGAAGGTCTGAGAGGAGGGGTCCAGCTTGAGCTGAGCTGAGCCATCAGCCCCTGCACAAGGGATTTCTGCTGAGAGGAGGAATGGGCTGAACTTGGGGGAGTGGCTGGATTTGCTGACACTTACCCAGCTCCTCTTGCCAGAAAACCCAGGAATGTCTGAGCCCAGATTTCCATCTGCCCCTCCAGCCACCCCATCTCCCATCAGAGCAGGATTCCCACAGGGCACACACACAATTCCAACAGGACAGGGCCTGGTTCAGCCAGGATCTTTATCCACAGCTGGGATGGCAGCAGGATGGGCACCTTGCCCTTCTGGGGGGCTGGGGCTGTACCTTTGCCAGGTGCTTGGCAATTCCTCTCCCTCGATAGGCGTCCGGCACCTCCGTGTGCTGCAGGTCCACGATCCGCTTCCCCACGTACTCGTAGAGCAGCACGGCCTTGTCGTGGCAACCTGAGGGTGGCACAGAGGGGACAGGGCTGGGGTGACACCAGGGAGCCCACAGCAGGGCATGGAAGAGAGGATTGAGGGTTGGGATGTCCCTGGAGAACCCACAGCAGGGGATGGGACAGAGGGATCAGGGTTGGGGTGTCCCCAGAGAGACCCCAGTGGGGAATGGGACAAAGGATTGAGAGCTGGGGTGTCCCCAGAGAACACACAGCAGGGGATGGAAGAGAGGATTGAGGGTTGGGAAGTCCCCAGAGAGCCCACAGCAGGGGATGAGAGAGAGGATTGAGGGTTGGGATGTCCCCAGAGAGCCCACAGCAGGGAATGGGACAGAGGATTGAGGGTTGGGATGTCCCCAGAGAGACCCCAGCAGGGGATGGAAGAGAGGATTGAGGGTTGGGATGTCCCCAGAGAGACCCCAGCAGGGGATGGAAGAGAGGATTGAGGGTTGGGATGTCCCCAGCAGGACAGGCAGTTTTGGGACTGCTACATCATCCCTCATGCCACGGGAATGGCTCTGGTGCTGGGTTTCAGTGGTGGCTTCTCTTTCAGTGACACCTGGATGTCCTCACTGGTCCCCCCAGGGCCTTTCCATGCCCCTGGAGCAGGAGCAGGTTTCTGACCCAGCTCTGAATCAGTGATGCCAGCAACACAAGTTTAGGGTGGGAAAGCAGCTGTGGGGAGGGAGGAGATGTGTTGATGGTGGGGGAGAGGAAAAAGAAGAGGGGGAAAACCAACAAAGCTGACCCAGGTAACAGCCAGTTAATTTCTCCTCCAGCACAGGGTTTTTTTTTTGTTGTGGCACATAAAACAGGACAAAACTCCTTGGCCTGGTGTTGCAGCATTGTCTAGACATGTTTTGGGAAAGATGAATCCCACAAACACACAGGAAAGCACACACAGGTGTGCAAGGGGGGCTGTGCACACAAATTTACATGTACACACACACAGGCTTCCTGTTTCAACAGCCTGACCTTTCTCACAGCAGCTCAGTTACAGGAAAAAAGAAGTTTCAGCTCATGTATAAATCAGAGGAGTCAGAACAGCCCTCTGGTTTCATCCACAGAAACTGAGCCTTCAGTGCAAAAGCAAATGTTTCATTTCTAGAGAGTTTCTGTGCTTAAAAGTGAGTTTCAGAAATGCAAGATCCCAATCAAAGAGACAAGTTTGATTAAAATAATGGGAACTTTTCCTTCTCTCTGATGTTTTTTTAAGGCTGAAGGGCTGCAAAGTTCACCTGCATTCAGGATGAGCTTTAGCTGAGCTCAGTACCCTCCATTTCACTGCACTTCAGCTGACAACTCCAGCCCAGCTTGCCTCACCCCTGTATTCAAGAGAAACTAGAAAGGAGCCCATTGGAATTTTGTGTTTCCAGAGAAGCAGCTCAAGCTTTTATTCCTGCTCCTTTTATGCAGACACTCCATTCTCCTACACTGGATGGAAACCTTCACATTTCCAGCCCGAGTTTATTCCTGCTGGTTTCTGCCCACTCCTTCTTGTGCCAACATTGTTCTTGGGTGGACATAAATAATTTCCCTCCCTGCCATTCCCCCAAGTATTTCTAGGCTTCAGTCCTGCCCCTCTCAGCTCTGGCTCACCAAAAAGCTTTGAGTTTCCCCCAGGCAGAAAAGAGGGAGCACTGCAATGTTTCTCCATGTGGATCCAGGCACCCCAAAAAAGCCAAGGGAGCGGGTGAAGCACAGACCTGGAGGGA
The DNA here is from genome assembly GCF_023055355.1 of Agelaius tricolor. Classification (NCBI taxonomy): domain Eukaryota; kingdom Metazoa; phylum Chordata; class Aves; order Passeriformes; family Icteridae; genus Agelaius; species Agelaius tricolor. The sequence goes on from NW_027269279.1 coordinate 2,938,200, forward strand.
AACCTGCCCAGGCTGGGGCATGAGGTGCCCTCACCCTCACAGATCATTTGGTGGCAGCTCTCAGGGGTGGCAAGGGCAGAGTTGGCAGCACCAAAGGCTGTAAAATGATCTTATAGCAGCAGCTTTCACTCGTTCCAGCCCTTCCACCCCACTCTCCTCCCAGGCTAAAACTTTCCATAGCCTCTGCCTGAAGCTTTGAGGAGTTTAAAACTAAATTGACCACAGAACAAAAGATCTTTTTTCTTTAAATACACTTTAAAATATATGATCTGTTTAGAAGTATCAAAGACACAAATGCATTTTAAAGCAGGAGGTGATTGGAGTGTTTGGAGGATCTCAGACATGTCCTGGACAGGCTTTTGCTGGATATTCCCTGTACCACAGCAGCACCCAGCCAGGACAGGAGCTGCAGAGTGCCACCAGGGCACAGATGAACACACACAGAGAGGATTTTACAACCAGCCTGACTTTACAACAGTCAGTGCTGCTGGAAACTGGGCCCAGCTCAGAAAAACATCCCAGCTCAGCCAAGTGCACGATCACATCCACACACCTCAGTGGCACAGCACCCAAAACCAAGGACCCTCGTGCCTCAGGGTGTGGTGTGGGCCCTGCAGGTCCCAGCCATGGCTTGGGAAGAGCCAACCCTGGAGCTGTGTGCTGCCCTGGCCATGGGGGCAGCTCCCAGAGCAGCTGGGGGGGCTGTGCTGACCCTTCCAGCCCCAGTTTGGTGCAATCCCCCCCAAAGAGAGGGAGCACAAGCAGAACCCCCCCAGAACATGGCATGAGAGACACCTCCTGCCAGCCTGTGCCACCCCTGGGCTCTGGGACAGGAGTTTATCCCTGCACACAGCTGGGCACAGACAGCCTGCCCTGGAGTTTGACTCAGTGACACTGAGGCAGTGGAGTCGATGCAAATCAGCACAGCCAGAGAGGAGCAGGATGGCAGCCATGGCAGCACAGCTGGTGCCCTGCTCACCCCCTCCCAGGGGCCACAGGGGAGGGGAAGCTCTGCTGGGAACTGGGCAAGGGAGCAGCTGTAACCTCGCTCTCCATGGAAGGTTTGCTTGCACCAGGAGCAGTGGTGGGCTCAGCCCTGAAGCCAGACACAAGTGCCCAGGCTGGGGGAACAGCAGAGAGCCCAGTCCCAGCCCAGCTGAGGAAGGGACACCTCAGGCATCTGGGAGGACACAGACCCCCCAGCCCAGCCCATCCTTCACTGCCCCCCTCTCCTGGCATCCACAAAGTACCCAACAAGGGGAGGCTGCAGCACTGCAGGGCTGTCCCTTGTCCCTGTCCCCTGCACCAGCCCCAGCCCACGACACCCCTTTGTGTGCCCAGGACCAGGGCAGGGCCTGGCTGCTGCCTGCAAGGCCAATTTCTGTGCCCCAGCCCCCTTTGGACACTGCTCAAAGCCATTCCCTGGGAGCAGGGGGACAGAACAAATGCCAGCCCCAGCTCCCAGGAGCAGGAGGCAGCTCAGGTCTGCTGCTGCTGAGCCAAACAGTGGGGAAAAACAAAAAGCAAGAGCTGTGTGTGGGGTGGGCTGAGAGGACAAGAAGTGCTGAGGAGCTCGTGCATCCCAGGCTGGAGCTCTGCCTGCCATGGGCTGGCCTCACTCCCCAGGGAGCTACTGGCACGTTACTAGGGAGAGAAAACACAACAGAGCACAACAGCCAGAGAGGAGACAGCACAGGGCTCGTGGAGGGGCCTCCCTGGCAGGAGGGGCAGCAGGGGGGGCTGGCTTGGAGCAGTTTCCTGTTTAGGAGCTCTCTGGAGGTGCCTGTGGCACAGGAGGAGTGGGGATGTCTTTGATGCAGGGCCTGGTTACAGATCCCCTGGTCCCTGCTGCAAACTCAGCACCTTCTCCCCTCCTGAAAGCACCTGCCCATCAGGCAGGAAAGCTCCAAGGCATGACCTGCTCCAGTTTTCCCAATAAACCTGAGCCTGGGCTCCTGGACAAGGAGCTCCTGAGACTCAGATCAGCAGTGGGCAAAGCAGGAGCTTCCAGCCAAAATCCTGCCCTAGTGCAGCTGGGGAGGAGTGGGAGGTTTGGGAAGTGTGGTGTGCTGCAGCCAGCAGAAGTGTTGGAGCTGGAATGTGTGAGAAGCCCGAGCATCCCTGAGGAACTGGAGCTGCTCCATGCTCGTGGTGAGCCTGATGGGTGTGATGGGCATCAAGAAGAGACAGCAGCTGCTGCTAAAAGCTCTTCCCCTGCCCCAAACATCTGTGCCAGCAGCTGGACCAACCAGCCAACTGCTTTGGCACAGGGGGGTCCCTTTGAGTTTCTTGTTTTGAGCTGAAATTTCATCTCAGACCCAAAGAAATACCCAACTATTCCTGACAAAACCAGCCTATATGATTCCCATGGAAGCTTTTAGCTTTGACAAATTGATGTTTTCCAAGAGAGTCTCTGCACAGGGAGGTTTCTGGCTGGCTCAGGCTGTTAGTCACATCCTAACCCATTACAAATCCAGTTGGGCGTCTCTCTGCCCTCCTCTCGAGGGATAACGAGGCTCAGTGAGGTCTGGTTATAATCAGCTTTACTTTCAGCTTCTAAATGCTCCTTCATTTGGGATGCAGGGGAAAAGGGAACGTGTTCAAATGAAGCAGCTGTTCCTACCAGAGATTTAGCAGCTACTGCAGCAATGAGAGAGGGGAGGAACCAGCAGAGAAAGGGAAGACAGGGCAAGCCCCAAAAAACTGAAAAAACTCGAGTGCAATTCATCTTCCCTGTGCACAAGGAGGAAGTCCTGACACGAGGTCACACAGGGGCGCAGAGGCAAACACAGGATGATGCTGCAAATGAACACTTTCACAACCAGTTCACAGCTTTCACTGTCTCAGCCTCCTGCTCCTGGGATTTCCAGAAATTCATCACCATGCAAAGTTTTCTACCCAGCATCACACCACCATAAACCACCAGCTGTCAAAGTCTGGCTGCTTGGTCCATGTGCCTGGTGCATCCATGCTGTATCATCCACACTTGACATTTAGCAGAAATTAGGACATCACAGGAAAGTTGACCCTGGAGCCCACAAAGTGCTGCTCATCTCTCAGTGACACGGGACAAGAGTGCTCTCTGAGGGACATGGAAGTGACTTTGATGCCAAAATCTGTGTCTGACCCATTTCTTGTCATTCCCTGCTTGCTGCAGGGAAAACCTCCCGGGGCATTCCACACCAGTGATGCTCATCATGCCAGGAGGGACAAAGAGCAGTGCAGGAAATAAACACCCAGCCATGCACTCCCACAGAGATGTTATCTCCTGAGCAGCTTCCAGGGCTTGGCTGCTACCAGCAAGGGCCTAACAAGGAGGAGGAGAGGTGGGTCACCCACTCCACGTGGATGTTAGTCAGCACAGCAGCACAGACACCAGCACAGCAGGACACTGCTCAGCCTGGCGGGGCTGAACTCACAAAAAAGGGCTCAGACTCCCTGAGCTCCCAGAGAAAACACAACCTTGGTCATGGGGATTCACCTGGGTGAGGCCATGGCCACACTGGATGGGGCTTGGAGCAGCCTGGTCCATGTCTGGACACACAGGTGGTGTCCCTGCCCAAGGCTGTAACAAGATGAGCTTTAGGATCCTCCCAGCCCAAACCACTCTGGGATTCTGTGACTCCAGGACCCCCTCCTGAATCAGGAGGTTCTGTGCTGATTCACACACGACTCCCACAGCTGAATTTCTCCCTCTCAAAGTTCACCCTCTCCAGTCACGACTCATCCCTGCTCAGCCACCAAATGCTGCTGGGCCCGTGGTGTGGCTGCCAGAGCTTTTATCCAGAAAACCACAATAAAAGATTATGTCTCCCTAATAATTGTTGACCCTTGGCTGTCCCCTCTATTTCCTGCACACACCAACTTCACTGGCTGGGACAATGCTCTGCTGGTGGCAGTGGGGACCCGGCACCTGGGATCTTGTTTGATCTCAGGCTGAAATAAGCAGTTGGTGAAATTGTTTTCTCCGCACCCGTCTCCTCCTTCCTCGCTCCACCACTGCCGAGCTCCAGCCTGCACTTTGTAATTAGTGGTTGAAATGAAAATGGGGTGGGGGGGGAGGAAGAAAAGTCTAAAATAAAATCTGGACTATTCTTGTTTTATTGACAAAGCCTCCTGCATTCCCTATGATTTCTGAACTACACTTTTATTTTTATTTTTTTTTAAAGGCAGCTACCCTGCAACTTCTGTATCGAGAGTAGTTCTATACCCAGAGTAGTTCTCATCATAACAAATGGATGGGAAAGAGATGCTGGGATGGTTGAATATCTGTAATTAACCATCAAGATGAAGGCTGGGAAAGAATCAGTGCACCACAGAGAAATTTTAGTGGCATCTACTTTTTGTTCCTTTGTTCACTCCACCCAATATGTGACAGAGCTTTTCGGGGGTCACCGTGTCACCAGAGCTCCACAGGTGGCTGTGGCAGCTTGGATCCATGTCGTTGGTCCTACAGAACCGCGGCACAGACCCTGCTGGAGCTCCCGAGGGGTTTCCCTGAAGGAATGTCCCCAGAGCTGGCACCCCCACATCCCCCACAGGCACCTGCTGGGGGCACCAAGGCAGTGCCCCCAACCTGCCCGTGCCACCATCGGGCTCCACAGCCCGGCCGGAGCCGAGGGAGCCGAGCGATGCCCGCACCTCCCCTGGGAGAAGGTTCTGGGGGCAGGAGGGGGCGGGGGGCACTGGTGGGGTCATACCGCGGCAGGGTGGAGAGTACGGGGGAAAGCGCAGCGGGACACAGGGCACGGGAGGAGGAGGGAGCGGGGGAAATAGGTGAGAACCGGAAAAAGGGGAGGAACAAGAAGAAAAAGGGGGGGAGGAACGGGGAGGGAAAAGGGGGGAGAGACGGGGGGGGGGGGGGCGAAGGGGGGGCACAGCAAGAACTGAAAAGGAACGGGAATCTGTGTCCCCAGCGAGGCGGAACCGCGGGCGGAGGGCAGCAGGTAACGTCCCGGGGAGCCCCGAGCGCCGTCCCTTACCGTTGAGCCGCACGGTGAACTGCCGCCGCTTGCGATCGTGCTCCACCTGGATGGGGCAGCCCTGCTCCAGGAGGCCGAGCGGCGCCGAGTGCGCCATGGCGGCCCGGTGCCGGTGCCGGTGCCGGTACCGCGGTCGGTTCCGGTATCGGTGTCGGTGTCGGTGCCGGAGCGGAGACGCGGGCGGGCCCGGCGCGGCCCCGGCCGCAGGAAGCCCCAGCTGTGCGGCACGTGCCCGCCCCGCAGCCAATGGCCGCGCCGCGCTTTTGTTTTGGTACGGCCGCGCGGCCCTTAAAGGGGCAACGCCGCCACCGCCGTGGGGACCGCAGCCAGCGCCCGGCGCCCCCGCGCGGGCGGGCACCGCCACCAGCGGCCGCCAGAACAGCACGGGTCCGGCACGGGTTCTTTGCTGGTTTTGTACTGGTTCTGTGCTGGTCCTGTACTGGTCCGGCACGGGTTCTGTGCTGGTTTTGTACTGGTTCTGTGCTGGTCCTGTACTGGTCCGGCACGGGTTCTGTGCCGGTTCTGTACTGGTCTGGCACGGGTTCTGTACTGATCCCACACTGGTTCTGTACTGGTCTGGCACGGGTTCTGTACTGGTCCTGCACTGGTTCTGTACTGGTCTTGCTTGGGATTTGTACTGGTCCTGCACTGGTTCTGCACGGGTTCTATACCGGTTCTATACTGGTCCCATACTGGTTTTTACTGGTCCTTTACTGGTCCTTTACTAGCCCTGCATAGGTTTTCTGCTCTGGGTGGCTGGGGCCGCTGTGCCGGGTCTGCCCACGGTGCCGGCTGCTCTGCGGCAGGGCCCAGGCTGCTGCCCTGTGCTGTGCCCTGCCTGTGCCCTGCCTGTGCCCTGTGCCCTGCCTGTGCCCTGTGGTCAGCCCTGCCTGTGCCCTGTGCCCTGTGCTGTGCCCTGCCTGTGCCCTGTGCCCTGTGCTGTGCCCTGCCTGTGCCCTGTGCTGTGCCCTGTGCCCTGTGCTCTGCCCTGCCTGTGCCCGGCTCTGCTGGGAGAAGCCCCAGGTCATGGCTCCTATGTTATTCTGGGACCAGGTTGCTTCAAGTCCATCCAACCTGGCCTTGGACACTTCCAGGACCTGTGCCAGGTCCTTCCCACTCTCACAGGGAAGAATTCCTTCCCAATATCTCATCCATCCCTACCCTCTGGCAGTGGGAAGCCATTCCCTGTGTCCTGTCCCTCCATCCCTTTTCCAAAGTCCCTCTCCAGCTCTCCTGGAGCCCCTTTAGGCCCTGGAAAGGGCTCTGAGGTCTCTCTGGAGCCTTCTCTTGTCCAAGCTGAACACCTCTGGCTCTCCCAGAGCAGAAGTGCTCCATCATGTATCACACACACATCACATATCACATACACATCACATCTGTGACCCCGGAGCTCTCAGTGACAGGAGCTGAGAGTGCCTGAGGTGGCTGTGCTGGCAGCTGCAACAGGAAAAGCAGCAACATCTAAATTCACAATAAAGAATAGTTCACCAGCAGCTTCTCTGCACCTGAACACCATCTCATGTAGCTCAGCCTTTGTTTACTCATCCCTTCAGCTCCTGCTGCCCTGTGGGAAAGGGATTTGTAAAGAATTCAAGGCCATAGAATAGAAGGCCATAGTGGGGGAAAAATACAAGTGATTTGTGGTAAAAGTAATAGCAGCATTGTGTGGCAAAAGCTAACAGGCTGAAAAACATTTATAAAGTATTGTGACCAAGAAATAAGTTAGCTTCTGATAGGATGGCATTGAGTTTTACATCATTTGTGTCTCAGTACTCATCGAGACTGAAAACAGAATAAAATTTTTTCAAATGCCTCTCAGTTGCCCCATCTCTGGGCCAAAAAAAAAATATTATCCAACACCCAAGCACTGCCTCAGCCCAGAGCTGTGTGGATCAGCTCAAACTCCGCTGCTGATTCCAAGATCAGCAAGATCTTTTACCCAAGATGTGGATAAATGTCAGAAAGGGCCCCTCAGCTTGCCCAGCCCTGCAGTGACACCCACAGCTCTTGCATCAGCTGATGACCCGTGGCTGGGCTGTGGAGCAGTGGCTTTTTTTTGGGAAAGACTCCTCCTCGTCTGTGTTGAAAGACTTGAAAGGTGGTGAATCTGCGACGTCTCTGGGGAAGGTAATTGCTCTCCCCATTAAAAACCTGTAATTTATTTTCCATTTGAACTCTTCCACCTTCAGTGTGCAGCTGGATCTGGTGCCTTTGGTGCTGGATCGCAGCTCTGCCTGAGGCACCCGTGCAGCCACAGATCCCAACCCCTCCAGCTCCTTCCCTCTGGCAGTGATTCCCTTCCACTGCCTGGCTTGCAGGAGGTTTTTCCAGTCCTCAAATTTATCCCAAATGCTCTGCAAAGCTGCGAGCTGGCTGTGGCAGAGCAGCTGTGATCTCACCAGTGCTGTCAGCAGTTGCCACCCCTCCAACCCCTCCTTTGCATCTTTACGGATCACACGAAGAATTCCAGCCAGAAAGTGGCACTTGGAATCTGCTTTTTTTTGCTTTTTTGACTGCATCTCTCACATCCTGTGCAGCACTTGTGCCTGCAGCCCAGCTCGGGGGGCTGTGGGAGCATCCTTACCCCGGGATGTGCCACGTTTAGGAGGGATTGATTCCTCAGTGACTCAGAGAGGAATTAACCACAGAGTCACAGAGTGTCCCGAGCTGTGAGGGACACACAGGGGTCACCCAGTCCCACTCCAGGCCCCAAACCCACACTGTGCCTGCCCGGGAGCGTTTTCCAAGCACTGCTGGAGCTGTGGCAGCCTTGGGGCTGTGCCCATCCCCTGGGGAGCCTGGGCAGTGCCCGAACACCCTTTGGGGGTAGAACTTTTCCCTCATACCCAACCCGACCCTCCCTGGCCCAGCTCCAGCCGCTCCCCTGACTCCCCGTCCATTTCCCAGCCGGACACACCGCTGCCACCCGTGAGGGACCCACGGGAGATGTGGCGAGCTGGCCATCCTTAGCTGACAGCTGAGGTGCGCGGGTCGAGGAGCAGCACAGGACGGGGATGCTCCACGCTCCAACCCCACGGGTTCTACGGAGGGGCCACACCAGCGACGGTGACACCGAGGCCACCTCTCCTGAGGGGCAGCAGCGCCCGCCCGCCTCACTTCACCCTCACAGTCGCGCCCAAGAACCGCAAAGCCGTTTCCGCGCGGGGGCCTTAGCCCCGCCCCTACGCGGCGCTGGCCAATGGCGGCGCGGGGGCGGGCCCGGCGGGGCGGCTGCCGGCGGGGCCGCGGCGGGCGGGACTCGCGGGCTCCGCTCGGGCCGGGCCCGCCGGGCTCGTACAGCGCCATGTCCCTGCCCAGAGGTACGAGCGGGCTCGGGAGGGCCGGGGGGGAACCGCGGGGCCGGGCATGGTGCTCAACCCGCCGGGCTTGGGCTCCCCGCGGCTTCCTCTGCGCGGGCCCCGGTGGTTCCGCAACCCGGCGGCGTCGCTGGGGCCGGAGCTGCGATGCGCGGGGCAGCGAGCGGGGATGCGCGGAGGGGCCGCGGGGGACGGGGCGAGGCTGCGTTTGGCGTGGGGACAGCGATAAAAACAGGCGAGTTTTGTTTTCCCTGCCTTGAGCTTCCGCTCCTCGGGAATCCTAGGCTGGGAGCCCTCGCCGTGGCTCAGCCGGGTGGGAAGGACCGGGCTGAGGTTCCGGGCGTGGGCCGTGTCGCCTCGTGTCGCCTCGTGTCGCCTCGTGTCGCCTCGTGTCGCCTCGTGTCGCCTCGTGTCGGTGTTGGGGCACGGCCGGGAGCCGATGCCGGCGTGTGCCGGGGTTGCCTCGCTGCTTTCCCGCGGTCCTGGCCGGAGAACGTGACCGTGTGTCACCGGGGTTATTGTGGAGCACGGCCGTGACTCAGGTGTCCCCATCGCCAGGTGAGCACCGGCCTGCAGGTATCGGCCTGCGGTGGCCGTGCTGGGACGGATGGACGGATGGATGGATGGATGGATGGATGGATGGATGGATGGCGACAGTGGCTCTGCCGGTGTCCCGGTGCTCCCCGGAGCCGGCCCCATCCGCACACCGGGCGGAGCAGGGAGCGCTCGGAGTGTGGCTGCCGCCTCTCGAATCAGCGGAATAAAATTCGAGGGGTTTTCCCTGATGCTCTGGAAACTCGAAGTCAGGAGCCATGTGAGCAGATGAACGCGCCTCCCGTGACTTTTTTTTTCTTTTCCTCCCCCCCCGATTTTAAACGATCCGTGTCTTATCCGGAGGGAATGTGGACCTGAGTTTCCTGTTTGCTGTGTAAGCAGGGGGTGAATCAGCAGCGATTTTTCGGAGCTGCTGAGTGGAGCTGCTGACTCACAGGTAGGAGCACATGCCTCCAGCCATCCAGCCTTGGAAGGGATCATCCAGGCTTCTTAAAAGGCTGGGACACCTGAGCCCACACCTTTCCTCGGCTGCCTGTGCCGGACCAGCGGATGTGTGCATGGAGGGACGAGGTGAGCCTGGCCCAGGGACCACTTGTGCCCCACGGGAGATGATGCTCAAGCTGAGCCTGGAGGATTTTGGGGGAAGCAGCAAGAGGTGATGCCTGGAGGAGCACCTGGGAGCACGGTGCTCTCCTCAGAGGAGGTTTGGAGCTGCTCTGTGCGTGCAGGTTTCTGTTGGTTGTGATGAACTGGTTCATTCATGCAGTTAGCCTGGTGTGCTGTGCTCGAGGTGTCACACGTGTGCTGGCAGCTCCGAGTCCCTGTGTGACCTGAGCTCCTTTGCTTCCACCAGGGCAGCAGCAGCAGCAGCACGAGGGTGGATCCTGAGTGTGTGGCACACATCTGCCTCCTCTCATCCTGCCTCTCCTTGCCTTGCACCTGCCTCCCAGGGGGTTTTTCCAGGGATGCTCGCAGGTCTGGCTGTGTGCACCTGCTGCTCATGGCAGCTGCTTCCCTCTCTTTCAGGCAGCCTGAATTAAAGCTGAATTTCCCTGGTTTTCCTTAGGGAATTTCAGTGAAAAATCTCAGGTTTCCCTTGCTGGTTCTCCTTGGGTTTGTGTTGCTCAGGGTTGTAAACAGAGGCCGCTGTGCTGAGGCTCTTGGTTGGTTCTTTTTGTGACAGATGCCTTCCAAAACTCACCTGCCATCACTTTGGTTTAGTCACAGGGCTGTCTCCTGCCTCGGGAGGTTTTTGGGACACGTGGCTGGCTGTGACACCGGCGATAGGAATGGTGCTGTGCCGGGGCTTTGCTCTGCACTAAACATAGCTTGGGAGATAAACACCTTCTGGGGATTTTGTGGAGCTTAGGGAGGATTTTGGCTTTCTTTCTTCCTCTTCCCATCGCTCCTGTCTGCTTGATCCAAGTTATCTCACAGGATCTTGTATGTGGGAGAGCATCTCCTGTGTTATCTTGTGCTGTTGAGGCTGATGTTTACTCATGTATGCAAAATCTCCCTGTTTTCTCAGGTCACCCAAGTTCCCTTGAGTTGTGTCTCATGGCCTGGGTGGCACTGCAGGAAGGGATTGGGAACAAAGCTCTGGAGCTGTCCCTGTGTCCTCCTTGCAGAGCTTTGCAAGGGACACAGCCTCTGTCTGCAGCTTGCAGCATGTGGCTGGGTGTGATTTTTCCAAAAGATTCCACCTTTTTCAGGGAATGGATGCTGTGTAGGGAGGGTGTTGTATCCCAGAGGGTTAAAGCAGGAGGGGATTGAAGCCTCAGGGAATTTTCAGCCTTTGTGTGGGTGCAGAAACACAGTGGAGGATGCAAGGTCTGAGACTCTGGGGATACAAAACCAGGCTGTTGCCTTTTCCCTGGGCCTCAAGGTGTATCTTCTGCCTGCCCTGCACATGGAAATCCCTGTGCCCATCCCTGGGGCTATTGGCTGTGCCCTGAGTGGCCCCTGATGCCTGGGAAGCCCCTCCTGGAGGGACAGGCAGGAGCGTGCTAGTGGGGAAACAGTTGTTTCCCAAAATTTTGGGGTTTGCTGGGAAAAGCAGCTGCAGGGAGGGAGGGAGGGTGGGTGAGTGCATGGTGGGATCTGGAGGGAAACCTGCTTGTCCTGTCCTGGCTCACCCAGCACCGATGGCTGAGTAATTCAAAACCGAGTGTTTTTCCTTAGCAGGGAGATTGTCCTTTGGGAATAGAGGTGCTGCTGGGGAGAGGGATCAGGATCTGTCTGGAGCCAGGCTGTGCCTCTGGGGAGGCAGCTCTGCTTTACCACAGAGGCTTGGAAAAACCAGCAGTGAGAAATGCCAGGGCCTGGGGATGAACTGCTGCTTGTTCTCGTGGCACATCTATTCTGGGTGGGTAAATAAGTGGTGGTGCCTTGTCCCTGCCGTGCCCTGGCCGTGCCCTCCGTGGGAGCACACCACTGTTATGCAATTCAGTCTGTGAATCCAGCACTGTCTCATCTGCCATTCACACTTTTCCAGCTGCCATCCCCAAAAAAAGGCAGCCCTGCCAAAAATACACGTGTGGGTCGTGACCTGCTGAAGCAGGACTTTGGCTCTGGGCTCCTGTGCTGTCCAGGCAGAGCAGCAACCAGCCTGGTGTTCCCAGGGTGTGAGTGCTGGGACAGGTGGGAGCTCTGATCCCATGGAGCCATTATTTAATTTGAGTTAGAGCATCCTGGAGCTCGAATCCAATTAATTGTTAACGATCCTGGAGCAAACACAGCACTTTGCTCCTGCCTTCCTCCTCTGCTGCCACAACGGTGGGTGCCTGGAAAATATCATGCTGGATGTGATAAATATTTAGCTGTGCCTCAGAAATCCATTTCCCTCCCTGGAGGGATGCTTCCCTGCTTTTCTTTTAGTGGATAATGAGTCTCACTGCAGGCTGATCCCTTTGTTTTCCAGCTCTGAGCCGTGGTCCAGGGCTGAGCTGGAGTTTGTTTGCAGAGGTTGTTGTTGTTGCTGGAAGAAACTCATCTGTGCTTTGTAGAGGCTCCCATTGGGAGCAGCTTTCTGGTACTGGTGATTTTGTGCCCCAAAAGGACACCTCTGCAGGTGTGGGGCTCTGTGGGTTTTTGGGCAGAAGATGTTTTTTGCTTGTGTTGGTTAATAAGGCACAGCCTGGGCTGGCTGTTTGCTGGGCAAAGAGCTGGGAGAGGAACTTGTGTTGGCTGGGGAGGTGATTTTACTCTATCAACAAAAAGTTTGGGGTTTTGCTGGCATGACTCAGGATGGCTTGTGGGTTCATGTGGAGCTGGATCTACCCGCTGCCTCTTGCTGACAAACCTCTGTAGCACAGGTCAGGTCTTAGTCAGGGATTTGGAGTGGGGGAAAGGGCAGAGAGGATTTTTTTTTTTTTAATGATGGAAACTGGAAGTTTCTGTTGGTTTTTTCCACCTGGGAGATTTTTCATCTCCTCACAGCCTCTTAGCTGTGTGGGGGCAATGCTGCAGTGCTGCTGTGGCAGTGCTGTGAGTCCCAGTGTTTGTTGTGCTGAGGAACTCTGGAATTACTGGGCACAACTGCAGCAAGCTCAGATGTCACAGTGCTGCCTTGTGGCCCCAGTGGGCCTCAGTTTGCCCTGGATCTGAGTCTGCTCCCTTTTTTGGAGCTGGGACAGGGCTCCCTGTGTGCTCCTTTCTCTTGCAGCCATTTCTCTGCCCAGCAAGATGCTGGAGCAGAGGTGCTGCTTGTGTGGGATGTGGTGGGTTATGGTGTGGCCAAGGGGAAGGGCAGGATTTGGGGGTCCCAGTGGGTAGGGGAGGAAGGAAATCATTGCCTTGTGCTGGGGACCTGCAGTGGGGTGAAGTGAGGATGAGCTGGAGCCCCTTCAGCACCCACTGAGCTGCCACAAACTCCCTCCTCTTGCCTGCACTGTGCCCAGGGAGGGGCACTGCTGAGTTGATCTGTGCTCTAAGCCTTAATTTCATCATTTCAATTGAAATTATTTAAAAAAAATTAAAAGATAAATTTCCACTAAAAGCATAACTTGTAAGAGGAGGCAGGATGAGGAGGAGACAACACTTACCAGAAGTTGTTTGTGGAGCATTCACCCTTCCTCCCCCTTCACCACCACCAAAGACAAATCTGGGTTTGGAAAGGAAGAACCCTCCAGAGTGCTCGATACAAGTAATTTCCCATCAGAGGCTGCTAACCTTAGCTGTGGTTTGGCACTGGCATCAGCCAAGCTGCTCGTGCCTGATGCAGCTCTCTGGGAATGGCTTGGACCCTTTTCTCCCTGGGATCTGCCTGTTGAGCACCAAGTGCCCCTTGTCACCAGTGTTCATCCCTGCTGCCTCCTCTCCTGCTGTGCTAGTGCCTTTTAGGAAGTGTAAAAAGCAGCTTTTAATTTTTGTATTTAATTTCTAAACATCTTGGAGCTTTCTCATGAGGAATGCATAAATCCCTGCAGCTGGGATGGGGTCCTGCCAGCATCAAGAGCCACATCCTCCCTCAGCATCCGTGGGTGATGGCTGTGGACCAGCAGTGCAGGACAGAGGGACAGGAGGGGAAGAAGTTGTCCTGCAGGGCCTGGCAGGTGACAGTCATGTGTGTGACAGATCACAGACACGCGGGGCTGGTTACGTGGATGGGCTGGGGTGGTTCAGGGGAGGATGACGGGGTTATCTGGGGTGTGTCAGCTTGTCTGGGCTTGCAGGCCAGTTAGAAACTGCTCTGTGGTGTGTGTGTGTGTGAGTGTGTGTGAGAATTCCTTCCTAGCTGGGGTCCCGTGGGGATGGCTGACACAGCACTGGGCTGGCTGCTGTGGATGCCTGCACTGGGCTGTGCTAACAGCAGCTTGGAGATGGCAGCAGCCTGACCCTGCTGGCTGGAGGGCGTTTGGCACAGCTGGAGCAGATGCTCCCTCTTGCTGCACAACAGAGACTGTTCCCTGCTCAAGCTGGTGAAGGACAAACACGCTGCAGGATGGAGGAATTTTCTGCTGTAGCACCAAGATCTTGGATTGCTTGGTGTGGGAGTGGGAAAGCTGAGGCTTGAGAGGGAGATGATGAAGCAGCAAAGTGTGCAGCCCTTGGGATGGCCCCTCTGAATCAGCCCTGAGCGCTGGGGGCATGGCTGCAGGGCTGTGTTGTGCTGCAGACACCAGGATGTCTTTGCAGCTTGTCACCAAAGGTGACGTGGCTCCTGTGCTGAGGGCCAGATGTGCTCATGGTCAGGGCTTTTGAGGAAAGCTGCTCTGCATAGTTCACAATCCCCTGCTGCTCTGCACCGCTTGGTTTCTCTCCTGACCTGCTGCCAACTTGCACCCTGGCCAAAGCTGAGATGATCTCGTGCTGATTCGTGGCTTTGGCTGCTCTTTGTCACCTTCCAAACACCTCTGAAAGGTGCTCGGGGGTAGGTGACAAGCCCAGCCCCACGTGCCTGTTTGTAAAAGCCCCAGAAAATCCCTGCTGGCACGGGGCAGGGCAGTGTGAGACACCCGTGTGTGTGTGCACGTGTGCTCAGCTGACTTCTGAGTTTCCCTGGTGTCCCCAGAACTAAAATCCTCCACTCTGTGCTAAATCCTCACCTGTTTCACCTGTGGTGCTGACTGCCACCCCTGTGGTGGTCAGGAAAATAAAAAATAAGATGTAATTGTGCAGAAAGAGGGATGAAGGTGCTGGTGGGTGGTGATGCTGCTGGAGGACCAGCCTGGACCTGACCAGCCCCTGTGCCAAGCTCTGTCTGCCTCTCTTTGGCAGCGCCCGTTTTCCTTAAGTCTGGAAGCAGCTCCACACTGCTTTAAGGCTGCTAAAAAGAGGGATGTGGTGGGTGTTGTGAGGATCTGCTTGTACAGCTCCCTGTGTTCACTCCCTGTTAGCATCTGCAGCCTGTTTCCCTCAGGTTTTTGGTTGATCCCTGCAATTGTTTGGCTTTGAGCATCAGGTGCTAGAGGATGGCTGGTGCCAGCCAGGGTTGGGGTAGTCCTCAGAGCCCAGGATACCTGCAGGGCTGTGCTGGGGCTGCCTCTTGTGCTCTACTGATGCTGCTTTCTTACCCAAGAGCAGCTTTTTGCAGGTATTAATTACACCTGTCCCTGCCTGGTTTCTTGAAGGGTGACGAGAGTGAAGCGAGGGCTGGAGGAGGTGCCTCCAGAAATAACCAAGCAGAAATTGTGGGTGAATTTCTAATTCTTATCAGCCTTGTGTGTGCTGTGCTAAGGTGCTTGAAAACCACTCAGCTTTTCCTCCAGTAGCTCCCCTGTAGGTGTGATGTTTTTGTGTACATTCCAGGTACCTGCAAGAGTTTCCCCTTAATTTTGGATCCACAAAGGGTTTTGTGTTTGGTAACTGTGGGTTTCCCCAGGGGGTTTTACAGGCTCAGCTCAGTGAGGGAAACCATGTGTAAGCATCCCAGGGACAGGAGGCAGGGTGTGTTTCCCTTGATCTCAGACAGGTTTGATGTTTCACACATCTCCTTCCAGCTCCTCTCCACACCTCACCCTGCAGAGAGAGCGCTGCTCCTTTCCCCAGAACACGGATGTGAGGCTTGCTCTTCTGAGAGAAAAGGGGTTTCTTAAAAATTGATTTTCTCTTACTCAAATGGAAATGGTTCTTGGAAGCCCTGAGTGTGCCCCGAGACAGCTGCAGGCTGGGCTGGGCTGAGTCACTGCGAGCTCTTGAGCTGGGATGTGAGCCGGATGCGTCGGGACCAGCCCGGCTGTGGAGACCTCTGCCTTCCTGGGATGGAGAGCTCTTTAATCTGCCCTTACCAGGAAAAACCTGCAACTCTCACTTCCCTGAACCCTGGAAAAAGTGCAGTGTGATAGGGTGGATATGAGAGAGTGACAGAAGGAGGGGAAAGAAGATCAATCCCACCCAGAGGAGCAGCTGTGGTGGCAAAGCACCGCTGAGCTGTGGGCACGTTTCCTGTGGAGCTTTTCCTTGTCATGAATCAAAGCTGCCCTGTGGGTACTGGGCAAATCCACCAGAAAATAAAAGTGTTTTCCCCACACAGACCTGGTACAGCCTTTGATAAGAGCCAGGGTGATGCTGGGCAGTGGGGCTGGCAGTGTGCTGGTGTTCCAGCCTTTAACTGGGGGGCATTTTTTAGGCTTTGCAGCAGGGAGTGTGAGGGAACAAAGGAGAGAAGTGTTCACAGGTGATTTCTCATGGACCAGCTGGATGTGGGGTTTGTTCTGGGAGTGTGGATGCAGTCCTGTGGGGCAGAGGAACAGTGATGGGAGGGAGGGCAGGAGGAATGGGTCATAAGGGTGGTGTGGGTAATGCCAGGGAAAGAGGCTGCAGGTCCAGCTTGGTGGGGCTGAGCTCTCTCTTTGTATTTGTGTCTCCTGCCTGGTTCCCTGGAGCAGAGAAGGGATGGGTGAGAGAGGCAGGGAAGAGGGTTGGCACTGAATATGTACCAAAAAGAGCAAAAATTTGGTGTGGGACAGCAGGAAACGCAGGGAATTGTACTGCAACACTCTCCTGCTGCTAGCTGTGAGCTGCTGGAACAGCACCCCGCTCCAAATGAAATAATCCAAGGTTTTCTCCACTCCTGCACCTCAGAGATGTGGTGCTGGCTCAGTGCTGGAGGTCAGGAGTTTTCCTCTGAGGGAGCACAGGCTTTGTCCACCCGAGCTGTGGTGGCACCCTGGGAGTGGGAAGCATTCCAGGTCCCTGGGGAATAATGTCACTGTGAACCCTCTGAGCAGCTGCTTGGCTGTTCCCCAGTGCAGATGCTGCTCTCAAAAGTCCTGCCTGAAGTCTGTGGGCCAGGGAAGCACCTGGGTCAGTCTCTTGTTTCTTCTTCTCTCCCAGAGCAGGCAGCTGGGAATGTGAAGGGGGTTTTTTTCACCTCCATAAATTCCATTTTCATAGCAGGTGTCTACTCTCTTACATCATTTGCAGAGATGACATCACTCTATCCCTGCCCAAAGCAAATGGGAGGGAGGATGGTAGAAATCTTTTTTTTTCCCCTAATTTTTCTTTTTTTTTAAAAAGCAGAGAGGGGAATACTTTGCTCTCTTGATAAGTTTACAAGGACACCTGGAAGTACATGAATGATGCCAGTTTGGGTAGAAAAAGTGTCTATTGATGCAGGAGTTGAGTTACTGCTGACAATTACAAAGTCAAACTATTCCCTTTCCCACTGTGCCTCCTGTCAAGCTGATCTATTCCAAGGACAGTTTGAGTTTTCTCTCCCATCAGGAAACTGTCACTAGCCAGTCACATCAATTCCAAGCAGATTTTGTTTTTTCATGGCTTAGCCTACGGGGTGAGAAATCAAAGGAAGGGGTGATGCTGGTACCTGCTGGCAAGGAGAAGGGCACAGGTGATGATGTATCTGGCTTTTTTTTCTTCTAGTGTGTTCTTTGCTTTCCCTAAGCATTCTCTCCTTTGCCTTCCCCTGACAATCCCAGGGCATCAGGGCTGGGATTCCTTCCAGATCTTTGTTCCAGAACAAAGCTGAGTTTTGAAGAGGTGCAGTCTCAGCCACTGGAGAAAATCCAGTTGGAGCAAGGGATGCAGAGGAGGCAGTGGCCGTCCCAGAGGATGCTCTGCCTGCACCCCAGCTCGGTGCCTGCTCTGAATAGCTGCCCCTGGGACTGTCCCCACCTTTGCACAGGGCTTCTGCACAAGCTCTGGTGCAGAGCACCACAACTCTGGGCATGTACCTGTTGTGTCCTGTAATGCCACCGTGTCAGTGTCAGCCAGATGGGGCTTCTCAGCTTCCTGAGGGGAGTCTGGCCTCTGGTCACATGTGGGAGTGGAGCCCTGGTGTTCCATTGTCACGGGGCAGGCTGACACATGGAGACGAAATCAAACGTTTTTTTCCAGCCCTCGAGGTTGTGCAGGTAACCTAAAAATACATCAGGAATGCGGCTGGGCGGTGACATCCTCCCTCCCGGGGCTGCCCCAGCCTTATCTGCCTGCTGCACAGAGCCCGGGCGTGGCTGCGAGCCCCAGAGGTGGCTGTGCCAGTGCCTCTGCTTGTCAGACACTCAGGCTGAAGTGCCCATCCCCAAATTCCTCACTGGACACACTGGGATGTCACATCCTTCTCCCTTGCACAGCCTCATCCAGAGCTGGTGGCACTGTGGCTGGGACGTCCTGCTCTGATTGTCCCCATCCTCATGGACCATGTCACGCCCCATCCAAGGGGATGAGAAGGATAACACTGTTCCCTTTCCACCTGGATTCAGTTCAAAGGCTCTGTTTTCAAGCAGAGTTTCCAGCCTGAGTGTCCCATGCATAGTGGGGCATGTGAGGCATTCCCATGGGATGTGTGGACAGTGAGCACATCCCAGACTGGGGCAGTGCCTGCACTGCAGCCTTGACCAGGGAAGCTGCTGCCATTCCTGGGAGATTTGGGCTCATCAGGCAGTGTGGTGCTGGGATGGGACAGCCAGCATGGGCTTGTCTCTGAGCAGAGGGAATGAAGTATTCCATGAAAATCAGACTGTCCCCGTGGTTAGGCAGCAACTCTACTTAGGGGACACGTGAAGTAATTTAATTTTGTGGCCTATCCCAAATACACCTATAAGAAGCTCCTTTCCAGCCCCAAATGGGACACTTCTGCTGCTCATGGCAAAGCAGCTCGTCCCTTTCTCCACTCCCTGGCTGTGATGGTGACCCAGCCTTAACTGAAGTGGCCTCGGGAGGGGCTGAGTGTCCACAGGGGAAGGGTGGGGAGAGGGGCCCGCTGTTGGCAGGGCACTGTTTGAGCTCATTGCTGTTTTTGTGGGTGTGCTCTTCCCCTTATTCAAGCCAGCCCCCTGGCAGGAGGCTGCTGGGAGGGATGGGAGCCATCCTTGTCCCTGGCTCTGCCCTGGCATACCCAACCCTGTGCAAGTACCTGAATTCTTCCCAAGATTTGCTCTCCCAGCATCCCTCACCTGTTTTGGGGTGACATCCCTCATGGGGAGGCTTTGTTAACACCACCTGATGCTTTTTGTTCCCCTGGGGTTACCTGTGCCCTATAAAGGACTGGATAATTTCTGGCAAATGGTGCACGCCTGGTTATTCCAACTGCACCAGCAAACCTTTGAAAGAGTTCCCAACAGTGAGACTTGAAAGGATGGTTGGGTTTGTTTTTCTTTCTTCACTTTTTTCCCCTTGTTTGTTTACTTTTTAAAGATGCTTTTGAGATGTCAGGAAGCTCAGCTTTATACCACCCCTGGTCCTCAGGCGCTGAAACCCAACGGGACAAATTCAAAGGAAATCTTCTTTCCCATCCCACCTGCTGGGTTAGGGACTTTCTGCTCCAAAGCAGCTCTGACTCTGTGGGTGTCTGTAAAGATCCTTGGAGTGTCTGTGTCTGGGTGAGAGGGAATTAGCTGTTGATAGAGTGAGTGATGGGAGGGCAGCACAGCACTGCTGTCCCCTGGAGTGCTGGGGATGGGTGCTGGTGGCTCTCAGTGCCATCTGCAAGAGCAGCTCCTGCGTCAGCATCCTTTATGTGCTGATGATCTGTGCCTGAAACTATACCCTGGGAGTGGAAATGAGCCTGAGAAAATACCTTCCGCAGTCCTTCTGGGGCTTACATAAACACTATTTAAAATTAGAGCCACTCATTATGTTGGTATGTGCGTTTACCTTGACCTCTGACTTTTCAGCCTGCAAATGTGCCTGGTCCAGCACAGCCTGGAGTCGGGAGAGAGCTCAGCAGCAAAGCACTGGTAGATTTTCTATAATTAGTTTAAGGTAAAGAATCTGGTACAGTATCTCCCCTCCAGGCTGACAGGGAAATCGAAAACAAAACTCCAGCCTGTCAGAGCTGAGCCTGGCTTTGATCAGGAACATCAGCCTTGGCTTCTGCTGGAGTGGCTTTGAGGGAAAGGGCAAGAGCAGCAATTCTTGGCCGTGGCTTTTCTTGCACGTGCTTGCAGAGAAACGAATGCTTTTATTTTCCCACTCTCCCTTGCTATTTCCCAGCCAAGTGCATGCAGCAATTTATATTTTGCTACCATCTCGGTTGTCACCCTGGAATAGCTGCTGAGCTCCGAGCTGGCATTGTCATGGAACAATATTTCTACTATTTGTTGTGGTAATAGTTGTTAGTGGCAGAGCAATTAACGTGTCACCTGCAGCACAATGAAACGTGACCTCTTTCCATCCCAGCACCCCTTTGGTGCCCAAACCAGCGAGCCTGGGCTCTGCTGCTTGGTGCCAGGGCTGTCCTGGAGCAAGGGTCACTCCGCTGGGATGCCTGGGCCTGCAGGCTGGCTTGGAATGGTTGAATTGGTGGGAAGGGAACGTGTCCCACCGGGATGCACTTTAGCAATCCAGCGCCTCGGCAGCTCCGGGAGCTGGAGTTTGGCTCCCCACCAGTTTCCTGTTGACGTCACCTGCTATTTCTCTGCTGCAGTTTTTACAACTGTTGAGCTTTCAAGGGTAATCGGAGCTGAGTCCGGCCAACCTCGGCAGCTGCCGATGAGGGAACGCGGCTCTACCTTCCCCAATTCCCCCTGCTTGCCTTGGCTGCTGCTTCCAGCCTTGGGGACCCCTGGGATTTGGGGACACAGGGCTCTGTGAAGCCAGCGGGTGCTTGGGGCCATGCATTCCCACTGAAAGGAATCAGCGGTGCTTGCAAGAAGTGCCGTGCGCTGGATCCTGCGGGAATTTTTTCCCCTCCCTCCTCCAGTCCGCCCCCATCCCTCTCTCGTGCCAGGCGTGCAGGCGCTGCTCTTCATTTCTGGGAAACCATGGACAAGAAGCAAGGTAGATGTTGCAATTTCCAAAACACGTGGTGGGGGAGAGCAAAGGGCTGGTTTTGGTGCTAAAAGGGGCTGTGTAACTTTCTGGGGTCAATCCACGCGTTTTTGTTTCTCCTGGCTTGGGCAGGGGGTCTCTCTTTGCAGCTGGGGATCTGTTTTTAAAGCGCTGGAAAAGTTGCATGTTTTGTGGGGTTAAAACTCTGGCGTCTTAATTGGTAAAAAAAAAAAAAAAAAAAAATCAAATCCAGCATGTCTGAAGGAAAATATGCAGAGGGTGAAGCTGGCTTCTGGCTCTGGTTGGAGTCGCATTCCTGGGACGCAGGGTTTTCCAGCAGCTCTTGGTTGCCGTCCCCTGCCTGTTGCATGGGCAAGGTGGGTGCCCACAGCCCCAGCAGTCAGCAGCTCTGATTCAGCGCAGGCTGAGAGGCTGTTTTGGGGCTGCAAGGGGCTTTTTGTGCAGCATGGTTTTTTCCTGCTGCTCGCTGGCAGTTTTGCAGAAGTGCGGAGCGCGCTGACCCGCGGGAGCCCCTCTGCAGCGGGACCTCAGTGGCTGATGAGTGATGGCTCTCAGCAGGTTGAGAGCCCTTTTTCCACTTCCATGGACAGCTTTTTCCACTCCCAACAGTGGAAAACAGCACAAAGTGTGCTTCTGAGGAGCTGGCTCTCATGACCAAGCACCCAAATTCCCCTCTCTGCTCTGCACCCTGCCTCCAATTTATTTCCTTTCTTTTCTTCTTTTCTTTTCTTTTTTTTTTCCTTCATGCTTTTGTGTTCCAGCTCTTTATTTGCAGCAGGGCTGGGATCCACCCTCCAGCTTTCTGCCCTATCCATGGCATCTGACTCTCCTCCTTGGATCGAGGAGAACCGAGATGCATCCAAAACATTTCCCCCAGCACTAACAAAAGCAGCACAGCTCTCAGAGCAGCCTCCCGTGCCCAGGACTTCACCTGGGGCTATAACCAGAGCCCTGGAGAGGCAGTGGTGAGGTTTAATTTCAAAGGTCGACTCAGGCAAATAGTTTTATTTGCAGTTCTTTAGATTGTCCTGTTCATTTCTCTCCGCCCACGCCAGCAGAGTGGGAAGGAAAAACCTCCCGTGGAGAGGTGCAGCTTAATAGGGCTGAAGTTGGTGGTGGCAAAAATGAGGATTCCGGTGTTGAATTAGGCAGTTCCAGGAAATGTCTGGTGGTTCTTAACTGGTGGTGGTTATAGCATGAGAAAAAATCTCGTTGGGCTTTTTTTTTTTTTCTCTTTAGGAGGAAATGGTTCCTTTCTTAGCATAAAGGATGCAGTTACGTGCCTGCAGCATCACGTGGGTTGCAATTTCATCCGCACCAGGAACTTCTGTCAGCTAATTTTCCCCTGCCTGGGTGCAGGGCACTGTGCTGTGTGTGTCTGTGGCTGGCAGCCCTTTCCTGTGCCCAGAATGGTGCCCTGCCATCCCGTGGGCTCGGGGCTGGCAGCAGAGCCCTGGAGCTCGCAGGGATAACCGGGACACGTCCCCAGATCGCCTTGTCCTGCTGCTGCCTTTTGGCCTTTGCAGAGGGATCTCTTGAGGGGAACTTGTGCTTGCAGACACCCCTCTTGGAAGAGCCCAGTGCCCTGGGAAACTGGAGCATTTCCAGGGTTTTCAGGTGACATAAGCAGTTGTGCACATTCTAGCAATTCCTCCTGCGGGGACCCTCGCGGGATCCCAAATGTGGGAGGGATTGTGCTGAGTCTCAAGGGCAGCAGAGGCAGTGCCAGGGACTCTCCAGTGGGAAGGAGCTGACAGCAGCTGCCTGCGGGGGCTGAAGGGCTTGAATTGCAGGGTCATGTCATGCCCATCCCACTGCCTTTCTGCTTCTCTCTTTTTTCCCTTTTTTTCTTATTCCCTTCCCCAGTTTTTCCTGCATTCTCATTCACCCTGAACGGGGCATGGACTCTCCTTGGGGAGAGGCACTGGAGCCACAAGCAGTGGGAGAAGCTTGCAGCAAGGAGTAGTTCAGGCCAGCCTTTGGGAGCTGGAAATCTTGTGTCAAATTTTAGGAGAGCTGTAACAAACGAATCCAACCTCTGCCTCAGCTCCCTGGCTGCAGGGCAGCATCCTGGGTGATTTTATTCCTGCAGGAATGGGCTGAGCTGGGTTTTCTGCCCTTCACAAATGGCCCAGGCAGAGTCTGGGAGTGCTGGTGTAATACCCCTGCTTTAATCAGTGCTTTTTCATGCTGGAGCTAGGAAATGCTTTTTGGGGCTAAGCAGGACAGGCTGGGAAAGGGATGGTTGCTGATTCCACCTCTGGGAAGTCAAGGGTGGAAGTTTGGGAGTACAGGGATGTGTGCAGGGTGCCTGTGACAGCAGAGTTCATGGCCAGTGCACATCAAAAGACTCTCCTGTACAGAGCAGGGGCTTTGGAACAGGGAAATCTCTGTGTCCCTTGCTGCCCTGGTATCCCATGCTGCAAATCCTGCCTGCAAGCTCGGGCTCCGCTGGACAAGGCACCCTGTGATTCCCAACCCCACACTGGGTGCTCCCTGCTCCCTCCAACCCCAGAAGGGCTGAGGAAGGGCTCAGGCCATCCTGCAGAGGCCTGGCTTGGGTGCCTGGGGACCCTGCTGCTGCCCTGTGAGTCACAGCCACGGTGCCAGGGGAGCTGCTGATGGCACAGAAGGCGCTTTGTGCCGGCTCTGCGGGGTTACTATGGCAATTGGGGAGAGGGAGAGCAAACAGATGGAGCAGAATCCCAGCCAGCATGGGGGGATTTCAGGGCTTCATGTGGAGGTCTGGCTGGTAACTGCTTGAGGGGGGGCTGTGTGTGGAGCAGAGAGCAGTCTGAGTTTTGGAGCAGGTCCTGGGGGTGAAACGCTCAGCACGGGGCTAAATCCATCCCCTGGCATAGGATGGGTGCCCACAGCAACTCCCCA
The DNA here is from genome assembly GCF_023055355.1 of Agelaius tricolor. Classification (NCBI taxonomy): domain Eukaryota; kingdom Metazoa; phylum Chordata; class Aves; order Passeriformes; family Icteridae; genus Agelaius; species Agelaius tricolor. The sequence goes on from NW_027269279.1 coordinate 2,961,631, forward strand.
GCTGAGTGCAGAAGGACTCAGGGGACCCCAGTTTCTAGATTCTGTTCTTGGATTCTTCCCACACTGAGTAGCAAGAAGCTGGGAGTGGGAAGGGGAGGCACTGCTGAACCCACGGACAGGATCGTTCCTCTGGCTCCGTTTTGTGTTTGCTCCCGTCGTTGCTCCACTGGGTATTTTGCCAAGTGCCATCCGTGGGTGTGTGGGGCTATTCATAGTGCCCCTTCCAGCCCTGCTGGGTGGGCAGTGGGGAAGGGAAACTCTGCAGGCTCACAAATTAGAACTTGTGACTGCTCTGACATGGTCAGGTGGTTTCCATCCCAGAGGGATGGGTTTGGGGTGGAGTGGCTCGTGTGCTGGTTTCACTGAGCTGGAAGTTCACATCATGGAAACTGTGCTGGTCTTGGAGCCTTTGGCTCAGCTCTGATGCAGGAAAAGTGGCAGATAAGGTGGGGGTGTGGGCTGATCTGTGCTGATTCCCTCAGCAGGGAGGGATGGTCCTGCAGGTGGGACCTTTGCAGTACGCTGCAGACCAGTTTTGACCCACAACCTCAGTGAGGTTTGCATTTGGGGAAGGACAGGGCAGGAGAAGTGAGTCCCAGGCACCTGTTTTGTCCTGGAGCTGGCAGGGCACAGGGCTGGGGGCTGTCAGAGCTGGGGACATGCTGGGCATGTGTCTCCCTTCTGTCCTGCTGCAGCTGCAGGAGCTGTTGCACGGTGCTGTCTCCTGCTGAAATCCCAGCTCCTCGCTCTCCCCTCCCTTCCCTGGCAGCCTTTGGAGTGCTGGACTTTGTCCACACGCCTGCTCCCAGCAGCCAGGCAGGTAGGAGCTGCTCTGAAAGGCTGTCCAAGGCCACGCTGAGCTGTCTGCTCCCAGCCCCATGCCTGGAGCACACCTTGGTATTCCTGCTCTCTAATGGATCCTCCAGCTCTGTGCAGCCACAGCAGCTTTAGCTGCACAGTGCAGCTGCCTCCTTGTCTCTCCTGGGAGGGATCAGGACCTCCATGCTCTCAGCTGCTGCACTTTGAGCCCCTTGGGGTCAGTTTGTTTTCTCAGGGATGGAATTTTCACCTGCAGGTTTCTGGCCCTGCCTGAGCCCTGTTTCCCTCTGCAGCAGTGGGTGTTGTTATCTCAGTGCTGTTTGGAGCTGGGAGGAGGGGGACAAGAGCATCCTCTTGCCAGTCACTCCTGGTGCCTTGTCCTGGTGCCTCAGCCTGTTCAAACACCCAGATTTGTGAGGGGTTCACTGCTGGCTGACAGTCAGCTCATGTCTGGTCTTTCCCTGTTTTCCATTTGTTGTCGATGGGGTGTCCCCTCTCCTGCTGGGACCAACCCCTTGCTTCTGCTGGGTTTTGGAGTGCTTTTGTTGGATTTTTGCTGGATGTCTCATGGTCATTGCTCTCCATGCCAGATCCAGCTCTGGCTCTTCCCAGGAAGGCCAGGCTGGGGCTGGGGCCCTGGGGGTCAAGGAGCCTCTGGACAGGGAATGCTTTTTTGGGAGCCCTGCACATCACTAATGGCGTGGGGACCTCTTGTGGCTGGAGAAACAGGGATGGGGCCAGGCTTGGCTGTGCTCCCAAAGCCCAGCTGCCTCCCTCTCCTGGAGCTCTCCTGGGTCCATGAGCCATGAGGGGCACAGGGCTGCTCTCTGCCTTGGCTGCAGCATGGAGGCTGAGCTGCTGTCTCATTTTTCTCTTTCAGATTCCAAAGGATCCTTGGAGCCACACAAACCAGGTAAGTGCCCAGCAGAAATTGCAGCTTTCACCCCAGAAAGGGTTTAAATCCCAAAGAGAGGGGACTGTTAATGGCCATGGAGGGTAAAGAGCACTTTTGGGGTACAGTGCTTGGCTGCAAGACCTGGAAAATGGTCTGTTAGTGCACCCTTGGCTATTTCTGCAGAGCAATGCTCGACAGTGTCATTGAGACCCACTCGTGCTCTGGCTCTTGCCTGAAATTTTGGGCAGGTGGTCACTGGGACCTTCTTGGCATTTTGCTGACCATGGTGAGGGGTCCAAGCCGTGCATTCCTGCCTAGTGGCTGCTGGGAAAAGGGTACTTGAAGGAAAAAAGCAAAAATCCATTTGCTCACCTTACGTGTGCATCTTCTCTTGCAGTGAAAGGCAAGAAGAAACGGGATCTGAGGATCACATGTGTCCCCATCAAACCACCCGTGGCCAACACCACGTAAGGATCTCTGCTGCTTAGAGCTTCTCCAGAGCTGCATTTGGCACTTCTCAAGGGGAATGGCCTGTGAAGGGTTCCCAAAATCAGCATAGTTGTTCTTTTCTCTGAAGCTGGGGCTCGTGGGTGATGAGAAGGAATTGCACACGTGTGTTGCTCTGGGAGGTGCCTCTTGGATAGGAAATGTCCCAAAGGCAAAGACTCAGAATCCTCTGGGGTGCTCTCCCCAGTCTTTCTGCCATGGCTCTGCCAATGCCAAAGGGCAAAGATGTGGTAGAGAGAGTAAATCTGCCTGAGGGAAGAATTTTAATGCAGGGGAGGAGAAATGGTGGTAGCTGGACCACGACAGAAACCAGAGGCACAAAGGTTGGGGGAGTGTTTTACACGGCCTGAGTATCAGGTTTAGTTTGAGTTGTTTGCAGCTCCTTACCCTGCTAAAAGGAGGACACAGACATCCTGCACTGTTGTGCTGTTTGGGGCCAGTGCCCAGCAGTATCTCAGGGCACTGGAATTTCTCCCTGCCCTGTTTGCTTTGAGCTGCTGATGCTTGTTATGCCATGGGGGAGAGCCCAGGGTAGCTGTGCTTGGTTTGACAAAGAGCAGACTGCTAAAATTCCACTTCCATGGTGCTCTTCCAAAACACTTTGGGCTGCATCACCACTGCTGAGCCTTGTGTGCTCCAGAAACCTGTTCTAGAGAACTCCAGGAGAGCAGTGGAGTCCCCAAAAGGGAAAGATCACTGCTGAAAACCCCAGGTAGAAAGAGGGAGGCAGGGGAGCTCCCCCAGTGATGCTGTGCAGCCTCGCACAGCCCTGCCCTGCCCTGCCTGTGACAGCCACCTCCTTCCCCCACGGGCACATCTGTCTCTGCTCCTGCCAGGGTTTGAATTTCCCCTGGAGAAGGCCTCATGCTGGAGTCTGCAGGGCTTTGCATGCCCAGAGTCTGGTGCAAGCTGCCCACTGCTCCTTTTCTCCCCTCCTTTTCAAGCTGCAGTGCAAATATTTGCACAGTGCAAGGCTTTTGCTCAGAGCCCAAAGTACTTCCTTGAAGCTGGAGGCTGCTCTGGTGGGAATTGAGACTAAACCAGTTGGGCAATCACTGCTCTTTAGAAGCTCCCAGGGGATGGGGAGAACCCAGAAGTGAGGCACAAGGGGCAGAGCACTCGTGGTGGCTCTAAAAGTACCGTGCTGCCCAGAATGGGAAGTGGGCAGCAATAAGGAAAAAAAGCCATAAAGGACAACTTTCACCTGCCTGGTGTTGTGCAAAGGGTGACACCAAAGTGCTGCCTGCTCTGCCTGCCTGGAACAGGCAGCAGAGTGTACACAAATGACTCACAGGGGAGGAATTACCTGTTGTTCCCTCGCGTGCGTTTCGGGCTACGTGGCTGTGCTGGTACAACACCTGCCTGTCAAAACATGACAGCTGAGCTGCTCTGCCACAGAAACGTCTCATCTCGGCTCCTCAGGCTCCTCTCCTGAGCAGGAATGGTTTCACAGCCTGGTGGTTTGGTGCATGTCTCACCTGGCTGATTCCCTGGGGTTCTCACTGTGCCCCGTGGGTGTGGGGTGAGGCGTTACTGGCACGATTTAAGCATTTGTGGGTGTTTGGAGGGGGCTGGTTGGAACCTACAGCGAGGCACAGGGGGAAAGCAGCAGCTGAAAGTGCTCAAAGGAATGTGAAACCTGGCTCTGGCCAAGAGGGTGAATGAAGCTGGGCTTTCTCCTGACTCTGTCTCATTTCTTGCAGGCCCCCGAGGAACTTGGACTCCAGGGCCTTCATTACCATTGGAGATAAAGTACGTGTCAATGGGGTTTCTTTTTTTGCTTCCTTCCAGTTTGGTTTTCCCTGGGCATGGAGAGCTCTGTGGATTGTGCCTTGCAACCTGTCAGATCAGGAGTGCAGCCTCCTGGGGTACAACTTTCAATCTAAACCATTCTAGGATGATCCAACCCATCTGTCCTAAACGAGGGTGGCCTCACCAAGCTCTCAGACTGCCCCAAACCAAGTCCCTTTATCCTGCCTGTGTTGCTGCTTGAGGCCCAGGAGAAGCTGGGCACAAAGTTTCTCTCTGGTTCTCCAGTCTTTCCTAGTGACCTGATGAAAAGCACTGCTGGAAATAGCCACTGTCCCTCTTTTATTTCGTTCTCTTGTTATGGGCTCTCTTGGGGCTGCAGAAGCTGTTTGCAAACGAGCTAAAAATACCCTGCATTGGATCAGCCCTATATCTGGACCCTTCCAGGCTGGGAGGTGGCTTGGCTGATGGGATCTGGGTCCCTTGGCCTCAGTGCAAGGATTAGGGTTGAGGAGAGGAAGCTTTGGCTGGGTCCAGGGAACAATCCTGCTGCCTGTGCTGTTTTCTGGGCCTGGTGTTGAGTTAGCAAGAGCTCTGGGAGAGATGCTCTCTGTGACAGCCTGGGCACTGTGTGTGCAAGGGGACAGTGCTGCAGCCTAGGGAAAACTCTCTGGAGTCACTTCCTTGCCTGCTCCAGTGTTTGCAGGAAGGGTCTGGTCCGGGTATTTTGGAGTGACATGGTGGAGAAGAGGACTGGGGCAGGAGCCCAGCTTCAGGAGTGGAGGTGGGTGGTGACCTCGGGTCCCTGGGATGTGCACAGGCCATGCCATGCATCCCATTGTCCTGGGAGGGCTCCTTGGGTGCATCCATCACCTCTTGTTGCTGGGCAGGGCAGTGCTGGTTCCTGGAGCATGCTGGGAGCCTTGAGGCAAATGCCAGGAAAGGAAAAACACAATAACCAGGAACAACTGCAGAACACGTGTCCAAAAAGCACCACCAGATCCTTCCTGGAGGCCCCTGCGAGCCTGCTCTGCTCCTCTGCCGTCTGCCTGTGCTCTCCTCACTTCAGGATCCACGTCCTGCCCAGGAAAGGGCCGGCACCTTCCTGTGCAGGCCAGGGCACAGCTCAGGCTGAGCTCAGCCCTCCACATCTGGCTGCAATCCACAGCCACATCTGGCTGGGACCAGGGCTGGCAGGAAGGTCGGGCAGACCTGGTGGCTGCTGCCTGTGCTGAGGGGACAGTGCTGGCAGCCACATGTCCCAGCCAGAGGCCGTTTCCTCTCTCCCTGCTCAGGGCGTAGCTCCGTATCCGGAGCTGTGCCGTGCTCCTTTCCCACCCTCACTGCCTTTGTGGCCACTGGGGCACTTTGGCATCCTGGTATTATTTTCGTTCCCTGAGACCGGAGGAAAGCTGGATAAAGGCTGGCTGGAAGGAGGCTGTGACTTATTAGGAGCCATGAATGCAGCATCCAAAAATAGCCCGTGTGTCACTGGGTTGGTGCCCTGCCCAGCAGAGGCAGCAATTAGAGGGGAACGTGGCTTTAGGGAAACTTGTTTGTGGCTGGTGCAGGAGCTCGCTGGCTCCCTGCAGTGTCAGCCACTCGCTGGGCTGAGCACTGGCCATGGTTTTTTCACAGCTTAGGTAGTTGTTTTCTTGGTGTTAACTCAGGTTTTACCTTGCTGGCAGCTTTGTGGTGGTAGGAGAAGGTACTGAAAGTGGGTGAAACCTGTGTGAACTCACTGGTAATTAGAAATGGAGTTGCTGTGTGCACCCCATCTAAGAGAGGCTTTGCACAGGTGGTGTTAGACACACACAGGGGTTTTTGTGACTGATGATTTTTGGGATGTGGGGAGAGGTGAGGGATCCCTGGCTGTTGGTGGAGGCTCCTGACAGCTGCCCATTTTGGCACAGGAGCTGTTAAAATCCTGCAGATAGTTCAGCAACTGCAGAAATACCCTTGGTGGGTAATCCCCCACAGGGAGTGAGGCACCAACCTTTGGTGCCCTGTGTAGTGGCAACGTTCCCTGGGCTTAAAGGATGAAAGCCCTGATCTCCAGCTACAGAGGGGGAATTAAATGAACCCTGGTGAGTGTGGGGTGAGAGGGTTTGGGCTGTGATTCAACAGAGCCAAAAATACCCCCATCCTCTCCAAGTGTGGTGCCTCCGCAGTCCTCTATTGTCGAAACGCTCTGCACCAGTGAGCTGACAGTGTTGCTGATGTCCTTGCTGATAAACCTGCTTCTCCCTGATGCCATTTTGTCCTCTCTCCCTAAAGAACTTCGAGGTGGAAGCTGATGACCTGGTGAGCATTTCAGAGCTGGGCCGCGGGGCCTATGGTGTGGTGGAGAAAGTGCGGCACGCGCAGAGCGGCACCATCATGGCCGTGAAGGTGAGCACACCTGGCTGGGCTGGGACACCTGGCTGGGCTGGGGACCACGAGGAACAGCCCCAAGGGAGCAGAGGACCTGCTGAGCTCCACTGGTTGTGACAAAACCAGGGTGGGTTTATCTAGGTTTGGCAGCCTCTGGCATTCCTGGTGTGGTTTGGCCAGTGCAGGCTCTGTGCTGATACTGGCTGGGCACAGTGGGGTTGTTAACAGGCTTGGGAATCCAGGATTGGTGCCTGCAGTGCAGGGCTGGCGTGGCACAGTGCCTGTCAGGCTGCTGGCCTGGCCCTGCACCCTCTGCAGAGCGTGCCAAGGGTTTGGCATTCGTTAAGGTTCTGTCTGGCAGAGGCAATTTGGGCGTCTCCTCCTGGGTGCTGCTGGCTGCAAAATAAGGATAAAACACCCTGGCCCCAGGACTGCAGGTCCTGAGTCAGGCTGGGGGATTCAAGGAGCTCAATCAGAAGTTATAGTTATGCCTTTTTGCTTTGCTTGCTTTTAGCCATGCACATTGGCCAGTTAGCCAACCTAAACCAAGTGTTTGAATATCTGCTAATATCTTCCATTGTTTGAATATCTGATATCTGGTTACCCCACTCACACCAAACTCTTGTTGTTTCATGTTTGTCTCAGAGGATTCGAGCCACTGTGAACACTCAGGAGCAGAAGAGGTTGCTGATGGACCTGGACATCTCCATGAGGACAGTTGACTGCTTCTACACAGTCACCTTCTACGGAGCCCTCTTCCGTGAGGTACTGACCTGCTGGGTGCCTGGGGCCACCTGGGGCTGTGGGATTGCACTGGAGGCACCAAACTGTCCCCAAACACCCCTCTGTGTTCTTCAGCCCAGCCCTTTATCTCCCCTGGGTTTCCAGGGAATTCCCTCTCAGCTGCTTTCTCTCCATCCGCAGGGTGACGTGTGGATCTGCATGGAACTCATGGACACTTCCCTAGATAAATTCTACAAGAAAGTACTGGAGAAGAAGAAAACCATCCCTGAAGACATTTTGGGGAAAATGGCTGTGTCTGTGAGTGGCTCTTGGGTTCTCAGATGGGTTTGTGCATCCCCTGAGCCTGCTGGAGGCCTCTGCTGAGGGCTGTGGTGTGTTTGCAGTGAGAGGCTGCTGCTGCCTGTGACTGATGGGTGCTTTTCCACTCTCTTATCCCCAGATTGTACGAGCTCTGGAGCACCTGCACAGTAAACTGTCTGTGATCCACAGAGGTAAATGCTGGATGGGGTTAGTGGAGTGTGGTTGGAGATCCAAGTTAGGGGAGGGCACCTTTCCAGGTGTGCTGTGTCCCTGTGGGATGCCTAAAGTGGAATCTGCTGGTGCTCAGGACTGTGGTGAACAGATCTAGATGCTTGTTCCTGAGATGCTTCCCTTTCTGCAGGATGTTGTTCTCTTCCTCCTTTCCAGATGAAGGGTTGAATGTAACAACAGAATTCCTCACCACCTGTATTTTATGAGCATCTCTGTCCCTCTTGGAGTACAGAAATGCCTTGAAGGCAGCTCTTGGAGATAAAAATCCCCAAATCCTCCTGGCTGAGTAGTTTTAGCAAAGTGAGGGCTGAAGGAGACCTTAAAAAATCACAGATGGGAATTGTAACACCCAGGTCTTGCTCTCCACCCTGGTGAAGTCCCTTGTGTAGTTGTGGACAGATCAGGATGTGCATGAGTCAAACTCTCCTGAAGATTTGGTAGAGCTGTGCTTTTAAGGCTGTGCTGGGCCCATCAATCTCTCCTAAGGAGCTGGGGATAAACTCCTCAACATTTTATTTCAACCTTTTGACCTGCCTGGTTGGAGAGGGGACTTGTTCTCCCTAAGGACACGGTTGTCCTGTGAATAACTTTTATTGCAATAAGACTGGAGGGGCTTTGTCTCCCTTCCCCTGTGTTGGGGCCTGCAGGGAATTGCCATTTTTGCCTCAGACTCTTCAATATCCCTGAACAAGCTCAACTTTCCCTCCTGCATTTCCTCTTAGACGTGAAACCTTCCAACGTGCTGATCAACAAGGAGGGCCACGTGAAGATGTGTGACTTTGGCATCAGTGGCTACTTGGTGGACTCTGTTGCCAAGACCATGGATGCTGGCTGCAAACCCTACATGGCTGTAAGTGCAACCCCTGTGCAGCCTCAGCCCTGCCTGTAAGAGGCTGCTGCTCAGAAATCAGCCTGTTCCCCCTCCAGCCTGAGATGAAAGCCACTCAGGAGTGCTCTGCTCTCCCTGACTCAGCAGAGCCTCCCTTTAAGCCCAGCTCTGTGTTAATCCCACAGTGACTCTCCCTCTGCCCCTTCCATTTGCAGAAGGACACAAAACTGGTTGTGGCACTGCTCCTTGTTGGATAGAAAGTGCTGAGGCTTTTCTTGGCAGGATTGTTTAGTTTCATCCTCAAGTCAGTATGAATTTCCCTTTGCCAGCTGTGGCATCCATGTGGGAAGTGTGTGCTCCTGGGGGAGGGATCATGCAAGCCTCACTCCCCTGCAAAGAGGGAGAGTTGATGTGAGTTGTGTGGAGCAAGATGTGGCTTTCATCAGAGCTGGATTTAACCTCAGACCCTGCCTCCCTGAGGACATGAGCCAGGGAAATCCACCCAGCCTGGCTTTTGCAGCCAGGGATGTGCTCTGTGGGGTTTGCACTGGGAAAGCAGGAGTGGTAACATCTCCCATTTTGCTGTTACAGCCAGAAAGAATAAACCCTGAGCTGAACCAGAAGGGCTACAACGTGAAGTCAGATGTCTGGAGCCTTGGGATCACAATGGTAACACCAAGGGCTGGGATCTGGATCTGCAGCCCAGGGTTTGGGATGGGGTTTGGGCAGGTGGGGCTGTACCCTGCTGGGAGCACTGGCAGCTGGGTGGGTGCCCATCAAGCAGGACTCAATTTGAACATGGGCAATGAGGTTAATTACCCAGGGAATTCAGGCTCCCAGCAGGCAATATCAGGATAACAATGAATATCCACGCTGAGTATCCAAGAGTCTGGCTTTGAATTGCCCTGCAGCTCTCTGCCTGCTGGCTGAGGGGTAGTCACTGGAGCAGGGTTTGCTGCAGCTGGGGCTCAGCCTTCCTGCTTCACCCCCCAAGTCACCAGAGCCTTGCAGGGGATTCCAGTCCTGCTGCAGTGAGAGCTGCTGTGTGTGGTTTGCAGCAAATCCTGCCTGCGGGGTAGCTCAGAGCAGCCAACAGGAAGGGGAAATGCTTTCAGTTCCAAAATTGCAGCTGCTTGGGATGGTTTATCTGCCTCCTGCAAGAAGCAGATCTTGCAGAAAGCAGCTGAGATCCTCTGGCGCCAGTGGACAAAGGAAATCCCAGCTGCTGCTCCGAGGGATGCTGCCTGGGAAACAGCTCCTGCTTTCCAGGAGACTCTCTCTGAGGGTGGATTATTTTCAGGAACTTTTCCTGTGCCCTCTTAGGCTTTTGTTTTGGGGGCTGCATCCCTATGTTTGTGTATGCTGTGTCTTGGCAAATATTCCCTTTTCCCCAGCGTGGGGATCCAAACCCAAGTGCCAAACCCAAGCCCCTCTGCCTGGTGTCCCCATGCCAGGGCAGAGCTGGTCTGGCTGACTGGAAATGTCATCAGGAATGTCATCTGAGCTGCAGGAAGCTGTGGGATGGGAGACTCTGAGTGATGGAATATCCAAACCTTTCCAAAGCTGGAAGGGAGAGGACACCTTGCTGGAAGCTGGCCAGCCTGCAGCTGAATGGAGCCCCAGGATGTTTGGTTCCTTCTTGTGTCTTCCTCCTGGGCTGGCTTCCTGGGGTTTTTTAGGTTTATTTTCTTTATGAAGGAGTTGGATTGATTTCAGACCAGACAGTTTGTGGGCCATTGAGTTGCAGGGCTGTTCCAGGCCTTCCTGGGCTGGTGGCTTCATTCAGTTTTGAAGCAGCAGGAACTGAGTTCCCCTGGCCTGAGCCAGAGGCAGGGAGGGACGCTGGGCTCTGTCCCAGTCTCTGTCCTTTCAGGTTTGTTATTTCTCCCATCTCATCACACCCTACCAGGCAGGTCTCAAGGTTCTGTTGCCCATTTTGAGACAGGAACTGATCCTTGGCATGAGGACACTACCCAAGAGCTGTGACAGACTTTTTCCTGCTTAAATGAGGGATGGAGCAGAGGTGACTTGTAGGAAGAACCCAGTAATTGAGCTGGTTTTGGCAAAATTATGTTCTAGCGCTTAATTTTTCTTGGGTTTGTGGATTTTTTGTGTGTTTAGCTCAGGCAGTGCCAGCCCAAGGCCCAGAGGCTGCCTTAGGGCCAGCAGAGCACTTTGGAAGCCAGTGTAGAAACTGTGTGCTGTTATTATCTTTTTAAATAATCCCATTTTACATATCTTTTGTGACTTCCTGTAAATGCATTAATATGCTGAACCAACCTCAAAAGGAAGTATTTTTGGCCTCTGGGTCTTTATATTTAAAAAAAAAAAAAAGAAAAAAAGGTGGTATGACCCAAATTGAAAATGGTTTGTAAGGAAAGAGGGTTTTCCTTTGAATCTGGGCATGGTGGGGCTGTGCCTGGTGTGTGTCTCACATTAAGGAAGGAGGGTTTTTCTTTGAATCTGGGTATTCTGGGGCTGTGCCTGGTGTGTGTCTCACATTAAGGAAAGAGGGTTTTTCTTTGAATCTGGGCATGGTGGGGCTGTACCTGGTGTGTATCTCACGTTAAGGAAAGAGGGTTTTCCTTTGAATTTGAGCTGTCTGGGCATGGTGGGGCTGTTCCTGGTGTGTATCTCATGTTAAGGAAAGAGGGTTTTCCTTTGAATTTGAGCTGTCTGGGCATGGTGGGGCTGTTCCTGGTGTGTATCTCATGTTAAGGAAAGAGGGTTTTCCTTTGAATTTGAGCTGTCTGGGCATGGTGGGGTTGTTCCTGGTGTGTTTCTCACGTGTCCCTGCCTCCACCCCAGATTGAGCTGGCCATTCTCCGCTTCCCGTACGAGTCCTGGGGGACGCCCTTCCAGCAGCTCAAGCAGGTGGTGGAGGAGCCCTCGCCCCAGCTGCCCCCTGAACGCTTCTCCAAGGAGTTTGTGGACTTCACAGCACAGTGGTGAGGCTCCAGCAGGGACTGCTGGCTCTCCCAGCCTGCCTGAGGAGCAGCCCTGATCTCTGGGGGTTGGAGTGAAGTGTGGGGCTGGCTTTGCTGTCCTTTGGGAGCCCATTTCTGCCCTCCTCGCTGTACCTGGTGCTCAGCATGGCAGGAAGCGCTGCCCAAACTGGTTTTGCTCTCAGCCTGACTCACCCAGGCAGGCTGGAAGGTGCAGAGGTTTCTCTTCCCCTTTTCCTGTCGCTGCTGCTGAAATGTTGGTGTTTTCTGGCAAAGTGGCAGTGAAACCAGAACCACCCGCTGGCAGCCCCTGGGGGAAAGCTGCTTTGTGGGTTTGTGGGAAGCTGCTCCCCCAGGGTGTCCCCTGCTCCCTGGGTGCTGCCAGACAAGGGCAAGCTCACCCTGCAGGTGCTGGGAAACCATATCCTCCCCTTCCCAGTTGTTCTCCGTGTGGGGCAGACTGCAGAGCTGCTTGGCTGGTGCTTTTTGTGGCAAAACACTGAGTTGTCCTTCCCCAGTCACCTGCCTGGCTGCTTTGCTAGTGGTTCAAACCTGCTCAGGCAAGGAGGGAGAGGGATGGGTGCAGCCCATGGGAAGGGGAGATCCCCTATGACAGACCACGTTCAGCAAAACAAAAAGATCCTACAGCCTTTCTGTCCCATTTTTTTTTGTTCCAGCCTAAGGAAGAACCCAGCCGAGCGAATGAACTATTTAGAACTTATGGTGAGTGCAGAGCTGCTTCTGCTGGTCTTTATTCCCAGTTTTGAAACTCAAGTCAGTGGTCCAGCAGGGAAATGGGACAACACATGGGTGATTTTTCAGGCATGGAGTGGGATGGGTGCAGTGTGTCAGGGGTGGAAGGGTGTGTTGATTCATGGGTGTTAAGGTCAGGGTTTCCAGCTGTTTTGTCCCTCTGTCCTGTCTGCTCTTGGAGAGTTTAGACCTGGAAGGATGGCAGTACAGCTGCCAAGGTGGGGTGTCCTGCTGGGGCTGAACTGAGAAATGCCAAAGTTCATCTTTTAGCTGAAGAATGGTGTCTGGGGAGGAGGGTGGAGTCCACCTCCAGCTGCCTGACATCCCCCCGGGGTCTGTGGTGTCAGCTGAAGTTTTCTTTGATCTCGTTGGCAGGAACACCCTTTCTTCACCTTGCACGACACCAAAGAGACTGACATGGCCTCCTTTGTGACAGAGATCCTCGGGGAAGACTCCTAACTCCCAGCTCCCAGCTCCCTGCAGTCCCTCCATCCCGGCTTCCCCGCAGGAGAGCGAGCGAGGACTCGAGTTCAGGGTGCTTTGCACAAATCACAGATCCACCTCCCCGGCCTGGGGGCATCTCTGGCCCCATTAAAATCTCTTTTCTCTTTGCCCTGAGGAAAAAAAATCCCCCGGGAGGAGCCTTTTGAAGCCAGCACCTTCCCAGCCAAGCCAAGGAACTCTGAAGGCTCAGGAGGTCCCTGGAGAGGAGCAGTGGGTGCCCGAGGCCACCTCCCCTCCCCAGTACCCAGAGCACGGCACAGGGGGTTGTGTTTCTCTGCTGTCAGGGGAAGACAGAGAGAATCAGTGCTGCTGTGCTTCTCCCACTCCTCTCCTGCCTGCCCAAAGCCCCTTCCCTGGAGTCTGGTCTCCCTTGCCTTCTCTCTGTGCCTGGCTCTCTGCCCCCAGGAGCCCACGCAGCTTTAGGGGCTCATGGAGCTCCCTGGGCTGCTGCTCACACCAGAGGAATGTTGTTGGAATGTTTTAATGCCTGGCTCAACACCTTAAGGACCCTTTGAGGCAGCACCAGCTCGGGCATCCCTCTCCCTCAATCAATGCTGCTCTCTTGAGGAGGAGAGGGAGAAAAAGGCATTTTTCCATGAGCCCGCTGTGCCACAAGCTGCAGCCCACCTGCCCGTGGGGCTTCACCCAGCATCCATCCCTTCCCTGGGGGGCACAAGGGGATGGAGACACAGCAGCTGCCTGTCCTCCCTGTGGGCTGGGAGTCACATCCCTGCCCTGGGCATCGCCTTCCTCAGCCCTGGCTGCCTCCACCCTGCCTGGCTCCCTGAGAAGTCTCTGCTCCATCTGCTGTCCAGCCTGGAGCTGCTGTCAGACCTCGCACTGTGACGCTGTTCCAGAGGCTGAACTCGCACCCCTGGCGTCCCAAACTGTCCCCAACCCCTGCGGGTGCCAGCGAGAGCCAAACCCCAGAGACTGGCCCGGGGCTCTTGTACATTTGATGTCTATATATGATGGACTTTGTAACGTGTTTCCTAGGTTTGATCTAACTCGCTATAAATTAAAGCCCTTTCTGTGTGGGAGGAGGGAGGAGCAGCTCCTTCTCTGCTGACAAATCCACTGTGAAAACCTGATGTGTTTCCCCAAGCTCCCAGCCTGAGGAGCCAGGGGGGCAGGAGGGGTTTCTGGCTTCTACTGTACATGATCACGGATAAACGCACCGGCTGTGGATTTTGGTTTTGTTTATTTTTTTTTTCTTTTTTTTTTTTTTTTTTTTAATAATTGAGTTTTTCTGAAGGATTTTTTTTTTCTTTTCTAATATATATTTGTGTGTGTGTGTATGTGTGCTCTATATATATTATATATTTTTAAATCAATGATGAATGTGTGGATGTCTATGTGGCCAGCAGATCTGGCGTAATAACAATTTTTCTGGCTAAATTTGGGCAGGTGGGGAAGGGGTCACTAGAAAACACTCTGGCCTAAGATGACTTTTTTTCTTTCTTTTTTAAAGAAATGCATCTATTTTTTAACTGAATCTTTTAAAAATGTTATTCCTGAAATTCATGCCCTGGAGGTCTGAATTTCAGGGTGAATTTCCAGTGTTCAGGGTCCCCCTCAATGAAGAGTGATGTTCCCTTAAATTCATTATCCCCCCTCCTGCAGTCCAGGGTTTGATGCAGTGCTGGGGACCCCCTGCCTGGGAGCTGGGGTGCTCCACGCCATCCATCCCCACCAGCTGCTCCTGGGGAAGCTGCTCTGGGGAAAATGGTTTTCAGCCCTTGATGCATCACACAGCCAAGGCTTTTCCTGTGCCATCCCTCTGATCCCCCTCCCTGAGTCCACAAGCCCTGAGGAACCCAGCCCAGGTGGAGCTGCACAAACCCTGTTCAGCTTCAGTTCAACCCTGACCCCCCAGCCCACCTCTGGATGGAAAATAAGGAAGTGATTGATGTTCTCCATGTCTCCCTCCTCCTCATCCTGCTCTGCAAACCACCCGACACTCACCTGTACCTGCTTGGTTTGACAGCTTTGCTGCTGAGATGTACAATTGTAATTTTTTTTCATAGTTGGTTACTTTGGATTATTTTTGTTTTGAGTTAAGCTTCTGGGTTTTCTCCCTTCTCTGTTTAAATTCTTTTCCCCTTCCTTTATCTCACCCTTTTTTGGTGCTTTGGGGAATGGCGTTCATTTTTGTAAAAAATTTTTTTGCATGCTTTTTATTTTTTTCTGCATTTCTCCTCCTGGAGAGAGTCCTGATTTCTGTGTTTTGGGATAAGGGAGCATCTGCCCTTTCAAACACAGGGGAGATGGCTCTGGGGTGGGCTTGGGCCCCTGGGGATGAGCTGAGGCTTTGCTGAGGAGGCCAACACACCACACCTCCCTGTGCCATCTCCTCTGCTTCATCCTACACAGGTCTTACCTGTCCAAATCCCGTGTCCTTTCCACCTCCCTGCTCCCCTGTCCCACCTCATTCCCTCTGCAGTGGCAGTTCCCTGGTGAGAACCAGCTTGGCTTTAAGGTGGGCGAGGATTTTGACTCGCATGGGAAGCCCCTCTCCCCTTGTATTTTTGGGAATGGTCTGTACCCCTCAACCCCCATCCTTATTTCCAATAAAATTCACCCTCAAACCTGATTCTTGTCTCCTCTTGCTGTTTGAGCATCAGCTGGGGGCTGTTTGGGGCAGCAGCTTGGAGGGGAATCTGGCTTTCTCCCTATAGTGTGGGGTGATGCTGCTGCTGATTTGGGGATTGTACAAGCTGTGACCCTTGGGATGGGATCCCTGGAGCAGCCCCCCTGGGCCTGGGTGTGCAGGGAGGGCTGCTGGTTCCAGTCTGGGGCTTGCACAGCCCGGGAACCCCAGCTCAGCATCCCAGGAGTGGCAGCCCCGGGAGCGCTGCCAGGGGCTCCCCGCAGGGCTCTGCTGCTCCTGGGGCCGGGCAGGAGGGTGAGGCTGTGGCTTCTGGGGCAGGGGGATGCTCACCATGGACCGGGGATCCCCTCGAGTCGAGGGTCCCGGGGCAGCAGGCGCTGCCCGCGGCCGCGAGGGGGAGGCAGCGCCCGGCGCCGGCACCGAGCGGGATCCACCGGGGTGAGCATCCACCGGGACAGCGGGATGGGCCTGGATCCGAGAGGGTGAGCATCCACCGGGACAGCCGGGATGGGCCTGGATCCGAGAGGGTGAGCATCCACCGAGACAGCTGGGATGGGCCTGGATCTGAGAGGGTGAGCATCCACCGAGACAGCTGGGATGGGCCTGGATCCACAGGGGTGAGCATCCACCGGGACAGCGGGATGGGCCTGGATCCGAGAGGGTGAGCATCCACCGGGACAGCCGGGATGGGCCTGGATCCGAGAGGGTGAACATCCACCGGGACCCACGGGATGAGCCTGGATCTGAGAGGGTGAACATCCACCGAGACAGCTGGGATGAGCCTGGATCCGCAGGGATGAGCCGGACCCACGGGGTGAACATCCACCGGGACAGCCGGGATGAGCCTGGACCCACGGGATGAGCCTGGATCCACAGGGGTGAACATCCACTGGGACAGCCGGGATGAGCCTGGATCCGTGGGATGAGCCTGGACCCACGGGGGTGAATAACCATGGGAACCCCGCGGGATGAGCCTGGATCCGCAGGGATGAGCTCCCACCGGCGGCGGGAGCCGGCAGAGCCCCCGTTTCCATCCCAAGCTCCCCTCTCGGCACTTCCCAGCCCTCCCTCGGCCGGGATTAGGGCAGGGGTGTCCGGGGGATCGTGCCCATGGGGGATGGAGCTGCAGATTAGGCGGGGCACTGGGAGGAAGGAACAGCTCCCTTCCCGAGTGTTTTCCCTGTCAGCCAGGCAGGATCAGGTCGGGGTCACCGCGTTCCTCAAGCACCAGGATTTGGTGGTGATGCTTTGCCTGGAAATGGGGCCCAGGAGGGGGTCAGCGGTGCTGGGGAGAACAGGGACCCCAGGAACACCCATCCGTGTGGTGTGGGGACACACCCGACCTGCTGGGAGCTGGAGCCTGCTCTGTTCCAATTACCAGCTTAATAGCTACATCGAGACCATTAAAAATGCATCAGTGCCTCCGAGGGAAGAACTTCAGGAGAAGTGGAAAATTCATCACTTTGAGCTCCCTTATTAGGAGAAAAGGTGTTTTTGGTGTTCCCCCCCCATTTGTCTCAAACAGAGGCAAAAAGAGGTTATTTGGTTATTTCTGCCTGGTGACTCCCCCGTGGGACTGTCACAAGAAGCAAACAGGCAGTGCCCAAACCTGGGTGGAAAGGACACAGCTCCTGCTGCTGAGAAGGGAAAACAGCACATCCAGCACAGGCAGGGGCATGGGGAGCATCAGGGCTGCAGCAGCTCAGTCCTGCTCAGATGAAGGGCCAACAGCTCTCCCTGCCCTGTGCTGAGGTGTTGGGAGCATTTTGTGATAATGAGTGACACAGAGACCCCAGGCAGGTGTGAAGGAGGGCTCTTTACTGCCAAAAACCCCAGGCAGGTGTGAAGGAGGGCTCTTCACTGCCAAACCCCTGGCCTTTTTAAGCAGCTAGCCAGTTATGGTTTTAAGGCACAACATGTTTACATGGGTACATGGTTTTCAGGCACAACAAGCCCAAGTCAACCAACCACCATACACCATGAAGTGGATGTGATGTGGACATGTGGCAGTCACACAGCACATCTGTCACATCTCTCTCGTCTCTCTCATCTCTCTCATCTCTGTACCCCTATTCCAGCTCAGTCACTCTCCCACATCTCCCTTCTCCTTGGCCTAAGTAACAGGCTTGGAGCCATCTTATGAGGCCTTCCCTTTATAAAGCCTTACAAGCAGTCCCTCTAAAAGGGCAGACCCCAAAGTGCTCCCCCAGTACAGTGCAGGTGTTTGTACTGGTCATACTGGCCCTTTGCAGGGGTGGTTCATCAGGAACTGTTGTGGTAGGACAAGGAGTAATGGGTTCAAACTGAAAATAAAGGTTTGAAACACAAGAAATTATTGGCTTTGAGGGTGGTGAGGCCCTGGCACATGTTGCCCAGAGAAGCTGTGGCAGCCCCTGGATCCCTGGAAGTGTCCAAGACCAGGTTGGATGGGGCTTGGAGCAACCTGGGATAGTGCAAGGTGTCCCTGCCCATAGCAGGGGGTTGGAACTGGGTGATCTTTAAGGTCCCTTCCAACCCAAACCCTTCTGTGCCTCCATTCTGTGGTGGTTCTCTCCAGGAGCTCCTGAGCTGGAGCTCACGCTGTTCCTAAGAGCCGTGTGCGGAGGAGGGCTGGCTAATGGATTAGCAGGGGGTGTGATGATGCAGCCAGTTTTCTGGGGCTGAGGGTTATTTATTTTGCTTAATTTTTCCTTTTTTTTTTTTTTTTTCAGATGGTGGCTGAGCCCGTATCTAGGACAGGGGTGGTTTTTTTTTGGTTCGGGTGGCCTGTGGGCACCTTGTCGCTCGATAGTGTAAATTAGCGAGTTCAGCCAGGCCAGGGGTTTGTACCAGACGTGTTCAATCCTCCCCTAATAGCTGCCTCACCCAGAAACTTCCAAAGCTCTTGTAGCACCTAAGCACTAATGAGCTGAAGCTGCAGAATAGCAATGAGGCCTCAGGAATATGGATCAGCCTTTCCTGGCCCAGCCAGAGGCTCTAAAATCGTTTCAGCCGGCACCCAGAGGGACCAGTGCAGCCCAGCTGGGAGGGAAGGGTTTAAATGAGGTGCACTGGGTGCAGAAGCCTTTGCTGCCCATGAGGAGCTGCTGGGGATGTCTCCCAACTCTCCTCTCCAGAGAGGAGTGTAGGTGGCTTGTGCTGCGGTGAGGAGAGCCCAAACTTTGGTTGAACCACTGGTATCCAGGTGTGTTGGTGCCCTGCCTTTTCCCTCTGATAATTGATCGTCCCTGCTTGATCTAAGTTTGTTTCTAAGTTTTGTTTTTACTGCTGGCTCGGACAAAGCATCTCCAAGCCCTTTCTGCCTGTCCCAGCAGCCTGGTTTGCACACCCAGCCCCAGAGTTTGTGTACTTATGGAGTGAGCTGTGCCACCCATCCATGCACAGCTGCTTCACTGCTCCATCCCCTGGGAATTGCACAGGACCAACACCAACTCCCCATCAGCAGGGTGCTGGAAAGCTGGGGTGATTTCTGCTGGAGCCCCAAACCAGGGGGAAAACTCCTCTCTCACCCAGCAACACCAGCCTCCATCCAGCCCTCCCTCTCAGCTTGAAGCTCCTATTGATTTTTCCGAGGCGGGAACGTGGGGGTGGGAGGAGGAAGCCTCAGCAGCGCAAAGCCTGAAAATATCAAAGCTCGACGCCAGCGCTCCGGGGGTGACCGGGGGGGTCACCTGCCCCGCAGGGAGCCCCGGTCCCCCGGAGGATTTCCCGGAGCTTTTCCAGCCCCGGAGCGGCGGCTGTGGCCCCTCTCACGCTGAGTTAACCTTTGTGGAAATGCCAAGCGGAGCTGGAACAGGCTGTTTGTCTCCAGAGCTGCAGGCACACACAGGCAGGGGGCTGAGAGGAGCCTGGCGAGCCACGGTGGCTTTTGCACCCGATTTACATCTCGGGTGGAGCAGGAGACACAAACCTTGATGAGCAAACCTTGGTATCAGCTGTGTTTTCCTCAGTGTCACTCCCCGCTCGGGGCTGCTTGTTTCTCCTCGAGGGATACACTCCTTTCCCCTGATTGAAGCTGGGATTTCATAAATAAACCCCGAGGTTTCTGACAAAAGCTCCGGCTCGGGTCCGAAGCTGCCACGAGTGGTGTGCGGCTGTTCCGAGCACCAGTGCTCCACTCAGTTAATTAATTAGCGATTAATTAGCATTTCCCGGGTCATGCCGACCCTCTGCTCGGGCTCTGCAGAACATCATCCCTGCAACAGGTCCCGTTCCACGCCGGAGCTGATGGATGATCCCGAGCATGCCCCAGGGTGTGCCTGCGGATCGGGGAGCCCTGGCTGCGGCAGGAGGTGCTCGGTTCCTGTGCTGCTGCCCCATCCCGGGCAGAGGCAGCCCCAGGGATGATGCTCAGGGCTCGCAATGGCTCTGCAAATACCCAGCAGCTGCCGGGAATCGATCCGGGCTGGCTCGGCTCGCTCCGGGCACGGACCCGAACCCCGGGCGGGCGGGAGGGGTCGGCAGCGCTGTTGGTGGAATTTTGGGAGCCTGGGGTAAGGCAGGAGGAATGGGGAGGTGCTGGTGGCTCCCAGGGCTGTGCTGGCGTGAGGGGTAGGGATGGCACTGGGATTCCTCAGGCAGTGCTGCCTCCAGCTTGTCTTCTCACCCCGCTGTTTTCCATAGGGGTTTTTTGGAAACTTACTCTGTGCCTCTTTTGAGGAACCTCTCCAAACAGCCCAAAAGTGCTCTGGGGGTTCTGCTGACTGCATCCCACTTCCCAAAATTTTCCTGGGCTCTGACCTGGCCCCTTTTGGCTCAGAGGGGGCGAGCTGGGGTCAGGACCTTCAGCTCTGAGGACCCTCCAGCCTCTCCCTCTCCTTTGCCATAACTCAGAGTGGGATCCACAGGAATTTGGGTTTGCTCTAGGCTGGAGCACCTGATAGCCCTGTGGGAACCTCAGCCGAGACTGGAAGGTTGTTTTTGGGGTGCAGAGCAGCCTCTGTGAGCAGCATTTGGGGGATCCTTCCCCTCGGGGAGGGGGGCAATGATGGGGACTCTGCCCTCCCTCAGCCCCAGCAGCAGCAGGATGTGTCCTTTGCCATCATCGGGCCCCACCCTGAGCTTCTTTAATTACAGCTTTGAGAGAGATCTTCCCCTTTATTCCCCCAAATCTTCTCCTTAATTAAAATCTTCGATCTGGGCCAGCGGGGAGCAGCTGTTGCCTCTTTGCAGCGTGCTGCGAGCTGCCAGCCTGAGTGTGGGCCAGGCAGGGACAGTGAGGGGACAGCACGGGGACATTGGCACTGCCATTGTCACTGTCCCACCTGCTGATGGCTGCTGGGAGCCTTGCCCTGCTGAAGTGAGGGCTGAAATCATCTGAGCTGAGTGGGGATCAAGCACTGGGTCCCTCTGCACCTTCCCACCATGGAGCCCTTCCAGCGAGGGAGAAAACGGCCCGAGTGCAACGAGCCCAAAGCCGTTCGGGTTTGCCAGCTCCTGATCTGGAGAAGGGCTGGATGATGCAGGTGGATGAAGGTGAAGGTGGAGCTGGGGCTGTTCCTTGAGTTTTGTCCCTGGGATCCACGATGTGCCTGGCCAGGGGCAGCTGTTTCTCATTCCCCTGTCCTTCAGAGGAAGCCCATTGGCCCCTCTCAGGTGGGGACACCCCTGCCACCCCCGTGTCCCCATTCTCACCACAGCCTGGGGACATTCCCTGCCATGGCCTCGCAGCCTCCTCGTGTTTTCTCCCAGGATTAGCCCAGGGAGGTGACTCTACCCTCCCTTCCTGCTCTGTTTTCTCCCAGGATTAGCCCAGGGAGGGGATTTTACCCTCCCTGCCTGCTCGGGGCGGGCGCTCCTGCAGCAATCCATCGTCACAGCAACGGGGAAGCGTCGGCAGCAATCAGCGAGCTGGTGGTGTCAGCTTTATCTCAGCTGATGTGTCTCTTCTTAATGAAACTTGTGGAAGAGAAAAGCCGAAAAAAAAAGGAAAAGGCTGCTGACAACAGATGTATTATTTCTATTTCACCTCAGATTTACTGGTGCATGCATTTTTCATTCATGGAAGAGGCTGATATGCAGATTTATTCAGAGCAGAGCAGGTACAACCCTTTGTGGATCAATTCCTGCAGCAGGCTTAGGAGAAAAGGACTTGGCTGAGCAAACAGCCATGCAAGGCACTCCCAAAGCCAGCCCCAGGTTTTGTGCCCAAGATGGGCTAAAAGGCCAATTATTTATTTTTTCTTTTATTTTTCTTTCTTTTTCTTTCTTTTTTTTTTTTTTTTTTTTTTTTTTTTCTCCAAATCCACACACTTCAGCCCAAATTCTGTTCCTGTTTTTGGCCAGGGGAAACTTCCACTGACAGTTACAGCTTGTATTTCCCACATACTTCAGCTGTGGTGGCCTGGGTTGACTTTGTTCCTCTTCCAGCTCTGCTTTACTGGAGGCTCAGTGCCCCCAGGGTGGCTTCACCCTCTTTTGGAAAGGATGAATTTATATTATAGACTATATATATATATTTAAATATAAAAAATTGTATTATTCATATTGAGATAGCTTTTTCAGGATGATCCTTCTCTGTCCTGGCTCCTTGGTCACCAAAGTCATACCTTGAACCTCAACACCAGAGCCAGGTGTCTCTTACTGGCAGCTGAAATTTGGCCTCCAGATGTGTCTGAAGCTCTTCTCCATCCACACAGAGCACGTTGTGGTTTCTCTGTGATTTGGGGGGCTCTGCTCCCCTGGGGGAGGACACCCTCTGGAAGCCAAGTAGAATTTAATCTCCCTGCAGTGATGAAAGTGAATCCAAGAAAAGTATTTGAGGTGTTTTTCCCTCTCATTAGGAATGGAAGACAGGAGTCTTCTGTCTTCTGGGTACTATACAACCAGCATGAATTATTTAGGACCAAGCATCTCTCCGATAAATAATTTTTTTATGTGGGGAGATTAAATCTGAATTTTTTAAAAAATATAATAACAAAAGCAATTTCTCTCTCGTAAGTCCTCATATTTCACCCAGCAAAGAGATCCCAGGCATCCATTCCTGTATTGATCAGCAAATAGGTCCTTTTATAGATTTAGTTCACCCAACCTTGTTTAATTTTGGATTCATTGATTCAATGCAAAGATCTAGATGAAAAGCAAGTGGGCTGTTTCCAGTGCTGGTGATGCTATTTTTAAATAAATCTAGTGCATGCTAAAATAAATATGCAAAACATTTTTGTAAGGCCGCGTACGGGTGGGGAGACCAGATGTACTAAAATATTTAACAAACTTTTCCCTGATTTCTCGAAATGCATGTTTTATTTACTAAACACCAGTGGAATTTAATCTCACCCAATGTTTGCTCCGACCCATTGTCTGGGGTGAGCAGGAACGTGGGACCTTGCAGGAGCTGTCTGTGCAGTGACATTGGTGGCACATTTAAATGCAAAGCTCATTAACCGTGTCTGGGATTTTTTTGTTTGTTTCTCCCTTTTTTTTATGTTCACGTTCCTTACAAGAGCAAGAGATGAAACCCATCTACAATTCCCTTTCATCTCCAGGCATGTTTGGCTGGGTTTTTTTTCTCCCCCCCCTCTTCTACTGCTCAGATGACAAAGTTTCTTATTTGGTATTTTATTTGATTTCAGGAGATGAGAAAGAATTAAAAGCATCTTCAGGAGGTTGGGCTCACCTTACTCTATCCAGGATCCTCCAGAAGGAGGATGAGTGACTTGGCAAAGGCTCCTGCCCCCAAAGCATGGAGTTCATCCCAGGGTCAGAGCTGCATCCTGGCTTTTCCTTCACCTGGGGTGACCATCCTGCAGATCCTGCAGATCCCAGCCTCCTTTCCTGGGGCATGGCCTCCCACTCTGGGTCTTTGTGCCTGCCTCCTCCCAACCCTCTGCTTTCAATCCAATCTCATTTAATTGAATTGTGGTTTTGATCACATCTGACGGTGGCAGAGCTCTTGCTGATAATCAGATTCCCATGGGACAGGTGGAAATGGGGCTGGTGGAGGAGGGAGGAGAGACAGGGGCTTGGGTGATGCCACTTGGTCCTCAAGAGACACCAGGGAGGTGACACAGCAGCCAGGCTCTGTCCACCCTGGGGTCAGTCACGTTTTGGGGATGGGTAAATTAACTGAATGTCCCTGTGGGGGTTGAACCCTGCAGGTTGTGTTGGTTTTGGTTAAAAAAAGGCAATTTCCTTGGCAAAACCTTCCACCTTGCTGCAGGATGGAGCAAATCCAGCATCCCCAGCACTGCTGGAACCCAGCCTGGCCTCACCCTGCCCTGCCTGGAGTCTGTGCAGGGATGTGCTCAGCTCTCTGCACATCTGCCACGTGTGTGGTGGCAGCAATTAATCACAGAGATTCATGTGTGATTTACATGAGTTCAGCTGGAAGTGCAGCCCCTGGGATGGGGGGATATTCCTTGCAGAGCTGTGCTGCCCTCTGCTCCAGATGCCTTTCTGCCAGCAAAGTGCTTCATGGGGTGTTTGTTGTGTCTGTGAATCTGGGGGTACCAAAACAGGAGGGGCAGAGCGAGCAGCAGCCTCTCCTCCATCCCTTGGTCCTTGCCAGGGGCTTGGGCATAGCAGGGGAGGCCTTGGGTGTGCTGAGACAGCAGGAATTTCCCCCCAGACTGGGATGAAAACAGCATCCTCCACCCTGACCCGTGTGCCCCATTCCAGTGCCCCTTTCCTGCTGACCCCAGCGCCCAGGGGAGGAGAAGATGAGGGCCCCCAACCCAACCCAACCCCTGCAGTGCTGTGATGTGGGGCTGCCACTGCACAAGATCACCTTGCACTGGGTTGGCAGGTTCAGCACAGAGGCTTGGTGCTCCTGCTCTGCCTGAGCTCTCCCTGACCTGGCACAGCTCTGTTTCCCTTGCTTTGGGTGCTACAGCAGCTTTTCCCATTGAGCTGTGGCTAATTTACCTCCTTGCTGTCTGCAGGGTACAGCCCTGTGGTTTAATGCACCCAATCTCCTTGGACCAGAGAATGGTTTGGGTTGGAAGGGACCTTCCAGATCATTCAGTTCCAACCCTGAGACAACTTCCACTGGACCACATTGCTCCAAACTGCATCCAGCCTGTCTTTGGACACTTCCAGGGGTGGAGAGAGAAGAGATCTAAGACGGAGAACGGCCAGAGGAGGATGCAGGGCTGTATTTGTGGGGGTACATGAGGAAAGAGAGACTCCTGCAAGGACCCTGCAGTGTGCTGGCTTGGTCCAGGAGAGGTAGCAGCAAGCCAAGAGACTCAGATATCCTGGCCAGAAGGATGAGAGAACATTGCCAAGACAAGCAGGTGTCCAACAGAGCAGCTCTGGGCCTGGAGGAGACGGGGGGAGACTGGAAAGGAACAACGAGGGAAGAAACCCTGAGGTGTAAGGTGACAGCTAGAAATAGAAGGGAGCAAGTGATATTTGTATCAGAGGTATCCTGGGGAAGGCATGAAGGAATCCAGCCCTGAGAGGAATCCAGCTCCTCTGTTCAAGCTTTTCCTCTCCAACCCAGCACAAACCATCTCAAAGGCTCATCTCAGCTCACCACAAGAGAGGATGGAGCTGCCCATGGCAGCCAGGCACTTCCACTGGTCCACTGGCTTGGTTCTCACCTCCACTGGTTTGGTTCTGATCAATAATGAGCTAATTAGTTGCTATGGAAATGTAATGTGGGAGAACTTTAGGGAGGAGAAATTATAGGTAATTTTTATTTGTTTGGGCCCTGTTCCTATAGCAACAGGAGAACTTGTCACTGACTACCAGTTGGTTTCCATGGAGTTGGCTGCTAGTTCTGGGTTATTAATGCCTCCAAGCATAAAACAACTTACCTAGTAGGGCTGGTGGATTGTCCTCCATCATCCATGGGAACTTTGCAGTTTGCCAAAGTCTGGGCCTGGCCCTCGCAGTGGAATGTGCACGCTCCCAAAAGTTGGGATGGCTGGAGTGTTCATCATCAACAAACAGTGTGGAAGTGCTGGAAGGATCGATTATTCTGCCCCTCTCTTGAATTGAAGACATCATGGAATGAATAATCCATCACTTCATGGCTTGCTCTACTCGCAGCATTGCCTGATTTTTAATTGGATTTTCTCCGTCTCCGGCTTCCAGATGCTTGGCGTTGATCTGCCTTTCTCTGCTAAATTAAAAAGTCTTTTAGCACCTGGCAGTTTTGCTGTAAAGGGACTTACTGTAATTAAGTCCCTTTCTCCCCTCCCCAGGACTGGTTCTCCTGAATGAAGCCGTTTGTTTTCCTCCAGGCCCTCACCTGACGCGTTCCCGTTTCCGCGCTCCTCCGAACAAAAGGGATGTGGTGTCTGCTCTGCAGAGGGCTGCAGCTCTGTCGAGGGACCTCTCAAACTCCTCCAGGAGCCGAGCCTTGGAACCAGACCAAACACTCCTGAGCACTGAAGAGACTGGATTTGGGAGAGATTGGTTTTATGATAGGTTGTAATTTCCCTCCCACCAGCTAACTCCTCAGCTTTCCACGGGTGATAATTACCCGGTAGGAGCTAAAATGTCTCTCCCCACTCCCCCCTTATCAACCCATTCTCCACTTTGAAGGCATCACCACTTCTTCCCAGAGTGTCCTGGCCAATCTCTCGGAGCTCCTGCTCATCCTCTGTTGTTTTGGAAGATGGTGCCACATCCACCACCTCTCCCCTTGGAGGCCGATCTGGCTCCAGCTTTGGAGGCAGATAAGTTGATCAGCGTGTGGATAAACCTTTAATGGTATTTGGCTGAGCTCACCAGGCAGTCGGAAGGGAGGCACGAAGCAAAGGGCAGCTCCTCACCAGCAGCCCTTCCTCGGATCTCTTGGCAAGCTCTGCTGCTGGCCCCCAGCTCTGCATGCTGTGCTCGCAGCTGCTCCGTCCCCGCTGCTGAGGCACAGCCCAAATGTCTCCAAGGAGGCTGCAGATGGGGCTGGAGGATGAGTCTGAGGATGAAGGCTGGCTGTGGAGACGGGAGGAAAGTCCTGAGCCATCCAGGTGGGGTCTGGCTGGCAAAGCCAGCAAAGCCAAACCTTCAAGGTGGAAGAAAGGCTTCATCCAAGAGTTCCTGCATCTCCTTGGTGCCACTTGATTTGCAGATAAATTATGTGAGAAATCCCCCTGCAAACTCTGTTTGTTCTTCCATGTGTTTCTTTCCAAGAGTGGTGCCCATGGAGGGAGAGGCTTGGGAAGTTCTGTATTGAGGCATCTGGCAGCAATGGCTTTAGCACAGGCTGGCTGCTGGATGGAGAGTGTTAGCTGGGTGAAGGGGGCACATCCAGCACACCAGAACCAGCTCTGGGTTGGGAATCCAGGCTGGGGACGCAGGAGGTGACATGGTGGGAATGCCCCACGTTGTCCCTGCCTGGGGCAGCTGCTGGGGTCTCTCTGCCCACATCAGTGTGGTGGCTGTAAATAACAGGGATGCTCTGGGTGGTCACCTCCAGCCTGGCTGTGATCCATGACTCACCAGCTTCCTGTCCACAGCAACGCTATGGATTGACTCATGGCTATGGGAGTGTTTCACCCTGGGCCCACAGCCCTTTGATTTCACCAGACACCCTTGTGTGTTTACAAACCAGAGATCTCCATTTGATCAGGCCTGTGAAAACTGGTGACATCCTGCAAAGCCACGCAGCAGATGATGCTTCATGCTGAGCTTCACCTGGGTCTCCTCCTCCCCTTCCCTCATGTGTGGCTGGAGAGGAATTCTTCCTGGCTTGCTCTGAGCTGCAGCTCTCCCAGGCTGGGCTTTGCTTCACCTGTGTTGGTGCAGTCCCTTGAAAAATCTGTGTTTTCCCACTTAATGTCTCAGCCTTCCTGAGCCTGGAGCAGCCAGGGCTCTGCACCAGAGCAGGCATGGGGCCTCATGGAGGTGTGGGAAGGCAGATGATGTGGCCCTTTTGAAACAGCATCTGAAGAGGGGTCTGAGCATGGAAATTACCTGGGAGGGTGAGACCAGCCTTTGGAAAATGGCTTTGAGTCACAGAATCATGGAATGGTTTGGGTTGGAAGGACCTTAAGATCATCTAGTCCCAAGCCCCTCATCATGGGCAGGGACTTTGTGTCCCTGATGCCAGTGGAGCTGTGCTGCTTTGCTCTGATGTGTCCCTGATGCCAGTGGAGCTGTGCTGCTTTGCTCTGAGCATCTGTCACCGGCAGGGCACAGCAGGGCAAGGGGTGGCCCTGTCACAAGGTAAGGCTGGTGCCAGCTGAGAGAGCCATCCCTCGGGGCTGAGATGGCTCCTGGCACGTCCAGGGAGGGCTCCTCTCCTGCAGCAGGCTCTGAGGGACGTGGTGGAGCCTCCTTGGAGGGGTGTGATGGGACAGGCTGGCGTGGCTGTGGTGAGCGCTGGAGATCCCGCCCGGCTCTGCGGGGCCTGTGGTGGGAGGAGGACACAGGGTTTGTTTGGGTGACACACGAGCACATGCTTTTACTCTGAGTAACCTTCTCCTGACAGAGAATGGAGCCTTCTACCATGCCCTGTGCTCCAGGGGGGCCCATGGCAGAGCGTTGTGTGCTGGAGCAGGGCAGGCACATCCAGCACCTGTCCATGAGAGTGTCCATGGACACTGGCAGCAGAAGGTGGCCATGGAGGAGCTCCATGCTGGGACAAGGCTGGGTGGTTACTCCTTGTCATCCAGCAGCTCTGCCATGACTCCAACAGGCGGGTTTGGGTTGTTCTCCACAAAGTAGGCAGGACCTGTTTGGGTGCGATGTTGTCCCAACCTCCTGCTCCAGGTTTCTGCTGTTCCCAGTTCTTTGTGACAGTTTCAGACAGCTCTCCTGGGAGGTTCTCTAGTGCTGAGGTGTCCAGATGGGCTTATGGTGAAGCCTGGGGTCCTTCCCAACACTTACCTCTGCATCCTGACACCCCCAGGATTTGTCCACGCCCTAAAGATCAAGCAAACTTCAGAGGAGCTGAATTAACCACAGAATGGTTTGGGTTGGAAGGGATCCCAAAGATCATCTCATTCCCAACCCTACCATGGGCAGGGGCACCTTCCACTGCCCCAGGTTGCTCCAAGCCCTGTCCAGCCTGGCCTTGGAAACATCTTCACAGTCCACCCATTTTTCAGCCCTGTTGGTTTTTACCAGCCATAGCCTGGACTTGGAGCATGCTGTCAACCTGTAGGTCCTGGTCCTGGAGCAGCTCAGGAATGGGTAGGGAGAAGCATTTCTCCAAAAGCCTTATGTGTGACCTCCCAGCTTCAGTCTAAAATAAAACTGAGGAGCAGAAAGGTGTGTTAGAACACCAGAGCTACACTGGAGCAAGCCCAGGCTGGATCAGTCCTGGATGACAAAGCCATTTTACCTTCAGGAATGGCCACAGCAGACCCCATCCTGCACAAAGGCCTTGCTGGCAGCCTCCTCTCCTCACCAGCTGTGGCCAAGAGGAGGTTGCCTGTGCCAAGGGGTGGATCTCCTGCAGCCTCCTGTCCCTCCCTGCCCTGCCAGCCCTGCCTCACTGGGAACATGTCTTTCCAGGTGAGCATGGCAAGGTGTTTCCTGTGGAGCCACTAACCAGTGGTTGAGCAAGCGTCGCTGGCTTGAAGGGAGGTTCTCCTCCTTCCCCAGCCCTTTCCCTGCTCTGGGTCCATCCGTGGGGAACGTCCTCTCTGAGCTGCCGAGGCTCCTCAGCCTCCCCATGGCAGGAATGGAGGTGTGGAGGTCCCCTCTGGGCTCCAGCAGCAGGACAGGGCGGTGAGGGCTGGCTCCAAAGAAGAGGTGAGACCTTCCTCCACCAGTGCTTGGGAGGTAGGAGCAAGAGGAGAGCTCCAGGAGCCATCTCAGGAGCTGAGTGTGAGTCTGGGATGGGACGGGATGGGATGGGATGGGATGGGATGGGACAGGATGGGCGAGCCTGTGCAGCTGCTCCAGCCTTGTTTCACCTCCCACTGAGGTCCAGAAGGCTCCTTGATTGCCAGGAAGGGTCATTTGGAGGTTCAAAGCAGTGATCTGCAGCAGTCCACCTGTGCTGGAAGTGTTCTAGAGGCTCAGGGGTGAACCAGCCATCTCTTGTGGGACCTGGAAGGGTTGGGAGGAAATCTGGGGGTTTTTGCCTGGGCTCCTCATCTGCCCCCAGCAGCGAAGGGAAGAGTGGATGGGGTGGTCTGAGGGTCACCTCAGTGCTTAGAGGGACTCAGGGTGGTTTCCTGGTCTAGCTCAGGGTGCAGCAATGTGCTCCAGCCCCAAACAGGGCTTTTCTTCCCAGCTGGGCAGCCAGGCCAGAGCTGGAGTCTGTTTTTGTAGGAACTGTTTCTGCAAGGGGATTTCCTTGCTCTGTCCTCCCCCATCTCACCACAGGCTTTTCCATGGGTGTTCCTGGGGGCTGTTGCTGGGCTGTCTCTGACAGGACTCCCTGGACCTTTGGACACTGACGGGGATTTCGTTCCCTGTGTGTGGACAGGTCATTCTGTGTCCCTGCAACCTGCAGGACAGGCTGTCCTGGGGCTGGTGGTTCTCTGGGGCTGCCACCTCTGTGTCTGTGCTAGAGGGGTGCTCACAGCGTGCGGGGTTCAGGGGTTGCTGCCATTGGGTGGGACCCGGGGGCTCTGTTCCATCTCTAGGACACCGTGCTCTGTTCTCCCTTCTCCATCCTGTTTAAACTTCCATCAGCCAATCAGCTCCTGCCACAGAGCAAACATCATCTGGTAATTAATCTGCACAGATGGGCTTTGTTTGAGCAAGCTGGTGTGCACTGGCCTCAGAGGAGGGAGCAGCAGGGCCCTGGGGTGGGGGCACCTCACCACACCCTGCTCCAGGCTCTCCCCATGTCCAGGATGTTCCTGGCATCACCAGATCTTCTGCCCAGTGCTTGGGGCTGAAGGTGGTCCAGGACATTTGGTTTTGTGGTTTGGAAACCCTGATGGAGCCAGGGAAGGAGGGAGGGAGGAGACTCCCACTCCTCTCTCAGGGGCTTCTTGAGCTGCTCCATGCCCTGTGATCAGAGCAGCTGGGTTTGGACATGGAAAATGTTCAAATGGAAAATGTTCACATGGAAAATGTTCAAATGCTGTCAAAGATCTCACCTGGAAAACCTCAAAGTAAATGGGAATCTGCATCTCCCAAGGAAAAAAACCTTTTGGAAGCCCTCAAGAGCTTCAATACCCTTGAATTAATTTTTGCTCCCCTGTAATTATTGCCTCAGTTTGTGCTGAATTGACAAAGTGCTGCTGTTGCCCCAGAACCTCATTTTTCAGGTGAATCCCTGTTAGCTGATGTCTTTTGCTGCAGTGGTGGCCACAGGTGCTCATGGCCACAGCTGAGGGCAGAGGAGGAAACTTCCCAACCCCATTGGCGCCAGGTCCAACCCAAACTGAGCACTCAGGGCCCTGCCTGCCCCTGCTCTGCCTGGGGAGGGCATTTCTGGGGACAAACTGGGAACCTGGAGCTGTGTCCTGAGCCCTTTAGAGACTGAGCCCAGGCAGCCATTAGGGAGGGACACATCTGCCCCACTGCCCTGTGCTGGCTGCGGGTGACAGATGCCACGGGCAGCCCCATGAACCACGGCAGAGCAGAGCAGCACTTCCAGCCTCAGAGACTTCACCTCCCTGGCAGCAGATCCCAGCCTGAGCTGCCCTCCTCCCGTTCTGGGTCACTGCCTGCAGCTGGGGCTGCTCCTGTTTTTAACAGAGCATTTCTAGATTACAGCAAGTGACAGCAGAGTGATTTGTGATGGGTCAGGCTTCCTGCCCTTTCTCTCATAGCCCTGGCTTATAAAAATATCCTCCCTGTGGGATTGCTTCAGGTCCATCTCTGCTGGCCAGTTCAAATCCCTGTGTTTTATTTGTGTTAGGAGGGCTTGGGAAAGCTTGATGCCTCCTGGTGCCAGTGCCCAGCACAGCCCAGCCCTTGCCAGGGCTCTAGGATGGGGAAGGCTGATTTCCATCTCTGTGGAGATGGAGGGAGGTGCCCTGGGGCCCCGAGGCAGGGAAGGATTCACCTTGGCATCCCTGGAAGTGGGACCTTGGCCATCTCATGGTCCAGTTTCACAAAGACTCATCTCATGTGCCCTGTGTGTGGTCCTGGTCTCGCTGCCTTATAAAAATCCCTGGCTCAGGAGGGAATCTGTTGGTTTTGTGTGTGGCATGAGGCTGCTTTTGGTGGGGGTTGGTGTCTCAGGGGGCTGGGGTGGCCAGAAGCTCCTGCAGCTCCAAGAGACATCAAATGAGCAATTAACTGAGGCTGATTAAAGGACCTGAGGGAAGAGTTTGATGCAGGAAGCAGCACAGATCACATCCATGGCTCCCCACCACCCCGTTGTGTCCCACTCTGCCTCCCCATGGCCTCTCCCTGCTTTGGGAGATCTCAAAAGGCCTCACAATCACCACGAAATGGAGATTTATTTTTTTTTTTTCTGGGCAATCAAGACTGTCCTTGCTTCCCAGACAGGGAAACAGGGTGGGATGAGATGAAGCCATTCACCCATAAACCCATGCAAAGCCTCAGCAGCAGATCTGAGTCCCAGCCTCCAGCATGGCTGCAAATCCTCCTGCTAATCTCTGCTTTGCTGAAGAGCTCCAGGGGATTTTTAGTGGTCCCATTGAGATTATTGTCATTTTTCTCTCTTACTTCCACTCCACCTTGGCAGAATCGATTTCCTTTACTTGATTTAGGCTTTCACTGTGGCAACAAAGCTGTGAGAAGATCCTTTTCTTCTGCAGGACCCCTCTTAAATAACCAAGGAAGCCTCCTTAGCACTCAGGAGTGGCTGCAGCTCTGTTTCCCAGTGCCAGAGGTGCCAGCTCTTCCCTTTGAGAGCACTTCAAGCACCTCCACTCCAGCTTGTAAAGGTACAGCACAGATCTCACCGGGAGCAGAACATTCCCAGGAGCTTCAGGAGGACAGAAGCACAGCAGGACAGGCAGAGGAGGCCCCCTGGGACATGCAAGGGAAGGAGAAGGCACCTTGCAGGATGGGCTGAGCCAGGGCTGCATCCATCCCAAGCAGGTTGGATGTGCTGGCTGCATCCCTGGGCCGAGCTGGAAGGAGCCCAGGGAGAGAAAATGGGCTGGCAGAGGATCCAGAGAGCAGCACAGAGCTTGTTGCTCAGGCAGGAAATTGCTGTGTCCCAGAGCCTCTGCTGCAAATCCCCCTCTGTGGGAGCATCGGGGGCAGGCGGGTCAGGATGGATGGAGAGCAGAGATCTCTGCAGCCAGGTCTGGAACTTGGGGTTTGTTGCAAAGGGCCAAGTGCAGGGGCCTTTTGGGATTTGGGGTTTATTGCAAAGGGCCAAGTGCAGGGCCCTGCTGGGAGCTGCAGCCACAGCTCAGAGCAGGCCTGAGAGAAGAGAGGGGGAGAGAGGATGAGAGAGTAAGAGGGTAAGAGAGAGAGGTTCCCATTCCAGTACAATAAATCTTCTTCTGTGTTGAATGTTCTAATTCTCACTAACCAATCTAGTACAATATACAAATCCTATAGCATTTACATACAGCCTATAAGAATCATTACATTACCATACTGTGTTACATTTTAAACCCTAAAAACTCCTCTTTGGGCCCCTTCTGCCAAGCTGGCAGGGTCTGCTCTGCCCCTTGGAGCTGTCTGCAAGCAGAGGGTGTTGTTCCATCAAAAGGGGATCACCTTCAGTGGCCACACCATTGTTTTCCAGTTGTTCAGTAACTAAAGTATCTCAAAGCTTGCTTTCATTTCAATCTCACTTATAGTTTCCATATTCTCCAAATCTTTTGCCAGACAATCATATTTATAAGGCTTTCCTGTTTCATCTTCCCCAACACCCCTGGTCTGGGGATGGTGTGGGCAGAGCTGTGGGACCCAGCCCTGCAGGACCTGCAGGCCCACAGCTAAAATCCAACTGGGAATCGTGGAAATGCCAGGCCTGGCTGTTGTCACCTGCACAGGGACTGTGCTGCAGTGTCCCAGCATGGCACAGCCCTGAGCTCAGCTGCTGCTGCCTCTGTCCAGGCTCCAGGGCAGGGAATCATCCTCTCTTGCAGCACTGTGGGTGGCTGAGACACTTCTGCAACAGCAGTAACTGGCTTTGAGTCTGATTCTGACCTGACAGAGCCCTGCTAATGCAGCTCCTGGATCAGAGCCAGCAAAGCCAGGCTGGAATTTCACCTTTCTCCACACAGGGAGATGCTCAGACTTGGATATGTGCAGGCAACATCTCTCTCCTGCTCAGACACTGCTCCCATTCCAAGCCAAGCAGTGGTGGGAGCTGCTCTCTGGGGTAGGATTGCCTCGTGGCACAAACATGGGCTCAGCCTCCCAAAATCACTCAGGAGTGCAAATCTTTGCCTGCTGCAGGCATGGCAGGGATGGATATGATGAGTTGTTAGTTGGGATGGAGGAAATATCTAAGCAGAGGAAAATGTTCAGGGTCTGGTTTGAGAGCTGTAAGCAGCCTCCTCTCTCCCCTTGAGCTGTTCCCAGCCCTGTGAGGTTTTCCCCTACCTCCACTGCCTTTTGAGGATTTTATAGAGAAATGGGGAAACTGAGACAGGGAGATGTGCTGAAACTCATGCCAGGAATTAATCTGAGGGGCTTGGGCTCCCTTGGCTGACGTGTGCCTCTGTCTTGTCCCTCCTTCTCTGGATTAAAAGGGTCAGGGAAAAGGTACAGTCCCATCTTCATGAGGAAAATGGAGAGCTCCATGTCCATAGCCTGGATAAGTAGCAAAAACATTTGCAAGCTGGAAAGGGTCTGGAGAGGCTGGTTTCCAGGAGGGGCTCTTGGATGCTGAAAAACCCAGAAATGCATAAAAAATTCCAATGGTTGCAGCAAATCTAGAGATCCAGCAGGTTTGAAGATGCAGAGGTGAACCCTTTTCCAAAGGGAGGGCAGGGAATTTGGGGGGTGGGAAATCTCCCTGGCAGTTATGCCATGCCTTTAGGAAACGGGGTGCCAGTCTGAAAGAATGGGCCCCAAACTCACTTCCAGCCCCCAGATTAAGCAGGAGGAGACAATAAAAAAAAAATCACAGTGTCCCGACAAATATAATTAACAGGCAAAAAAGGAGAGATTTTTCAAAGTTTGGGTCCTCAGCAGCGATGTTTTATTCATGGCCCGGCAGGGAAGTGCTGGCGGTGCCATTAATTATGGGAGCTGCGCCTGCTCCGGGGAGCTGGGCTGGGCTTTATCATCCTGACACCTGGAACAGGGAACTGGGGCAGCCTGGGCAGCCTGTGGGGCCACCACGCTCAGGGACAGCAGCCTTGCTTCTCCTCCCTGCAGCCATCCCTGCTCCTGGGTGTCCTCAGGCATCCGCAGGGTCCTGCCACCCCTGCTCTGCTTGGAGCACCGCATTCCCAAAAGAGCAGAGCATGGACAAACAGCTCCATAGGGAGGGATCACCACCCTCCCTATGGCTGGGAAGATCTTGGCAGTGCCACTGGAGTCATGGCTTGGTCAAAGAACCAAATCAAAAGGGATGAGGATGATATTAAAAAACACATTCAAAGCACAACTAAGGAGCTGGTTGGAACCATCCCCGGGCTTGGTGCACCCCCCAGGAGCAGCTCACAGCTCTGATGATTTCCTATTCTGGGAAATCTCCCCAGTAACTTTCCAGAGAGGTAATAAATAAAATATTTAGTGTTGAGCAAACTAAAGCAGGTGCAAGAACAACACAAGTGGGAGAAGGGACCTGGGAAGGGTCCCTGGGGAGTTGGCTGCAGCTTCCAGGGATGTGAAGGAGAGGGACCAGCACAAATGGGGCCAGTCTGGGAGAAAGGTGACCCTGCAGCAGGACATCCCTGTGCATCACATTAATACCCCTGGGAGTGTCCCAGGCCAGGCTGGATGGGGCTTGGAGAAATCTGGGATAGTGGAAGGTGTCCCTGCCCGTGGCAGGGGTTGGAATGAGGTGAGCTTTAAGGTCCCTCCCAACTCAAAACATTCTGGAATTCTATGAAAACATTGCCGTGAAAGAAACTTCTCCAAAAATCTCTTTGAAATACAAAAGTGGTGAAACAAGGCTGGAAACTGGGACAACAACCTGGGGGTAAAGAAGAGGGTGACCTGTGGCATTGTTAGACCCAGTCCAGGGCTGCACCCAGGGGGGCTGGTGCACCTGGTTGGTGGCACTGCACAAAGAACGGGGTCTTTTGTGTCTGCAGTGCCTGAAAAGGCAGGGGACAAACCAGGAGAAGCTCTGAAATGGCAGGAGCATCCTCAGAGGAGCAGATGCTGGATTAGTGGGTGGAACAACCTCTGTTTGCCTGGCAAGGAGGGGCCATCCCTGGGAGTGTGGGATGGCAGGTGGGACCCGCCAGGCTCCTGCTGTCACCTGTGATGGGGGAGCTGATGGTGGGGGACAGCCCTGCCTGGCTCTGCTGGGACCCAGTGCTGCATTCCCCCATCTCTTTTAATCAAGGAAATGCTCAGTTGTGTCCAGGCCCGGGCAGTGTCACCAGAGGATTGATGGCCTGGCACACCCAGCCCCGGTGGCAGCCCGGGCTCAGATGGCCCCGCTCATCCTTGCTTCCAAATGCAAACTGCATTTCATTTCTGCAGGAGAGGCAGGAAGGGAAGGGGCTGGCTGAGCACTCCTGCCTGCATTATCAGCCCCAAACCTCTCCTGGCCCTGCTATTCCATCGGCAGGGCTCCACCAACCCCAAATCTCTGCTACTCCATGGAGGGATGAGCTCTGTTCCCAACCTTATGGTTGGATTCAGTGGTTTTTTAGGAGCAAATAATGTGTCTAAAGAGTTTCATCTGGGGGGATTCCATCCTACACTCAAGGGGCTCATAACCCCCAAAATGCAGAGGGACCCAGAACCCTGGGCTGTGTGATCAGGGAACCAGCATCAGCTACTCAGGGGGATGCAATTAGCTTAACTGGTGTGAGTATTAGAGGGAAGATGGTGTACTCTTGCCCAGCTCAACCTAATGAGAGGAGAGGCATCCTCCTCCCAGCCTGCTGGTTATAAATAGGAGGAAACAAATGGGGTGGGTTGGATGCTGGGCAAGGCTTGCCTGGTGTGGGGCCTGGTGGTGGTGGTGGGATGAGCTGTGCCTGTGCTCAGCCCCTCGGTGCCTCCCCCAGTTCCCTCAAGGGGGTCCTGGTGCAGCATCTCTGGGGGAGGTGGCGTGGGACAGTCTGTCACTGCAGCAGGGCTGGGCTGGCTCCCAGGCATGGCAGCTCCATCTGCTCCTGCAGAAAGCCCTCCTGTTCCCTCCTGTTCCGCCCCCACAGCCAGCCAAAGGTACCTGGTAACCCTTGCTCGGAGCTGGCTCTGCGCAGAGCCGTGCGCTCTATAAAAAGCCAGGCTCCCTGGGAAGGGCCCCCCTCTATTAGGATTTTTTTAGAGACACCCGATGATGAGCAAATCTCCCCTACAGACTGGAGTGGATGCTCTTGGAAAGCAGATCTGGGAAGAAAGGGTTTGTGAGGAGAAAAGGACATATCCATGGGGGCAGAGGGGCAGGGAGCTGCTCCTCATGGACTGAGCTGTTCAGGGGGAATCAGCAGCAGCACTTGACTTATCCCTGAGCCCTTCATCTTGCTCTGAACGTGTCAGTCCCTGAAACTTTAATGCTTTTACACTGATGCTTTAATTATTAAACGTGGAGGTAATGGAGAAGCCAAGCTGGAAGAGGTGGCTGCTGTGCAGAGGTACAATCCTGCATCCTGGGCATCCTGGATCTGAGCATCCCAGGGCTGCTGTGCTGAGCAACACAGCTCAGACACTGCTCTGGCTTCATTCTTAGTGCTTTTTGGAATTTCCCACATCATATTCCTGCTCTGCAGGGACCACGGAGGGTCTCGGTATCTCCTGCTCTCTGCCCGTGGTGTGTTTGTCTGGTTAAGTTTGCCAGAGGGGATGGATGTTCTCGAAGGACTAAGAGAGGAGATGTTTGTGATCCCTCTGGATGAATGTCTGTGCCTTGGTTGTCTGTAATTTGGGAGAGAACTGTGAGCTGTGTGGCTGCTTCCAAGTTTCTTTCCCAAAGGGAACTGTGTCAGATTGAAGTGGAGGGGAATGAGCTCGTCTGCAGCCACGATCGGAGCCTGATGGTGCTGGGGAAGAGCCTCCCTCTAGCTACAAAACTGCACCGTGCTTGCCAAAAAATGTAAAGCTCTTGTGCTAACAGGGTAATTAATTAATTACAGCTCATTAGAAGAATTACAATCCCATTAGCTCCTTTGGATCATGATGGGGGGGAGCTGATCCTCAGAGGATGAGACTGAGGGCACTCCAGGCTGCTGAGAGCTGCACTGGGGAAACTGGGGCTGCTCTGATTTGTGGGGATGGGGTCCTGCTCAGACCATCCCCAAATGATGGCCCTCTGCTTCCAGGGAAGCAGACATTGAACTTGCTCCTGCCTTCCCGAAACAGAAGTGCCAGCACTGCTGTGTCCCAGTCTGCTCCCAGGAGCTTGTGCTGGTTGTCAAACTCTGCTCTGCCCACATCCCCATTTACAGATGGCTCATGAGACTCTGCCTGAGGAGGGATGGATCAGGATAAGTATCTGATCCCATGTGGGACAGGTCATGGGGTCCTGCCACCACAGCTCTCTGCTTTCTCTGGAGCAAATCCTCCCTCCTGCCCTCCTTCTCCCCTTGAAATCCCATTAACGCTTCCTTTATTCTTTGCCTCACTTTGCTGTCACTCGCCAGTCACTCGGTTCTTTGATCCCTTTAATTTATTACTTTTATTTCACAGAATCTTTTATTATAATTTTTTTATATGTCTATAAGAAAAAGGCTCTATCATCGAGGCTGGGTGAGTGGGGACCTCTCTGATTAAATATAGCAACGAGACGTGCTGCTCACTGCGTGCCAGCCCTGGGGTGTAGTGCTTGTCCTCGCAGAACTTGGGCTATTTCCCTCCTCCTCCTCCTCCTCCTCCTCCTCCCTGCTGGGACATGGAGGAGTTCTAGGGCCTGCCACGAGTACCAGATAAATTGCTCCAGACCTTAAGCCCTGACTGGAGCAAGCACCAAGTTTCCTCAATTTCCGTTCCCTGAGCCTGATGTTTAGAATCTGGGCGTTTCCATAATGCAGTAACACACCTCATGAATAAAGATTAAGTTGATTAAAAAGGAAAACCCAGAGCAAGGCTGAATAAAAGTGATTTGCAGAGATTAGATGCTCTAGCACATCAGGAGTTCCCTAAAGGGCTGAGCTAACATGTTCAAACATAAGAGCTTTAAGCCTTCTTCCCTGTTTTGTAATTAATGGCTTTGGGTTGGGAAGACTGACTCTCCCACTTG
Source organism: Agelaius tricolor (assembly GCF_023055355.1). Lineage (NCBI taxonomy): Eukaryota > Metazoa > Chordata > Aves > Passeriformes > Icteridae > Agelaius > Agelaius tricolor. The sequence goes on from NW_027269279.1 coordinate 2,999,995, forward strand.
ATAATTGTCCCTGTGGGACACACTGAAGTTTTATGCACTGCTCCAGAGGCCAGCATCCCCTGCAACCTGTTCCCTGCTTTCCATGGGGCATGCTTTGGGCAGTAGTTGCACAAACAGTTCCCTTCCAGTGGCCAGATGTGGGGGGAATGGAGCAAAGCAGGGGGATGAGCCTTGTACCCCAGCAGCCACAGCTTCTTCCATGCTCCTGGGTCCCCATACTGGGGATAACTCTCCTGTGTGGCTGAGTCTAAGGAAGAGAAATAGTGAAAATCAAAATTTCCTTCTTATTTGTGAAAGTGAGACTGAATATGAAGTGTGTCCATGTGATGCCCCAGCAGACAGGGTCGTGTCTTAAGTACCTGGAGCAGCCAAGGAAAAACACCCAACTCCTTTTGCTGTGCATCAAATCCAATGGGCTGCTGCTGTCCCACCCTGAGCTTTCCCTCTGCCACAGAAAAACAAAGGTACATCCTCTCTGAAAAATAGAGGAAATGGGGGTAAAAGCCCCAGAGTCTTTTCTTTCTCCAGGAAATCTCCTTCCCTGGATAGCCCTGGGTCCCAAAGCTTTAAACCTGCCTCTTGCATGCCTGGGTGATGCTCTGGGAAAGGGGCACTGTGTGTTCCTTAATGGGACAGCAGGGAAAGGAATGTGAATACCTCATCTGGAAAATCTTTTCTCTGGGATTTGCAGGGGCAGATATACAGGCAGAATCCACCTCACTCCATTTTAATGATGCAACCTCTGCCTTCATCAGAATTTCCCATTTGTGCTCAGGGCTGCAGCAACGTCCCTGCTCTGGGCCAGTCTTGCTGTTTAAGTGAGTGAGACTATTCCTGTATTTAAGCCCTGTTTGAGTGGGTGAGACTATTCCTGTACCTGAGAGATGATAATGTAATTGGCCTTTTTAATTCTGACCTGAAAATAGGAGGTTTTCCACGCCACATATCCCACTCCCCTGTGCCCATTCCCTTTCCTCTCTGGAGATGCTGTCACTGAGCTAATGCTGGTGGTGCCTGACTGGGAGACCAGCCCCAAGGTGAGGCTTTGTGTGTCCCAGCAGGTGGGGAGCCCACCCTGAGGCGAGCACACCTGGAGTGGAGCATCCTCAGGAGGCAGCTCCAGAGCAGGATGCCAGCAGCAGCAAGGGGTAGAAAATGGTGCTAATTTAAAGATTTCCAGGACAGATTTCTGAACTTGATTATGCAGCATGGCGGGGTCTGAACTTGGCAGTTCAGGGTCCTCTTCCTTGTCCCTGCACAACCCAGGAGCTGCGATTCCTGCTGGAGTATTTTTTGTGTGTGTGAGTCAAATTCCATCACGGGCAATTACACTCAGTCTCTTCAAACTCCTTGGGGAGCAGGGAGGCATTTGCTGGTCCTGTGCCTGCCCGAGGAGTCTCAGGTGTCAGGAGCTGCAGCCTGGAGGTGGCTGCATTGCAGGCGCTCCCGCCGCCGCGCTGCTTCACTCTCTGATTTCTCATCCAAATGAAATCCCTGCCTTCCTCCGGGTTCCCCAGCAGCAGTGGGAGCGGGCAGGCTCCAGGGGTGCATTCAGTGCTGCCTGTGCAGCTGGGACAGTCGTGCTCCCATGCTGAGGGATGCTGCCTTGCGAAGGTGGGAAGAGCTTTGACTCCAACTGGAAATGCAGCTGGTGGAGCAGCAACTCCCCCCTGCTCCTCTCCCTTCTCCCTGCAGTCACAGCCATTCATCCCAAGCAGTTGTACCCAGCGCTGTGCTTCAGCAGGAATTGCTTCCCCATCAATCCAGCCGCTGTTTCTTTCCCCCCCGAGGCTTCCAAAGGCTGTAAGTCCGCAGCAATGTGCAAATACTGGAGAGCTGTGCGTGGGGGATTAGTGACTTGGCAATTAAAATATTTGACCTACATCTTGTTGAGTACCAGCAAGGTCAGATGGAGCCGTGCTTCTTCCCAAAACTTCTTCCCAAAGGAATTTCAGTGTTGCTGTTACTTCTGTTGGAACAGGCTGCTACTGAATATAAAGGGAAGGGCTCAGGGTCCGGATCTGTGGGGCTGTGTGAGGGCTGGACCCCCCAGCAGGGATTTTGGGGGTGCTGGGAGATTCTGAGGGCGGGTTGGAGATCATCTCTACAGCACAAACACCCCATAATATTTACAGGACTCTTCCCACAAACACGGCAGAAGGCAAGCATCTCCTTTTGTTCCTGAGATTGTACGTGCTGAGAATCCTTGTCCAAACAAATGAGTGGGTTTTTCTTCCAGCAAACATCACAGATCTTTTTTTTTTTTTTAATTTTTTTTTTCCTCTTCTCCTTTTCACGTGTTGTTCGCTCTGTTCTGCAAACAATGTTCTTTTTAAGCCAGGGCAGAAATCTCTGTGTGTGTGTGTGTGTGCAGAGCACGATGTGACGGCAGGAGCCGGCAATGTCCGCTTGGCAGGGAGAGGGAGAGGAAGTCTTTTATAAAGCTCCTCTCATCCCAAAAACAAAGCCCCCCCAGTACTGCTGGGTTTGGATGCTTTGCTCACAGCTGGGGATACAGGCACAGTTGTCAGAGGGTTCCTGGACACCCCCAGGCTGAGGTCAGGCACAAACCCTCCTTGGATTCGGATGGTGATGAGTGGCTGTGACAGGGCTGGAGGAAAACTGGGAATTTGCTGCTTGGGACTGTGGGCTGTTGATTGTTTCTCCAAAATCCACTTGTATAGCTGGCATCCCCCCCCAACAACCTGGGGAGGATGTTTTGGGCTGTAGTTTGAGTTGTAACAGGGATCCCTTGTTGTGACTGGCACCAACAGCTCTGCCTGTTACTCCTACCCTTGGGAAAGTGTCTGCTCTGAGCCTACCTGCTCCAGGCAGGGCTGCTGAGACACCAACTTGCTGCCAATCTAAGGGAGTTTGGAGTTCCTGCCTCCTGAAACTGAGCAGAGGAGGCTGTTGGCATATCCTAAATAAGCCTGGAGGTGATTGCAGCCCCTTGGGTGTGATCACAGGGAAGGGCTGTGCAAAATCTGTGTGGCTGCTCTGGGACTTGCTGCTGGCTCTAACACTGGGAAATCCCAATGCTCCTTCCCCTACCTGCTAAGCAGGTGCTCCAGGATGCTGCCTCAGAGCAGGAGAAGCCCAGGCCATTGTTGGTCCCAGCTGATGATCAAACCAGAGCCCAAAAACCGAGTGGATCCTCATTTCCCAATGAAACCCTGACCCTGAGGTTTTACCTGTTGGACCCAAGAGTGTGAACCTTTACCAAGAGAGTCAGGTAACAGGTTTATCCAACAGCAGCAATGCCAGATTTTGGCAAAAGAACAGTTAGAGAGTTGAAACCAAGAGGTTTTCAGAAACCCCCACGGTCTGTCATTCCATAGGGAAATCACTCACCCATTCTTTCCATGCTGAGGGGTGCCCCATCCTTTCTTTTTTTTTTTTCAGTGGGGCTGGGGTGAGAAACTCCCAATTGCTGCTGGGGACTCACCTTAGTGAAGGTCATTGATGCTGTTTGCAGTTGTGCTGCCTGCCCTGGTCCTGCCTGGTTTCCCTTGCCTCCCCAGGATCACTCCAGGTGGGATTTGATAGCTTATCTTTATTGAGTCGTGCTGTCCTTGGAGTCTGGTAGCAAGGATTTCTCGCAGAGCCATAAATGTCTTCAGGGCCACCAGTCTGTGAGCCAGCAGGGAGCAGGGAATTGCTGAGTTTGGGTAAACTTGTCATTAGAGAGAAAATAGTTCTTCAGGTTCCTCCCTGAGCAATACACGACTTAAAATAAACCCTCAAAACAACAACAACAACAAAAAAGAAAAATCCATCCTCTTCAACAACCTACACCTCAGCATGGCTCAAAAGAAAAAGAACATCTTTTTTCATTCTACAAATTTTCCTGCAACCTCTCCCTGATTTTCTTTGGGAAATGAACTTCTGGCTAAACCTATTCAATCTCACAAAACATTTCAATTTTGAAAAGAGTGCATATTCTGAAGGAACGTGGTTTCATCAGAGTTCCTCCAGCCAGCTCTAATCCCAAATGCCTCGCTGTGACTAAACCTCATTTCTATGTTAAGTACTTGAGCTTGCCTGTAAGGACCAGGTAAAAACTCAATCAGTGGAGTAGCCTCCCTGCAGCTGCCTTGTTAAACAGTGGGCTTTTAAAACTTTTCTCCTTTTTATCTTAATGGAGAAGAAGTGGAAGATCCCCTGGGGAGAGGCACAGTTTGATCCCTGATAAACCAAGCCAAAAATCTACACTGGAACCTTGCTGACATCCAGGGAGATGTGGGGGCTTGGGGGTCACTCAGGACTGGGCTCTGGGAAGGTTTTGCTGCTTTGTTTTTTATCATCCATCATCCAGAAAGGAGAGGAGGAGAGGAAGAAAAAAAGGAATTCTTAAGAAGCAAATTCGTTGGGAAGCACAAAGTGCTGGCCTGGTAGGCAGTGCCCTCCTGCTGGCTGCAGGCCTCAGGGAAGGACATAAATAATTTCTGCCCTGCCCTGGGCATTTACAGCTGCTGACAGCCAAATTCCCATCCCAGTGGCACTGGATTTGAGGCATGGGCTGCTCTAGCAGCAGGAGGAGTTTCCTGTCCTCCCAGAGAGCTGGATCACACCTTGCCTGGCTGTCCCACCTCACCTTGCTTTGGCATCCCCATGTGAGGTGCATGTGCCACCTGAGCATTGCAGAGGGCTGAGCTCCCCTCTGAAAAGGAGGGCTTTAGGAAGCCCCACAGCAGCTCCATGTGGGACTCAGCCCTTCTGTGTCACCTCTGTGAGCTGCTGCAATGGAGCACCCCAGAGCATCAGGTATCACCTGATGGGATCTGCTGTGCCACCCCTGCATCCCAAATGGAATTCCCTGGCTCACCCCACAGGGATGAACACCCCAAAAAAAAGGGAAAGGGTATTTCCCCAGCCCTTTAGGAGCTCCCAGCCCTGGGGTTTGCTGGGTGCTGGGGCTCTGCTCCGGGGTGTGCTGGCAGCTGTGTGTGCTCAGCACTGGCACTGCAGAGCCTGGCACCCATCCCAAACTCATGCAGAGCTCAGGAATTACATGTGACTGCTCAAAATGGGGGAGAGAAACAACTGGGAACACCACGGGGCTTTACCTTGGCTTTTTGGAAACGTGAAATTTTCAGGGAGAGTCAGAATGCTCTGTTTGGAGTTAATTTTTCTTTTTTTTTTTAATTGCCTCTTCTGCTTTGGAAAACGTCTTTTAAATTATCTACAGGAGAACTGTGATTTACAAATGAGTGCAACAAACCTGGTGGGGAGTTGGTGCCCTTTGGATTGAACAAACTGCTTTGAGGCTCATGGAAAAAAACCTTTATAATTTAGTCTTTCACTTAAAAATAATTTGTTTCCATATGAATGTATGGTTTTATTTTGGTCCACAACCCAAAGAATAGCTCAGCCTTTCATCTCCCTGGCCCTGGGCACTACTGAACCTCTGTTTTCTAAGACTCCACCCTCCAGAAAGCCATCACAGGCAGGTGATCCCAAAATGCAGCTCTGTTTCAGCCTGGCCTCTTGGCTTCCCTGGCACAGCCCTGGTGTCTGCTGTGAGTCCTGCTCAAGGCTTTGAGCAGAGGGTGAAAACTGGGGGGTTTGTGCCAGTTTTGACTGTTTCTCTACTCTATAAATTCCAATTCCACTTGGCTCTGCTGCCTGCAGCTGCCCAGTGTCACTTAGTGCTGCGTGCCTGGGGACAGGACTTGGGGAATCCCTCAAGTTTTACCTTTATTGCCATACCCAGATCCCAGGGCTGCCACGGGCAGCTGCTGCCTGGACCCCTTTTCCCTCTCCCAAACCCTGAGAGCTGCCAGCCACGGGCACAGAGGCCTTGCCAGGAGCAGGACAGCACAAATATTTGTGCATATGTTCCCCTCTGCCAGCTACAGACCCAAATTCTCTGCCTGCCTCTCTTTTCTCCCCAGCCCAGGGCTGCTGGTGGCACGGCCAGCTCAGCCTGGAGCTCCCGTGCTGATGGAGGAGCTGCTGGTGCTGATTCTGCAGGGATGAATTTAACCTTGCTCGGTGCCCAGCGCGGCCCCGGGAGGTGCAGCATCTTTATTTAGCAGCGGGGGCGGGTGTGAAATGCCTCTTGTGAAAGACAGGGCGGGTTTTCAGTGTTTAAGTGACCTGTCAAAGGGAGCAGGAGGCTGGGGCGGGTCGTGTCCTGTCTGATCCCTCGGCCTCCCGCTGTCTGTGCCTCCGAGCATCCTCCAGCTGATGTCTGACCCCACCGAGCTCGCTGTGACCTGGTTTGGCACAGGAGGGGATGTCCCAGGCATGGGCAAGTCCCCCAAGGCTGGTGCTGACAGGTAAAGGCAAAATCTCACTCATTTGGGATTTTCTTTGGCCAAAACCACTGTGGGTAAATCCTTTGAAGAGCCCGGAGAGAGGGAGGAAATAGTGTCTGCCAGCACAGCCCTCACCTGGGTTTTCACCTCACTGAGCAGCCTGGAAAGATGCTTCAGTGCTGAAGATGCCCACAGGTTACCCATCCTCTGCATCCTGCTCATGCCCCAGCCCAGCTGGTTTTACCCCTGCTGTGTCCATCCATGGGCTCTCTCCAGCCTCCCAACTCCAGCTGTCTCCAGAAGGCTGCTCAGGACAAAGAGGAATTTCTCTCCCTCTCTCTCTCTCTGTCTTGTCTCTGGCAGTGCTGTGAAATTTGGGGGAGACTGAGATGAGAAATTCCCCCCGTGGTGGGAGCTGAGCACTGGCAGAGTCTCCTGGCTTGGTGTGGTGTCTCCATCACTGAGGGCACTTAGGGCCCAGCCAGCTGTGGAAGGGCTGCCCTTGTAGGAAGGGCCTGTTGCGCTCTTCCAGCCCTGCACTCAGCTACCAAATCCTGGAGGACAAATAGCCTGGGGGCAGAAGTGATTTGCCATTTTGACCCCTTCTTCTGGTGCTTTTTTGCCTCTGGGGACGGGCAATTCTTCTCCACACACCAGAGTTTTCCCTGGAGCCTCCTCTGGCTCACCAAGGGGATCTGCCAGGTCCATGATGGGGACAGCCCCTTCAGGCCCCCCAGGCCTCCTCTAGTGCCTCTGTCAGGAGGGAATGGCTGTGACATGGCTGAGCTGGCTCCAGCCAGGCCAGGGGTGCTTACATAAGATATTTACAGAGTGGCCCAGGAGTGCCTTGGGAGGAAGCCAGCGTGCTGATTAGGTGACGTCTGCCCGGGCGGGTGGATTTGCCCTGGGAGCATCTGCTGCCTGTGCTGGTGGTCCTGCAGGGCCTGCCCTCAGCTCCTTTATGTAAGCAGCCATTTGGGCTCTGGGGCTGCAGCCAAACCTCTGGGTCGTGTGAGGTGCCTGTCTGACCCACAGGGTGTCCAGCCTGGGCTCTGCTGGGAGCACCTCATCACTGCTGCTTTTTCCTCCTCCCTCACCCTTTGGTTGAGGGGAAGGGGAGCTGAGCATTGGTTGTGGAGTGAGGAGAGCTGAAAGGGCTCCATGGTTTCTCCTGGGTGCTGTGGGCCCCCAGGGGAGCTGCTCTTTGCTGTTCTTTTGGAGGATCCTGTGGTAAAAAGCCAAAGCTGTGCTCATCACAACTGGCCCGGGCCATGGAGCTGGCACTGGGATTGTGCACAAAGTCTAGGAATTCCCACCTGCTGCCCCAAATTCTCCCCCCAAACACTGCAGGCCATGACAGCAGCAGATAAGCTTCCTTCCTCCTGCTTTTTCATGTTTTTTTCCAGTCAGGATCCCAAGTCATGGAATTTCTGGCCTGGTCTTGGAGTGGTGGCATTCTGAGGGTGCACGATTTTCCTAAACTGGCTCAATTTTTGCTCTTCAGTTGTGGATAAGGAGCAGGCTCCCACCTCTGGCCATGATGAAATGCACTGGCCAAGGTCTCCTCAAGTGCTTGACCTCTCTGTGTGCAGCAGGGTGGGGTCAGCACCTTTCAACTCCTAAATGTGTATCATGACCAGCTGGGAAATCCTCTGGGACTGTGGAGGGAGGTGCAAGTTTTATGGAGGTTGTGCTTGTTTGGACCAGCACTGCTCATGGAGGAGCAAGGCTGAGCCATCCCGAGCTGAGCTGTGTGCACAGGGAAAAGAGAAGCAGAGGAAGAGTCAGAGGAGGATGCTGGGGAGTGACATTCCCTCGGGACCCTGCTGAAACAAGCTCTAATGGGTGAAATTAAACTGAGTAGAATGGGAAAATTTCCTAGGATGTGTTAGAGCCTCCCGAGGGACACGGTGCCACCCCAGCAGCACAGTCCCCAGGGCAAACACAGGGGAGCAAACCTGGCAGGGGGATCTGTGTCCCTGCTGTGGGGCAGAGCCTGGGTTTGCAGGGAGCCTGAGCTGTGGCACCAGTGCTGGGATGCGACGGGGATGCTGCCAGTGTCCGTGTTGTGGCTGGGGCTGAGATCCAGCTGGAAGCTGGATGGAGCAGTCCTTCATTAGCAAAATCTGCAGAGTTTCACTGGCTACAAGTGGCATTTCATTTTGTCAACTGGCAGAAATACAAATGTCGTTTTCTTTCCCCCTGTGCTAGCCATTCTGGGGAGAAATGGCTCACCTGCTCCATAGCTTTTCATGGAGCAGATTATTGCTCCTGGCTGATGGTTTCTCAGGCCAAATCCTGCTTTTGCTGTTCCTTCCTGGGTGAGTGGAGACAAAGGTGCTGAGCCAAGAGAGCAAGACCTGCTGGTCATGATGCAACCAACCTATGGAGTGCTGCTCCACATCCCTGCATGGCAATGGCCAATTCTTGTCCCTATCAGCAGTTTCTGGTCCTCCAAGACCTCACTCTTAGTGCCAAAAAAGCACCACAATCAAAAGACCTCAGCTGCTGTGCTCCTCCTGCCACCAGCTGGGCTCCTTCCCTGCTCTCTGTCCCTCCTGGTCTTGCTGAAGCACAGCCAGAAACCAGAGGTGCACAGGGATGTGCATTCCTCTGTTTCCAGAGAAATCCATGGCGGTGCCACAGCTCACTGCTCCTCCTGCCCTGGGGTCAACCTCCCTGAGCTCTTTTGTGCTCCCTCTGTGCCAACACAGCCCTTGAGATGCTCTGGATGTGGAGGGCAGGTCTGAGCATCCCTCTCTCCATCATCCAACTGCTCCTGGACATCCTTGCCTGCTCTCCCAGGCTGAGATCCCCTGGTAACACAAACATCTCTTCTGCCCTGGGCTCTCACCCCTGCTTTCTTCCCTGCTGAGAGCACTCCAGGGGCAAGAGCAGTGCCCACAGCCCGTGCCATCCCTCCTCCCCTCCGTCTGCCGCATCCCCTGGCCCGCTCTCTTCCCAAATCCCACCAGGACTTGGCTTCCTGCTTCCCTTTGCTGGCCAACGGCGTGGCCTGGCAGGGTGGGCACCCCATGCCCGTGAGCAGATGGCACAGCCGGACCCATGCCCAGGCTGGGAGCTGGGGGTCAGCCTGGGCAGGAGAGATGGAGCCAGCTCAGATGGGGCTGGAGCGCCAGGGCCAGGCGTGGCCGTGGCAAAGCTCAGGGCTATTTTTGACCTGGATGGATGAGGGTTTGTTTCCTGAGCTGGCACGTGTGCCTCTCACTGCCCAGTGGATGGAGGGACATGTTTTGGGTCATCAAAAGCCTGCAAATGGCCTTTTTTGGAGCAGAAATGGGAAGGGAGTGGGGTGCCGGGAGAGAGGAGCTGGTATTCCATAGGGGTGTCCTGCAGTGGTGTTGTGATCTGGTGTGGCTTGAGTTCTGCATGTTTTGCTGGGCTCTGGGGTGGCTGTTGCATCCATCAGCCTTGGGGCTTTCTCAGCTTGTATTTCCAAGTCCCAGTTATCACACTGGAGCCTTCAATGGGGCTCCAAGCCCATTTCCCCCAGCACCCCACCTTCCTCCTGCTGCAAAACCCATTGGAGCAAATGGGCGAGATGCCCATGGGAGCACACCCTGCCCTGCGGCATTTGTGAGCAACCCTGCACCTTTTGGTGCTCAGCAAACCCAGTTTGCTTGCAACCCAGCTGCTAGGTTTTTGGAAGGGCTTGGGGACAATGGGCTGTGTCCCCAGGGTGTGCAGGACGGGCTGGTGGCACCCGATCAGAGCGGCCACCAGGAGGATGGGTGACTTAGCACGTTTCCCCAGGCCCGCCTCCCCCTCGGCCTCCTCCTCTGGGAGCCCTGACATTAATGCAGCGGGAGGGGGGGGATTTATGGACGGCAGCCCTCCAATCGGGCCATCCATCCTGATTAAATTAGCCCTAATGGCTCAGCGCTGACTCTGAGCTCACGGCCCCGCGCAGCCGCGCTCGCTGCAGGCGCTCACCAGGGCTCGGTGCACCCTCCTTTCCCCTCATCCTCCTCCCCTCACCTGGACAATTCCTAAAAGAGTGGTTTGGGGCAGGGGGAGCTTGGAGCTGGAGCTGTTCCCTGGCTGGGAGCCCACGGGACATGGGGGTCCCCAGGGCTGCGGTTCTGTGCCGACAGAAGGGGACAACGAGCTTCTCCCCAGCCCTGGTGGAAAAACATGGGGAACTTCTCCCCAAAAGCAGAGGGAATCTGGGGCTTACCAGGATGGAAGTCCCAGGCTATTCATTTGCATTTCCTGTAGCAAACTTGGGAGAGAGGGATAAGCCACCAGCATGGGCAGGAGATGGGAACACCAGCCTGGCCAGTTGTGGCTGCCCAGCTCCTCCCAGCCTTCCCAGCCAGCCCCACTCTTGGAGACCATGAAGCTGCTCCCCTCACCCAGTGGGTGCCCCTGGCTCATGGTCAGACTTCCACCCCAGCTCTGCAGCCAATCTTTTAATCTATTTTTGAAGGGAGCATCAGGAACTTTGGTCTGGCACCTCTGGCTGGGCATTGGGGCAGGGAGGTATTTGGGAATCTTTCCATGGGCATGCTGGGGTGACAGGAGAGGAGGAGCAAGCTGGCATGTGAGAAGCTGCCTGACAGATAGAAAGCAGCAGTATTTTGGGGTCAGGATGTCTCTGAGTGGTCTTTACAGGACCACCATGCCCAGTGTGTGAGCTGGTGTCCCCTTTGATCTGCAAATCCCAAATCCCTGCTGTTAACTGAGTATCCATCAGGGCTGGGGCAAGGCCCTGCAGTGCTTTTCATCCTGGGATTTTGGTGTTGGTTGAAATTCAGTGTTTCTGAGGCTTGTGGAATGGGGTGAGATGGGACAAGCCAAGGTGGAGAGGGGAGCGGAGGCAGCGCTGGGAGCGCTGCCCTGAGGTGCTCTGGGGTGTTTGTGAGCAGTGAGGGAACAAACAATGCTCCAGCTCAGGAGAGGATGGGAGCTGGGCACCAGGAGAGTCGCTGCTCCAGGATGCTGCCGAAGGAGAGAGGGAGGAATTGCTGGTCCCAAACTTGTGGTGGGAACCACGGAAAAGTGAGGCAGAGGCTGCCAAAGGGCAGGGGAGGAGGCAGCCTCTTCATGTGCCGTGTTCTGTGGGGCTTTATGTTTTCTCTGTGACCTGCCAGCTCGTGACAGCCAAGCTGAGCAGCGCCGAGCATCGCTGGCGAGGCTGGAGGTCTCCTGGCTGTGATTTCTTCTTCTTCTTTTTTTTTTTTTTGAACAAAGCCTGTGAATCCCCAAAAAAGGAGCAGGCAGCAGCCCTGGGATCTCGCGGGTGACCGAGTGTGGAGGAAGTGTAGCAAAAATTACAGACGGTGGCTGGTTTGCATCTCCCTCTGGCTGGGAGCCAGCCTAGGTTGTGAGCCCACTGCAGCATCCCTGTGCCTCCCGCTCCCCTCCGCGGGGGAAGGTTTCACTTTGACCCTGTCCAAAAAGGCCTCGCTGTTATAAGGATAGTGTGACCTGGAGGCACCCAAAGCCTCCCGAAAGGCTTAAAATAATGCTCACCACCAAAGAAACAAACTTGGACTCCAGTCAACCTTTCGAAAAGAAAATAAAAATAATCCCCGCCCGCAATAAAAAGAAGTGGCTCCAATTCTCAGCCCTCCCTCTGCCCCCATCTCCCCTCCCCACACACACACAACCCCCTGCCCCTTAAACCGGCCCAAAGTGAAGCCTTCAGGGACGCTGTCCCACCATCGATTTTCCATGGAGGGTGCCCAGCGAGGATGAGGATGGGCTGCAGGGCTGCTGTCCCCCGAGCAGCGCGGGGGAGCTGAGCTGGATCCATCGGGAAGGGGCTGTTGCTTCCCGGCTCTGTGCGTGCCGGAGCTGGGGCTGGGCTAGAAAAAGCCAGCGGAAGCCATCAAGGTAGAGGAGAGGAGGAAGAAGAAGAAGAAGAAGCAGCAGCAGAAGGGCCGAAGGGCTGGGGCGAAGCAGCCATTAGGAAAGTGCTGATGCAGAGGTTCCCTCGTGTCTACGGGCAGAGTTGGAGGAGTTGCTGTTCGCGGACAAAGGCAGCAGGAGGGAGTGGAGCTTTGTAGAAGCCGGAGCCTGTCTCACTGGGTGTCTGTGTTTCATTCCCTGTCAAAAAGCCTGGGAGCTGGTGGGGGAAAAAGCAGGGAAGCGGCGAGCTGCAGCGCTCGCTCAGGATCAGATAGCAAGGAAACCAATAGCGGCGAGAAAAAAAAAAAAAAAAAAAAAAAAAGAGAAAACCAACCCACATCAACCAACCAACCCACCCACCCTCCACGCTGAGGCTGGAACAGGCAGGTCCCTGCCAACTCCACAGCACGCAGCAAGCAGGGAAGAAGGGAAGAAGTCCACCCTCCCCGGGCAGGAGCGGAGTTGAGCCCGAAGGATATTTGATGACACTTTGGCTACGATGGGTCCCCCAGCATCTTCCAGAGCCCATTTGAGGGTGAAGGCTCTGAAAGCGCAGAGGGAGTTTGAAGCTAAATTCACCTGAGTCTGGATCTCTTGGTCGCTGGGATTTATCTATTTTTCTTTTTTTCTCCACGGGGAAACCGAACCAAGAAAAAAAGCGAGTTTGCTTTTTTTTCCCTTTTTTTTTTTTTTTTAATCTCCCTCCTTTTTTTTTTTTTTTTTTTAATTTTTTTTTTTTCTCTTTTGGAAGAAGATTATTTTTTTCCCCCTGTGGTTGGAATGGAGGGGTTGGGTCTGTGCCTAAGAAGCAGCAGCAGCCGAACGTCGGTCCTGGGAGAAACCCGAGTGGATGTGGGGTCCCCTGCCAGCTAACTCTCCAGGAGCTGCAGCCCCACGGCCCGAGGGGCTGGATGCAGTGAGAGGTAAGTGCCGGCTCCGGTGCCTGCCGACCACGGCTCCTCCAGCTCCGTCTCAATCCCAAGTCAGAGGCAAAAACAGCAGTCTCATAGTGAGTCAATCACTTCCACCTATTGCAGCCCTAATGGAGAAATAAGACGGGGAAGTTTCGCAGCGCCGGCTCCACGGGGAAAGTTCCCCCTCACCCCTGTGCCCCAAATGCCAGTTTTGGGGGGGGGGGATGCTTTGCCAAGCGGCGTCACCGTGCCAGTGCCATGGGGCCCCCTCCCTGCCCAGCCAGCACTGAGGGTATTGCTGCTGCTTTTTGGGTTCCTCTCCGTGCTCCTGCTCCCCTCTGCTCGCTTCCCCCGGCCAGCTCGTTTCCTCACCCAAAACTTTTGCACAGCAGCGGTTTTGGGCGATGCCCACGCGGGGTTGTGCCCCTCGGTGCCCACACAGGGATGTTCACATGTTGGTGTGACACACACACAGCTCCTGACCCTCCTATCCCCAACTCCCCGGGCCCTGCCGGCGGGGACACGCTTGGGGTGAGCCCGGGAGCTGCAGGGCTGGGGGGATTTGGGAAGCAAACTGCAAAGCACAGGGAAAAATCCGAGCGAGCCGAGCCCAGCAGCAGCAGCAGCAACAGCAGCAGCAGCAGCAGCAGCAGCAGCAGCAGCAGCATAATTGCATCACTGTAATAGTATCGGCGCTGAGCACGAGCCAGGCGAGTAAAATTGTCCAGAAAATGAGCTGTACTAAAGTGCCTCCAGTTAGCAGCACCTGCACGCCTTCACTGGGTGCTCGAGGCCGTTCGTATTTTTAGAAGTCTCTCTTAATTATAGAGCAAAGAGTGTGAGAGGGAAAATGGTGTGTATTTAGCAGCATTCCCGGACAGTTTTGCAGTGAATATGAGCACAAAATCACCAAATAGGGTTTATTTGATTCCCCCCCTTTGCACTTGTGATTTTGAACCACCTGTTTTGCTGTGGTGTCAGCAAACGAGGGCTGGGTTCTTTTCTTTCCTGTTCTTAGAAAGCGTGGCGTGACTTTGCCCGTGAAAAAGATGGGAAGCGGTCCTGCTGCCTTCCCTCTGCACCCCAAATCAACCCCAATTTCTGAGACCTCCCCATTCCCATCCCAGGGGTGACACTGCTGGGGACAGGGCGCTCACATGTCGGCGCCAGGTCTTCTGCAAGCAGCAGAGAGCTGGGGATGTTTTACAGGTCACTGTGAAAAAAAATCCACAACAATCCCTGCAACAACTCGTTTTGCTTCTACAAACCTTCTTCCCCTCATCCCCTTCTATGCAAAACTTTCCAGGGCCTTTTGTTTGGAACAGCAGGTGAAATTCCCTTTGTGTGAGCACAAAGCAATGAAGCCACCAGAAAATAATGAAAACAAGACTAAAAAAAAAAATTAAAAAAAAAAGAAAATCCTTGCCTGCTCTTTTCAGGCCTGGAAGAACAGCGAGCGTTCCCATCCATGCCAGATAAGCTTAATAAAGCTCTGGCTTTGCTGGGGAAGGCACCGTAAAGGCCACTTTACTTCTTGCCTCTGATCCAAAACACACTTTGAAATTCTGTGTTGCCTCTGCTGCTCTTTACCCAAAAGAGTTGCTTTGCCTGTGAAGTCAAAGCAGTTTTTTCCTCAGCGCTGGAAAGACCCGGGGGGGGTTATGGCAATTCCCGTGGGACCAGCTGGGGTGGGATTTTGGTGTCACCCTGACTCTGGTGCCGTGGTGCTCTGTAGTTTTTGGTGGTGTCACAGTGGGGTTCTCCCCTGTCCCTGCTGGCTGGGGCAGCTCCACCAGCAGCAGAGCAGAAATGCTCCTGCTGCAGATAAACTTCGGAGGAGCTGCACCCCGAGCTGAAACCTGGAATTTCCACCCAAGTCCTGTCAGCTTTAGGGGCTCTTAGGGTGGGAATGTGCTTGAGAGACACGGGAGCCTCACCCAACCCCTGTGCAGGGGGAGGGAGGCTGGGTTGGCAGTTTTGGGGGTGCTGTCTGCAGCAGGAGTGGGAGCGCTGTCCCTGGCAGGGGCTGCTGGAGGGACAGTCCTGTCCTGCTCTCCTGTCACCGCTCAGGTGTGTGGCACTTGGAGGGGACACCTTATGTAAGCAGTGATGGCAGCGCCGTGCCCCGGCCGTGCCACCCTGCTCTGCCACTGCCAGGCCCTGTCCTGAGGGTCCCCTCTGGGTGCAGGAGCTGCTGGATCACTGTGCAAGGAGCGCAATCCCCCTGTCAGGACAAACAGCCCCAAGCCCAGGGTTTGCCTGGGGGTTTTGCAGAGTTCATGGCTGCACCCTTCCCAGCACAGGCTCTGGCATCCCCAGCCCTGGGAGGTGGCACCAGGCTCAAGCCCCTTTCTGGGCTCTTTTGCACCCCTTGGCTGAAATCCAGCCCCCTTTGGGTTTGGCAGTGCAGGGCAAGGGCTGGCTCACATGGATGAGGAGGCAGAAATTGTCCTCATGAGTGTGGAGACACTGGTTGGCAAAGGACCTGTGTCCCTGTCCCAGATCATGAGGCTGTCCCTCCATCCCCCTGAGTGCCCAGTGCACACCCAGACACCTGCCCTGGCCCTGGTGTGCCTGAAATGGAGGAAAGGAGAGGAAAAAAAGAGCATTAAGGGTCTTGGGAAGCCCCTGTGCCCCAGGGAGTGGAGCTTGGTGGGTGTCTCATCCCTCCAGCTCCACTCCAGCTTCTGAGTTGGGGTGCCAGGGAGAAAGGTGGGAGTGTGGTGGCAGGGAGGGTCCCAGTGCTGCTCTGCACAGCTCTGGGTGACTGTGGGCTTGTCACCTCACAGGGATGTGCCCCTCTTTCGCCATTCCTGGCTCCTTCCTAGCTTGTTCCCTGGTTCCAGCTGGGTCCTGCAGTCCCAGCTTGATCCCAGTTCCCAGCTCATTCCCTCGTTCCCAGCTTGCAGTGAGGCAGGACTGCCGGTGGGCGATGGATTTCTTGCAAAGCTCTCTCAGATTCCCCCGTTGGACTTTTGAAGCATCTGGTATCACTATCTCAGCGTCATTATGAATTAATTAACATTAATTTCCTGCTCTGCTATCTCCCATTGCTGGGACCTTTAGCCTGGGCTTTTTTCTCCCCGTCCCTGACATCCTCAAACAGAATGGCCAGATCCAGACCTTGCCTGACAGAAAACCAGAGAGAAATCACCTAACTGGGCAATGGGGGGCTTTTGGGGTCCCCATCCTGCACCAAGGCCGGGGATGCTGCTGGGATCCCGATGGTCTGGTAGCCAGGATAAGGCTGATCCTGGGGGAGCCCCAGTGCTGCCAGCCCTGCCTGCCCCCTGGCCGTGCCCCAGCACAGGGGATGGGTGTTTGGGGATGGGAGATGCCGGTTGTGCCACCCCTCACCTCCATTTCCCTGCAGGGATGCAGGGCAGGTGGGGCCGGGGCTGTCCTGAAGGGGAAGGATTTTCCCTCCAGCTCTGGGAAATCCTGCTTGTGGCTCCCCAGCCTGTGCTGGAGGCACCAGGCGTGTTCCTCTCTGGGATGCTGCTCCAGGGACGCTGATCCCAAGGAGGTTGATGGCAGGGATGCTGTCACAGGGATGCTGTGGCAGGGATGCTGGCCCCAGGAAGGCTGTCCTTAGGGATGCTGATCCTCCAGATTTGTGAGGATGGGGATGCAGATGCAGCAGGCTGGGATCAGGGCTGGATCCTTTGCATCCTGCTCCGTGAGTCACCCCAAGGGAGGCACAGCCCGGGAGGCACAGCCTGACCCTGGCTCCTTCCCTGAGCCCTCACCTGCACGGGTGAGCCCTGGAGAGCCCAGAAGGACTCAGGGGGATGTGAGTGCAGCACCCGCTGCCTCCCAGCCCCATCCCACCCTCCCACGCCCCATTCCCTGCCCCACAGCAGCCCAACCCTCCTGTCCCCCCAGTGCCACCCCGGTGCCACCACCGTGTCCCCCACGGCAGGGCCACAGCAACCCAAGGGCCACCCCAGCCCCTCCTTGCAGCGTGGGCCGAGCTGGGGGGGGTTTCCCCCAAACTCCCAAGCCCCGGGGTGGGGGTGGCAGCCCCGGGGGGGGCCGGGGGACAACCCTGGTGTCCTACATCCCCCGAGCTGGCTGGGGCTTACGTAACGGCCGTGCTGCAGTGTCTGCTCTGCTCAGCGCCAGTGCCACCAGCGGAGCTGCAGCGCGAGCCCGGCTCCCTGGATATTTGCTTTTTGGGGACAGGGGGGAGGGAGGGGGACACCTGCAGGGGAGCTGAGCTTTGGGGAGTGGCCAGCATCTGGAGGGGGTGGTTGGCAGGGCTGGCTGAGCGTGAGGTTGAGGTGTCTGCTCACAGTCCCTTCTGGCAGTGACCTTGGGGGTCAGAGTTCCCCCCGGGTGGCAGCAGGAAGGAGGGGTTGGGGATGGGGACAGCAGAGAGGGCCCTGCCCTGGTCCTAAGCCAGAGGTGAGGTTGGAGTCCCTGCTGCACCCTCCTGCCACTCACAGTGCTGCCTCTCCCCTCTCAGGAGAGCACTGTGCAGGTGGGGAAACTGAGGCAGGAGGCTGTGACATCCTGTGGGGAGCAGGTACCAGGGACCCTCTGGATGGGGAGGGGATGGGGAATTACCAGCTCCTCAGAGAACCCTGGGTTGGAGATGCCCCAGCTGAGCCCAAGCTCAGCCCCCAGAGCTGGTGTCCCCCCTCAGGGCTGGCACTCGGAGCAGCCTGACAGGGAGGGGCAGCTCTGGGTGTGTGTGACACGCCAAGGGCCATGGGGGGACACCAGGCTGGCTGCAGCGCCCTTCGTGTCCCCAGCTTGAGTTCCCCGGAAGCCACAGGGTGCAGAGCAGGGAACTGCAGGGAGAGACCTCCCTGCCAGGCTGTGCCAAGGCCGTGGTGTGACAGGGGACCAGTGTGTCACCAGTGTGCCACCAGTGTGCCACCAGTGTGTCACCAATGTGCCACCAGTGTGCCACCAGTGTGTCACCATGCCTGACCACTGCCAAGTGCCGGGGTGCACCTGGGATCTGAGCCAGCCCTGGGGGCTGTGGGTGGGCTCAGGGTGCTGACAGCAGCCCAGGGGCTCAGGTGGCACCTGCTGCAGGTCCTTCTGCAGCTGAGATGTCACCACAGTCCCACTCTGACCCAGCTCTGCTCCAGCAGAGCTCGCTGCAAGCAGGAGGAGGGTTTGTGTCCCAGTGGTCACCCAGTGCTGTGGGGACCTGGTGGGTCCCTGGCCCATCCTGCTCGTGCAGGGCCATCCAGTGCCACCAGCAGCTGGGCTGTGCCTCCATGGTGCCTCATAGCAATGCCACCACCTGTGAGTGCCACCTGCCCTCAGGGGTGCCCGGCAGGGCAGCGTGTGTGTCACTGCAGGGCTGTGGGAAATCCCAGTGTGAAATACATGGTGTCATCCATCAGTGACAGCCAGGGTGGCCCCAGGGACCGAGGCAGTGAGACCACCCTTTTCTCTCCCCCTTTGCCCCTCGTTCCCAGGCTCAGCTGGCATTTCTGCCAGGGTTTGGTGGGATGGAGCCCCAGCACCCCCAGCATCCTGCTGGGTGCCCTGTGCCCTCCTGGAGGGCGCACGCTGTGCTCGGCACAGGGACCCCACACCCCGGGGCCAGGGGGAACCAAGGACACCAGTGAGCTCATCCCTCCTGCCTGGGCTGGGAAAATCATTGCATTGTGCTCCCTGCAAGAGGCTCAAAGGCCTTTGGTTCCCTTTTAGGATGTGGCTGGAAAGGAGCCACCAAAACAAATGCCAGGAAAAATAAGCCTTCGGTAGTGGCTACTTTCTTTTTGGGATCTGAATGTGGGTCCCTCACCTCACTTGGGGAACCCCCAGTGCTTGGGCTGTAGGGATGAAACTCACCCCAACGCAGGCCCTTCATTTCTGCCAAATTCCAACCTGTTGGGTGATTCAAATGTTCGGGAGAAGTCTCTGGATTGTGCTGCTTTGTCCCTGCAGCAGAGCAGGGGAGCCCTGGCACAATCCCCTGGAGGGTTGGGGCACCTGGCTCGGTGGGATCCTGCTCCCCAGCCAGGCTGGGATCTCAGCTGGGCTGAGAACACCCTCCAGCTCGTCACACACATGGGCCAGCTAATCTGCATCTGACAGCGAGTCATCCTTCCCACCGTGCTGAGGGCTGCACTGACAGTGTGCCTAAAGGGGCTGATGAATTAAGTGCATCTTATAAATACACCAGATATTAAAATTCCCGTGTAATTACAGTGCAATGGATTGTGTGTGGTGCTGAAGGGGAAGCAATTCAGCAGAGCAAAGGAATTACAGAGAGAGAGGAGAGGCAGTGAGGCATCACTGCACCCAGCTCTGCTCTGCCGGGGTAGAGCAGGGGCTGCAGTGGGAGCAAGGCTGAGAGGTCCCAGAGCTCTGCTGGCATCCAGGGCTTGTCTGGGACACTGCAGGGATTGGGGTCATTGAGTTGGAACCTGCAGAGTTTCGTGGAGGGGAGTGAGAGAGGGCTGTGCTCTGCTTCATCCCCTGCTCCCCGTCTGCCTCTGGCCACACAGACCCACGAGCTCACTCCAGCACCCCACTGCTCCCAGGGCTCCCATGTGTGACCAGCACTCAGTGCTTGAGCAGATCTAAGACAAGAGAACCTGATTTCCTTTCCTTTCCTTTCCTTTCCTTTCCTTTCCTTTCCTTTCCTTTCCTTTCCTTTCCTTTCCTTTCCTTTCCTTTCCTTTCCTTTCCTTTCCTTTCCTTTCCTTTCCTTTCCTTTCCTTTCCTTTCCTTTCCTTTCCTTTCCTTTCCCCCTCTTCCCCTTCTCTTTCCTCTTTGCTATCTTCTTTCCTTTCCTTTATTTTTTTTCTGTCTCCCTCCTCTCTTTTCCCCTACTGTTTTTGTTTGTTTGTTTGGTTTGGTTTTTTCCCCTGCTCCTCCTTTTCTCTCTCCTTTTCCCCTTTCATGCTCCCAGCCCCGGGAGCTGCAGGTGTGTGAGCTGCAGGCAGAGGCTGCTCCAGGTGGTCAAACATCCCATCCCACCGCTCACATCCCCACATTCCAGCACCGGTGGCACGGGGGGGAATTTCTTGGTGCTTTCAGCGCCCCTGGCCCAGGGAGGGGGTGCCACCTGCAAGGGACCTCGTGCTCAGAGTGTCCCCAGCACGGTTTGGCTGCGGAGCTGCCGGAGCAAAGGCTTTGCCTTAATGAGCCGGTGCTGGCTGGCTCATTAATGATGTGCAGCGGCGCCATCGGCAGACAATTAGGGAGTGTTGTCCCCGGCTCTAATGAGGGCACAGAGCGAGCTGGGGGTGCTGTGGGGTGCTGTGGGATGTGATGGGATGCTGTGGGATGCTGTGGGGTGCTGTAGGATGCTGTGGGGTGCTGTGGGATGTGGTGGGATGCTATAGGATGCTGTGGGATTGCTGTGGGATGCCATGGGGTGCTGTGGGATTGCTGTGGGGTGCTGTAGGATGCTGTGAGATGCTGTGGGGTGCTGTGGGGTGCTGTAGGAAGCTGTGGGGTGCTGTGGGACACTGTGGGGTGCTGTGGGGTGCCATGGGGTGCCACATGTGTGGGCACAGAGCTGGGCTGTGTCAAGGCACCCACCTGGCAGCACCAGTGACCCACCCCACCACCACCCACAGCGCTGCCTCCTCCTCATCCTCTTCTTCCTCCTCCTCTTCTCCCTCTCCAGAAGGGCCAGGACTCCCACAGGACACTGTCCCCATCGTGTCCCCATCCCACACTTGGTGAGGACACGGGGCCCTGTGATGCCTGCCTGGTGCAATGGTGTTTGTTCACTAATTAGCACAATCTGGCAACCCACACCGTTCTCCCAGTCATTAATTGTTATTAATTATTTGTTATGCAAATAGGATTGAGGAGCACAGGGCTGAAGGCAGCACAAACACAAACAGTCCCAGGCCTGGGTGTTTGTGTAAGGGTGGGCAAGGTGGGAGGGCCTGGAGCCACCCTGGCTCTGGGTGCTGGGCCCTGCCTGGGGTCCCCTGGGAGCTGGGGACATGCTGGTGGCATCAATGGCAATTGGTGTTGCAGGGCTGGCGCTGGAGGGGACTGCAGGAGTGCTGGATGTGGGCTGTAATGGGGTCATGGTGCTTTTCAGGGTCCTGGGGGAGGAAGGTGATGACCCAAGGGTGAAAGGAGATGTGCTGGTGGCGGGTGGCTGAGGAAGGTGCTGCTGGCAGAGGTGGGAAAGGTGATCTCTGTGTTCTGTGGGTGCTGAGGATGTCCTGTCCCGCTCTTTTCCCTGTGCTCCATCCCTGGGAATGGTGTCTGGGGGGAAGTTGGGATCTTTCACCAAAGCTGGTTCATAAGTGGCAGTTTCCTGTCTCCACCCCCAGCTGGATGGAGGATGGGGCTGGGACCCACCTGTGCACCCCTCCCAGCCACTGCCTGGTGCTGATGGGGCTTTATTTGGGTGCTCCCCACCTTCCCCTTCCCCTCCACCTGGGGCTCTCTGCTCTGTCCATGCCTCCCTTCACTTTGCATGCCTCTGATCTCCCCATCCACCCCAAATGCAGCCCCCCATCATCCCCATCACCTCCCTGTGCCACAGAGCTCCAGCACCAGGGGCACCGTGCCACAGGGACACAGCCTGGCAGCAGCAGGGCCCTACCCAAGCCCTGCCTGAGCAATGGGGAAGGGAACTGAGAAAAAAAATGGAAATTAAAGAGAGGAAAGGATTAATAAGGATCCTGCCTCAACCACAATGGCTTTGTTTCAGCAGAGCTGATACCGCACACTGGCTAACGCTGCTCCTCAGAGGGTTTTGGGAAGCAGAGAGGTTTTGGCCATGCCCAGGTGCAGATCTGGAGTGCTGTGAGTGTGGTCTTGGTCCCTGCCCAGCCACTGATATTCCCTGGTGTCCCCAGCCAAGTGCTGCACCATGAGGCCACCGTTGGCATAAAGCAGAGCCCTGGCAGAGTGGAGATGTGGGGGAAGAAAGGTGTTCTCACAAGGCAGTGCCTGTCCTGCTGGGTGCTCTGTGGAGCCGTGCCCTGGGACATGGGACAGCCTGGAATCTGGAGGGCTGCTGGCTCCTGCTGCACAGGGCATCACCCCACGGGCTGTGTACAGCCCACCCTGACTGCCCCGAGCACAGAACCACCCGTGTGTTTGTAACAACTCCCTCTTCCGAGCACCAAGCTCCATCACCTGTACATCCGTGTATGTCCCTGTATCTCCCTTCCCAGCCCTGGTGTAATTTGCTTTTTGCATTTCCTAGATCCCTCAGCCACTGCCCCATAAGGCTGCTTCCTGCATTTCCTCCATCCCGGGGTATTTGCCCTTTAGAGGAACATTTCTTTAGAGGTATTCCCAGCAGGGATGGGAGGGGAGCAGCACTTTGCACAAGCTGTGCTCAGAGCTGCAGCGGCGTCCCGACAAAGCTCTCCCATTATTCCTGTGCCTGATGTCCGTGGGGAGCTCAGCCTCTTTTCTTCCCTCTCCGCTGCAGGAATCAGCTCTGGCTGCCGCCAGGGTTATCTCCATCCTCCAGCTTGCAGCACGCTCTGCTGGTTCCCCGTCCCTCCGAGGGCTGGGGCCCGACCCCGGCCGGGCAGCTCAGGCTCCCGCAGCGGAGCGCCGGGGCTGCATTCTCCCATCGCCAATAACGAGCTCGCAGATAAAACCAGGAGAAAAACCGGGGACTTGTGGAAGTTCCCTGCCTGCCGCCCGGGCACTGGTGCGTGCTCTCTGCCCCATCCCGATGCCAAGGCTGAGCCGGGGGCTGCGGGGAGGGCTGAAGCCAGATGCCAGTTTCTAATAAAGCTCAGCTCCCGCCGTGAGCCGCTCCAGATGAGAACGGCGGGGAAGCCGCCGCCGGACGGACACGTGAAAAGCAGCTGAAGGTGAAAGGATCTTGCATCTGTGCGCTGCCCGTGATTTGTGGCATGAGGATGCCCTGAGGAGCATCGTGCCCCGGCTCTGGCCCCCGTGGGGGGCTCAGGGCGCTGCGGGGTCCGAGGCGCGGGCGCTGCGGGGAGCGCAGCAGGAAGGAAGCGCTGGGCGAGGACACAGCCAGCACTGCGTGCACGTCCTTACACGTGTGCTATTTTCAGCTTGACGGGGAGCAGGCCAAGTTCTCCAACAGATTGAGTTGGGAGCTGAAATCCTCCTCTCCTCCTCCCCGCTGCCCAGCACCCACCGCCTGCAGGCACGGCGGGTCCGAGCGCGCCGCGGGCCCCGCGCTCTGCTCCGTGCGGTCCGTGCTCCCATCCCTCCGGAGCTGAACCCCGCTCCCTCTGCCGCTGCTGCCGCTGCCCCACCTCGTAGCAAGGCCACAGGATCTGTCCCTGCTCAGGGACCAGCGGCTGCAGCTTCTCCCTTCCCCGCTTTGCAGCTTCTCCCAAACCCAAACCGCCACCAGCGTCCTCCCAAACCCAAACCCATCGTGGATCTTCAGCCTCACCTGCCTTTGGCTTCATCACACACATTCTCACCTGCTCCATCCTTGCTTTTTTCCCAAGAAGAAATATCTCTCCTCCCCTCCTTCCTCCCCTTCCCAAATTCCTCCTTCCTCACCCCCATCGCTGTGACCCCTCCAGAAGTGCAGCCATGTCCCCGCCTTGTTTGAAATGCAGGAAAGAAGCCCATGTGCACCTTACTGCCTCGGCACCTTGTAATCATTTTGTCACACAAAAAGCACTTTTGTCAAGCCCCCACAGGCAAACTGGAAGGGGATGGATTGGGAAGAGGTATCTGACACCACTCCCTGTTTTTTCCCCCTTTTGCCATCCGGGGTTTTGCTTTACGTGAGGGACAAGCATTGGGTTTTTCTCTCCTCTCCCTCTCCACGTGTTTCAACAACTGTCCTGAGAGAGTGAAAGGAATAAGGGAAATGTTACAGGAAAGCAGCAAGGCTGGAGAAAATGTATTGCCAGAGGCTGGGTCTGCTCAACAAAGTGCAATTACGCAATGGGAGGAGAAAGCTGTTCAGGCCCGGAGAGGGGTTTCCAACCAGGACTAATGGAGCCCCAGGCCTGGTCACCTGGGATGGCCCCAAAATGTTCAGGTGCTGGGGGGGCATTAAATGGCTCCTTCTGTCCAGCACATGAGCTGCTCTGAGGGGTTTTACAGTGGGAGGTCAATGGCGTCGGTTTGCTCCATCCTCAAAGCAGCAAACTCAGTGACAGCGGCTGCCTGGCCCAATCCTGGGAGCCCAAACCTTCCTCCAGGGCCAAGCCCCTGAAGGAGACAGGGTTGTCCTTGATGCCATCTCTCCCACTGCATCTTCAGGAGGGGTGTCCCTTTCTCAGCCCCTTCATCTTCTCTGATGAGAGTCTGGGGTCACAGAGCAGCTGACAGCAGCCCTTTCCTCCAGGAAAAGGGTGGAGGCACTTGGAGTCAGCATTTCATATGGCCTTGAGGACAGATGGGCTTCCCAGGGACAGGCAGACGGTGTCAGGGGAACAGGCTCTACTCCAAGTATGGGGACCTCTGATTTGGGTTCTGCAGCCTGGGAATGTGGCTCTGCTTTTCTTCCCTGCTTTTCTTTCGGCTGGCACTTGCCTGAGCATAGGGGCAAGCTGTCTTTGCCAGCCTGTGTCACATGAGCACCACGGGGAGTTTGCACAGAGCTGATCCCCTCTCCCTAACCTTTCCACTAATGAGGAGGCAAATTCCTGGGATGGCTGCAGGGCTGGAAGGTCAGAGCCATCACAGCCTGGCAGCCCCATGGCTCTGCCCATGGTCTCATCCCCCTTTCCCACATCCTTAGTGGTTTGGGGTGTAAAGAGGAGCTGGGAACAGGATGCTCCAAGGAATTCTCATGTCCAGGATGGCACCATTGGCTGGAAAAATGAGGCACCACAAAGCAAAGCCGAGCCCTGCCTAACGAACAGGCGGTCATTAACTCTGCGCTGAAGTGTTTGCAGGTCTACAGCACAGAAAAAAAACAACAAAAAAAAAAATCCCCAGAACCCACTTGCAAATGCTGCTCATCTAATTAGGGTACCAGGAAAGGCTCATCCATCCTTATGTGTCCAGCGTGTCCTCAAACACGCACGTGAAATCCGGGCCATCAAACACTGGGAGCCGGCGTCGCAGCGAGACGCTCCCGTCCGGAGACAGGTCTTTAAATCATCCCCGAGCTCTGGGAAAACTGCAGACAGCTCCAGAGCGGAAAATGAAAAGGCAAAACGTTGCTCCTGGAACTCTTGCCCTGAATTATTTGCTCAGCTTCAATAATAAGTTACACAGAAGCCAAAGTGAAGCTGCTCAGATGGTTTTGTGGGGAGAACCAGCCTGGTGGATGCTGTGGAGCGGTGCCTGGACCCTTGGTCCTCCAGCACCTTTGGGAATTGATGTGCTCTGGGAAGACAGGCTGGGAAAAGAGGGGAAAAATCCCTCTTTAATGGGCTTTTGTGCAGTATGCAGGTGTGGGAGATGGGATTGAAGCTTTTAATTGATTGTCCTGGAGCTGGAGGGGACAGCAGTGGTGGGGATGATGTTGCTCTGTCTCCTGTTTGCTGGCCCTGTTGCTCCCATGGGTGAATAACTGGCAGGTACCAGCAGGGAAAACTCTGGGCTCTTTCCCTGCCTTATTCTAGGCTAGTTTGACTAAATGTGGCTCGTTTAGGATGAATCACTCTTGCACTGCTGGTTGTGACCTGCTGGCCACTGTGCTTGCTGAGCTTCTGCAATTTCTCTTTTATTGGTGAAAATGAGAAGTTGCTTTTTCTGCCCTTTTCTCTGGGATCACAGATTGCAAATAATGATTGCCTTAAACACAGGCTATTTCCCAGCTTGCTGGGGAAGGGATTGCTGGGTGTTCAGTGCTGGTGGCACCAGGAGCCAGGCCAGCTCTGTGTTAACATGGTCCAACAAGCATCTTAATTTAACTCTCTGTAATTTAACTCTCCTTTATTTAAGTCTCCCCTTTCTCAACTTCATCTTTCCTAATGGAGCAGAGTGGATGAGGTCTTGCCACAGGCCATGTGTTGCATCCTGCACACTGGGCTCTGGGTTGGTTTCCATGTGTTTCTCATGGAAAGGTGATGTCTGGGCTGGATCCTGCTCTGTTGAGCTGCAATGGATCCCATTTTCTCTTGTGCCTGATTCCATGGGATCACATGGAGTACAAGGAGCTGCTCACACAGAGTGGCTGAATTTGTGTCCCTGGATTTATTGGTTTCTGTTTGCTGCTTTTTCTCCTGTTTCCTTTCCATGGGATTATTTATAGCCAGGCCAACTCTGCTCCCACTCTCCTCTCCCTCCGAGGTCCCCAGGTGTTGCCTTGAGGAGTCAGGCACCTTGTTCCCAGTGAAAGATGCTGTCAAGGCTTAGCCCAAGGGCACAGGTATAAAACTTCCTGCAGGAACAATTTGCTGCAGGAATTGTGCTGAACCAGCCAAACTGGGTGGTTTCAGGGGATCAACCAGGACTGCGCTGAGATGATCTCACCTGCTTGCTTCCAGCCTGATCCCATTGCTTGTGTAACTCAAACATGTTTTGTAAGGAAAATCTAACCTGATGATCCTTCCCCTTATGGACTAAGCCAGGATCTGATTTTGGCATTTCTGGCAATAGCAAAATATAAATTTTCCCCCACGGCTTCTTCTCTTTGTGACTCTCATAAGAGCCCTGAGGATTTTGCTGATGCCCTGAGACAGCAGCAGGTCTGGGCACATGGTTAAAGGTGCAGATGAGACACTTGGGGACATGGATTAGTGGTGGCCATGGCAGTGCTGGGTTAACTGGGTGGTCTTGGAGACCTTTTCCAACCCTAATGATTCTGCGTGGTGCAGAAAGGCAGGGAGGTCTCCAGAAACCCAAAGAGTGGCTCCACATTTGCCTTGGGTCTGTCAGGACCCAGCAACCTTTACCCCAAATGAAAATGTGCTTTTGGGGTAAAAAACCCCAACAAAACACATGAAAAAAAAATAAAAAATCAGTATCTGTGATGCCATCTGTGTCTGCAGTGTGGCACAGCAGGGACAAGCTGTGCCCAGACTGCTGAGCACCTATGCCAGGGAGCTGAAAGAGGTGGCACGAGCCTTCCTCCTCATTTTCCCCCCCTGGGAGAGGAATGTCCTGTTTCTCTTGGGAACAGCGTATCTCCTTGGCATCTCTCTCTTTAGAAGCTTTGATTTCTTTTCCAACTGCATCTCTCTAGCCTCAACAGCATGTCTTGGATTTTTTTTCTCCCACTGGTTGATCTCCTGTTGATCCCAGGGGAAGGCTGGTTGGAAACCTCTCCAGCAGCCCAGGCAAGAGGCAATGGAGGGCTGGGGGCAGCAAGTTGCCAGTTCATTTGTTTTCCTCGATGGGGTTTCAAAAAAAAAAAAAAAGTGATGGGCTGATGAGTTTGGAGTCTCAGGGGGGCAATTTCCCTGGCAGCATCCAAGTTGTGTCACCTCTCTGCTTGGCTCTGTGACGACAGTGTTGATTTGAATTCTTCCAACTTAAGACTGATTTAAATGATGGTGAAGTTGGGGGGTGGCGTGTGGGAGTAGAGCACTGAGCGCTATTCTTTTTCGGTTGTCATATGCCTCCATAAAGACTTCTTCTGCCTTGGGGATTTGCATAGATCCCTGGTCCAGATTGTGCTGCAAAACCCACCGGTGGTCCTCAAAGCTATGGCAACGCTTCTGTGCTGGCTCCTGAGGCAGATGAAGCTGGGATGTTTAGGTGTGTTTGCAAGTCTTATGCCATCATTGTTCCTTTTTGGGTTTGGGGGATGCAGACGGGGCTTGGAGCGCAGCTGGGAGACCCCACTCCCCTCCTGACCGACAGCTTTCCCCCTCCTCTGCAGCCCCATCCCCTGGGGAATGTCTGTCTGCATCTCTATTCTATTCTATTCTATTCTATTCTATTCTATTCTATTCTATTCTATTCTATTCATTTCTCCTCAGCACGTTCTGCTTCGCTGATCTCTCCCAGCCTTGCACTCCAAACCACTCTAATTTGATGGCAAGATGGTGAGGTCAGGAAAAAAACCCAACATTCTCAATGTTTTTGTGAAAAATAGGTGTTTGGGTAATGACCTCATGGGGAGGGAGGCTGCAGAGTGAGCCAGTCTCCTACCAGTGAAACCGCAGGAGGCGAACGAGTGGGATTGTGCAAATGTCCCAGCCACAGGGAAAGCTTAATTCGGTGCTTGTAATAGCTGAGGACACGCACATCTGTAGGGAAGCAGGCTCCCTTCCTCGCGCTGCTCCCAGAAGGGCTTGTTTGTTTAATTTTATCTCGCCGAGAAAATTATAAAAGGAAAAAAAAAAAACCAAAAAAAAAAAAACAACAACCCATACAACCACCACTCTGTGGTTTTACTCAGCTGCAGCACAAAACCATCCCAGCGGAGCCTGGAGAGCGCCGGGAGCGAAGCCCTCGCCTGAGCCCAGGTATTTCCGTGGGGAAGAGGGGCAGCGAGGGGCCCCCTTGCTCTGCCAGGACCCCGCTGCCTGCTGGCACAGGGCCAGGCAGGATGGAGCCGGCTGTAGGAATCGTCAGAGCTGGAGAAATCCGCACATCGCACTCGCTAATCTGCCCCTCCCATAAATCCCACTGCCCCGGGCAGCGGCACCCTGGAAGGAGGGAGATGTTTGCCCTTTGAGAGGCTGGAGGAGGTTGGGGGTCTCTGGGGCCCCCAGCACAACAGCCTGGCTTGCCCAGCTGTCCCTACTGCACCTTCTGGCCGAGCAGAGTGGGCAAGGTTGGATTTTGGGGCAGAAAGTTGAGATCTTTGTGGTGGTTGGCGCTCTGGAAGCTGCCATGTAAACCCCGCCACAGAGATGGCTGGTGCGGCTGGATAACGTGGGAGCGCCTGTGCTCTGGTTTCAGCTCATTTTCTTCGCTGTCATTAGTTTAAATTTCCGAGGGAGCCTGGGCTTGGCATCGACGCTGACATCCTTTAATTTAACAAATGTAAAAACGGGACGGTTTCCAAGTGGAGTGATTAGAAACGTCCCGCTCCGTCCCGCAGCCGCGGTGCCGGGCGCTGGCCGGGCCGTCCCCGCCACCCGCTCCCCCCGCCGGCGGGGCTGCGGCTGAGACCTCCCACACTCGTCACACGGGTGTGACACCCATCCTCACCATCCCTGCCCGCTGCTCAGCGCTGCCATCCCCATCCCCACCATCCCTGCCCGCTGCGCTGCGCCGCCAGGAGCTGCCGATGGGTCCGGCTGGCGAGGAGCAGCAGCGGGGCTGGGCGCAGGAGAGCAGCTCTCCCGCCAAGGGGAGGGACGGGCCCGTGCCCCCCGTGGCACCCCCAGAGCACCCCCCGAGATCCCGTCACCCCTTCGCCCTGGCAAGGGCCTCCTCCGCCTCCGGGTTTGCGTAGGAGGGCGCGTGTCCCCCCTAAGCTGCTTAATGAGGGTTAAGAAGCTAACGGGCTTATTTCCAGCAATGGTTTCCACAGCTCTGCAGGTGTCCCTGGAAGTGCAGTGGCCCTGCTCCCACCCGGGAGCATCCTGCTGGTGCACCCACCAGCCAGCCTGTGCTGCCATGAGCTCGTCGGTGCTCAGCCAGCTGCCTGAGTCAAATCAGTGTCTGTTTTCAGGGTGTTTCAACACCCTGTGACAAAGACCCAGGCTGTGGTTTGGGTAGGGAAGGGGAGTAGGGGGGTGGCATCCCTATGGATACATCCCCCACCGCCCTGGTCCCTCTCTCTCTGCCTCCAGAGCATCTCTGCAGCATCCCTGGGCGGTCGCCTGGAGACGGCCGCCGCGGGTTGCCACAGCGACGGAGCCTTCGCTCAGCATCCCTCCAACTCCGCAGCCTTGGCCGAAGTTGGGCGACAGGAAAATATCCCAGAGAAGGGGCTCTGTCCTCCCCTGGGATAGCAAGCACAGTGCTGGGGAAACTGAGGCACAGATGGTGGGGTTGGAGGCAGCTGTGAGGCGATGGAGAAGGGTTTGGAAGTTGCCTGTGAGGTGCAATGGGGTGAAGAGTGGTGGAAATGGGGCTGGTGGAGGGCAGGGGGTGCCTGCAGTCTCTGGGGTGGGGGTCAGCACTTTGGGGGGCAGGTGCTGGGGCAGCACCTCCACATGAGTCCTCCCAGCAGCAGCCGTTGATTGTCACCATGGCAATGCCAGCTGTGCTCAGGTTGTCATCTGTCCTGACATCCAGCGCGTGCTGGGGTGGAGGCTCCAGGAGTGTGCACACCTGGGGGGCTCAGCCACCCAGAACCCAGACAAAAACCTGGGGTCCCCACACAGGATGGGGAGACTGGCCCCAAAACCATCAGGGTCTCTCAGGCATGGGGCTCCACAGGGTGACCCGGTGGCACAGGCTGGTGCCTGGCCCTGGGGACTCTCTGTGGTGAGGGAGAGGAGGATGAGACCCTTTGGGGTGACCCTTTGGGGTGACCATGCCCCCCACCAGCCCCACCACAGAGGGCTCCCCCCCAGATCAAGCCTATAACTGAAGGCGATGTCCGTGGAGGGCGAGGAGAGGTTACGTAACTTCAGCGTTTGGAAAATTCTTTCTGCTCCCTTATCGGCTTTATAAATATCTCGACCTGGGGCCAGGCCAGCCAGGGGGGAAGGTGATGACAAGGGCTGCTGCCAGTCCCCACGCTCAGGCCTCTCCAGACACCGTGCCTCAGTTTCCCCACCTCTATGGACAAAAGCATCCCTGCTTCTCCTGCTGCTGTGCTGAGGGGAGGGCTCCTTGCTGCCTATGGGAGCAGAGAGTGTTTTTCCCCTCCAACAGAAAAAGAGGGGCATTTTTTCTTCCTCTCCTGAAATAGGTTTGAGGGTGGTTTTGGGTCAGAGGCTTCCTTAAGTGGCAAGACCAAAGAACCAAGGCCCTGCCTGCATCACCTACTGCCTTGCCCTAATCTGGTATCACATCCCCCAGGTTTCAATTTGTTGCATCCTTCTTGCTGGTCTTTGATGCCCTAAAAGTCCCTGGGTGGGGGTCATGCAGTGCCTTACCCATCGTGTTTTCCCAGCAGGATGCTGGGGGTGGGTGCCTGCCCTGTTCCCCCTGCTCCCCAAGCCCTCCTGCCCCCACAGCCCAGCCAGGGGACAGTGGGATGCTGGTGCATGGCTGCTGCCCACTGCAGGAGCCCCAGGCTTTGAGGGGGGGCTGAGCAGGTCCCCTGCTCACGTGCACTCTCATTTGTGCCACTTGCAGGGCTCTGTTCCCCCCGGGGGTGTCGGAGGGCGGCCGGGGCCGTGTCGATAGGAGAGCGCACGGCACACACAGCCAAGGGCAGCGTTGTGTAACTCTCCGTGAGGCTCTTCACCAGGGCCATGTCACCCTGTCCCAATGCCACCAGGCTTGTCATCCTCCCCAGTGCCACCAGACTTGGCCCCTGCCCCAGCCACGGGGTCCTTTTGCTCTGTGCCCTCCCATTGCCAGCACGGCCTCCCAGCCATGCCAGGATGCTGTGTGATGCCTGTTTTCACTGCCCAAGGGATGCTGGTGGGCAGGACCAGGACCCCAGGGGTTCTGCAGTCTATTCTGGGTGGCAGCAGCATGACACCACTGTTACCTCCCCAAATCTTCCTGTGACAGCATTTTGGGTTTGCCTGCTGGTGCCCTTCTCCTTGTCAGCCCATGTGTGCACACAGCAGTGCCCGGGCTCGCCAACGCCGGGCTTTGCACTCGCCTTGTTCATTGTAGGGTTGCACAAGGACACACGTGGGGGTTGTTATTTTAGGGCTGGCCAAAAAAAAATAGGGATCCCTTCATTGCTGTTGTGATCTGCAGTGTGTGCCTGAGCGAGCCACCCACCAGTGACCTGCTCTGTGCATAGGAGCAGAGGGGGAACACAGGCAGATGTGCACCAAACCTTGATGGTTTAAAAAATGACCTTTTAAGTGCCTTAAATGCCCAGATCTCTGCCACAGGGTCTGTGTCTGCTGAGCCCCTTAACTACAGAACCCGAGGCTGGGGCCCAGAAATAATGAATCATTTTAGGGATGTCCATCTGGTTCCTTCATGGCCACCTCAATTTGAACAGGGCTTTCCAAGCAAGGTGGGTGGCCTGGGAGGAACAATGTGAGCCCTGGGTGGTGGCAATGGGTGCCACCATTGGGATGGTGGCAGTGGAGTGTCCCACAGCACATCACATCACATCACATCACCCCCAGGCTCTGGGCTACCAACATCAGCGGATGCTGACGTCGGGCAGAGATTTGACTTCTTGCTGCCAGGGCCAGGCTGAGAGGGCACCCATGGCTGGTCCCCATGGGCAGGGAATGAGGGAGGATTAATTGAGTCTCTGATCTCTGACAGCGAGAGGGGACGGGAGCAGTGACCCCCCCAGCGTTACGCAATGCCTGTGCTAAATCTTCATGCAGCAGATAAAGATGGTCCCCAAAATACCCTGCCCTGCCTTTGCTGCCCTTCAGCTACTTGGGTTTGGGGTCATGTCTGAAGTTTGGGGTTGTCCAGCTCTCCAGTGACAGCAAAGAAGCGTTGAAAAGGCAGAAACATTGGGACAGAAACCTGTTACCCCCTGGGAAGACGATTTCCTCCCACCAGGCTTTGCCTGAGGAATGAGAGCTTTAAAGGGAGCCCTTACAGGATTTTGAAGACACTGAAACTCATGAACTGCTGCGGGTAGAGCCATGTGCTGGAGGAAAACTAATAGCTGCAAAAACAGTGCAAGGGCCTTTTTTGTCTTGAAGATGCTGGACAGCATCACGAGTGTGCCAGGGGAGCTGGACATCCCCAGCAGAAAAGGAGGGTGATTTTTCATCCTCTCCCGAGAAGATGGGGTTTGTGTCACGGCCATCATTAAACAGCAAGAACAAAGTGGTCTCGCCTTGGAACACCGACTGCCCGACACCACTGTCTGATCCACCAGTTTGGAATGCGTCTCATCCTTCTGGCTGGTCCTTCACTTCCCAAAAATCTCTGAAATCCCCTCCGGGCTGCTTCTCTTCCACCGCCCCTTGGAGCGCTGAGGCATCGTGGGCTCCCAGCCATTGTCGCACGGCGATTGCCCCCCCTGCCCCTTGGCAATGCCACTGAAGGTGCACATCCCCCTCGCTGGCGGTGGCTCCCCGGGGCCGCGGCCGAGGTGCCATCGCCTGTACATGTAGGGAAGAAGCGAGGCTGTAATCTGAGCTCGGCAGCAATTAGGCAGGACATCGGCAAAGTCCCCGCCGCTCCCTCGGCCGCCGGCTCCGGGCTCAGCATCCGCGGCTCTCGCTGCCACCGCGGGGTAAGTAGAGCCTGGAGGGCGGCTCTCCCCGAGCCGGGCATGTTCTTCCTCCCCGCTTCCTTCCTCCTGGGGGTACCAGTCACGTTTAGGGCTCTGCTGGCGCCGTAACCCAGGCAGTGGCAAACAGAGCTGGAAACACGGCACTTCAGAAATGACAGCTTTACCCTGGCACTGCCATGGAGCCAGGAAAACTGCCTGGGACAGTGGGACACGGGCTGGATTTCTCGCCAAGTTGAACAGTTGTTAATGTTTTGATGGAGCAGGAACGATAGTGGGTTTAAGGTCCGAAAAAGGGTGGAGGGTGCTGATGAGCAGCTGATGGCTCAGCCTTGCTTTCATCCCACCTCTCCTGGCCCGAAGCGATGTGTGTGCCCTGAGCTGGTCCTCGTGGTCATGCCGCTCCTTTCCAAGCAGATTCCCAGCTGGAATGGCACCGTGGGGAGCTGCCATCGCTCTCCCCACAGCCCCTGGCTCTGGCTGGCAGCTCCGTGGCTCCCAAGCTGCCCGTGTTTGTGCCTTCAGGATAAACATTTCCTGGGCACGGGCTCTGCCCACACCGGCGATTTCCCTGGAGTGGGGGGGTTGTGTTAGGTGAGAACAACTGAAACCTGCCTTGGGAGTGATGGGATTTGGGAAAGAGGCCTCCACTGGAGCTGGGCAAGCAGGAGGTACAGGGTTAGTCTTGCTGGACGAGGATGAATGGATCCAGATCCATCATCTCCTGCCTCTGACCCTGAGGTGTGAGAGGGCTCTCGAAATAATCCGTGCCTGTGATATCCCAGGGATGCCTCCAACCACAGGTGTTACCTTCAGGATAGGAAGCCCTCAGCACTGCATCCCTCAGCTCATTTCTGTCTGGTTGGTGACAAAATCCACTTGGAGACATTTGCCCTTTCTGCCTGGCTTTTCCCTTTCTTCCCACGGTGGTTTTTAGCAGCTGGATGCTCCCCCCTTGGTCAGGGCCAGGGCTGGGGCAGGGCTGTTGCCTCTCCCCTGAGCCTCTTGGCATGTGCTGGATAGGAACCTGCCATTCCCAATGGAAATCTGTGTCCCTGCAGAGACCCCTGCTATGGCAGGAAGGAGCGTGGCCGACTGATTCCAGCCCTGCCATCATCTGCCTCAGCCCCAGTCCTGGCAGCTTTGGGAATGGAGCTGGAGCCCAGCACGTATCCGGATTTGGGAGCATGCAGGAGGGACCAGGGCCATGTGATGGAGAGACCCCAAGGTCACCAGCACATCCAAGATCCAGGGATGGCTTTTTGGGAGGGAGGCCACCACCACAGCCTGGGCAGGGAACAGGATTTGCCTGGGGACTTGTACAACCCTCTGGCACCTTGGGCATGGCTGGGCTGGGTAGTATTTTAGTTCTAAACCCTGGACATCCCCCAGCAAGGAGTCCCACCCAGGGGGGCTCCTCTTCACCCTCCAAAGACCCTGCTGACCCAGGCCCAGCCATCTCCATCACCAGAGCCCCAACCCCACCAGCTCCTGAGGCTGCTGGGACACTGTCACCATGGCAGGACATGGGGACAGGGCATTACTGCTGCAGAACTTCAATTTGCAGGGCCCTGGGGCTGCTGGGAGCGGATCTCTGACGTCCTGTGGGTCAGATCCTGCTGGGTGCAGGGTCTGGAGCATCAGCAGGCTGGGAAACCTCCCCTCCCCCTCACTAAATCCCTTCCCAGGCGCAGGACAGTAGGTTATGGGACTCGACCAGAGGTTGGATTTAAGGAGATTACAATTTCTCCCCCAGGATAATCTAGAAATTCAATTAAAACTCTCTGTCTGCTGCCCGGGCTGCAGCAGGGCCTGGGGCACCCTGTGCCCTGCAGCCATGGCCGGGGAGCACCGGGGTCCCCCCGGGCACACACCAGGTAAGGGCTGACCCCCCTGGGACCGGGCTGAGCCCCCCTGCCTGGGGAGGAGCTGGGGCTCTGCCCCTTCCCAGGCTGATTTCCTGGGATATTTACACCCACTCTGAGCCAGGGCAGCTGGGGAGGCTGTGGGGGCCTGCAGGGGGCTGTGGAGAGGGGAAAGGGGGTACCCCAGAGGTTTGGGTGGGTGGCAAGTGGACAGGGCAGGCTGGCTGGGTTTTGGGGCATCCTTTGGCAGCCCCTGGTGCAGGTGGTCCCTGCCAAGGCCTGTGACCCCCTTGCCCTCATCCTTCCCCCCAGCCATGTCCCCCTGTTCAGGTGTGTGGATGTGAGGGGATGGAAAAACAGCCTGAGTTTTCCAGGAGAACGAGATGGGGTTTCAAGAGCTGGGGGGCAGCAGGACTGGCTGGGGGTTGGGGTGACTGTGGGTGCTGTGGCATTCCCAGATCCCCCTGGCACTGTCCTGCAGCAGGAGCAGTGAGAGGCAGCAGGGGTGGCTTTAGAGCCCTGGGGCCCTGTCAGTGCAGGGATGGGAGCTGGAGCAGGGATGGGAGCTGGAGCAGGGATGGGAGCTGGAGCAGGGATGGGAGCTGAGCTGGAACAGACACAGCTGGACTGGGGTGCTCCATGGAGTTTGGGGCCAAATGAACGCTCAGTACAGCCTGTGAAAGGCTCTTTCCCAGGATCTCTCTGATCCAGGGCACATCTAGCAGGAGTTTTAGGGTGCTTAAGCACAAGCCCATCACCCCACAGAGGCCACCTGGCCCCAGTGGTGACGAATGCTGCACGTGGCCCTTTTTCCTGCTCCCGTACCCGTGGCATCCACACGTGGCTCAGGGGGACAGGGATGAGCCAGCATCTCTCCAGGCACCCTGGTCCTGCCACCAAGGGCCTTCCTTGTCCCACGTGCCTCAGTTTCCCTTCTGTATGTGCCACCAAGGCTTGCAGACAGCGATTTCTCAACTGCTTGTTGGAAATAGGGAGTGCATGGGTGTTGTGGGGAGGGGTGTGTGCCCGTGGCTGTTTTCCTCCCATGTCCTTGCCAAAATGGAGCAGTTTTTTCTCATTAGGGATGCATTGTGGTGGGAACCTTTTTCCTGTCCTCCCCAGCAGTGGAGTGGAAACAGGGAGCCATTTATCCTCATTTATTCTTTATATGTCCTGACCTGGCCTGCCTTGTGCTGACCCTTCATTTTTTGGCAGTGCTCAAAGACAGGGCATTGTAGGAGGGAGTTATTCAGGCATTGCTGCTGCCCTGGCATGCCTGGGGGGGCCTCCAGCCCCTGAGCTGGCTCCCCTCCGTTTGTGGGTGCCCGGTGAGGGGTGGCTTTGTCGGGACGGGGTGAGCAGGGGATATTTGGGCTCTCTCGGCCGCACACACAGCTCCCTCCTCGCCGCTGACATTGCTGTGCTGCTGCCGGGCCATGAAGGGCATCGCCGCGGGAGATAGCGGCGTTATCTGCCGGAGCAGGGCAGCGCTATCTCCGCCTCGGGGCAGGCAGCAGCGCCCAGCGTGACCCGCTCACGCCATCCCCTCCCCGCCGCTCCCCTCTCTGCCCCTCCAGCGGGGGACCTGCAAACTCAGCGTCCCCAAACTCAGCTCCTCCGAGCCCCGCCTGAGCTGTGCCACACTCCCATGGGACAGAAAATCCACGCTGGGAGGGTGCGAGAGGCGGGTGCCAGCCGAAACGCGTCCTCTCCAGAGGAAAGGTGTGATGATAAATGGCATTGACACATTCAGCCGGCTCTAACGAATGACTTCCCCGGCACCCAGCGCATTTTCCCAGCAGTGCTGGCTGTCCCGAATATTGTTGTAACATTTAACATCCCCTTTTAAGACAAAAAGTAAAATAAATAAAATTAAGTGTGCAGTTGGCAGATTGCTGGAGACACTCGGGTTCTCGGCGGGGATCCGCTCCGCGCTGGGAGCCGGGTCGCTGCAGTTTCGTGGCAGGAGTTGTTCCTCTCTTGTCAGCTCATTAGCTGGGGCACTCCTGCCTTCCGAGCCGCGGGGAGCCGGGCCCGCGAGTTCCCGAAACTCGAATTATGAGCCTGGTTTGTTTCCCACACGTTAACGCTGTTAGCTCTGCCCGGGACGCGTGGCACCGACAGCGGGGGATGGCCCCGCTCCCGCCCCGCACCCAGCGGGGTTTGCCTGCGCTGGAGCCGGGCTGGGATTAACGGCATCGGCAGGGAAGCTTTGATTTTTGTTCCTGTGCGGGAAAATTGTGGTAGGCAGGTTTGTGGGACTCCTGGGAAGCAGAAAGGAAGGGGGATGTAGCTCCGAGATCACCTCTGGCAGCTCCCTGGGGCAGTTCTGGCTGTGGGGAGGTGCCAGGGTGGTGCTGGAGGATGCGCTCCGGAGCCAAGGAGATGCTGGGTGGCCACGGGGATGTTGTCCCCGCTGGTGCCCTGTCAGAGCCCGTCCAGCCACGGCTTCCCGTGTGTTTGCATGAGCCCTCTCCCAGCCCGAGCCTCCCGCAGCGGCAGCGTGGGGCTCCAGCCTTCAAATTTAAACCAAACCAGAAATTCAGCTTTCAGCGAAGTCGAGAAAGTGTATTTCCAAACAAAACTGTGCTAAATAAAGGACGAGCCGCGGGCGGCCGCCTGCTCCGGCACATCCACTTTGCTGCCTTTATTTAGCTGCTTTATTTGTCTCCCCAGGCTGCCGCTGCCGGCCCGGGACGGGGAGGGTCTGAACCCCCAGGAGCTCCGGGAAGGGCTCGGGAATGTGGGGTCCCAGATGGGAAAGGGGCTGTGTCACAAGAATGTCCCCGTACCCAAACCAGAGTCGGCTCCTGGGGTCTGTCCTGGCATCACCCCGCAGCAGAGGGATCCCTGAAACTCTGTGATAGGGAAAGGGAAAAAGGAAAAGGGGAAAATGGAAAAGGGAGAGAAAGGGAAAAAGGGGAAAAGGGAAAAAGAGAAGAAGGGAAAGAAGGGAAAAAGGGAAAGAAGGGGAAAAGGGAAAAAAGAGAGGGAGGGAGGGAGGGAGGGAGGGAGGGAGGGAGGGAGGGAGGGAGGGAGGGAGGAAGGAAGGAAGGAAGGAAGGAAGGAAGGAAGGAAGGAAGGAAGGAAGGAAGGAAGGAAGGAAGGAAGGAAGGAAGGAAGGAAGGGAGGGATGGGGAAGGGGGTGCAGGCAGGGGGGAACAGGGATGGGGACGAGGAGCCTGAGGGTCCCTGGAAACTCTGGAAACTCCACCACAGGTGAGGGCAGCTCTGCTGCCCCTGC
Organism: Agelaius tricolor; assembly: GCF_023055355.1. Classification (NCBI taxonomy): domain Eukaryota; kingdom Metazoa; phylum Chordata; class Aves; order Passeriformes; family Icteridae; genus Agelaius; species Agelaius tricolor. The sequence continues at coordinate 3,038,205 of NW_027269279.1, forward strand.
AGTCACCCGGGCACAGCTCCCCTGCCAGCACAGTTAATCCAGACCCCAGCTAATCCTCTCACAGGTCACTGGGGGCTCATTGCATTTTGTTCACTTCTCAAATGCATCTAGAATTAATTAAAAAAACCCAACTCTAAATTCCTCTTGTGGCAAAAGCATTTGGTGTATTGTCCTGGGGCGAGCCAGAGGGGTGATAGAAGAGCTGCCTTTTCTGGTCCAAAATGCTCAGATCTCATTTTAAAAAAAGAGGAGAAACATTAATGGATGCAGCCAGGATGGACAGGAGGAAGACTCGGGGTGGGAGACCAGGCTGGTGCTGGGCAGCTGGCCTGACAGATCAGCTCTACAAGGCCACTTTGGGCCTGTTTCAATTCCAGGGACTATAATATTGTAAATATTTACTATTAATATTAACTGTTTGTGCATATTTTACTCTCCCCTGTGGCTCCAAGGAGGGAGAGGCTCTCATTCAATGTGTGAGCAATCCCTTGGTCTGCTGAGACGCCAACAAACCACTGTGGCTCTCAAAAAATCAACTTTGGGGTTAAAAATGGTTGTATTTTGATTGCAGCAGGACAAAATGTGTTGTTTGGTATGAGGTGGTGGCCCACCTGGTTCTGTGTCCAGCATCTGGGAGGTTTGGGCAGGCTTTAGTGCTCCTGCTTGTGGTGCAGTGCTTCTGGAGGGTTTCTTGATTCTCAGGCTGGATTTGGGGAGCATTTCAGTAAAAGGCAGTGCAGGGTATCATTGCCATGATGCAGCCCCAGGCAGGCTGTGCCTGGCAGTGCTCCCTGGCACTGGCTGGCCCTGGACACGGTGTAATGGAAAGGGTGTGTTTGTCCCAGCGTGTCCCCGGGCACTGGAGCTGATTGCAGGAATCGAGCGCATCGATCGGGCCGGCAGATCCGGCACAGCCTGTCCAGCCCGGCGGCTTCTCTGTGCTCCAGGCACAGCTGGGCTCTCACAGGGGGCTCTGCACCCACTCCCCCCTCACCCTGGTGCAGGTCTCATCGCCAACAAGGCAGTTCCAGCCTCAGTGGTGCGTCCTATGGCGCTAAATAATAGGGTGGCCTGTGCCAGGGGGTCATGTGTGGAGAGTTCCCGTGGTGCCATCTCTTTGAGGGGCTTGGGATGTGCCACATGGCTTCTTCACAGTCCTGTCCACTCCCTGATGCAGCCCCACAAGGGGCTGGGGGGGTTCAGCAGCCTGGCAGAGTGGGTACCCCCACCTCATGCTCATCTCCACCAGGGAGCCCACCGGGCTTGGGCCGCCTCTCCCATGTCCATGTCACCTCTCTCCCAAGCAAAGCTGAGTGTAGGTCCTTGACCCTGCAGCTGAGCCTTCCAGAAGGGACCAAAACAGCTCCCCATTCCCCAGTGGCAGTTGTTCCTTCATGAGACTTGGCCAGCTAAACCCATCTGTGACCGTGGATGGCTCCATGTCCCAATGGATACGTTGGGAAAGTTGCTCCTCAGGAGATCTGCCCTGAGCAAGTACCTTCCCGGGGCCTTCTCCAACCAGATGCTTGTTGGCTCTGTCCTCTCCCATCCCCGGGCAGGGGGACAGAGGTTAAATCCACATCTCCCTGTGCTTTCCCTCGAGCCCAGAAGAGCTGGTGCTCTGAGGTCGGCGCTGGGCTGGGCACTGATCCATCTGGCACGGGCAATGTGAACTGATGGAGCTGCTTCCAGGAGTACCTTTATTGGTATCTGTGTCCCATGGAGAACAGCTCAGCCTCTCTGCTTTCCTCTCTGGTGGCAGAGCTCGTGGGAAAAGTGAAGTGGAGAAACTCTCCAGGTTTTTCATCTGCTGGAGTTGTTGAGTGTCCCACAAATGCAGTAGGATTTGTTCACTCACTTCGTATCATGAAAGAAGAAACTCTAACACCTTCTCCTTTCCTCGGTGTGTTTTTTGAGAGCAGCCCAGCCAAGGAAGGGAGAATTAGAGCAGTGTAGAAGGTTGTCACTCATCAGAACCATTGGCCAAGCAGCCCCTCGGGTCCCTGTGCCATGAGTGGTAACGGCCCTGTCTCTGTTTTCTCATTGCAGAGCCTCTCACAGGATCCACGTGGTGACGTGGCAGCCAAGACGTGGAAGTTTGGGACTTCTCTTCCACCGCAGTAGAATTTGGGGGGTGGGCAGGGGTGGGTCAGGGGGACACTGGGAGTCGCAAGACCCTTCACCTTCACTGTGGGCTTGGCTCAGGGATGACAACGGGCAGAGTCAACCCTTACAGCATCGTGTCCTCCGAGGAAGACGGGCTGAGGTTGACCACCATGCCAGGTATCAACGGCTTTGGCAATGGGAAAATCCACACCAGAAGGAAATGCAGGAACAGGTTTGTAAAGAAGAATGGTCAGTGCAACGTGGAGTTCACCAACATGGATGACAAGCCGCAGAGGTACATTGCAGACATGTTCACCACGTGCGTTGACATCCGCTGGAGGTATATGCTCTTGCTCTTTTCCCTGGCATTTCTGGTGTCCTGGTTATTGTTTGGGCTGATTTTCTGGCTAATTGCACTCATTCATGGAGACCTAGAAAACCCGGGTGGAGATGATACTTTCAAGCCTTGCGTTCTGCAGGTCAATGGCTTTGTGGCTGCTTTTCTGTTCTCCATCGAGACCCAAACAACGATTGGGTACGGCTTCCGCTGCGTGACCGAGGAGTGTCCGCTCGCCGTCTTCATGGTGGTGGTTCAGTCCATCGTGGGCTGCATAATCGACTCTTTCATGATTGGTGCAATAATGGCAAAAATGGCCAGGCCCAAAAAACGGGCCCAGACATTACTTTTCAGCCATAACGCAGTAGTGGCGATGAGAGATGGAAAACTCTGCCTGATGTGGAGAGTTGGGAACCTACGGAAAAGCCACATAGTAGAAGCCCACGTACGAGCTCAGCTAATTAAACCCAGGATCACAGAGGAAGGGGAGTACATCCCGCTCGACCAAATAGACATTGACGTGGGGTTTGATAAAGGCTTGGACCGTATTTTCTTGGTGTCTCCCATTACCATTCTCCACGAGATCAACGAAGACAGCCCCTTGTTCGGGATCAGCCGCCAGGACTTGGAGACAGATGACTTTGAGATCGTCGTCATCCTGGAGGGCATGGTAGAGGCCACAGCCATGACGACGCAAGCTCGGAGCTCCTACCTGGCCAGTGAGATACTGTGGGGCCACCGCTTCGAGCCCGTCTTGTTTGAGGAGAAAAACCAGTACAAAGTAGACTATTCCCACTTCCACAAAACCTACGAGGTCCCGTCCACGCCCCGTTGCAGCGCCAAGGACTTGGTGGAGAACAAATTCCTGCTGCCCAGCACCAACTCCTTCTGCTACGAGAACGAGCTGGCCTTCATGAGCCGCGACGAGGAAGAGGAAGACGATGACAGTCGGGGTCTGGAGGACCTCAGCCCGGACAACAGGCACGAGTTCGACAGGCTTCAAGCCACAATAGCGTTGGATCAGCGGTCGTACAGGAGGGAGTCAGAAATTTGACTCTTGGTCCTTCCGTTGACTTTTCCAAGGGTATTTTTTTTCCTCCTCTAATCTCTTCCCCTACAACCCGCTCAAATTATGCAGAACAATGCAAGTGCCATAGGAATGCTTGAGAAATTAGTATCGTTCATAGTTTTCAGTTTCATCGCAATAACCACTGAGCGGTCTGCAGAGGGGACGGTGGCAGGCCACGGCGCGTCCCCCGCGCCCAGCGCCCGCGGCAGGGCCCACGGCTCTGGGGGATGGATGGATGGATGGATGGATGGATGGATGGATGGATGGACAGATGGATGGATGGACAGAAGGAAGGATGAGGAGAGGAGGGTCCGTGGGGCGTGGGCAGGTGCTCACCACGCACGGCCCCGTGGGGCTTTGCTCTCCCCGTGGGGAAAACGCCAGCGTTTTCCTGGAGCCGAGCACTGCGAGATCCAAAAAGAGGAAATATCAGGAAACAAATCTTACTCTTTTCTTTTCTTTTCTTTTCTTTTTTCTTTTCTTTTCTTTTCTTTTCTTTTCTTTTCTTTTCTTTTCTTTTCTTTTCTTTTCTTTTCTTTTCTTTTCTTTTCTTTTCCTTTTCTTTTCTTTCCTTTTCTTTTCTTTTTTCCTTTCCTTTCCTTTCCTTTCCTTTCCTTTCCTTTCCTTTCCTTTCCTTTCCTTTCCTTTCCTTTCCTTTCCTTTCCTTTCCTTTCCTTTCCTTTCCTTTCCTTTCCTTTCCTTTCCTTTCCTTTCCTTTCCTTTCCTTTCCTTTCCTTTCCTTTCCTTTCCTTTCCTTTCCTTTCCTTTCCTTTCCTTTCCTTTCCTTTCCTTTCCTTTCCTTTCCTTTTTTCTTTTCTTTTCTTCTTTTCATTTCATTTCCTTTTATTTTTTAACTGAGCAGCAACAACAAAACAATTGCTCCTTCAGCAGGCGGTCTGGTTCAGTTGCACAAGAACAACACTTGAAATAACATGCAACATTAATGTACTTCTTTTTAATTTGGGAAAAAACGGGGGAGGGAGGTGAGAGGGTTTTTAATATTTTCACCGCACCGTTTGGGAGACTGTTTACCAAAATAATAATAATAATTATTATTATAATTATAACATCAATAATAATAATAATATTAAATCTGAAAGAAGTCATTCAGTATTTTTTAAAAATGAACAAGGGAACGAAGAAGCCACCGGGGTCCTTTGAGGGGGGTGACTTGTTGGGTAAATGCAAGAGCTAAAAGTTAAGATTGCATCCAATTTTGGGGTGGTTTTTTACCACTGGCATGGCTTCATATGCAGGTGTAAGTGACTGTAGGTTCGTGGCAGTGGAAGAAAGTAGTGGAATTATTGACAAAGGAGGTAATAAGGATAAGCAGGGCTGTGAGAGAAAAAAGCATTGTAAACATGGTAATTAGCCAATTTCTGGAAATGTTGGATTTTGGGGTGGAAATGGGGTCTGGAACTTCAGCTGCTGAAGTGTTGGGTCTCCCCCAACATCTCTGATGGGGAATTCATAACGTTCACCATAACAGGGACATAACAGTGAAAAGCACAAAAATGAGAGTGGAGAGCTCTCAAAATTGGGTATTTCCCCACTTTTCTGACCAATTAGGTATTTTTCTTCCTTGAAGAATATTTTCAAACATGGAAATCAATGGGAAAGTCATCTTGTTGGGCTGCACTTCCAGTCCTGGAGCTGTGTCCGTGCCAGGCTGGGCTTTATGAATTCCCAATCCACCAGAGAGTCCTGCTTCAGAGGCAGATGTTCTCCCCAAAACAACAGATGCCAGTCAAGAAAATCACCCCATTTTGTGCTTCAGCCCATCCTTGTGTCCCAGCCTCAAGGTGGATTGTGCCTTAGAGATGCGAACTCATCCCGTGTCCCAGCCCTTCTCCACAGCCCCCATCCTGCATCCCCCCTCTTGCTCTGCAGCACCCTCATCCCATCATCCACCGCCTTTCAGGCTGGCCTTGGTGACAACCTGCTTCAGCTTTGGCTCTGGCACAGGGCAGAGCACCCCATGCATGGGAAGGGTGCTTCCCTCTGCTCCTGCCCTGCTCCCACAGAGGGAAGGAGTCAGGCAGGTGCAGTTTGTGGGTCCCTTCATCTGGCTATGCTGCTCGTTGGTGCTCTGGGAGCCAAACTCTGGCTCCCTGCTCCCTGTGGCCATGGGAAAGGCTTTGTACCTGTGGGCATCCCTCATCTGACCCTGGGCATGGAGCCCTTGGGGAGAGGGCTCAGCAGTGGGGTCCTCCACAGCACTTTGGCTGGGATGGGCTCCCGGTGCTTTTCCCCCACAGCCCACACCAGGGAAGCTGTGTCTTGGGGTCAGGACTTGCTGTGGTGTGTCCAAACATGGGTGGCAGAAGCAGGATTTGTCCTGTGTCCCCATCCCCATCTTTTCCTTGCCAAGGGCTCTGGGCTACCCCCAGTGTCCCTGTGCCACCGAGCACCGCGGTGGGGACCAGGACATCATCCCTGCAGAGCTTCTTCCCACCAGTGTCTGTCACCATCACCCCACACTGCTGCTCTGGTCTTGGCTTCCTCTAAAAACCACTGGGAGAAAACCTTCTCCAGGGGCAGCACTGGGAGGCAGCTCTTTCAGCACATTTGAGTGCCCCAAATGTGTTGTCCCCACAAGTGGGGACACGTAGGGAGGTGCCATTGAGCTCCAGCCATGACATTTATGTTTCTAAGGCAGTGAAGGTGGATGCCATCCCATCTCCAATCCCTTTGCTCCTGGGGGGATGCTTCTACCCCCTGCTTTTTGCACCACAGCATCTGGGGGGTGGGAAGGATGGATGGGGCAGGGGGGGGCAGAGAGATTTTGTGTGAGCACTACTTATTTATTTTTTTAAAACAAATGCTTTTAAGTGGTTTTAGGTTCTTTTGAATAAATAATAATTATTAAAAAAATAAAAGGTGCACATCTTGCTGCTGTAGAGTTCTCAGAGGGTTAACTTCTTTATAAATATATATATATATCACAGTAAATATTTGTATAAAAACAAAAGAGAAATAGAGATGTCTTTAAGTAAATTATTGCTTTTAAAGAAACTTCTATGATTGTACAGTGTTACCTGGGAGAATAGAATAATATATACAGATGTATTTTTAAACTGCTGTGTAGGAGGATGTGAACTGGGACAGGGAACACCTGTGGCTGGCACAGTGAGGGGATTTTGGACCTTCCCTGCCCCTGTTCACACACGCCCTGCCCCAAGCCCTGCTAGTGAGGGTCTAGCTCTGCTGAGATGTCCTATATCTACTGTATAGTCCTTGTCCTGACCATGGACCACACCGGTACATAGTGTATAAATATTATTTTTGCCTACCTGTGAGAGCTCAGAGCTCCTGGTCTTTTTTCCTTCCACCAGGGAGCATTGGGAAGGCTGCCCAGCCATAGCTTAAATCCCATCAATTGTGAAAGAAAGGAGTAAAAAATTAAAAAGAAAACAAAAAAAAGGTGGGAAAAGCCCAAGTTCAGCCCTTGATTTCCTTAGAGGGCTGGGAAGGCACAGGGATGCTTTGGGGGTGTGGGTTTTTGTGGAGTGGAATCCCTGTGGGAAGGGGCTGGGAGAGGAGCAAGGTGAAATGTGCCCCCCACCAAAAACAGCCGCCGGCCATTTCCTTCAGCCAGCCAGCTCCAGCCCCGGAGTTCACTCCGGTGTCACACTTGATCCTTGGGGAGGAGGGAGCCGCTGACCCCTTGGCCAGCATCCCGCAGGGATTGCCCCAGGCTGGGGCTCGGGGGATCAGCAGCAGCAGCTCCCCAAGCCGGGGGTCGGGGCTGGACCTGCCCTGCTCCCGTTTGGCCTCACCCTGAACAGCTCCCCAGTGAGGGCAGCAAGCAGCAGCGTCCCCACACCCCAAATCCACCTCTGGGAAGAGCATCCTGTGCCCTGGGGGGGGCCGGGGGCCATCGGGACGAGCCTTAGCTTCTCATCACCGAATTTAGTGCACTTTGTCTTTTAGGGCTGGGACAATCACTTAGCGCTCAACCTTTCGCGATTCGGTGCCTGCTTGACCTTCAAACCTTTTGTAGGAGATGATTTCAGAGCCACCTTTTCTATCTTTAATAAGGCAGAACAAATACGTTTATTTTTAAACCCTCCTGCTCTTCCCTTTCCTCTCGTGCTGACAACCAAAAGAGTCCCCTCTGTGTGTGTGTGTGTGTGTGTGTGTCCCCTCTCATTTACTGCACACAGAAACGAGCGTGTGGCAGCTGTGGCTGTGTCCAGCACTCCGGCCACATCCTGCTCTCCCACCCCCCGATTCAGGAATGCTGCCACGGGGGGGTTGGCACAAGGCAGGATCCAGGAGCGGGGACAGGACGTGGGGCAGCGCCCAACCCGATGCCACCCATCCCCTCGCCCACCAGCTGTGCACATCTGTCCTGCTGCCCATCCCAGGGCACCTTGTCCCCTCCATCTCCCCCCAAACACACCCAGTGCTCCCCCAGGCTCGGCCCCACGTGGGTTTGGGGACAGAGGCCTGGCACCAGTTCACAGGGCAGGTTGGCGACTGGGAGCACTGGTTTCCCAGGGATGAAATGCTGAGTCTGTTCGCTGGGGCAGTGGTGGTAGAGAAGCTGAGGGATGCAATGAAGGATCTGTACCTTTTCCACCTCCGGTGTTTCTCTGTCTCATTGCACATATATTTGAGATATATGTGACAATGTATATATATATTTGTAAAATGTATTTCAGATGACAAAACTGGCCAATTTTATGTTATTTTAAATATATTATATATATTATATATAAGAGTCTCCAAAAGATATAAATAGACTAGAGAAAATAATATAAATATGTAATAAATGTATTTTGATCTATTTAAAATATCTCGCGTCATGCTGTATATTTTAAAGATCATAGTGAAGTGTCTGCCTGTAGCCAACTTCCAACGTGTTTCCAAGTCTGTCAGTTGTCACACACACAGGATATGTGGAGCAAACTTTGAGCAAGACTGGGGCCAGCACGACAAAGAGAGATTATTTTTAAGAGCCTTTAAGCAAATATCCATCCTGCTGCCTCTAGGCAGGAGCAGAAAACACCCATTTGAATTTTTCTTGGGAGGATCATTTTCCTCCCTGCTGCAGGAATGCTCAGAATCGGGGGGGGGCCCTGCAGAGGCCCCCCAAACACAGCCCCTCCCTGGGTAGCACTCGCTCCAGTGGCTCTGCCCACAGGAACAGAGTGCAGCCATGCAGGGAGCCCGGAGATGGGAAAATGTGTCAGGCAGAACGAGCCCAGCCATCCAAAACCGACCCAACAAATCTTCCCAGAGCGACCTTGGTCCCCTTGGGCCCTGGAGGATGTGTTTCCTACAGGCACTGCCTCCTGTGGGGACCTCAGGGGACATCAGACCACGTCCAAGTGACAGTTTGAATGTCTTTAATGGTCACGGCTGGAGGAAAGCGGAGACAGTGTGAGATGCTATTCACAGAGAGGTTAATGGCCTGCTGGACACACAGCCCCTGCATTTGCCATCCTGGATTTTCCTCCTGGCTTTCACACCCGGCTGCCGCAGGGAACGGGGCTCATGTACTGAGATAACCTGGGGAAATTATCCATCATCATTCCTCAGGCTGGGCAGGGGCTGAATCCAGTTCAGGTGATCATTTCCACCCACCAGTGATGGTCTGTTGGGTCCCATCAGCTCCATCCCATTCTCCATAAGGAAGTTTTTTACTCATTTAAAAAAAATCCCTGCCAGCCACTCACTCTAATTACCACAGAGGGGGCTGGGGCTAAGCAAGATTTAAGAGCAAAGCCCGTTTAATTTAGCAAAGGGGGAGACTGAGAGGTGACTTGATTACAGCATTTGTCACGGGGAGGATACACTGGTACAAAGAGGTAACTTAATCTAGCAGGGAGAGCCATAATAACCATCTCTTCCTGGAAGCTGGAGCCAGACAAATCTATCTTGGAAATAAGGAGCGATCTTTTAATAATGATTAGCTATTAGAACAAGCCACCAATCTCTGTCTCTTAATGCCTTTAAATCTGGACCAGATGCTTTTCTGGAAGCTTTTCTCTTGCTGAGGAGAGGAGCGGGGGGTTCTCGGGGATACTAATGGCCTGTTAGAGGCAGGGAGGAGAGGAGATGGGAAAAACTCTACTCCAAACCACGGGATGGATCTCGGCAAGGAAAATGCCAGGGAGGAGGTGGGGGATGCTCTGGCAGCATCGCCTGGGGACACGCACGGGCCCGTGCAGCAGCTTCCCACGGCTCCCTGCCGTGCCTCCGCTGCTGCTGGGGTTTGCTGTGCCATGAGGCAGTGACTCCTCACACAGCAGAGACTCCTCACACAGCAGAGACTCCTCACACAGCAGAGACTCCTCACACAGCATTGACTCCTCACCCAGCATTGACTCCTCACACAGCAGAGACTCCTCACACAGCAGAGACTCCTCACACAGCAGAGACTCCTCACACAGCAGAGACTCCTCACACAGCATTGACTCCTCACACAGCATTGACTCCTCACACAGCATTGACTCCTCACACAGCAGAGGCTCCTCACACAGCATTGACTCCTCACACAGCATTTGCACTACAAACCCCAGCGCTTCATTTGTGGAAGCATTTAATGATTCAGGAGCCGGCAGCTCCCTGGGGATGGCTCCCACTGCCTCCAGAGTTCCTCCCTCAGTGGCTGCTTCTTGTACAGAAATCCCCAGGGAGCTGAGCTGATGCTGACACCACGGGAAATGTGCTGCCAGGGTGTTTGGTCCTTGCTTTATTTCCAGTCCAACCATCCTCGTGTTTGAGAGCTGAACTGAGGGGTGGAAGGAGTGGGTGCCTCTGAGGGGAATGACCTTGCTTACATCTAACAGGCCTGGCTGGGACATTTTCAGCAGTGATGGGCACCAGTGTAATGAGTCTGGGGCTGTTTCTTAGCTGGCAACCTCCACTTCTAATATTCAAGATGTCTTTAAGGGCTAAAACCCTCTCTGGACTCAGCAATGCACCAGCTCTCACTGACTGCCCTCCTGCCTCTTTCCCTTCAGGTTCAGGGGATCAGAGCATCTCTCTGTGCCCTTGCAGAGGTTTTTGGCCTCCAAAAAGCTGGGTGTCTTTTCACCAGCTTGAATGGGTTTTGCTCAAACCCACCGAAATGTGGCTGAGCCAGTCTGTCATCAAGAGGCAGAGAGTGGGCAGAGGGGCTGGGAACTCTGAATTCCCACCAGGAGCTCACCTCAGAGGGATGAAGGCAAGGAACTTTGCCCTGGCCCCACTGGAGATGCTGCTTCTCCATCCATCCTGGCTGCTCCAAGAGGCTCAGACCCTTCAGACCCCTCAGATCTGGTGCCTTGCCCCAGGAGTTGCCCCAGTGCCATTCCAGTTCGGGTACCTCGGATACCCAGGGATGCTGGGTTGTCTCTGGGGGTAACCATAGTAACGGAGCAGCATCTCTGCTCTCCTGCTGGCAATTTGCTTTTTCATCCTACATTAAGGTGGACCCTCTCCAACTCCTTTCTCCCCCTCCATAAAGGCAATACCAAGAGCTCTGCCAGAGGGGCCAGCTCTTCCACTCCATCCCACACCAGGTTTCATCCCACTAAAAGCAGGATCCAGCCAGGGAATCAGCCTCCAGCATCCTGCAGGGAGCCCAGGAAGGCAGCAGCTGGAGTTTCTCCTTAACACAGATTTTTAATTGTGAGTGGGACAAAATTAGGGGTTTCCTTACACTTGTTGTTAACAGGTCACTGTCAAGGTTAAAAACCTCAAATACTTTAATTTTTTTTAATTGTAAAATGCCTCTACTAGCAATAACACTCTGGCTTATTAATATGGATTGGCTTTTTTCAGTGCAGAATGTAATTATCACCCGCTAAGTACTTTGTTCACCTTTCACATTTCTCCTCACTCGGGGAAGGCAAACACATGAGTCAGCGTCCCTTTTTCTGTCACTTTTAGGCAGTTTTTTTGTGACAAGCCATTGTGAATCAGCACAACACTGGAAAGTTCAGGTCACAAACGCTCCTGAGGTGCTGCTCACAGGGAAATTCGGTGATTTTTATGAAGGAGGTGAAGGACATCTCCTGTCCTGACCCTGGGCTTTGGTGGGAAACCCCAGATGAATAAATTCGGAATCAAACTGGGCTCGGTGGTGCTGATTTGAGGGGAGAAATGAGAAGGGTTTCCCGTGGGCTATCAGGATGGAGAGGATGTGCTCAAGCTGACAGATCAGCATCCCTTCCCCAGCCAGCCGACACTCCCTCTCCTCTTCCCCTGCAGCTGGCACATTTATTTTGGAAACACCTCATTAGGATGTAATTAATCCTTCCCCTCTTTGCCTGACGACCCCCAGCATCCCTCCCGTCCCCCGGCCTGGGGCGTCCCTCGCTGTCCCCTGCCCTGCTCACACTCCGGGGTGGCACCGGCGGGGGGGGGGGCCCAAAATCTCGTTCCCCGTGGGTCGGCATGCCCGCCTCGGGGGCTTGCTGTCCGTTTGGGTTCGTGGCTGACTCAGCCCCAGATGGTTCCGCAGCGCTTACATAACGCGTGTTGTGGCGGGGGCCGGGACGCGGAGCGCGGCGAGGAGGTGGGCGCGGGGGCGAGGGAGGGAACAGAGCTAAAGATAAGCCTGGCAGCTCTGACAGAGCTTTGCCAGGCCCCGCGGGAGCCGGCAGGGGAAAGGCTGCTGGGATCGGGCACCGAGCTCGCAGCCAGGCCCCGTCTCCATCCCCGCTGGCGCCTCCCTGGGACCCGCCCGTGCCTCTCACAAACAGACCCCAAATCTCCCCTGCTGCTCCTCAACAGGTTTATTTCCCCCTGGTGTTTCATGATCCGGGTGAGTTTTGGTTGCAGGACTGAACCAAACTGGGTAAAGATTTCCCAGATTTTGTCCCCATCCCTCCTTCCCTCCTCTCCTCTGCTTCACCTGCTGACCTGCACTGGAGCTCACAGTGGGAGCAGAAAAATGATGATATTTCTCTTGAAGGGATGTTTTGGGTGACCTTTGACCTCTGTAGAAGTCTTCCTCTTTTTTTCAGTTTACAATTTCAACATACACACAAAGATGAACCTTGTTTTACGGGAGTTTTATTTTCATGCTAAATAAAAACCATTCTAATACACAGGATGTTGTGGATGTAATGGCTCTTCTCAGGTGGGGCAGCTGTGGGGTTTGGGGCAGGTAATTCATTACCTGAGACACTGCTGCATGTCTTTTATTATTTATACATGGATTTTATTTGTCTGGAGCTGCCCCAACAGGAGCCTTCCCCAACCCCACTGATTTTATTCCCAAATCCCTTTTTTCCCAAACCTGTGGCTCCAGGGCAACCCCAGGGGCTGCTTGGGGGTCCTGGGGCGAGGCAGATCCCTTTGCCCTGGAGGGATCCCTGGGTGGCTGAGGGTCCCTGCTGCAGAAGGGATGGAGAAGGCTCCTGGCCAGGTCCTGGTGGGCAGGATGTCACCTCTGAGCACCCCACACTGACACCGGGTGCGGGGGCGACAGCAGGAACAGGCTCTGTCAGGAGCAGGAGCACTGATGGTGGCAGGAAGTCCCCAGCTCTTGATAATTAGGAGAAAAACTAAATAAATCTCTCTGCAAAAGACAATGTGCAGGGAGAAGCTCAGGCCTGGGCTCCTGCCAGCCCTGGATTTGCAGAGCTGCCCACGCAGGATGGGAGCACAGGGGGGGATTGTCCCCCCAAGGTCAAGGGGACAAAGGGTGGCAGTTGGTGGCTCCAGCCCAGGTGGGGGGGTCTGGCTGCCCCCCTCACATGCAGGTGTCTGAGGGCCCCTCCCAGGGCAGGGCTCCATCCCAGAGCCCCCAGCACAGGAGGGGTGGATTTATGGGAGCAGGAATCTGGGGATTACGCTGCCAGGGTCTGACCAGCCAAAAATTGTTAAAAATCAGAATATCCGTAGCTCAAATCCAGCTTAAAAGTCAAACCAATCATCCAAACCATCTGCCTCACCATTGAAGATAATACTACTTTTATTGTTTCCATAAGCTGCTAAGCAGCTTTTCAGCAAGAAAAACCCTCTCTGCTGGGACATTTGTGGCCATGGGACAGCACGGGGGCCTGCTCGGCGCCAGCCAGGTCCTGCTGGGATGGGGAAGCAGGGGAGGATGTGGGGACCTGGGGGATGCAGGGCAGGGATGGTGCTGGGGGTTAAATTCTCTGTGCCACGGTGCAGATACCCCCTGGCAGCCACCTGCTGCCATCTCCCTGGAAATCCACCCATGGAGGAGGGGTGGCACTGCCAGCTCTCCTCCAGGACATCCCAAAGTTTTCTGGAGGTTCTGGCGGCAGAGGGTGGTGATGGCAGCCTGAAATGGGAGCTGCCCGTGCTGCCCACCTGACCTTCTCCCAGGGGTATTATTAGCCCATCAGGAGCAGCCAGCCCCAGCCAGCAGCTTTCCATCTGCAAGGGCTCCCTGGCTGTGGGCCAGAGAGGGGAGCTGGGCACGATCCTCCCTGTTTCCCTGGGGAGATTTGGGTTGGAAGGGGCCTTAGAGATCATCTCATTCCATGGGCAGGGACACCTTCCACTGGACCAGCCCCATCCAGCCTGGCCTTGGACACTGCAGCTTCTCTGGGCAACCTCTGCCAGGGCCTCACAGTCAAGAATTTCCTCCCAATGGCCCAACTAACCCTGCCCATTGTTAGTTTGAAGCCATTTGTCCTTGTCCCGTCATTCCAGGCCCAAAGTCTCTCTCCAGCTCTCTTGTAGACCACCACACTGAAGGCTTCCAGCCTCTCTCCAAAGTCTGCTCGCCAGTTCCTGGAAGATGTCCATGCCCAGCAGAGAGATCAGAGTGTCCTGCCTCTCCTAAACTCTCCCTATTTCATCCCTTGACATGGCTGCTGTGCAGCTCACCCTCTCCCAGGACCTCACTCCAGCAGCCCCTGAGGTGAGAGGAGCTGAGGTCTCTGTTTCCACCTACAGCTTCCCTGGGCAACCAAAGCATCACCTGTCCTGTCCCTATCTGACATCCTGACAGACAGACACCCCCTTCACCCCTGGATTTCCAAACAGGGCATGTACAAGTGTGAAAAGGCCAGGTTGGATGGAGCTGGGAGCAGCCTGGCCCAGTGGAACAGGGCAGGGGATTGGAACATTCACTGGTGTCTGTGAGTCTGCACTGATGCAGGGAGAGCACAAGAACTCATTAATGAAATCGCCCTGGAGCTGCTGACATTGCACACTGGTGCTGCTGGCTGGCTGCTCCTCCTGCCTTCACCCAGGGTGAGTTTGCTTGGAGACATTATTATCCCATGGGAAGGCACCTGAAACAAAACTTTTTTCCTCATGTGGAAATAAGGAAGGAAAAAGAGCTGATAGATCAGCAACCAACAAGCCAAGAGGAGCCTGCTCCTCTATAGATCACCCAGCTTTTATTTTGTCTGATTTTAAGTGCCTGGCAGGGAGTTGGCCCTTCCTGTCCCCTGGGAGAGGCAGAGCATGCCCAGCTCACCAGAGCATCCTGGGTTTGCTGTCTCTGCTGCAGAGCCCCAGCTCCACGTGGCACGGGAGCCACCACTGCCACCTGGAAAGGGACTTTGCAGTGGCACAGAGCATTTCCCTCCTGTTCAACAACAGCTCAGGGACACCCTCAGCTGCCCCACCTCTCTGGCAAGGTGGACTCTGATTTTGTGGCTCCTCAGGAGGACTCTCCTGGATGTCTGGCTCCTCTGCAGCACCCAGCCATGGCAGGGGATGTGCCAGGCTCCAGGGATGGCTCCATCCTTCTCCACCTCCCAGCCTCTGCCCCGGGCTCACCTGGGGACCTGACTTGCAGCTGCCAAAGCCACATCACTGATTTTTAATTAGGCAGAGGTGCAATTAGTGAAACACAGCAGAGTGGGAGGAGAAGCCCTGGCCTGTCAGTCTTGGCTGTGAGGTCCCTGACACTTTCCCTAATCAGCCCAGGAAGTCACATTGCCTTGGCCGTGACAGTCCAGAGATGGGGAGATGCATCAGACCTTGCTAAATCCCAGCTGGATTTAGCTCCTGTTAAATGTCTGCAGAATATCACCCAGCAGAGCAGTCTGGAAGTCTTCCCCCTCAGGTGATACCCACAGCTTTACTGCTCTTGTGTGTGTGTGTCCTTTGTCCACACAGCGAGGTAAGGGTTGTGCTGAGAGTACAGAACAGGGCAGTGCTTTGTGCCTGCATCCCTTCTACCATGTGTTTCCAGCCCTCTGGATGAACACAGGCTCTTTGATCTCAACATCAGAGATGTCCAGACACTCCCAGGGATCCAGGGAGACACAGCTGCAAGGCACCAACAGGGTCAGACCCTTGGAAGCTGAGTTAGGCTCAATGCATCCTTTGCCAGATTTCCACATGCTCCCACATCATCCATCCTTATCCTGCTGCAGGAGGGATTTGCTGCTCTGAGCTGCAGCTCCTCCACTGCCAGTGCTGTGCTGGGGCTGCAGATCCCACCAGGGCCATTTCCGAGATGCTGGCAGAGATCCCCTCGAGAGGAAAGGAGCTCAGCCAAGCCTGCAATGACCTGCTGGGGCAGGGCAGGCTCCTTCCACTCTGGCACCATGTGCTGGGATTGATTTAAAAGGGGATTCTTTGCAGGATGGCCTGCATAGTGGGGGTGTTTGCAGTGTGTGGCTCCCAGACCACAGCTGGAACAGCCCCAGCCTCTGCCACAGAGCACTTGGCTCCCATTGAGGTCAGGCTGGGCTTGTGTGTGGAGTCACAGCACCCTGGGCTGTGGGATGCTGCTCAGGGCTCTGAACAGTGGTCACACGTGTGATGCCACACATACCTGCACCCCCAGCTGGGGCACAGCACCCTCATCCCACACCTGAGAAATCAATGTCCTGTTGCTGTGTTCCCACCCCAGAGCCACGCTCTGAGCAGACCCCAGCCCTCTGCACCCCGTGCCCCCAGAGCCCAGGGCAGCTCTGCTCCCCCTGCAGCACAGACCCTGTGAGCTCCCTGCAGTCACAGCTGCTCCCACACACTTCCCAGGCTTTGATTGACTCCAGGCTCCTCTCTTTTCTCAGCCCCTTGGGAAATAAAACTCTCCAGTGCTGCAGATTGTTTCCAGGTGATGTTCAGCAGGGGCTGAACCCTCTGGCAGTGCCACACTCACCTCCCTGTTCCCCATCCCTGCCTGTTCCCTGTACCCTGTTCCCCATCCCTGCCTGCTCCCTGTCCCTGTTCCCTGTTCCCTGTCCCCCATCCCTGCCTGTTCCCTGTTCTCTGTTCCCTGCTCCCTATCCTTGCCTGCTTCCTGCTCCTTGTTCCCCATCCCTGCCTGTTCCCTGTTCCCTCATCCCTA
The DNA here is from genome assembly GCF_023055355.1 of Agelaius tricolor. Lineage (NCBI taxonomy): Eukaryota > Metazoa > Chordata > Aves > Passeriformes > Icteridae > Agelaius > Agelaius tricolor. The sequence continues at coordinate 3,054,948 of NW_027269279.1, forward strand.
TTCCCTCATCCCTACCCGTTCCCCATCCCTGACCCTGTTCCCTGTTCCCCATCCCTCTCTGTTCCCTGTTCCCTGTTCCCTGTTCCCCATCCCTGCCTCATCCCTGTTCCCCCATCCCTGCCTGTTCCCTGTCCCTGTCCCCTGCTCCCCATCCCTGCCTATTCCCTGTTCCCTGCTCCCCATCCCTCCCTGTCCCTGTTCCCTGTTCCCCATCCCTGCCTGTTCCCTCATCCTGTTCCCTGATCCCTGCCTGTTCCCCATCCCTCCCTGTTCCCGGTTCCCCATCCCTGCCTGCTCCCTGCTCCCTGCTCCCTGCTCCCTGCTCCCTGCTCCCTGTTCCCTGTTCCCTGATCCCTGCCCGTTCCCCATCCCTGCCTATTCCCTGTTCCCTGTTCCCCATCCCTGTTCTCCCGCTCCCAGTGCCATGTGCTCGCACGGTGGCAGGACAGGCGATGCCAGCCGCTCCTCGGGCACTGTCACCTGATCTCCGCCGCCCCCGCTCCGAGCCCGGACAGAAATAAACCCGGGAGCTGCGGTGGAGCCGCCCTGGCACGGCCGGCCCGGGCTGAGCCCATTGTTCCCTGCTAATGCCGGTTCCAGTGACTGATCCCACAGAAATGCAGATATTCCCCTCGCGCCTCTCCAGCCTCCTGCTGCACACAAACCATGGCTCAGGAGCAGGTGGAACAGAAAAGGACATGTTTTTTCCCCTATTTTGTGAATTTTTCCCTATCATGTGAATTTTCTTGTTGATTGAAGGTTCCTTTGTGGGGCGAGGCTAAAGTTTCCACAGGGATTATTTTTTTTCCTTGAAAGTTTGAATTTGTTTAAGAAGAAGGGCAAAAAAAAACCAAAACAAAACAAAACCCTCTCACATTATATCCTGAAAATATAAAGCCTGAAGCTCCATCTCTCCTGGTCCTGGCAGGGCCCAGGGTTCCTGCTGGGCAGCAGCTTTTTGCTATGTAAAATTGGCATCGCCTTGCAGCTTCCATGGTGCTTCCAAGCATGTGCAGAAATACCTGTGGCAGGGCGTGCTGGGGCCAGCCAAACTCATTTCAGTCGTGACCTGAGCAGGTGCTGGGTTGGAAAGGTCCAAAGCTGGGGCAGTGGCTTTGGCAGGACAGCACAGGAGCTGTGTGGTGACAGAGGGGACACCGCAGTCAGTGATTTGGGGTCTTCTTCAGCACTCAGCCTGAGACAAACCAGCTTACAGAGGGACTCAGCATTTCTGTGGTAAGCCCTGGGCTCTCACATCCATTTGTGTAGCTGGAAAGTTGCCTTCACATCTCTGATTTGTCCTTTGGTGCTGAAATATCAGAGACTCTGGCCCAGAGGATCTTTACTTGCAGCCACCCCAGCCTGGCTGAGCTCAGGATGTGCCCCAGCTCTGCAGAAGCAGCCTCAGGAAGGTTTTGCCACAGGAAACCAGCACCAGCAGAACCAAGAATTGGTCTCCAACTGCATCTCCTCATGCTCCAGGTGTCCAAGTGGCTTCCAGGGCCCCTGCCCTGAGTAGGACACATCAAAGTCTCTGCCAGGCAGAGGAAGGACCTGGCTCCTTGCAAGGAGCCCAGCGTGCTCTCAGCCTGGCAAGGCGATCAAAGGGGAGGAACAGACAGATCTGAGCAGAAAACTGAGAGAAGGCAGCAGCTATATGGTCCTGGAGAAAGCAGGAGCACAACCCTTTGGCTTCCATTCCCTGCTGCTTCCCCTTGCTTCCCAGAGTGCCTCAGCTTTGCACAGAGCTGAGCTCCTGGAATTCTCTGGGCTGCAGCCCCATCCCAGCAGCTTCAACTCTGGAGCATCCACCAGAGAGGCTCCTGCCCTTCCCAGCAACGTGCCAGGGAAATCACAAGACTCTGGGCTAACCAGCAGCTCTCCAGGGACAAACCCTGCCTTTCTGCCTGCATCATGCTGGATTTTGTCCCTGTCCCCAAAGCCTGTCTCCTCTCACCCCCTCTCCCCAGGCCATACCTGGTTCTTCCGAAGGCGTCATGACTTCACTGTCTATTTTTATCCAGCCCACTGCTAAGTAAAAGCAGAGTTGACACTGGCTTTTGGGAAAAAAAGGGAAAAAAAAAAAAAAAAGAAAACAAGGCATTTTTCTTATTGTGTGGGAAAAGATCCATGGGCTGGGTTTTCTTTTTCTTCCCCCTTAACTTGGAGATCTCCCAAAGCAAACAAGTGCTGTTAACTGGAAAATAGGATGATTCACCAGTCCCCTGGGCAGATGGTACCCAGGCCCTCTATTCTCCAACTCCTGGCAAGGGAAAATGCCCCCTGTAAAACTTAAAATAAACAGATGATCCTGTATCCACCAGGGGATCCACCCTGCCAAGCCGACGCATCTCCAGCGAGCTCCTGGTGTGCCCAGAGCACTCAGGTCATCCCCGTGGGTGTCCTGCCCCAGAGTGGCACTTTGGGGCATGCAGGATCAGATCAGGGGCACAGGAGGGCCCCAGTAGCTGCAGCCTGCCTGTGGGTGCTGTGTCTGAGTGATGTGCTGGGTTAGAGCCCCAGGTGCAGGGATGGAGCTGGAGCAGAGCTGCTGCTCCATGACAAGGTGTCTGTCCCTCCATGGAGCATCTGCCACACGATGCCCTTGCTCTGGGGTGCTGAGGGGATGCTGACACATGGAAAAGCTGGCCAGGAGATCCCTGTGGGTGAACAAACAGTGGGGCCAGAGCAATGAAGCAGCATTATCTTCCCTGCAGCCTCTGACATGTGTCACAGGAGGGATCGTTCTCTTCGCGATGTGACTCAAATCCCATATGGACAGTGCAGGAATCTGCTGTCCTTCCCAGAGACAGGGAAGGCCTGTTTGTAAATGCCCCCAGCTCCTCCCTTCTGCAGGCAATGGAACCTCTCATCCTTATTGCATTCCCCTTCCAGATTCCCAAATCCTGGCCACACCAGCAACAGGGCTGGCCCTGCAAGGAGGCCTCACTTCAGGCACACAGCAAAGTGAGGGGCTCTTGAGGTATTTTGGTGCTCAATGACCCCTGGAACATATCCAACATGTAAAGTTCCCATCACCAGTGTTCTTTCAAACAGAAGCTGTGGTGGTGGTGCTGGAAAAGACTGGGGTGAAAAGAGGACCTTGAGAGGGCCTTGGGGTGACCCAGGAGTGTTCCCTGTTGAGATCAGGGTTCCTGGACCTCAGGAGCAGGGCTGAGTTCAGGGTCTGCCTTCCCCTGCCTGGGACACTGTAACAGCAGAGGAGCCCCAAGCACAGGCTGAGAGGCCAAATTCCCAGCACTTTAAAATTCCCCCTTGGAAGCTTTTTGGCTGCTGGAGGCCTGGGTTATTTCTGGATGCACTCGGCAGGAGTGTTTTTCTCTTGCTTCGAAGCAGGGATGAACAAAGAGCTCAGCTCTCTGCCTGCACAGAGACAGCCCCAGTGCCCTGGCAGCACCCACACCAGAGTGTGCCCTCTCCTCTCACTGCTCTCCAGGCCAGGGATGAGCTCACAAGGGTGGGGATCAACCCCTTAAACTGCTCCCTGTATGAGCCAGAGACACAGGACAGCATCCTCCTTCCTCTCCCTTTAGATCAGCGCTTTTCAGCCCAAATGTGACAGACTCCTCACAAGGGGTCTGTCCTGCTCCCTGGGCTTCCTCCTGCATCCCTGCTGGCAGCAGGTCAGAGACTTTTGGGCTGCACAAATGCTTCAGCTCCTAAGAGCGCTCTTGGGACAGAAAAACAAGGTTTCTTAAACAAGGTTTCTTAAACCACCCAGAGATGCTAAGCCTCAAAATAAGTGACAGCCAATTGTGGTGTCACCGCATTGCCCACACTGCCACAGCTGCTCTGGGCATTTTTGTCAGCTTTGCCCTCCTCCTGTTGCTTTTGTGTTTTATTCCAAGGCACCCACTCAGCCCTCACGCCTTGGGGTGGGCACAGCCTCTGCCTGGAGCCCACTCCTCCACCTCTGCCTGAGTACGAGGCTGTGACAGCCCCCAGGTCACCTCTGGGTGATTCTGCAGTGGGATTAACAGGAGAAATCCCATTTTTTTAAATGCCAGATATATTGAACAAATTGTGCTGTTACAGATTTAGGAAGGAAATACAGCCAGCACCCAGGAGGTCTGGTTCGGCAGCAATGTGGGCACCCTGCAGGCAGAAGCTGTTTGGGTTTGGAGGGTGAGGAATGGTTTTAGGGCTATGATTGCTCCTCTCAATTATCCCCCTGCTCCCAGGGAGGGGGCTGGGAAAGGCTGGCTCTACAGAAGGCTCTGATTTTTCATAGAGCTGTGCAAGAGAGCCAGGCTTGACCTGGAAGGGTTAAATTCACCCAGTTCATGCAGCAGACTGGTCCCATTCCCCTCCCCATCACCCAGCCCTGTGGTGTCCAGCTGCAGAGCAGGAGGAAGGGGTTGTAGCCCCTGCTCTGACCACCCACCAGCTGCCCTGCCTGCTCCTCCAGCCAGCTGAACAAGCTCCCAGCACTGGGGGGTCGTGGGCTTAGTGGTCCTGAGGGGCAAGGAGGGGTGAGGGAGGTGGGAAAGGCGCTGGGTGAGGGAGATGGGGATGAAAGATGAAGAGGTGACCTTAGCCCTGGCACCTGGAGTGGGGCAGGTGGCTGGGGTGAGGTGGGTGGTCTCTGGTCCTCATCAGAGAGGTCCTTTCTAAGCCTCCATGTGTGGGGAGCTGGCAGAAGTACAAACATCCCAGAGCTGGGATTTGGGACTGCCAGGATTCACTTTGGCCACAGATTTTCCTGGCCTGGCTGCAGCTCAGAGAGAAGTGATTTGGCACCTGGGGTCCCCAGCTCACCTCACACCCGGCCCTGGGCACTCCTCTCTTGGATCCAGTCCCCAGCTGAGCCACTGGGACACACCTGTAAAGATCTTTCCAGAAGGCTCAAGGCTGCTGGAGGGTCCTTGTGGTGCCATCCCAGTCAGGGCATGGTGGCAGCTCCTGGGGACAGTGGTGCCATGTGGCTGCTGGGCTGGGCAGGCTGTGCCCCTGTGCAGAGGGGCCAGCATGGCACAGGCAGCCCCAGACACCCTCGTGTCACTGCAACCACCCCATGGAGGTTTCTCCTTCAGCCTTTCCTCTCCCAGACCTTCCCAGAGGGAAGGAGAATGGGGCAGTAGGAAGAACAACCCATTTCAGACCCTAATCCCAGTGCAGACACACCTGGAGGAGAGGAGGCCATTTCTGCCACGGCTTCTCACACACAAGGACCCTTCTCCTGTAACAGCCCCGAAATCTGAACTGGGAGCCAGCACCAAGCCCCACGAGGCACCAGTAGACTCTGTCCTCATGCCCCCACTCCTCCACAGCTCCTGCCCTGCCCTCATGCTGCTCTCCATGGAAATTTGCCCTTTTTCCCCCTGACAGCAAGCCCTGCCCACGCTGGGTCTGGCTCTGCAGCGCTCCAGGCTCCCAGCATCAATCCATCTGCCAGCCTTGGTGTCACGAGTGCATCATGGAAAATGCAATCGATCCACCAAGGTGGGGACTTCATTTGAGGGCTCTAATGAGGCAGGGATTTAACCTCATCACACAAAGGTAAGTGCAGCTGCTGGGTGCCCTGGCCAGAGGGCAGCTGCTGGTCTTGTTGCCCAGCTCCTCGTGTGGGAAGGTGTCTCCAAGGTCACGTTGGTGTTAGGGAAGGGCTGGGCTGGTGTCCAGAACTGAGTCAACATCTCGTTGTGCTGGGGTGTCCAGGCTCCTGGTCCTGCCCAAAGTCACAGGGGAGTTCAGAAACCAGATGAGCTCTGAGCTGCAGCTCTCAGCATTGCTGTCTCCAGTGCTTCCCTCCATCTCCTGGCTCCTTCTTTCCCATCTCCTGGCTCCTTCCTTTCCATCTCCTGGCTCCTTCCTCCCCTCCCATCTCTTGGAAGCCTCTTAGTGCCTCAAGTTAATGTACTGTTTCAAAACAGCTTGTTCTGGCTTCACAAAAGGGTAGAAAACTCAGGGGAGAGCACTCATTAGGAGACTTCCAGCCTGCCACCAATTCACTTTACATCTCTGATGAAGTCCTTTATTCCAATTTCCTCATTAATGCACCACATTAACAGGATCACTCCTTAACTGGGGTGTATTTGCCCTCCCTTCCCTCAGGCCATGCAGCTTAGCTGCCTGGACATCTTTGGCTCTCCAGGGCCTTTGGGACACAGCCAGGACAGAACTGGATGTGCCCAGGACTAAAGCTCTGCTGTGGGATGGAGCAGAGAGCCCAAAGGCAGCCGGGAGGGCGATGGGGCAGTGAGCAGCGGCCGAGGTGCTCCTGACCAGTGAGCAGCCAGGCACAGGAGGGCAAGAAGGGAAGGGAGAGCCCTCACTGACCCATGGGCTGGGGAACACATCCTCTGTGGCCTGGGGCAGCTCTCAGTGCCACCAGCAGCTCAGTTTTACAAACATCAGGGTGATGATGACAATTCCGAGTCCTCCCCTGCGCACAGCAATGATTTTTCCAGTGTCAACCACGAGCTCACAGCATCAACCTCTGCTGTGCTGAGCCCAACAGAGCCCCGATCCCTCCTGGATTCCTGAGATACCACCACCACCCTCTGCTCCCTCCAGAAGTGTTTCCTCTCCTCAGCTGGAAGCAGGTGCAGGCTCCTGATAACTCTTCTTTGTGTCCACAAAGGAAATGGGGCGTGAGAACAGCCCTGCACAGGAGCAGGATGACAGCCCTGCTCCCACTGATCTCAGCCCGGGCTGCAGATGACTCTTCCCTGCTCTCTGCCAGGCCTGGCAAAGTGAGACACTGTGAATAGAAAACAAAGGCTTAAATGTCCCTAAGCCAGTGATCCCAGTGATGTCCCAGCACACCCTAACAATGAGGATCTCCTCCTCCTCCTCCTCCTCCTCCTCCTCCTCCTCCTCCTCCTCACAGCTGGTGGTGGCAGGACACGAGCACATGGTGGAATGACTGTCCCTGCATGCAGGACTGTTTTCAGCACACACAGAGGAGGGAATTAGATGGTGGAAGGTGTCCCTGCTCATGGCAGGGGGTTGGAATGAGATGAGCTTTAAGGTCCCTTCCAACCCAAACCACTCTGTGATTCTGTTCCTCTGGCCAGCCATGGCAAGCACTGGTATCTCTGCAGAGCTGAATTGTCCTGAGTTCTTGGTGTAACCAGCCTCAGCATTAGGTGAGGTACTGTCCTGATGGTCTCAGGAGCAGCTGGCTGGAAGCAACATCCTGAGGTTCACATGCTCTTCCCAGCTGTGTATCAGCATCTTCCTCATTCTCCCACTCCAGAATATCCAGGCAGTGAATGTGGATCCCCACAGAGAAGTGTGGTCTGACCCACATGTGAAGCAGAAAAAAACATCAAAGAACGAAAAGAAACAAGCCCAACAACAAACCAGAAAAGCTTTTGGAAACTGGGAAAGAATCACAGAGTGATGAGAAGGAGAGGCAGCTCTTCAGGCAGGCCTCAAGCCTAACAGACCCAGATCTCCTCTAAATCCTGGGCAACTTCATCCCTTCCCGCACAGGAGAAGTGGCACAAGAAGTCCACCCAAGGGAGGGAGGGTCAGGGAGGGATTTCCCCTTCCTCCCACCCATCCCCAGCAGCTGAGGATGAGGAGCAGGTCAGTGGGCTTCCCCTGGGAGCGGGGACACGCTGTGCTCTCTCCCTGCCGAGCCCACCGGCGTGCGTGCACACTCAGCAAGCAGTCAGAGCTCGGAGACACGTTCTCCCCAGCATCCTCCCTCCCTGCCTGCCTCCCTCGCCGCCTCCTGGGAGCCTGGTACGTCAGTGCCTGTGGGGGAGAGCCGGTGGGAGAGCTGGGGAGCAAACTCTGCTCTGCGGGGGCAGCTCCGCACGCTGCAGCGAGGGCCAGGCTGAGCGAGGATCTTCAACGGGATCCAGCAACTCCAGGAACCCCCAGATCCCTGCCGCGGCGCCTGGGAGCATCAATGCAGCAATTGGGAATGCCAAAGGAAGGCTGGTGGGGGGTGTGGGGAGAGGGAGAGGGATGAGGAGAGGATAAATAAGCCGGAGAAGTGAGGACCCCGGTCCTTTCTCACTGTTTGACGTGCAAATCAAATTTGCCTTTCAAAACCTCTACGTCTTGGCAGGGCTGGGAGAGACAAGGCTGAGGCAGAGCCATGGATCTGCCTCCTGCAGCCAGCCTGAAATTGTAGCCTACAGTATTACACAGTCCTGCCCACGCCCCAGCAAACCCCCCCACTCCAAACCCAGTCAGCACTGGGATTCCTCTGCAACCATGGGTTGGAAATAGGTTGCTGGGAGAGACAGATGCCAAGGGAGAAAGGTTAAACAGACATTGTGCTCCAAGGGGGGAAAAAGAAGGATCCAATTCAGCTTTGCAGTTTCTAAAACAGTCTCATGAGATCCTGAGTGAAGTGTGCGCAAGCAGTTTTGGCAAGGAGAAACAAAAGACCTGAGAGGAGCGAGAGGAAGGATGAATGAACAAAAGACAGGAAAGCTGCACATGTTTTCAGTCCCTGAAGTTCACTCATCTCTCTTTTCATGCCCAAGTCCTTTTCTTCTTGAGGCACCTTTGGGAAAGGTAGGAAACGGGGGGTGGGAGATTTTACTGCTGCTGGGTTTAGCACTGGATCCTATTAACTAAAAAGAATGGGAGCAAGGAGAAATTCCCAAGGCGAGAAAAAAAAATCCATCATTAATTGACAAGTCCCTGCGGGGCTGAAGCGGAGATGTTGAGCTGAATTCAATTACAGACCTGGTCAGAATCAGACAGGAAGATGTGGCTTCTTTCACTGTGTCAATTAAAGAAGCGACTGGGAACGATAGACTTCTCTGACCCATGACTCAAAACAAGCTTCCATCTGGCACTGCCTGATGGCCCCGTGGCTCCCACTGGGAACAGATGGGCTCATGGGCAGTGCAGGCATGCCAGAAGGCCTCCTTGCAGGCTGGGCACTCGACAAAACCAAGCCTTGTGCCCGCTGCAGAAATTGCTGTTCTCCTCAGGAAGGTGGCATCGTTAACAGTAATTAATTTGCAGCCACTGTGCTACCTGAGCAGAACCCAGCACAGCATCACTGAGCCAGCAGCTCCCTCACCAGATTTGGGGTCTCTCTTCAGCATTTCCCTTAGGGAATGGGGAGATAAGTGACCATGTGAAAAGGGAAAGGGCAGAGAAGCTTTCAGAAGGTACCTGAGCACTAAAAGCTCTGTGTCAAATCTGCATCACCCCTTTCCTGGCTGATGGAAGCAGCTCCCCTCAGACCACCTGGTGCTGCACAGCCTGAACCCTCCAGCTCTCAGTCCCTGCTACCACAGCAAAAAATATAGATGCCAGTAGAATACCACATCCTTTTCCCTTCACTGTCCTCCACTTGGGTATACCTAATTTTCAATTTTCCCTGCAGCAAGGCTCAGCTGGGCTGGGCTCTGAGAACACGGCCCAGATCAGAGATGGGGCAGAGCATGGTCACATTCCCTGAAACCTGGTCTAATGGAAGGTGTCCCTGCTCATGGCAGGGGTTAGAACCTGATGAGCTTTAAGGTCACTTCCAACCCAAGCCATTCTAGGATTCTGTGCTTGATTCCTGCTGGGCTCAGGTGGGCAGGAGTGTGTTCTTCCTTTGTAGGATCAGAAAACTTCAAAGGAACCTCCCTCTGCTCTGTCACCACTGGGAAAACTCCACATCCTCCCATTTTCAGCTAACTGCTCTCTTCAAAGGAGTAACAGTACTGTGTTCCTACTGACACCATTTTACACCTTAAAAAAATCTCTCTTTCTCCAGATTCCCCTTCAAGGGTTGAAAACATCCTTTCTTCTGCTTGTTCCTGCTACTTTCCTTCTCCTTTGAGGATGTTTATTTTATTGAACAGTCTCCTTTGCAACGCATGCAGCCTATTTCTTACCATCCTGGATCCATCGTGCCTGGCCTGATCACAGGATGCCATGGGTGGCTTCAAAGCCTTTGGGGCATCCTCACACAATCCCTCAAAAAAACCACAAAAAACCAAAAAAACAAACACAAAAAAAAAAGGTGAGAAAACTGATGCCAGAAAGGTCTGATTCCACTCTGGGAGCACAGCCCAGAATGCAGGGCTCCAAGGAATAAGCTGAATAAGGGCTGATCCTGAGCTCTCTGTGCACCAGCTGAAACCAGGAGTACCACAAAGCTATGAAGAACAAAGAGGTCCTACACAAACATCTCTGTATATTTATAGCTCTTGAATGCTCCTTTTCCCCAGGTGTTTAAGTGGCATTGCCAGCACCTGGGGAAAGAGATCCTCAAGGGATGGGCAGATTGATGGAATTATTCCTGGTCGGCTGCTAACTGGTGGAAGAGGCTGAGCAGGGGGGCTGTGCTGTTGGGAGAACTTCTCTGAGGCCTTGGGAGGGAGAAAGAAGCCAAGAACAAAGGATCTGTGCAGTGTCAGGCAGGGCCTGGAACGGGAGGAATTCCTTTTTCTCATGTTCTTGGCTTATTTACAAAGATTCCCAAAACTCCTGTAAGGAGGGAATGAGCAGGATGAGCAATGCTTCATTCCCAGCCCCAGAGCACAGACCCAGCAGCAAAGGGAGAGGTTTGTTACAGTCAACAAAACCCAGCAGTGGGTAGGGAAAGGAGATTTTCAGCAGACCCTGAGCCCAGGGGACCCTGAGGGTGTGGGGAGCACAAATTGAGGTCTGTGAATTCCTCTGAGCCCCAGCACAGGTGGTGTGGGAGGAACAGGCTGTGGCTCTAAGTCAGAGCTCTGGGAAAGAGCAGGGAGGGAAGTGTCCTGTCCTTCTGCAGGCCTTTGGGCTCATGCTCGAGTCACTTCTCCATCCAACAGAGCATCTCCATGCTCCGAGACACTTCCAGCACCCCTCCCCTTCTTCCCCTGCCTTTCTCAGCTTCCTCAGAGTCCAGAAGGTATTGACAATTCTGGAGGGGGAGGAGAAAGCAGCGTCCCCTTGGGATGGTGAGAAATGCCCTCCTGCCCCAGTGCTGAGGCTGATTCCTGAGGAGAGGCTCCACAAGTGATCAGGGGAGCTGTCAGCAGGAAAGAAAGGAGGGGAGGAAGGAGAGGGCACGTGCTGTACCCGCCAGTGCTGACTAAACCCTCAGGCTTTGTTTGCTTGGTCTCTCCAGCCCCATAAAAGTCAGATGATCCTTTTAGGCAGGAGCCTGGGGAGGAGCAGAGAGGCCTGGGATAAGTGCAGCAGCGTGAGCCATTCCCTCCTGTGCCTCCCCATCTGGGGGGCCCAAGGGAGCCATTTCAGGTCCTTTGGTCTTACAGGAATTCCTTGGTCTGGATCTCATTCTCCTGCAAATTTCTCCTTTTAGGAGCAGTTCCATAAGGCCATAAAAAAGGCTGGACTTGTGAAGGGCTCAGCCTGAAGCTGAGCAGGGACTGAAGGCAGAGAGGTTCAGTGACTCCTTCATCTCAGCCTTCCCTCCCCACAGAGACATAAGGCAGGACCAAAGGGCTCCCAAAGACGAGGAGAATTTTAGAGCACAAACACTCCCAAAGCCATTCCTCCAGCCTGGGAAGTACCACAGCAGCAGCTGGAGCAGCAATTATCCCTGTGAGGAGGAAGGGAAGGAGTGAGGAGTGCTTAGCAGGGAGGTGTAAAGGGAAATCCTACTTTACAAGGGCCCAGTCAGTCCTGCTTGTACCAAGTGACAGACCTGACAGGAACTTGTGACAAAACACAAACAGTGTCTGGTGGGTACAAAACAGCAGCAGGGACTCATTGCTCTCTGCCCCAGCAGGAATTTGGATGCTGAGAGACAGTTCCCAGGTAACACGTGGGGCTTCTTATTTGAAAACTGCTCCTTTTATTATTATCTTTCCTCCCACTGCAAAAGGCAGAGAGAAAAGAGACAGGGAGAGGGACAGTCATTTGACAAGCTGAAAACTTCTCTGAGGGGGGAAAATGAATAAGTGGGGAAAAAAAAATGAATAAGGGGAGGAAGAATAAAAGCGCAGGTGAAGAAGGAAATACAAAGTCAAAAGGCTCAGGGCTGACTCAGTGTGGTGCAGGGTTTGTGAGGAAGACTCTGCCTTTTGGAAATCAGTAATCCAAAGGGCTCTGCATGTGTGCATAAAGTTATTGACTGACTGCATTACATCCACTTATCCCCCATTAAGCAGCAGGCTTCAGCTTGATCCCCAACAGCAAGGAATTAGAGTAACTCTACCCTGCGTTTTTAGAAGGGTTTCCATCTCCCAGGAATCCAAAGTGCTTCAGCAGCCCTCCAGGGAATGCAGGACTGACATCCAGATCCTTCTGGGGTGGAGGCTGGCAGTGGGACAGGCTGCTGTGAGCAGCAGGGATGGGAGGGAACCCTGGTGCTTCTGTACAAAGCTATAGGATCTCTATTATGCAAGCAGAGTGGGAAAGGGTTGGCTTCCAAGGACACAGAATATAATTAGCCTATCTCAGAACAAGTAGTGATTCCTCCCCTGCTAAGCTGCTCTCAGTTCAGCTTCAAACAAATCATCTCTGCTCCCTGGCTGTGTCTCCACACACGAGCACCAGACAGCTCTTCACGTCTGGAGGGGACTGGAGAGGCTGTAGGTCTCCACATAGTTACTGAACATTTTCAAAGCTGACTTAGAAAGTTTTTGTTCTCTTTTCCTGCCCCCACTTCAGTTTTCCACCCCCTCAGCTGTACTGATGCAACTGCTTGTGGATCTATGGGGAAATGAGACCACAGAAATTAATTTTTTTTTAATTGTTTTTTTTTTAAATACGTATTCACTTGCATCACTTCAGCAGAGCAGCCCCAACCTCAGAGCAACACACACAAAGTTTGGTGAAGAGGTGGAAAGAAGCTCCTGGCGGGGGGAGGAGGAAAGCAAAGGAGCCTCAGGTGCCTCCATCAGCTCCTGCCATCCTGAGGTGCTCTGCTCTGGGGCCAGCACGGCCACACACAGCCCTGTGACCCTGCAGCTCTGCCCAGGCAGCTCCATGCAGGGGTCCCTGCAGCTGGCACGGGGGCACGCTCACACCTCCCTTGTTCCAAAGATGCCTCCTTGCTCTGTGTCTCTGGCCTCGCTGCCGTGCCCCCAGCCGATTCCCCACGTGGCAAAGCTGCTTTGTCACAGATGCCACTGGAACTGCTGCTTCTCCTGGAGCCGAAGAGGAACCGGGACGCTCCGAAGGAGGAGGAAAGTGCAGCTCCCCCTCCGAGGGAAACAGAGACAAGTGAAAGGTTTCCAGGTCATCCCAGACTTCTAGGGCAGAACTGGGGAAAGATCCTGAAGGAAGAGATGAAATCAGGGTGTTTAACCCCTGCCATGACAGCAGCCATGGGGGGCCCAGCACCTGTGGGGTTGGGAGCTGGGAGAGTTCACTTTGCTACAACAGAGAGCAGTGGTCCTCAACTCCTCTGCCTCTGCACCACTTCCAAAAGTCCTCCAGATGGGAGCTGGGGATGGTTATGTTTGTTGCCTTGCAAACAGCAATGTCCCCATGCAAAGTGGTCAAACAGGGAGCTGTCAAACTTCCCTTTACCCCCTCTGCACCCTCCAGACAGTGCATGAGAGGCACCTTGTTTATGGGCTTGACACTGGGTATGACTTAACCAGCTTTGACAGGGGTGATCCTATTTATAGGAGGAGCTCCTAATGCCTCTCATTCAATGTCATGTTTGGGAAAAAGTGAGAAATGAAACAGAAATGACCCCTGAGTTTCTACTTTCAGTAATGGAAATTTCAGCTGCTGACCTGGGCAGGTTGGGCAGCACTGAGCCAGTTTACTCAAGGTCACTGAGAAGTTCACATCACAGTCCAATTTCCCCTATTTGAATGTCCTTCCTGGCTTGGCTTGGCACTCCTGACGCATTTTCAAGTCTGGATCCCTCTCATTTTGGAGCCTTCCAGAAATTCAACTGCAACTCAGCCCATTCCATAAGGATGGGGGATGTGAGGAGCTGAATGAGAGGTGTTGCTTCCTAGATTGCCACTCAGGAGTTGCACAAATGCTTTGCTAAAGCACCCCTGATCACAGGTCAAGCACAGGAACAACCAACCAAACACCTTTATTGCTCCTTACACACCAAAGGCTTCAGCAGAGGTCAGATCTCATCAGGGCTGCAGCTCCTCCCAAGGTTCAGGCTGGAGATCAGGAAAAGGTTCTTTCCCAGAGGGTCTTTTAGCACTGCCCAGGCTCCCCAGAGAATGGTCACAGCCCCAAGGCTGCCCGAGCTCCAGGAGTGTTTGGCCAATGCTCTCAGGGACAGGGTGGGATTGTTGGAGTGTCTGTGCAGGGCCAGGAATTGGACTGATGATCCTGGTGAGTCTCTTCCAACTCAGGATATTCTATGATTCTACAAAAACTCTTTTTTTTTTAACCCCTGTAAATTTTCCTAGCATCTCAAAGGATGGCTGGCCATGCATTTGGCCCTTCTGAAGCCCTCTGGTCAGCCCCTCCTCAGAGGGAGCATCCAGAGGTGCAGTGCTGTGTGCTGAGCCGTGCCAGGAGACAGCGTGTGTGCGAGGCATCCTGAGCTCCACCATGACTCAGAGCCAGTCGCCTTTTTCCCTGCAGTGCAATTGTACCAGGCCCTGACAGCATCAGCTGGCTTCTATCACTGCTCCACATCAGAGCTGTCAGTCCTGAAGACAATGGAAGGTGTGTGGAGGGGGAGGAATTGAGCATCTCTGCGCTCTGTTGGCTTCCCAGAGTGATGCCAAAGTGGCGAGCAAAGAGGTTTTGATGAGCAGCAGCAGCAGCAGAGTGTTTGATTAGCAGCCTGCTGCTGCAAGAGGCTCAGCGAGGACGTCAGTGACTGTGGCAGCACTGAAACAAAGGAGCGACACTTCTGGAGCTTCCTCCACTGCTGTTCTGTGGGGAAGAGCTCGGCTGGTGGTGATGAGAGCTCTGGAGGGCACACAGCCACTGGATGGTTCATCCATGCTCACAGCTCTGTGGATGGAGGGCATCTGCCTTCAGATCTACTGGCTCCAGTGGGGTCTGCAGAGGATTTGAGTCATTTCCTCAGTGCAACTCATCTTGCCCACGTGTGACTTCTCAAACTCACCTGTTGCTGTGGCAGTGACAACGACAGAGAAGGAAGAGACTCGAGAAGCAAAGTCTGGGGGCATTAGGTGAACAAACAAAAGCCTCAAGCGAACAAAAAGATCAGATCTCGCCAAGTCCTCTGCCAAGGAGGAGGGAGGGGGGCGTTTGTGCCTCCTTCAGGGTGTCTCCTGTGGCCCAGGTTTGCAGGGAAGATCACCCACCAGGGTTCTCAAGCCGCCCCTGTCCCGTGCCTCTCTCCCTCGCGCTCGGGGGCCGCTTCCTGCGAACGCCCACGGAGAGATTCGCGCTCTCCCTGCACGTCCCCGGTGAGATGGGATGGAAAAGCTGACAGCAGCAGTGCCCAGGTCTGTTTGCCTGTCAGCTCTGCCTTGTTTCGTTCCTTCTCAGCAGACTTGCACCTGCCTGCTGTCCTCGTCTTGCACTTATGCACCAAAGTCCCCCAGCACAGAAATCAGCTTTTTATTCTGCTTCTGAAGCACAGAACACAAGGGCTTTGATGCCATCTAGATATTATGTTTATCCTAAAACCAGGGCTAAGGGAAGTTGTTATATTGATTATTTTCCAGACTCAAAGGTTAGGTTCAAAGCAGGGTAAGTGATTTGGGAAAGGTCTCGGTAAATCTGTGAACCCTGTCAGAACAGGGTCTGTTTCTCTCAAAACTCAATCCAAAACCTGAAGCAGAAGTTCACCCTTCCCTTCAGGATGGACTTAAGACTGATTCCTAAAGTGCTGAGGCATTATGTAAAATAAATTAGCTTGGTCTGTGCAGGCCCAAGCACAATGGGTTTCTAAATTAAGCTCTTGTAAATGGAAATGGTAAGACAGGTGTGAGAGAAGATACCTACAGGCTGGAAAGCTTAATCAGAAATGAAAGTTGCTGAATGGACCAGCCAGTGATTTCAGCGAGTATTATGTGGCGTTGTGCAAAACAGCAACAAAATGGCCATTGTTTTATTGATCCCACACAACCTGCTCTGCCCGTGCTATTGATGCACTCAGGCACTGTGTCACCGTGCCCCTGAGAGCTGCTGCAGTGACAGAAGTCACCTCCTGTCCCTGGGCTCTGCATGGCCCCAGCCTGTGAGTTTCCATCCAGCCCCCACAGGTGAAATGCCCTGTGATGACCAGCTGGCATTTCATCTCCACAGTATTCCTCTGGAAGTGACACAAGGGGAAAAGAACACATTCAGCACCAGAACAAAAGCTACAAAATAAGCAGAAAGGCAGGAAGTTTAAAAATTAATCAGAGCTCAAAGTGCTGTTAAATTTTTCCTCCCCTTGCCCTTCTGGACACACAGCCATCACCAAATATTAAAACTGATTGACTGACCAGGTCAGGGCAGAGCAGATGTGATAATGGGAAAAAAGGGAATGACTTCAAACTGCCAGAGGGCAGGGTTAGATGGGATATTGTGAAGAAATTATTCCCTGTGAGGGTGGTGAGGCCTTGGCACAGTTTGGCCAGAGAGGCTGTGGCTGCCCCATCCCTGGAAGTGCCCAAGGCCAGCCTGGACAGTGTTGGAGCCACCTGGTTCAGTGGGAGGTGTACCTGCCTGTGGAAGGGAGGTTGGAACAGGATGATCTTTAAGGTTCCTTCAACAAAAGCCATTTTAGGATTCAGAACATTGTGTTAGACTCTCCTGGAAAACAATTTACAGATCTCTTCCTCCACCCCCTTTCCTCTGTAGCTCATTCCTGTTCCTTTGCTATGAAAAGTTTGGTTGTCTTCTCCTTTTTCTGTCTGAGTCTTTCCATGGCAGTTAGCTGCCATGGTGATAGAAGTTAGAGAAATTAGTAAGAAGAAGAGTCATAATTAACAATTGACTGACAGTCCCATCTGACCTGAGACAGTAGCTGAAAGCTGCCTCCCACTTCAATCTGCTTGCCACGAAACAGCCAGGAACAGGCAGATCCACTAGCCAAGGTGGTCTGGCTGCTGGCTCCATTCCTGCAGGGGCTGCCCTCAGTGGGTTTGGTGCTCAGAGCCTCGGTGAGGATGTGTCACCATTGCCCTCTTCTGGATCCACAGCCAAGCCTGCTCCAAAGATGGGAGATGTCAGCGTCCAGTGATGGCAACACGTGGTGACCCCAAGGGAGCTGTTCCACAGGGGGCCACTGGGACCTCGTGCAGGTGCTTTGCACTGTTTCACCCCAAGAGCTTCAAGTTCTTTGTGTTTCTCCTTCCATAATGGTAGGAGAAACCTCCCTCCTTCCCTACACTGCAGGGCAGGTTTACAGCAGATGGTGGCTTCAAAGGGAAGGAGATATTAGAAAACAAATTAACGCTAAATATATGACTAATTCAGGATCTTTGTGAGTGTGTACCACTGTGAAAGGTGGGTGGTTCAAAACCTCCCAGGAAGAGGGGGGGATCTCAGGTTCAAAAGGAAGGAGATGTGGTTAAGCTAAGGAACTCCTTGCCACAGGATGCTGAAAAGGCTAAAAATATATGTGAACTTAAGAACCTGGGAAAGTTTGTGGAAGAGAAATTCAGTGAGGCTTACTAATTACACAGAACTTCTAGCCATTTATATAAGTTATATTTCTACATTAAATACATATTTATGGAAGAAAAGGCTTCCTAGTCTATTCAAGGTACCTTCTTTTGGGATCAGAGGACATGATCCTGAATCAGCCCTCTGCTGACCCAGTATAACTCACTCCTGTTTGTATGAATATGGAAAAGCAGGGGTCAGGTCCTCAGCTGCTCCCTCAAGGTTTTATTCAGCTTGAGGCAGGTGAAGACTCAGTAATTGCTCAGTAACACACTTGGGGCCTGGCCCACCATGGAGCCCTTGAGATCTGGTGTTTTTGTAATGCACAAAATTATGCAGAAACCTCACTGTTTTGTACAGGGAGGAAAATTAGCTCAACTCAACAAGGCACATTACTGATGGACTGAGCGAGGCAATTTTTCACACTCAGCTGGAAAGAATTTCTGCACTTGTCTGTCTGCTGGAGATCGTGCAATATGGTAACACAGAGAACCAAACCTGACACTGGAAATTATGGGGCTGTTGTCAGCATCCAAGCACTGAAAATAGGCAGGAAATAGGAATCTGGTGATGAGTTTCAACAGCTTGACCCGGCTCTGTAATGGACTTTAGAGTCAAGAGCAGGTTGATGACAGTTGTTAATCCCTTCTAGCACAACCCTCCCTCACAGCTCTGCCTGTGCTCCCTGCTGTTAAATAATGTATCTCCCAAACAGGGAAAAAATAGGAGCAGGCATCTCCTGTTTCACCTGGCATGGGGGAAAGGAAAGATGGGGGAATGATTGTCCCTGACAGCAGGGAGAGTGATGGATCAGCGAGACAGGGGAGGTGCCTGGCACATGGAAGGAGAATGGTGGGTCCAGGGTGAAGGACAGAATACAGGGGACATATATCCCTGAGCCAAGGATTTAGGGGGAAATTGGCACACACACCTCTTGAGTCAAGGGTGGATCAGTGAGGCAGAGTGGGATGCAGGCTGGGATTGTCCAGAAAAGTAAGAATGGAAAGCAAAGGGCTCCTAGTCCAGTGCAGTCGGTCCCAGCACAAGCTCTAAGTGTGAACAGTGTGACAGGAGGGACAAACCCACAGCTGAGGTGTCTCAACATTGTCTCCAGTGGGTTTCTGCCAAATGAAGATCCCAGCATTGAACTGCAGAGGTCTGGAGAGGAACCTGTGAGACAGAAGTGTCCAAGGGTGATAAATGGGACACAGAACATGCAGCACACAACATGAATGAAAGAAGCTCCTCAGGCCCTGGGTGACAGAGTGCCTAGAAGAGAGATCAGGGACTAAAAGTCAGGACTCCTGACCCACGATTAAACTTTGGCACACGTTAACTTACACTGGACAAAAGACACACTCTGCCCCAGTTCCCTGCTTTCCAGCAAGTGTAAGAGTCATTGTCTGCCCTAGAAAGAGAGCATTCTCCATTCATGCTTGGAAGGCTCCTGGAGAGCAGAAGCTGTGCAAGTGCAGAGCATTATCTCCTCAGCATGCTGCAAGAACATGCCAGCAACATTCAACCTCCCCTCAAATCCAGTGGCAGGTCACAGCGATTGGCGGGTCTCGCATGTGTGTGACTGTGAGTCACCCAGGATTACTGATCTTCATATTAATCTATTGTTGTAAATGACTTGGAGCTGCCTACAGACAATCCTTCAAAGTATGGAACAATGGAGAACCTGCACATCTGAATAAAGCCTCCTCTGCATGGCAACTTATTGCCATCGTAACCAGCATAAACAAGAGCAATTAAGACAATTTCAGAGCATCACCTCCTCCCTCTGGGGTCTTAATGAGAGCACGCTCAGAAGGGGGCTGGAGCAGAAGCAGCAAGGGCTGGGAGTTAACTTGTGCAGGAAAAGAAGGGCAGGGAGAGCGCTGGATCCAGGGGATTGCTCCTCTCCACTCCATAGGGTAACACAAAGGGCAAGCAGGGGGAGAGATTCAATCAGCTCTGGGGCAGATAGCAAAGGCTCTGAGAATCAGAGATTTTCTGCTGTCTAACCCTCACACCAGCTGTCTCTGCAGCTTTGCAGATTTTGCTGACATATCCAGGTGACCAGAAGTAGCCAGAAGGGGTGAGAAAAACACAGGCACCACACAGAGGGATAACAGGGTTCTGAGCCATAGTTCTGGTAGACTCGGGATTGGACTGATGACCTTCCAGGAGCAAGGTGCTCAGGAAGAAGCTCTTCAAAAGATGATGATTATCCATCCCAGAAAATAAACACAAGCCTCCACATGGTGCTGTTGGATTAGTGTATGGGTTGCACATGCTCCATAAATCTTTGCTATATGCTACTGATCTACAAGCACTCAGACAACTGAGAAGCTGTTTGTGGGTGGCTGTGCAGTGAGGAGAGGTGGAAAACTGGGAATTTCTCCTTTGAGGAATCTGTCAGGAGATGAGAGGGACTGACCTCTACAAATACTCCAGGGAAGGAAGGGAGACAGCTTCTATCAGCTTGGTGATGGCACCTCTTTCTTTGGAAATCTGGCCCCTTGCAATGGAAGGGGCTCTGGAGCAGAAAGCTTTTGTGAAGGTTTTCATAGGATTGAAGGAACTACATGATTTTCAACTGACTCTTTTCCAATTTAAGGCAGAAGTCAAAAACGTGGTTCCTGCACTGTCACAGTGTATAAATAGCCTGATGGAAGCATAACAGCAGCTCAGTTTGGTATGTATCATGCACTCAAATAATTTTATAAAAAATCCCACAGAATTCTATCCAGTTCCTCCTGCAAGAAGCTCACCAGCTTCTGTTTAATGTGTGTGCAATGACAGTTACCCGTACTTCAGGTGGATCACAAAACTCACCCTGGAACCAAAATGGTTCTTTCCATTCTCTGCAGAGACAATTTTTTCCTTTTAACTTGAAATTTGCTATCATAGATTTGATTGTCTGTTTAAAAAAAAAATGAAGAAAAGTGGCACATTAACTTGCAAAGAGAAGAAAGGAGCTAAATCTGAGACCTCTTATCTCAATCTTCCCAATGCCTAAGTGCTGGATAATTGGAATTGCTGTCTGAGCCATAAAATGCAGTTTTGCTCAGATGTTCCTAACCCCAGAGAGTCTTCTGCCTTCTACTTCTCCTTCAGAAGCACCCTGGTTCTAAGATCTCAGGAGATATGTGAAATCTGACCTTCAGTGGAGAAAGATCCTACTTAAACTTCCTAGAAGCCAGCCAGCATGAGATAAGTGCTTTGCAAAATGAGCAATCCACTTTTTTTTGGAGTCAGGAGTTTTTTGGAAGGACAGGGTCACTCAGCCAACCACATGGACCAGCTTACCCTCAGCTAAGAATGTTCACAACCCTCCCAGCCAAAGCACTTCTTATCACCAGGTAGGTTTTTAGGAGGGAAATATCTGGGAAATAGTCACCTTTAGGAAATTGGGTCTAACTGCTGTACTCATTGCCTTGTGCTTATTCCATGAGTGTGCAGAGCTGGAGTCCACCTGAAAAACATAGATGAGTCTATAAAGAGAAATAACTATTAGTAGTTGCTGATATTCAAGACAAGACAGCTTTCCCCATGGATTTCTTGTTTGGGTACTGCCTGGAGGGCAACTAGTGAGGACTCAGCAATTCTGAACACCAGCTTACGTATTTAGGAACGTCATGTCAAATGCATCTTAAAATACAGGGAAAGAAAAGGCCATTTGACAGAGAAAAATGGGGAGATATAAACAGCTGGATCTGTTCTCTGTCACTGACTCACCAAGGGACATGGAGCAAATCACTTTATTTTTCCATTATTCAAATACCCCCTTGCAAAATGAGGCCAACAGCAAAGCAGGTCCAGCACTTCCCATAGCGCTCAGGTTTGTACCTGGTGGGGTATGTGTGTGTCAGCTGGGGAGCACCAGAGTTTTCGGTTCACAAGGAAGGTCTGTAGAGAGACATCAGTGTTTGTTACTCCATGCTTTATAACGTTCTGTCATCTGGAAGGGCAGAGCAGAATCGTTATCGTTCAGATGATGACCACTGCGTCCCTTATGAAGAAGAAATTAAAAATAGGAAGTGGTTATAATTATCACTTTGGACACCATTCCAGTGGCATCATTCTCAACACAGTGCTGGGATTATAAAGTAATAGCTGAGGGAATGTCAATTTACAATTCCTTTTTTCAGTGCAGCAGAGTGTGAGCCAGTCCGATCCCTGCTATCTCCTTCCCCGACATCCAGCCGTGCATTTCCCAGCACTGCTCGTTCGGCTTTCTGAGGTCCATTGTAACATTAACAAAGGCAGCCCAGTGATATTGTTACATCCAAATGATGGGCAGAGACAGGGAAAAAACTCCCAGTACCCCTAGAAATGAAAACAATAATCTTGTTCCATTCCAAATGGGAAGAGAATTTCCCAGATAAAGATTTACCTGTCTCCTGCTCTAAGGCAAAGTGCTGTTGCCCGTCCCAAGCTCACTGGCTTTGCTCAAGGAAGTGAGAACCTGCCTTTGGAAACTGCTAACCTTTTCCTGCATGGGAAACCAAAGGAAAGCACTTTGTTTGGGAAAGGCTTGCGCTGGGATTCATAATAAGCCATCATTGACGTGACAGACCTTGTTGTTGACTTGGAGCCAAATCTTGAGGTCCTTGCCTGAAGGATCAGAAGGATTTGACCCCAGGACTGTTATTAGCCTTGACATCACCAGCTCCTGACATGGGATAGTTTTCCAGTGAACTTGCTTGAGAATGTTTAGAAATGTCAAGTGGCCAAGCCACGAGGACACAAGAACGAGAAGGTATCAAATTCGCCCAATTGAACGGGAGAATTTCAGTCCTCCCCCTGCTCCCGCTGGCGATGGCAGCGCTGCTGACAACGTATGTCAGGGTCACACTGCCTTATCAGGCCCCTCTCAGCCCAGCACCCTTCATCAGCACAATCCACGTGTGCCATCCCAGCCAAGCGAGAGCAATGGGATCCCAATGTAAGCTCTGAGACCCGTGAGAGAACTTTTCCAGCACTAATTGTGTTGTGGTGGACAGAGCTTGTACCAAACAGTTTACACAGAGGATGGACACTGTGTGAGCTGGACAGGAGCCTAAAAGTTCTGGTTGTGGTGTGGTAGCATTTTGCCAAAGGGTTCCTGGTGTCACATCACACTGAGAGCTTTGAGGGTGGAGAAGGAGAGGGGCAGAGGAGACTGAAGAAGCCACAGAGCTGTGGGCACTGATGAGCTTGTGAAGTGCAGCGACTCACACATTTACTTTTACTCCATATAGGCCAGAAGTCCATGCTGAACTCCAGCAGAGGAAAGGCTGTGTGTTAGGTAAAACTTCTATCCAAACTTTCTCCATGCAGGGAATGGCTACAGCACTCACTTCAAGACTTGCAGAGTAGCTCTGCTCACCATGATTTAAACCAAACTGCTCAACAGCCTTTGCCTTTCCCCATTGTCTTCCCTGTGTTCAGTGCTGCCAGCTTTCCTTGGACACATCCACAGCACAGTAAATCTTCCTCCTCTGCTTCTCAACTCAAGCCACCGTTCTGGTTGCTGAAATTAGTCAAGGTCTAACAGGATCTACTATTCCATTCACGCCTCCAGAAGATTTGTGCCATCCAGATGCCCTTACTAAGTGAAACTCCCATTGTTTCATACAGCTAAAATCAGTTCCACTAACAAAAATGATAAGGTGTCAGAATCCATATTGATCATATATCCACCCATCTCTCTTGCCATCTCTCAGCAATTTCCGCAATCCTTGAGAGCATCACTTGTTAGTGCGCTGCAGGAACTCATCCAAAATGCTTTAAGATCCCTAAATTAATCATGGAGGATTCACCTTCCCTTCCATCAGGGAAAACAAAAGCTTGAAATTCAAGGGGAGGGCTGGAATCTCCCCAGCTGATTGGCTGGAGGATGCCTTCTCGCCCACACGTCCCACTCAGTAACATTTCCAAATATTTTTGAGCAAGCTGAAAACAATTGTGTTGGAGGGGCAGGGGGGCTGCTAATACCCTATCGGTTTCACATTCCTAGGAGAGTTCCCAGCCCACCAATCTGCCATCCTATATCAGGCAATGAGCCCTCAGCTGGAAACTCTACCCTGGCTCTACCTATTGTCCAATGTTTTCCTTCCTGCCAGATGATTGGAATTGCACCAGTTGTTAATTTTACACCTGCTGTTTGTGAATATCCCAGAGTGACCTTTCCGACAACAGCCACCCCGGGGGATTTCTTGGTGGAGAGATGCACACACATGCATGCAGGAGCAGATAGAAAGGGAACAGGAAGGGGCCTCCTGATGAATGATGAGGGATTAAAATAGCTCTTGCTGGGGCCATAGTGGGATATTGGACAGCAGGAATGATGAAGCGGATGTTTAAAACATAGCGAAGTGTCAATCTAAGCACAGAGGGCAAAATAGTGTTAGCAGATCCCTTCCTCTTTCCAGCTCTTTCCTTGTGCCCAGCTGGCTGAGCAATGCAATTCCCAGAACCTCTTACAAAACAAGAATGGCTCCCTGAGACTCTGAAGCCAAGGTCTGGAGAGTCTGAAAACCCTTTTATTTGGGAATCTGAAAGGAATATCTGCCCTGTGGCCCCATTAATCACTTCTTACCTCGATGTAACTGACCCTAATGCCAGCTCTGGAAGGTATCAATCACCCCAGAAGGGATGTGTCAGTACAGCATGGACAGGAAAAGCCATTGGCTTCTCATTCCTGAATTCTAGCTGGCCTGAGGAAGTCACAGGTGCTCAGATATCACTGTGACCAGTTTTAATACTCAGATTAGGTTAAACAGGTCTAGCCCACTTTGGAGTAGATTAAGAGCACTCTGGTTATTAAAAATTATTTGTGGTGCCAGAGATGGATCAGAGGAGAAACTGTCCATGGGCTGTAGCCACACAACCTCGACATTTCCTACAGCAAGCTGGTACTTGGCTGTAGAAAGTGGAGTGGTATACAAATAGGAGCAGGAGATGGCAAATTTTCCTCTGAAAAAAGACTGAATATTGGATAAATAACACAGTGGTGGATGTCTGCTGAGTGGTAGCAGATGTTCAGGGACAGACAAGCCTGACCCTTGTGGAGGAGAAATCACTGATGTGGATATCAACAGAATTCTGTGTGTACAGTGCTCAGTCGCAGGCATCCATCCCCCTGGTACCGCAGTGTGCCAAGCAATCCCTCTCCCAGAGATCTCAGCTCAGGATAATGCACCCTGTTCCTGGAGAATGGCTCTGGCTTGGGAACAATTCCGTTCAGAGATATGAGGCAAATCTTGTGTCCATTCTCTAATCTTGCCAAGCACAAATCAAATGGAAAAAAGCCTTCTCAGATCTGAACCTCGGGTCCAAATCAAGCTGTTCTCAACTCCTGTAATTTCTCACTAGAGGATGAGGGGACCCCATGCTGTTCTAGAGGCTCCCTTGCAAGTGAGGCTCTCCCCACATCTCAGCTAATGAATATCCCAGTGTATCTTGAGCAAAATGGGAGCTCCAAGGGTTGGCCACTTCCCAGTTTTGAAGAACAACATTCTGACAATCTAAACTCCTGCTTTAACCCCAAAAGACATTCCTCACATCTTCTTCTGATCAAGTGAAGAAGACAGAGCCATTTCTGCAGAGAACCTGTCTAAAAATGCCAGGGGAATAATGTCAACACACCTCTAAAAGAAAGGATGTCCCTAATGCATCATTTTGCTACGGTATTCTTGTGAGTCCTTCTTCTGAGACTTTCAGGCCACCAAGCCACTACTTTCTAAATATTGTTGGTCAAAAATTCACTCAAATGAATGGACAGCTGCAGACAGGACGACATGCTTTGGGCATCATTGGAAAGGGTCTGTGTGTCAGGTATCTCGAAACTCCTGGCAATCAGGGGAACAATACTTGTAATCTCCAAAAAAAGAATTCCTTAGCTGAGTGAAACCCATGGTGGAGGAACAAGGATGGCAGATGAGCTTCTCTCTGCAGCCTCATCAACATATTAACGGCCATCTGCATCTCTGGATTCAGCTCTGTCCTTGGCCAACTCAGTTTAGAAAAGGTTTTGTTTTTCTTGGGCTGGTTTTGTTTACAGCTGCTTGACTGAGGCAGAGAGGTCACCAGCAGCTGAGTGCAACCCAGGCTCTCCCAAGTGTATGTTCTCCAGTGAAACATCTGGTTACAAGGCAAGGTCAAACGGGCCTGAAATGGGAGAGGGCCACAGATTCTGCCCGCTGAAGCCAGCTGGGAAAAGAACAGGCTTTTCTGGGTATGTTGGAGGATTTGGCTGGGAAAAGAAAGGAGAAAAAGAAACATACTGCAGAAAAGCTGAGGATCAAGAGGCTGGTTCTTTCATCAGTTAAAAATCAAGACCACCCTAGTTGTCACACGAATTGCTGAGTCTTATTTAGCAGGAATTCTAGTTGCTCCCAAACAGACAGAAGGTCTCTTCAAATCCTTCATTTATACATAGTACCAGTGCATGTATATGAATACCTCTATTCCCCATTATCCTGGGATTGCCTCAAATACACATCTCAGACCTTCTCACTCTGTTCTTTCTGATTTTCACTGCTCACAAGGCACTGGAGCCAGAAGGATGAAGACAGATCCAACTTGCAGCACATTGCAAACCTTGATTTCCTGAGTTCCTTGGGACAAGGACCACCCAGCTGCTCAGTGTTTGTCCAGCACCTGCACCACTGGTGCCCAAGCCAGTGTCTGGATGCAATAATGACACAAATAACAACATTGTTCAGGACCGATGTGAGAGCTCCTGCAAACCAAAGAAACCATTCAGGAAGCCCAAAGAATAAATCCTTCCATGCAGCCCGTGGGAATACTAGCAGCAAATATTTAGGGTTTCTTTGTTTTTAAAGCAAGGCTTGTTCCTCTGAACAAGAATCAGAGAAAAAAACCCCAAGTGAATTGGATGAACCAAGCTCACAGAACACCAAGAGAGGAAGCTCATCATGCAGACACAGTGGGAGGTGTTTGGTGAACCAGGATTGATTCATGGACAAGCAAAAAACAGCGGAAAACACTAAATTCACATTATGGTGTTTATGTAGCATGAGCTGACCAGCCTTAATAACACTAATGCTTAGTACATGATTTCAGAGAGAAAAAAGTGAAGAATAATTGTCTGAGCACGGCACCAAGCACTGTTTCTAAGCCGTGATACTTCCTTCTTCTGGACTTTCACTAAATATCCTGACCTGTTTGTGCTTGAGCATCCTTCTCTAAAAGGATAAGGACAACAGCAGTCACTCACCTACTTTGGTGGGTAATGAATGACTCAGATAGCTCTTACTGACCTCTTGAAGTCCTGCACACAATACCCGATGTGTCATGCAGCACCTCACAGCAGCCAGAAAGCTGTCACCTCCTAATGGGCCTGCCTTGCCAGCGTGATGGGCAGGGCAAAGCCTGCACAAGGTCCTTTGGCACCTCTGTCCAAGCTGGGAATGGTTTGCAGAAGGATCCACTGTCCCATGGAAGGGGTAGAGAGTTGGGGAACAGCTTGAGCAGGGTGTGTGCTGCCATTCCATCGGGCCCTGCTGGAATCCGGACATTGCGGGCAGAGGGATCTTTTGAGGCTCAGCACATCAGCTGCTGCCTTCATGCACCAGAAATAAAGGACTCCAAATCCAAACCTGGAAGCCAACCAAAATACCAGAAGATCGTTGTGCTTCTCATGTGCCTAATCTGATGCCTAATTTGCATGCAACGCTTGAGTATCTTAATCCCAGCTTTCCAGAGGATGCTGTCCCATCCCTGATCCCATCAACAGATGGACTCCATCTGCCCAAATGAAAGCTACAGTTTCACCCTGCTCAGATTTTCCCACCAAACTGCTGGATGCAGCTGTTACCCAGGCCCCTGCCTTATGCAGCCCTTGGTCTGAATGCAGAGGTTTTCCTTCAGAAGATTGTTACCATTTCAGTCACCCTTCAGGCTGCCTGGGCATGAGAGAGATCTGTGCTCCAATAAACTCCACCAGAACTTCCCAGCACACAGCACTGGCTGGAATCTGCCTGGCTTGGAGCACAGATCCAGTGTAAAACTCCACACAGAGCAGCCAGTTACTCAAAACAGTCTATACAAGGCACATCTGGAGTGGGACTCAGCTGACACATATCTGGGAGTGCAAAAGCAGCCACTGCTTGCTTGAACGCAAACATCACCTTTAAAAACTTCCTTAAAATCCTTCTAAAAGCCAACCACGTGATTTTGGCAACTTCATGCACCCCTCATGCTGTAGGTAATATTCAGTGAAAAG
This sequence comes from Agelaius tricolor, assembly GCF_023055355.1. NCBI lineage: Eukaryota > Metazoa > Chordata > Aves > Passeriformes > Icteridae > Agelaius > Agelaius tricolor. The sequence continues at coordinate 3,082,615 of NW_027269279.1, forward strand.
ACATGTTTGCTCTGACCCTCTGGTATCTGCAAATACTGAAGGGATAAAATGGAACCCGGTCCCTTGCTTTCCCCAGAAAAGGGAAAACCTCAGACATAAGTGAGGCCCTGGCACAGGCTGCCCAGAGAATCTGTGGCTGCTCCATCCCTGGAAATGTTCAAGATCAGGTTGGACAGGGCTTGGAGCACCCTGGGATAGTAGAAGGTGTCCAAGGCAGGGATTGGAACAAGATGAACTTTAAGGTACCTTCCAGTCCACACCATTCCATGATTCTATCATTCTGTATTTCATTCCCCAAATAACAAGCAATAACAAGAACACAAAGTCACATCCCACATCCTTATTCCTGTCTCCCAAACCTAAGGCAGGGGCATTATGAATAGGTGCGTTTGCAAACCCACAGAATTAGATTTGCTAGGACACACTGAAGAGTTAAAAGAGTTAAAACACCAACTGGGAGTGCTAAGTAAGCACATGTGGGAAGATGCTGTAGAAACTGGGCTTGAGAAGCCACACAGTTAAATGTTGATTCATCCTCACCCCTTTCCTTCTCTTCTGTCATTTCTCTCATAATGGGAGTCTCTCTAGAAAAACCTCATTGTGTATTTCGTGATGAAAACCGTGATGAAAACCTTCCTGCTGCCCACCCCAAACCCAATGCTTTATGAGCAGAGCTTTGTCATAAGGTAAAGGGTCAAATAGTTCCCCTCTCCCTTCACTCATTTACCCCATGGTAGGTAAATTTGGGTCATTCCCAACCTCTAAAGGGCACAAGGGTTCCTTTGGCTATTGAGGCTGTACCAAATTAGCAGTAAAGTTTTTTGAGGCCTCCCCTCTCTCTGCTGCCAGGAGGGAGGGAACCACACTGAGAAACTGTCTGGGACTTGGGCACTTCCCTTCCTTTTTCTTTCAGAAATGTTTTGATTAAACCAGTAAAACCATTCATTCTCTCTATCACTCCTTAACTTTATTTTTGTTACTTCTAGACAGCTCGGAACACCCTTTCCTAGGTAACGTTCACTAAATCTGTCTCAGAAGCCAAACCTGCTGCCTCCCTGCACCCAAGTGACAGAGACACTCCCCTGCAGTCGGATCTGGCATCACCTGGGGAGCACCAAAGAACCCACCCAGCTCCATTTCTCTGGCCCTGGTTCTGGGAGGTGCCATCCTCCAGCTGGCAATGATCCCTGCCTCACTCCCCATGGCTCTCAGTCTGGAGGTGCCATCCCTGAGCCCCTGAGCTGAGGGGACAGGGAATGCTGTGGGGCAGCTCTGTGGCCTCCCCACAGCAGTGGTTTAAGGGTGCTGACTGAAAGCATCCGCTGTGGCTGGGCAGCCATCCAAGCACGCCGGATCCAAGCTCAGTTGTGCTTCCACAGGGATCACACTCCCGGATCTCCAACCCTTGACTGCAGCGGGCAAAATCCTAAAGCAGGGAAACTGCCCTTAAAGCTTGTTCCCTTTCTAGTTGTTCACAGCAGGGATAAGTAAGGCCTCATCTATAATCACCTAAAACCATCACATGATTCCTGCTCTGGCAGTACAACAGCTGAGCACGCTGCAGGATACACAGCAACACACATTGGAGATGCACCATTACACATTCCCCAGTGCAAGCCCTGTTGAAATGCTGCCATCAAATTATTTCAACTGATCAAATCAGGAAAAAAATAGAATATTAAAGCCCCAGATAACAAATTAATAAGAATAAAAGCATGTAGGTGAGAATTAAGAAGGCATTAACATTCTGATGGCATCTGCTGCCTAAATTAAACTACAGGGAAAAAAAAAAAAAAGAGTTCAGCTGACGCTCAGGATCAGGACAAATAGTTCTCAAATGGAAATTACAGTTTTGAAAATTATGTACCAAAAAAGGATCCAAATTAGGACATTTCTGATTTGTGAAGTTCTTTCTCCAGGTGGGGATCTCAGGCTTGACTGGAGGGCTGGCAACATGATTGGCAAGATGCTGGAATTGCTCAGTTCCTGCATCCCACAGCAGGACCAAACTGGCCCAGAGCCCAGCTGGGATAGTGTCTTGTCACTTCTCTGATCCCTCTGGGGCTCTGTCCCTTTTTGGATTTGGACCATATGGATATGGTGTGTAAAGTGTGTTTCATTCATGCAAACACCATCTTGGAAAAAGAGGAGGAATTAGGCCTGGATTTCCAAAGGAGCTCAGTGCTAAATTATGTGAATAACTGCATCAGTAATTTACATGAGCAGTTACTGTGACAACTAATAGTGAACAACTTAAGTAGCCAGTTGAGCATGTAATGACCTGAGTTATATGCACCATCATGTCTCTTTGGCACACCAAATTAGGTGTGCATACACATTTTGCATGCCCTGAAGGGCTTCTACCTCAGCAACAGCCTTAATTTCACAGCACAAGCCTGATCTCAGCAGCATAGCACAGCACAGCCAGTTTATGCAACACAAAGAGCTGGCACAAACTCCACAGCCCAGGTCAGAACGGATCCTCAGACAGCTAATTAATTTTTACTGCTCCTTTGTGAACTGTAAATTACCCTTCATTTCCTAGATTTCTGTCCCATTTTTTGCCTGGCTTTCTCTAGTGAAGCAGTAAAAAGGGAAAAGTGCCAGTAATGGGCTCTCGTTGTGATAAAAGCAGCCACGATTCACTCACGCTTTGAACAATGCTCTGCTTATGACCAGAATATAAAGGCAATTGGGTTTCAAGAAAGTGTCCAGAGATAATGACTTTTCCTGTAGATGGGAGGACAGTAGGAATATTTTATAAAAAGAAGGGCGGGAGAAGTGTCTGGTTTTACAGGACAAACACAACTGAGCTCCTCTCCTGCTGAGGGTTAAAAACAAGATAAATGATCTTCACATAGAGACCAAGTTCATCAGTATTGCCTGCACAAAAGAGAAGGGAAACTGCTTACAAGGCTGAACTGCCAACAGCCTCCCCTTCTCATTCAGACAGGAAAGAAGAGCCTCTTCCCGAGAAACAGTGACCTTCAGACCACACACACACCCCCAGAGTCTTCCGAGAGCAGCCCCTGAGAAAACGGTGCCAGAGCAAGGACGGGCGGGGCTTTTCAGCACTGCTGTGACCCTGTGCAAAGACTAAAGCTGCTGATTCTGCTGAATCCAGAAAGCAACACCCTGCCAAGAAAAGATCTACCAGTGTATACACTCCTGCAAGCCGTGGTTCCAGTCTCTGTTTCTCTGCTGATGTCACTGTCCACAGAACTGTAGAATGGGTTGGGTTGGGTTGGGTTGGGTTGGGTTGGGTTGGGTTGGGAGGGACCTTCAGCTCACCTTGTTCCAGCCCCTGCCATGGGCAGGGACACCTTCCACTATCCCAGGTTGCTCCAAGCCCTGTCCAACCTGGCCTTGGGCACTTCCAAGCATGTGGCAGCCACAGCTTCTGTAGGCAACAAAATTAATCTGCAGCCACACACTGATCAGAGGCAGAAGCAGCTGTCGGGAAGAAATCATAACACACCTGAGATGAACTTTGCTCAGGCACTGCTGAAATTAAGGACAGATTTAGCATTGTGAGACTCACTTCACCCTTGTGTCAGGACACCAGCATTTGCATTAAACCCGCAAATAACAAAAAGGTATTACAGGAATTTTCATGTGGTTGCATCTACCAAATACCCCTTGAAAGGCCACGGCCACAAGAACATACAGAAGATCTCCAGGTCCCAGCTGTTGGGATGCTGCAGGAATGAGAACACGGCACTGCTGGGGTGCATTTATGGGGCCTTCAGCATATGAGATACTTATATTGCAAAACACCGCATTCCTCAGCTCTGACAGAGCCTCTTTTATCTCCGTGGCAGATTCCTGAGCCGCAGTCGCTGCCAGAGGAGGGTGCACAGTGAGTTACTGGCCAGGGACCCTGAGCTCCTCGTGCCTCAAGTCATTTACCCAGAGCACCAGTGACGTTATCGTGTTCAGCCCATATTTACTACAGCTACAAACTGATTCAGAGAAACCTGGAGTACAGGATTAATCATTACTCTTGGGATGTTGAAAATGGATACCAGAACGGACTTCCAAATTAGGTATCTAAAAGTCCTGCATCTCCCAGGAGAGCCCCATTACATCTCCCTACTCCTTCTAATGGAATCTATAGTATGTGAGCACGGCTTTGCCTCCCACAAGCCCTCCCTGCATAATTATCCCCAGCTCAGATTGCTGCTTTCTGTAATGGCTGGAGAACCACTTTCTTCAGGCTACTGAGATGTAAAGAGGAAATGTTTATTGCAAAATGCAAGTCAACCACAGCCAGTGGGTCTGGGCCATGGTGGAGGGATACAGAAATGGCTTCTTCTTCTTTTTTTTGGCCTCAGAAATAGAACTCACTAAAAATAGCAGTTCCACAGGAACAAGACTGCCTGAAAATAGCTGTTTCTCAGGAGCAGGGCTGGCTGCTTCTGAAAGAAGTAGCTATTAATGTATAATTGTCCCTGAGGCTGGTTTCTGAGAAAATGCTGTACATACAGAGGGCTGTAAAGAGATATGTTCACAGCAGGGAACACAGGCACCCCTCTCTTGTCAGAGGTCCAGTGAACTGCAGTAGCTCATATCAGTGTATTTGGTTCACTAATCATAGGCACAGTTAGATCCATCTCAGCACCGGGAAGTATTTCCATCTGTTCTGGTTAAGGCAGCACTCTAGGATGCTCTTACTAGCTAGACCAGTAAATAAGAAAACCTCCATCACCTTTAACTGAATGTGCCTCTCCCAGGACTGAGCAAGCCTTACAAGCCAGAGCCAGCTCTGAAATCCCAGCACTTTCTTTCCACAGAAGATCCAAGAACTTTGTTGAATTGCAGGTTGTGCAATCTACTCCCAATTTCCTGCTCTACTCAGCACTTAAGAGTTTTCTTGCGCAGATGCTACAGGGCAATAAATCTTCTGAAGAATGGCTCTACATTTCTCCCACTATGGTGTTGCCTTTTAATGAGGAAAGACAAATTGCTTGTGAGATTGGCTGATTGGTTGGTTATTCCCTAAAATGTCCCACTCATCCCTCTCATAACACCATGGGTTCAACAGCTCATTTCTTCTGTCTTCGTTTTCCTTCCCAGCACAGCCAGACAATATCTATATCAAGGCCATTCTCCTCCTGTTCTTCTCCCCTTAAGGAAAAATCCATCTGGCCAAAAGCAGCAGAGATTATGAAAGGTCCAGAAAAGGCAAATTTTGGAAAGCAGCAGCTTTAAGGAAACTGCAGTGGGGATGAAACACAGAGGGCCTGGCTGCTGCCATCACTTCAGTCCCTCAACACCAGTGCCAGAAGCCAAAGTAACCTCTGCTGAGAGCAGCCCAGGATCCCCAAGGCTGTGGGACTGGGCTGGGTCATCACAGCATGGAAATCTCAGATTGCTCCTTCCAGGCTCTGCTCTAAGTGCTGCTTCAAGTCATATCTCCTCTGTTCACTGGTGATCTGACACTTCAGCATTCCAGTAACAGGAGAAGGTGCTTTCCACAAGAAGCTGAAGTTCTACCCTCCAAGTGGCCCAAGACTGGTCTTGTACCTTGAGAAATTACTCTTTCTTTTCCTAACAGAATTCCAGGATAAAAAACTAAATGGCACCCTTCTTGTCCTTACCCCAGGCTGCAGTTTCCAGCATGGAAACTACTGGTTCCCTGGGAAGGTTTACATTGCATGTGCAATGAAGACCAACAGTCCCAGGCTTCATTTTATCCTTATTTGCTTAGGAGAGGGAACCAGAGATGCTGCAGCCTGGATGATTTCACATGACTACAACTGGAAAACATCTAAAACACAAAATATACAGTGCCAGAAGTGTGGTGTCTGATGTGGCCCAGTAATACCTGAGCAGGTACACACACCCTGTCACACAGCCATGACATCCAGCCACACCATTCTGATCCTTCCCTGTTGCCAAGTGGTTTGTTATATAACTGCACACATAAAGGGAAAGATCTGTAAAATATAGAGACACAAATATGCTCCTTGCTTTTTTATTTTGCTAAAGTTTTGAAAAATGTCTTGGGATCCTCAAAACCAATAGCCCGTGAAAGACAGAGTACTTGATTCCTGTTGGATAGCAGCAGGATGAGGATTTTTTTTGCAGCTCAGATCAGTTTGATTAAACAAGCGTTTTGTTGCAGCCGTCATACAGTGCTCGCTAAAAAATACTCCACATTTGTGTAGCATTTATCATCCAAGAATCTCATCATGTTTTACAAAATGTAATTAATTAAACTTTACAACTCCCCCCAGAGAGGGATAAGGAAAATGGAGAGCTGCTTTAATCCATCACTGAACTGCAGCAGGTGCTGGGTTAGAGGAAAGCAGCTTTTCAGCAGCACACAGCAGCACTGGATCAAGAAGAGAACATCTCCAGGCAAAGTCACCCAGGGAATATATCCCACACCTTGTGTTTGCATGAACCATGCACTTCCACGAAAGGTTAAATGCCAATTCTTGCAGAGAAGAGGGGGATTTTTCACCCCCACCCTGCTCCCCAGGTTTGTATCTGAGGCACCCAGCAGCACAATGCCTTCCATTGAATCCCAAGCAGTTCTAAAGCCCAGGGGCACCCACGACCCTGTCTGGAACCCAGGAGGCAGAAGATATAAGGCCACACAGCTACAAATTGCATCTCACAGTCCTGGAATGTTGTGCAAGCTGGTGCTTAAAGTGGAGGGAGAGTAAAGTCCCTTTAATCCCTCGCTTACTTCCCTCTCCCCTCCCCATCCGTAAATCCACACCTGTTAAAGGTCACCCTGAAATGAAATACATTTAAATGCTTCCTGCTGCTGCTTGGCTCCCCTGTCCTGGTCCCCTGTGATCCCTCCCAGTCCACCCTGCAGAGCAAAGGGAAGGGGGGTGTCCACGTGCCCTGCTTGAATGTCAGTGTCTCATGGCTGAAATCCCACCCGACTCTAGCTGATCTTTAGAGAGGAATCTCCCTCTCACCCTTCCTTTAGGAGCAGATAGGATGACATGGCCATGGGGCAAGCCTGATTAGACAGATCTGTTATGCCACTTTCACTACCTAGGAAAAAGGTAGAATTTGATCTGGTGCAGGCTGGGGAGGGAATGCAAAGGATCACTTTTGTGAGAAAGTATGGCAACAAAACCACAGGGATATGTGCCAGGAGAGAATGATGCAAACAAACACATGGAGGGGGATAGATGGAGCAGCACCAACTCATTCACCAGTGATCAACAGAGCTGTGAATCCAATAGCAACTGCATGTATGGATTAGAGAAAGAGCCTTTGCCTAACCCTGGGATACAAACCCTTCCAGTTCTCAGTGGGAAGATGTGCTGGGCTGAGACTGGCTGTGGTCTGGGATCTGCAGGAAGCATCATCAACCAGTGCCACAGGGCTTTGGAGGCAATAATGTCCCAAAGCCACCAGTGTCTTTGGTCTGAGTGAGGCTCAATGTCAGCAACTGAGCTTCTTCCAAGAAACAAGGTAGGAGAGGGAGAACAGCCATTGGCTGCTTCAGCTGGGAAGGTCAGAGAGACAAATTCCACATTTATTTTCATCAGACATAAATGTGGGAAGAGAGAAGTACAAGGATTGTGCTGGAGGAACAGACAATGGATTCAAAGATGGTAACAAGGTGATTTATTTTAAACGTCTGTCACATCAATTTAATTAGTCTCCAAATCCTCCCCTGATAATATGAGGCCCATTTGTACATACCCCCTGCTGGCCCACTCACACTTAGCCAAACAGACACGTGGATAAAATGGAATTTATCACACCAATCTTCTCCCACTAATGAAGGCAGATCGCCCTGCCCTTCTGGACTGATACCACCATGCCATTCCCACTGGGTACATATCTTTTCTCATTTTAGCATGAAGAAACTGGGTTTTACTGGTCCCTGGTTCTATTTTCATGTTTGTCTCTGGGAAGCAGCCTCAGATACAGCTGTTGCTGCAGCAGATTTATCTCTGTGAAAATTCCTGCTTTGGTTTTGCAAGTGTTTTAATTAACGTACATTATTTTAGTACACTTTACTACTGATAGCATGTAATTATCTCCCCACAGGTATATATTTAGCTAACCACCAGGCTGATCAAAGAGATATAAAATAAGGTACTTTTGCAACTGACACCAGATACAAGCAAAGGCCAGCAAGACGGGGCCAAAGGAGGAGGGAGGAATTCCCCCTCCCCACTCCTAAACCCAGGGCTCAAATTTCACCACTTAAAAAGATAATCATAACATTAATGTACACATTTTATCACAGGAGCAGGAAGATGCATCAACACTCAAGTGCTGTGAAGGAGAAAAGAACTATGTACATGCTAAACTATTAATCATTGGTAAGTGATCTCCTCTGCAAAGTGTTTTGAGGTTGATGAAGGAAAATGGCTCCATAATAACACAGAGCAAGCAATCTGCTTGCAATCACAGGTTCATTCTCTCAACTGCTTTTGCCATGTCAATCCCTAGGTATTATTATCTCTGCAAGGCAATTCACCATTTTCCTGAGGAGGTCTGGCCATGGAAGAGATTTCAAACTCCACACCCTTTTCTTATCCTATTCAATGCTGGAGTCTGGTTTCCACTGCAAGCACAATTTTAGATGAATGATGCTGAAACCCCAGCAGCTGCTCTGCTCTCACCACACCAGATTGTTCATGCAATTAAAAAATAACTGACTAGATGAAGTAACCTGGGGCCATAACTTTTCTCCAAATTACTGGCTGATAGAACGTGCATTTCTCTGTTGAGCTTCTGCAAGAGCTGGTAGCCTGTGCTTTCTCTTTCTCCTTGATGGCTGCAGCTCCTTAACCTGAGCTGGTGGGAATTCATCAGATTGAAATGAGTGCTTTGGAGCCAAGAGGCTTCCTGTGCCAAACCACATGTTTCAGAACCGTATCTGGTCCACAAACCACTGAAGGTTTGATCCTTTATTAAAAGCACTGGGTGCTTTGTCATCAGTTTCAGTGGGCACAGGATCATTTAGGTAAATCCTCGTTTCTTGACCTTCTTGAAGGCCACTCTGTGCTACCTCACACACCTGCAGAGACTGTGTCTGTATATTCCTGCAGGACCACTGACCACCCAGGTAAGACCCTGAGTCTTCAAGGGGTGGCACATGGAGCAGGAAACATGATCCCAACCTCTGAGGGAGGCTGTTCTGCTTTTTATTTCTCCTTTTCAGCAACTCAGATGAAGTGTGACTTAACTTTTTGGGCCACATCTGAATCTTTGGACTAAAAGCTGCAATATTATGTGTTACCCTTGTTAGTGGAGAAAGGAAATCTCTTTTGTGTCCATTGACATCTTTTGCAAAATGCTCTGTGTTTTTTGAATTGATTTCTATTTTTATTTCTACTTCTATTATTTCTATGCCATTATGTACAAACTTCACAGCATTATCTAGAGAGGTCTTCACTAAGATGAAAACCTCAGGGCAACACTCCATTAGGCTTTTATTTTTAGAGGTTGGGTTAAACCTTCTTGAAATTGGTAGGTTTAACTGCATTCCTTTATTTAAGGTAGCTGAAGGAGACATTAAGTCTATTGCCACCCACAATACAAGATTGCTCAAGAACCTGAAGGCTCTGGAGGACAGTTTGGATTGGATATTAAAAGGAAAGAAGGTTACATGTGGATGCTACAGTTCAGGTGGAGGAAGAGACAGAGAGACAGAGTGTGGAAACAAGCAGAGAACGGAAACTTCAAAGAGCCTGAACAATCATTGATATAAGACCTGGACTGAATACAAGGATTTGGGGTCACATTGCTGCCGGGAGCAGGTGTGGAGCTCTAAGCAAGGCAACTGGTTCTCAGTGTGTGAATTCTTCTGTGGTCAGGAAAAAAGGGCCACGAGAATTCTTGTAAGCAAACAGAAACACATCAGAAACATCTTTCTTTGTCACAGATCCTCCCATCTGGATCCACCAACAAGACCCTGAGTTTTGGCCAGCAGCACAGGTCAAAAGCAGGAAATGTGCAGCAAAACCTCCTGCACATCTGTACCATTCCACTCTTCCTGCTGGGTCAGGTTAAGGTGGCATGAAGAGAACAGCCCTGTTCCTCTCACCCTGCCAGCATGGGCAGCTCAGGCCAAGGCTTGAGTCACTGCTGCCTCTAATTGAATTGGAGATGGATCCTCATTAAGGATGTCCATTCTTACCCTAACAATCCAAATTTCCCCAGATCTTGCTATAAGCAGTTTGAGCAGCTTTATGTGCTCTTCTACTCTGCAGGGAACTCCTTAAAACGAGGCCCCCGCCACTGGCTTTCTTCCTGTAGGTGAATTAATCTGCCTTGCATGAGTAATCCTATTTAAAACAATAGGTTGCCTTGCAAGAATGAGGGAAGCAAGTTTGGAGCATGATTTTCTGCAAGTACTGTAAAAAGGGCACATAGTAGTTCATCAGGGGACACTTCAGCCATAAAACGACAGTTACCGGTAAAGTCCAATAATAAAATAAAGGATAATTTCATAAGAGGATTTTAAACTCATTTAGCAGGGTCTAAATTTGGAACCCTTTCTTCAGGTGATCAGACACACTATACATTCCTAATCTTACTTTCTGTTAATAAGAAAAAGAAAATTAAAAATCAAGCAGCAAGCAATGTATTCCTTCTGCCTTTTTTTTTAAATGGTGTTATGTTATGTTATGATGTTATATTATTTATGCTATGCTATAGAAGTATTCAATGTAAATAAATTAATTTTGGTAAAATAGAAGGTGAAGCTAGACGTGGATATCAGCCTCTGATGTGTGACACAGTTCCATGTATCTTCAGACAGCACAAGTCCCTCAGCTCGTTTAATACCAGGTAACACAACCCTGCAGACTCCAAGAATCCTGCAGTGGCAGGAGGGAGGAGTGTGGAATAAGACTCTGTGAGCTGAGAAGTAAAAGCTGCAGAGATTAGTGTTTATGTGGGAGCCCTGTGGGCTCCTTTCAGCGTCCTTAATTTAGTTTTCATCTCTGATCCGCTCTACCAGTCCTCTGTGGGATGGAGATTTCATATCCTGGAATCCCGGGGTGCTGTTTGACCTGTCAGGGGCAGCGGGGGAACGGCTGCTCCCTGTTTACCGCTGCAGCACTCTGCTATTCAGCTTCAGCACAATAAACAACAACAAACCCTGACACTGCCATGAACCTGCACGAGAGGATTTGAAGCCTCTAGAGGTCACTACACGGGGACCATCAGCAGCAGCCGCTGCCTGCGAGTGACACCTGCTGGAGTCACACCTGGTGCCACCACCCTGGGCTGCAGGTGTGCCCAAACCCCCAGCAAGGCTCTGGGGAAAAACAAAATAAATCTGGGTGGCTCTTTCCCGTTTTACTCTGAGCTGGTGCAGTCTCACCTCAAGTTCTGCATGCAGTTTTGGGCACCACAATACAAGATATAAAGCAATTAAAAGGAGGGGTAGAGAGATGGGGAAAGGTCGAGAAGCAAAAGGAGTGGTTGAGGTGACTTGGGTTGTTCTGCTGGAGGAGACTGAGGGGACATTCATCAGGGCTGCAGCTCCTCCCGAGGGGCAGCGCAGGGCCAGCTCCAATCTCTGCTCTCTGGGAGCAGGGACAGGGCCCAGGGAATGGCTGGAATGTCAGGGGGAGTATCAGTAAAATGTTCTTCTCCCAGAGGGGAGGGGGGCACTGACCAGGCTCCCCAAGCAATGGTCGCAGCCACTGGCAGGGCTGCACAGGCTGCTCCGTGCAGGGCCAGCAGTCTGATTCTGATCCTTGTGAGTCCCTTCCAACTCAGGATATTCTGCAACTCCTGTTTCAGGAAGGTAAAATTTATTTTTATCTGGACATTAACTGCTCCACCACTCTGGTTATATGGGTTTATTTACACCGTGTACCCCAACCCAGCCTCTCCTTTTGCCTTTGACACCCTTCCAGAGGAGCTGGAGCAGAACACAGCATGTTCCCACAGGGTAAAGTCTTCAGTGGGCACTGAAAAAGGACTTCTTACAGTACAATAAGTGACAATTTCAATGTATGTTGCAGTATATGCTGTCTGTGAGCACATATTTACTGTGTTAGAGCTGTAACTTAAGAACACACTGGAAAAGGTTCATTTGTGGGACATCGACAAGATTGCTGATGGAGACGTGTGAAGATGCTGATGACAACTTGTGAATTTTTCTATATTTCCTCACAATCTGAAGCACTGCAAGGAGGGCACCTGACACCCCGTAATGTGGGACGGTGCGAGGCGCTGCCCTGGGGGATTGAGGGACATGATCAGGAGTTGTTTACCATCCCCTAAGGAAGAGCACAGCTGATGAAGGGACCTGATGGATTGAAAATGAAGGGAAAATCCCTCAGGTGCCCCAGCCCTCTGCCAGGCTGGCAGTGCCTGTGGCAGCTGGGGCAGAGTGTGCAGCCCCCACTGGGGAGTTGGCTCCTAGAGAGGAGATCACAGAATCACGGAATGTTAAGGGATTGGGAGGACCTTAAACATCATCCAGTTCCAATGGGCAGGGAAACTTTCCACTAGATCACGTTGCTCCAATCCCCATCCAGCCTGGCATTGGACACTTGCAGGGATGGGACAGCCACAGCTTCTCTGGGCAACCTGTGCCAGGGCTTCACCTCCCTCACAGGGAAGGAATTTTTTCTGTATATCTAATAAAATTTCCCCCACTTCCAATTAGTACCCATTACTCCTTGTCCTGTCCTTAGGACAGGCTGGACGGGCTCAAGGTGGCACCGGGACCGCCATGGTCCCTCATGAGGGGACAGTGGCACACCCAACATGGCGCCGTGACACACCCAACATGGCGCCGTGACACACCCAACATGGCGGCGGCCGCGTCCCGCCCGCCGGCCGCGTTCCCGTCCCTAGGACAGGCTGGACGGGCTCAAGGCGGCACCGGGACCGCCATGGTCCCTCATGAGGGGACAGTGACACACCCAACATGGCGCCGTGACACACCCAACATGGCGGCCGGCCCGTCCCGCCCGCTGGCCGCGTTCCCGCCCTTCCCTCCTCCCATGAGCCCCCGCGCGCGTCCCTTCCGGGCACACCAAGATGGCGAAGCCGGGTGAGTGCGGGGGGATCAAGGTGACCGCGGCGTTCCCCTCCTTCCCTCCCTCAGCCCCGCGCTGACCGGGCTCTCTCCCTCTCCCTGCCGCAGTTCTCCTCAAGGACACGAAGCTGATGGATGTGAAGCTGGGCCAGCTGGGCAGCTGGCTGGCCATGAGGGACTTCACCCCCGGCGGCATCTTGGGGGCCATTCGGAGAGGTGAGGGGGCTGCGGGGGAGGCCCGGAGGGTGCGGGACCCTCATTCCTCCTGACGGAACCAGGGAAAATCGCACACAAGAATCCCTGCCTGCCAGAGAGGATGTTGTTGCCTGAGGGAACGGTGTCTGGCAGCGCAGGGGCTGCTCCGTGGCCAGTTCTGCCTTCCCAGAGCAGCTTCTCCTGTAACATCTCGTTTTTCCCTCTGTAAATTTATTTTTCGTGTGGGTTTTATGCACTGGATGTTTGTTCTCAGTGTTTCTTCTTGTATAAAGGGGAAATGGGATGCCCTTAGTCCTGAACCCGTTGGCTGGAAATTTTAGGGTTTCACAGCATCACAAGTAAACAAAAAAGAATTAAAATGCAGTTGATCCCTAGAGATGGTAAAAGAGGAGACAGAGCCCTTATGGATCACTTGGGCCCAATGTCATTTGCTGTAGATACAAATGTCATTCAGGTAGATTTAAACACAGAATGTCAACTGCAAGTGTCTGCCTTTGATAATACATGTATGCATGTATATAATGTATAGAAGAGTTAGATAATTCCAAAGCAGCCACATTTAGGGAAAAAAAAAATGGAAAATTGGGTTTTTTCCCTTTTGTGGTTGTTTGGCTTTTTTTTTTAAGGCTTAGGTCTATTAACTTGGGATCACCTTGCTCAACCAACACACAGGTTTGCCTCCTCTCAGACTTGCTTCTGAGACCTTCAGATGTTTTATTAGAACCAATTTTCTGAAGTTTTGTGAATCCAGGCTGCTTCTTTCTCTCACAGGGTAACAAACAACTCATCTGGCTGCTCTGAAACATTTTCCTCCTCCACAGGTCATGAGAGATACTACAACAAATACATCAACGTGAGGAAGGGGGGCCTCGGGGGTCTCTCCATGGTGCTGGCTGGGTATATCATCCTCAGCTACATGTGGAGCTACAGTCACATCAGTAAGTAAAAGCCATGGATGAGTGTGTGCAGGGCAGCTTGGAAGGTTGCCTGGGGGATAAAAACAATCACCTGCTGCTGCTTTTAGAAATAAAATGAAAGATTGTTGGCAAACAAACTTCTTTTAGCCGTAGAAAACTTGAATGCTGAGTTTTTTCTTGGCAACGAAGAAAGTTTAGACCTTGGTGCCTGTCTGACCTGGCAGCACCTGGGAAATACATGCTCAGGGGTTTTTCAGAATGCTTTCTTGCCTGGAATTTCAGGTGTGGTGGGGTTTTTTTCTTGAGAGTTCAGCAGAATTAACTTGCTGTGCTTTGCTGCAGAGCACGACCGCAGGAGGAAATACCACTGAAACACCCTCAGAAGGTGAAGGTGCAGCTCCTGGCACAGCCACCCTGACAGAAGACATCAGAACTATGGATATTAAACCTGTACTCTTGTGACCAATAATAAAGTGCATACACTTTACATTTCCTGAGCTGACAGTCTCCTAATTGAGTTGTTAATTGTACTGTGCAAATAAATTTGTATTCTGAGAGTTTCCCCCCTCAGGGTAAGTTCAGAGGGAAAGCAGCTGCTCCTTGGGCTGTATTATGAACTGGGGGAACTGTTGGCAACTGATTCCTGTTTGATAAAAATGATAGCATGGGATTGCTTCTCCCTGGCCCTTAGGGACAGGCTGGACAAGGGGCTGAGAGGATGTGTTTTGATTTGAAAGAGCATCTGAGCTTTGTGTGCCCTGTGGGTGTTTCTGGTTCTCAGTCAGGCTGTCACCAGGGGCTGCAGGTGTTTTGGGCAGTTTTCCATCATTGCAGAGCACTGAGATGAGGCAGGGCTGCAGCTCTCCTCCTATCACTGCCTCAGGTAACCCAAAATTTCCATCAGAACTCCTTTCACTGCCAAAACTGGGAAGTAATTTTGAGTGGGAATAAGCTTCAATCCATCAAAATAAAGAAAAGGAAAACTTTCCTTCTTAAATGCAGCTTAAAGGAGCATCTGAGGGTTGGCCCCAGCTCTGAGCTTCCTCATTCCCCAAAATCACACCAGCACCTGGAGCTGGGCACTGCTGCCCACCTGAACCATCCTTGTCTGAACAGCAGGGAGAGTGAAAACCACTGCTTGAGGGACATGAACAATCTCCCAAGAGCTTCAGTGGTTAGAGGAAGGCTTTCAGTGTTGGAAAACTGGTACTGAAGCCCAAAAGCTCCTGAACTCAGTGGGGAAGGTGATCAGACACTGGAGTGTTTTGGTTTAGCTCCCCTTCCACATGCCCAGTTACAAACAGGTCACAGCTCAGCCTGAGGGGGGCACAGAGTGTTATCAAAGTGTCTGATGGTCTGTGACTCCAGACTTGAAACTTACAGTGAAGTAAGTGCAGTCATTGACACCAACACAGGCTCTGGTCACTTCTCTTAATCCAGCCACATTTACCTTGTTCTTCAAGAAAAATAAATTCACAGCCAGCTTTTGCCATCAGTACATTTCAATAAAAACAAAGTATAAAGGCAGGCAGCAAATGAAGAGATGGGGTAGAATCAATAAGGCTCACATTGTGGGTATTTTTTTCTTTTAATTCACATTTTGTCATTGGCCCTTTTGAAATAGTCATCTCAAAATACATGGGGTTTGCGTTGAAAAAAAATGCTTTCAGAAGGGATCTCTACCAACACTTTAAAAGCAGTGTTCCATAAGAATAAACAGCTCCACTTCTGCTCTCTAGTGTGGGAATACCTGCTCAGTGGGAGCTGTTTGATGGGGGCTGAGACAAGGCTCTTCTATTCCTACTCCAAGCCGTGCTCTTGTCCCTCCTGTCTGCAAGAGGGAACTGAGCACAGCTGCAGCTTTCCTATAATCATTGCTCCTTATTGTCTGGCTAACCAGAGAGATGCCAATTTATTCTCCCCCTGATCAGTTCTCTCCCAGAAGATTGATTTCTAACCTTCAGTACAGCAAGAAGCACAGAAACAAAGTGAGTGGACACAGGTTTTACTGCCTGATGTACGTGAGGGGTTTTGTCAGCCACCAGCACAAGCTCACCAGGCTGACCTGGAAACAGGACTTGGCTTTTGAAGAGCTACAGGACAGCAGAATCCCTGCTTCCTCACTGAGGAGAAGGCATTGCAAGTGTTAAGTTTTCCCAGTCAGTCTTCCTGCTTCCACAGGGAGGGCTGAAATGCTGCAGATTCTCCAAAGAGAAGTGGCAGAAGGAAAATACTTTAAAGAAACACTGGCCTAAGATGTGTTTATGTGGAGTGCTGCACCAGTAAGGGCTTGGTTTATCTACTGGCTTTTACATCTACCTTTCATAAGGGCTCAATGAACACAGGCGGAGGCCAAAATTGATTTTAAAAAGGTTAAAACTTAAAAAAAGTTGGGAACAATTACAAAAATGTTGCTTAGCAGCAGCCAGCCTCTGACCAGTTCTTTCAGTAATGGCATTAAAAAAACAACCTGATTAATAGCTCCAGACATTGTGCTAGGCAGAAACCTTTCCTCAGTGGTAACAGCTCCCTTGCACCTTCCTGCTGCTCCTTCACTGTCCACTGAGAAAGGCCAGGTGTCCTTTGGTGCATCTGTTGGCATAATGACCTTTTTCACCACACTGAAACAGAAAGAGACAGGAATTATTGCAGAGATACAGCTCCTTCCTCCTAGCTGCCTTTTTTAAGGCACCCAGCAAGTGCTCCCATTTGGAAGCTTTTCCACACGTGGCAGATGCAGCATTTAGCAGGTGCAGTGAAACAGGGCGTCAGGAGGGACAGGATTTATGGGCTGCTACCACGCCTTGGAGCAAAATCTGCTTCTATGCTGGGAGTAACCTGATGCCATGTTATTCTAAGGCATTTCCAAGGAGAGAACCCTCAGCACACAAGGAGGAGTTCAGCATTAGAGGCTTCTCAGACTACTCCACGTGATACACACCATATCCATGGGTACTCTCCTGATCTTCATGAATAAACAAAGAAAAGCACCTCTGAACTTGAGAAAGTCACAGATTCGTGACTTTGCATCTTGAAGCTACTCAAACACAGAGAAATGCCAGTATCTGGTGCAACAGCCTTCTCCAGATCTGTAATTTACTTGCAGATTAAAGAGGCAGCTATTAAAGGTTTTCAGTGAAAGGGATTCAGCTATTTAATATCCCTCTCCAATCACAGTGACTTTCACCCAAACAAGCACCTAAGGCTCAGAGTCGACATGTAAAATGTTGTAACTGTCAGGGCTAAAGGGACAGGAAGATTCTTTGTCCTTTCTAGTGACTGTGTCTTTTGTGGAAAAATAAGGAGATAGAAACTTGATTGTGCCCAAATTTTCCTGGTGCTCCTCAATGAGCAACCACGGTGAAAAACTCATTCCTTGCTTTGACACCACAGGGTGCATTTACAGCTCAAACACTGAGCAGGCTTTGCAAGCCTAATTTGTTACTTTCAATGACCCTCTAGGAGAAGAGAATCTACACCCACCAGTGTAAGCAAATCAGCTTATGAGACAGAAAGTTTCTATTAACTCTTATTTTCAAATGTGCAGCTTGGCAGTCTCCTTCCAGTCTGTGGGGCAAGGTTTTTCCTGTTTATTAGCAGACAGCAAAGTCCTACAGAATTTGTCATTGTCACAGCAAGAGGGCGACCTCAGAACTCAAGGCCAATTCCCACAACTGTATCCAGGCACCACACAATGTCTACTGAGCAGAGCTCAGAATTCATGGACCTTTTTACACTGTGAAAAAGCCTTTTTGCCTTCCCTCCTGAGCCCTCCCCTCTGCATTACCTTGTAGCAGGTGACCTGCTCCAACGGCCGGGGTCCTCTGTTCCCACTGTTGTTATTTTGAGATTGCATGACTCCAATGACTTGGGGTGTCCTCTGTTGGGTAGGAGAAGAGTTCTGACTCGTTAAGTGCATCAAGGATAAAGATCTTTGTGGTTTTTGTTTTGTTAAGAAGGGAAAAGAGCACCCCATATGTCAAATGATCAATTTTCCTCCAAATCTGTGTGTGGGTGCTCTGCCAGCTGGAGCACCAGAAAGAAGAAATCAAGCACTGAGCCTTACAAAGCCCAGTGATCCTGTTTTTCTCTGGAAAGCAGATTTGGAGAGTAGGTTTAGGCTGCTAAAATATCATTGCCATCATGGAGGGATGTCACCCTGATTACAAAACCTGGCAGACTGCTGCACACCACATCTGATGTGTTTCTGTGTAGCGTGGGAGTGTTCTGTGACATGATCTCCATGTAAAGTTGGAACAATTGTGGGGTTTCATCACTACAATGGCACTCAGGGTTGCTCACTGTTTAATTCTCCCTTCCAAACCCAAGAGCCTGGGTGCCCAATTTTGACCACTTGACAACCTATTCTATTTTAAAGCACTGTGGGAGAGGTTTGAGGGTGGCTGTGTGGGGAGGCAGGGAATCTGGGTACCTTTTGCTGTGTTTGTGTTGGCTGAGGCAGTGGTGGTTGCTCTGTGGTTCCCATTGGCAGTTCAAACCGAGGGCTGGTTTAGATGGAAACAAGAAAATTGATTCTCAAATCATATGCCAACATTTTATCATCAGCTCAGTCAAGTAGCTCCAAACAACAAAACATTCAGCCAGTTAAATCTGGCTCACAGGAAACAAACCTCCCCCTCCCCACTTCTCTTTACATATGTGTTGCATATCCCTCTGCCTTCTGGAATATAAATCCATGTGATTCCACTGCACTGATGGCACCTAATCACCATGCCAGTCTCACTGGGAACTCCCTGGAGAGGCCCTGCCCCATATCATAGACTGGTTTGGGTTGGAGGGGATTCACAGCTCATACAGTTCCAACCCCCCTACCACAGGCAGGGACACTTTGAACTATCCCAGGTAGCTCCAAGCTCCATCTAACCTGACCTTGGACACTTCCAGGGATGGGGCAGCCACAGCTTCTCTGGGCAACCTGTGCCAGGGCCTCCCCACCCTCACAGGGAAGAATTTTTTTCTAATTCCTAATCTAAACCTACTCACTTTCAGTTTGAGACCATTCCCCCTTGTTCTGTCACTACATGCTTTTGTAAATACTTTTTCAACCCTCAAATCAGTAAAAATTTGGCCCAGCTAAACACTGGCAAATCTCCAAACCATTGGGAAGCACGGGAGCACCTTCATTTGACATGTACCAGCCCACAAGGGAAACACAAGGCTGCAGGGCAGGCCTGGAGCATACTCACTGCATGAATTTACAGGCAGGGCCCTCTGGACAGAATCCTACCAGGTAATTCACACAAATGACTCTCCGAGTGTGCCGATGTCTGCACAGGGGACCTGCAACAGCACAAAGCTCAGCAGTTCACATTCCATACACCCAGATCCCAGCAGAACATGCAAAGATGGAACAGCAACACTCCCCCCTTGATCTGCAGGCACAGGAACAGGAAGTGTGGGAGGCACATACCGTGTTTGCAGAAGCCTCTGTCATACCAGGGACAGTCTTTGATCTTTGACTCCGGGTCAATGTGCAAGAATGGACATTCCTTGTTACTGCATTCCCCTGTACCAAAGGCAAACACACTTCTCAGTCAATTGTGCAGGTCTGAGATCAAAATGACTCTCAAAATGTTACCTGGATCATGCAGCTCCCACAGAGCTGTTACCAACATTTTTAAGTTCAGGCACAACAGTCTCACTGCCTGCCTTAACCTCCATGAAGAGCTCCAAGGACTCACCCCTGGTCAGCCAAGTTCTACCAGACTGGATGTTTTATGTTTTTAAAAACAATGAGGGAACTAAATTTGAAAGAGCAGTCACGGTAACAAAACCCAAACATTTAGTGCACCAGAAGTGTGGAGAAACTACAAATTGCACACTAACCTCAATCCAAGGAAACCTACAAGACTGTAAGTTTCTGGCACCAAGTTGCCTCATTATGTCCAGATCTCCAGAGCTGGAAAGCAAGTGCACAAAAGTTTTGCACACCCATGCCCTCTGCTGCTCATCAGCTCCCCAAAATCAGAGTCATGCAAAGACCAGCTGCTCAGCCTACTCATCTCATACCCAAAAAAAAAGAACTTAAGGCAAAAAAAAGCAGTAAAAACAGCAGCTTCCCCCCTCTTCCTGCAAGGGACAAGCAGTCAAGTGAAGACATCTAGAATACATCACAAATTTATGTGGATAATAAGGTGAAGCAGATCTGGAAAAATGTCAGTCTAACATCAACCACAGAAGAATGTAATGCCATGAGGAGGGACCTTCTTCAGACTCCCACACCTGCAGGAGCTGCTTACCAAATTTGGAGTAGAAATAACACTCAGGCATCTTGGTCATGTCATACTCGTGCAGGAACTCGCACTGGTCTCCCTTTTTGCACAGTCCTCGTAGCCAGTGTTTACAAACAACTGTCTTTTCCCCACTGATGTGTCTGAATGGGCACATGCCTCCTGTGGAAGGGTGGGAGAAGGGAAAAAGGAACAATTAAAGTGTGTCACACAGGGCAACAGCAACCCCTCTGCAAGAGGGGTTTCAGAAAACATCACCTATGATTTTAGCCTTAAGCGATAACAGCAAAACAGGGAGTTCCGAAACAGCCTTGTGATACCCTCTAATGAGCTTCACAACAAAGTCTTCAGCTCTTAATCCTGGAAACTATAAACTACAGAAACTAAGAGGCAGATCCACAGCAAAGACTGCTTATGGTGAGTTCAAACCTTCTTTTAACAGTAGCTCTGTTTATTTACTTCCCGGCTCCCTTAAAAAATACCATTATTTCCCAATTGCTGCAGATATTCCAACATCCTTCAGTTTCCTCCTCTATCTAGGTTATCCCCTCAGCTTTACAAAACAAGAGCACTATAATCACTGCTGGAAAATCTGTTTTCACCCCCCTCAATCCTGTGAGAATAACTGCCTTTTCCAATATTCCACACAACTTGCCTTTTCCACATGCCGCCTTTAAAAAAAACTCACAGACAGCTGCGCCCGATTCTGTGGAGAGAACAAGGAAACATTATTTATTTTATCAAAGCTTCATGGCAACCTTTAAAACATTTCCTGCCCTAGAAAGAAAATCTGATCTCCAACATCAAGAGAAAAGCAACATTTTGGTTTGGGGAATTTACTTTCCTGCGGGAGTTCCTTGTGAACGTCTGCCACTCAAAAATATCTGTTTTCTTCCTGAGGGATAGGAAAGGGAACTCGCAGGGAGATTTGGAGGTGCTTGTTTTGCTTTTAAGTTCTTGACTGGGTTTTCCTCTGCTGTTAAGTCAGTCATATCACAGAATATCCTAAGATGGATGGGACCCACAGGGATCATCAAAGTCCAGCTCCTGAACCTTGTATTTGTAGTTATGGCATTAAAAGTCTTATATTTCTTTACCAGAAGTGCCTGAAACAACCATTAGCATGTTATCCCTTGCAGATCCTGACAAAGAGGAACACTCAAGGGAGTTAAACATAAGTTTAGTAGTCCTGCTAGAAAAATCCATCAAACTGTGAGTCTCCTGAGTCTGTGTCAGACTGAAGGAAAGATTTAAGAGAGTCAGCCATAGATACACCTAAAGCTGATGAATCTTCCCATCAAAATACCTCATCTACCAAAAGGGAATGAAAAAGGAAATATAAAGTACTGCGCAGGAGAGTGATGTTTATTTACGGTAACATCTCAACTTTAATTTTCCAGCCTGGCCGGCAGTAATTACGAATTTCGCTAAGTAGAAAAGACAAACATCTGGGTTGACAGAACTTCACGAGGAAAGCAGAAGCCGGGTGGATCTACGGGTAAGACCTGAGGAAGACGCTCAGATCCCTGCAAACCTCCCAGGCAGCCCAGCCCAGCCCTGCCCACCCTCCTCGGCCCCACGGCCCGGCCCGAGCCCCCCGCGGAGCAGAGAGCCCACACGCACTGTCCATGCCAGGGAAGGGGAGCGGCTGTGCCCCCAGCTGCTGCTCCACGGCCAGCTCCAGGTCGAACGTGATGTGATCCACGCTGGCGATGAGCTCTTGCATGGTGGCAGCTGGGGGCCGCCGGCAACGGGAAGGTAGGGGCGGAATGGTGGCGGTATTGGAGGCGGCGGGCGGGCGGGCCCGGGCGGGCCCAGCCCGGCCCGCTCCACTCCGCGCCGGCAGCGCCTGCACTGAGGGGAGGCGGCGGCGGCAGCCCCGTGGCCGCCCCGCGCCGCCCGCCCGCGGAATGACGGGACCCACGGCGGGCACGGCCGCCCGGCGGGCAGCGCGCGCGCTCCGGCCAATCAGCGCTCGGGACACCCCAGCCCGGCGGGCAGCGCGCGCGCTCCGGCCAATCAGAGACTACCGGGGACACGCCCCTTCCGTGCGCGCAGGCGCCGTGGGTCAGGGGCGGGGTGAGAAGGGACGATGTGAGGGCAGGGGCGGGCCCGGTTTTGATCCCGGTCCCGCTCTCGCTCTGCGGCCGCTCGCTTCCGCGGACAGCGGGCACATCATGGGCTCCCTGCGGCTCCTCGTCCCCCGCTGGTGCCGCTACGCCTCCCCCGCTGTGCTGCGGGCGCGGTGCGCAGCCCCCGGGGTTGGAGCCGGGCAGGCGCCGCTCCTGTCCCGGTCCCCAGGCCAGGGCCCGCTGCCGGGCTGGAGAACTTGCGGCTCCTCCCAGGCCTCCTCCAAACTGCCCGGCAGCGACCCGAGAGAGATCCGTACTGGCAGCTCCGCTGGAGCTATCGAGGAGCAGAAGGATGACGATGATGATGATGAAGGTGTGGAGTTCGGGACGCTGTCTGATAAATTTTCCTCTAGGAAATATTACCACAAAACCACAGCGCGCTTTCGGGATTTAAAGCTTCAAGAAGAAGGAGAAGAAGAACCAGAAAGAAAACCTCGACGTGGTCCTAAGAACACTCCATACTGGTACTTCCTACGGTGCAAGGCTCTCATCAAAGAGGACAAGGTTTGAGCCCAGCTCTTCTCTTGTTTTTAATAGCACTGATGAAAGATGCAGCTCTGACCAGCTCTCTCTCACTTGGTATCTTTTCAGAAAGAATTAAAATAAGGATTTCCTATAGAATCATAATAAAGCAGTTTGCGTTGGAACAGACCTTAGAGCCCATCCAGTTCCACCCCCTGCCCTGGGCAGGGACACCTTCCACTATCCCAGGTGGCTCCAAACCCTGTCCAACTTGGCCTTGGACACTGCCAGGGATCCAGGGGCAGCCACAGCTTCTTTGGGCAACCTATACCAATGCCTCGCTTCCCTCATAATAAAGGATTTCTTCCCAATATCTAACCTAAATCTCTCCTCTGTCAGCTTAAAACCATCCCCCCATCCTGTTACCACATGCCCTGGTCCAAAGACCCTCTCCAGCCTTATTGTGAGTAGCCCCACACTTTGTAGGGCTTGCACTACAATCTGCCCACAGTTCATATATTAATATCCATTGTAGCTGATTCTCTTGCTGCCTCATGATGGATTTTTCTCATCATTCTCATTGTAGCTGGCAGAGGCTCTGGAGCTGTTTGAGGTGCAGATGCTGAAGGAGGAGCGTGTCCAGCCAGAAGAAGGCAATTACACTGTTCTCATTGGTGGCTGTGGCAGGGTTGGCTACGTGAAGAAGGCATTCAGGCTCTACAATGATGTAGGTTTAACTTCTCCCTCAAAATATTTTCTAAGCTAAAAGCATTTCAAGCATTCAGTCATGTTCCTTTGTCTCCAAAAGTGTTGGCACCTTCATAGCCTGAAACTCTTAAAAAAAAGTTAAAAAATTCAAGCTGTCCTTTTGCAAAAGGGCCAGTTCAAATCCTTCTTCTCTTCCTTCAGATGAAAAAACGAGGGTTAATCCCCACAGAGGCCACTTACACAGCCCTGTTCAACGCCTGTGCTGAGTCCCCCTGGAAGGACTCGGGGCTGCAGAGCGCCCTGAAACTGCGGCAGCAGCTGCAGAGCAAAAACCAGGAGCTGAACCTCATCACCTACCATGCCCTGCTGAAGGTCTGTGCCCTCTGCTCAGACCTCAGGATGTGCTTGGATGTACTCAAGGTAAATTGGTTGCTTTTCTCCTGTTAAACCTATTCTGTGCTGTGGTTAAAGCTCCTGGAAGTTGACATGTCGCATCGGGTTTTAATTTCATTTCCAGCAGAGATAATTATAGATCATGTTTCTGTTTAATTGGTCTTTATTGTTATACAGTGAAATTGTATGTACCAAATACAATTGGTATTGGTACCAAAGTCTAAGCTTAATTACCTGAAAGGAGGCAGCTTTGGCTTTAAAACTGGCTGGGTGTGTCCAAAACTTGTTACATCTATCCCCAGAAGATGAAGGCGATATTTGACTTCACCACACAGGGTAACTGGGAAGTTTAATGCTCTCTCTGCTCTTTTCAGGAAATTGTGCAGAAGGGCCATGTCCTCACAGCTGAGACCTTCAGCTTCCTCCTCATGAGCTGCATAAAAGACACCGAAAACGGCTTCCGATTTGCCTTGCAGGTTTGTCCTCCTGTTCTGAGAGAGGGGAACGTGCTGCTGTGTTTAACTCATCACCTGAACACATGGAAATAGCAGTGGGGTGGTGAAATGGGAGGAGTTCAGCTGCTCCTAGCACAAGTTCTGAAAACCAGACTTTGCTCAGGACATCTCATACATTGGTAAATAACCCAGGATCATCTCACAGGGCTCTCCAGCTCAAGGTCACTGTCCTTGTCGTGCTGTACATTCACTCCTTCTCACACAGATCCCATTAACAGATGTACTTACAAGCTGCTAGATATGCTCCTGTTATTTAATATCCATCTTCCCCTCTTCAGGTTTGGCAGCAAATGAATAAGCTGGGAATCAAGGCCGACAGCCACACCTACAACCTGATGCTGCGTGCAGCCAGAGACTGCGGGATCGGCAACCCCGCTGTGGCCTCTAAGCTCCTGCTCAGCCCCCCTGAGAACTCAGCTCAGCTAAAGCTGCCACCTGGCAGGCGGAAGGAAAAGGTGAAAAATCAGAGGAAGAAGGGATCAGAGAGTGCTGCTGTCCAGCTGGATGTGGAAGCTATGGAAAAGCAATTGTTTCAGGAGAGTTCGGTGCAGCCCGAGGAGCGGATCCAGCCACAAAATGAAGATGTGGCTGGGGCTGGAGCAGAACCAGCTGCTCCTGACAGCCCCAGAGTCACTCACAGCAGGGCTGGAGCTTTGATGAGGAGAGCTCAGAGTGAGATGGAACTGGAACAGCCACACCCAAGCCAGAAGCTGCCTTTGTGCAACCTGCCCAACTTGTTGGATTCCAGGGTGGCTGACACAGCCGTGATTGCCCTGGGGACAGTGGCCACACCATCCCACAGACTGGCCCTGATGGGGGATGTGGAGGGATTCTTGAACAAAATGAAAGAGGACAATGCAGAGCCCAACATTAAAACGTTCACATTACTGGCTGAGCTGGTGGAACCCCAAAGCCCCTCAGAATCCTCTCTGCTGGCATTGGTGGATGATCATAAAGTAAAAGTAGATGTGACCTTCTTTAACACTTTAATGAGGAAGAGGAGTAAACTGGGAGACCTGGAGGGAGCAAAGGTGAGAGAAAAACCTTAGAACCAGCCTCATAGCCACCTGATGTCTCAGGCTTCTCTTTTGCTGAGACCCATTTCTCTGTCCACAGTAGAAACTGGGATCTCAAGCCATTTCCCACAAGGTGGTGCTTGGGTTAATTTCTAAATATTTATGGATTCTGTTCTAGCATGTCCAGCTCCCTGTCTGGAAAGCTACAGTAAGAATTTTTGGGAAGTGATGCCAACACTTGTATCTTGCAGAGCATGCTGCCAGCTCTGGTGAAGAGGGGACTGTCACCTAACCTGCAGACATTTTGTACCTTGGCAATTGCCTGCCACAACCAGCAGGATGGACTGCAGCTGCTCTCGGATTTGAAGGTAATCAAAGAAAACTCCTCTGCTCCCTGGGGTCTGAGCTGCAGGAAGAGGCAAAGTGAAATGTTAATGCTTTTAAAACACCTGCTGAGGTTTTTGTGATGAGTGGTTTTGTTCTTTTCCCAAAAGAGCAGCTCCAGAGTAGCTGGAGTTCAGTTGGTCTGTCTTAGCTTGTGCTGGCACTGCACAAGCTGCTTCACAGGTCCTGTGATGAGAACTGTGATAGAGCTGTGCTCATTGTGTCTAAAGTGCCTCTCTGCCTTTTCCCCTGCAAGTCCTGCACTAGTCAGCAGATGAACTTGTTTAACCATAGCATTTGCTCTTTCCAGAGGTCTGGAATAACTCCCAACAAGTACATCTACAGCAGCCTGATTGCTGCAGCTGTGAGGCAGCTGGATTACAGTTACCTCACGGAGATCCTGCGGGACATGAGGAACACACAGGTGCCTCCCAATGAAGTCATCATCCGGCAGCTGGAGTTCGCAGCGCGCTACCCTCCCAAATTTGACAGGGTAAGGAGCCACCACTGGCAGGCTGTGAAGGCTTCAAAAGGACACCAGCAAGGGAGGGGAATCATAAATATGATGATTTAATGTCTGCCTGAGTGTCCTCTGGGTTTGTCTGGTGTGGCTGATGATTACTCGATCGCTGTTTCTTTGGTAGCATCTTGTAGCTCCTGCAGGCTGGTGCTGAAGTGAGCTCTCATCTAACAGAAACTTGTTCTGGTGGCTTTCTCTTTGCAGTATAAGCACAAAAACCCTTACCTGGAGAAGATTGATGGTTTCCGTGGCTACTACTACCGGTGGTTAAAGGTTATGGCTGGAGAGGAGACCCCCCACCCCTGGGCCAAGTACAGGACAGCAAAGCCTGGGGGGCAGGACAGCGAGGCAGAGGCTGTGCAGGAAAAGGGAGCAGGATGCTGAAGTTTCAAGTTCTTCCAGCACAAGGAAGATGCATGACTTGCTTCTTTAAACTGGCTTGTATTAAAGCTGCTTTGTGTATCCCCAACCCCCAGTTCTTGCAATAGTTAAATAATTAAATATTTCCTTTTGTTTTAAGGAGGAGCAAATACATATGCAGTGAATTTCCTTCAACTGCTGAGGATTAGATGGGCTGTAGTTTAGCAAACCCTGTGCAAAACAAGGAAGAAGCAAAATCAGATGTAACAGGGGTTTAGCTCAGTGCTGGTTTTGTCTGTGTCCTGTCACTTCACATGTGACCTCTAAGTCTCTAGACTGCTGACATTCCTGAAGGGATCTGTGCATTAATTGCAGGTTACAGACCTCAGCAGAGAATTCCATTGAAATGCAGCTTCCATCTGCACGTGGTCAGGGAAGAACTCAAGAACGTACATTAGGGAACTATTTCCTTTCCACACAGCCTTTTAAATGGACTTGGTTGAGGAAAAAACACAGAGCAGCTCACTGTGCAGAGCAACCTTCAAGCACCCAGAACACATCCAACAGGAGAAGAGGGGCACAGCAATGTTTCACCAGAAGATCACACCACTCTCTCAGGAAGGCAAGCTTTATTTTAAAATAAATGGCTACACAAAACCCTACTCCAAAGCACCCCCCATTTATGCATGATCCAGGTGATCATGCTGATGCTTTAATTTAATACAGAAATAGCCCATCACAGAAAATGGCTGTAATTGCACTCATAGTCCATTGAGGAGGATGTCCCTCAGAGTTCAAAAAACAAGTTTGATGGCAAAAGGCTTCACCCAGAGCAGCCTCTGCATCCACAGTGAGTGCACTCAATGATTCTGCCCTGAAAAACAAACATGAGGAGGGTGTTACAGCCAAGCCACAGCCAGAGCAGCAGGTTCAGACCTCCAGGCAGGGAATGGTTCTGGGTGGGAAGGGTTTCCACAGTCTGGTGTTATTTCCCATACTTTTAACAACCTTACATGAATGCCAGAGCTGACAGTAACTCCAGCACCAGCTGGACACCAATTCTACCAGCAAAGGCAGAGGCAATGACCAGGAAGAGCAGCGCTACCCCCTCTGCTGTCCCTGAGCTGGGAGAAGTCAGAACAACTCCTGCAGGGCAGAGGAACAAGCTGGAGACTCACCACTTCCAGCTTGCTTTTGGGGACCCTGCAGATGCAGTTGGTGCCAAAGTTGGTGTCCCGAGTCTGGATGCAGCGCAGGCAGCAGAGGTTCTCATAGCCCTGCTTCTTCCACTTGGCAATCAGGTTTTTGTCAGCATAGCCCTCCTTGATGCAGTACTCATAGAGCTCTGAGGAGAAGCAGTCACAAGTTACCAGCTGTAGTAACCAGCAGGTAAAGCTGGGTTGCTGCAAGGCCTTCACTCCACCCTCCTTCCCCAGAAACCTGATCCCACCAGCTCCCAGTTCAGTTCACAGGTGAACACCTCACTCACTCGTTTGGCCCTGCCCTCCTCACCTCTGCTGATTGCTTTCCTCTTGTAGAAGAGATCAAAGATGTAACGTGTTTTCTGGTGGTGGATCCTGAAGATAGGCCAGAGGGACTCCACTTTCCTCTTCCCTTCGTGTGGCTCTGTCTCAGCTGGGAGGGAACACAAACACTGGATGCAGTGAACTGTTCCAAGAACATTCATAACTTTTAATACACGGCAAGGATAAAACTGAGATTAATGGGAGGAGACTCAAATGAGAGAGACTTGACCTGCAACAGCTCCTTTAGGATTCAAAACCAGTGGTAATGGGATGACATGACCCGCACTGGGATCAGGGCTGACTTCATCCCCACAGGAACTACCAAACACCCATAGAGCTTCATCCCTCAACCAGCTGTAACCAAACCTCTGTGCTCCATAACCCCAAAATCAGGGACCAGCATGGCCCAGGATCAACCTGCAGCACCACTGGAGGCACAGACACAAAAAAGGTTCCTCTGTATCCATGAAGCAGCTCTTGTGAGCTTGTTTTGGGGTCCCATCCCTGAGAACACCCACTCACCTTCTCTCATCTTCTGGTCCAGCTCGTCCAGCGTGGGCTCGATCAGCTCCCAGCCATCTGGGGGAGGCTTCCTGCTCCTCTTCACTTTGGGCATTGCCTGGGCAACGAGAGGGCCAAAGGGCAAGGGGAACTGCCAGCACTCCCTCAGAATCACTGGGAAAACGGAAGAAAATCAACTGTCAGACATATTTCTCCTAAGGTTTCTGTGCCCCTTCCCGTTCTCCACTAAGGATAAAAATGAGCTTTACGGAGCTCGTGAAAAGCTCTGTGACTGCCGCACAATAAGTCAGTTTTTCTCCTCAGCAAAGCGCGGCAGCCACTCCTTCTCCGAGCTGACAACTCCGGTCAGATCCCGGTGATGGAGAGGCCGCCGGCCCGGCCCGGCCCGAGCCCGACAGCCCCACAGCGGAACCCGGAGCTGGCGGGCTGAGGGGAGGCCGCAGGTCCGGGTGCCGATTCCTGTGAGGACCCCGGTCCCTGTCTCTGATTCCGGCTCCTGTCCCTGATCCTGATCCTGATCCCGGTCCCCCTCCCGGTCCCGCTCACCGCCGTTCCCGTCGCGCCGCCACCGCCGTCACCCGGGGTCCTCTGCAGCCGCCCCGCCCGTGGCCGCGCCCCTTGGGCTGCCCCACGCGCTGCCTGAGCAAAGCGCCCCCCGCCGCCCGCGCCGCCGCCCCGAGAGAGGCGAGAGCCTTCGGGGGAACCGGCCCCGCTCCGCTGCCCCGGCGGGAGCACCGGCAGGGCGGCGCGGGCAGCGCTGCGGCGGCGCTCGGGCAGCCCAGCGCGGGGGCCTGCGCTGGGGGCGGTTCCGGTTCCGGTTCCGGGCGCCGCTCGGGCCGGGGGGGCCGCGCCGCCATCGCCGCGATGCCGAAAGGTGGTGGGGGCCGGGCCGGGCCGGGCGTGCCCTGCGGGGAGCGGCGGCGGGGGGAACACGGGACACGGGAGAGGAGGGGGCTGGGGGGTGTGTGCGCCGCTCGGCCCCGGTGCGGGCAGGGCTCGTGTTCGCCCCCGGCTGTGGACATGCCGCGGCGGCTCCGTTCTCCCGCTCTCCCGGCCTTGGCGGAGCCTGCGGGGGTCCCTTTCCCAGTCCCCGCGCTGCCCCCGCGGCTGTGTTTGCGCTCTGGGGAGGGGTCTCGGGTTCCCTTTCCCCGTTCTCGGGGGCTCCGGGGCCGCCTCGCCGCGTTCCCCCGCCCCTCACGGCGCCGGGCCCGTTCTGAGCTCCCCGAAGCGCCGCGGCGGCGGCAGCAGCAGCCCCTGGGGGTGCCCGCGGCTCCGGGCTGGGCTCCATGTGCTTGGACGGGAACCGCGGCCGCTCCCCTGGCTCGGGGCTCACGGAGCTCGGGGAGGGGGAGCAGCCCCGCCGGGGGTACCGGGGGCTGGCGGCCATCCCGGGACGGGGTTCGGGGGCTCCAAAGGCGCCTCTTTGATGATGCCGCGGTTTGGCTGCTGCGGAGCGGGCAGGGACTTGCTCCTGGTGTGATTCAGGAGCGGGGATGGGGCACGGCCGGGCTGGATCCACCCAGAACCTTCTCCTCATGCACCATCCGCATAATTGGCTCTCGCAAATCCCGGTCACACACGTTAAAAACCAGCCCGCATCGTTCCTCTTCCTGCAGTTTGCTCTGCTTTGTTTCATCAGCAGTTCCCAGCCTTTAGCACCAAACTGATTCTTGCTTAGGATTTATTGAACCACTCGTTTTGGGTCCATTTGCAGAGTGATGGGAGATGGGGCTGAAGCTTTCACATGGTTTTTGTGAAGGCAAAGAACCACGGCAGGTTATAACCCCATTTCTCTTATTTAAATGCCTGTAACTCAGGATTTCCTGCTCTTTAGTTCATTGTACAGATTTCAATGTTTGATTCAAACCTTTTGCTTTTTGGAAGAAGAGGGGCTTTGGTCATTTTTCCCCAAGTCAGTGGGAGTTGTTGGATTGGTGGCAGAAGAGTGGATTTTGGCACTCACTGTTTAATATAAAAGGGAGAGGTATAAAGAAGCTAATAATAAATTTTTTACAGGATTATTTCAAATTAATTTCCTATTTCCCCCCCCTAATGCTTCGATTTTAAAAAGAAGAGATTCCGTCAGTATCATTCCATTTTCTTCCATCTAATTTTCTTAATTAGTCTGTTTGAAGCTGAAGACAAATGTGTTTGAACGTGGGCCTGCCTGGGCACCACTGGGCTTTGCTGTAGGTGAAATCTGCAGGTGATTCTACTTTAAAAGTGCTTCACAGAGGTGGAAAAGAAGCATTATCCCTGTTTTTGCTCAGTGGTGTAGGACCAACTCCCCGTGTCTGATGTGAGGTTTTGATCTCCCTGTGGGAGCAGAGCCCCATCCCTGCTCTGTGCTGAGCTCTCGTGGGCCTCATTCTTCCATTTGCTTCTTTTTAGGCTTTTAATGTAAAATAATTTCTCTTTAGTTGCTTCTCCCCCCTTATCAGCAGTGTTTATTTGCAGTTATGGCAGTTTGTGTTCCTTGGTCCTGAGCCCAGTGTGGAATTCTGGCACGGCTGGGTGAGGAGCCCTGGCCAGGCTGGGAGCACAGTTTGGGTATTTGGGGTTGGTGTGTCACAGATGTCACTGCTGTTCCCTGGGGGTGATGCCATGAACTCAGGGCAGTGAGGTCCTGTGTCCCCAGGAGCATTCCCATGGCAAATCTCCTTCCAGAGGGTGTCAGTGCTCCCACGAGGGAGGGCTGGGAGCAGACAAACAGAAAACTCCTCTCTGCCTGCACCAAAACTTTGGTTGTGCTCCCCAGCTGAACCCAGGGACAAGAATTTGGTCTCTGCACTTCCCCATCTTTTGGAAAAATATCTCAGGAGTTTCTGTAAAGCTTCACAGTGGGGTTTTGGGGCAGAACTAAGGCATTGTGAGAGTTCATCTGTGCTGAGCCAGGAGAATTGGTCAGGAAATGTTGGATCTCTCAGGCTCCCAGTGCCTCCCAGTCCAACAGAGAGCAGATCTCCCATGGATTCCACACAGTGCCAGGGAGGGAGGGATGGATGATCCCTCACCCCTTCCCATCCCTGTAAGGTTCCCATGTCCTTGGCAGGTGAAATGGGGAGGATGAGGGAGATCCAGAGTTTCCTGCTCCTCCCATGGCACTCCAGGCCTGCTGCAGTGGCAGAGCTGCCCTGCCAGGGTTGTTTGCTTTGTGCCAGACTCCCTCACTCAGGGCTGGGGGTTGGCTCTATCCAAATTGCTTCCCAGTTCTTTGGGTTGGAATAATATAACCAGAGCAGTGGCTTGAGGGGAGCATTAATGGCTTCAGCAGTTCATTAATCAACAGAATTTGGAACTTGGGGCAGTGCCAGCCACACTGACTCCCCTTCTTGGTTCCTAGAGCTTGTTTTTATTTTTCCTAATAAAGCAGTAAAACTGGAGGCTCCTTTTAGGACTTCTTCAGCTCCCATTGTAATTCCCAAAGCCTTTGTCCAATTAGCTTCCTATTTTTTCGTGGCACAGTGGGAGTGGTTAAGGAGCCAAGCTTGTTGGAATGTTGGTTGTAACCACAGGAACACACTGTGATTCCTCCTGTGCAGGAAACTGGGGTCTGCTGTGGGACTGAGCATCCCCTCCTCTCCTGGGAATTGGAGAGGCCATGAGCACAGGCAGGGAAGGGTGATACCAATAATCCCAATTCTCTGTGCATCTCACCTAAAAATCTTGGAGCATTTCACCAAGTTCACTGAGGGGTTTTGTTTAGGGTCTGTCAGAGGAGCTATTTTGGTTTG
This sequence comes from Agelaius tricolor, assembly GCF_023055355.1. Lineage (NCBI taxonomy): Eukaryota > Metazoa > Chordata > Aves > Passeriformes > Icteridae > Agelaius > Agelaius tricolor. The sequence continues at coordinate 3,115,265 of NW_027269279.1, forward strand.
TCCTGTCCACACCTAAAATCCAGAGAGTGCTGCAGGAGGAGCAGACCTTTCTGGAAGTTACCACTAAACCATTTGTTATTTTTATTGTTTTGTGCAGGTAGAAAAGGAGGCCACAAAGGCCGGGCAAGGCAGTACACGAGTCCTGAGGAGATCGATGCCCAGCTCCAAGCAGAAAAGCAAAAAGCAAGGGTATGTGTTTGCTCCTTTGTGTTCTTTCTATCCTAATTCCTGCCTTATCCAGCCTGGTTTTCACTGCTCAGGAGCAATGGCAGCTTAGCCAAGTGCTGCAGATCATTCCAGCAGCGATCACAGCATGGATCCCAAATGTCTCCAGCTGGGGAGACTCCAGGGGTCGCCCAGTCTGGTTCCTGAGGCCTGGGAGACCACCCAGGGCAGCACTGGAAGGTTGAAGGACAGGGAGCTGATTACACAGCAGCTCTGGAGGTCTTTTCTCTCCATTTTTTATCATTTGAGTCTCCAGTGTCAGCTCATTTTTATCCATGTTCTGCAGCTTGGCTTTGGAGAGCAAGGGCCACATCTTGACATGTTACTGAATATTGAAATGATATTTGCCTCTTTCTATCATAGATCTATGGACCAAACTCCTTTGACTTCTTCCTGGACACAAGATTTTCTTGTTTGCCTCTGCTTTGTAGGAGAGATAAGAGTTTTGTGTGTGGGGCCTCCTTTTGGTGTGTTTCTGTGCCCTGGCATGGGACTGTAACAGCTCCCCCCACTTCCACCATGAGCTGACTGCTGTCATAAAACCCTTGGCTGCTTTTTGGGGCTCTTGCTCTCTTTATTCCCAACTTATCACAGCTCTGGTGACATTCTGATGTTTTCTGTGACTTTCTGGAAGTGCTGCCTCAGCCCAAATACACAATTTCAGCTGAGGCCTCACAGCACTGACCACAGGAGGATAATTACACCCCATGAAGGAAATCCTGGTGAATACCTCTGAGATGACTCTCTCAAGCAGTTCTGAGCCATAGTGTTGAGTCCTTTTTAATGTTTTGCCCAGCTGGAAACTCGAGATGATTGTTTGGTTTGCTGCTTAGCCACATATTCCAGCTTCATGTTGGATTTCTTCTTCCAAACTCTAACTCCTCTGGGTTAGTTTCTGATTCCACCTTCTTGGTTTCATGCCATATTTCCAAATTCTGAAACCACTGATGAGTCTCATCCTGTTTTCCAAGATAATTCCAACTCCTACCAGTGTGATGTCATTCACAAACTGTGTAAGTGTTCTCTGCTTCCATGTTGTTTAATAAAAATGCTGACTGGAAGTGGAACAGAAAAGCAGGACCCACTTGAAATGTGTGTCTTGTTTCACAGCAAACCAGAGAACTGCTCTTTGAGAAGGATTTATTTTTTGTGATAATCCATATCACATAGTGATGGTTACATCTAACACTGATACATTAAGGAAAGCTTTAAAAACCCCCTACAATTAACAAAATTACTCCTCTTACTGTTCCTTGCTCATCCACTTTGCTGGTTGTTTGATGAGAGATGTTGGTAGTGTAAAACAAGCTGTTCACACCCATGCTGGCTCTTCTTATGATTCAGAAATTAATTCCCAGGTTCTGACTGGTGGAAGCTGTGCTGAAAAGGCTGTAATTCATTGGATAATAATGTTCAGGTTGGTGGTTGTCCATTTTCTCCTCTAGGTGTTTTTATTTATCCACACCCAGGATAAGCTCTAAGCTGCATCCATGTAGTTTCCAGTCTCTGAGGTAGTGTGCACTGGAAACCCAGGCCAAAACTCTTCTGGAGAGCTTTGATTTGATGAAAATAAAGTGCCAGTGGTGTCTTTCACAGTAATTTTCCTTTTAGAGGGAGCAGCAGAATTGTTTGGAGGTTGCTGAGGAGGAGCCCTCATTCTGTGACAGCCAGAGCCCCTTGGTGGCACAAGGCCACATCAGGGGCACCAGTGCTCAGAGCTGGCTCATTCCTCCAAAATCTCATTTAAGAGCTGGGTTTGGGGTTTTTAGTGACATTAATTTCCTCTGATTTTGTAGGAAGAGGAGGAGCAAGAAGAAGGAGGAGAAGGAGCAACAGGGGACCCTAAAAAGGAGAAGAAGTCTTTAGATTCAGATGAGAGTGATGAAGATGATGAGGATTATCAGGTACTGCATCTCAGGGCACTTAATGCTTGGGCTGGGGAGGAGATGCACACTGGATTCTGAGCAGAGCTACCTAGAGTGCACTTTTTATAGAACTACTTTTAGAAGCCAAAAAACACTCACTTGACAGCATTTTGCCCTCAGAATGAGAACTTGTGAACATTTACAAATGAAATACAAAGGCAACAAGATATTTAAAAAGGCTGAAGGTGCCTTGATTCATAAATGGTTTTTCTGGCTTGTAGTCAAATCTTGCCTTGTGCTTTTGGGGTGTGTTTGGGGAGCTCTGGTACAACCAGAGCTGCATTGAGAGCTCCTCAAGCTCCCTCTTGTTCTTGACCCGCAGCAAAAGCGCAAAGGAGTGGAGGGGTTGATAGACATAGAGAACCCCAACCGTGTCATTCAGACAACCAAAAAAGTCACTCAGCTGGACCTGGATGGACCCAAGGAGCTCTCACGACGAGAGAGGTGAGTGCTCCCTGCTCACCCTGCAATTTCACCCTGGAATTTGATGCAGGGAGGTGTTTCCCCTGCTCTGTGGCAGTGTTGCAAGGAGGCCCTTAAAAGTGTGTTATTGCCTAAAGCAGGCACTGAGCAGCAGCAGACTGAGCTCACTGTGCTTCAAAATGTGCTTCCTTAGAAGCTTCACAGGAGTTGTTGCTGTGGCTATCCTGGAGCCAGGCAGCCTGCCCTGGAGCTCTGAGAGAAAGGGATTTAGGCCATTCCTTTCCTGCAGTTTTATGCCAAAAATCAGACCTAACTGAAACCCTGAAATCATACTGCTGTGAAAGGGATTTAGGCCATTCCTTTCCTGCAGTTTTATGGCCAAAAATCAGAACAGAAATCTATTAACCAGAGGTCACTTTGGATCCACTCTAATCCTGCTGCAGAAGGTGCTCTAGTGACAAGTAGCATTTTCCCAGATTCCAGGTATTGTGGTGAAATTTTTATCTGGCCAGATTAATTACCTGGCCAGATTAATTAAACCTAAGTTTAATCTTCTAGTTTCATTTAGCAATGGTGAGGTTTGGAAGGGAAGGTTTAATCTTTTTTTATTTGGGATAGATTGCTTCAGCAGAAGGACACGTTTGAGGGTAAGGCAGGGAAAAACATGTCACAGTTCTTGTGATGTGGGGCTAATTCATTTGACCTCCTTGTGTTTTTATAGAACTACTTTTAGAAGCCAAAAAACACTCACTTGACAGCATTTTGCCCTCAGAATGAGAACTTGTGAACATTTACAAATGATTTTTTTCTAAAATGATTATTTCTACCTTCCTTACTTAGCTGAAGGAAGGTAGAAATAATCTCTCACCTCACCCCTGCTCAAACCCTGCAAATAGACAGAACCTGTGCTTGAAAACTGGTAAAGGACCCCCAGTTTTGGGGTTTTTCCTGGTTGGAAAGCCCCACTCTGCCTGTTCCTGTGGGCTTGCCTGGATACTCTGGTGACTGGTGTGTTTCCTTTGGGCAGAGAGGAAATAGAGAAGCAGAAGGCAAAAGAAAGATACATGAAAATGCACCTAGCTGGGAAAACAGAGCAAGCCAAGGCAGACCTTGCCCGATTAGCCATCATTCGGAAGCAAAGGGAAGAAGCTGCCAGAAAGAAAGAAGAAGAAAGAAAAGGTTAGAGAATAATTAATCATTATCTCCTGCCTTTCCAGGAGGCACACATCCCTCCTCTGAGCCTGTGTGGTGTTGCTGAGTGTCATCAACTCCCCTCAGCAAAGCCAGGCTCAGCTGTTGCCCTCTCATAAAGTTCTTGCTTTATGAACAAGAGCTTGGACACTGGAGCAGGGAAAGAGAGAAGGGAATTGCCCTTGATATCCATCTCATCCCCTGCCTCCCAGGCAGTGCTGGCTCCAGTTTGGGGGTTTAGCAGGCTCCTTGTGCTGGGTGATTTATCTGCTTTGCATGTGGGGATCTGAACTGCCCAGGAGTTCCCAGCAGTCTGAACACGGCTCCTTGGTGGCTTCCACAGAGAAATTTGGGCATCAGGGGGATTTGTGAACACCTGGAGAGAGCCCAGGGATAGAAGGGAACATCAAGAGGGCCTGTGCCTCTTACTCTGAGAAATTGTTGGGAAGGGTGGGATTTTTCCATGACCCAGCTGGCAGGATTCAAATCCCTGGGGCTGCCAAAACTCCCCCAGTCCCTGATGTGCACCATGAAATGATGAAACCCTGTTTGTTGTTCTCCTCCCCAGCAAAAGACGAAGCGGCCATGGCAGGTAAAAGACTGCAGTCACTATCCCTTAACAAGTAAGCCCAGGCCATGCAAGAGGAGGAAACACCAGGGAACTGTGCCTGGTCCTGCCAGGAGCTCTGCCTTCCATCGCTGCCACGCAGGGCACCCTGCAGCATTGACCTCACCACCTCCAAGAGACACTGGCGATGTGTTTGTCCTCATCCTGGCACAGATTTCCATTTGGGGTTAGGGGCAGCTGCTCTCTGCAGTGCAGAGCTGTGCTGGACAGCAATTCCCTGTAACAGTTTGGAAACATGAATGTTTTTGCTGTTTTTAGGATCAAGAACTCGTAGACGGTGGGAGGGGGGCAGGGTGGGAGGGAGCTGTGTGGGAGGGGAGGTGCTTCAAGTACTAGATTGCAAGAAAAATAGATTGTGGGGTCGTTTGGGGGTGGGGCATGGGGTGGGGAACTGACTTGGTATGAAATCCCAAAGGATAATGTATCTGAGGAATCCAGTTGGCAAAGAGCCCATCAAATTTTGCTGCAGGGTGTTGCAGTATAAGCTGGGAGCCTGACTTCATGGACATCTGGAGTGCCGTTCCTTCCTGGATTCATCCCTCCTTTCTTGCAGCCAGTCTCCCCTTTTCCCTCCTCTTCATTTTCTTTTTCTCCTTATTAGGGATAGTGCCAGTTTTTAACCACATCATCCTTTGTTTAAAGGAGAAAAAACAAACAACATTTATTGTGTCAGATCCAGATGGAGAAAAAAAAAAACCAAAAAGCAAAAAAAAAAAAAAAAAACTTGATCAAGTTTAAAAACCACCAAGAGAACTTGTATATTTGGCTGATTAAACTGTAAGTTATCAGAGCTGCTGTGGCCTCGTGTGTGTGTGTGTGTGTGTGAAGGGCACAGCTGGGGGGTCCTGGGGGAGGCTCAGCTGCACTTGGGGGCTGCTGGTTGTGATGTGGGGTTTGGCTCTGGGTCAGGAGCTCCCTCAGCTCACACAGCCTGAGGGAAAAAGCTTTTCCTGCTGATTCTGATGGATGTCTTGCACAATCTGTTTACCACGGTGGAGGAAACAATTACCCTCAGGCCGTGTCTGGCCTGCTCCCCTGTCAGCAGGGCGGCCACTGCACTGCCAGCTCCTCTCAGATGTCTCTGGAGGGGGCAGCTCCAGCCTGCTGTGCCCCAGGGGCTTTGGGAGCCCTGCTGCCAGCCTGTTCAGGGACACCAGTGCTTCCCAGACTTCCCAAAGGCTGGACATCCAGCCCCAGGGCTTGGAGCACTGGAAGTCACGGGGAGAGGGGTTGCAGCTGTGGAGATGAAGGGTGACAAACAAAGGATTTGTTCTCGTGCTTGGCTGCAGGGACTTGGGCACAGGGGTGTGACACAGGATGTGCCCCAGGGGCTGTCACCGTGAGCTGCTGGCTCAGAGCTCAGACCAAGCCAAGATTTGGGGTAGGAAATGCTCCCAGGGAGCTGTGGAAAATGAGAAGTGCTGGCAGAGAGGTGCCTGTGCTGTCAGCTCCAGGAGGGAGGAGCTGGTGTGGTGGGGACAGCCCGACATGGGACAGTGGGTGAGCCTTGGAGCACAGGGAGTGGATGGGGCAGGACAGGGGGAGGTTTTGGGCTTGTGCTGGGATGGAGCAGGGCAGGAGCCACAGGGGACAGGGTTGAGGATTCTGAACACATGGAAAGGGGTGGGAAAATCTTCTCCAAGTAACAGCTCCCACTGACTGAGGGCTGGAGCAGAACTCAAATGTCATTGTCCCTCTGGCAGCCAGTGCTCCCTCCCCAGGCCACGGGAAACTGCAGGAGTAGCTGGGCAGCCCAAGGTCTCTGAGCTGGCTCCAGGTTTGGGAATTGCCCACCTGCAGGATTTTACCCAGAGAATGACAAACCTGTGCTCCCTGGCCACTTCCATCCTCTGCCCACCGTTTTTCCTAACACCAATCCTGGTTTGAAATGGTGCTGAAGCAGGGAACAGAAAGGTGACATTCCCCTTCTCCCCACAATCCCAATTCCCCCTCAGCACTGGTGGCAGAAATGATGTGACCACCTGTGGCACAGCACTGTGCTCTGCCCTGATCACACCTGTGTTTGGACTGAACTTGTTCTAAAAAAGTGCAAAAAAACCCCATTTTGATTTATTCAGGAAAATCCTTTATTTGCTATTTCTCCAAGCAATGTATGACCAGCACCGGGAAGGATGGTAACAAAAATAGTAAGAAAAATGGGGTTTTTTGTCTGGAAACAGCCACCAGGGCTGGCTGGCAGCAGGGACAGGCACTGGTGGCGTTGTGGCACAGGGTGGGGTGGCAGAGGGCAGCAGGCAGGGACAGAGCAGGGGCAGCTGGAAGCTGGGATGCCCTTCCCAGGCGGCTCCTTCATTTGATCTTGAGATCCTTCAGCGCTGACTCCAGGCTCTGAAATGAAACAGGAAATGAAACAGGAGGGTTTTCAGCAGTTCATGGCCTCCCAAAGAACCTGGAGATGGCTGGGGAGCTGGAAGGGGGAACTGGGCTGGTTCAGTGCTGGTACTCCCAGCCTGAGGGGTCCATGGGGATTCCTTACCTTGACATCCCAGATGCTCATGCCCCCGTCCATCCCCGTGGTGCAGAACTGGGAGCACTTGTCCTTCCCACCAGTCAGCACTGAGATCTGGCTGTGGGTGCAAAGAGGGAGCAGGAATCAGTGCCAGGGCTGAGCCCTTAGGGGTGGGAATGGGGCTGGACCCCTTCATCTCCCCCACAGTGCAGGAAGGCACTGGGGATGGACAGGGATGCTTGGAGATACCCAGGGATGCTCCAAGGATGCTCCAGGACCGTCCCAGCTTTTGGGACTACACCTCTCTACCTCCCCTTCCCACATTCAAGGATTCTTTGGGGATACCCTGGGAAACTCAGGGACACCCAGGGCTGTCTCAGCTCCTGGTGCTGGAGCCTCAGTCTCTCCCTCCCTCTTGCTGGGATGCCCAGGGACATTCTGGAGATATCCAAGGATGCTCCAGGGCTGGACAGCAGCACACCCAGGGGATGCTCAGGGACCATCAACCCCGAGGTGACCCCGAGCCTGGCCAGCCCCCACCTGATGCTGTTCTTGTGCAGGGTGTCCAGGCTGGCGTTGGCCGTGTCCGAGCTCGCTTTCTTGTCCAGGTTCTGGAAGCGCTCGCGGGCGGTGAGGCCGCGCTGGGAGCTCTGCTTGGGGACATCCAGCTTCCCCCCGAAGGTCAGGGTGCCCTGGCTCTCCTCATAGGTGAACAGCATCGGGCAGCAGTCGTGGCCCTGGGGAACGAACGTGCCCTGCTCAGCCCCCCCCGGCCGGCTCCAGCCGCGGCTCCCAGCCCGTGTCCCTGCCCGCACTCACCGCGGCCACCAGGCTGTGCTCGGTGATGAAGGTGACAGCCAGCAGGGGCAGCGTCTCGGTGCACAGAGAGGCAACGCTGCCAGGGGTGAAACACCAGCTGAGCTTCAGCCTCAGTGCTGAGGCTGGTACAGCTCATCACATGGGTGGAACCCACGAGGGGAGACACCACCTCCTTCACCCCCGGTGATCTGGGGACGTTCCAGGGGTGTCCCAGGTCCTGAGCCCTCTATGTCCTACACCCATGTACAGGGATGCTCAGGGGATACCCAGGCATGGCCAGAGATACTCCAGGGATGCTCAGGGATGGCCATAGATACTCAGAGATACTCCAGGGATGGTCAGGGATGCTCAGGGATGGCCATAGATACTCAGGGATACCCAGGGCTGCTCCAGGGCTATTTCCAACTCCTGAGGCTGAACCCCTCTACCTCCCCCACCCAAGTACAGAGATGCTCAGGGGGTACTCATAGATGCCCAGGGATGTTCTAGGGCTAACCCAGCTCCTGAGGCTGAACCCTTCCATCTCCCCCACCCACATGCAGGAACATTCTGGGATTGCTCTTGGCCCAACCCAACCCAGATACCTCCATGCCCATGTTGGTTGGGGGGTCAAGCCCTGCTGCCCGCCCAGCACAGCCTCCCCCAGTCCCCCCTCCTGTCCCCAGCCCTGCTTACGCCATCTTCTTGCCAGCATCAGCGAGGCACAGGGTGCTGTCGTGGCTGACCCAGGCCACGCGGGAGCCGCTGGCCGAGAAGCTCACGCTGTGCACCCACCCACAGCTGCTGCTCGACTCGAACATCAGCTCCCCAAAGGGCATCTTGGAGCCCCAGGGTGTGGGGCTGGGCCGCTCCTCCACCTCCTTGATGTAGGCTGAGAAGATCCTGGGAAGAGGAGAGCCTTGCATGTGTTCCTGGATGCAGGATTTGTGCCACTCTCATCCCTGCCCCTTGCCTCAATTGTGTGACTCAGTTTCCCTGGCAGAGCCTGGAGGGTGTCCCCCTAGTCCCCATGGGTGCTGTATCGCTGGGATGGTCCCAACACCTCCCTGCATCTCCCTTGTGCTCCATTCCCTGTTCCAAACAGCACCTGGGGTGAAGCCTGCCCCCCAACCCATCCTTGGGGATTCCTCTGCATTGGGCCCCCCCATCCCTCAGCCCCTGCTCCTCACCTGCACTTGAAGTCACAGGAGCCAGCAGCCAGGAGGACATTGTTGGGGTGCCAGTCCAGGCTGAGCACAGTCGAGCGGATGGGCTTCTTGATGTGCTTGCAAACCCACCTGTGTGCAGAGCGGGTGGCAGCAGAGGGGCAGCATCACCATCCCCAGAGCCCCCCTGGGATTCTGGGGAGCTGCCTGGTGTTGGTCAGGGCTCCAAGTGCACCAGTAGCAGCTTGGGCATGGGGAGTCCATCCCTCCATTTCCCCGTCTCTACCTCCAGCTCCTCCAGTCTCTTATTTCCCAATCCATCTCCCATCCCTCCATCCATCCATCCATCCATCCATCCATCCATCCATCCATCCCCCATCCATCCATCCATCCATCCATCCATCCATCCATCCATCCATCCATCTCCCTCCCCTCCATCCATCCACCCTGCTCTTTCCCCCTTAGAGCCTCACCAGTCGTTCTCCTGCTCGAAGTAGCAGATGGAGATGAGGCGGGAGCCGCTGCCCACAGCGAATTTGTTCTCCCTGGGGGACCACTTGACGCAGCGGGCAGCGCGGTTGATCCTGAGGATCACCAGGGTGGGCTTCCAGACGTTGCCCTTGAGGGTCCACACGTAGGCGTTGCGGTCGGTCCCGCATGTCACCAGCCGGTTGCTCTCGGGGGCCCAGTCGATGCCTGGAAGGCAGAGGGGGATGATGGTGGCCCAGGGTGGCCCAGGGAGCCTCAGGAATGGCAGTGGTGGCACTCAGGGCTGGGGGTGTCTGAGGGCGTGGTTGTTCTGCGTGGTTTCTGCTCCACAGCTCCTCTTTGCCCCATACCATCCCTCCCACCTCAAAGCATTCCATGTCAACTCATCCCACCCCATCTCTCTCATCCATCCATCTCATTCCACCCCATCCCTTCCCATGCCTCCCACACCATTCCATTCCATCCCAACCCATCTCTCCTATATATCCATCACCCATCCATCCATCCATCCATCCATCCATCCATCCATCCATCCATCATTCCACCCTATCCCACCCCTTCCTTTCACATTCATCCCACATCACCCCAATCCATCTCACCCCATTTGTCCTATCCATATCCCTTCCCATCCCTCCATCTCTCCCTCCCTCCACCTCATCTCTCTCCATCTCTCCCATCCCATCCATCCCACCCTGGCTGCCTCCAGCTGGGCACAACCTGCTCCATTCTCCTCCACCCCTGCACAAGCCCCATCCACTGGGTGCCAGTGCCACGAGCAGGGCTGGCAGCAGCTCTGGGACACCATCCCTGTCCCTGTCCCCTCTGCCAGCCAGGACTCACCTGTCACCTGCCCATTGTGCTCCTTCAGCTCGTGCACTTTGCTCCACTTGGCCCCATCCTTGCGGTAGATGTGAACCTCGTGGTTGTTGGGGCACAGGGCGATCTCTGGGGGTGACAATGGCCAGGACAAAGCCCTCCCCTGGGTCACAGGCTCTGCAGGACCAACCAGCACCCACCCCCCCCTTCCTGGGCTCCAGGTCCCCACCAAGCCCCCAGCCCTGCCCCTGCACTGCCCTGATGCTGCAAATTGTCCCTACGGGAAGGGAGAACCCCAGACCCCACAGCCAGGGTCACCCCTTCCCTACAGGGGTCCCATGGGGGTGGTGGGCTGAGACAGGACAGGATGGGATGGAACAGGACGGCTGGGGGTGCACAGTTCCCAAATCCAGCCCCATCCATCCCGCCCCGCCTGCCCGGCTCTCGGCCGCAGCACAGAAAGCTCTTTTTGTTCTCCCCCATCCCCCGGGCCGCGCTCGGGAAATGCCATCGCCCGTGAATCACCCGGCTCCGCTCCGCGTCCCTCCCTCCCCGGCCGCTGCCTCGGGGCCGGCCGCTGCTCTGGCACCCCCGTGCCCGGCTCTGTCCCGCACGGGCACCGGGGGACACCGGGAGGGGCTGTCCCAGCCCCCAAAGCCAGCCCTGCCCCGCCCCGGGGATGCGGAGCCAGGACAGTGCCCGGGGATCCCTCGGGAATTTCGGGGAGCCCCAGGCGTACTCACGGGTGCGGTCCTTGTTCCAGGCATGGCAGCTGATGGGCTCCAGCAGGAAGCTGTGGTAGGCCATGGCTCACGGGCTGGGGACAGGGACAGACCCCCAGGCTGTCAGGACAGGCTGCTGCAGCCACAGGGATGAGCCCCCAGCCCCACAGAGGGATCCTTCCCACTGGGATCAGCCCTGTGCTGCAGCCCACCCCGTCTCAGCTGGGGAGAGGGTTTTCCCGAGGGTCTCCGAGCTCAAACTCTCCATTTCCAGGAGCTTCTAAACGCTGCTGCCGTCCTGCTCCAGGTGGCTGGAATGTGCTGGGCAGGAGCTGCCTGGGCACACAGGGACGTGGTGCCAGCAGCCCCATGTGCACCCTGGGGTCCCTCCACGGGCGGGCAGCACCTCCTCTCTCCACCCCAGCAGCGCCAGATCCACTCCCTCCTTCCACACCTCTCATTTGGGAAGAGCCAAAGCTCCACGGAGACAATTCCACCCCATCAGGACTGATCCCTGCTCCTGGCTGAGCTCCCACCATTCCTGCTGCTCCCCAGCTGCCATGGGATGGAGCAGTTTGTCCCAAAGGCTCCTCCAGGTGCCACGGGAGCGGGAAGGGCTCCGGGCAGCATCGCAGCCCCTTGGCCATCCCGCCCAGGGAGAGCAGGGATGGAGGGAAACACCTCGCCAGGGCGTGGCTGACAGCGGGAATTACTCACAGCCTGCTCTCGGCTATTTTGGGAACTCCCCGAACACGTCCCGTTTTCTTTGGCAGCTAAAAACGTTACAGGGGAAGGAAAAAGAGTCCCTCCATCCCTGAGCTGGAGAAAAAGAAAATCTGAGGAGCTCCATGAGATGCCTTCCGCGTGTGGAGAAATTCCAGGGCTGGTGCAGGACAGCCCTGCTGTCACACAGGACAGGGCTGCATCCTCCACATGGATGAGGAGGCAGCTGCCCTATCCAGCCCCACCGATGCCCTGGGATGCAGCACAGGGTGTCCAAGGAGGAAACAAAGCTGCTGCTGCCACCAAGAGCCTCTCCCTCGAGCCCTGAGGATGGAGCAGCACCTCGAGGGACGGCCAAAACCATCAGCAACAGGCACATGGCAAGAGATCAGGAGAGGAAAAATGTGTGAAAAAGGGATTTGGCTGAAATGGGCACCTGGCTCAAAGGGCTCCCTGCAGGAGGGATGGGAGGCAGGACACACTGAGGTGCATTCTGGCTTCGACACTAAGAAAACAGCCATACTTTTACTTTTTCCGGGTGGTTTGGGAGCTCAGAGGCATTAACCCTCCTCGCTGGCGTCCCTGCTGCTCCCTTGCCGAGTGCCAGCCCGAAGGGACGAGCTCAGCCGCCGTGCCAGGGACGGAAACCTTTGCCAGACACGGGAAGGAGCGAGGGCTGCGGGGCCCGGGCCGCTCCCTGTTTTTATTTCCCCTCGGCCCCTTTCGAGCCAGTTCCCCGCTCCTGGTGCCCCGCTCCGCAGTGAGCCCCGGGCTCGGCAGCCCCGTCCCCAGCTGGGAACAGCATCACAGGAGCTGTGCTTACGGCCCCCACCGCACCGCCCCGACCCGGGGGCTCTTCAGGGAGGAAAATGGGAATTTTCCGAAGGCCAGACAGGGCGGGACTGGGAGCTGGAACAGCTCCGTTATCTCCCCGGCCAGTCCAAGCAGTTCGGAAACATCCTCGGAGGAGATAACCAAACCTTGGCAGAGCCCAGGGCCGGGGGCTCCTCCCAGTCCCGGGAGGAAGCCACACTCCAGAGGAGATGGAGTTTGGGTTTTACGAGGCTGGCGGGAGGAGGGTTTGTACCCCATGAGGATCCTGCTGGGAGCTGGGACCCCCTGAAACTCTCCCCGGACACTGCGGTGGGCCCCTGCACCACCAGGACCCCAAGAGCGACCCCCGGAGCCCCTCTGCTCCCTGCGGCAGCCGAAGGTGTCACCCCCTGCTCCTGCCAGCCAGGCTGGGGACACCCAGTACTGCTGGGGTACCCCAGGAGCCAGCCTGGCCCTGAGGGGACACCCCCGTCCCAGGGCAGAGGAAGGCGGCTCTGAGCCTCCTCTTCCTCGCACCGCGCAAAGCGGGAGGCAGCTGATTCCCGAGGAGGGGAGGACAGATTGCGGCAGCTCTGTCTCTGCCGGCACCAAGCCCGAGGGGACCCCCACAGGAGGACTCTTTCCACCCCCCCAGAGCTGTCAGACCGCCGGCAAGAGGAAAAAACCCTCAAACTTGCTGACAAAGCTGGGGAAAACCCCCCAAACCATCCGAAAGGCAGCCACAGCGATGCTCGCAGGGGGCAAGGGGCTGCCTGCACCCCCCTGACCCCAGCCCGGGGGCACCCCCCGAGCCTCGAGCAGGGTGTGGGGGCCAGGAGCGGTGACAGCCGCAGCCCCTGGGGACAGCCCCGGCTCCCGGCAGAGCCCAGAGCCCTCCTTACCTTGGCGGGCAGCGCGGGCTGGGCTCGGGTCCTGCACGGCGGGGCTCGTTCATGGACTCTGGGCAGTCGACACGAACGGAGCCCGGAGCGAGCGGCGGGAGCTGTGCCTGCCCCGCCGAGGCAGCCCGGCCGACTTCCCTTTTCCTCTCCGAGAAATGCAACCACTTCCTTACGTGGGCGTTGGGGGAGCGGAGCGGCTCTGCGGCCGCCCTGCCCCTGTGCCTGCGGCCGGGCCGCTCCGGCACCGCCGCACGTGGAGGGCCCCGGGCCCGGGATGCTCCCGGCCCCCGCCGGACGTGGGCAGCCCGCCCTGGGCGCTCCAGGGCAGGACAGAGCCAGCAGAACAGAAGGGAAGGATCCCCGCCGGCTCCCGCTGGCAGCGGGTGTTGCTCACCCCCGGCCCCTGAGGAGTTTGCAGAGGGATGGGGACTCCCCGATGTCTGTGCTGGTCCCCACCAGGGAACAGCCGTGCCCGGAGCCCACGCGGGGCGAGCCGCCCGTCGGCATCGCCTCCCACGGGCGGGGAGAGCCGCGGGAGCCCGCGGAGCCGGGATCCGGCCGCCCTCGGCAGCAGCTGCTGCTGGTTCCTGCATCCCACAGAGCCCGGCAGGACCCAGTGCCAGGCTGGCTGTGCTCACCACGCCTGTGTCCCCACGCAGCAGACATCCAGACCTCTGCTTTTGTCACCTCCTGCTTCAGAGCAGCTCATTTTTATCCCTTTCCCACCTGGATGCACTCACGCCTTCCCTCCTGGGCATAGGGATGTACTCACTCACCCTTTCCCTCTCTGCTACCCCACAGAGCCCCTGACTGCAAATGCAACACTGATTATTTTATGTTTAGAAGGGAGAGGAAATTGTAAAGCCGAGGCTGACTGCCAGGGGAGAAGGTGGGAGACACAAGGAAACCAGAGAAGGATCCAGCTCTGTGACGGAGAACAGTGGCTGCCACTCAGAGCTGAACTTCCACAGTAGCAGAGCTGAGAAACGAGCAGGGTGTGAAGCAGCTCTGGTTCCAGAGGAAGTGGTAAATTTAGTCATTGTTTTTTTTTAAGACACTTCTGCATTTTCAGCAGAAATGACAATTTTCAGCTTTGTAAAGCAATGCTATGAGGCAGCTAATCCCCTCAGAGCACAGCAAGGCAGCAACACAGGGAGGAGGAATACACCCCGAGAAGAAAGTTGTGTGCAAATGCCTCCATGAGCTCCTGAGGCTCAGAGCTGAACTGAAACAGGTACCTGGGCACAAAGATCAGCACAGAAGCCAGATCACACTGACACCTCTGTTTGCAGCTTCCTTTGCCCACCAGTTGCTATAAACACAGGATTTTACTGGTTGGGAGCTCAGCTCTAACGGGACACAGAATCCCAGAACCCCTGAGGGTGGAAAAAACCTCCAAGTTCATCAGGTCCAACCTGTGACCAATTCCCACCTTGCCAACCAGCTCAGAGCACCGAGTGTCATGTCCAGTTGTTCCTTGAACACCTCCAGGGATGGTGATTCCATGAAGTTCCACAGTCTTACCACAAGATTTGCTTTTCATTTGTCTTCTCCAGATGAAGCTCAGCAGATTTTTGTCTCACTTTCCACACAGAGCTTTCCATCCCGTCCCCCAGGCACTGACCTGGGAGCAGGCTTGGCACCAATCCCAAAGGCAACTACAAATCATTCTGGTCACTCACCTTTGGAAAAATGTCACCCACTGAGCAGACAACAAAAAAAGACATTCGGGTTAATTTGCTGTTGTTACAGATCAAATGCAAGGCAGACAGAATGAAGAGAAGTAGGATAAAATCATTCATCCTCCAAAATTGTCATCTCAAGGGAAGAATTCCTCTGGAAGAAGCTCATCTGAATCTTCATATCCAGATATCAGGACTCCAGGTCTGTCAACTTTAGAACTTTTCAGTTAAGATGAACTTCTCCTGCTTTAAGGCCATAAAATATCAGTGCAGGGTTTTCCCCACTCCATCTCTCTCCCAATTTCCTTAACACCCCTTTTTTAATCAATAAGCATCAAAACAAAGAATCAGTTTTTCTCTTTTTTATTATTATTATTATTATTATTATTTCTAGCAGACAATTTACATAAAATTCCCCTTTTAAGTTAGTGATTCATAACTTCCTGCAATAAACTACCTTAAGGAGCAGCTTTGGTAAAGAATGGAATGAAACAACCAACCAAAAAAAAAATAACAATCACAGCTGATTTTGAAACCAACACAATTCACCAAATTTAGATTCAAAAGAAAATCTGCCAAGCTGTATTTTCTCAGTGTTTCCAAATATTTCACCTTCCTCCTCCCTTTTCAGGTTTGTGCAGATGTGGGAGCTGCATTCTGTCAAGCAGTTTGTCCTGCTAGATCATGGAAATCCATCTTTACATGATTCGTAGCCCTTGGATGGAGGACTCTAAAGTCTTGTAGGAGAGAAAAAAAATCTTAATTACAATCTGCTGCCATAGCTTGAGCTAAATAATTCAGTGTAAATGCTAACAAAACCAAGCAAAGAACATGAATATTTGAAATCAGACTCAGTCACAGAATCCCAGAATGGTTTGGGTTGGAAGGGACCTTAAAGATCATCTCATTCCAGCCCCTGCCACAGGCAGGGACACCTTGCACTGTCCCAGGCTGCTCCAAGCCCCATCCAGCCTGGCCTTGGACACTTCCAGGGATCCAGGGGCAGCCACAGCTTCTCTGGGAATCTGTGACAGGGCCTCCCCACCCTCACAGGGAAGAATTTCTTTTTTAAGTAAAGGATTTCCTTCTAATGCAAGAGCCAGAGACCACAACAGTCATTCCTTTCAAAATCAGCCATTTACAGGCCAATGATACAGACCTAAAACTGCACTAAGCAGCTTAGAGATCACCTCAACTTCATGTTTGACTCCTGTCCCCACCAGAGCACTCTGGCACCACAGAACACAGACAATCTGTTCCTTCCCTATATCAGAGCCCATATCCCAGTTTTGGGAAGCCCAACAGGGACCTCTGTTGGCCAGGCCTGAGCAGAGCAAGCATGGACATTGATACATCCTTTTAGCATTTTCAATATTGTATTTTCCAGCTGTTAGAGACAACTTCTTACTCCTTGGGTAAGTTAATTCTGAGAGGACAGGGCCATGTTGTGCAGCAGGACAATGAGCAGAGCCCCATGGCATGGGAGAAGGAACAGGCAGGGGGTTCTGTTGTACTAATTGTTCCAGCCCAACTGTGGCTGAGGCTGGAGAATGAAAGAATTAAGGGGATTACTACAGGGATATTAAGTAATTCTATGAAAAAATAAGTCTGTATTATCACCATCTGCTTAACAAACTGCATCTGCATTTATGCAGATTCTTGGATCCGTTTTTCTTATGGACTTCACTAATGGTTTTGAATATTCCAGTCTGGATTTCCTGCTGCTACTAAAACCTGGCTTGGGGCTGAGCCCCAGGAGTTGATACTAGAGATTAAAAAAAATAAAAAATCCATCACCCCAGCTAGTTCACATAAACATGGTAGTAAAAGCACATTTTTACCTTAAAATCCCAGATGGTCATTGCTCCATCGATGCCGGTGGTGCAGAATTTCCGACAATCCCGTTTGTCTATCTCATAAATAGACACTTGGCTGCAAACAGAGAGTGAGAGCTCCAACACCCATTCCAGAGAGCCAGAAAACTGGGAAATTTGGGTTGAATTCTACTCCTACTCTTTGGATGGAGACATGACTATACCAGAGCCTACACTAGATTCTTGGTAGAATGCCTCAGAAAAATAAGCCAAGAAAAAGATCTGAAAGCTCTTTAATGGCTTGGGGAGACTAAATGTTTGCCTTGAATAAAGAGAAATTGCTCAACATCCCTGGGGATCACATAATTTTTTTAATGCAAAGATATTTTACCCAATTAACCTGAATCCTTTCAATTAACGGAATTGTGGAATGGTTTGGGGTGGAAGGGACATTAAACTCATCCAGCCCCACTCCCTGCTATAAGCAGGGACACTTTCCACTATCCCAGGTTGCTCCAACCTGGCCTTGAAAACTTCCAGGGATGGGGCAGCCACAGCTTCTCTGGGCAGCCTGTGCCAGGGCCTCCTCACCCTCACAGGGAAGGATTTTACTGAATGTTTACCCTAAATTTTCACTCTTTCAGTTTGAAAACAGTGATACATAATAAATAAATACACACGGCAGTAACATCTGAAGTAGGAAGCTGGGATGTGAATTTCAGGTGGATTTTGCTGGCTGGATTTTGCACAATGCCACCAGCCTCTTGGGAACTACCCACATATTTGATAAGATAAGCTGTGTCCAAGGTACACAACACATTAACCATGAGCAAACAGCTGTAGCCATGTCAATGATTAACCAGCACCCACGTAAATCCCAGAAACAGAGAGCTGCTAGGGAAAGACCACAAGGGATACCTGTAGCCATGATATTTTCTGAAAAATCCCTTTGCTAGGATTTTTCTCCTGAGAAGCAGAGAGAAACAAAATGTAAACAATAATTATCTGCTGCTGTGGAATGCAACACGTGGATCTTTGATTGGTCCATGTTGGTTGTTTCTAATTAATGGCCAATCACGGTCAGCTGGCTTGGACTCACTGAGAGTCAGGAGCTTTTGTTATTCATTCCTTTCTATTCCTTGCTTGCTAGCCTTCTGATGAAATTCTTCCTTCTATTCTTTTAGTATGGTTTTAATATAATATATATCATAAAATAATAAATCTAAAATGGAGTCAGATCCTCATCTCTTCCCTCCTCCTGGGACCCCTGCGAACACCACAGGTACCAGCTCCACCCTCCTGGTACAGCAAAGCCAAGTGCTGGCAGAACAGCCTGCCAGGAGAGCACTGCCAGGAGAGCACTCACGTGATGCTGTTTTGGTGCAGGGTCTCCAGGGTGGTGTTGCGGTCCTCCGTGGTGGCTCTTTTGTCCATGTTGCGGAAGCGCTCCATGGCCGAGATGTTGCGCTGGATGCTCTGTTTGGGAATGTCCAGTTTGGACACGAAGCTCAGCAAGCCACGCTCGTCACAGTTGAAGAGCATCGGGCAGCAGTCGTGGCCCTGCAAGCAAAAACCCGTCAGGAAACAGCACCTCAGCATTCCCAGCCTGCCCTTCCAACAGGTAAATAAACACTGGCACAGGGCACAGCTGGGTTAGTGTTGTTATTATTTTATTATTAACTGTGCAAAATATGGGGTTTTCTCCCCATCCAAAACATGACAAAGCTCTGCAAGGAGGAAATAGCAAACACTTACAGCTGCCACCACGCTGTTCTCCGAGACAAAGGACACGCTCAGGAGTGGGAGGAACTCTGTTTTCAGCTGTGAAACCCTGAGCACAAGGACATTTGTTAGAGGGATTCACTGAAACCTCTCATTTTCGGCTCTAACAAAAAATAGGCACCCTTCCCACGCAAGGATTTTTGGAAAAGTCAAGGTAGCTTGGCTGTCCTGAGGTGACAACAGAAGGTTGTAATTTGCAATAAAAAGTTTCAGCCTAATAAAAGTGTGCTGGAAGATTTATAACAAAGCCAAGTATTCCAGGTGAAAGGCTAACGTTACCAAAATTATGTGTAAACAAGGGCAAGAGTTGAAAAGGAATACCCCCAAAAATATCTGTATTGATGAAGACATTAATTTCATTTGAATATAAAAGACACTTGAAATTTTGATACTTGACATCTTTGCAGAGGCAAAAAGCCTTGATGTTCATTTAAGTCAACCTCTGTGATTTAATGACAAATAAAGATTCTTAAACACTTTATAATGAATTATATAACTAGAAATATAAAAATTCTTAAACACTTTATAATGAATTATATTCCCTGCCAGGTACTTATACAACTGTATTGATCAGAACCACAATTCAAAATTAATCCCAGCAATGCCTGGATGACCCCAGAGACTTCTGTTACCAAAACATATGGAGAATCTCATCCTTCCTGGCTGGAAAGCCAAGGACACTGCAAAGTTATGCAGATCAAGAGGAGCAGCAGAAGGAGCAATTGTTATTAAAGTATTTTGTTGGATTGGAAGGGGTAAGTTGAAACCTTGCATCAGCAGCATCTTAAGGACAGATGTTGAAATTAATATTTCATGAACTTATTTTCCAGATTCTGGTTAGGGATGTGGTCTTAGTGCTGCAGTGAGCATGGATTCTCTTTGAATTGGGAACATTGTCTGGAATATTGCTTGGAATATTTTGTATTGCAAATACTGTTTTGAAAAAGGAAATATTGTTTCCCTGGTTACTTTTTTCCTAAATGCCTCTTTTTTCCCCCAAAATAAATCAGCTATACTCTCACCAAAAGATTCTTACAAAAAATTTAAATTCTATACTCTAAAATTCACAGAAACAAACCTTATTCATGGAGTATTTATATTTACATAAGCCTCAAAGAGACCTGGAGCCTACAGTAAAACAGGCGACAGCGGTGCGAGCTTGTGAGCCCAATATTCCACACCATGGAACCATGGAATCACTAAGGCTGGAAAAGACCTTGAGGATCCTCAGGCTCACAGCACCAGCAAGGGATACTCACATCATGTTTTTGGAGGCATCAGCCACGGACACGGTGCTGTCGTGGCTGACCCAGGCCAGGCGGTTGCCGCTGGCGGAGAAGCTCACGCTGTGCACCCACCCTCCGCTGCCCGCGCCCCCGAATTCCGACATCAGCTGCCCAAAAGGCATCTTGGAGCCCCAGGGTGTGCTGGCTGGCTTTTCATCCACTTCCTTAATGTAAGCAGAGAACACCCTGCAAATAAAAGGAATTTTGTGTGAACAAAGAGAGAACAAAGCTCTTGGGAGTGTGGGGTGCGTTTCATGTTGGAAGGAGAGAGATGGGTCCTGATTTTCTGCAAATAAAATATTTTGGTGTCTTTGAACAAGCCTGGAAGCAGCAGCGTGCAGAGGGAAAGCAGCAGTAAAAAGGGTGTAAAGCACACAGGTTTCTCATGAATGCTGTTCTTGTAGCCCTCTCTCTTCTTTCCAGAAGATGGCACAAAAATACACGTTGTCAGTGCATTTTTCCCTGTGCCAAGATTTCCCTTTCATCCTTTTGCGGTGCTAACAGCTCTCCAGAGTCAAGCCTTCAGTTAGAGAAAACCCAGGAATGGCACTGTATAATTAGAAGCTAATACAAACACCTACAAAATTACCCACTTTTTAAGAACATTCCCATTTTAGCAGGATTTCAAAGAAAGAAATGTGATGTTCTAATGCCAGCAAAGGAGCTCTGAGCCACCTTCTTCCGGCCCATTACTGCAAAAATGCCTTGAAAACCTGAAATACTGCAATGTTTTTACAGATTTTTTTTTCCCAGCACTACAGTTTTTAAGGTATGTTTAAATAGAAAGCCTCCCCCTTTCATCAAATTCCTTCTGCATGATTCAGACATGCCACAATATGGTGTTCTTGACTGTTACCATGGAATTTATTGGGACGTCACAACCATAGGATTTGAGTCCATTGAACAGGAGGAGCAAGGCAGCTACACCATGCTACTACCAGAGGAAAAAAAAATCAGTGCAAATGAGAAACTATAATCAAATATTCATGGTTGCAGTCACACACAAACAGGAATTATTTTATAGTGAGTTTAAGGAAATGTGGCCTCCCCTTCCCTGTTTTTTGTATCCTGTGTGTGAGTGTGGGGTAAGCACTTCCAAAGGTACCTATATTCAGCTTATTTCAATAAAGCTGCTCATATGGAATGAGAAGGGTTTAACTGCAGCTATATTAGGTACAGATTTTCAGGGAATTAAGTATGGATATATATTTGGCTCTATTAGTTTAAATATAATCTAATGATAATCCTTTAAAAATCTGAATTTTATAGAGCTACCTAAAAGGATGGTCTCTTAATGTATGGAAGTAGGACAGGATGTTTAAAGCAACAGCCTTTGACACAAGGCAGGAAAATCATACCTAAGTAGGGAAGACCTTGAATTTAACTGTTAGTTAAAAATATAAGAAGTCTTCCCCCTTATTAAAGTCTCCCTGTCTTTTAAAACCAAAATCACCTCAGCTTGAAGGCCCCAGCCTTCAAAGAATTTTGGGAAATGACTTTCATTCCCTCAGCAAGAACATAAAATCATACTTATGTGGTGCTTGTAGCTATAGATACATATGTATTTCAGATAAATAGAAGGGGACCTCATTTATCTTGGCCAAGCACCAAAAATCTCTGCTGAATACCCAGCAATTTGCAGCCTCCTGCCCTCCATTCCTTTTCCAAAATGTTTCCCATTTAGCTGCTTATTACGTGGCAGTGGCTCTGGCAGATCCATTTCCTAATTTCCATCTGAACAGGTGCACACTTCAGGTATCTTAATTTTTTTTTAATATGGAACTGAAGGAAGAACTGGAATTCTGGAGATCTGTACTCCTCATTTACAAAAGAGAATAGTTTTTCATGGTTTTGGGGAAGAAACATAATCCTAGAATCCCAGAATGGTTTGGGTTGGACACACACACATTTCAGGTCACCTATGTCAAAATCCTGAGGTCCTTTATGAAATCAAACTGAAAAACCTCAAACATGTGAAAAGCAGCTGCTTCTGTTTCACATCACCTATTTTGTGACAGGAAGTGAATACATACAGTTTATCTAATTTAAACTGTAAATAAGGCAGGAAAGAGGAGACAACTCTCCCCTCTCTTTCCCAGCTTCCATTTAACATCTCTCCTTACATGAAAAGGTATCAAAGGACAGGGTTTAGATGTGAGGGTTTCATTCTGAAATAAGGAATGCAACAGTCAGTCCCACCTCCCCCTCCCACTCCTCCTTAGTCATTTTTAGTACACACTTTGAAGCTTAGAAATTGCCCTATTACATAAAGAATTTAAGAAAAGAAGCTTTCATTATCATTGAAGGTACAAGTGATTAAGTCAATGTGGATTCAAGTCAGGCCCTGCAGACTCCCCCCCATGCAGACTTCCCTGCAGTGACCCCAATCACTCAGCACAGAGCAGTTTGCAGGGCCCATCCCTCACACTGTAATTTCACAATCAGTTGCAAAGTCTCCCCCATCCATCTCTCACACCAATCTGCCTTTCTGCCTTTAACAGCCTTTTTTTTTTTTTTTATGGTCTTCAAAAATCTCTTCTATTGTGTTGAGTTGCAGGTGGATCAATTGCTTGACTCTGCTCCCCACAGGCAAAGGGGAGGAAACAAGGAACTCAGAGAAAAAAAAAAAAGGGATAACACCTTTGGAAATGACCAGTTACTCTGAATTTTGGAAAAGTGCACCATTAGGGTATTGCTTTTTACCCTCTAACTAGCAGTGCTGGTGTTCTACAAGATAACACCTCCTAATCCAACTTCAGCCCAATGACCAGCTCTCAGCCTAAATGCTGTGTAATCCCCCAAATTCAGGTGTGTCCCTCAGCAGATCCACACTGGCTGTGCAAAGTCAGGACACAGCAGCACCAAAGCCAAGCTTTCTCAAGCTGGGTATTTTATTTTGGTACCAACAACAGTACGCAATGAGCCACCTTTTATTCTGATAGCAAGTGCAAATACCTGATCAACATGCCCAAGCTACTGATCTGATCAAGTAATCCAAACTGTAGATAAAAGTTTTGGTTTCTCTCACCTGCACTTGAAGTCACAGGATCCTGCAGCCAGCAGGACATTGTTGGGGTGCCAGTCCAGGCTGAGGACAGTGGAACGAATGGGCTTTTTAATGTGTTTGCTCACCCACCTAAAACAAAACCAAATCAAAATGAGACATAAATTTTATATGAACATATTTTACCTGATTCCCACAAATCCATGAAGCACTCCTCAAAAAGATTCCTCCCTGTCAATGACTAAACGCATCAGTTTTGGAAGAAACTTCATGTTCAAATCTTTCACATTCCCTTGTGCAATCTGTGAACTTTATGGTTAGCTTAATTAAACTTTCAAATATTATGAACAAACTCATTAAATATGTATCTCCTCAGTGAAGTCCTATTCCCCTTCAAGGTGATTTTTATGATGCATCAGATGGAACTCCTTGATGTGAATTTTGCCCAGGAATTGCCAGGTCTCTTCCCCCAGGGAACACAAGGTCAGCTGGGACTGTGACACTGAGCTAAGCAGCACTATTTTCATGGATCACCAAGCACAAGTCCTTCTCCAGTCCTTCCAATGAATTTTACAGTCACATCTCTTGCCTATTGACTTTTCTACTGTTTAAAAATACAATAACTATAAAACACATCAAGAAAATGGGGGGACTGCCAACGACCCAACCAGTGCATTCATCTCAATTATCTGCAGTGCAGTGCAAAGTGGTCCTGCTGCTGAACTCATCAATAGTGGCCTAAATATGTCTCAGCAGATTTGGTTTATCTGAACTATTTACAAACCAGTAATGAAATCTATTATTCACTTGATGGCCTTTGAGATGATGGTGCTTTTTCTTTGATTTTACTTCCATCAGGCACCAGTTTTAAGGCTCACAATTTACAAATTATATTTCTTTAGCGTATGGAGTCTTGATTCTTTTGCAGGCAAGTGAGGCAGAGAAAAAATATTGATAAGTGAATATGCTGGAAAGCATAAAAGTCCAAAACAATCTTTAAAATGTATTTTGCAGATGGTGCCACTGTTTTTCATCTCCACATGGCAGACTGCACAGAGGACACCTGTGTTTTTGTGCCTGTTTAAGCAACCCAAAGTAAGAGATACCCCACATGCTGATTTCAGCTACAGATGATACAGCAAATGTAGCTCCAACACAAGAAGACCAGAAGCATTGAGTTTAGATGCTAAAATGAGAAAAATGTTAATGGTGGAAATATCTTTGTGATATTCCTATGTGAAATGTAGAAACTGTGGTAAAAGTACGTGACAAAATGCAGAACAGGTTGATGACAAGCTCAAACATCTTCTAACAGATCACCCTGGAGATGTGACAGAATGACAAGAAATGGCCCAAAATAAAAGATACAGAAGGAAGACTCTAGTGAAGATTTCTTCATTCATTCTGGCACGAAGAGAGGGAAGGAAATATTTATCTTTTTTCAACCATAGAGTTGTAGTAATGAAACCTTTACTCTGCAGAAATTCTTGCACTTTCAGAAAAGCAACATATGTTTATGGCAGTCAGGCAGAACCCATCCACGCCAACTTGTAATGGCTGAAAATAGGCAAAGGCCTTTAGGTGCTACAGCAGAGTGAAGAGACAGAACCTTATTCCCCAAATGTTAAAGTGCACAGAAGAACTGAGGCCATCCCTCTACATTTCCTAAATATTTCAGGTATTAGTGAAATAGTAACAGCATTAAACAACTTCAGCTTTCCCACAGGGACCTTCAAGACACAAAATCAGCTCACCAGTCATTTTCAGACTCAAAGTAGCACACGGATATGAGCCGAGCTCCACTGCCCACAGCAAACTTGTTCTCCAGGGGGGACCACTTGACGAAGGTGGCGGCGCGGTTGATCCTGAGGATGACCAGGGTGGGTTTCCACACGCCGTCCTTCTGGCTCCACACGTAGGCGTTGCGGTCAGCGCCGCACGTCACGATGCGGTCGCTCTTGGGAGCCCAGTCGATTCCTGCCAGGGAAGGGGGCACAGGAATTCATTTTCTCCTTTACATTAAAGCAAAACAGAGATCACCTCACAGCTCTCTGTCACAGAATCCCTGAATGGTTTGTGGTGGAAAGGACCTTAAAGATTGTCCAGTTCCAACGTTGTGCCGATGCCCATTCACTATCCCAGGTTGCTCCAAGCCCCATCCACTTGCACACTTCCTTGGACACTCCCAGGGATTCAGGGGCAGCCTCAGCTTCTCCAGGCAATCTGAGTCAGGGCCTCACCACCCTCACAGGGAAGAATTTTGCCATATCTAACCTAAATCTCCCCTCTTTCAGTCTGAAGCCATTCCTCCTTGCCTTGTCAGTGCAGTTCCTGACAAACTGATCACTGACACAGTTATTATTGTTATGTCATTCCCTTTCATCTCTTATTCTCCAGGAGCTATTTCAAGCTGTTAGGGATACTTGTTTCTCCCTCTAGCTTTCATCAGAACTGCAGATCCCAAATTCCCCAATCCCAAGGATTTGCTGGCTGAGGAAGCTCCGAGGGCTGGCCAATAGGTGGAGCTCTGCAGACCGGCCAAGGCCTGTCCACCAGCACCCTCCAAACCTCTGACTTGTGCAAGATCCCTCTCAACAGCTGAAACTCAGCAATTCTAAAACTGCACAACCTCTAACAACATTTTGTGCTTGCTGCCAGACTGCAGCCAAGATCTAAAGTTTAGATAACAGGGCTTTTTGGTTAGCTGTTATCAATCTTTATGCACTGACACAATGCTTACATTTTTTTTTCTGTGCCTATTTAAGCTGTGCCACAAGAAAGGTTTAACAAGAAAAAAAAAATAACAAATTCAAACAATAAAATAAAACCTTTGATAAAGCTGCCATTGCTTCTTTCCCCTCCTAGGCAATGAAGGATGTTCTCAACTGGAAAGTCTTATGGGAACATTATTTTTTATCTTTTCTCTAGCATCCTTTGGGATGCAGTCCTCAACTCTCCTGCCACAAATTATGTATCAGTGGTTTTCCATTACTACATTCAGTATTAAAAATATCTCTTAAGCTCACAAACTGAAAGTGGGATAAAAGCTGTAGAAAGAATTTGCACTAATGTTATCATCTTATTCATACATTGTTTACTTCAAAATAGATTTATGGTTAAAAAGTGAACAGCTTGGTAGTCTGGAACTGCAGCTACAGGAGTTCTAGCACTGCCTTTGAAAGAGGGACCATCCTGTCTTTCTTTACTTCTCCTGCCCACCACCTCCTCTCACCGGCCCTGGTGCTGCTCTGACTTAGGCCAAGTTCAGATTTTTAGCTGAGCAGGAAACAAGCTCTTCCTGTGAGTGAGCAGAGGCAGCTCAGCACAAACCTGAGCCACACAAGGACCTTGTCCCCTGTGATCAGGAGCTGCAGTGGCAGCAGCTGACTCACTCCTGCCAGGGCTTACAAGCAGTTTGATCAGTGCATCTCCTGTGTGTAACCACAGCTTAACTCCACTCTTTACACCCACCCCAGTGTTTTGTACTCCAAAGGTTCACACTGTGCAGGAGAGCAGGGAGAGCTCTTTTCCCAAGTCATGAATATTTGGTTCTAACACTAACAGGTACAAGCAGAATGTCTTGGGGGGGACACACTTCATTTGTAAATGCAGCCCAAGGGACTCTGCACAAAGAAGCAGGGATAGTTGCATTCTTGGACAGCAACAACTGGAAAAATTGAATAAAGTTCCTGCTGTTGGACTCATACTTCTGCCCATTAGTGAGCTGAAAAGAGCATCTGCTGCTTTGGGCAAGTGCTTGTATTAATTATTTTCATTTCCTTAAGAGAATAAAGCCCTTTTAAAAATATCACCATGGAAAAAAAAACCCAATCCAGTAATATAAAAGACTGCCACAGAATAATCACATTTTTTAAAATAACACCTTGTGACTCATTGTGGTAGCTCTTCCTAATTTTCATTGTGGATCTACAGGGCCTGCAATAAATGTGCTCACTGATGGTGTAAGTCCAGGACTGACCACTTCATATATTTATACAGTCCTTAAAAAAGGGTATTTATTGCTGTTGGAAACCACAAAGCAATTCTACAGTTGTATACTTGATGAAATTTTAGTACTAGCACTTGAAAGGGAACAGCATGCATCACTGTGACACAAGCAGATTACTTCAGCAGACTGAAAATGTGTTCTCATTATGTCATTAGGGATGAAAAATAAGCCATAGATAAGAAAAAATGGCTCAGTAACTCCACTGAAATGTCTGGAAATGAGATAGGCTTTTCTTCCTAACATTCACTGCATGCAGTTCAGAAAACTGCTGCAAGGCTCTGTCTAAGTGGGAATGCCAACCTATAAAAAGATCTATTTACTCAACACTTGCAGATTTTCTGTTCAGAATCTCAACTGGGGAAAACAGGAGGGGTTGGAAAAACTCATGTGTGGCTCAGCACATTCTCACCTGTAATGTGTCCATTGTGTTCCTTCAGCTCGTGAGCCTTCACCCACTGGTTCCCACTCTTCTTGTAGATGTGCACTTCATGGTTATTAGGGCTAATGGCAATCTCTTGAAAGAAGAAATAAAACAATCCAATTGTACAGAAGGCTTTTTAACAGCAAATGCTATATTTGGAAAGATTTTTCCCATCTAAAACCTCTATTTACAAATTTGAGAGCATTACATGGGCTTTGTAAATGAAGGGCCAAAGTCTCTGGAAAATCTCCAATGATTATGGACAAAGAATCATGGAATGGTTTGGGTTGGAAGGCATCTTTAAGATCTTCCAGTTCCAACCCCCTGCCATGGACAGGGACACCTTCCATTGTCCCAAGTTGCTCCAAGCACCATCCAACCTGGCCTTGGGCACTGCCAGGCACAGCTTCCCTGGGAATGTGTGGGAAGAATTTCTTCCCAAAATCCCACCTAACCCTGCCCTCTGGCAGTTTGATATTGCTACACATATCATGGTCATGAGTACTCTGCACAGGAAGACAACACATTTGGAACACAGCAATCCACATTATATAGAAAACTTGGCCAAGAGGCAAAGCTTTGTGGAGCACCAGGAAGACTCAATTACCTCCTATGCCAGAGTTCCAGCAACTGGCTTAGAGAAACTCAGATTTGGAAGAGTTGTGCTTTTTTGGATCAGAGGTAGAACATCTAACACGTAGAGCTATGCATCTGAACACACCTTCCCTAAATGTGACCCAGAACATCACCAGATGAAATACCAACAGCAGAAAGAAAACAGCAATTGGCAAAAAGATCAATTAAAAATGCAAATGAAGTCATGACTTACGAGTACGGTCTCTGTTCCAGGCATGGCAGGTGATTGGCTCCAGCAGGAACTGATGCAGAGACATTCCGAGTTCAAGAGGCTCCTATGTTGTAAAAAGTGAAAAGGCTGAAAGGTGTAAAATTGAAAACAAAACGCTTCAAAATGAGAGAATTAATAAAACAAAGTTAACCTTCAACATTTACCAAGCATCTTTTAGTGCAGTGCTACAATTAATTTACAGATCACAAGTTAATAAATATGATAAGGCTGCTCAAGAGCTGCCTGTGTCACACCCCTGGTATTTTCAGTAGGATGATGGATTTGCATCGTCCTGCTTACATTAGCTAATTGCAATTGCCCTAAAAGCCAGATACACTTGCTTCTTTGTGTATCCTCACAGACAAGAGAGCAGGTCCTCAAGAAATCTAATAAACCTATTAATTTTACTGTGGAAATAGAACAATTAAAAAATAAATATCTAGGACAAAGGTCAGGGTGAACTGATTCTAAAGCCTGACTTGTATCCAGGCTCACAGGCAGCACAACAATAAATTTTTATTTTCAAGAAGTGAAACTGATGTGTAACTGATCTGCTGATATATTATTTGATAAAACAATTTATATGTATCCTAGGGAAAAATTAGTAAGATTAGTAATTAACTAATTAGCAATTTCTTCAAATTAATTATAGCACTGAACTATTTGATAATCAGGCTTCTGCCCCATGAAATTCAAACACTAAAACAAGCTGAATCATTATAGTTTGTATTTTGTTTAAAAAAGGCTAAATAACTACTTTTTTCTTGTGACTGATGGCTGTTACAAGAGACAGTGTTGAAGTTCTGCAATTGGAGACACATCCATCCACAAAGTTAAAATGTTTTTATTATATTATCTTCCATCCATTTATGCTGTCTTTGGTTAATACAGGGCATAGTATAGTATATTTTTGAAATGAAAATATTTTAGACATTAAAGTATTTTAGATACTAAAATATTTTAGGTATTAAAATACAATCTTCTATGTGCTGTATTAACCAGAGCAGCATAAATGGATGGAATATAACACCATAAAAACTCAAGGTCACCTGTAATAATAAAAATGTGCACAGCTCAATACATCCAACTTGGACTTGTCAATTCCTTTGGTATATTCCAGTAATTTTCACACTAATTTATCACTGCCTGATGGATCAAAGCATTTTTACCCCCACGTATCCCTCTTAAAAGAACTATCTCCGTGATGTCATTCCAAGACATCCACACCCATTGCAGCCTGGAATTACAACATACCCAAGTATGGCCATGTTAGCAGAGGGTGGAGACTTCAGGACAAGGTAGGAGTTTGGAAGCAAACAGGAAATGAATGGCAATCCAACAGAAACTTGGGACTGAAAGAAGGATGAGTGTGCTCTTAGGGAGCCTCAGGAGTTACCACCACACCACCAGTTTAACAAATACCTTGAAAGTGCTGGACCTTGGAGCAGAGCTGAGACAGTTTTTCACCAATGCAAGTAACTGGAGGAACTTTTCATTTTATTTAGTTTTTTGTTTAAGGAAATCGAGCACTGTTATTCTAAAAATATGCAAATGATGGGTGCATTTCAAATGTACTTGAAATACAACTTTTAACAATATGAGCTTTTAGTCCAGCTCATAAGTTTAACCAGCATGATTTTCATGGTTCTTATAATAATCACATTCCACCAATCAAATGAGGTATTAAATACACACTGTCCTAGGCAAAATAATTAATTATTTTTTGTTAATGTGAAAATGTTGCTATAATCTGGGTTACCTCTGCCCTTGGGCATCCATCATTTGAGATTCCACGTGTGGAAGCAAAACACAACTGCAAAGTGCTTTTTCCAGGATCTTGCTTTAGCTCCTGCCAACATTCAGTAGCAGCACATTTCCATATAGAGGAAAAGTTCAAGAGCTGTTCCACCAACAAGGAATGCTCACCCTTTGCTACTCTTTCCGAAATAAAATGTAAAAATATCCAGTCTCCTCTCCCCAAGGAATGCAGCTATTTTGAAACACTTTCTAATGTAACTGTAATATTTTATTCACAGATTGGCATTACATATAAAATATGGTCCCACTTTAACTCTTAGTTCAGGTATTTTTACTCAGCTGCTCCCAAAACCTATCCAAAGGTGTATGATCCATTCCTTCCCATTGATTGAATTACTTGAGCTCCACAACTGGCTACAAGAGACTTTTTTCCATTTTGGTTTGGTTACAAACCCATAAAACACAACAGTGATGATAACCTCAAGAAGCAATGCTGTTTCTGTCTCCTGATAGATACACTGCTATGTTCTTTGGGAAGATAAAGCTTAAAGAAGTTTTCCAGTTATATTTATTCTTTACTAATAGACAGGGAAAATTCAGCTCATATTTCTCTTGGGAAAATGCTGCTGGCTTTATAATCCTTAATAAATTAATAACTTCTATGCCTCCCTGTCACCCAAACTGAGAGTCTCACATGGGGAAGATGCTGGTATGACTTTGTTACCAAGTACTTCATGCAGCTCTCCTTGAGTTTTATTTTGAATGGAAAGCAATGGACTTTGAGTTTCAATAAAATATTTTAAAATGGAGGGGAAAAAAGGGAAACCTTGCACCTTTGTAGAGCAGTTCTTTCAGTACAAGGCCTGAAAGGATCGAGGCTGGGATGTACAGCACTCAGCTGCTGTCACCTCTTCTGGGGTGAGAAATATGTGCTGAATGGTACTTGCCCATTCCTGGACAAGCAGCCAGCCAGGGTACGGATTCAGAAGTAGAGATGGAATACGTGTGACAGCGAAAAAGGGATCTTTGAAATCCTTTCCCATCCTCGGAGCACCCACACCACTGGCAAACACTTGGTACCAAGCACCTGCGATGCAGGACAGCCTCCCAGCACTGTCACTGCCTCCCAAGTCACTCAGCACGGATTTCCCAAGGGGGTGGGCGGCTCATCTCGGGCACCTCCTGACACCAGACACCGTTAGCAATCAGGTATCAAGGAAATAAAGCCGCCGGGATGGGCACGGATTGTGAGCTGGGCCCTGCCAGCACCGGGCACGGCGGGGGCCGTGTGGGCACAGCGGGGAATATGGGGGGCACAGCGGGGGAAATGGGGGACACCTCCTCGGCCTCGCCTCTCCCCGGCCCCTCAGGGCGAAGCGGTGAGCGGTGCCCACCGCCCCACTCTCAGCACGGCGTCCGCAGCCCCTCGGGGCAGCGATGCTGCGGTGCCTCCCCCCCGCGCTGCCCTCACGCCGGCGGGCCCGCAGGCTCCCCCCGGCCGGCGCCCATCGCTGCCGCGGCCGGGACTCACCTGAGGCGGCGGGGGCGGAGCGGGACTCGCGGACTCTGGGCAGTCAACGCGACTCCACTCCGGCGGCGGGAGAGGCCGAGCGGGCCCGGCTCTGACACGGGCGGCAGGAAACGCGCGGGGCGCCTGCGCCGCCAGCCCTCCCCACACAAAGGGCGGAGCGGCGCCTGCGCGGCCCCTCAGGGCGGGGCGGCCCCGGCTGGAGCTGAGGAATTGACAAGGTAAGGAGAGAAATTTAACATCGTAAAGCACGGCTGGCAACAATGCACCCCCGCCATTGTGTGTCCTAAACCGCATCAGGCAAGCGTCTCTTCCAGGGGCGGTGAGTCCACCGCTTAGCTGGGGGAGCTGTTCCAATGTCTGACCGCCCGAACAGTGAAAACAATAAATTATAACATCTAACCTGACTCTCCAGGGACTCAAGGCCATTTCCTTCAGTCCTCTCACTGCTGGCACGGTAGAAGAGGCTGGATCCGGCCTCAATACACGCTTCTTTCAGATCTACTGCTGTAGTCAGCCTGGAGCACAAGTAAAGAAAAAAGAGGAAAAAAAGAAGGTATTTCCCCCTGCCCGGTTGTTTCTCCGAGGAGAAAAACACAAAGGTGTGGTTATTAATTGTTCGCAGTAGATGACTCTCAAAATACAGAGGTGCTGGACACATACATGAGATTGGGTCCCAAACAGCAGCACTCATAACCCATCCTACAGGATACATCACGTAGAATCTAATCTGGTGTAATTGCTGGTATAATGGAGACAAAATGCCACAAATATGAGAGCAAATAAATCCACACTGACTCTCTATGGGACTAACCAAACCCATTTCCTCAGCCATGGCTTATAAGGTTTTCTAGACCTTTCATGAACCTTTTGCCCTCATCTGGACACGCTTCAGCACCTCAATGTCCTTTTTGAAATGAGAAACCAAAACTAAACTCAGCACTCAAGGTGTGGTGTCACCAATGCCAAGTACAGGGGGACAATCACTGCTTGGTCCTGCTGGCCACACTGTCCCTGATACAGGGAAAGATGGCACTGCAGGGGACAGGGCTGCTCTGGAGCCAGGCTGGAAGAGCTGGGGATGTTCAGCCTGGAGAAGAGAAGATCCAGGAATCTTCTGTCCTTCCGGGATCTAAAAGAGCTCCAAGAGAGCTGGAGAGGGACTTTGGACAAGGAATGGAGGGACATGACACAGAGAATGGCTTCAAACTGCCAGAGGGCAGGGTTAGATGGGATATTGGGAGAAATTTTTCCCTGTGAGGATGGGGAGCCCTGGCACAGATTCCCAGAGAAGCTGTGGCTGCCCCTGGATCCCTGGAAGTGTCCAAGGCCAGGTTGGACGGGGCTTGGAGCAACCTGGGGCAGTGGAAGGTGTCCCTGTCCATGGCAGAGGGGTGGAACTGGATAATCTTTAAGGTCCCTTCCAACCTAAATCATTCCATGATTGAGGGTTTGAATATCAAAATAAGATCATGAGCAATAATTTGCCCTACTCTTAATCCCCTCGAGGAATTGCCTCCTCTTTGGGGTCTCATAGTTTGTCTCCTTCAAACTTGTGAGATTTTGTGAGCTCAAGTAGAACAACAATGAACAAAAAAGTCTGGGAGAATGGGGAGGCATAAATGAGCCCCAGATATACTGAGGAGCAATAGAGTAGTGAGTTTAATTTCAAGTCTGAGAGAAAATAAACAATTTATAAGCATCTCAAAGGAAAAAAGAAGGTGACTGCTGGCCAGTATGGCTTTGTCAGGAATGAATTGAGCCAATCTAATTTCCTCTTCTGGCAGCATAACAAGGATTGCAGATAAGGACAAAGCAATGTATGTCATATATCTTGATTTTTAAGAGGAGTTTCTGACACTGGCTTGCAGGATATTCTAATAATAAACTGGGAAACCAGTCTAGATGATACTGCTCTAAAGGAGTTGCAAAACTGGTTGAGGGAAGAAGTACTTAATATCAGTGCTTGTACAGGGAATTACCTGTGCATTACTCATCTGTGATGCAATAATACAATTACTGCATCTGAAGCTGAGATCAAGTTCAGAATAAACACAGTGGCAGAACCAGGGTTCAAAATGGGAGCTCTGTGGTAAAAATGGGATGTGGTTGAGCAGCAGGTGCACTGCTCTTCACTCCAACACCATCAGATTTACACCACTGGGAATAGATAGGGCAGCTGTGCTGCAGGGGAGGGTGGAGGGGCTGCTGAGGGTCAAAAGCTGAACAGGAACAAAAAATATGTTTTTGTAGATGAGGTAAACACCACACAACACTAAGAAAATCTGAGTAACACACACAAAGGGATCCTGCTCTGCTGAGCTGCATTAGAAGAGCATTAGAGTCCTGTGCACCAGAGAAATGAGGATGATTTAGGGAAGAAGGTGGCAATAATGATCAGGGCCTTTGAACACGACTTCAGCTGAGCCTGTTGAGAGGACAGAAAACTGAGGGAAGATGTGCACAGTCTTGGAAGAGATGAAAGGCTGCTGCTCTGAGGAAAGGAACAATTTGTTCTCTTATGGCCACAGGGTAGGGCGAGAAGTCATAAACTGAGATAACAACAAGGCAGAGCTGGGTAAAAACTGCCAGCGACTGCTTTGAAGTAGTGAAGCCCTGTGCTAGGAGCTGATCTGACAGGATGGAGGGCTGCTCTGAGAGGTTCTTAAGAATGGATCTGAAATATTTGTCAGGATGTCAAAAGTGCAATACAAGGTCTTGTGTTCAGGAAGGAGGTGAGAGTGGATGGCCTCTGTCAGGGGTCCTGTGGCTCTGTGGCTGCAAGATGTGTGACCAGTGCAGCCCTTACTGGTTTCACAATAAACCTGCCCCAGCTGCAGGGATTAAAGACACACAACTAGGCCGAGCAGAGTTACATAACTGCAACAAAATTACATTTTAAGTACGGGTTTATGTTTACAAAATAACTTTCACCAGATGGAGGGAGAGCATCTAAATGAGGAGCTCTGCCGAGGTTTTAAGCATTAAAAGCTAAGACCCTGTCTCCAATGAAGCTTCCCAAAGAATTTTCCACCACTGCTCCTGCTGTAGTGCTGATACAATTGCTCTATGCTTAATCCAGGAAGGATGCTGATGTTTTTGAGATTACAGCCTCACAAACAAGGCTGAACTGATTTTAGTGAAAGTGGTTTAGATGCAATCTGACCTTAAGGTATATATGAAAAAAAGATTTAACCTGAGACATCCTCATTCAGCTACAGGGTGGCAGCTAGTCAAAAAGAGATCTTCTGGAAGCAGGCTGTTAGATACACAAACAGGTAATGGTGAATGGAAAGTGCATTCTAGGTGTGTACTGCCACAGGAGCTGGTTTTGCCTCTCAGCTTGTTTGGATTTGCTCTTTCTGTGCTCTCTACCCTCCTGTTGTGATGCCTTGCATCTTGACTTTGAGCAGAATATGATGTTCTGCCATCTCACTGTGAAAAATACAAGTTTTCCCCCATACAATAAACCTTAATAAGACTATGAATAAAGGCTATTGATGACAGGAATTATTTGCAAGAGATGACCTGGATCACATCCCCCATCCTTGACTTGAAGAATCTTTAATCTCTGTTAGCACAGATCCGTCACAAAGTGTTGGATGTGTTCCATCATTCCAGATGTACCAGGGATGTATTATTTGCAAAGTTTTGAGTCTGACACAGAGATAATTCTTTTGTCTGCAGATTCTTTCACACTTTTTCTGTCTTCTTTTAAGAAAATATTTAGCCCTTACTGTGCATCCGTTTGGGGAGAAGAAGGATGCTGCTCCTTTTCCCTTTCTGTTTTACCATTAGTGAAAACATCTGTACCATCCATTAGCTGTTCCAGGAGTACCTCTGTGCCTAAAGAGACTTGTGGAATATCTGTGTTCCCTTGCTCAGAACTGCATGAGTCAGCTGGTGTTGAGAACACACCTATGTTTTCCTCATCTCCATCCCACACCCTTTTCTGCTCTAATAAATTCATGGCAGGTGGATTCAGACACGGGAGCTCCAGCTTCCCTGAGCCACTGGCACAGGGCAAAAGGACAGAGGCCTTGGATAACCTCCCCAGGAAGGAAAGCCTGAGACACAGTGCCAGATGTGCAGTTTGTTTAGAGCCAATGGAGCCATCCCATCTCCCTCTCCTCTGCATCTTCCCCTTCCTGTATGGGCTCTCTTCCTATATCAGAAATGGTTTGATTTAGCAAGAGGAATCTTTGCACTGGAAAAATTGACCTGGAACCTGTCTGATATTTGTGCACAGTGACATCAAGGTGAGGAGAATGGGCATGACCCTGAAGAGTGGTAGTTAATAAGTATTTTATCAATTGTGTGTTCATGTCTGTGCACACATCAGAGACTGTGCTTGAGAGCAGGAAGTGGCTGCACAGGAGGCAGAGGAGAACAATCCTTTGTAGAGTGATGCACTCATTCCAGGGACTCTCAGAAGGTGCATCCAAGTCTACAAAGTGCCCATGTGTGGGGATGCTGTCAGTATGAACTGAACACAGCTGGTGTTCTGGAGAGGGGAAATGCCCCTGGTGTGCACCAAGTGCCATTGTGTGATCACAGAACACAGCGAGCTGGAAGGGACCTGTAAGAATCATCCCATCAAACTCCCAAGTGATGGAACAGAGAGCTGGGGCAAGGCAGACCTACAGACTCCTCATTTGCAGTTTATTCTGCATCTGTCCCATCTGGTTGGTTTTACAGACATTTTTTGGAGAAGACCAGCTCCCTCAGAGACCTCTTGTTCTTGTGCAGAATTTTCAGTCTCCACACAGTGTTTCTGTTTGCTGTCTGGCTGTTTCAGTTCCTTCATGTGAAGAGGAGCAGCACAATTGATGTGCCATTTTGAGGGTTAGAAAATGGCCCATTGTTTTGGTATCTACCCCAGGAATTTGAAGTTACTCGTGCCTCTGGAGTTTTGTTGCAGTTGAAAAATAAAAAGTCATGCTGCTGATGACAGCACACCTTCCAAATTCTCCTTTGTGGGTGTAGATCAGCTGCTGAGACCAGTGGCTTGTTCCTGCTGCATCCAGGCACCATAAAGATCCTGATGGATGAGTTCTGCACGGGGTGCAAAGTGCTGAAATTCCCTTGTGCTCCAGTGGGTTCAGAGTTCCCACATGCAGCTTTTCTGCCTAGCCTGGATTTCCTTGAATTAGTGCATTCCCTTTGGGACATATTGGCTGTTAAATGAAAATGTTCCTTTTCAGGTGTTTGTGCTGAATGTGGAAGCTAGGTGCAGGAAAGGGTTTCATAGCTGCTCTGTTGGAATAATTTTTCTAAGATATTTGTACATGTTTTTTTTACCCTGGGGTTTCATAATGGTGTTTTTTTTCCCTCTCCTCTCAGGGCTAACTGTTCTGCCTATTCCATCTTGACTTACAGGTCTTTTATTGCAATTTAATAGTTCTTCTTAATCTTTTCCAGGTGCTCATAATGATCCTGCTCTTGACACAGATCTTTTGCCACACAGGAAGACTGTGAGGAAGGTATGAAACAGATTGAGAGCACAGCTATTTATACAGATCATGGAAAGCTAGGATATGTAGATTTGAAATCTGTGTGTTACCTTCTGAGAAATTTTGCCATATCTTAAATTTTATTGTGTATCACAAGCTGCCTTCTGAAGGCTGGATCCAGAGTTAACTGAATTCATTGGAAGTAATCCCTGACATTTTGGACCACTCTAGATCAGACCATAAACCAGGTGGTGGGGTGCTTGTTTTGAACCACTGGACTAGTCAAAGTTGTCATCCCCACCTGTTATTAAATCAGAAATTTTGATTCTAATGACACTTCAGGCTTCTATTTCCACCCTCCAGTGGAAAGAAGGTGGCTGAGTGTGTGCTGTAGGTGGAGGGTGAAGACATTGTCTGAGCACACAGAAAGCACAAAGGTGGCAGAAGGCTCAGTGTCAGTCTGGGAGGAAATGCTGTGCATTCAATCCCCAGCTAGCTGTGATATTTGGGAAGTGCCAGTTGTCAGCACAGTGCCAAAGGAGCAATCTGCTCAGTGCTGGCAGCTCTGCTCTCCTCTGCCAATTCCAAATGCCACTGACTAGCTGGAGAGGGAACCCAGCCCACTCTTTGTTGGAGGGCTGGTAGGTGTGAGGAGTGGAGTTGTGTAATAAGTGAAAGAAAGGACAAATCAAGAGGAAATGGAGGAATTCCTCAGGGTGCCATCTGTGATGCAGATTACCAGGGAGGCAGAGTGAAAGTGAATTTCTTCTTTTGTGGATTAATTCTGCCAGGCTGCAATCAGTGAGCTAACATGCATCCTGCCTTTCAAGATCATAAAAAGCAGTGCAAGTGCTGACATCTATTATTAACACTGCTTTCAAATCATCACTGGAGAGAAACAATGGAATATATACCTGAAAGTTTCCAGCTACCACCAGAAAGGGCAAAAGGTGGGGAGGTGACTTAGATCAGCCCCAGCTTTCTTTGCTCCCTCATCACCTCCTCAGTGCTCGCTGATGATTTCCTTGTGCTCATTAGTAAAGTGTTGAAGGTCAGGCCCCGGCTTTCATTTAATAGTAAACAAACTGATTTTAGAGGGCAGAAAGAAGTCTTAGAGACTCAAAACATCTCTCCTATCTGCTCCTCTCTTCCATTCAGCTGCCAGAGATGATTTATGAATGACACAATGATACACCTCTGAGGCAGAAACAGACCCTGTTGTTTACCAAGTCCTGAAGTCTGCATCCATTTTTCTGAATTTCTGCTGGATTGGAGTTTATATACCAATATTATTTATTTCAGAGCTCTGCTGCAGTAGCAGCAGCTGGCTTTAGACCTGACTGAAGCTGTATTTGATTGCTTTCTC
The DNA here is from genome assembly GCF_023055355.1 of Agelaius tricolor. Lineage (NCBI taxonomy): Eukaryota > Metazoa > Chordata > Aves > Passeriformes > Icteridae > Agelaius > Agelaius tricolor. The sequence goes on from NW_027269279.1 coordinate 3,153,506, forward strand.
AACAAACATAGTCTCTGCTCCACAGTTTATGATATGGATGTGTCTTTTTATCTCATGGAAAATATGAGCCCCACAGCTCATTTAGCGCTTACTGTTTACTGATATGAATCATTGGAGGACTGTTATTGTTGCTGCTGTAAAAATAATAATAATAATAATAATAAAAACACACTATGGAAGGAGAGTTCCAAAGGCTTTAATAGAAAAATTGCATTCTGGTAACAAAGGCTGCTCTTCAGCAAAACAACATCATGTAAATGTGCCACAGTGTTCCAGAATGCTGCACAAGTTCAGTGCTATGTGGGTTATATATAACAAATAAGTTTTAAACCCCCAATTTAGTATGGAGATAGCAGCTCACCTGCTTAAAATGCATCCTTTTATTATCAGTCAATTGGAGGGGAATGTATTGCTTGTATTTTTTATCCTATTCAAATAAAAGCCACATTTATGACTCAGTTTTTATAACCAATGCCCCATAATTGCAGCTGAGAAGTGCTTCTTGGATTATCAGTCCTTTCCAGAAGTTACATTCTTCTCCTTGGAAATGTTATCATGGGTGGTCTTGATGGAAAAGCACTGCAGACTCTAATGGGGAATGTTAAAGTGGCTTCATAAATCTGTGCACAAACTGAAGTGGCAGGTATGTTATTTCATTCTGCAGTCTGTAATGCAAGGAGGCTTCAAATTTCACTACAATGGATTTCACTGGGGGCTACAGTCCATGGAAGAAATCTGAGCACCATGGAAACAACTGTAAAACTCTGGTTTCAATGGAGGCAGAATCTTATGCTGTCCCTTTTAGGCTGGTTTTTCCCTCAGCAGTGTCTTAATTATTCCACCAAATTTGTTTAAAGTCTCTTCATAAGCCTTGCTAGGAGTAAAGCTGGTCCAAGATGGTCCTTTTGTGAAAATCTTGCTATGAGTGAAATATTTTTAAAAACTGAGCTCTTCATATTCCATAGAATTATCAGACTTGCCTTATAGACCACTGATATTTATCCATTATTTACCTAATCCTGGATTTCTTACCCAGAGTTAAGATTTAATGTTAAACCACACACACATGAGCTCTCTGAGGTAGCTGTTGCATAAGCAGTTATATTTTCTCTGTGCATGGACACTGAGTTCCTCATGCTTTCTCCATGACCTCTGCCTGCTCCTGGAATTTTTCAGAGTGCTCACTGCCCTGCAGGTCAGCCTGCACTTCTTCCACTTCTCTCTGAGGTGGGCAGAGGCAGCACTTACAGCTCCTCGTGCTGGTGAGCATCCTCATCCCTTTGGATCCAAAGGTCCTGAAAGCAAATGAAAGATTAATGTAAATAATGAAGGGAGAGGATGCTGAAAGTTGTAGGAGGTCTCTCTGCAAAGCTGTTCTTTAAGGTGATGCCAGATTTTTTTTTAAAAAAAACCAAAACTTAAAACCAAACCCCATGAAAACCCCAGCTCTCTCAGTATCCTGTTTTCCTCTCATTGTAGCCACCCTGACTTTAAGAGAATTGTTTCTGATTGAGGCTGATGTAACTGAGCACGAGTGAGGTTTGAGTGTGTGTGTGTGTGTACACATAGCTATGTAAGAGATAGAAAGAATCTTTGTTGTAAGTCTTTATGTTACTAGAACTGGATTTTTGGCAGCAGTTGTATAACTTTATTCCAACAAAGAGACAGCTTTTTACTAATTTGCTTACTTTGTTTTATTTTAGCAATGAAGAGCTGAAGGAAGCTCTCTAGTTTTACATCTCTGTTAGTTTCCAGTCCATTTCTTGGCTATCCTATTCAAACAGCAATCTCAACTTCTCTTAAACACAGAACATTTTTGGTTTAATTACATATAAATAGTTCTTGGGTTTTCAGTTTGACAAAAACTGTTAGTAATGCTTGTCTTGTATAAGATTTGTTGAAACTACTGCAGATTGAAATTGGTGTGAGTGGGAGAACCAGGGATTTTGAATATAAATTCCCAGCGTGTTCAAGATTTCTGTCTAAACAAGAGCTCATAATCTACTGCTTTGTTACTTAAGTATAAAATAGAACTGGAGTTATTTTCCATCCAGTTTACCTGGCCATGCTGTTGCAGTTTGGTCAGGTCTGGACAAGCTCACTGCTGTTCCTGCTGGCACAATCCAGCTGCATTTCCATTCTGGTCAGGTCAGTGGCCATCATCATTTCCAGGCAGAGATCTTCAGCACGCCCCTCCACTTCAGTCTCCAGACTCGCCTGCAGAGACTCAATTGCATGCTGGTGAGTGTTTCTGTGGACTCCAGTGAAGCATATGGTACAGCAGTCTGTTATCTTGAGTCTGATCCAGCCCTTGTATCAAATTATTGCCCACCAAGTAATAAAAATACAGTGACTTTTCAAATCTGTTAAAACTGAGATACCAGGACTTTGTACCAAGCCATTCACAAATACCTCCTTTTAAAACAGGGCTGGAGAGATTTCAAGAGGTCATCCTAAGAATGTACTGCCTAAAATATGGATCAGCTCCTGCCAAACCAGTCCCACTTGATGTGAGACCAGACTGCATTTAACTTCCAATAACAGAGACCATAACCTCCAGACAATCTGGTCTAAGCAGTAATTCCCCTTAATGATTATCAAACTTTCCTAATGTCTAACTTAAAACCTCCATGCTGCAACCTTATTATGTACATAATGTAATTATGGTCTACGTGATTATACATACAAAATCTATCCAGTTATAAATGCAAAATCCATCTGGTGCTGTGTGGGCAGCAGGCTGGCAGGAATCTCTCACATCTGCAGCACTGATACCTCCAAGGAAGTCTCTGCTTCCTCCAGTGCCACCTGCAGTTTGTCCTTCTCAATCTCCAGCCTCACTGTTTGCAGATCCTGAGTGTTCTCCCCTCCCTTCCTCAGCTGATTGATTAGATCCTTAATTTCCTCTAGGGAAGAAAACAGATATTTCATGTGATAGGTTTATTTCAGGACTGTGAACTTTTCTGAGTGCACCAGACAGATCCTTTGACTGGAAATAGCATGAAATGGTTTCAGTCACTTTATGTCAGCTGCCCTTTTTTTTCACTGCTAGACATTATCCTGGATTTCTGAATGAGCCCTGCTAGCTGCATGTGTTCACAGAGGTGGAAGAATGAAGTGCACTAATAAAGAGAATTTTTTTTCCAGTTTTTATCCAGCCTTCTCCTTTCCCCCTTTCAGACTGCTGCTTTCACAAAATGGGAACAGGACACCACATCATCTCCCTGCAGCAGAGAGGGGCTCTCTGCCAGCTGATGGAGGAGAGCCCAGGAAACTCTGGTGTGTGCCAGGGTGTCCATCACTGTTTTCTCTTGGCCACAAGGACAAGAGACTGTAGCATCTCCTAAATGTTTACAGTGTAATCTTCCAGACAGTGATATAGGAGATCAATTTTTGTAATTTACAGAACTGTAAAAAAAACCCGGGGGGAAGGGGGAAGGCATCACTGAACAGCCAGCAGGGAGAAGGGATGCAAAGATGGAGATTGAGAGGAGTCTGACTGCCTTGCTCTGAACTGATTGCTGGAGATGCTGAATCCTCTCCATGGAGGTTAAAGGGAATATCATCTTCCCAAGGTAAAGCTGGCTGTTGCTAGCAGCCCCCCCAGGTGAATTGCTCAGAATTAGAGGATGCTAGTAGCCAGAACTGGCACTGCAGCCTCTCTTTTATGGCACCAAATTAATGTCCTCAGAGAGTGAAAGCACTGCTAGGAATAAGGAAAGTGGAATTAGTGCTAGAAGACACCCCAACAGATCATTCAGTAGAAATCAAGGGGCTTATGATGTGCACAATTTTTGTACATCAAACCAGTACTTAACCTTAAGGGCCTTGTTCTCTTTCTTCATAGATTCCAGGTGCTCCAAGGATTCTTCATAGGCAGCCTAAAGCTCTACATTTTCAGTTGTGTACATTCCTTCTGTGAATTTACTTCAACCTGCAGCTCTTTGCCCTTTTTTTGCCATTCCTTTAGCATCTTACCAAAGGCTCTGTGCCTCTTGTCCAGAGCAGCACAAGCAGCATTGGCCTGGAAAAATAAAGCCAAGCATTCACTGGACACAAGTTCTCTTCACACTTCACTTCTCTGTATGTCCTGCCAGCCAGTCACAGTTAAATTGGCAGCCATTCTAAAGGCTGACAGCATTTCTCTTGGTCACTCTGAATGCATGATTAAAATGTTTATGAGGCTGTCTTTCCTCACCATTAGGAATTTAACAAGATCACCCAGTTCCCATCAGTGTGATAGTCATCCTTGCTCCTGTGGTTATAATGATGCTGCTGTGGAGCAAAATGTTTTCCACTTCAGATGTTCCTTGTGCAGATGTGCTGCTGGTAATTGCCTGGGTTGATCAGTGTGACTTTTTCTATATTAAAGCAGATTCAGTTACAAACAAGATGTTATTCAAGACTATTTTAGACTGTTTAACTGCTTGTCATGAAGGGAAAGAATAAAAGTACATTTTTCTTTCCTAGGAGCTTTTAATCACAAATATTCTACATATCCTTATGATCCACATGGTGTTCAGATACCATGGTGACAAGCACACCACAGGAACCATAGAATAAAGAACTGCTTCATTAAAGAAAGGGATGGGGAAACAGATTTTTTCAGCCCAGTAATGCAATGCTGGGATTTTCGGCTCTTGGGATCTGTTCTAAAGCCAACTGCAGGCATTGGCAAGTACCCAAGGACTTCAGTGGATTTGGAGCAGCCTTTGTGCCTATTTTAAGTAACATTTTTATTCAAATATCCTACAGTTGCACTACTATTCATGCTCTTACACTAACATGAGCAAGAGTAGAAATACTAATTTAATGAAGGAGCTGGTGTTTAAACTGTGTTGTTTAGGTCTGCTTTGAGTTTGGTAGTTAATAACCAGTGGCCAACCCACCAGTACTGCAACACTGAAAAGTTCAAAGCAGGATATCATTATCCTTTAAAGGAAGATGAATACTTTGCCATGCAGTAAAGGAGGGCTTTTGCTTTAGCTGTACTCTTGTTTCTGGAAGTCAGCTAATGAGCTTATGAGAAGCATGCTGTGTGCTCCCAGGAATTAGCTGTGGCTCTCATCTGGGCTTTCTCTTGATGTGAGAAGCCTGAGCCTTGTTTCTCATGGCCATACAGATTGCTTGACATTTAATGGAGAGACCTTAAGAAATAAGGAAGTGGATCAAAGCCCACTTGAGTTAACAGAAAGTGTCCCAGAGCCTCTGGTACCAGGTCTTAGATCTTGGTGGCCAGGCTGAGAACACTCCTGGCTAGCTGGATTCCTGGCCTTCTCAAGTCAACAGCGAGTTCCTCCACTTCATTCTGAAGCCTCTGCTCAGTTTTCTCCATGTTGGCAGCCCAGGCTTGGACTGATCCCACTGTCTCCTCTGCTTTTGGAGCCTCACAGCCAACTTTTTCCTGAAGGAAAGATGGCAGAAATATCCTGGTGAGTAGATCATGGATTTGAAGAATGGTGGAATCAGCAGCCCTCACCTACTGAACACCATCACTGTTTTCACCAGAGAAAAGATGGTAACTTGGCAGCAGTCTCAGAAAACAGATTGTAAAAACTTTGGTGTTTGCTTTATCCTTCGGAAATTACAGTGGCTTTTGTAGGGCTAATGGAAGAGTAAAGTCCTGTTGAAATTAAAAAAGGCTACCCAAATTCAAGCCTTAACCAGAAAGGTTTGTTTACTATTGTCTGTGTACCAATGTTAGGTCTCAGTAGTCTCTGTTATTGCAAGTATTATTTTCCTTCTCTTGGCTGGAGCCCTTTGCTTTCTCTCTCTCGTACCAAATTACATCCCAACAGATCACATCCATGAGCTGTGACTCAGCAGCCAAGCTAAATAATGAGACTGCCCTAAGCCCCAGACTCCCTGAAAGCTGAGTACTCACTTAGTTTCCCCCAGCTTTTGCTTCTATCAATGGCACTCAAGGCAGAACAAATTCCACTTGAACCTCTCAGTCCTGGACCATCTAGAAACATCTCAGCCTTCAAAATATCTTCCTGTTCAGGAGCCAAGGTTTTGAGGTTTTTTTCCTTACCTGTTTTTTTGCTCTATTGGAGTGAATTGAATTGAGCTCATACAACTGAAAACAGAACTTGGCATGTCACCATCACTGTTTGCTTTCAGTGTTTCAAAGAATGATGACAGTAAACCCATTTGGTGATTGTTCTGAGCACAAAATCCTTGCCAGACTGGTGATATACAGGTGCAGCACTAGAATTACTCTTTGGAGATGAGTAGACATTTGCAACACACAGGTGTCAGACAGGGAGATGAAATGTTGATATATTTTGAGCCAGGCTTTTGTGATCTCTGTAAATAAACTGCTGCACAATCCACTGAATGGACAGTGGACTGATAATCAGGAGGCCCTCTGTGTTCTGCTCTGCTGCCAGCTCATGGGAGACTTATTTCCATATCCATACAAGGTTCATGTCCCCCACATCCCCTCCAAGACCAGCTGGTGACAAGCCCAGACATTAACTTGGATGAGAAAAGTTCTCCTTTGTGAGGGCTAACACAACAGATTTGTTACTCTGAGGTGGACAACGTTCAGAGGAGCAGGCAGTGCATGACCCATGATAGCAGCAGCCTCTGCAGGCAGCTGGTGTTCCCCAGCACCTTGGGCTCCTCACCCAGCTGTCTCCTCAAGGCATCTGCATGCAAGGTGAGAGAAAGCTTTATAGACAGTCTGGGTAAGCCTGCTCTGAGCTTCCTGGGGCTCCCAGCTCAGCTGGCTGGTCTTGGATGTGCAACAACTGTATAAAGAAGCAGGAGAGGAACTAATTCAATGTGACTGGAGTGAGAGAGAAGGATTGGCCAGATCTGTGAGAGGAGACAGGGCAGGGCTGCCAGAGCTGGATGGAATACAGGGGAAGAGAAGGATCTGAGGGAGGTAACATTGCACAAAGCTGTCAAGAATTTACCTTGGAGCCTGATGGCTTTATTTTCAGCTTGGCTCTCCCCCACCACAGCCAGCTGGGCATTGGCCTCAGCCAGGTTATCTTCCAGCAAGTGCACATGAGCATGGGAGTTCAGCTGGAAGAGAGAGGTCAGTCATATGATGCTGAGTAAGGCTTCAAGGGCCAAGATATCCTCCCTCCCTGGCAAACTCACTTTATTCCAGTTGGTAACTGCACTGGGATGACTGTAGCAGCCCTGGGGAGTGCAGAGTGCCCTGACCTTTGTGAGGGGGATGCCTGCTCCATCAGCCAGGATGGGCAGTGGTGAGCATCAGCTGCCAACAGCTGCTCCCTGGCAGCAGCAGCTCCCACTGGAAGGCTGGATTCTGCTTTGCACTCATGGCTGCACCTGTGGCTGCATTGGTTTGGTGAGGAATTCCCTGCTGCTCTCTCCCCCTGGATTTCTGCAGAGATTCCATGCTTACACTGAGTTTACCCATTTCTGCCTTCATGAGCTGTTTGTCCATCTCCAGCTTTGCTTTCACTCTGGGGCATCTCCATGAGCTCTGCTATCCCAGCCATGGCAACTGTTCTTCCTGTAGCCCTGCTCTGCTTGAACTTGCTGCTTTCTGTGCCACTGGACAAGCTCCTCTACCTGTTTTCCCTCTTGCAAGGTGTCTGACAACGTGGACCTATCTCCTGATATGGATGAGAATTAATCAGCTCACATTTCTAAAGTGAATTAAAATGGAAATGTTCCTTATTATTGATGTTATCAATTTGTATTAGTCATTAGAAGATGTTCAGAGCATTCTATTCAAATACAGCCTCAGCTTCCAGGTCTTCTTCCAGCTCTTCAGTGTCTGGAGTGACTGGAGTACACACAGGGGCACAGAAGTCTCTGTGAGCAGGAGATGTGAGAGAAATTTGTGGGAATATCAAGAAGAATCTTAATTTCTTCACTTCCTTCTCTTTATGTTTGTCAGCTCAACTGGATTTTATTTCTGGGAGAGATCTATGGCTGAGAATACTGAGCCAAGAAAGCAGGAATGTCTGGCCAGGTGTCTCAGCAGACAGCTGATGTTATCTGCAGCATGGTTGGCTTCCTGTATGATGTTGGAATTTGGCCTTCAGGAATATAATCAAGCTTACTTGAGGGAAATAGAGGCTTGTTCATAGAAATAGCTGCAATCTAGGTCTTTGTGTCATGTTTTTGTTGAAATGCTGAGTGTTTAGTTAAATATTTGAACACTGAAATACTTGGATGAAATAAATATTTGAATTCAGAATGGTAACGCTGCACATCCCGTGAACTGTGGCCTCATTTCTTGTTTGATTTACCACCTTTCCTTCCAGAGTGAGAGGGACAGTGCCTTGGAGGGCAGTAGAGTCCATGGAAAAGTCTACCAGACATCTTGGCTGACTTCCTGAGGAGGATCCTGGAACACATCACCTTTCTCCTGGTCAGAGAAGCATGGCAGGAGATCTGCAGTGAGCACACAGTTCCCCAGACTCCACAGTGGAGTTTCCAGTGAGTGGATAATACACAAGACAAGCTGGATTCAGAGCTGGCTGAACTGTTCAGTCACTGGAAACGAAAAGGCAAATGTTTCCAGGCCCAGGGGTTTCACAAGCTCAAAGAGAACTCAGAATCTGCTGTAGAAAAAAACATCAGCATCTGCCTGGGGAAAAATAAATACTAGATCTCAGCTGGTTCTGTTATTTAAGGGTTTAAAGAGATATGGGATCCAGACTCCATTTTAACAGGGTAGGTTTAAAGGGCTGTATTAATCTTTTATGCCAACTCAGTCTTATCAAAAAGTCAAAGCTGCACAAGCTGCCTATTGTGGGGTGGCAAAGGTAGGACATTGCACCAAATGAATTAAGCCAAATTATATTTTCTGCTTGTAGTGAACAGCTGAGGTTTAGTGTCCTGTCTCCTTGACGGGACTGGCAGGGCACTTAAGTCCCTTTTTCCTTTGTGGAAGCTCCTCTTATGCCATCATTAACAGGTCTGCACAGAAAGGCTCAAGCAGCCTGGGAAGCTGAGCCTGTTTGCAGCTCTGAAGGACTAAAACACTTAATTTTTCTTCTGCCACTTAAATGTCCCAGTGGCCTTGCTCTGAAGCACAAGGATCTTGTATTCCCTGTGGAGAATATGAATTAGCAAAGCTTGCAGTATGTATTAATGATTGTGCACATTGCCTTTGCTACTTAGCTCATTAACTAGGTAAATTAGTGGTTTGGATAATATAGAGTTGGGTATTTGTATTCCAGGAAGTTAATTTCTAAGGGGAGGTTTCTCAGAGCAGTGCTGGCAGACCATTCACTGAAGTAGTCAATAGTGACACAAAAATAAAGTTCTAATTTGTGATAATATTTTGCAATTCTAAAACAGTTTTTGTCTGAGGATCAGAAGGCCTTACATAAACATGAATCATTTAAGCCTCATAACTTCCCGGTGATTATACACACTTTATATGTGGGTGAGTGTGGAAGATGAATTACAAATATCAGACAATGAGTCAGAGAAAGACTTAGGAAACAAAATCTTGCATTTCTGATTCTGCCTGCCTGAATTACTGAAGTGTACTTGTGCTTGTCATGGGGTTAATGCTGATGAGATCTGGATTTTCCCAGTGAATTTATGGTCAAGGGACTTTTCAGCTGTAGCTGATGGTGTCAGAGCTGTGACGTAGCACAACTGCACCCAGTAGGATTTTGTACCCTGAGAAATTCCACTCTAACTGACACAGTAAGCCATGAAAATTCCTTAGAACATCTTTCAAGTTTTGCTCATTTCATCTCCTTGAGGTTAGCAGTTGTCGTTTTGAGGTCACGCTCTGCTTCAGGATGAGCCTTTTTCGTCTTGCCATGGATTTTCTTTTCTTCTTCAGAATTGTCCTCCAGCTAGTCGAAAAAAGCAGAATAAATGTGAAAAAATGCTTTGTAACAAGCATAAAAATCATAGGATCATAGAATGATTGGGTTGGAGGGGACTTAAAGACCATCCCATTCCACCCCCTGCCATGGGCAGGGACATCTTACAATATCCCAGGTTGCTCCAAGCACTGTCCAAGCTGGCCTTGAACATTCCAGGGATGGGGCAGCCACAGCAAACATACAGATGATGTTCATCAAAAGGGCCCAGCATGTTGAAACCAGAGCAAAGAGGGTCATCTAAAATAGAGACCATGGCAACTGCACCTCAGGTATCCAAGTGGCAGGTTGGCTGCTGTTCTTGGGCAGGTGGTTCACCTTGTTCTCCTTGCCTTGTTCTCCTCACCTTGCAGTTTTCCAAGAAGGGAGAAGCCAAAACTAGTGCACAGAACTGAGTGAGAAGCTAAACCGTGCCCTGGCAACAGACTGAAAACCCAAAGAATTCCTCCAAGGTGCTTCTGGAGAGCAGCCTGAGCTCCATGTGTGGTTTTCAATGGGGCCACAGGAGCTCAGTCCAGCAGTGACTCTTCCCAAAGCATCCTGCTCGCCCTCCAAATTCACACAGCTCCTTTGGGCAGTGGCACAAGTTGGCAACACTTCACTGTGCTGCCATGAGTTAATACCTAGAAAAACACAGCCCCTTCCTGTTTGTGCAGCATGCTGGAGTCTCACAGCATTGAACCAAGTAGACAATGGGGATTTTTTTCCTTTCCCCAGACCAGGAGAATGAGAATGGGAGAGAATAAAGAAAACTGAAACAGTTATTTCTGCCTGGTGAACTCCCTGCAAAGCCCTCTTCTCCTTTTGGCGTTTAGTGACTGAGTCATTCCAAGCAGAGAGATCTAAGTTTGAACCCTGTGGTCTAATGCCTGCAGACAGGAAAAGGTTTTTGTGGATCACACAAGCCGTTAGCAGCAGCAGGACAAAATGTCACTGGAAACTTGTGCTTCTTTAGAAGGAATCTGAGATTCAGTTAATAAATTCTGAGGCATATGAGGCATCTGTGAGTTTAACATCCTGTGGAAGTTAACACTGACTTCAGAAGAAGCAGCAGACAGCCACATGGCTGCTCTGGTGCAGATTTAAAACTTCTCCAATTACATTAAATAAAAAACAATTCAGGTGCAGGAGAGGGAGAAGCATTCCCCAAGGCTGGATGGAAAGGAGTTTCATGGCTGCAGAGGGAGATGTGTTATAAGCAGAGGCCTACCAGCATCATTACGTAAAAGTAGGTCTAATTAATGAAGAATGTCAAAGAAATACAATGTCTTTATGTAGAGAGATCCCTAAAAATTCCTGTGGAATGACTATTGCTATCAGGTGGGAGGGTGAAGTGAATAATTAAATCCATCCCAGGTTGTATGAGATGCTAGAAGACAATATAAGAAACCGTGGGGGAGATGAGCTGAGTAAATCTGAGCATCCCAAAAGGTGCTCTGAGTGGAAGAGCTGTAATGGTTGGCTGGGTTCATTTCCCTGAAGAATAAGGCAGAAAAAGCCCCTGGTTATGTGTCATACCCACTTCTCCTTCTGGGTTTTAGCCAGGGTGTTCTCCAGCTCCAGCCCTTCCAAGTGCCATTTCAAATGGCTGAGCTAATCCTCCAGTATCCACTTGCTGGCCCTCCTGTCAGCTCCTTCACATCTAGGAGCTGCCTCAGGAGGCCCACCCTTCATTTTGGACCATCCAACAAGTTCCCTTGTTCCTAATGAAGGGGTGGGAATCCAGTGTTCATCCTGTGAAAGGCTGCTAATAAGATTCTTTTAACATGCCTGTGTTACAGTTGATCTTTGTGTCTCAGGCCACAGCTTCTTTAAGTTAAGCATTAAAACCTCTGTTTGTACACACACAGACTCCTAAAAAAGAGTTTGCACTTCAAAAAGAGGCCACCCCAACTTGCTGTGGCTCATACTGAATATCAGTGGTGGACCAGGGACAGAACTTGTGACAGCAGCTCCTTTGCTTTAACCAGGAGGCTTTTCAGTCTTCATTTGAGTTACAGTCAGGCTGCCTGTGAAGCTCATGCATCATCCCCATGTGCTCTTTATTCATTCCATACTCTGAAAAGGAGCCTCTTATGAGTCACCTGAGGGAGCTGATGCCCTGCCTGGATGAATCCTGAGCCTTTAACCATTCCCTGTGGATAACAGCCTGCAGTTGGGTGGAGAGGTCACCCTTCTCCTGGCTCAGAGTGGCTTATCAGCTCCTCTGCTCTTTCCTGTCTTCTCTGAGCTCCCAAATCTTTGGGAGAAAATCTTTGACATGATTATTGTCACCTCCCATCCCTTCAGTTACATTTCCTCCTCCTGCTGAGCCACATTCAGCAGCAGCTTCACCTGGAATTATGGAGTCCAAGCAATGAGGCTCCCAAAACAAGCAATTTCTATTCTAATGGCTCCTGAAAGCCCTGAGGTGGTCATTTTATTATCAGATCCTAGGGGGTTTTGCATACCAGTGGGAGGCCTGGTGTTTCCTGAAATGCCTGTTTAGTGCAGTTTCATATCTCTGGTGTGAGTAATACAGCTCCTAGAAAAGGTTGTTATGGAGCACAGGAGCAGATCTGTGTGCCAGCACAGAAGTCAGGACTGCATGCCAAATTCTGAACTGATATAAATGCAGAATGATTCTTATCATGATCTAGATTCACACCAGTCCAAATGGGACCAGAACCCTTTGAAAGCTTTTACTTTCTAAGCCTGTAGCTTAGCCTCATTTGGCTCACACTGGAGCTGGAAGGTGTGTACCCAGATAAAAAGGCAGATTTTGATTCAACCATATGTAGAAAATTGGCTTTAATTTTTTTTGTTTGTTTGTTTCACTTAAACTTGTATATCTTGGTCAGCACTTTCTTTCCCCTCTTGCCAGAAACCCAACTGATTTATCCATCCTGGGCCAAAGTGAAGAGACTCTGAGCTGGAACTGCCCCTTTGTGATGGCTGCGGGGTCCTGCTTAAGAGAAGTGAACCAAATATCTTTGTTTCAGCTTTTAAATGTTAATGAATAGTGAAATCTTGTATTCCCATGCTCATTTCCTCACCCTCCTCTGGTTTGTGCTGGTTTGAGAAGTGGGAAATCCAGGCCTTGAATTTTGAAGACGTTCTCTTTCCACTCCCTAGAGGCAGCAGGCATAGACTCAGATTTCAGGATTTTCTCCATTTACTAACTTTTCTGGCATTGATTTGGAAAGAAATTATTTAGGCCCCTTGCCCTATCAATAATTAACAAGAAAGTCACTGACTTTCTCAGTGTCTCTAACTGAACATGGCTGTTATTTTTTTCTCCCAGCCCTTATCTTTCCTGCCCAGACATCCCAAGGTTCTCAGTGCCTGTAATTGCCACTGTTTAATTCTGCAGAACAGGACAACCTCAGTTTATTTTCTTCACCTTAATGTTTAATTTCTCCCAGAAAAGCAGCTGCAGAAACTTGTGGCCATTCCTCTGAATTGCCATCAGGTAAAGCCTGTGGCAAACAGATCGTGTGGGGCTTAGAAAAAACTGAAGGTGGAACTTTTGTCCTTGATAAAACCAAAATACACCTTGTGCCATCCTGTGAGAGGAAATGCACTAAATAGTTTTAGTAGTAATGAAAAATAATAGTAGTAATCTTGGAGCTGTTGGCTTTAAAGTAATATTGAGGCAGTGATCTCCATCCATAAGTTGAAACCTAAAGATAGAGTAGGTTGGATGAAGGATGACTATTGTGTAATTATTATAAAAGTTGGGAAATGCAGATTTTAGGTTCTTGGAAAGAACAGAATGCTCCCTTCTGCGTGGCTGTTACAATAGCTACTTTCATTATGTTATGACAAAAACATATGTGCAAATTTAATGATGCATGCTGCTAATATTAGATGACTACAACAATCTCTCTACATTTTACTTTCCAGTCTTAAATTGGATAAATGATCAGTTAGTAGGATTTTTGCCTGACTAAGGAATAGTAAAAAGCAAGTAAGATTTATCGCATAGCTGAAGGTGCACTTCATTTGCATTTTATTAACTGAACTGTCTGATTAAAAGTCAGTTTCAGGAGCGTGTGTAAGAGAGAATATTATATGCATGAGGAAGTGGGTTGCTGTAGAAACTCAAACTCTGCAGCTTTATCTACACCAAAGGCATCCTGGGTCATAACTGCCATCAGTTTAGTCAGCCCAGTTTGGTTGGAGTAGATGGTACCCTTTTATATCCAACCTGCACTCCTTTTCCCCCAGGTCAGGAGAGCCAAGCAGCAGCTCTGGTGCCTTCTCATTGTCCACAAACACTGCAGAGATCAAGCTGGGATTCAGGTTTTGGTATCTAACATGGAAAGACAGGTTTAATGATAGAACTTAGCAGCAGTGCAGAATCCTCATCACTGCCTAAGATCTTCTCTGATGTCTCTTCCCAGCCCCACAGGCACTGTAATATTGCTGTAAAGAAGCCTGTGGATATTCCTACCTGTGAAAGTTCTTGGAAGAAGCAGAAGCAATGGAAGCAGCCATTTCTAACCACAGCTCTGACATGTGCAAGTGGAAGCTGTGCATTCAGTAATGGTGTTGGAATTCAAACAGCACGAGTAACTGCCTATTCATAGCACATTTGTTTGCTGTTCACTGCTTTCCATCACTTGCTCTTCCACTTTATTATATATGTCATAGGTGAAAACTCATGTTGCTCTTCCCCCTCTGCAACTCCCTGCTTCTGTGGTTATCCTGCAAAAAACAAAGGAAAAAAAAAAAGGTCACAGGAGGCAATACAGGCCAATAAAAATGGTGCCAATTTGTCTAGTTCCTGGTCATGTATTTCCTAATTCTTTGTGCTTCTCTTTGTGCTTCTCTCACAAAATGAGAGGTTTATTAGACATCCTGTCTCTGGCCCTGGTGCTTGGAAGTGTCTCTCAGCCTGACATTCCCCTGGGCACAAGGCAACCTGTGAAGGGGTAACCAAACTCTTTCATTCCTGCATGAGGATCTGCTCAGCCAGCTCCAGCTTGTGTAGGAGGCACTATGAGCTTTGTCTGAGGATTGCTGTACACTGTTGGAATCCATTTGGAGCAATGCAGTGGGTGAAATGCAGGGATGTGCTGTGCAAAGCAACCTTCAGTTAGTCCAGCTGCTCCTGGAATGAGACAAAGAGGAGTGGAGTGAAAGAGCTAACAGGAGTTACCAAGGCTGGAGAGAGAAAACCTTCTGGTTTATAAAGTCATTTGCATTTCCCAGCTGGAATCATAGCCCCATATCAACTGGCTTTAGCTTTGGATACACAGAAAAGTAACACAAAACTTCTTCTGTAATGCATTTCCCATTTTCATTTGTGACTTTCAAGGCAAAATATTGACAGGATTCTCTGGAGCTTTCCTGTCCTGTTTCTAGCACTCCTGAGAGTTACTGGAACTGCTGTGACAGCAGCCTCAGAAAGAAACATCACATCCTCAAGGTGCTGGACTGCATCTCAAGAGTCAGTCCCCCCTTTTATGTTGGTGCTGTTTATCAGTTTAGCAAAGCCCAAGATGGAGTTCCACAAGCAGGGAGTAGAATAAGATGCAACCCTGTCCATTTGATAGCTCAAAATCTGCAAAGCAGTTTCCCCATCTCTCCCATTCACCTCCCAACAGCGGAGTGCTGGGCTGAGCTGATGACAGCCCTGGTAGGCAGCGGGTTTTTCTGGTTGATCACAACCTGACATTTGTCTGGGCAGCAGAAGGCCACTGAGTGCCAGGGGGAGATTTTGTAGCCTGTCATTAATCCAGGGCTGCACTCACGCTTCCATCTGTGCAGGAATGTTTGTGGAGCAGCGCTTGTGGTGCCTTCCCGAGCGCACCAACGCGCACGCACCGTCTGCCTCTCGTGCTGGAGGGGCAGAAATTTCAAGGTCAGAGCAAGATTGTCTTTCAGCAGGGTAGAGAAGGACACAGGAGCAGACAAAGGCTGTTACCTGCATGAAGGGAGTGCTACAGGAACAGGCTTTGTCCTTTCCACAACAGAACGATGGGGAAGCGCTGGGCACCAGAAGCGGGGACATTTATGTACTGATGCATGGAGCTGACAGAATTGATTGTACCCTGATGTTCACTCCACCTGCAGCCTCCTCTGCTTGGAGGAGGATATAGAGCAGGACAGGCTGGATTTCTGAAGCAAATCCACCACTGCTTGGTGGGATCCTTGTTCTTCTGTTACCACCCCCTGATGTTGTGTCACATCTGGAAAGGAGCAGGGGAGGAAAGGCATGACCAGTTCAGATACAGCAAGAGAACAGCCTGGTAGTGCATAAGAAAGCAGATTTATGATTGTTAACTTGTGCAGAGAGAGGCAGAAATCCTCCCTGTGGGTACAGGGAAAGGAAATGAGTTAATGCTGGCATGGGAATAGCATTAAAGCAATCCTTAGAGTCTCAGTCCTCACAGGGGGTCCTTTCCATGGAAAACCCATTTGCCCTGAATGAATGATTCTGCAGCACTGCCAAAGGAAAGCGTGTTATGGAGATATTATATTTTTACCTTTTGGGCTCATACTTTGATACACTGACAGAGAGGACAATGTGGCTTCTAGGCTGCTATAACCAAGCACAATCAGAACATATTTTGGCACAGTCAAATGTCACTTTCAGAAACCTACTTGGTAGCAAAGAAAAGAAATAGTTGCTGAGTGTAAAAAAGATAGACCAAAGGGCCTGTGATTCATGCTCTGATCATGTTCTGTCAGTGTGTCTGTGCAGTGGAGTATATGAATAACTGGTGGAGTTTGATAATATGCTTAAATACTGTTCCTGCTGCTAAGCATTAGCATGGCTGTGTGACAGCACAGCAGAGAGGCGAGGCACAGCCACCAGGAAAGGCAAGACAGGCTGCAGTGAGCTGCAGGGCTCTGGCTCTTCAGTAACATGCAAGCAAGGGAAGCAAACCTTGATTTAATCTTTGGTTGATGTGTCTTTTAGGTAGCTTTCCTATAGCTCTGTGTTACTAGAAACAAGCTGTGATTTTTTGGGAGTTTGTTCCTTTTCAGAATTTCTATAAAGATTATATTTTTAATCAAAGCCAGTGGCAACCTGCTGGGGAGTCGTGGAACAGTCTTGCTGTTCTTTGTGCATTAAAATGCCCAACTGTGGCATCACAGGTCAGACATTTGCATAATCAGTATTTTCAACTAATTGTCACTGGAAAGGATTTCTGAGATGCACATTTCTGTATGGCAGAGCCACCTCTGCCTTTATGGCAACAGGCACACATTAATTTGGTTCTAGCTTGTACTTTTCCCAGTGTTACTGTATGTGAAAAACCCATGGAAGTTTGGGGTGATCTGTTCATGCAGAGGGCTTGGGCTCATCTCTGACTTTGCTAAGAGCAGGTTCCAGCTTACACAGGGTTAGAGAAGGGGCATGGCAGAAAAGAACTGCTCTGCACTGGCTGTGCTGATGTTCCCCTTCTCCTCCCTTGGGCTTGAGGAGGTTGGGTGATTGGCCCAGAGGTGTTACAGTGGCAGCCTTTGATGGCCAAATCCTCCATTCTGGCACTCTGATGCTGAGAGGATGCTCTTCCACTCCAGCTTGTTCCCTGCTTTTCCCCTGGGCCTGGTGGTGACCCCGCTGGAACTCTCCAGAGTGCAGCTGAGTAACTTTGTCAGCCACTGTTGGAGGGAAGGTGAACATGTTAATCTGAGAAACAGGGAGGAAATCCCTCATTGTCCCCATTCCCTTGCTGCATACTCAGCAAAATGGTTGCAGATCAGCCCTGCTGGGAACAAAGTGGGAAGGACAGAAGGGAAGCAGCTCTCAGCTCCATCCCTTCACACACACACACTGTTCAGCAGGGCTGCCTGGCTGGAGCAGAGCAATAATACCTCACAGTGGGTGCTGCTGCCCCTGGGCTCCTGCAGGCTCTGGAGGGTCTGTGCTCCACCATGGCTCCAAACTCACTGGCAAGGCAGGGCTGTTGGACAAAGCAGGATCAAGTCCTTAGCTGACAGCTCAGCCATCTGCTAGGCCTGCTGCCCTGTGGCAGCTGTGGATGCCAGCTCTGACTCTCAACAGCACATCTGTTCATTTAAAAAAAAATCAATGTGTTGTTTAAGGTCATTCTATATTCCCCAGAAACAAGAGTCTGGGTTTAGCAGCTTTTCCAATCTCAGTGAACTGGCTAAGCTCACAGCACACTGGCTTTGCCCTGATTTGTGTCACCAAGTGTGAGATCTCAAGCCAGGTCCATGTTGTCCACCTCTCCCTGCTCCTCCTTGGCTCCTGCTGGAATTTCTCTGTGACATCCTGAGTCAGAAGTCTCTTCTTCTGGACCAGAGCCCAGGACATCAAAGGACAGAAGGGACACAGACCTCCACAAGGGAATTCTTAATCTGTACCATAAGCTGGAAGCCAGGCCATGGTGTCAAATATTTAAAATAATTTTCCATCCCACTGAGATTTGAGCAGCCAGGTCCCTTCAGACCAGCACAGTGCTTTGCTCTCCCACCCTGCCCAGAGCAGGGAGAGTGCACAACTCCAAACACACCAGAGGATCTTGCAGTGTGTTACTTGTGAGCCATGATTTGGAACTGCCTGTCTTTGTGGACTATGAAAATCATATCTGCTTTGTACAAAAGGCTTGTTTGCAATGTATAAATCCTGGGAGCTGTAAAATACCAACAGCTGCTGGAAAGGGCACTGGAAGTTCAGCAGCTGGAGACTGTTTGATCTCGCTGTAGCTCAAGTCTTGCTTATAATAATAGTCTCAGAAGCCAGCAGATATTCCCAATAAGCTCTGCTCAGCAACAGATACTCTTCAAAATGATATTAAAAAGGAAAATATGTGTCAAAACTAGACAAAGGGTCAAGTTTTCTCCTCACAAAAGCTGCTCCTTGAGATTACACATGGATGCGAAATGAGCAGGTTTTAACCTGTGGTCTCTGCCACAGCTTTCAGATCTGTCAGTTTTCAGGCTTCAAACAAACCCTGTTACAGCTCATCTGAAGTCCTGCAAACCCCAGGCCACTGAATGTTAACCAGACACTCCTACATCATGCTCGTTTATTCTGGAGCTGATATTTTATCTTCAGGCTTCAGCTCACAGACAACTGAACAAATCTTCAGGCTGTCCCAGCTGCTCCTCAGTTGCTTATTTATCCTCAGGTTGAAGAAGCTGAATTTTATCCCTACAGGAAGCTCAGGACAGGGGGGGAGCATCCTGTTTGCTGTATTTTCACTTTCACTGATGTTCCTTCAGGCTTCCAGTGAGAAGTGGCTCTTCCCCACCATCTGTGGTTTTTTGCTGTGATCACACCTTGATGCAATGCTAAAAATTAGGATCGAACACAAACAGAAGTTTCTGCAGCAAGAGGCAGACCAAGAGGTAATGACACAATCAGTTCAAACAAGGCATAACAAGCAGGTTTTGGACTGGAGACTGAATGTTCTTCTAGGTTTCAACTCCTGAGCATGTTTTGAGTACTTCACAAAAAAAAAAAAAAAAAAAAAAGGCCTTAGTGAGACAAGTTACTTAGGCTGCCCAGGAGATTTTGACATAGCAGCCACATTGAAGTAAGTGGGATTGAGCACCCAAACCTTTTCAAGAGTATTGAAAAGCTTGTCCTGGCTGTCTTCCCTGTCCTGAGGAGATTCAAGCAATTAGCATGAAGCAGCTCAACACTTCAGTTTGAAAATTATCATTTTTACCTTCATGGCAGCCCTGCCAGATCAAGGGGGACCTCCCCATTCATTGATCAAGATAAGGGAAGACAGCTTTCCTTTCTCACTCTGGCCTGCCTAAGGAAAAGTCACTTGCAATCCTCTTCTTCCAGGATAATTAGTAACAACCCCCCACTGCAGAGAACCTATTTCAATCTCTGACCAAGCACAGTTCTGGGGAATAGGGTTTTTATCCCAGAAACAGAGGATTGAGCAGGGATGTGAGCATTAAAGGCAGTGAATAACACACACAAAGTGCTGTACCAGTAAGTTCAAGGAAGAAATTATAATATCTCTTGGCTCATTCCTGAGAAATGATACATGACTTCTCCAGACATGGAACATAGAGGGGAGCATATATATGTTTGTATCTCAGATGTATCCAGCAGCCAGAGATTGAAAAGTCACAGCCCTCTGGATGTCAGTGACAATTTTGCTTTTGATATCAGTGAAAGCAGTATTTCAAAATATCCTTTGGAAGTCCTGTGAGTGCAGCAAAAACCACAGCATCCTTCAGTGATGCTCTCAGAACATGCCTCTAACCTTCACAATGTTCCCACTGACACAAGTGTTAGTACAGATATTTTAGCAGCAAGTGAAAGAGAGGCAGAAAATGTCAATGCTTGTCCAGCTATGTCATTGCTGGGTTCAGGAGCAGCTGTCCAGAATAACTCATCCTGCTTCTGAGTATCCTCTGAATTGCCAGTGCATGGTTTGTAGGATTGTCCTGTGCATTGTGTCCTTGCACAGCCCTTTGTTTCAGTGAAGAGCTCTGGAAAAGGTGGTTTGTACCCTGAAATCACTCGGTCCATGCCTTCTGCTGGGCTCTAACACAGTTTGGCTTTTGGTCTCTAAACCTCACTGCATCAATTCACTCCAAAATCCCCAAAGGGATATCAAATCACCAGGAGGTCCTGCCTGGGCATTTTCATCCTTCCCTCTCTCCATGTAAGTCTGCTCTGAGCTGCATCATGTGAGTTCTTCAGGCGAGTTTAGGTTAACTCAAATCACCTTTATTGCCAATTTTGTTTAGTCCAAGTAACTCTGGGAGGACTCACAATCCCTTCTGCCCACAGGGCTCCAGCCAAGGTTCAGGAGGTCCTTGGACCTGCCCAGCAAAGGTCTGGCCATGCCAGGCAGGAGGAGGCTGAAAGCTGCCAGGAAACAACCTCAGCTTGCCTTGGCCTTGAACTGTCCACAGAGGCAAATCCAACATATGGTTGCTGGGTGTGATGTAAATCTGGGGTGAGTTGAAAGTCAGAGGGATGCAGACAATCCCACATTAAAGAATGGCTGGTCCATATGTTTCCTCTCTCCTTTTTCTGTGTGTTGAAGGGCTTTAGTCAGGAAATGTGATGGGGTCTTTTCACCTTGAGAGCTGAGATTTGTGGCTCTCAATTTAGTGTTGGATGCACGTGTGCAAGCACAGAACAATGCACCTTCCCTGCAGAGCTATTTTTAGGGTCTTGGTTGCAAGGCAATTACAATGTTGTGCTGATGAGTGTTAGTAATGGTTGCAATATAATCATGGAGTGAAAAATGTACAGCTTTGGGAGAGGCATCGTGTCCTTTTGTGTGCACAGAGTCTCACAGGCAAGTAAAGAAAGAGGAAATAAATTTGTCATCATCTAAAACATGTAACTTCACTGTAGAAGAGACAGAGTTTGGTTTCATTTACAGCAGTGCAGATCCCTCCAGTTCACAGAATTCATTTCAGATTTGCTCGTGTCTGATTTAATCAAAACAGGGTCCATTCAACACAAGAAAAAACCCAAAGCAAAGTTAATATGGAGAATTATCTGCTTACTTACAACTCCCAGTGTTAGCCCCAGCCAGCCTCCCTGTGCCACCACAGTCAATTCAGATAAATTTGCCTTGGATGAGAAAATAAAAGATGAGTCTGTTAATCAAGATTGCAATATCTGTAGGAAAACAGAAAGTAGCTGAGAGGTTCTGAGTGTTCATCAGGGACAGACAATGTTGCCTGTAGGGGCAAATTTGAAAGTCAGTGAGAGGAAATTTAATATTTTCAAAGATCAGATCTATAAAAAACTGTCTTTCTTCTTAGATTCTGTATTAGAGCTTAAAGAAATCCTCCTTTCTCTGCAGCATATGGCAGAAGTATGTAGCACACAGAAACAGGAGTGAGGCTTCAGTTGAAATTCCCAATGTTTTACGTGTTCACTGAGAACTCCAAAATTAAACTGCAGGAAATCTGCAAAATAATCTGAAAAAATCTGTAAAATTAAAAATAATCTGCATTTTGAATCTTTGCAGCAGTGATCAGTTGAAAGGGCATTGATTTGAGGGGTTGTTCAAAGCTATTTTTTAATTTGACATATAATAATTTGACATATAAAAATAGGAAGGCAAAACGAAAGTGACAAACTCAGTTCAAGAAAATAGGAACCAATAATGCTCAGTGGGAAGTGTTAGCAAATATAAATTAATGCTTGAGGAAGCATTTTAAGATAGTTTTGGTTTTATTTTTTTCTGAGGGAAGATCTTTTTATGATCTACAGTGACCTACCAGTGAAAGACTGCTACTGACAAATGGAAGGAATTGTTCTTCCTCCTATTTTTAGCATTATTAAGGGTCTCCAGAAGAGGATTTATCTGGATGATTTGATCTTCCAGGGACTCCTGCAAAAGCCAGCAGGATGCTCAATGCAGAAGCCTTGGGCTTTGAGGACAATGACCCCTCACCATCCAAACCAACCCGAGCAGTAGATTTGCTGTCAGTCACCTCCCACGGAAAGCTGAATTCCCGCTGTGAGCAGGAATTCCATTCAGGCTCAGCCCTGCCAGAGGCTCCCCGCAGGGGTCCAGCCGTGTGGATTCAGGGCACTCTGGCTAATCCCAGCCCCAGGAAGGAGCACCGAAGGCAAAGTGGGCTGTGGGGTTCAGCTCTAGGGAAGAGGGTTCGGTGTATCCCGGGACTGAGACACCCACAGGGGATGGTGGGGCAGCGCTGGGGATCTGCGGGCAGAAAGCTGGGAAAGAGAAACGAGGTTTGTTGCTTGGAGTAGGAGGAAGGTTATTCCAAGGATAGAGGGCAGCATAAGACAGGCTAGGAATGCGTGTGGGATAGGGAGAGCCTGGGGGGAGAAGTTGTGGAGGAGGAAACAGGCGCAGGGACAAGCTGGGACTTGGCAATCCAGAGGTCTGGCGGTGAGGAAGCTGGAAGGAGGAATAGGAAACCACCGAAGGAATCCCACAAGGCTTGAATAACAGGATTTCTGCTGCATGGCCAAATGTCGCTGCTATTCGTGTCTTTAAATTCAGAATTGTTTTACTGACGCCCACAGCAGGGTCTGAGGGGACAGGAAAAAGGAAAAAAAGAACAAAGAGGAAAGAAGGAAAAGGAAGGAGGAGAGGAGAGGAGAGGAGAGGAGAGGAGAGGAGAGGAGAGGAGAGGAGAGGAGAGGAGAGGAGAGGAGAGGAGAGGAGAGGAGAGGAGAGGAGAGGAGAGGAGAGGAGAGGAGAGGAGAGGAGAGGAGAGGAGAGGAGAGGAGCCATCATTATGGTGGAACAATTTCTAGTTGATGCCAAACAACTTTCCTCATTGCTATCATGACAAAAAAGACTGGGTCTTCCTCACTGATTATTGATGCTTATATCTCCTTCCTTATTTGAATAACCTGCTCTTCACAATATTTTACCCAGATAAAACACTTTTTACTATGCTTTGGTTGTGCAGGTGGCAGGAAATAAAGTGCTGGGAAATCCCACCTGGCTGAGGATCCCCGAGGCTGCTCTACAGCACTGTTCTCTCAGGAATCTCCATGCCCTCTGCAAACACTGTGATTATTCCTCCCACTGCTATTTATTCCCATTTCCAGACCACCTGGGAGCCCCCAGAGCTCTGTGTGAGTGTGGATTCATTGCAGCCACAGATCAAGATTCCCCCCTGGGTTATGAATGGGCAAAAAGAAGTGCAGGGAATTAATTTGTAGAGAGGGCAAAGCAACGCAGAGAACTCAAATATTCCGGTGTTTTGCCATTTGCTTTTATCAAGGAAAGCCTTTCTCTTCACCCAGGAGGAAAAATCCATCCCAGGGCTTGTTCATGGCCTCAGGTTTCTCTTTTTTCGGCAGAGTCAGGAGCTGCATGGGGTCAGTGTCATCCACACCCTCTTCCCTATAACTATCAGTCATTTTGGCTTCTATTTTGGGTAGAAGGTAAAACCAGAAGGAAAAGAGAAGAATAGCAGTGTTTCCCACGTTGTTGAGAAGCAGATTGAAGAAACATGGAATTTCCTGTGGTGGTGTCCTCTTCACACCAGTGATACCTTCCAGTTCAGTGGGAATCTGCTGCAGAAGGAAGATCCCAAATATGAGTGGGTAACTCCTAAGAGGGGTCAGAAACAAGAGATTGCCTGGGAAAAAACAGGGAGAATATTCCCACTTTCTCTTGGGTCTTCCCCACCAGGCCCAGGCCACTGGGAACCTGCCTATGGCTGAGAACAGGGGGCTTTTCTCCAATCTTTTTTTTCCCTGAAAACTGTTAGACCAATTCTGGTGAGGGAGGTTTTTGGATGGGGGTTCAGAGGAAACCAAAAGAGAAAAGGGAAGATCTGGTTCATCACCTCCTGCCCTCAGCCACCAAAAACTACCAGGAGAGTCCAGAGCACATCATTTCCCATGGCCCATGGTGGTTTTCACTCTCGTCTCAACCTGAGTTGTGGCAAAGCCATTCCAGAGGAGGGAGCAGGGGAGTTCAAGGGCGTGACTCATGTCCCAAGGCTTTGCATTTTTTGGGACGTGTTCTGTGCTGGGAGCAGACTGTGTCCCACACTCCAGGCAGTTTTCCTTCCCCACCCACACATCTGCAGCAGCCCATGGTGAGCTCTGTGTCCGTGTCCAGCAGCCCAAGATGTGCCCCTGGGGACCAGCCCTACCTGCTCAGCTGCTGCTCCCTGCAGAGGCCAGGCTGATTTCATCATGCCATGATTAAAGGGAGCAGGGGCTGTGCTGTGGCTTTCCTTGGCAGCAGGGACACACTGCCCAGGCCCGGGGCTGCTCCTGTCCCACCTCTGCAGCCCCGAGCAACGCTGGGCGCCAGCCTGGTGACTCAGCCGGCTCAGGAGTCAGCATGGGCACAGTGGGAGAAGCCCCTGGGCTGGGGAGGGCACTTGTGGCCACCAGGGTCTGGTTCAGAGGCCACTGCTCGGGCTGCAGTCAGGACAGCTTGGCACTGGTGGGAGGCAGCAGTGGCCCTGGCTGGCCTGGTGATCTCATTTCCCCACCATCCTCCTGAAAACCTTGATGGGCTAAAAATATACGTGTGCAAGGACTCCAAGGCAGCAGGGCTGTGCCCTTGGAAACCAGTTTCCCAGCTCTGAAAGGTGCTGGTGTGACACCCTCAGCTGCAATCTGCTGCTCTGGGGTGAATTTCACCCGCAAAGCAGGAAGGAGAAATTTCCTCCGTCCATTTCCGCTTTGATCAGGCAGAGATAAGGAATGTAACAGCTCAGCAGTCATTTCCCCTCTCAATCTACACAGCTAAATCTGTAGGCTGGCTGGCTTGAGATGCCTGGATTTGCAATGTATATTTGAGCCCTGGCTCAGGTCTGCCTTTAATCTATCACCTCCCTGAAACACAGGGACTAACAGTGGTCCCTGGAACAGACCAATGAAATGTTAAACCAAATGCCTACAGAAAATAAGTGTATGGCACAAAACAGCTCATACTTGCACCAAACAGTTTCTTGGGTGTAGGGCTCAGACTCTTCTGGAACTTTAAATTCTTTATACTTCATCCTTTCACAGCTGGGGAAACTGAGGCAGGACATTACGACAACTTACACCTTCAGAGTTGTCCACCCAGTGTCAGCCTATTTTTTGGCAGACAACCTACCTACAAAAAGTCTGTTTTGTTTTGATCTTTCAGACTGAAGCCAGAAGGAGTGATCTTTTTAAAAGCTTAGGTGTAAATGTAGACCCAAAAGTCAAGGAAGGCGTAAGGCCATGCCAACAGCTGGGGGTGAGTTAAAACTCTGAGATTTAATTTCCTCAAGATCATGTGGAATTTAACAAACTTATGGTTAAAATACCTGTGAATTCAAGTTCACCTGATATAAAACAGTGAATATAAACCCAGATGGGCTCCACACACACCTGCAGACAGCATCCTTTTTTCTCTCTGCCTCTGCCTCCCATTGCTGCCACATGGCCCTTCCTGTTCTCCTTCTCACACCCCTTCCCAGCCACCACACACAGCAGGTTAAACCCAAGGTGTAAGGTGTGTGTTTGCAAGGGCTGGCCAGGCTCTTTCAGAGCTGTCCAAAGGGACTGATCCAGAAATTACATTTTAAAAGAGACAACACATTCCTTATCTGTAAGTCCAGGGGGGTGGTAATGCTGGGAGTCTGATTGGGAAGCTTTGATCCCTCAGGAGACATCAAATAATGCTTTGTTTTGTGGCAATTTCTTCTTGTCTTGCCTTGTAGGTGTTCTATAAACTCAGCTGCTGGGGGGTAGGGGACAAGAGGCTGAAATAGAAAGATCATCTAAATAAACTTCCATGCAAAGTCACATCCTTGGCTGTATTTTCTTGCCAAGGTGGAAGAGCAGATTTCATCAGACCTGATCTTTGACAGGCAAACCTCAGGCTGAACCCTTGGCAGGAGCAGCCACACTGGTGATGGAACTGAAGTTTCATTTTAAAATCGTTTCTGTGCCCCGTGTTTATGATGAATAAAGCCTGTGTGTTTGCTGCAAGCAGGGAGGATAAAGCTGTTGTTGTGTTAGCATCCTGCATGTTTCAGTCACTCACTGGGTATGAGCTGCCCTGAAAGACATGAAAGACAACAGCTCCTGTATCAGCCCTAAGTATTTCTCTGCTATATTTGCCTCAGCTGGAGCGTTTGGGATGTGGTTACCCTGCCAGGATTGCCATTGTGGGTGTTGTGGGTGAACACGCTTGGGATTGAGTTTCCAAGCAGGAAGATTCAGATAAACAACTGCTTTGAGGTGAAAATTAGAGAGTTCATGTTACACCCACCTCTTGAATTTGTAACTGACTATTCACCCTGAAAATCTGATTCTAGGAACTCAGCATGTCCCGTCAGGAGCAGAGCAATACCACAGAAACCATGGCCAGCCAGAGTCCTGAATGCTGAGAGCTGTGATTAACTCCTCAGGAATCTCTCTGGAGCAAGTCATATTTTCTGGGCTTTTTTAGGTAATTATTTCAAACCTTGAATCTGTGAATGGAGATTGTAAACAGTTCTCAACCCAACACCTTAGAGAAGAATGTGAAATGCATCAAATAAGTAATGGGTTCTGACCTGTTTGCTCATGTGTAACTCGAAAAAATAAATGTTTTAACCACACAGGAGAGCTGCAAAGGCAGCTATTGGATCTCTCCATGCAGTGATCCAAGGCAGAATGGTAAACCTGAAGCAGCTGCTGGCCCACTCAGCTCACAGACACATCAACAAGAACCAGGACTCAGCCAAGCTGCTTTGTGCTCCTCTTGCTGAGTTTAATTATGTGTTGTAGCCATGTCCACAGCCCAGGCCCTGTCCTGTATCTCACGGGCCACGCTCTGCTCCAGCACATCACCACACTCAAAACCTGCTGGGACAGCCTGGGCTGGGCTGCAGCTGCTTCCCCAGCATGTCCCCTTGTGATTGCATTATCTGGGAAGGGGGTTGGAGGTTCCCCCAGAGGACAGAGGAGAGATTGTGGGGTGACGTGTCCCGATAGCAGTGCACAGCAAGCCCTGCAGACCACGGCTTGTGCAGGGAGTTGTCTGCTAAGCAGGATGTTTGCCTTTGGTGTGGGCTCAGTTTCTTGCCCTGACACAGATTCCTTCATCACGTTAAAGTGAGACTGAGAGTCCAGCCCTCTTGCCTGAAGGGATGTGGAGAATAATTCTATTTTCAGGTTGGAAAATGGCCTTCAGATAAAGGCAGGTCAGCCCATGTAGGAGCTTGGAATGGTTTGGGTTGGAAGGACCTTAAAGCTCATCTTGTTCCATCCCCTGCCATGGGCAGGGACACCTTCCACTGTCCCAGGGTGCCCCAAGTCCTGTCTAACCTGGCCTTGGACACTTCCAGGGATGGGGCACCCACAGCTTCTCTGGGCAGCTTGTGCCAGGGCCTCACCACCATCACAGGGAAGAATCTCCTGCATGTACCCTACCTGCATTCCACCTGTCCAATACAGACCACACACAAGAAAGGCTCTTGTCTCTTCCTCCGTGCTGCCAGGGGTCCCAGGCTAAACACAGCAGCCCAGGTGTCCACAGTGACATTCCCAATTAAAAAGAAGGAGAGTGCAACTGGAGAAGGACAAGATGAGGAACAGCAAGTACAAAACCATTTATAACTGCTTGTTATAGAGCCTCAGCCTTTGTGCTGTTGTGATAAGCTTTGGAATAACAAGGAACTCAGCTTGGATGCTGCATTTTGGGGTTGCATTTCAGCAGCAGAAGCAAACTGATCTCTGGTGGTTTGGGGAGGAATGGAATCCGGACCAGAAAACCCTGCTGAAGGATCACAGGGTTATATAAAGATCTCCCTCAGGAGACTGCAAGAAGTTTTTGCATTTATTAGTCATTTAGAAAATAATGAAAGCTGCAACCTCATTCTCAGCTGTTGTCTGTGCTTGCTTGGGGAGGATCAGTGTATTCCTGTGAGGGCTGCAGGGATGTTGTCTCTACAGAGACACAAGCAGGCTCTAAGCAAACAAGGGCAGATCACTGCTCGTGGGGCACAGAGGGTCTGATGGGGACAATGCCAAGGCCTTTCAAATCCCACCAGGTGCTCAGTGAGTCACAGATCCTGCAGGAGACAGTCTGTGCCTTGTGATCAAAAGCTTCAGGGAAGGGTACACACAGGGAAGCAAAGTTCAAGTCTGTCTCTTCCTGGTATCCAACTTTTCAGTGGTACATTTTCAATTGTAGCACTCAACGCAAGGAATTAAAGAATCGGAGAATCATGGAATGGTTTGGTTGGAAGGACACCTAAAGCTCATCTCATTCCAATGCCCTGCCATGGGCAGGGAACACCTTCCACTATCCCAGGTTGCTCCAAGCCCCATCCAGCCTGGCCTTGAACACCTCCAGCTTCCCTGGGTAACCTGTGCCAGGGCCTCACCACCCTCACAGGGAAAAATTCCTTCCCAATATCCCATCCAACCTTGTCCTCTGGCAGTGGGATGCCACTCCCTGTGTCTTGTCCATCCATCCTTTGTCCCAAGTCCCTCTCCAGCTCTCTTGGAGCCCTTTTAGGCACTGGAAGGGGCTCCCAGCTCTCCCTGGAGCCTTCTCCTTTCCAGGTGAACACCCCCAGCTTTCCCAGCCTGGCTCCAGAGCAGCCCTTGGAGCATCTCTGTGGCATCCTTGGGCTCACTCCAGCAGCTCCTCATCCTCGTGATGAGGGACACCCCAGAGCTGGAAGTACTGTCCAAGGGGGGGTCTCAGAAAATGCAGCTGAGGTGCAGAATCCCCCTCTCTGCTGCCCACGCTGGGGGATCAGCCCAGGACACTTGTGGGTCCTGCAGAACTCAGTTTACATTTTTACATACAATTTGTTACACTGACACATTTCCAGGACAGCACTGGAGTGGCAGGAAGGAGATGGCACAAGGAGATGGAATTACCAGGGGTGTTCCCCAAAAGCTCATTCCCAAATCAGTGTGTGTGAGATGTGAAGCAGTTGCAGCAGAGAAGAACATCACCTCTGGGCTTAGCAAAAATTACCTGCAGCTCTTGGATCAGGCGAAATATGCATGTCCAATCCTCTTTTTAGCATTTCCTAAGCATGGCTTTCAAAGGAAAGCCCCTAAATACACATTTTAAACAAAGACACTAATTTCTGTTGAAATGCTGTCCTCAGCTGGGATAATTGGAGGCGCTGGAGCAAGGTGAGCAGTGTCTGGCAGCAGGGAAGCTCATCCCCTTCTCTAATTAAGCTGCACATGGGCTCCCTGACAGCAAAGAGGCATCCAGAGGCTCAAGACCACATGATTTATATGGATTTCCTGGTGTTTTCATGGAGTTTCTTTTTCCTGTATGATTTACAAGGCACTCCACTCCTTTAGAGAGCACCTTTGCCTTTCTCCTGCTTGGTGCTGTGGAGCAAGGCCATGCATGATTTATACAAAATTATGTGGGTTTTTGATTAATCTCAAGGTTACTTCATCACTCCATTGTGCCTCATCCCCAAATGCACTGTAAATTTCTCTGTTTCAGATCCTTGAGTTACAGAGTCAGGGACTAAAGGAATAATTATTGCTGGGCTCTGCTAAGGAAAAAAAAAAGTAATATTTTGGCCATAGGTGATTATAGTTTCTGCAGCTGAATCAGTGTCCCATAACTGACAGAGGATAATGGATTTAATAAATAACTCTGATTAAGTCTGATGTTATTTTTAAATAATTTCAAAAACTGTTACTCTAATCCCTCCGTGGCTGGCAGAAAGGAGGATGCCCAGAAGTTAAAATTAGTTCCTTCACGTTCAGCCTGGTGTGGAGTTACAGGCTCCAGGGCTGTCCTGGTTTTCTGGGGCATCCACTTCCAGTGCAGCCAAATGGACACAAACAGCTGCCTTTGGAAAGTGGGAATGAGCTCCCACAACTCCCTCAGCCCTGCTGCTGTTCTCCTTCCCAATGCTCTGACAGCTCAGCAGGAGCTCCCAGCCCAGCTGATGGGACAATCAGTTGGTGTTATTCACAAGCTGTCTTCCTGCACACAAATCCTCTTTCCCTTGATTCACAGGGAATTCCCAACTCTCCCAGGCCTCTTTATCAACAAATATAGATTTCTTCTGTACAATGTCAATATGATTCATTTCCTTTTTGGGTTTCAGTGCCTACATTTCAGAGTGATCCCATTTCTTGGCTGGGAAGAGGACCTGAAGAACACTTTGCCTTGAACAGCACCACAGAATCAATCCCACAGTCACAGCAGGACCTGTTTCAACTGAAATGGAAAACCATACTTCTTTCCTCCTCCTCTTTTTCCTCCTCCTTGTTTTCTCTCCCATAGAGATGGGCTGACAGAGCTGTTCAGCCTGGAGAAGATAAGACTCCAGAGAAACCTTAGAGACCCTTCCAGGGCCTAAAGGGGCTCCAAGAGAGCTGGAAAGGGACTTGGGACAAGGGATGGATGGACAGGACAAGGGGGAATGGCTTCCACTGCCAGAGGACAAGGTTGGATGGGATATTGGGAAGGAATTTTTCCCTTTGAGGGTGGGGAGGCCCTGGCACAGGTGCCCAGAGAAGCTGTGGCTGCCCCATCCCTGGAAGTGCCCAAGGTCAGGTTGGACAGGGCTTGGAGCAGCCTGGGGTAATGAAAGGTGTCCCTGCCATGGCAGGGGGTAGGAATGAGATGAACTTTAGGGTCCTTTCCAACCCAAACAATTTCATGATTCTCTGAACTGACACATGCCCATGGCTCCCTGGCTGCAGAGGAACAGGGGCAGAAAAGCAGGACCCACGTTTTTGGGGCTGCTCCACTAAATTAAAGGAAACCACAAACTGAACTTTCAGCCTCAGTAAATCCAGCTGCAGTGCTCAGCTTTGCCTGCAGCTCAGCAGCAAGGCAGAGATAACAATAAATCCCTTCTCCCACCTTCTGCATGTCCTGATTAGCCAGACTGGAGCAGATGGGGGCTGTCATTATTCCGTGCCTGTTCCGTGCCTGGCACAAAGCGGCTCCGAGCGCGGCTCTGCCCGAGGGGGCTGCACCAACAATAGCTCTGGCAAGAGCCTGGTGGCTGCTGCTGGGAGGTCACAAACTGCCCAACTCCTGCCACCCCAGGAGGGACCTGTGGAGTCAGCACCTCCTCCCTCACAGATTGTGTGCCAGGGGGATGGATCCCAACTCAACAAGGAGGAATTTCCAGGCTGCATCCCTGCCACACTGAGGAATGCTGCACACCCATGAAGGCATGAAGCTGTGTCAGGGAGATTTAGGCTGGATATCAGTGAAAGGCTCTTCCCCCAGAGGGTGCTGGGCACTGCCCAGGCTCCCCAGGGAATGGTCCCAGCCCCAAGGCTGCCAGAGCTCCAGGAGCATTTGGACACTGTTCTCACACACAGGGAGGGATTGTTTGGGGTGTCCAGGAGTTGGACTCTGATCCTTGTGGGTCCCTTCCAGTTCAGGACACATCATGATTTTATAGACCACCAGCTGTTTCAGGAAACCACATGGATATTTCCATATTAGTGCAACTAATAAGTGAAATTAATTTGTTGATGTTCATTTAATGGAACTGCTCTGTTGCTGACAGAGAGGATGTTGTGTGAGAGCAGCGTTCGGGGGCTGGCAGGGACCCCTCCCTCTGCTCCCCTCCATCCAGCTGAGGCTCTCCTCTCACAGAGGGCTTGCTGTGCCTGTGCAGCACCCCAGGATGGACCCCAGGGTGTTCCTGCCACAGAGATGCTACACACTGACAGCTTCCCTGACCAGTACCTTTCTCCACATGCAGTGAGGGTAAATCCATGCAAGAAACATGAAAAATACAGGAGAGGAAATCAGGGCTTTTCTCTCAGGGCTAAAAATTAATGTTTTCAAATCTACCCCAGTCAGAGCCTCACTGAGGTGCAGTGTGGGGTGAAGGGTGGCAGAGTGGGGGAGAACAGCCTCAAAAAAACCCCTGCACTGGAACCACAGCTTCTCATACCTGTCACAATGTGGATTTTCAGCTTGAGCACACAAGGCTGAGCTCAGGGGACACTGTCATGTAGATTTAGGGTTTTATCTCCTTTCCTCTCCATTAGCTGTGATACTTTCTTATTATGCTGAAACCCAAAACTTTTCTTTCCTCCAGTGGTTGTTCCCTTCCCCATTTGGCAAATATTGATCTCTCTGTGTCCTCAGCACAGGTTCAAATCCACCCCCCTCACCCTCAGCCTGCTCCTGGGGTCAAATGTGTGGCAGTGCCACCTCTCATGACATCAGGGACCAGAGTGGAGGACAAGGAGAGGGATGTTCATCCATTACACGTGTTTTTCTCTCCCCATCCTCTCCCTCTGTGTGCTGGAAGTGACAGGGAGCTGAACAGGATGGGGCTGATTGTGCTTGGCAGCTGGAGAGGGAATGGAAGGAGCAGGGAGAAAAGAGCAGCCTGGGATAACCACGAACTTCTCCCAGCCTTGTTCCACATTCACAACCTGCAGCACCTTGGGTGAGAGCTCTGCAGGCAGGGGACCAAAAGCTGGGGGCTGGCCTGTGCAGGAGGCTGCCCCCACTTACCTTGGGGTGTGATTTTAAGCCAATTTAATTAAATTGCTTGGCAAGGTTGCGAGGACTCATCTATTTCAGCTTGAGCCAGGCCTGTTTTGATTTAGTGTTGGCTGATTAGGAATTAGTGGAAACAAACCGCTCAGAAAACAAAATTAGAGGGTGCACGCTAACTTTTGCACCAGATTAAGTTGAATTAAAAAGCAATTGAAATGTAATTTTCCTGTCTCAAGCAGCCAAGAAACAAGATAATGCAACCAGTGGCACTTGAAGCTTAAAATCACAGCCAGGATTAGCACAACTGGCTTTTTAATGCCTACAAACAACAGATTTATCTGAAGGTCTTTCCTCAAACCTCCCCTATCACCTTCCACATAAGGCTGTGTACAATTCATTTTATTTGCCTTGAAATGCAGAATTGGTGTGACCCCAGGACTTGAATCCAGGACTTGGAGCAGCCAGGGTATTGCACAGTGTGTCTCCATAGGTATTTCCATGCTGGGCAGTACTCGTTGTTCCCTGAATTGCTATGATTTGGATTGGAATGGCTTTGTGTGCACAGCTGGAAAGTGCACACCCCCTCCAGGAGTGTGGAGGGTGCAGTTCCCATCTGCATCACAGCATCACCTTCCTGCAGCTCTGAGTGTCTTTGTTCCCCATCTCCCTTGTACAAAAAGATGTCGAGTAATTTAAATTGAGGTTTTAATTAAATATTTTAATTGCTGTTTTCTCCAGCCATTTGGGAAACACTGCTCCTCCCTTCCCCATCAGCAGGGGCTGGCACCCCTGCCCACACCGAGAGGGTTTTATGAGGCTTTGCTAAAAAGGGTGATGGTGTGGAGGGGGTGCCAAGCCACGATGTCTTCAGCACCTCAGAGTCCCCAGAAGTGCCCACAGTGCTGCAGCCAAGCCCTGCTGCAGTGGTTACCTGGGGGTCAGGGAGCTGCTGTCCCTGTTGGCCAGGGCAGGACTGAGGCAAGGGCTCCATAAATGAAAATATCTCCTCACTGATGGAGACTGTCATGGGCACAGAACACAGCACTTTGTGAGCTGCCCAGCAGCTCCTGGCCAAAACCTAAAGGACTCATGGAGATAATGGGCTCCTGCTGGGTTTCTCTCCTTGCCACCTCCCTGCTGTGCCAGCCAGCAGCTCAGTGCCTGATGATGCTCCAAGCTGCTTAATCCTGTCTTGGCTCACTTGCAACCTCTGTGCAGCTGATTCTGCCTGGCTCCCTGGTCCTGGGCCCCTCTGACTGGAGGAGGTGCTCTCCTGGCCTGCAGCACCACCCCCAAGCTACCCAGACAAAATAGTGTCACTCCAGACTGCCTGTGCCCTGACAGTGATGGGGTGGCAGAGCCCACACTGTCCCCACAGCCCAGGACACTGTCAGGCACAGGCTGGCAGCACCACAAAGGGTCTTGGCCAAAAACAAGGCCAAAGCTGGCAAAGCATAAATGTAGAGAGGAGATCTGGGGGTTGAGTGGTGGCCCAGACAGAAAGACAGCTCCATCCATCCATCCATCCATCCATCCATCCATCCATCCATCCATCCATCCATCCATCCATCCATCCATCCATCCATCCATCCATCCATCCATCCATCCATCCATCCACCCTCCAGGTGCACCCAGGTGAGGGAGCAGGTGCAGATAACGGGGGGCTGTCCTGGGCCAGTCGTGGGGTGGGGGGTGTAGCCCCATGGGGGAATAAAAGAGGCAGCTGAGGGCAGTAGGGTATGAGGCACACCTAGAGTAAGTGGGATGTTTTTCCCCCTTTCCTTCCCCCCTTGGGTACTGGGTTGTTGTTCAGTCTCTTCTACCCCACTATGGGTTCCTGGCTGTTTGGGGCTTGGCTGGGATCACTGGGTGGGCTGTGGTGCCCTTCTGCTGGGGTGGGGAGGAGAAAGCTCCCCCAAAAGAAGAGGCTTTCTGGGGTGTTTGGCTCTGCTGGGGAAACAGGAGGGGAGGCTGGAGCAGACCTTGATGTTTGGGTGTTGGGATTAAGGCTGTGGGGAATGGTGGATTGAGCCAAAGGGTGGCTCAGCCTGGCCCTTCTGGAAGCTGGAGGAGCTCTGCTGGATGCATGAGAAAGGGGCTGATGCTGCTGGTGCCTGGCCTTGGTTACTGGGACAGAAAACAGGGAGACAGAATGAGAAAAACACCAAAACCTTGAACTTAAAAGGGTGGTGTGAGGGAGTCCTTGGAAACTGCTCTGAGCTGCAGGTGTTGGCTGTAAGCCTGGAGGGGAGGAGAGCAGGCACCATCTGTGTGGGATCAGCCCCTGAGCATGTTGATGCACAACCTGGGTTTAGGGGTCCCATGATGGTGTCTGCTCTGAAAACATCTCCCTTATTGCTGGCTGGAAGCCTTGTTTTTCTGACAAAAGCTGTCTGAAGGCCAGGTCTTGGTTTATTTGTGTGTAAATCTCTGGTTTTTTGCTAGGAGGTGCTTAGAAATTATTTTGACCTGTCCTTATTTCATGATGTTCCCCTGGCAGCCTGTAACAGTTGCTGGGTTTCCAGAACGTTTTTTTTTTATCAGCTGAACTTGGTCACTTTGTGTCCCTGTGTGTGACTGTGGGCCTTTCCTAGTTGGGATGCAGGTGGAGGAAGCCAGGCTGGGCTCTGTGGTGGAGTGAAAGAGGCTTAGATGTGGCTGTGTGTCCTTAAATCAGACCTTGAGCTGCTCCTTTTGGAGGCAAGAGGCTTTGCCAGGCTTGTGTGTCACAGTAAATGTGAAAGCCCCAGGATGAGGGCTGGAGGAAGGGGGTGTTCCTGTCACCGTGGGGTGTCTGTGTCTGGCTTCCTCCTGGGATTGCAGCAGCTGTAATTTTTGTAGCCTGATATTAAGTGGTAGTTTGTGCTTCTATTTAGTTCAGTGGCTCAGCTGCAGTGTGTGAGGATCCTACCAAGCCCTGCTTGGGCCAGGGCATCTCCAGTGTCTCCCTTGCTGGAAGTGTGGGGTGGAAATGTGTGGCCCAGGCTGGTGGTGGGAGTGGAGGGTCCCAGCCCCCTCAGTGGCTGGCAGGGGATGGCTCTGGGCAGCTGTGACCTGACTCTGCTCTGTGCTGACCCCCAAGAGCACGTGAGGGTTCCAGCACCTCTCTCAACTCTGCCAAGATGCCAGTCAGGAAGCACAGCCAGCACATGAAGTTGTTCAAGAACAAGGGCAAGGATGAAACTGTGAGTACCCCCCTGCCTGTGCCAGCGTTTTGGACCCCACTGTTGGCAGGACCTGATGGAGGAGCTTCTCAAGGTCCATGGCCCCCAATCTACCTGTGTGAGGGAATGGGGAATGGCTCTGCATACCTCCAGCTGGGGTGTTTGGGTGGTTTTGGGGATGTGGTGTGGGGCTGGCTGGGCTGCAAGGAGTGTGGTGGTACAGGCAAGGGGGATGTGAGTTTTGGGTGTGTGTGGCTGGGGAAGGGAGATGGCTCAGCCCCAGGCAGCTGAGCTCTCCACAGCCGTTATCCCTGTGGAGTTGGGGCTGGTATGGGATGTCAGATGTAGGATCTGTCAGCTTGATTTAAGCCAGTAGAGGAGATGAGGATTTGCCTTTCAGGTTCAGAAAATCTACTTTTAAAAATACCCACTGGTTGCTGGTTCATCCAGCAGCCCATGTCCTTGGGAGGCACCGAGGGAGAGCCTTCCTCTGTCCCAACTCCTTCATCACCCTCCAGACCACAGGGAGGAGATGCTGGCTCCCCACTCCTCCTGTGGGAAATGTGGGGCAGAGGGATGAACTCCCTGGGGAATGGGGCAATGCAGATATAAGTGGGATGCTGCTCTTCCCCCCAGAGCCTGCGGAGGCAGAGGGTGGAGGTGAGCGTTGAGCTGAGGAAGGCCAAGAAGGATGAGCAGCTCCTGAAGCGCAGAAACATTTCCTTTCATGTGAAGGAGGAGAATCCCTCTCTGGGACAAGACAGAGCAGCTGAGGTGGTGAGTGTTGGTGCTCTGCACCTGGGTGGGATCAGTGCAGCAGGAATCATCCCCTACTTGGGCCACTATCAATTCCAGCTGGGGTGACTTGATTTAAGTAGCTGGTGCCATTCTGATTCCCCATGCCCAGTGCTGGGAGTGTTTCAGACTGCCTGGCCTTTGTCTGTGCGATTTTTCATGGTGATGATGTCCTGCTGGCCTCCCTTGATGGCAGGTAGAACAGGCTGGTGCTCTGGCTCGCTGGGAGCTGCTCCTGTCTGGCTCCCTGCACAGCCAGGGGTAATTACTGAGCTCACAGCCCATTATGGTGTCAGTGACTCTTTCACTGCTTGATTACAAGCATTAGCTGCCTTGAAGGCTTTTGTGGATTGTCTTCCCCTGCCTCATCTTGAAACCGTGTTGCATAAAGAATAGACACTGCTTAGATATGAAATGGTGACTGAGCTGGGTCTAGACAGCTGATTGACTGCTGAGATTAAACCAGAGGGAGTCCCAGCTCCCCGGCTGACTCTGAATCATTCCCTGTGACACAGATTATTCAGCCCTCCTTGGAGGAGATCCTGGAAGCCGTGAATGGGGAAGACACCCAGCTGCAGCTGCTCGCCACCCAGGCCACCAGGTATGTGCCCAGCTGCTGGAGCTGTGCTGGGGCCTGGGGGCTGCAAGTTCCTGTTTGAGGAGCTCTCTAGAGAGGTGGCAAAGGGAGATGGGGCCTGGTAACCCAAACTGCCCAAGGGAATCTCAGCTGGTGCCTGTTCTGTGGCTTCTGTGCTGTGCTTGGCTCACAGTCCTGCATGGACCCAACCAAGGGTTTGGCTGTGCTGCCCCTTCCTGGGCCTGAAATTATCTTGGATCCCACAAGAAATTGAGTGTCAGATGCTTGGGCAGGACAAGGACTGGAGAGCCTGGCTCTGTAAAGGGTCAGTGCTGAGCAGGGCTGTCCCCACAAGGGTGGGGGCACAAAGGACCACAGGGCTATGGGTTGTGGTGGCACCACACAGGGTTCCTCATGGCTGGCTGTGCTGTGTCCTCTCTCACAGGAGACTTCTGTCCAAGCACAAGGACCCCCCCATCAATCAGATCATCAAGCTGGGGATCATCCCCAGGCTGGTGGAATTCCTGGGTCGTGCTGACAATGCTGCCCTGCAGTTTGAGGCAGCCTGGGCACTGACCAACATTGCCTCTGGCACCTCGGAGCACACCAGGGCCGTGGTGGAGGGAGGAGCCATCCCAGCCTTCATCTCTCTGCTGTCCTCCCCACACATGCACATCAGTGAGCAGTCAGTGTGGGCCCTGGGCAACATTGCAGGTGAGGAGACCTGGAGGGGCATTTGGAGGTCCCTGACTGAGCCAGGGACTTGATGATCCTTGTGGGCTCCTTCCAACGTGGAATATTCTGATTCTGCTGGGGAGATGAAGCACTGGAGCTCCTCTCCATGCAGCTGGGTCTCTGAGCTGCTGCCCTGATTGAACCCCATAACCCTTCATCCCCTTAGTGTTGCCTGGCAGCCTTTGAGATCCTGTGTTGGCTCTGCAAGAGGATTTTGGCCAAAGCCAAGGGCAAGACTCTGTCCTGCTGGGGTGGTTTAACCCTCTAATGTCACCGTAGGGAGAACAGAATGGGTCATGCCTGGCTGGCCTGCTGGCACTCCAGTCTGCCCAGTAAATCCTTCCCACCTGGAAATGCCTATTGGTGTGTGGCTGGTGGGTCACCCAGCCCTGGCCCTGCAGGTCTGATTGCTGTTGACTGTCTTGTGACTTGGGCAGGTGCAGTGACCAACCCTTTTTATCTGTCCAGGTGATGGCCCTATCTACAGGGATGCTCTTATTGCTCGTGATGTGATTCCTCCCTTGCTGGCTCTGGTGTCACCTGCAACTCCAGTAAATAACCTTCCATTTCCTTGATTTAACAGATCTTAATCCCTTGGGTGATGGGTGAGTCCACTGTCTGCTTTGTACACAGCAAACTGTTTGTGTCATTGAATGAGACCCTGCTCTAAACTGCTTTTATGGCCCTGCCTATGCACAAAGCTGGGGGTGCCAAGCAGATGCTCCAAGTCAATGTGATCTCTTCCATCCTGGCCTTTCTTATCCAGCTCTGACTATCTCAGGCTAGGAATAAAATGAAACTGGTGTGAGGCAGGCTTGCATATGCATGTGGAAGGGCTGAACTTGCCCTTCAGGCTTCTTGCTGCTGCTCTGTGATTTGTCTCTGCCCTTCTGCAATGGTTCCTGCCCCACTGTTCTGTCTCTGGTGTGTGAGAACCTTCACAGGCTAACACAGCCTGAGAGGCTTTTGGGGGCAGTGAGGCTCTTACACCTGCCTTGTGTTTCAGGTTGGGTTCCTGAGGAACATCACCTGGACACTGTCAAACCTGTGCAGGAACAAGAACCCCTGCCCTCCCTTGGATGCTGTGCAGAAGATTCTGCCAGTCCTTGTCATCCTCCTGCAGCATGAGGACAAGGATGTCATCTCTGACTCCTGCTGGGCTGTTTCCTACCTGACTGATGGCTGCAATGATCGCATCCAAGTCGTGGTGGAGACAGGGATCCTCCCAAGGCTTGTGGAACTCATGGACAGCCCAGATTTGATTATTATGGTAGGGAACAATCAAATCTCCACCCTGTGGTCCTTTAATGTAGAGAGGTCTGAGGAGAGGGAAGGCAGGTGCCCTTGTTCTGTGTGGCAGCTGTGGTGTGCTGTCCCCTCAGCCCATGGAACTGCCTGCTTGTCAAGGCCCTGCTTGTTCTGCTGGCTGGGGCTGGATAGAGGCTCTAAAGCTGCTTAGAGCAAACAAGGGACGACAGGGCTGTAAATAAACAGCCATCACCCACAATGCTCTCCTTGTGTGAAGGATCAAGCACTTAGGGAGGGATCTTGCTGGGCTTTCTGACATGTATCCCTCGAGGTAAGGACTCTCCTCATCTCCTCTAATCTCTGTCTAGACTCCAGCTCTCCGTGCCATCGGGAATGTGGTCACAGGCACGGACCAGCAGACCCAGGAAGCCATCAATGCTGGTGCCCTGACTGTCCTGCCCCGGCTGCTGAGGCACAGCAAGTCAGTGATCCAGAAGGAAGCAGCATGGACCCTCAGCAACATTGCAGCAGGGCCTTCCCACCAGATCCAGCAGATCATCACCTGTGGGTTATTGCCACCTTTGGTGGAGCTGCTTGACAAGGTAAGGGATGGGCACAGGGCTGCTGAGGGAGGGATGTGGGGTTCAGGAGGTCTAGCATGGCTCCTTTGTGAAGCACTTGGCCCCAGAGCCACCTAGCAGGCTGTTTCAGAGCTGTTGAGATCCTTGGACAGCCTGAGCATCCCAATTTGTCATGGAAACACATCCTGGAGCTGCCCTTGGCACCTCTGCCAGGTGTCCATGCACCACCCAAAGGGGCTGGGAAAGCTGCAGACAAGGGAAATGGTTATCCTGGCCTCACACTCATCCTAGAGGATACCATAGCTTGGGAATGCCTTTGCTGTGCTGCTTTCCCAGGGTGATTTCAAGGCTCAGAAGGAGGCTGTGTGGGTGGTGGCCAACTTCACAACTGGAGCAACAGTGGATCAGGTGGTGGAGCTCGTCCGTTCCGGGGTCCTCAAACCTCTGCTCAACCTGCTTTTGGTCAAAGACAGCAAAACCATCCTGATCATCCTGGACACCATTTCAAATCTCTTCCTGGTGAGATCTGCTTATTCTGGATGACATTTTTTAATCTCTTCCTGATAAGGTCTCATCTTTTGACTTCCTTCTTCCAAAGAGCAGCAAGTGCTCATATTGTGTGGTTAGAACAATGACTCTTGATATTTGGAGTAAAGAGAGACTTCATGCTGTCTAAATTTGCCTTGGATACCCTTGGGTTGTGTAAAGGGCTTGGCAAGATTGAGTTCCCAAAGTGCTGCTCTTTATCCCCTGCTCCCTGGTTTGGCTGGGAGCCCCCAGCAGAGACTGGTGCACCACAGGCACACCCCTGGCATCAGGAAGGGACCATAAATTCAGGGACTGTGAGCCTTTGACTTGTAGATCAGGGTTGTAATTACAGAAAAAAACCATCTCAGACCTGTTAC
This sequence comes from Agelaius tricolor, assembly GCF_023055355.1. Taxonomy (NCBI): domain Eukaryota; kingdom Metazoa; phylum Chordata; class Aves; order Passeriformes; family Icteridae; genus Agelaius; species Agelaius tricolor. The sequence continues at coordinate 3,194,191 of NW_027269279.1, forward strand.
TGATGTTCTGTTTTCCTGCCTGGCTTTCCAATGCTACAGGCAGCTGAGAAGCTGGGAAAGACAGAGAAGTTGTGTCTGCTGGTGGAAGAACTCGATGGTCTGGAGAAAATTGAGGATTTGCAGAACCATGAGAATGACATGGTCTACAGAGCTGCCCTGGACCTCATAGAGAAATACTTTTCTGGTGAGGTATGTGAGCCCTTGCTGTTTCTCAGCTGAAAATGTGAAGTTATTACACACTGGAATGAAGCACAGAGTTTAAGGATATGGGAAAAGGTTTTTGGAGGAGACTTCCACATGACCAAAGTAGTCCTTGCAGCTTCTTCCAGCTGCTGTTAAAGGTCTGTGAAAGCTCTCAGTTGTCAGCCAATGAGTTGGACAACAGACATGGATGCCTTGATAGCATCTTGCTGCTGGAATTTAAACTGGCATCAGCTGGAGTTACTGCAGTTACTGATATGAATACCAAATGTGGAGAAGTTTCCTCCTTCAGAGCTGAGCTGGCTTGTCACTATGAATGGCAGCCTCCTACTCAGCTGATAACAGTGCTCAGGTTGCATTTGGATTACTTGACCCTTCTCATGGTAAGGAATCCATGGAAAAAGAGGATAGGACACCAGCTAGGAGCTGCAAGGGTCCAATGACTGTCACAGATGCCATGTTTGGTCCTAGCCTTAGACTTGCAGATGGGAAAACATCAGGGAAGAGGCTTAGAGGTCTGGCAGGCCTTGGAACTGTGGCTCAGTTTGGGTGTGAGCTGCAGCAGGGGGCAGAGGTCTGGTTTAGAGCTTTGCCAGAGCAGCGTCTGTGGGGTGTCCCTGTGAGAGGCTGTGGAGGAAGTTCTCCACAGCAGCTCTGGCTGGAGGGGCTGCATGCCAGGGAACATCTCCCTGAGCAGTCCTGGCTTGTTGCTGTTCCAAGCAGGCCATTTAATTTCAGTGAGCTCTACCACTGCAGCCACTTTTATTTCCTTTTGCTTCTGGAGTCTGAGCCCAAAGGCTTGGCTGCTGTTGTGTGTGGGCTGCAGGGACACTGCAGCTTCAGGCTGCTGCAAGGAGCAGGAAGGCTTGGCCTGCTCTCCAGGAGTTCTGGTTCAGTCAGGCTGAGCTTAACAGGGTTTTTAAAACAAGACTAAAACAGAGTTGCTGTAAAAAGTTTAGGTTTACTCAAATGCAGACCCTGTGAGTGATTTCTATCATTTTCCTCCTAGGAGAATTTAAACCTGGAGCCCCAGACTGGCCAAGATGGGCTGTATGATTTCTCAGTAGAGAAGCAAGACTTCAACTTCTGAAGATGAAGCATGACACAGCTCTAAACTGGTGGGTGGAGGTACCTTGGAAGAGCTCAGACATCCAAACCACGAGGAGCAGAGATGCTGAGCCTTTTTACTTCTGAAACCTGTCAATAAATTGCACTTTTGGCTTTGTACCTTTTGCCTTTAATTATCTCCCCCTCTCTTTTAAGCTGCTGTTGCAGATGACCTAACTTGTTTTTTCCCAATAGCATCTCAAGGCCTTGCAGGAGTGAGTTGGAGCCCCTGGGCAGATTTTCTGGGTGGAATCTTTCTTCTAAGTACATTAAACTGCAGGAGAGCAGCATCCTGCCACCAAATCCTTGAGCTGAAACTCCTAGGCTTGACTTGGAGTGGCTGAAGTAGCTCTGAAAACCTCTTGGAGAGGTGTTTCACCCTTCTGCAGGCACCCTCACTGCTGTGGGGAAGGAGCTGAGCCAGGCCCAGGTGGGTCAGGGGCCTTGCTGTGTTATTTCACCTGGAGGAGTTGAGTGTGGATGTGGGAGCTGCTGAGCAAATGCTGCTCCTTTGGAAGGGAAGCTGTTGGAGGCAGTGCAGGGGCAATGATTCAGCTCTGCTGCAGCTTCCCTGCTGCCATCCATCAGCCTGGAGCCCATGGAGCTGCCTCTGCCCTGAAATTCCAAGGACCTGAATTTCAGGTTTCCATGGTGTGTCCCTGGCTCTTGTTCTCCTTCTCTCCAAGCCCTCCAAGTGTGGTTTCCAGCAGAAGGTGAGGATGGAATTGAGCCATGAGCTCAAAGGTTTTGTGCTGTGTGTTCTCAGCAAGCTGCTGGCCACTGCTCCATCCTTGCAGTGCTGATGGCTCCCAGCAGACCCTGCCCCAATCCTTGGCTCCCCAGGGCTTGAAGCACCTCAAAGGCTTTGCTGAAGGCAGGATGAGGGAGCAGCTTTCCCTCCCTGCTTTGGGGAGTTTGGCTCTTCAAATTGACCCTGGGTGGGCTCAGGGCTCTGCTGCCTCAGGTGCAGTGGGAGGTGATGGGGCAGGCAGCTTAATCTGGAGGGAAAATCTCCTCTTCAGGAAACAGAGACTCTTCCTCTTCCCTGGATCTGTTCATCAGAGGATTTATGCATTTCTCCTGCAGGCCACCCAGGGAAAAGGGAATTGGTAGTGAATGTGTTCTCTGAGAGGAGCTGGGCAGCCTCACTTATGGGTAGCAGGGTTGAGTATCACTTATTTAATATTCAGATACTGGGATCTGATGAAATGCAAAGTGCTTCTTACATCCAGAACTATGGGCTTAAAAACATGGTACAGCACTGCCTGAACATGCACCTGAACCAGGGCTGGGGCTCTGTGGGCTCCCCACTGCTGCCAGGTCTGCTGGGGCACCTGGGCATGGCCCCAGGTCCCTGGGTAAAAGGAATGGGAGGAAGCTGAGCTACCACCAGAGACACAGAGCTGGGGCCTGTGTGCCTGTCCTGACTCTTGATTTTGCTCCTGTTGGGCCATCCCAGCTGGTTTTTCCCATGGCCAGGCAGGGCTGTCCCTTACAGCTGCTCTTTGCTGATCTTCTGATAAAAAGAGAAATAGGAAATCTCTTGGCTTCTTTTTCCTGCATGTTCTGGACATAAATCTGTGGTGGGTGGTGTTACACAGAGCCAGGGGCCCAGAGCTGCTCCTTTCCATCCTTGTGTAACTTAACAAAATATTGTCCTGAAGGCAGGGGCTAGGACAATGTGCCTCTCTTATAAAGAGCGCTGGGCTGTGCCTGCTGTCTCCCCTGGCAGCTGGAGAGCTGGGCCCAGTGCCTGCAGCATCTCCAGGGCTCTGTGTGGGTGTGTGAGCGACCTGCAGGCAGCTGCTTGCCCCTGCCTGGCCCTCCCCTGCCAGCCCCAGGCTCAGCCAGCAGGGCAATTTCAGCTCTGGGGCAGTGGAGGCAGCCTCTCCTCCCAGTGGGGTGGGATGGGGCATCCAGGGCCACCAGAGAAGGGGAGATGCTGCTGTGCTTCCTCAGGGCAGCTCAATCTATTGCTGCACAAAAAAGTAGTTTTTCTAATTAAAACCTCCCCTGTCCCAGCCCCAAAGGAGCAGGTGGAGGATCATTGAGGCTGGAAAAGACCTCCAAGGCCACCCACTGACTTCTATCAGCCTACTGCCCCTTTAGTGCCACCTCCACTCCTCTGAACGTTCTCAGGAGTGGGGATTGCACTGCTGCCCTGGGCACCTGTCAGTGCTTGAGCAGTAAGGAAATCTTTCCTAATATCTAATCCTGGTTTCCTTTGTGTTGTCACTTGGGAGGAGAGTCCATTCCCCATCTGGCACTCTCTGATCAGGGAGTTGTAGACAGTGGGAAGATGCTGCTCCATTTCTGGAGATGGAACAGGCACTGCCACTGCCTGTAGTCGTGTTTTAACCCCAAAACAAACCCTATTCCCCTATCCCATTCCTTTACCCTCACTCCCCCTCTATTTCCCCCTATTCCCCTATCCCACTCCTGTTCTCCTATGCCATTCCTTTACCCCTATTCCCCCATCCCATTCCTAATTCCCCCATTCCCATCCCACTCCTGTTCCCTAATCCCCCCTATTGCCCCCACACTCTCCCGTTGCCAGGGGGGGCTCCCCCGACCCCTCCCGCGCATGCGCAGCACCCCGACCTTCCCCGCTCCGACCTTCTCCTCATGGCGTCCGGACGTGGCCACACCGCCCTGCGCGCTGACGTCACCGCCCTCCGCCGTGCGCGGGGGCGTGGCGGGGGCGCGGCCACGGTTCTCCGCGGCCGGGCCGGGCCGGGCGGGCGCGTCGGCGGCGGTGGCTGAGGCTGAGGCTGAGGCGGCGGCTGGGGAAGGGGCTGAGGGCGCCGAGCCTGCGGCGGCCGCCGGAACGCGGGCCCGGGTATTCCCGGCATCGTGAGGAGCGGGCGGGCTCGCATGGCGGGGCCGCGCGGAGCCGCCGGTTGAGCTCGGCGCCGCCGCCGCCTCCTCGTTCTCCTCCTCCTCTCCTCCAGGCGCGATGTCGAATCCCGGTACCCGCCGGAACGGATCCAGCATCAAGATCCGCCTCACAGGTAACGGGGCGGCGGCGGCACCGTGTGTGTGTGGCCGCACATCCCCGGCTGGGCCCGGGGTCCCCTCCCCTCCCCGGCGCCTTCGCCCCCTCCCCGGCCTGGCTGTGAGGGGAGGGGCGGCCGGGCCGAGCTCCAGCCTTGCTTAACTTTTATTCGCCGTTTTTCTGTTCCGCTTCTACCGCTGTGGCCCGGCGGAGCCTCTCTGCGCTTTTGTGTATTTATATTTTTTCCCGCCCCTCCGGCGTGGGGTGCTTGAGCCCCCTTGGGGTGACAGAAATTTGAGGAGGACGGGCGGGGGTTGTCACTGTTTGTCGCTGTTTTGTCCCCCTCGTTCTCCAGCGGGTCAGGGCACGCTTCTCCTTCCTGGGGGCTTTCCTGCACCGTCCCCATGGAAGGTGACGCTCACCACCCCCTCGAGCAGCCTGGCCCTCATGGGGGTCCCTGTTGATAACTCTCCCCTGCCTTCTGCCCCTTTGTGGGGTCTCTTCTGCACCCTCCCAGTGTGGGGGTCCCCGTGACACCCCTGCCCTCTTCCCAGCCCCTTTCTGGGGTCTCTTCTGCACTTCCCTGTCCATGGGCATCCTTGTGACACCTTTCCCCCTTTCCCAGGGTTTCCCCTGTTCCCTCTCCCATGGGGTATCCCTGTGCTCCCCCTTCCACCCCTCCAGACCAGGCTACCCCTCCATGGGGGCTCCTCTCCACCTTTCCCAGCAGGATTCCCGGGGCCACCTCTCCCACAGACTGGCTTTCAGCAAAGCCTTTCATAATTTGCCTTACTTCACTTTAATTAACAACCCCCCCAACCTCCTGTGTGCCGAGGAGGATAACTCAGTTGCTAATGAGAAAATACCCATTTAGTTGCTTTTAGCTGGGCTTTTTTTAGCGTGTTCTTTTAATTTTCCCTCCTTCCTTTCAACTTGTTCTCACCTGGCACACCCTGGCATTCAACTTTGGAAGTTCCTTCCCTGTGCAGGGGATGACACCCAGAGCTGTGTCTGTCCTGCCTCTGTGCAAGGCCTCTGGAGGGTTCATGGGTGGATAAACCAATTTATGTTGGACCCTGAAAGATTTGGATTAAGTCTTTTGGAAGCTGCTCTGCTCGATGCCGAGCCTGCTTCTTTAATGAGAAGAGACGCAGTTCCTGCTTGTTGAGACTGTGTGAATTATTAAAAAATAAGGTCCAATCCATTCCTTCAAAGGCAACAAGTGGATGCTTGGAGGTCACTTGGGCTGGAGAAGCCACAGTGCAGCTCTGGGTGACCAGAATTGATCCCTGGAGAAGAATCTTCTCTGTGTGGGTGCATAAAACATTGGCAAATAATGAGAAAACGGTGCTGGTGAAACTGCAGGTACAGGTTAACTTGCTCCTGGCACATAACACACTCAGAGGCTGATCATCAAAAAATAAAAATCCTGGTGTTCTTTTAATCCTTTGATTCTGCACTGCTTGTGCTTCAGAAGACCAAAGTTTGTGAGGATAATGTAAATCTGAAAATCCTTTTCTTGGATGGGAGAAGGCTGGAAATATTTTTAGGTTGTATGAATGATGTTTGATCTGAAATGAGTTTTGTGGTGATGTATACCAAATGTCAGCTCAGTCCTTAATGTGGCTTATTTTTATGCAAGTCAGTCAATAAAAATGTGAGTTAAGTAACTTAGGCCATGGTCATAGCCCTTCTGAGCTGGAGGACATCATTTAAATAACAGAGAGAAGCTGTTGGGTTTAATTTTAAAGGCTGAATGCTGCAGCAAAATGCTTTTTTACTTTTAGCATACACTAGTCTTCTCTCTGAGCTGGGAATGTTTCCTGGAACAGACTGAAGTTTCAGTTTATTGAGCAACTTGGTAGATTTATTTTTTATTACTCCCCATTTTTTAACTGTATTGAAGAAATCTCCTGCTTGCTCAAACACATCTTCTGTTTTCACAAGCAGGAAATCTGGGTGATGTGACAAAAACTGCTGTATTTAATCAACAAATAAATTGCTCTGGGAGAGGTTTAGCTCTGGAATCGTTGGGCAATGCTGAGTTCTTGGCTGGGACTGGGGTGCTGACTTACCTGTTTCAAATAACTGCAGCCAGCCTGGCTGTTGTTTTCTCATCTCCTTGGCTCTTGGGAGATTTGAGCACATTTAAATCAAGACAGAGGACCTCGTTTGTTATGATTTACTACCTGCATTGTGTTTCCTGTGATTAGGCACCATTGAAGTTTTGCAGTACTGAAAATAGCAGTGTAAATACCACTTAGTATGCCTGGGAGTGTCACTGGGTGAATGGCAAGGGAACAGTGGTTGAACCTCCTGTGATTTTTCTAAAGAATTAATTTTTTCCTCATCTGTTGTAAAAGTATTTGTGGTAGTGGAGTGTTGGGGTTATTTATGTGAATATAAGCGAAAGTTCTCAATCTGCTGATGATTAGCAGAAGTGATCTCCCAGCTTATACAGAATGATGTCAGTCCTAGCCTGATGCAAATTGTAATGAAGTAAAATGGCAAATAGTGCACCCTGTGCAGAAATACTGAAATCCTCAATGCAACACTGAGATGCATGACAGGTTGAAATGACTTTGTGGCCTGTGAATCTCAAATATGCTAATCTCCTGTCAAATCGGTTTCTCCTCTTCTTTCCACTAAAGCCTTTACCCCAGTGGGTGATGCAAGAGATCCTCTGGCCTTGTCTCTTGTCCCTTGGAACAGTTCTAGGCACAGTAAGAGAAAACTTCCTGTTAAATCTGTGGTCTCTTCCTATCAGTGCTGTCATCAGGGCAGTGGGGGAATTGCCAGCACAAGGATGGAAAAATGAAGTGATCCTGTGAGTGCACGTCCTTGCCAGATATGCTCAGGGTCTGCTGGGTCAAGGAGGAGCACAATCCACAGATCAGGGAACCTTCATGTAGCATGTGTCCCTTTTTTAGCTTTGTGCTTCTCTGAAACCTTTGTTTGCTTCTGCTCCCTGGGGAAGTTCCAAAGGGTTCATCATCTCCAAGGCTCACACACGCCTTGCTCACCCTTGTACCAGCCACAGGCACTGGTGAAATCTGCAATCTCATGGTGCTGGGGATGGGAGACACCCTGATCCAGGTACCTCGTAGGCAAAGGTTGCAGGTGGAACTGGAAAGGCCGTGAAGAAATGGACTAAACATGGAACTTCACCAAAAAAGCTGCAAGTTGGGTTCTGGGTTCATTGGTTCTGGCTTTTTCAGCAGGGCCTCAGCTGAGGTGTTAAAAGCTGGCTGGCTTCTGGGGCCATTGTGGAGCTGAGGGAAGTTAAACTGTAAGGATCAGTTCCTAGCTGGATCTCACAGACACATGTTGAGGACTGAGTTTCTTTAACAGGGAGGCCTGAGTTGGTGGAACAGGAGGATCCAAATAACCTTCTCCAAGCACCTCACTTCACTGTGGTTCAGAGTCCTCAATTCCTCCTTGAAAAACCTGGCCTGGGAAGATCTGCTGCTCATGGTGGCAGGTGTAGGTGAGAATCCTCCCAGGTGTGAGGGGTAAGAAAGTGCAGTGTCAGAAGCATCAAGGGAGGAGTGAGGAAGACGATGATGAAGCAGGTGGTTGCTGTGAGGTGAGAAAGGAGCCAGAGGGGATTTGTAGGTGGTAAATCTGATTGCTGTAAGGAAGGTGGTTGTGCTTAGCAGTGGCAAAGAAAGGGGAAGAGGGAAGAAGTGCCACAGATGAGTATCCTGCACACACACTTCCAGCTCAGTGTGGTCAGCCAGTTCAGGGAAGCCCCAGCCACAAAGTCTGGCCAGTTGGTAGCTGGTAAATGGGTGCCTTTGGGACTTCCTGCATTTGTGATTCAAGGAATCCATAAAAGAATACAGTGACTTCAAGCAGAAGATAAAACATTATGTTGTCATTAGAGCAGTGTTCACTTAGGATTGTTACAAAGGCACAGACTAAAGCGTGTCCCAAATGTCAGGATGTTTTACTTCCCTTTCATGACTAATGTATCGAGCAGTGCAGCAGAGTTAACTGACTGATCAATAGCAACACTAATATTGGTGACCTGGACACTTAATGTCCCCTGTTCAGTGAATATCTGTGTGGGGATCTCTCAGTCAAACATGGTGAATACATCATGGGCTGGCTGTAGCTTTATGGTTAGGCATCAGGACCACTGGTTCCAGGTGAAGAGTGCTGGGGCAGGAATGCAGGAGGAGCTGGCTGCTCATCCCAGCCTCCCTGGCAGCTGGTATTTAATCTCAAGCCAGCTTTGTGCTAGTGGGGACACGGTGGGAAGCAGCAGTTGGGTAGCTCCACATTTATTTAGTGTGGTAATCTGGGAGTGTGTAGAAATCCGTGTCTCATTCTTTTCTTCTCGTGAGGATTTTCTCTTCCCCGGCTGCTGGGAGCGGGGCCGGCTGCGATGGGAGCGCGGGGCTGAGCTCTGTGCGGAGCTTGGCCGCGCGTTTCCTGTGCGATGCTGAGCGAGGCACTCGCCTCCCTCTGCCTCCCTTCCCCGCTTGCCTTGGGAAGCAGCAGCGTTTTTGTGAAGGTAAATTCCTGGCTGTTCAGAGCCCTGTGGGTAGGAATGGCAAAGAGGCTCGGGCCATGGAACTCTGAGGACATTAAGGAAAATAAAATTTTGCTTTCACGGGAGGAAGTGGAGAGCACAGCCTCTGCAGTTGGCCAGCTGACATTTTTGGGCTGCCAAAGTGGGAATCCAAAGAGCAGCCCTTTCCTCTGGGCAGGCTATGGGGAGCAAATCTCCTTTTTTACTTCTCTCAGTAAGTCAAAGCTGTGCCAGCACCATTGTCCTGGTGGAAGTAAATTAAATCACCAAAAGAAGTTTGTTTGAATATCCCCCTCAGGCGGGGAAAGTAGAAACAATAACTACTTTATTCCTGACTTGAAACTTTCTTTTGTCAAATTGAATGTCTTCATATAAAGAAATGCAATTTGGGATGTAGTGGTGCAGTTCATGATTTCTTTTTTATTCCATACTGCCCACAGTCTAAGAACAGTTTTCTCATCCATTTCTTGAAACAGCTATATCACATTTCTAAGATTTTGTAGCATCATCCTTTCTGTTTGTGTTTCAAAATTAATCATCGGTTCCAGGGAAATACAAGCAGTGTTGAATTTCTCAGTGAGGAGGTTGCTCTTATACCACGATTTTCTGTGTGTTGGGTAGAGGAACTTTACTGCCAGCAGCTCCAAGGCTGCTAAAATTGCCACTGTAAATAAAGATCAGCGAGCCCCCTCAGTTTTTCCTGAGCTGGCTGGAGGCTTGCTTGACAGGTCACAGAATGGAGAAGTACATCATGGAAATACCATCCATGTGTGTGGTTTTTGGAGGTTTACCTGGATTACTGCCCACCTTGAAGCCAGTCCAGTTGCCATGCTTAGAGCTGGATTAATCTGGTTGGATTACTTGCTGCTATTTATGGTTCTTGAGTCAACTGCTCGCTGTCGTGTTGGTTTGGGCTGTCTTGGTGGAGGCAGTGGGATAGAGCAGAATGGTTTGGATAAGATGTGGATAAATCAGTTGGGTGTGAAGTTTAGGTATGTACCCAGCAGAGCAATTCATGTAAGACTTGAGTGAGGAAAAAATTTAAAAAAAAAAGGCTGGAAGAGATGTTCCATCTGCCATCTTTTTCCCTAAGTTTGGAATGGAATCTTTGTTGTTGTTGTTACGTTTCTCTATTATTATTCCTCTGGAAATAGTCAAAGTATTACTATGAGAAGGACTAAAGTCTTTCAGAAGGACTGAAAGCTTTGATATTTTTCATGGAAGGAGATGCTAATTTATTCCTCCAGAGTGAAATAAACTGTTACTGCAAATGGTTTGTTCTTTCCTGTACCGACAGCTGTCGGGGCAGAGAGGGGTCAATGCGACCTCGAGTCTCGAGGCTGACAACCATTGTGTTGGGATCTGCTCAGCTTTTAGGGAATGTCTTCACTGAGGTCTTACCATGGTCCTTGGTGCTTCACCATCCCTCTGTGAGGACAGCACTGCAGTTGAGGCACTCCCAGCTTTTTCCACCTGGCTATCATCTCACATTGTCTCCCGTGTCTGTCGGCAGGCTGCAGTTGAGCCTGCGGGCAGCTGACATGGAGCACTTGTATTATGGCTGGTGGTGAGGAAGCTGCTGCTCTGACATTGTGATGTTTCAGGTGCTTACAAGTGAGTTCCTGCAATACTGCTGCACTAACTCAAGATGTTATCTCCTTCCTGGTCTGCTGACCCTCATTGCCAAAAATTTGTCACCTGCCATGAGAAAGCTGGCGGAAGAAAACCTGTGCTCACACTTCAGCTGCCTCAGTGCAGATTCAGCTTTCCTGTGTAAGCCTGGCTCTAGGACTTAGACTAAGCTGCTGAACATTGAAAAGCTCAGGTGTGTGCAAGTCATGTGTTGTGAGGTTTTTTGAGAGAAAATCAGAAGAGATATTAGTGATTTTGTAAACCATGCAGCAAGTGTGTATATCTCAGTTTATAATTATTTATGTAAGTATTAATGTAATAAAAGAAGAAAGCTGCATGTATGTTTGCTAAGTGAAGCAGTAGGTCAATTAGCATTAAGATGCTGCATGTTTTAAAACTTTGTTTCACATGTGTTTAAGGGGAAATTCAGTAATTTATGAGAGAGGATCCCTGGGGATATTTTACAGTTTTCCATGTCTGGGAAAGTCATAAAATATAATTGGAGAACATAGCAGAAATGATGGAACTTTTTCTTTGTCATACTCTTTTATGAACTGACAGCTACATGGTGAATATTTGGGGGTGTAGGATGATAAATCTGATGATGCTCTAGTTGAATTGGCAGAGTAAGCATCCATGCTGTTTCAGAAAGAATCTCTCCACAGGGCTGTAATAGCTTGATGCCTTCCTCTTCAGTAAGTCATTTTTGTCAAGTTAAAGGCCAAAATTCAAACTGGCTTGTTGTCAGGGACACTAAGCACAGCAGGCAAAAATCCCCAAGGCTACCCAATTCCCAGCATAGATACATAAAGCTGGCAGAGCCTGCTTTACTCGTCTTCCCCTCCCCTGGAAAAATCCTCTTCCCTGGGATCTTTTTGGAGGATATGAGCACTATTCTGCATACTAATACAATTTAACAGAAAGTATTTAAATGGAAGGTTTGTTTGTGGGTAAAACAATCCGTTATTGTTTGGGAGTAATGGAAAAATAATGCACAATCCCTGCAGTGAGCTGGCCATGCTGCAGGCAGCTGTTCCAGCTGTGCTCACCTCGCCACAGCTGGAGGGAATTGTCCTTGGCACAGCAGCAGCTCCGGTGAGCACGGCCCTGCCTCGGCCCTTGTGTGATGGAGCTGCTCAAATGGGTTGAGCTCATAATCCTAAACTGTAAGAAATGATGGAAAATCTGGTGGAATTGGACTTTGGACCAGGTTCCCATTTTACACTTGGGGTCCTGGTTGCTGAGGCTGTACAGCAGATTAGGAACGAGGGGCTGGGTTAAAGTGCACTATTGGCTTCAAGGATTATTGACCACTGCGCTGCCTGCTGTACTCCAGGAGTGCTCAGTGTCCCTCAATGTCTCACTAATGTGCAGTTTCACCCGTGGCTGGTTTTTTTGAACGGTGGATGTTTCTTTCCCAACTCATTTTGAAGAAGGTCTGCTGAAAAAAATAAAATTTGTTTCTTTTTCTTTCATGGGTAACCTGCTATTATCCTTCTCTGGCAGAAGTTTTTGCTTTCATAGGTAACCAGTAGCAGGAAAAGAAATATCTTTGATAGGCTTCAATCTTTTTTCCTCAAGTTGATGAGATCTTTGTGGATACATTTCATTATTTGGAGTAAAATGGCATTTTGGATGAGTGAATTAGGAAAAATAGCATTTTCGTTGACCTTTGAATGTGTTTACAGTTTTGTCTTCCTTAAATATCTGCCTATTTCCTCTAATAATTAGACTAAAATAAAATGGTTATGTATTTATCAATTTAAAGTTTCCATATCTTATTTTCATCACAAAATAGCAAATTAAATTTGCATTTGTGTTAAATTCTGGGCTTCTAATTTGTCTTCCTGATGTTTCCAGGACAATATTAAAAGCTCCCCTTGTATTTTTCTCCTGAAAATAAAGGTTAAAACACTGAAAATAGTTGCCTTTCTTATTTATACTGGAAAATAATTTATTTATTTTGGCAACTCCTCACATCAGTCCGGACTTTCTTTTTTCATGGCCCTGACCCTTCTTCTTCACATGCCAGGTTTGGGCTGTGTTGCATCCCCAAAGCCACCCGGACATTGTGGCAGAAAACTCAATCCCTGTGGTCAGTGTTTGCACATTCTTTAGTACATGGGGTGTATGACCTGAAAAGTTTATTGGAAAGGAAACATCTTTAGAAATACATGTGCTCTGTTTTCCTGAAGAGCAAAAGGAGAAAAAAAGCCCCAAAACTCCAGACCAAAAATGAGCTGAGTATATGGATTGTACTGTTGCTTTAGCAATTTTTTTGACTACATAAATGCAGAATTTAGAAAAATGAAGAATTTCAGTTTGATTCACACTTGCAGTGATTGATGCATTTCCCAGGGAATCCGTGTTCTTTGTCCTTGTAGCTGATGTGTTTTGGTTCCTTTCCCATGTGCAGACATTTTTACAAGCATGTGGGAACTTCACTTTAATTCAGAATTAAAATATCATATTTCACAAGTGTAAGTCTAATCAGCAGATACCTCTTTGTTGCTCCTTTAATGTTAATGGGGAGAGAATCCATTACATTTGGTAAGCTTTGGGTTAGCAGTTGAGTGGGTGAGCGTAAGCTAAAGGTCTGATGTCACCCTTTGAGAGAGAAATTGGGTGAATTTTCTGGGCTCTTGAAGTGATACTTACTTCAGTGCTTTATATTCCAAGGAATTCCAAGCAATGTCTCTCATATCTCTTTCTTAAAAACATCTGCAGACAGGTAATGGCTGCATTAAGTGCTGCAGTGGGCATGTTCATATCTCATGTGTCTGTAAATACCCTACTGAGCAGATCAGAGAGAGCAGAAATGGCTTAGTGAAAAAAAAAAAAAGCCTGAAATGTTGTGGGTTTTGGAATTGGCAGGGAATTGCTGTGTATCTAATTTTTCATCTCCCAGCTATCCCTTACGTAAAGCGTTTTTGTGCTGTGATCGGCCGATGCATTTAACCCACCCCTGAAATTGTTTTTAACCGCAGTGAAAATACTTCTGCTGAGGTTCCCCTTGCACAGATGAGTGCTGAAATAAGGTGAGATGAGGTTAAAAGGCAGAAGTGAAGTCAGGGAAGCCAGAAGGTGCCAGAGAGTGGTTCAGCTGTGAAACTCAGCATGGTCCATCAGCCTCTGAATGTTCTGGAGTCAGAGAAGGGCTTCAGTGCTGAACTCGGGCTTTAATGACTTTATACAGCTTGGTAAGTGTGTGATCTAACCAAGTTCTGTGATGTAACCACACTCACATTTAAATCTCTGCATCTTTTTCCAGAGATCCCATCATTCATTCAATAATCCAACATTAAATTTACCTCTGGAAAAGCCCAGGGTGTAGAAATAAGTGTCTGGCTCTTTATAAGAGTGACTTCTGCATATTGGGCAATAATTAACTAAAAATAGTATGCTATGTGTACAGTTAACGTGCCATAATGGGAACACCTACATCTTTTATTCCTTCTTTCCAAGAATTTTAGGGAATTTAATGTTAATAGAGTTCTTTCAAGATTTATTAATTCATGTGTCTGTGCTCATTTATCGAGCTCTATGTGAGGCAGCCGGGCAGCCCAACACTGCTCTGCAGCCCCCGGATCTGCTGAGGGTGATGGAATCAGCTCCAGAAGGAGACTTTGGCAAACAGAAGAAACATGTACATAGGTGCCTTCCTGTGTTGTGTTCTTCAGTTTAAAATTAAATACCTCCTTGGAGTTCCAGGTCTGTCTGGTAACAGGATAAATAACACTTCAGTATAACCTGGCAGCTTGGCTTGGACTTCTAGTCACAGTCATTTCTTTTGTAATTTTTTTTTTTATTTGTGCAATCATAGAAGTAATTTGACTTGTTGCAAATAATGTTTTGATAAGCTTCAATAGAAATTAGCAAACCAGCCATCAAATGGGATTTATAAAAAGTTGCTTGGGAAAATATGTTGTAAGTAGTCTGCAATTCAAGGCATTTCCTTTGCAGGATGCTTATCAAGTCTGCATGTGCTACTTCCAAATTGAACCAGAACGTAGATGAGAGCTATTTTTGATAGAAAGGGGTGGGGGGAAAGAAAATAAAGCCCAGTTGGAAAGTAGTAACAGGTTTTTTTCTCATTGCCTTAGGATGTAAATCCTGCAAGTGTGCAGAGAGAAAACAGACTTTGAAACAGCCGAAGAAAACAGATTTATCTGTGATGTTTGAGATGATGCTGGTAGTGTAAACGTGATTGAAATAGTCGTTGTAGGAGTGGTGAGTAAATATACCAGAAGCTTGTGGATAAACTGACTTCTCTCTGCTGCTCCATATGCCAAGTAAAGGCAGAATGTCCTGCCTGTTTCTGGGATGTTCCTTCCCCAGGGAGGCTGTATCAGGAGGGGCAGCCACTGGTTTTCAGGATTGTCATCACTCCCAGATGCCAGTGTAAAGCTCTTCTTTTATGCCCTGGATGTGGTTGCTGGCCTCCTCTGGGCTGTTGGAATTAAGATGTTGCAAGACCGAGAGGGAAATGATCCAGCAAATATTTCTGTGAGGATTTCTTGTAGATTAATCAGTTTTTTAGCCTTTTGGTGTTTCACAAATCAGCAGTGAAACCTGGAATGTGGAAGCTGTCTACACTTTTCAGGACAAAGTGCTGCCTTATTTGACCATCATGCTGATGGATAAACTTACAGGACAAGCTTAATCTTTTTTTCCAGACTGAAAAATTACCAGGCTGAAAAGGGATCTCACCTGTCATTCTCCTCTAACTAATTTTTGGCTTTTCATCTGGCTTCAGTCAAATTTGATAAAGGCTGAGCCATTAAGCAGACCAGGGCTCAAGATTCATGGAGATGTGGAGCTTGGGAGAGCAAATCCACCTCTGCCATGGTCTGGCAGAATGGTCCTGGTCCCAGCCCTGTGCACAGGAGGTGTGGAAGGAGCAACCTGGGAAAGTGAGAGAGGAGCTCTGAGGTAGGAAGGGGAGGGACATCCTTGAATTAAGTCCCACACAGCTATAGGTAAACCAATATTCATGAACTATGGCGAGAGTTCAGGGTTTTTGTTGGCTTTTTTCCCCCCAGAATTTAACATTCTCTGAGACAAACACCCAGATGACTTGGTCAAGCACCTGTAATAACACTCCCTATATGTTTGTTTGGATTTAGGGGTTTTGTTTTGCCTTTTCACCCAGCTGTAACTGTGCCTTAATTCCTCACACAAAGCTTCAGCTGCGCCCTGCAAACACGTCGCTTCCAGCACCAGCCACTGCATCAGCCTCCTACTGGCATTTTTTAATTAAAAGAACAGCACTATCACTTCAAATTAGTGCCACATAGCTTATTGGAGTAAGGAGTGAAATGGTGTTTAAAGGTTTTTCTCTTGTGGAAATTTTTTATTAAAATTTGCTCTCTTTTGGGTTTATCAGTAGTTTGTCATTCAGTGCTTGGACAATATCTGATTCTGAGGTGTGCAGGTCCTCTGTGATATGAATGTAAATAAAAGGCTGCCTTTTAATATCTTGACTATTTGATAAACAAGAAGCACCTTCTTCATAAAAACAAAGCAACCAACATTATATTACTTTATGATTCCCACAAAGCAAGTGTCAGCCTGTTTTTCAAGTGCCTTCCATGTATGGAGAAGGTAGTGAAGAAATAGATATTTCTGGGAGCTTCTGTGCCATGAACTGTGAAGAGCTGTTTGTGTAATCCTGTTCAGTGAAATTGTTAGGGCTCCGTTATACTAAATTACTGTGAGAGCAAGGAATATATCCAGGGGGAGGTAGCCCTAGTGAGAATTTTCCTCATACAGCATTTCATTTTGTCTGGAATATTAGCACTGTTAACCATCCATGCGAAATGTAATGTATTCAATCTATTTAATCAATTTAAACTGGAAAGCAAACGTCTTAGGCTTTGAGTGAACCAGCTATCCTCATGTACTGGGTTTTTTAGATATTAGGTTCTGGGCTTTGGACGTGCTAATATAGTAGTTTGATAAAGAACTTTTTGTTCAAGAGAACTTTCTTCATTTTTTTTTTTGCAGGGTCCTGGAACCAAGTGGTGTCGCTTGTATAAAATCCTGTGTCTGTATATCTGAATATGCATTAAGGTTGTACAGGAAGAGGCATCGTATTTTTTCCTTCAAGCTCCAGTTTATTTATGTAATACCTTTGATCAAAGTATCTCAGAGCAGTAGTGGGATTGTAATTTATTGATGTAATGGACACTGACATTTTGTACAAGGAAAATGGCAAACAGGTGCTGTTGAAAGGCAGAGTGATGAATGTATAATGTTGAAAAAATTGTGACCGAACATCCTGGTCGGAATAATGCACTAAAACATTTTCACCCAGATCCCAGTCTTTGTGACTGCAGATTCACTTGGGATTTGAAAGGGGGCTTCTTTAGTGAGGAGCTTGCAAGCTGTTAATAAAAATTGCCAGTGGGAGGAAGGTCCACATATATTGTTTAGCCACTGTTGGGAAACTGATTTTGCAATGAAAATGTTTATTTGTTTTGAAAGAAAAATCTGTGCTAGAATGCTACGCATGCTCTACTTATCTGTTTTCATTCTAAACTCTATTTTTATTTTGCTCTCTGCAGCCAGTCTGTAACTAAAACATTCCTAGCATCCTTTGGCTGGAGATTCAGTCAAGGACTTTTTTGTTCTGCTTTCAAGAAGATGATTCCAGTCTTTCTTGAAGCTTCTCCAGTGGAAATTTCCTTCTGTAGTGGATAAGGTGACAATGAGGGAAGTCACTGCCTATGGTCCAAAGGCTTAGTGACATCCTCTTACTGTTGTCATGTCCTGCCATGCTTAATCTGACAACAAATGGAAATATTTTAGCATAGCTACAATGGCACACAATAAGAGTTGGAGCCACTGTGATGTTAGTTGTGCTTGAGTTGACTGCGCTCACGAGCTGGCTGTTAGCAGGATAATGTGGATAAATGCTCTGTGGACACACAGGAGAGGGGCTGTGGCTGTGTCCGTGGGCAGCAGGCCTCCCTCCCCAGCTCCCCATCCAATCGAAGGGTGTTTGCCACCACAGATTGGATTTTCTTGCTCAACCAGGGATTGGCTCTGACCAGTGTGTTTGTTTTGTTGTTCATCCCTGGTGACTGTCAGTAGCACTTGGCTGAATAAACAGAGACTATTGATCAAATTTGAAGTCATTAGCTTGGCAGTTTAAATAGATGCTGGCCTATATGGTTAGAACAAGGGAATAACACAGGCTGATACAGCTTTATTTGGAATAAAAGCCTTCTTTTCATAGAGTCCTGTTTGGTGCCATTCAGCTCCCAGTTTGGTGCCTCCCTTAGGTCATGCAAGAATGAGACATTTTGCTTAAAATACCTAAAGTCGAGAGGGTGGCTTTGCTTGTGTAAGAGAGTGATAACACAGATATAGCAGGGATCCACTGAACTTTGGTACTAATTGGAGATCAGGTTTGGAAGAAGGGGGTGCTGCCATGAGGTTATTGGTTAACCACATCCAGCCAGGGCATGCCCTGGGAGGAATCCTGCTCCAGCCCCAGCTCCAAGGCAGCAGCAGTGTTGGGTTGTCCATCTCAGTGCTGCTCAGCTGACAGACACAGGCTGGGACATCTGTTTACACCAAACACCACAGTGATTAATCACTTCTGAAGGAAGTACCTTCCTTTTAGTGGCTGCTCTCGTGCCATGTGCCTGACAGCCTTCTCCATCATTGGGGCATTTTGGAGGAGCATTTTGCTGAGGGAGTTCTGGAGTGCTCTGAGATCTCATTCCAGAGGATGGGCAGTGCTGTGTGAGCTCCCCAGCACGGAGCATCACTAATTCCTTCCTGCCAGCCCGGTGCTCCTGAGTCACAGAGCTGTGTGTCTGTGTGTCCCTGGAGAGCAGCACGGGGCACACACGGATTGACCCACATTGCCTCGGGCACAGCAGCAGTCACCAGTCACGTGCAGCTCACTGCCAGGAAATCAGATGAGAACTGATGGAACTCAGCTCACCACGGCCAAAGTGCTTGCAGGGATTTACCACTCGTGTGACTAATAGGTGATTAGGTAGATTGGAAGGAGTGTGTCTACGTGCTTCATGTAGACAAGGCTTATCCTGTGATAATGGCAGCACCAAAAAAAGTCTCTTACACATCATTCTCTCATTGGAGTTCTTGAATGGAACTGGTTATTAAATCGGATTTTCTTCCTCTACATAAAAGCTTTCATACTGATTCCTTGGAAAGTTTGTTGCTTAGGGATGTTTTCCCTGTGACAGCTGGACAATTGTCCTGTAGAAGAAAACAATAATTCAGTCCTGGGGTTAATAAAAGAACAAAAGTAGGTGAATGAATGATAAAAATTTGGCTTCACAAAGCTATTAATACCTCTGTAATTGCAGTCTTTTTTTGGAACAAGCCTCGTTTCTGTCCCGTTCTCCTTTGCCTCTACCACAGCTTCCTTATTCCTGCACATCCACTTGCAGTCCCCCTCCTTCCCCAGTGCAGCCACTGTCACCTCCCCACATCCCTCCCCAGGCTCAGCAGGGCTGGCACAAGGCCCAGCCTAATAAGCCCAGACGAGCTGATTCCCTGGCAGGTGTCCAGGTGGCTGCTCACCTTTTAGCATCAGTGCCCTCCACAAACACGAGTGTTTGGGGCTGCCTTGGGTGTCTCATTTGTAAACAAGGAGAGTTGGAGCTGAGTTCTCTGAACAAATGAAAAAATAGACACGAAGACAGTGGAGAGCGATGTGCAGCCTCTTGGGCGGATGTTGGAAGGGATTATAATGGGCAGAATAATCACAAAACAAGCTACTGGAGATTGAAAAAATTTCCAGGAGTTAAAAGCAATATTGTAAAACAGCTAATGTACCTGATTCAAAATGAGAAAGGATGCCAAGAATTTAATTTGGGTGAACACAATTTTTCTTCTCTCTTCCTGTTTTTAAACTTGCTACCTTTATTTTAGCTTTTGTATAGGAAATTAAAGCAATTGTTCCATTTTGTAGCTCAGCACTTAATCAGCCTGAATTATTTTTGAAAATTTTACCTGGATGGTCAGGGTGTCATTTTTCCCTTTTTTTGCACATGCCTCTTGAATCGTCTGGAATCTGACAGTTATAATTTGAATATGGAATGGTAATGAAGACAAAAATAGATGTGTGCAAGAGCTGGTAACAGGGAAACCATCAAGAAGAGAAGTCAGTGGAATGTTTAATTCCATCTAGTGTGGGCAGTTTTCCCCCTAAGACATTAAAAGCGTTTATACCTCAGGACTAAGATCCAAGTTAGGCTCAAGAATTCATTTATTATGGGCCATTAGGCTCTGCCACTCCTCTCCAGCACCAACTCCATCTTGATGATCCATATGTTTGTTATCCTCAGGTTGATAACGACAGCCCAGGGAGCTCTGGGAAGAAAGAAGTACTTGAGAATGAATTCCAGCTGGGTCAGATTTTGGCTGGCCACTCTGAGTAGCCTAGAACAAAATGAACTCATGGCTCTGGGCTTTTGTGCTCCCTTAACTCTTCCCTGAATATGGACTTCTACTGCCCTGATTTTTAAGTCAGAGCTCACTCAGGGTCAGGTCAGAAAGGGCTGCTCCAGCTCATGTGTTTGTTACCATCCTGACTGCAAAGCAAACAGCAGGTCTGAGAGTAAGGAAGGCAAAAGCTGTAAGAGCATGAAAAGGTTTCTTTGGCAGCAAGGCCCGTGGCTTTGAAAAGCTTTACATGACAAGACTTGAGGCTTTTTATGTTTCTATCCAAACATGCCAAAAAGCACTCGGCATACCTCAGTTAAAATCCAAGCATGGAAAACAGCAAGATGTGCTGGAAATCAGGGAAAGTTTCTGAGGCATTTGCTAACCTGAGGTATGTGGTGGTAAAGTAGTGATATGGTGCTGATGCCTTACTTGAAAGAAAGAATGCTTTTCATTTACTTTTAAAAAAAAATTGGGATATTGACTGTGCCTCTTGAAAAGTCATCCAGTACCTGCTGGAATTTCTCCTGGTAGCAGTTAGTGAAGTTGGCAGTGCCAGAAGAGGTGCTTGGTAAGTGTTATTCTTTGCAATAGATTTTGAGCAACTGCTTGTTACAAGATTTCCAGTTATTATTGAAATTCAAAATGAGTCTTGATTACGCTGAAATAAGTTCGTTCCCCTGCATTGTTCTGGGGTTTCTTTCTATGTACATAGTAGCCTGTAAGCCAAATTTTCCTGTGGAATTTCTGTATTGAAAATTCTTCATTCACTGCTTCCATACGAATGAAGAAATTTGGATTCTTGAACGTTGTGACCGCAGTGGTCATCAGTGTTTTTATACTTTTATTTATGAGCTTCTAAAAATTACTCTGGCAAAATTTGTTGGTTTGTATTTTCTATGTTTTTAAAATAGGGATTTTTTTCCCTCCCTTCATTTTGCTGGAAGTTTATCTCAACATCAGCAGCTTCCTGGGGCACTGAAGTGATTCTCTTGCCAGCTTCCTGCTCTTGGTTCACAAGGAAGCTTCAGTTCAACACTGAGTTGAGCAGTCCAGAGCCAAAGCTGCATATTGAGCACTAAGGCAACGTTCCATGTGGATTGTTTAACTGCAGCTCTTTTACTGATACATTTAAGCCCCATGGGATGAACTAATAGTTTACATAGTTTACAACTTACACATAACACCATCAATTTTTTGAATAACAATGTTCTTGCTTTTGAGCAATCTACTTAGCACTTGATGAAAACCAGACATTAATTTTGTACTGTTTATTATATACCCCAATTGGAAACTTTTGTTCCTGTAAAGTTGATTTTATACCTTATTTAATTGCAGTAAGATATCAAAGTCAAATACTGGTTTTGTCTGGAAAAACAAATCTCAGTTTTAAATTGAGATTGAGAATGTGTTAAATTACATTTTTTTCCTCCTTTACAATAGTGCTTAACATTCAAATTGCTTTGTTGAAATACTGACACTACCTGTATGTGAAGGAATGTAAATACCAGCCACTCTTTGGAGATACAAAACATATGTTTTAGTTTTAAACTGAGAAATCTGCTTCATTTTAACTTGGAAGTTGTAGACCTTTTGCTGTTTGACAAAAATTCAGTGTTTCTATTGAACTGTTGCTTGGCTGTATCTACTCCAACTTTGCCAAGATTTTCTGTACCAAGGTTTCTTCTTTCACAGGTTTCACATGTTCTGCAGCAGCAGGTCAGACTCCTTCCTGCTTTCTGCATAACAAGCAGCTGTTCTGAGGCAAGGCAATATTTATATATTGAGCTGGAGATAGCACTGGCTTAGAGAGTACAAAAGTTGTGCGTTGTGTTCCTGACATTTCAAATGTTTTCCTCCGTGGACAGGACCCCAGGGCTGGATCTGGTTTAATTGGTGTGAGTGCTGGTGAATTCTGCTGATTGTGGTGCTCAGTTAAGTACCCGCAAATGTGTTGCTTCTGGTTTTGGTCTCTTGTTCTGCACTTTCTCCCCTTTATAAAGCAGCAGAGAGCAGTTGTGCAGGTTTTCCTCACGGAATTAGGAAATGAATGGCTTGTAAAAGCTCGAAGTCCATTAATTGGATGGTGTTTTGTGGGGGAAAAAAAGCTGCTCTTAGTACAGAAACATACCTGTAACTTGAATCTCACAAACTGCTTATAAAACATGCAGTGGTAGTAGTGGTCTGGGTAGCCCCAGAGAGAATATCTGGGAAGAAGGAGAATCTAAATTTCTGTGTTTTAGAGTGAACATAATATTTATTGGAAAAGCCTTTTATGTACTGAATTAGTAAGCAAATGATCAGCTGCACAGGAGAGTCCTTCTAGGCTTCTTTTTGGTAATGAAAATAAGGTGTTCAAGGCTTTATACCTTGAACTTGTGAAAGTGAAGATCAGAGACACCTTAAATGAAACACACCTCCCTGAAATGCTGCCTGACACAGGCACTGTTCTCTGCTGCAGGAGTGTCAGCTATTTCATACCTCATTTATGCCTCAGCAATATCTAAAGCATTCAGGATTTCTGTTCTGTATTTGATTTTTAATTTAATGTTGTTCACCTCACATTTTCCAGAGAGACAAATTCATATATCTGAACATTTGGATAGGATTTCTAGAAAGGACTTTTTGTTACTGGGACTCTGGGATTAGGGCTGGGCTTGAGCTGGGTTCAATCCCCAGCTCTGCCTGGGACCTGTTGTGAGCAATGTTGGGTTGAGAACAGGGTCCTCATCCCAACATTTTTAGGGATTTGAAAGGTGCTTTGAAACCTCCTTGGTGTTGAAAGTACAAAATATTTTTGACCATCTTAGTAAAATTCAGTTTGGAATCTGAGTTATGAGTGCATGTGGGTGGAGGAACATGTTTTTCATGCTTTAGGAATTTTTTTCCAGATGCTTTTGCAGTGTTTGGGTAACTGTAACAGCAAAGTATTGAGATTTCAGCATGGATTTATTCCTTAACTTTAATGCAATTTAAGGGAATTGAGCCACATAGTTTCCTGGTGTGTTTTTAGCTTCATTTTGGTGATGATGTTGCACAGCTCACGTTGTGTCTGATCCAAAGTGTGAGCACAAGAAGAATGTGCAAGGCGTGCAGATAAGTCTGTCTGGATAGACACCACTTGCTTGGAAATATGAATTATTCAATGCAAAGTGCACGTGGTTAGAGATGCAAAAGATTGAATAAGGGAAGAATTCCAGAGCTGTGTTGATCCCAATAACTGTAACTTGCACAGTGAAGTGTGGAGTAAATGAAAAGTCCATTTTGTATTTCCAGCAGGATATTTTTCCATTGAAATTGTTTTGTTTAGCTCTCAGCTAAGAAGCTGTATTTGCCCTGAGAACAGCATATGTGTGGTTTTAACAGCAATTTTGAGGCTTTTACAGATATTCCTGTATCCTACTAGTGTATACAGAAGCTGATGCTGTAGCTGAAGCCTGAGTGAATCCTTTGTTTTCAGGGAACCAGGAGACTTTGTTGAATCTTGACTGAATTTGGGAAATCTCTCCTTACAAAATGATTGTCCCACTTGGCTGTGGTCCTGGCAGAATTACTGGTGGGGGTGGATGAGTGAGTTTTAGAAACCATACAGTGGGTATAAATTACGTTATGTTCTGTTAACATATTTCCTGGTAAAGCTGTGTAAAGGGCTGTTCTTGGGAATGGCTGTAAAGTGGTGATGGTAATAACTGACTTAGCTCTTAAATTCCAGTTCTCACAGAAACTGGTTGTGCTTTGGACATGTTTGGAGACAGTCAGCAAAGAGAAAGTGGAAGGGATGTGAGGGAAGACAGAGCTTCAGGGACATCTTGGTGACAGAGGAGGTGTCACCAGTTAGGGTCTCACTCTTGACCCAGCATCTCTGGCTGTTTTTCCCACATCTGAGTAACCACTGCAGGGCCAAGAAGAACAATTAGCTGGTGAAACAGCAGTCTATGAAAGGTTTGCCCTAAAAAATCAACTTTAAAAGAAAAAGCACCCATGGAAGTACAATTTGAGTGGCACATGGGTGACAAAGCCCCATGGGCAGGTTCTGCTTTCAGAGCTGAGGGTGTGTCTGCAGGACTCCTGCACTCAGGGATATTTGGGGGTTGTGTCTGTCTCTTGGCCTGGATTAGAGGGAGGCATTGCAAAGTCATAAGAAAACTGAGGCAATAGCTGGGATTTAATGAAAGATTTAATCTGAGAGGTAACCTTTATCTCAGGTATTTGTTAGGGGTGAGCAAGAGGGAAGAAGAGGGAGAAAAGTTAGTATGAGTTATAATTGATAAGTTTATTCCCACTTCTGATTTGTGTGCCTTTCTCAGATTCTGTGCATCAACATTAATTCAGCTTCCTATTGATCTCCCTTTCTTATCCCTGCAAAGTTCTTCAGCTGATTCCATAACTCTTCAGTGTTTCTGCAGTTTTACATCTCAGTCAGTTAATTTTTAAACTTGCTTTACTGGTCTTGTACTGCACACAGTCTCAGTTAAAAGGGAATTTAATGAGTCTTGTTCTTCCAATAGCCCTGTGCTGGGTTTTTCAATGATTGATATTATTGAGGGTTAAGTCAGCCCTTGCTGGTTGTATGTGAAGACCTATTGTTGGAGAATTTTTCAGTTTGAGTAATTCTTAGGAGCAGAGATGAAGCTCTTGTGTTTTGTCAACTTGGTTTTTTTTTGCAGTAGGAGAACTGCCTCTCATTCGTGACTGGTTTCTGCTTAGGTAGGATGGAATTTTGATTCCTGACTAAGTAGATACTTTAATGACATGTTAATGGACTAATAAAAATGGCTTTTTCTGGGTGTGTGGTTTTTTGAAGATCTCTTCAAAGTTGTCTAGTGTTTGCAACTGGCTACACGAAGCCAAGTTCCAACCCACGAGGAGATCATGCCTTGAAAAGAGGCTTTGATTTTTACTGCAGCCTACACAAAAGGGCCACAAAAAGAGTTCATGTATCAACTCTAGCGACTCTTTGAGAATTGAGGGTTTTATAATGAAGCCTTGCTTTAATCTGGTAGTCAAGGTCTGGTTTAGCATGAGTTCAGGCAGAGCCTTCCAGTGTCAGGGCATGAATGCAGGGCCTGAAGTCGGAGGGGTCTCGGGGCTTTTTGGTCGGTTTGTGTCTCAGATTGCAAATCTCATTGGCACCACAATGCTGAGATCGTTAGTGAAGGCCACTCAGGGTGCATGTCAGGATGAAATTAGTTCCATACAGCTAATTGGCTTATTTGGCAAATGTAAGGAAGGCTGTGGGTTTGTTTATCTCTTTGTGCTCACCCTGTCGGGTTCGGTTACTGAGAAGTTAAAGCAGTCTGGATTTGTGCATTTCAGTCCCGAGCAGACAAAGAGAAAGACCAAAAGTATTCCTAAAGCAAACAAAAAAAATGACTAGAATAGAAACCTTGGCCTTTGTGGTGACAATTTAAAGTGCAATTTGTGAGCAGAGTGGTGTATTTCAGTTCAGTGGTGTGGCTAGCTGTAGAGAACTGCATTTTTACACACTTCAGCCATCTTTCCTTTCCCATAAAATCATTTTTTGTACCCCACCACATATAAATGATTGTCATCCTTAAAAAAACCAGACATGTGAAACCTTCACGGGTTGTCTGGTAGCAGAAATAAAAGCAGACCTTATCTGCAGTGAAGTCTCATTTAAGGTTATGTGCAGAGAGCACAACTGTAAGCAGAGTCATTCCTCAGGGCTCTTCAGAAGGGGTGGCTTGTGGTATTCAGAGTATTTTCCACAAAATCCATGGAACTGTTTGGATAAGATGTGATTTCACATAAGAGATTCAGCAAAGATTTTAACTGTGGGGCCATGAGTTGTAGGGTGTTGGAGCAGCATGTGGTGTATAGCTGATGTTTGCTTTTTTCTCCTTTTTTGGGGGAGGCTTTTTTCCACTTCATGTACATTATTTTTGCCATGCAGCCTTCCCAAGACTGTTTTTCAGGATGGGATTTCTGCTGTGGAAACCAGGCTGTGAGCTGGCACACACAGGGGACTGTCCTGCTGGGGCACCTCCAACACAGGCTACCAAGTTCACAAGTCAAAACCTACACAGACTTTGAAGCATTAGCAGAGATATTTCCCTTACTTGGATGTCTCAAATTTGACCTGCTTTGCAACCTTTATCATTTTCCAATTGTGTGCAGTAACTTTAGTTTCATTTTATGTGAAGATCTTTATTGCTTTCTGTTCCAAAGCCTCATTGTTCTTCTTTGCTTCTATCTTAGAACAAACCAAGCAGCCTGTGGTGCTTGTAATGATTATGCTGCATATCTCTATGATTAAAGATGGTCTGTACAGAAGGAAATATTGAGTGAAGTCCTTTCTATGCCATCAGCCTGCTGGCCTGTGTTTATCTTCTGTCACAAAGTAAAATGAATATATCCTGGAATCTGGCTGCCTGTTTGTACAAGCATAAATAATTAACCTGAATTTCCAGGGGAAGGCCAGAGATGGCTGAAGGTGGTATTTGCCAGCCTGGTTCACTGTGACCTCTCCCCACCTTTCCTAAGGAAGATGTGGACGTAGTGCTGGTTTGTCTTGTCTTATCTCCAGAATTAACTTGGATACTGAGTTGAAGGCCGTGGTTAGCTCAGATCATATCCACATGTAAAGGTCCTTAATTTGAGCATGGAGGCTCCTACCTTTAACTTGCAAAGTGTGAATGAATGCAGTCCCAGGTGCACATTTGCCTGCTGTTTTGCATTGGTACAGGCTGGGCCTATGGAATATTTTCATCACTTGCCTTATTTACTTTACTTTCCCCCCCAGGAAACCGTGTCCTTTGTACACTGTGCAGCTGGAAACCCTTGTAACATCTTAGCAGTGTGCAGTGGGATGGGGTGTGTTGGGAGTTGGACTCTGTGGTCCTTATGGGTCCCTTCCAAACTGAGACATTCTGGCTGTATGGGAATAAATCTGGTGCTGATGCAGAGTCAGGCTGTTTACTTGGGAATGTTTGAAATTATTCCTCTCCCAGACTGTTTTTCTGTGCTTCCCTGCAAAGTGCTGCTCTTGCTGCAGGATGTGTCTCAGGGTGAGTTAGCAGCTTTCTGATGCAATTCTCAGCTGGGTTGTTCAGACACTGGTGCCACTCCGTGCTCTCCTCACTGCACCAGTCCTGCTCCTGCAGCACCTCCTGAACCACAGCAGATGATTCATTTCTGTTTGGAGGCAGGGTGGACAACCAGGGCCTGGCAGAGGAACCTCTCAGCTCACTCAAGTTACATCCCCAGGGTGAATACTGACTTTGTCTAAGGCTCATCCTTTCTTCACCTCCTGCCAAATATGCTTTCACACTAGCACTTCACCCAGCTGGCTAATTTGGCCTTTGAAATTATCTCAATAATGTCAGGTACTTAAAAAAACATTCCCATCCCTTTATAAATATTATAATCTAGATGTAGAGACATTGTTTCGGTGTTGTTTGGGATCTGTTGTATTAAGAAAATAAGTTTTTCAGAGCTGTGCAACAATCCTGAGCTGAACATAAACAAATCCTGTGTCAGGCTGAAACAAGTTGGTTGACTTTGAGGAGGCAGAATGTAAATACCCAAGTCAGGAGAATTAGTACCTTTTGTAGTGTTGCAACAAATGCAGGGAGATCACTCCTGCTGACAAGCCCAGCACTTTTCTTGTTTAACAGAAAGAAAAACTAAAAGAAAAAACAATTTGGAAAATGGGCAAAGAGGGGATTTGGGCAAGACCTGGGCAAAGAGCTAAGGGTTTGTCTCATTCTCCTAAACCCTCTCTGAACTAGGGATAAAATTAATAACTTTTTAAGCCTTTGTAGGTAAACCTACCCAAGTCCATGAATCTGGAGCTTGAAGTAGCAGCCATCAGGTTGGAGATGATGTGTTTGAGGAGGAAATGTGGCCCAGTCCCAGCTTTGCACAGCAGGGAGGGGCTGTCTGCTCTGCTGCTGGCATGGTTTCACATCCAAGTCTCCCGTTGCTGACCTTTGCCACCTGTTTTTTTACTGGAATTTAGAAATCTGTGGCTTTTAAGTGATACAGCTCTTGCAAATATTTTTTGCTCTAGTGGGTTTAACATGCAAATAGTGGAACAGAGCCAATGGTCCATCTCGGGCAGCCTGATTCTGGAGATTGCTCCATAAAGGTTTATTTCAGCTATTAGCTTTTGTGCCAATATTTTTCTTACAAGAAAGAGTAATAATTTTTGCAACCGAAAATTGAGGGTTTCACAGGCTGTGAGTGGAAAATTGGCAGCTGTGCTCATCTACTGTAGACTGAAAGGCTGGGGCAGAGGGAAAAGAGTTACATGAAAAATATAATTCTTCAATAATAGCTTTAGAAATTTATGCTGCTGTTTTGAAAGCACACCTGAAATATGGAATAAAGGTACTAATTATATGGACAAACCATATGCAGAAAGTTACAGATGTCATCCTTCTCCAGCTCAATGAATTATTCTTAAAACTGGGGATGGCAAAGTCGAGTTGATTTTAAAAATCTCACAGAATTCTTTCTGGCTGGTACTAGCATGCTAAAGTTCTTATTTTACTTGTACTTAGTCTCTCTTGAGTAGTTTTTCCTCTGAAACACTCTCAACAGGAAAAGGAAATTAAAGGTTGCTCTGTCGTGCTTCCACGGGCAGCAGATGGTGATTCTCTAACCCTGTGTTGTTTCAGATTGAATTGCCAGAGTCTGGCACACTTCTCTTTTTGGTCAGTTGTTTAAAAAAAATGCAAGAGAAGCCTTCTCTGATTATAGTTTACCAGTGTAAGAAATAAGTAATTTTTAATCCCTTCTAAAAATACTTTCCTGGTGTGGCTGCTTTAATTATTACTAAGAAGGAGGATTTGTGTATTTTTTTCCATGAGCTTCTGGTTTAAATAGTGGATTTCTTTGCTCTGTTTGCTTGACATGTGAGGTGAGGCAGTTTTTTCTCTGCTGCCTGTGTTACATAGGGAATGTCTCTCTGGAGCTGAGAGGTGCAATTCTAGTAGAAGTATATAAAAATAAATAAATAAAGTATTTGTTCCTTTGCACCTTCCCTTTCCCCAGTGTAGAATTACAGTGAGACTGAGGGTAATTCAGGAAGAAGGGGAGATGGAGATGAGAAGGGGAAATGGTCCATACCTGGGGAATTGCCCATTGATTATCTTCTGAGCCTTCATTCTCATGCTGAAAGATTTCTTTTTTCCCACTGGGGAAAGAGACTCCCTCAGCAGTAATTAGGTCTTTTATAGTTACCTTCCTTTCTTGGATCTTAGTTTGAGATAAGTTGAGCTCCAATATTTTCCTTTTTGGCTCTGGAGTTGTTTTTCCTGGCCTGTTAGAAGAGTTTAATGGATACTAAACAACTTGGATTGCTGAGATCCTACTGAGCAGTCCTTATGGAAAAGCAAAATTAGACTTGTAGCTGGTAATAGACCTGGTAGAAATGGAGATTGATGTGAGTTTCCTGATGTAATTTTTTCTTAAACTGCTGTGCTGGTGAGCAGAATTGGAGAGAGGGAAATGATGTCTCATTTGTGGCCCTTTCAAAGGAAAACATCTTGATGCAGTTGTTTTTTTTTTTTTCCAGTATATTTATTTTTCTCCTCAGTAAGGCCCTGCCATACTTCTCCCCAAACCTTTGTGTATTTACAGATTGCTTCTGCTGTTGCAGAATCCCTGCCATGCTTTGTTTCACCAGGTACCCACACTCTGTGTGCAAGGAGCAGGAGGTTGCACTGCATTTGATGGCACTTAGTGAAGAGGTCTCTGCCAGAAATCCCAGAACTGTTCTTTGTTCAGAAAATGTTTAGCCCTTGTTCTAAAATGGATGGATTCTAAAACAACAACAAAAATCTGATTTAGTATTTGTGTAAACATGCAGTGAAGAAAATGATGAGGTTTTAATGCAAAGGGATGTTCATTAAATCTTCTCTGTGTTGTAACAATAGAATTAAAGCAGCAAATATAAAGCCAAATTTATATGTAAATATTCCAATCCCAGATAAAGAAAACAATGCTCACGTTTAATATTTAGATGTTTTTTTATGAATTATGATCAGGTATTATTTTAGCTGATTTGATTTCCAGAAAGCTTTTTTTTATGGTTTTAAGGTTTCTTTATCTGCTTTTTTGTTTTGCAGTATTATGTGCCAAGAATCTCGCAAAGAAAGATTTCTTCAGTAAGTATGTCCTAATTGTGTGACTTTCTGCTCTGGATTAATCAGATTTATTTGGAGATGGTGCATTACTGTGGAGGCTCATCTGTGTGTGTCATATGCACAGCTTTACTACAGGAGTACAGTTACTCTGGGCTGTAGGTTGTGTGCACTTCAGGGTTGGTAACACTCAGGGCTCACAAATTCCAGCTGGAAGTCTGACTGATGGAACCACAGACAGGCTGCTGCTCACAGCTCTGTGCTGGGGGTACCAGGAGCATCCTCAAACACAGGATTTGCTAAAATTCTTTCAGGATAATGGCAACTGTCCTTTCTTGAGGGGGGAGCTTCTAGTGGCATTGTCTTGGAAGCAGCAAAACAAGGACTGTGTCTAACAGCAACTTTTCCTTTCCACAGGACTTCCTGACCCATTTGCTAAAATAGTTGTGGATGGGTCAGGTCAGTGCCATTCCACTGACACTGTGAAGAACACGTTGGACCCCAAGTGGAACCAGCATTATGATCTGTGAGTTGGTTCTAAGGTCATAACTAAACAGTCCCCCAGAGATTTGTCTAGGGAATAAATAGTGCAGGGTTGGCACTGCAGCTTCATTTTGTGTAAGCAACAGGAGTCACATTTCATAGAATCTCAGAACAATTTGGTTGGAAGGGACCCTGAAGATCATCCAGTTCCACCCCTGCCATGGGCAGGGACACCTTCCACTAGATCAGGTTGCTCCCAGCCCGGCCTTGGGCTCTTCCAGGGATGGAGCAGCCACAGCTGCTCTGGACAACCTGTGCCAGGGCCTCAGCACCCTCACAGGGAAGAATTTCTTTCCAATATCCCATCAACCTCTGCCCTCCCAGGGACTGATTTTTTTCCAAGAAGAAAATCCTTATTGATAAAGGAGTGGTACTTTGCTTTTAGGTGTTTGAATTTGGAGATATTTGTGTGGCAGGTACACAGCACAAAGGCTTAGTGAGCTCTCCTGGAGCAGTGCCATCCGGTTTTTACAGAAAATTGTCCTTGTTGGAATGATTTATTTTCTTCAAATTATTAGAACCATAAATTCTGCAGTTTTGTACGTTAATCGACTTGTTGTTTAGCTTTTAATGAGGCTGGCTGTAGTTAAATTCATGCTGCAGCAATATCAATTTCCCATGCTGTGTGAAATCACTATGCAGTAATTCATTAATAACAGCATTTTGGGCATAAACACTTGTGTACTTCTAATAAAGAGGCATGACCGATGTACTAAAATGTGTCAGAATTTGTACCAATTACAGCAGCAGTTCTGTGGAGTAAAAAGAGGTTATTATTTCTAAAATTACTCTTTTAATATGTATCTTTCTAGATATGTTGGGAAAACAGATTCCATAACCATCAGTGTATGGAACCATAAAAAAATCCATAAGAAACAGGGAGCTGGCTTCCTGGGGTGTGTCCGACTCCTCTCCAATGCCATCAGCAGGCTAAAAGATACTGGATGTAAGAGCAATTCCTCCCTGGTGTGACCAAGAACCCTCCATACCTTGTACTGAGTAGTGAATGTTCCCACCCAGCCCTTCCCAGGGTTGATTTTTCCACTTCTCCTTTGCAGACCAGCGTTTGGATCTATGCAAACTCAACCCCACAGACACTGATGCTGTCCGAGGCCAAATAGTGGGTAAGAATGATCCCAGCTAAATTCCATCTGTTGGTAAATATCCATAGGGAAAAACTCCTCTAGGCACTGCTTCTGTGCCTGTTCTGTGCTGGGATTAAATTACATAACCTGAAAATTTTCATTACACTCCTATGCAGGAGTTTGTTTCCTCTCATTTGATGATGGGAAACAGCATTAAAAACAGAGAATGCATCTGGGAAGGCTTCTGCTGCATCTCTGGAAGGGTGAATGTCACTGGGAGATGATGCATTTGGGCAAGGTGACAGGCAGAGGGAATCTTCAGTGTTAAAAAAGGATCTGGAGGAGTTAAAAGACATTTTACAAGTTGCTGGTTTGATACCTTTGACTCATGCAAGCCATTTCCAAATTTCAACAAGGCCGTGTTCATTTTACAGCAAATTTACCCCACATTTTACTGCCCCCAACCAACCCCAGCTTTTCAGCTGCTATATAAATATATTTGGCAAACTCCAAATTCTCACCCTAAGATGACATCTAGTGGTGAGCAGTTTTTTTCCAGTTTCCCTTTCTAGATCCTCATGAAACCCAGATGTAGAACTTGACATGTTTGATATTTACAGAAATAAACTCAAGTTTAGAGGGGATGTCCCTCTGGTTTTTCTTCTGCTTTTTAAAATATCGGTAATGCTTTAAAAAAGCATTTTTTAAAATTAGTAATGCTTTTTTTAAGAGAATGGAGAGAATTTTGGTACATGATGTGTTCTTGTGCATTGGATAGAGCTTTCCTTAATATTTTTCCCTGTATAAATGTGGATTTTTTTGCTTTTTGCTGTTTTTAAGAATGCAGTTTTTCTTTTACTGACCTGTTTGTGTTTTCTTCTTTCAGTGAGTTTACAAACACGGGACAGAATAGGCACAGGAGGTTCTGTAGTAGACTGCAGAGGGCTTTTGGAGAATGAAGGGTAAGGATTGTTTTCTTTACACTTAATTAGAAAAATGGTCTGTGTGTGGAAAGACTGTAACTAACATTAGAAACTTAAGTATCAGTGTAACTATTACATTTTCTGGCAATGTGTATCAGGCAGTAAGGTTATTAGGCTAAACTCGGTAAGGCTTGATTTTATTTTGTTACCAGTGCAGAGAAATTGAGGTATAAAAGCATTAAGAAAATGGCACCTCTTGGGTTAAAAGCTGCAGCACGTGTAGTTGTGGGGAGAGAGAAAGAGTTATTTCTGCATTCACTTCTGTTGTGATGGAAACTCCTGAAGTTTCCCCATTTTCAGAACGGTTTATGAAGACTCGGGGCCGGGGAGGCCGCTGAGCTGCTTCATGGAGGAGCCGGCGCCGTACACGGACACGACGGGAGCGGCCGGAGGGGGCGGCTGCCGCTTCCTCGAGTCCCCCAGCCAGGAGCAGAGGCTGCAGGCCCAGCGCCTCCGCACCCCCGAGCTCAGAGCTCACGTCCAGACACCTCAGAACAGGCCCCACGGCCACCAGTCACCCGAGCTGCCTGAGGGCTACGGTGAGTGCCCCACACAAGGGTTTCCTTCCTGGAGGAGCATCAGGGGTAGGGCAGTCGGGATGGATGGAGACGAGGAATCTCTGCAGCCAGGTCTGGAATTTGGGGTTTATTGCAAAGGGCCTGGGTGCAGGGCCCTGCTGGGAGCTGCAGCCACAGCTCAGAGCAGGCCCGAGAGAAGAGGGGGGTAGAGAGGATGAGAGAGTAAGAGGGTAAGAGCGTAAAGGAGTAAAAAACGTAAGAGAGTAAAAGGGTAAGAGAGAGAGGTTCCCATTCCAATACAATAAATCTTCTTCTGTTTTGAATGTTCTAATTCTCACTAACCAATCTAGTACAAGATACAAATCCTATAGCATTTACATACAGCCTATAAGAATCATTACATTACCACACTGTGTTACCTTTTAAACCCTAAAAATTCCTCTTTGGGCCCCTTCTGCCAAGCTGGCAGGGTCTGCTCTGACCCTTGGAGCTGTCTGCAAGCAGAGGGTGTTGTTCCATCACAAGCGGATCATCTTCAGCCAGCCACACCATTGTTTTCCCGTTGTTCAGTAACTAAAGTATCTCAAAGCTTCCTTTCATTTCAATCTCACTTATAGTTTCTATATTCTCCAAATCTTTTGCCAGACAATCATATTTATAAGGCTTTCCTGTTTCCTCTTCCCCAATACCTTTATCCAAAAAGTTACAAAAATTTTCTTCCCTTTTGATGCACCGAGGGGTTTTGCCTGTTGGAACAAGCAGCGTCCACGTGCATCTCATTCTGCCTTTTGGAAAAGGAACTAAGTGCAGATGGGAGTTTGAGATTGGCTAATTAGCAGTTGGCTACGCCAGGATACACTGAGGGGTTGATGGTAAATTAAACATGAGGTTGTGGTATGATGCTGTTACAGAAAATTCACTGCTAATCTTGGCTGTGTATCTAGGGAGAACGAATGGAAAGAGCTCTTTAAACTAGAGCAGTAATGCTATTTTTTCCTTCCCCCTTGGCATGTAGTGTAGGTTTGAGCCCACATTTGAGAAAAGATCAGGAAAATATATAAAAGCAACAAAGAAACCAATAGTACAGAAGATCAGTGAGGATGGGATTAAGGAGAATTTAAACCTCAGAAAAGAGCATACCAAATCTAGGAGTAGAGAAATCTAGTTTGGGGGTTTGAATTATCTCAAAATCTAACACTAAAAATACAAACTAAAACATGCTGGTGCATGGATCTGTGAGTTTCCAAAGATTGTTCAAATGTGTAGTCAGAGTAAGTTTATCAAGGACAAAACAGTCCATGCTGCAAGAGATCAGTGTGATGGCTCCAGTACTTTCTCTTAGGAGGAAAATATTCTAATGTCTTTAAACTGTTTAATTTTTTTTTTTTTTAAGAATTGTAATTTAGAATAATCTTCCTTCCATTTTTACAGAGCAGAGAACAACGGTACAGGGACAGGTTTATTTTTTGCACACACAGACTGGAGTGAGCACGTGGCATGACCCAAGGATACCAAGGTATGGATTTATAGTTAAAAGTCAGGGGGGTTTGGTGTGTATTTGTGTGGCAGGATGCTGGATTTATAAGAGCAAAAATCTATTAAATGGCCTGTCTGAATTTAAAGGGAGAGCTCCCAGCAGAGGAATTGTTTGGGATGTTTCTAGTTACCTTTTCACCAAACATTAAGGATTACTCTTTTTGAGAGAAAGAATTATTTACTTGAGAATCATGTAAAACAAAAAGCAAAAAAAAAAAAAAAAAAAGTGTAGCCCTTCAGGAATTCTCATTTGACAAATTCTTCCTAAAATGTTGATGTGGCTGTTTTTGGTGAAGCTGCAAATTTCTGAATCTTACCTACAATTTTTTTCTGTGTGAAAACAGTTTGGACTGCAAATTGGAGAAAATACTAACTTCTTTTTTAAAATAATTGGTTCTTGAATATTCAGCTTGTAATTTTTGTTTTATTAGTACTCACTTGTGTACAACTGAAGGAGAGATTACTTGTTATCTTTAAACTTGAGATGGTTTGAGGTTTTTATGCTTTAGGCCAGTAATTTGCAGCTAGAAAATTTGAATCCTTCACATGATTAATTTAGTAAAGCCTCTTTAAACCTTAACCTGCAGTTAATCCAGGTCTTTGTGAGTGAGGTCTGGTGCTCTTCCTGAGTAGCTCTGAATCTGGGCTGTTTCATGGGCCACCTGCACACCAGATTCAAGAGTGAAGTTTGTAACTCTCAGCTGCTGCACTGCCTGGATAATAGAGGAATGTGGTACAGGATATTAGAAAAATGATACAAAGTAGTGCAGGCAAAAGTGGTGATAAAAGCTCAGTGTGTATGGAAGGAAATGAAAAACTAAGCTGAGAGAGAGAGAGAAAATAGCTGATTTTAGATTAGCTGGTATTGGTGGAAGAAGAAATGACAGTCATTTGTGTCAGTCATGTCAGGCTTGTGTGCCCAGAGCCTTGGGTCTTGTTCCTGTGGTGCTGGTCACCCTCATGGAAGGTGCTGCTGCTCCTCTCCCCCAGTCCTTGAGCCAGGGTTTCAGGAGCAGCAGTGGAAGTGGCCACAGCAGTGTCTTGTGAGGCACAGGTCACACCTATTCTAGTGAAAGGTGACTTTTGTGCTACCAGCTTGTGGTGCAAGAACCTAACCTTGGCATGGGGCAGAGCTGTAGGTTAAAACTTGCTGTAACCAGATCTCTGCAGGACTTGGAGGTGCACAGCTGATCTCAGCTAATGGTCCCAGCCATAATCTCCTTTAAGGAGCCTAACAAGGGTTTGTCTGTCTGCCTGTGTGTCCCCTTGGCTTATACTCACTGTGACACTAAGGCACCTTCAGTGTGCAAAGCATTCCTACCTTTCTAAAGCCTCTCAATTAACTCATTTATACAAATATTGCATGGGTAGATTTAGGTGAGGAATTGCACAGAGTGGTGTCTTCAACCCTGGATCCCTGCCAGCTGTCTAAAGAATACTTTACTTAACAATAGGTTTTCTGCCTAAAAATAATCTTCATGTTTCCTTCCTTCCTTTTCTTGCCACTCTTGGTGTTTTCCTCAGTTAGTTGGCTGGAGCCTTAGGTATTTTCAATCTTTTTAGATATAAATACATTTCATGTATTGAATTCAGACACTGCCTGGAAGTGAGTGACTGCCTTTAGCAGCACTTAGAGTGATACCTGAAATTTATCCAGGATGAAGGAGGTGAGTGAATGTGTTAAAACACTTACTCTCAGTGGTTTTTCAGTTAAATAGTCAGGATTCTAACCTTAACCTAATTAAAGAGGTGATTTGAATTTTTTAAGTGATCTTGGTATTTGGTTGCTTCACTTCAAATGTGCATTAACATCTTGTTTGTTTTTCACTTTAGAGACCTTAACAGTGTGAATTGTGATGAACTGGGACCCTTGCCTCCAGGCTGGGAAGTCAGAAGTACAGTTTCAGGAAGAATATATTTTGTAGATCATAACAACAGAACCACACAATTCACAGATCCACGACTACATCACATCATGAAGTAAGAGCTTTGCCTGATAAATAATTCCTGTCAGGTCTAGGAGTCATGAGGGGCTGAAACCCTGAATGGTAACTGAGGAACAGATGTAGCCAGTGCTGTAGTCAGGGTCCAAGCACTGGTTCTCAGTGCTGTTTTTATCTAAATTTTTTGCTGAGACTATTCAGAAGGGTTTCCCAGCAGCTCATGTCTGTCTGGATGAGCAGTTCTAGTTCTGTGCTGTCGTTCTTGATCTGGACTAACTTCATGCTCCCTTGAGCTCCAGACAATGGGAATATAAAACCAGCTGGAGTCTGGTCAATGGGTGCTGTGCACAGCCAGTTGGGGTTTAGCAGGATTTGGTAAGCTCAAGTTCTGCATCATGGAAAGGCAGCTGAACTGTTATGGAACTGACCCTTGAAGCAGCCTGGCAGTGCTGCTTGTGCCCAGGGCCAGACTTTTGCCTGTGCTTGAAGCCAGCCAGGGAATCTCTGCATCTAAAAAATAATTGCTCTACAACCCAAATAAAGCATTGATGGATAAGGATAGTTGAGTGTATGAAGCTGCAACTATCTGGGACAAGTGTTTCTTTCTCTCTTAAAAACCATAGATGCAGTATTTTTACTGTGTCAGCATCCCCAGCCTCATTCTGCTTGAAGCTGGAATAAAATCAGTTGCAGTTGTTAAACAGTTCCCTTTATAAAGCTGTTGTTAGTTCCATTAGAGATCTCTTTCCATGCTGCACTCCTGAAAGTTCTCTCTATGTGGGAGAAATACACACAAACTTTAATTACTGCTCAGTCAGCAATCAGTGATCATGCTTCAGAGCCTTCCACAGTGCTTTGCCATATAAAAACAGCTCAAAAATGCTGAAACTCTAAGTGTCTGTGTTCCTTACATCCCTGAATTTAATGTAAAGATGGTACAGAAGGATCCAGCTGAATACACATTTCACTCCATGTTTCTCTTAGAGAAGCTTAATCTTTTCTTCCACGATTATTTTACATATTCCTTATTGTTGTGTGCCCAGACTAAATATTGTCCTTTTTTTCTCCAAGCCATCAATGCCAGCTAAAAGAGCCCAGCCAGCAGCCTCTACCAGCTCCAAATGAGGGGTCACTGGAAGAGGGTGAGGAGTTGCCTGCACAGAGATATGAAAGAGACTTGGTACAAAAGTTGAAAGTTCTTAGACATGAGCTCTCTCTTCAGCAACCTCAGGCTGGTCACTGTCGCATTGAAGTATCCAGAGAGGAAATATTTGAGGTATTTGATTGATTTTTTTTACTGTTAACGGCAGCTTTTGTCACTGAAGAGTTAAGTAAAACTGATCACTGATTATAACAACTTTGCTTCACAAGCACCCACCACATTACACAGTTGTCATTGAAATTTGCCTCAGGTTAGCACTCAGAGTCATGTTTTCTGTAGTTCAGTAACAATCTGGGTATTACAGAAATGCAGAGATCTTAATTATGGTATTAGAGAAATCTTAATAGACTTAATTATAGGAAATAAAATAGCTAATTGTACAAATGCACATACAGGAATCCTATCGTCAGATAATGAAGATGAGGCCAAAGGACTTGAAAAAGAGGCTTATGGTGAAATTCCGAGGAGAGGAGGGCCTGGACTATGGAGGAGTAGCAAGGTGAGATTTTGGGGGTCCTGACACCTCTTAACTGTAAAGTTGCCCTTTAAGTGTGCTATGGTTGCTACCATCCTCTTTCAAGTTACCTGTTAATGTCATATGTTAATTATTTGTGGTGTAGTTTATAGACAGTGGCTGTAGCTTCACTCTGTATGGTAGGTTGGAAAGTGGAAGCTTGTGATTTAACAGTTGTCCCACTGATCAGCTCAAATTGTGAGGTCTCTCAGGGAGTGTATAGACCCTGAAGTCAGATCCAGATCACAGGAATGGTTTTGTTGAACACACCTCTCTGATTTCCCACAAATGGATTGCAGGAGGGTTCCTTTTTGTTATGTCTCAGCTGCATTCAGGAGAGCTCTCTGATCTGTTGGAGCAGGAGTGGAGATGAACTAATCCTAAACAAAAGCTAAAATTTCAGCGAGGACTTGCCTTCCTCTTAAAAATGACAATAACTCCCTGCAGATCACCTCAGATCTGAAATTCAGGAGCTGATTTAGCATCACTGAAAAAACGCTCACCTGGTGGCTCAGAGTTGTGTAAATTCACAGAGAAATTTCTCAAATCCACAAAAGCTGCCCACATAGGTGTCTTTCAGTGATCAATCCCTGGACAAAGGAAAGAAGCTGGAACATTCTGAGCTGCCTTTCCCGAGGCAACCTTGGGTGTCTCCACTGTTGACATCCTGTTACCCTGATGCCTTTCATAATTGCCCATTAGTTGCAACAGACTCTTCCAGATCAGTACAGCTCCACTTTCTAAGCATTACAATTGATAGTTCTCTGAATATTTTGGACCTGGGAAGGGTGTCCAAATTTAACAACAAAGGAGTATTTGTCATGGTGGCTTGGGAGGTCAAAAATAGCTTTAGTTCTGCTCCTGTCCTTGTGTGTTAGCGAGGTGAGAGAATTTACCCAACCCCTCCTTTTAATGCACTTGGTCTCTGTCCCTTCTGGCCTCTGCTGAAAGCAGTCACCAAGCTGACAGAAAAACAGCTTTTCTAAAGATCCTCAGCAATTGAGCTGATTCTAATAAACAGATTTTTTAAATATTTCCTTATACTGTACAGGTTGCAGAGAAGCAGATCTCATGGGCTCCAAATAGCTGAACTCTGTACAAAGGCAGGATTTTTTGGAAGTGTGGCCTGTTCAGACTCAATTAGTTGATGGCATTGTCTAACAGCTTGCTGTAGCTTCTTTAATTGATGTTAATCTCTTCAATGCTTCTAAACTAAACCAAGTCTGCCCTGAGTGGGGTTGGACGTTGTGGGGTTTTAATCACACTCTTTTGGTCTACAAATGGAGGGCACCAAAAGAGAACCTGATTTTGAAATAAGCATTCCATGACTGATCAATCACAATAATTGTGTTGTCTAAAACTTAAGTGCAAGTTGCACTTTTCTAAATTTGTTGGGTTTTTTTCTTGTCAGAGAGTGGTTGTATTTACTGTGCCATGAAATGTTGAATCCCTACTATGGACTCTTCCAGTACTCCACAGATAATATTTACATGCTGCAAATCAATCCAGACTCCTCTATCAATCCTGTAAGTATGAATTTCTCAGCAATATTCCTACTTTAGGAGATGTCCTCTGCAGTTTATAACAGCTGTTCTTTCACAAGAAGTGTCTAAACTGCAGGGTAAATTGAAATAAGAAGGTGTTAATGTCCTATATTTATACAGTAAGAAGCAGAGGGGTTTTGTTCAGAAATTAAAAGCATGACAGCCTTTGATAAATACCTGATTTCTGTGAGACTCCTCAGTACTGATTGGTTTGCACAGTGACTCTGAGAAGACAAAACAGATGAAATTAATTTTCACTGTGAGCACAGCTGGTTGTGCACACAGCATTGCATTCCCAGCAGTGCCACCCCATGACTTTTAGGGATGTATCCCTTGCTTGCCCTTTCTCACTACTCTCCTGTGCTTGCTTTTTCTCTTACTGGAGGATTTGTATTGATGCAGACCCTAAAAGGAGCAGCAGTTCTGTATTAGTAGAGGGAATTCTTCCTGACATGACATTTCCTGACATTTGCACTGGAAGATGAGGGAGGTGGATTGGAAGAATGTTAACCATAGGTCTTACACCCCAGCTTTCAAAAGTTAGTTTCAAAGGAACATGAAAGAGATGAAGGAAACAAGCAGACTGCTTCCTCAAGACTAGATACATTTGGATGGCTAAATAAAGAATAAACTAATTTGTTTGGAATCTTCATCTTCTTGGATGCTGGAGGTTTCACAGGGATTTTCTTTTTCCAAGTTTTTCCCTTTGAGAGGTCTAGAGACTTGAATCCAATTTATTAATCAGGTAATGCACAGAGAGACTCGTTCAAGGTTTTTAATCATTAAATGCTTTGGTTTTGGTTATGTTGTGAGGAAAAGTGGTGGCTGCTCTTGCCCAGAGGGCTGCAGGTAACTCACACAGAACAAACCACCGAGGGTGCCACAAGATGTCAGTGTCTTCCCAAGGCTGATTCTCCTCTCTCCCTGCAGGACCATTTGTCTTATTTCCATTTTGTTGGTCGGATAATGGGTTTGGCTGTGTTCCATGGACACTATATCAACGGGGGGTTCACAGTTCCCTTTTACAAGCAGCTGCTGGGGAAGCCCATCCAGCTCTCCGACCTGGAATCTGTTGACCCAGAATTACACAAAAGTTTAGTCTGGATCTTGTAAGTACTGAATTTAGCAATGTCTCACTGTACAGAAAATGGGGTAGAGTTTGTTGGCAATAGTGAGGTGCTTTAGACAAAGAGTTTGCAAAAACCTTTTTATGGTGGCTGTCTGTACAAAGTCATTAAACTGTTCTTAATATATCAGAGGTACTTGAGGGAAAGTTCTCATTGCAAACTCTCCTTGCAATAAAGTAGATGCTAAATCATTAAAGGTGGCATGAGTATGGTAGAATATCACTATCAAAATCCAAATTCAGGACAGAGGTCTGAGGGAAAGTACAGCCTTCTTCAAAAGAAAGCCAACTCTGATTAAAATTAAAATAAATAGAAGTAATTTGGGCTTCTGTATGCTTACAGGACAAGATCCAGCATTCAGTGTAGCTTTGGGAATCTTTGGAACTGCTTTGCATTATCTTAATTTCTTTTCCTAAAAACTGTTTTGAATTTTATATTTAAAGAAGTTACTGATGATGAAATTCTCTATGTATGATCTCTTCTGTGCTTCAGATATGTGACAGCAGATCAGATTCTTGCTGGGTGTATATCTATAGATGTGTGTGTGTATTTCTGTATATAGGGTGTTATCCAGTATCCTGAGTCCTGTTAGAATTAGATGAAAATCCCATATCTGATCAGGCTCTTCAACATGCACTAAACCATACAGAAATTGGTGATGGTGGCAATATTCCTGTGGTGTG
Organism: Agelaius tricolor; assembly: GCF_023055355.1. Classification (NCBI taxonomy): domain Eukaryota; kingdom Metazoa; phylum Chordata; class Aves; order Passeriformes; family Icteridae; genus Agelaius; species Agelaius tricolor. Next base: position 3,235,836 of record NW_027269279.1, read on the forward strand.
TGAAATGCAGGTGATAACTGGGATTTAGCCTGAGGACTCCCTAGGTGCTCAAATAACTGTCAGCATCACCACTGAGAGTTAGCAAAATGCCAGAAATGCTGAGTTTACCCTCTGTGCATTGGCAGAGAGAACGATATCACACCAGTCCTGGACCACACGTTCTGTGTGGAGCACAACGCCTTCGGGAGGATTTTACAGCATGAACTCAAACCAAATGGCAGGAATATTCCAGTGACAGAAGAGAACAAGAAGGAATATGTCAGGTATTGCCAACAGAAATATGTCCTGCAAATGGAGTGGGAAGAGGGTAGTAAACAGAATTTTTGTATGTAGTGAAACAAGGGAAGTATTTTGGGTGGGAACTCCTGAGTCATAAATGGCACGAGTGTTTTCACTGGAAGACCTGGGAAGATGCAGTTCTGAATGGTATTTTGGTTTTTCTGCTGATGGTGCAATAATTATTTGTTGATGGAAAAAGGAATGGATAAGCATTTCTTTCATAATACAAAATGTGTGTAAAAACAAGGTCCTCTGTAAAATGAGCATTTTGCAAGTGTGCTGTGAAAATCCCAGTGCTGTCCAGCTCATCACCCCTGACTTCTTCCTTCCTCCCCCACAGGTTGTATGTGAACTGGCGGTTCATGAGAGGAATAGAGGCACAGTTCCTGGCTCTGCAGAAAGGTTTTAATGAACTTATTCCTCAACATCTCCTTAAGCCTTTTGACCAGAAAGAACTTGAGGTATGTTTTATCCACATGGATTATTGTTCTGTAATTTGTTTGATCCACAGTCAAGCACCGATTTAAAAAACAAACATAAAACAAACAAACCACAAAACTTATTCCATTCTATATACCAGAAAGCTGAGTATTTGTTTAACCAAACCCTCTTAGGTTTATTCTAGACATTCTTTGGGTTGATATTATTGAGAGGGCTACTCAAACAGGGAAAGATAAATACACCATGGTTTCTATCCAAGGACTAATGCTCAAGGCAGGTGGTCTGAGAAGGAGGAAGCTCTGCAAGTTTGAGGAATTGTTGGCAAGACCAGACATGTTATTTACCCCAGAACCTGTTTTGTCCAGTAACTTTTCATGCATGGCTGTTTCTGTTTGCACACAGGAATTGGTTTGCAGCAGTAGAAGAGTTGAGCATATAGAAAAGAAATTAATTTGTCTTCTTATCAAATCCTGAGATGCAGAAAGCTACTTCTTAAAATAGTTCCTGTTACAGCAATTTTTCCTCTGGTTTTGCTTCCTAGAAAAAATAAGACAACCTGTGGAATATTCATCATTTGTGGTTTAGAAAGCATTTTGTGCTAGTCAGTCATGCATTTTGGTTAATCCCACAAAGTTCTTGCATTCCATTTGCTTAAAAAGGTAGATTAAAAATCCATTAAATATTTCAATACTCCCCATGTCAGAACAGTCTCAACTCCCCTAATGATGTGAGCAGGTGTAAGTGGGTGCTGTCTTGGTGGCACAGCAAGGCAGCTGCTAAAGGGCAGCTCTCAGCAATGGGATCCTTACTGTGGAATATTATGGGAAATTTAAAATACAACACACGTTTTGTTTTGAGGGGTGAAGTTTGCTCTGTGCTGTTTATTTGTTGTTGCCAGAGGAGGTGGTTAAATCATGGCCAGCAGCAACTTCCTTTTTGCAACCTGGTGTCATGTGGAAAAGAGATTGAAGTGATATGTCTGGTCTGTGTCAGATATTCTCACAAATGGTGTCAAAAAAAAGTTTCACTTGTTTGTTGTGGAACAACAAAGCAACTCAGATGTTCCCATAAGCTGAGCAGGATTCCATTGGCACCTCTAGGACAGTCCTGCAGCAGGACCATGGTGCTGTGCCACAGCCTTATTCCAAATCAGTGCTGTGCCCTCATAAGGACAGGCTGTATCTTCCAGGGAGCACAGATTCACTAAAACAAATTTTGCATGGGCTTCTGACTCGTAGATGCTTGTGGAAGTTCTAATGTTGATAAAGCACTACTTGGGGTCAGTTTCACTGCAGTCAAACTGGAGAGATTTGCTGGCAGTTCTGTACTGGTTTGAAAGGTTACCTTGCACCAAAAAGGTGGGTGAAGCACCTAAACAATGCCAGGCTTGGTGACGTGGTTGGATGTGTTTTATAACTGCAAACCTGAAATTACTCTGGACTTTAAAGCGCTTCCTAATCTTTTAACAGCTGATCATAGGAGGCCTGGATAAGATAGACCTGAATGACTGGAAGTCCAACACACGCCTAAAGCACTGCATGGCTGACAGCAACATTGTCAAGTGGTTCTGGCAAGCAGTGGAAACGTTTGATGAGGAAAGAAGGGCAAGGCTGCTGCAGTTCGTGACGGGCTCGACGCGTGTCCCACTTCAAGGTTTCAAGGCTTTACAAGGTGACTGATGTGGAGGCTGAGTTAATCTGTGGTTGGAGAAAGGGATAAAAGTGGTGTGGTACTTACAGGCCCCTTGTAAAATATCAGCATATGACTGGATAAGTCAAGCACTTGCAAACTTCAGAGCTTGAGAGCTGTTTTACATTTGTCAGCAGCTCAGCTGCTGCTGAACACTTTGGCTGTTGCTGATAGTGATGGAAGCTGGTGGATCTGTTACTGTGCAGTGCTTTGACTGCTGTCAGTTTTGGCTCGTCAGTCTCCTGCAGCTCTGTGCTCTGAGGTTCAAATCATTCCATGCAAATGTGCACAGGGATATATGGCTGACTAAAGAACTTTTTCATGTGAGAATTGTATTCCCCTCAGGGTTCAGCAACAAACCATTAGGCTTTAAAACAAATTTCTGAAAATTGCAGGTTTTTATCAAAAATGTGGCAGTGTCCTTGGCTGTTCTGATCTCCTGATCACATTCCATTTGTTGGCTGGCAGTAAACTGATGTTCAAAATTAAAATACTAGTTCTGTTTTACAAGGAAAACCTTCATGCACTTAAGTATTTTCATTTTTGATGGTGCAGCTTCATTAATATCAAATTTAGCAGCTTTCCAAAATACCAGTCAGTGAAATGATTGTCACAAACAGCCCTATCTCTTCTGCCATCCCTTCATCAGCTGCAAATATCTCTACAGATTTAGCCTAGGACATACTTAGGCTTGCAGCTGGAGCTGTAATTTCCTCTCTTGCCATTTTATACTCAGCAAAATGTGTGTGTGTGAATGAGGCTTTGTTGAAGTGCATTAACTAGAATGTCTGTCTAAGGTTCTACAGGCGCTGCAGGACCCAGACTGTTTACCATCCATTTAATAGATGCAAACACAGACAACCTTCCAAAAGCTCACACTTGGTAAGATGGAAACACTCTGCTTCCTCTCCCTTTGTCTTGATTTAAAGGAGTCATCTCTGTCCTGGGCAGGGGTTAGGCATGTGATGCACATGGATGACTCCAAGAGTGCTCTGTTAGCTTGGATATATCTCTGCTCTGCAGCAAGCAAAATAATTTGCCTTTCTTAAAGCTTTTCTTCTATACTATCTGTGGTTTTCATTTATTCCAGTGGTGATAATTCTGGGTAGTGAGATGTTTGTAAGTTTATTTCTTTATTTCTTTATTACAAGGAAGTGTTGTCAGATGTCGAATGTTGCAAGCTCATGCTGTTGCTGCAGTATAGGCATAGCCTGAGCCCTTGCACGGAAATCTCACTCCATCAGAGGCAGGAAATGGTGTCAGCAGCAGCAGCAGACTGTCTGCAGGCAGGGCAGGGAGAGGGCTTGCCTGATGTGTTGCTTTTTCTTTGCAAGTCTCCTGCATCTTCCTCTTCCTCCTCCTCATCCCAAACGCTGCCCTATTAAGCTCTGCATTCCTGCTGTAGAAGTAGTTGTTTTTCATCTTGTCTCCTTTGGTCGCTGAGACAGCTGAGAGTTTTTACAATTTCTATCTATGTGTAGCCTCTTCACATTTCTCCCCCAATAAGCACTTCAGATCCATCAGTGTTTTGTTCCTTTCCCTGCAGCTTTAACCGGATCGACATTCCGCCTTATGAGTCATACGAGAAGCTTTATGAGAAGCTGTTGACAGCTGTGGAAGAGACGTGTGGGTTTGCTGTGGAATGAAAAAGCAACCAAAGGAAACAGATGCTAGCTCATGGACCACCAAATCAAAAGCTAGAAGAAGCTTGCTGTGAACTTCCTGCTAAGCTGTCTGAAACATCTGAACTCTGACAACTTAGAGATGAGGCTGTTTCCCTTAGGTCGCTGGTGGATTTGGGGGGGGAGGGTCGGGGCTTTTCTTGGTGGTTCCCAACTCTATTTTCTCCCCTTTGTTACAATAACCCCTTCCCTCTTCTTCTATCCCCCCTGAAATGCAGCCAAATTCAGCATTTGGCTTTGGTTACACAGGATATTCTGCTAGATTTGTAACACATATTGTGATAGGGTCAGTGACCTGTGGGGCTTTTTTAATAGGAGAATCAAAGTGTATTTGAGAATGAGCTTAATTTGCTGAGGACTTAAAACTGGTAGGTGCACCTGGTTAGTCTGTCTTAAATCAAGGTTGAGCCTTTGTAGAATCCAGCAGGTGCAGAGTGTCTGACTGGCACCAGAATTTGCATTGCACATTTTAAACATCTGTTTAAAAAGTAAACTTCTAGCAGAAAATACCTCCATATGAACATTTAACTGAAAGGTAAAGAAATCCAAGTTCTGCCTTAGCAGGAAGCTCCCAATGGAAGCTGTGGCTCACCTTAAGAAAAGTGAAGGAATCTGGGACAGCTTAAACGGTATTGTGTGATTTCTTTTTGGTTGTCCTGGCTGAGTCTAATTGTTTTGCACGTGAAAACAATTCTTTCCTCCAGCAGAATTACTTTCCATCGTTTGTTCAGATATAAGTACCTTGCAGAGAAGCCTTGTGAGGAGGAGACAGAGGATAAAGATCCATTCAATCCCAAAGCTGTGATTTCTGTGCCACTGTTTTACCCAAGATGTGTTTGTGTGACTTTTAATTCTAAGACTCACATGGAAATCACTAAAAGTCAAGTTAACAGAACAAACTCCTGCTTCAAATTTTTTGGCCTTGGGAAAGGTTTATTTGGAGATTGAGGTGAAAGGGGAACTATAGAGTGAATACTTTCTAAATGTTACAGAAAGCTATTGGAACAATTTATGACTTCAGTTACATAGGGATGAAAATTTCTCCAGAGAGCCATAAGGCTATTTTTTCCAATATCTGAAACTAATATTAAAAGGTTTGTTCTCTAACACAGGGGAAACAAAAGCAAATCCAATACCTGAACGTCTTGATTTGAAACACAGGTGTCTGCTAAGGAAGGCAGGAGCCTCCCTTGTAATGGAAAATGTAAACCCCTTCCCTCCAAATTATTATCATTTTGAAATTAAGGGGTTTTCAGGCAAAGATATGAGAAATAGGAATAATGGCTCATTACTAGTATATATAACAAGGCAATAATACAGAAACACTGGCTTAAAGGGACAGAGTCAGGCTAGGAGCTGACACCCTGTTGGTCAGGGTGGTGATGGCAGCCCCAGTTAGTGGTGGCTGCAGTCCTGATGAAGTGATAGATGTGGTTCTGTTGAAGCAGTGATCCTGTAGAAGGGTCTGGTCTTCCTCTGAAGGTCTCCAGTGGTGGTTGTGTAGCTCTTGTCCTCTGGGAATGCGTTAGGTAGGGGCTGCTGTGGTGTTCCAAATCTCAGATTATATCCAGGTAGGAATGCTTGGTTCCTCCCCTGGGTGGAGCATCTCAGCATGGGATGATGTGATTTTGTCAGTCATGCATTGAGGCTCCATGGCCCATTAACAGAAGATAATTCCCCCAGAGGGAGTTAGCAGGGATGTGTCCTGGAAGAGACAAAGAGCACTGCCCCAGTTGGTTTTAACAGATTGTGATGGAATACATACTTTTGGTTACATCTTACATTGTAACCTATGACACTGAATCACTAACATTTTTCCAGTTGGCACACCAAGATGAGACAATATTTTAACAAATAACATGGCTTCAGAGAGACCCAGTTATCTATCAAACATGTCTAAACTTAAGCAGGCTTGCTTGTATAGGATTTTTTTTTCTTTGGCAAGCCTGATTTCTAGAGAGATTCATGACTGAACCACTTAACAGATGTTACATTAATGGAATAGTGCATTGAAATTCAGCTGTGGGTAAGAGACTGTCCTTAGGAGATGTCTACTGGAATACTTCTATTTTGTTTTTTTTATTTAATTGCATTTGGTAATAGCTTTAAACTGTGATAGGACAGAAAGTAGACACTTGTCAAAACCTGGCATCTTTCTCTGTTTTGTTTGTTTGTGGTTTTCTTTTTGCCATTGACCATAATTCTTGTGATTTGTTGTCGGGAGTCGCATTGGAGGTGTAAAATTGTACCATATTGTGAGGTTTGCACAGGGTAGCTAAAGATGCTCATCCTGCAGGACTGTACAGGAGAGGCACGTTCAGCCCCTGTTCTGTAGGGATCTTTTGGCACTTGGAGACCAGTTTCTGCAGTTCTGGTTGTTGGGATGTGCAGCAGTTGGCAGACAGCATCCCTAGAGTCCCAGGCTGAGTAGCAGAGTCCCCACAACCCTGGATTTTCCAAATTGCTTTGAAGTGAAACCTGTTCATAGAGTGTATTTAATCCTTTCAGTACGTTTGAATGTGCAATAAACCAGTCAGATAGGAAAAATGCAAAATGGATTATTGCCCAAAAGCTTTGCATGCAGTCTCATGTGGATTTTTCACTGAAAGAAGTGTAAAAAAACCCCAAAAACCCAGATACTAAAGCCCACCCCTAATAAAAATCCCGTCACACCTGCAGCACAACTGGCTCAGTACAAACCAAGTGAGGTGAAGGGAAAGGCCCCTGATTTGGAGATCTATAGGTCAAGTAGCTTTATGTCAACGACCCAGTTGACATAAGATAGTTCCTAATGTCTTTGCTAGGTCAGTGTTTTATTGAATGCACAAAATAAGAATAGGCAAGGATTGTTGTTTGGAGAAGTCCGTCTGTTTTTTGCTGTATTTTAAAGCCCTTGTCAAGGTACCTCCTCCGTGCTGACAGTAATGAGAATAGGGCACTGTCTTTTAAATTATTTCAGTTCTCTTTTCAACAGCTTCACCACCTCTCCCGTCGTGTTGTCTTTGCAATTTTGTGCCACTTCAGTGACGACAGAGACATTTTTGTCTTGTTCTGTACATGCATTTGAGGCAGGCCTTAAAGCTGGTTGGGTGGATGGAGGAACAGCAAGAAGTGAGGCAGATTGGCTTTGGAGCCATGGGCTGTTTGTTCTTCCTGTGCCCACCTCCAAGGCCAGGGAAGGACAAAATGCCAACAGGAGTTAGCTTGGCTTGAGCCAGTGGCTCTCAGAGGTCTGGGATAACCTCAGCTGTCTGAATTTGTGTGTCCAGTCCCACTCGCTCTGCCAGCACTTGAACTTGGTTGTTATTCTCAAACTTGCCCAAAGAAAACCATGGAGTCCCGTGTTGGTGTTGCCATTCCACGTTCCAGCGCCGAAACTCTTGGGTGTGACCCGAAGGGAAGACGAGGCACAGCGTGGGCGTCACTGCTGTGCCACACAAACCCCTCTGCTGCAGCAGCCCTGCCCTGGGACTGCTCCCCAGCCTCTCCTCTACGCTCAGGGATGTAGGAAACCACCACTCTGCTCGTGTGCTCCAGCAGGAAGAAAGCAGGCTGTTGGATGGATGGGTGTGAGTGTTCTCTTGGGCATTATGTTAGACAGGACCCTGCTCCAAAAAGGCTGCTCCAAGCTCCAGGCGGTGCCATCAGCTCAGCAGTTTGTCCTCAGTTCAGGTGGAGGTGGTTGTAAAATCCAGCAGGTTTTGTAAATTACTGATCCAGCCACCAGGCCCTCTGGAGCCAGTGCCCAGGTTCAGGGCTGTGTGGCACAGCAAATTCCCAGAAACACAGTATGGATCTGGTTTTAATCTGTTCTTTTTTTTTTTTGTTGTTGTCGTTGTTGTTGTTGTTCCTCAACCACTTTATAATGTATTTTTTTAATTTATTATTTTGTAATGTCATGTTTAAGTATTGCTGCTATCCTTGTTATTCTTCACACTGTTTTTATTGCAGATTTATTTTGTGGAAGTTGTACACTAATGTTTCATTTTATGTCTAAATCAAAGTATTTAAGGAAATACTAGTTCTATTTAATGTGGTTATGGAACCAGCTGGAATAAACAGTGATTGTATAGTAGGCTGGACCCAGGAGGTCATGTTCATTTTTGTTACATATGCAATAAACTCACAACTTTAAACTCTTGGTAGCTACTGTTTTGTTTGTTAAAATATTTGTGGGAATCAGAGGAAAAGAGAGGACAAAGTATCGAAATGCAACTGATTTAGCAGCTCTATAAGGATTGCCCAGATGAAAGTCCTCCTCTGCAGGGAGAATACTTTGTTTCAATAATTCACGTTAATCTTTTTCCCCTCTTGTCTCATTATTTGTCCTGATACTTTTCCAAAACCTCAGATTGCAGAAAAATTATAATCTCCCCCTTAATGAAAGCTGGAGAAAGATTCACTGATGTTGATGAATCCTTGCTTTCCTGTTTGTTTGGGTTTTTTTCCCTAATTACTGCTGCTTTGCAGGTGGAGAAGGACAGGAGAAAGTCCGAGGAGGGTGCTTAGCGTTGGTGTGTGCTGCAGCACTGGAAGCTGGGGTTTCTTCTGGCCATAATTCAGTTTAATAAATAAAAAGGAAGGAGTGCAAATAAAATGCTTTTTATTCTTTGAGTAATTTTACAGTATGAACAAATGCTGCAGCCCACCCCTCGTGTCAGCCAGCAGCAGGGCCTGAACGATTTCATTACCTGGAGCAGGAAATAGTGTCAGTCCTTCAGTGCTCTGCCACACACTGACACCACTGTTTTCTTTAATAACGACTTTTTGTGAAGTTTTCTTGATTTCTGCTTTCCTTTTGGTGCTAAGAGAGAGGAGGATCCTTGTAGCCTGCTCCAGGGGGATCCCGTGCAGGGGTCCCGGACCCCCTTCCCCATTGCTGAGCCCCCAAAAAAGTTCAGTTCTGCCCTCCCTCCCCATTGCTGACCCCCCAAAGTTCAGTTCTGCCCCCCCTTCCCCATTGCTGACCCCCCAAAGTTCAGTTCTGCCCCCCTTCCCCATTGCTGACCCCCCAAAGTTCAGTTCTGCCCCCCTTCCCCATTGCTGACCCCCCAAAGTTCAGTTCTGCCCCCCCCGGCTCCGCCCCTCACGCACGTGCGGCCCTGGCCCCGCCCCCTCCCCCGGGAGCACCGCCCGCCCGGCAGGGGGCGTCCCGCGCCGCTGCCCGTCCGCCCCCTGTGTCTCTATGGTAGGTTGGCCGGGCCGGGCCCGCTCGCGCCGCCCGTCCCCGCGCGCCGCTCTGTCCCTCCCTGGCCGTGTCTCTATGGTGCGGGGCGGCGCGGTCACGTGGCGCGGGCCGGGCGGAAGCGGCGGGAGCGGCGGTTAAATGAAGCGGGGCCGGAGGGGCAGCGGGGCCGCTGAGTGCCGGGGTGACCCCTCCGTCCCGCGGAGCCGGTGAGTGCCGGGACAGCCCTGCCGCCCCTCGGGGCGTCCCTGGGCCTCGCCGGACCCCTCGCTGCGGGGTCGGGCGCTGCTCCCGGCTGGGCCTGTCCTCAGGGACCGGTCGTTCTCCCCCCTCTCCCCGCGTCTCCTCAGGGCCCGGTGTCCGTTCCGTCCGTTCCTCTTTCCCTGCGTCCCTTCAGGGCCGGTCCTTCCCCTCTCTTGCCGTCAGGGACGGGTTGTTCCCCCGTAGCGCTTCCCTTCAGGGACGGGTCCCTCGCGTCGCCGTCCCCGTGTCCGTCCTCCCGTCCCCCTCCACGTTCATTTAGAGCCGAGTCCTTCCTCCTCGCTCTCCCTCAGGATCGAGGACACCGCCTCCCCCTCCGGCTCCCCTCAGGACTGGATCCTTTCCCTCCATCCCCTCAGGGCCGCTTCCCTTCTCCCCATTCCCGGGGCCAGGGGGTCCCTTCACCGCCCCTGTATCCCCCGCAGCCCCGAGGGACAGCCGCGGACAGGCGCTGCTCCCGGGGGCTCCTCACGGCTGTGCCGGGTACCCCGGGCCGGGGGTTTGGAGTCGGGGATAAGCCGGAGCTGGTGGGCAGAGGAGGGTAAAAGATATTTCTCTTCTGACCCCTGTTCAGTGTGGGAGCACTCGGTGCTGTTGGGACATCTCGACATTTCAGGTATCTGCTGTGGGAGCTGCTGCAGGAAAGAAACCCCAAACACAGCTGTCCTCGGAGCTGAGGGATCAGTGTAAGAGATACTCCTCTTCCTCCTCTTCTTTCCCTTCTCTATTGATCCAAGTGCCAGCCAGCCGTGGTAGAGCACAGCCTGGAAGTGTTAATGTACACCGCGTTTATGGAATGAGTTTTTCTGCCCCTGGAGCTGACCTTGTTCCCCCAGACGGCTGGAGGCAGGTTGGGATCCCACCCAAGTCTGAGGCTAAAGAGCTGTGGGGAACTCCAGCGTGTGTGTGAAAGAGGAGTGTGAGCTGGCCCGGGGCAGTGCTTTGGGGTGGGCAAAATGTGGATTGGCTTAAAGAGTCATCCCATGGATCCCCGGCTTTGCAGCTGTGCTGGCTGGAGCCCTGGGTGGGTAACAGCTGCTTGCACCTGCCAGCCCAGCCTGGGGAGTTTTTCCTTTCATCTCACCTGTGCTTTATGGCCTGGAGTGTTGTCTTTGAGTGTCCTCCAATATTTTACTTTAGAATCTTACTGACAGATGCTTAGAACAGTTTTCATAGAAATAAGTTTAGTTGTTGATGTTTCTGTTCAGTTTCTTATGGTTTGGTCACTGTCCTGAGATCTCTGATGCTTTGAAAGAGAAGAGCTGATATTGCTGCTGTGCACTTTTATTTCCATAATTCAGGCATGGTGCTGAAGGACTAAAGCTTGATGTCCATGTGCTTTTCAGAGTATTCCCTCTTGTGTTTCTTTCCCTATGGAACAGCATTGCTTCAGGCAGGAGTTCTAGAGGATGCCTTGGTGGCTGAGAGGCACAGCCAGGCCCTATGACCTGTGGGCAGATCTCTGCTTCTCTATTCTGTCTCTGTGGAGGTTGATTCCTCTTTTGAACCATCTCTGCTCTCCCACCTGATGCACTTTAGAGCTCTTGCAGGTTTCCAGTGGTAGCAGTGGAGGGAAAGGCAGGTGTCCCCCATCAGGCATTCAGACTGGCCTTTGCAGGCTCAGCTAATGTGGCCTCTCCTGCTTTCAGAGAGGTTGGCATGAGGGTTTTTCCTCCAGCAACCTGTTTGGAAGGTGAGGCAGGAAATCTGAGACCCATCATTCTACAGATCCAAATCTTGAGCAGCTTCTGGTACATCCCTGAACAGGTACAGGGCCTGTGCAGCTCAAACCATGTGGTAGAACCCACTTTGTTTAGGACTAGGAGGATTCCAGGCACAGCTTTTAATTCCAGAACTCTGGGATTTACAGCTTTAATATGTGCTTTTAATTTCTAGATGAATGCTGTGCAAAAATTCCACTGCCTTACATCAGGCTTTCTGCAATTGTAAACATGTTAATAGATTTCATGTGCTGGGTGTCTTGGTGGTGTGACTGCATGTTAATAAACAATCATCTTGACAGGAGTTTGTGCCTGGAACACCAAGACTTGGGAAGGGACTCGGACAGATTTCCTGAAGATCTGTAGACATTCAGCCTGCTTGGAGGTGCTGCATTGTGCTAACAGGCTTTCTTCCATCTCTTTTTCTTGCTTCCTAGGATGTTTTCCTTCTGGTTGGCCTGGCTGCAGGCAGTCAGGGCAGGAACAGCAGTTCCTAGAAGGGCACTTGGGGCAGGTGTTCCTGGTGATAAGGTGCAGTCTGGATTCCAGCAGGGTGCTGGCAGCCTGTTCCTGGCCTGGAGTTTCAGGAGCTGCCTCGGAAATCCAAATTCCGGGGTAGACCAGTGCTTTGTCTGCCTGAGAATGCAGTGGGCGTTCCTGCTGCTGGCAAGGCTTGTGCTTTGAAATTGGACACAAATCACTGAAAAGTCCTGTGGCAAGAATAGGTGGGGCAAACAGACAATTCCAGCGCAGCTGGAGAGAGGCAGGAAGCATTTCCCAGGGGCCAGGAGCTGATTAGCAACCTGGAGTAGCACAAACCCAAGTGCAAGAGACGTGGAGCCCTTCGGGTGTTGTTTAGTGCCTGCTGGAAGAAGCTCCCATTCATTAATTTGGAATGGGTGTCTTATTTTTATTTATATCTTTCTAAAGCCATTGTGAGTGGTTTGCTGTGTCTGAGCGCCAGCAGTGCTGGGTGTTGGGGCTTGCCACTGGCTGCATTCTTTCTGGGACAGTCAGAACTGCAGCACTAATTCCTCTCTCCAATTGAAAGTTTGGAGTTGGTTTTTTTGTTTGTTTTGTTCTTTTCCAATGGATTTGATCTGGAGATATTTTAAGACTCCCTTTAAATTATTGAATTTGGACATCATTGTAACTGCTTAAAGATGAGGGATTAATAGTCTCCAAAGCCTGTGTGTGCACTGAAGTGATGGTGGGGTTTAGAGCTGCTTCATGTAACTGGGATTGCTCCCAGTGGGACAGGTGCCTTTGTAAATACAGCAGAAGGTGTGAAACACACAGCTGCCTGGGACAGCAGCTGTCTCCCTGGAGATAAGGTCATTTGTGTACAGGCTGGGAGTTCCTGTGTTTGAAATGCAGCTGAATAATGGGCTGGCCAACATTATTCCAGAGTAGTTTTGTTTTTAAGGAGGTTACTGGAAGTGGGAGATGTGGGAAACTGGGGAGGGGTAGGCAGAGGAAACAGGAAAAGAGGGGGGGAAAAAGCCACTTAGCAGTGTCCTGGTGGCTCAAGTAAGTTATCCTTGTCAAAGCATTAAGATGAGAGATAATAGGGAGTGTCTCACTGAGCTGGGATAATCTCATTCTCACCAGCCTTCATGTCACTTTTATAGAATTTCAAGTTTATTTTGGACTATCTCGGGAGTGATGTTTTTCCTCTGGGTCAGCGCTTAAGGGCTTGCAATAGTTTTAAATTCATAACAATCCTTGAGAAAGCTTAATTCCTGAGGATGGGAAATGATATTCCTTCTGAATGACACCTCTCTCCTAATTACCAGCCCTGCTGTGGTTCCCTGCCTGTGTTCATGAGGGGAACTGTCAGTGCCTGATTAAGTGGAAAAACCATTGGGCTTTAGGGAAGGATTTCTCCGTGGGGCAGCTGCTACCCCGAGCCATGCAGTGTTCCTGACCCAGGTCAGCAGGAATTGAAATTAAATGTGTGGATTCCTCTCTGGCTTTAGGGTGCCCCACTCCTGTGCTGATGCTGGTGGTGTCCAGCTGCTCCCAGGGTGAGCTTTGGAGCTGTGGTTGCCCCTTGTAATGAGAAGCGAGGTTGATGGGCTGAAATAAAACTGGGAGTGTTTGTGGGTGGCAGAGTGGCCTGAAATGTTTTCAGTGGTGTTGCTCCCTCAGCCTGCTCTCCCCTGCAAGGAGGCCAAGCTACTGTTTGCATTATTCAGAGAAACATTTGGATGGGATCTGTAGAGGCATCACGTGATGCTGCTCTGCAGTACACGGTGGTCGGGATCTGCACTAGCTGGAATCTCTTTTTGGGTGAATATAAGAATGAAAAATGGCCTCAAGAAATATGTTTTGTCCAAAGCACTCCTTGCACAAGGCTTCTGTACTGCTTTATCCAGACTGACATGCTCTTACCAAGCTGTGGGCACTGCTCCTGTTATTCCTTGGAGGAAAGCAGGCAGGGGTTGGCTTTTTGCAGCCCCTGCAAAACCAGAGCAAGGAACAGATTTACACTTCCACTTCCAAATCCCACCCCAAAGACATGATGTGTTTTTGTGTGATGGATGGGGAAGGAAAACCTCTCCCTGATGCTTCTTGCAGATGATTTTTTGCCTGAAGGCCAATCTTGGAAGGAGCACTGGCCCACGTACCCCTGGCAAGTACAAGCTCTGTTGGGCAAACACATTTCAGGGGGTTGGCAGAGAGAAGGGACAGCAGTGCTGACAAGCTGCCTGCAGCACAGCCACGATGCTGCTGAGGACTTTCCTCCTTTCCCTGCTCTGCTGTCATGTGCTGAAATGCAATTTGAGGGAGATGACAGCAGCAGCATAATGGGGAGGCAGGAAAAGCAGCTCTTTCTTTCCTTTCAGGAAACCAGCAGGGTAGGGCATTTAATGCCTCCTGTGCTGCTGGGATTTCCAGCTACAGATGAGCAAGACCTGGGAGCAGTAACTTGGCTCATGTAAATAGTTCCTTGTAGATTGTTAGAGCAGAATCCTTTTAGTGGAGCTTCATTGTGTATCAACTGGGAGGTGCCCTTGGATCTGCCCAGACCAGCTCACAGGCTGGAAGCACCTCTGCCTTGGACACAGTGTTTGTGTTTATTTAGCAATTTGTGGCTGTTTTTACTGATCCTCCAGCCCAGGTAGTTAAATAATCTGTCTGATAGTGCAGCACCCAGGAAGAGAATTTCTGTTCTGCTGTGAGGACTCACCCAGTGTTGGACACAAATGTGTTGACCAAGGGTGGGCACAGGATTCACTGCCTGAAAAAGTCTGTCATTAAGTGCTCTGAGTGCAGCCTGTAACCCCCTGGCTGTGGCCTGTGGTGGCTTTTGCAGTCCTGTGTCTGTGAAATGTTGGTTTGCCTTGGGATGGGTGGTACAGTCTCATTAATCTACAGGAGAGTTAACATGCAGCTCTTCTTTTCTCCCTTTTTAGCTCATCATTCATTCTTTGTGAACTTTAGTAGTCTCAGAAGGGATTCATGCTGGATGTGGAGCATCTCTAAATCCAGCCACCATCTAATTTCACTATTTTCTGTTCTGATACAGTAGTATTTACCTCAAATGCAGCCTCTTTTCTGCTATTTTAACATACTCAAACTGCACAGTGGCCACTGCCACGTGATGTGGGTGAAGTCAGGCTGGACAACTGTCATGAGCCTGGAAGGCTGCCCTGGGTTTTCACTGCTGGGAGCTTGCTGGGCTGGAATTGGCTGCAAGGCCACACGTGGCTGTAAACAAAACTAAACCCAGTTTTACAAAGGCTGTTGCTGCCTGTCTGGAAAATCTTTTGACAAGTGGTCATCTGTGCTGCTGGAGCAGTAGGGAGGTAGTTGCAGTTCTTCTGTGGCAATGCTCCTCCTGCAGCAGTTGTTGGGTGCAAGAAGCTGCTTATTTTTTACTCTTTCCAGCAGAAATTGGTGCAGAGCATGGATTTGTTGCTCAGGTGTTGGCACCTGTCTTACAGAGTTTCTGTTGGTATTTTACTCTGAGTAGGTAAGGCCGTTTAAGACTTAGCACTGTGAGCTTGGCCTGTTGGCCCAGTCTGGCTCTAAACTGGCTTTTGTGTATATTTAAACCCTTAATTGATTGTGTAAAAGCATCTTTCAAAGTGCCTGACCTTGCAGGAGGGAGCACATGTAATTTGAATGGTAGGGATAGGCTGTGGCTGTATCAGCTTAAGCTGCAGTTTAAGATCTTCCCCCTTCTTGCATTTTATTTTACCACCTTAATTCTGTTCTCCCAGTTCCACCATGTGTGGAGGGTATCTGATCTGAATCCTACAAAAATGTTTTCCAGGGCATTTCCTTTCAGAGCTGTAAGAAATGCTGGAGGAGCTCAGTGTGAAGGAAGGAAACAAGGGAACATGACTATCCTTAACAGGTATTGAAGTGAAACCCTTCTGAGCACCAAGCCACAGCTTCTGGCTGCTGACCTTTGGAGCTGTGGCAAGTGCAGATGCTTAATGCAATGTCATTACATTCATACCCTAAAAAAGGGCATGACTGTTGGAACCAGAATATGTGACCTGTGAAATGATTCTTTTTGCAAGTCCTTCACTCTGGGATGTTTGACACCTGGAAGGGTTGGTGGCAGGCTTTTAAGTCAATAGTTCTGAAAGTGCTGTGCAGATTGACAGGGACCTTCTTTTTGCCAAGGTGGGCTGCTGCAGTAAGTCAGATTTTTTCCCTGTTTGCCACCTCAAGGTCAAGTCTCAGCTTTTGTGTTGTCAGCAGCTTTGAGAACGAGGTGAGGTGTGCTGTGCTTGAAAGCAGAGTTTTTTGTGATAAGTTCAGGTCACATTTGAAATAAAATAAAATACAAAAATACCCCCTTCCACATTTTTTATTGGTGGTGCATTATGCTTGTAATTTTTTCTGGAGCACAGCTTCCCAAGTGCAGCTTAGGTGGTTTCCTGAGTGGGTCTGATGGGCAGCTGCTCAACATCCAGGCTGCCATCAGAGCTTATCAGATCCTTGTGGTTTTCAAGTCCTCTGGCTGCCACTGGAACTGAACCTGACTCTGTGCTTTCCAGCCCTTTTGGTTTTGGTCTGCTTAGCCCTCTCTGCTGCTTTTCACAGCAGTTTGCTGGTTGTGTGCAGCCTGGTTCCCCCTGCTCTCAGTGCCCCTGCAGACAGGGCTGTGAGCTGAGCAGGCTGCTGGTTGCTCATCAGTGTGAATGTCAGTGCCACTGCCTGTCCCAGCAATCTTAAATCCTTTATTTCTGTTTCCTCTCCAGTGAAAACAGTGCTAGGATGGGAACCTGAATGCTCCTGAAGACATTCATCCAGCTTGTTAAATAACTACTTAAAAGGTTGCACTTGGATTTCTTTGTTCTGTTAAACTCTTTAAAGTGGCATTCAGGATGCCTTAAAAAAGAAAAGAAAAAAGGTAGGAAAACTACTGAGGATTTGGAGAGGAAATGCTCTGTCCTTTCTCCTGGAGGGATCTGTGAAGTACAAGTAAGAGAGGAGCACTCTGCTGTATATCCTGGGGCTCACAGGGCATTTCCCCTGCTCTTTTCCATGTGGCTGCTGGGTTTATGGAGAAGAGAAGGCAGCTGCAATTAATGCTGTGGCAGCTGTGGCAGGTACGTGCAGCACCTGGGGCTTTGTGCAGTCCAGCTCTTTAAACCCACAGGTGACTGAATCTTGGTGCTGATCAAAGCAGCCCCTGGCTGTGAGTTCAGGGAAAGGAAACTGGAAGTAAAACTTGCTCTAGAAGCAGCAGAACTGCAAATCACATGGTTTCACATGCTCTTCCATTCATCCCTACCCTTACAGCACAAAATCAGAGCAAATGAGTTCTTCTAAATGCTGGTTTGGGAGACAGGCTGTGAGCAGAGCAAGGCTGGGTTTGTGTGTGGGTCTGTAGCCAAGTGCTGGTGTCTGAATTGTTGCACCAATGTGAAATGCCAAGCTGGCACCTGTGTTTGTGATGTGGGAGGGAGGTTTTGGATTTAGGGATTACACTGGGTGATCTTGCACATGCCAGAGGTCTGAGGCAGGCAGAGTACTGCCCATACAGGAACTAACTCCAGGAATGCCTCCTCCCTCAAAATCTTGATTTTTCACCTCACTCTTAAAATGAGCTGCTCAAGGTAAAGGCATTAACTCTCCTTTCCAACTAGAATTTGTAGATTTAATTTTTTTTCAGGACTCAACTAGGGGGAAGGAGAATGACAGATCCAAAGGTTTCTACCTCTTGTGCAGAGAGGGGTTTTTGTGGGTTTTTGTTTTGTGGGTTTTTGCATGCATCAGAATGAGAAGCCTTGTGCTGCTCAGGGAGATGGGATGATGGGAGCTCTGCTTTTTGCCAGAGGCACTGATGGGGGTCCTGGGAAGGCACTGAAGTGTCCACAAGTTGACCTTGATGCCAATCACCAGGGAATAGCTCAAAGGAATGGGAAACTTTCATTTGTGTTGCCCAGTTTTGGAAAATGAATGCAGCTGTTTCAAAACTGTCTTACATTTTAGAAAGTAGCTCACAGAGCATATATTTTGCTAGGGAAATGCAAATATTTTGCAGGTTTGAGAAGGAAAACTGGTGCCAATGTATGTGGCCAGCTGTTAGTGAATTAGGTAAAACTGGGTACATTTCCTTTCTCTTGTACTTTGTGTTTCAGATAAAAATGGTGATTGGGTACTTCAAACAATTATGATTAATAATTATGATACTGTGACCTTGATGAAATGAACTGCAAGTAAGGCTGATGAGAAGTCTTGTGATGTACAAGCAGCCAAGATATTTCCTGTAAGTCCTGAGTGGGCTTAGAAAATGGGGAAAAATCTAGTTGTGGATTTGAAGCCAAGTAATCCCTAAATATCTGCTCTCTTGATTGCCCCTGAGTAAGCAGTTTTCATTGGCCTGGAGCAGTGGCACTGATGTAGCCCATCCTGTGTTCATCTGTAGCCTCTCTCTTTTTGGAGCATCTCTTGGTCCCACTCCTGACTCTGCAGTTAGCAGTGGTGAGCCTGGGAGGAGAGGGCATCACTCCCTTCAGTGCTTTTCTCCTTGGGTCAGAGAGGGTGAGGAACAGGCAACTTTTGGGAAGTAACTGGAAGCTGTGATTGCTGCCAGACTCATTCCTCATTTCCATCTTCATTCATGACCTGTCCTGGAGCTGCTGGAGCCAGTTCCAGGTTGGTGTGGTTTTGGAAATAGTGGCTGCTCTGCTGGGATACTGAACTGTGTGTGTTGGGTGTCTTGTCTGTCAGGAGGAGGTGGGCATTCAGGTTGCATTTACTTGCCACAAAATAATTCTTGTATTGTATTATATGTTTTGGTGTGGTTAAACCAGTTCTGTGGCTCTCTGCTCCAGAAATTTTGCCTGGTTCTTTTTATTATTAATTTCAGTTTCTGTTCCTTGATTTTTCTCACATCTCAGGAATCCTGTCTTCCCCTTCTCAGAGTGTATGTGTTTAAAATCCTGTGGTAAACCAAGCCAGCTGCTAATGTGGGAAACACTTGGGGAATACTTTATAACTCACCAGCCAGTTCTGTTATTAAATGATCTTCAGGTTTGTTGTTTCTCTTCAGCACATGCTATGGGTCCATAAATTGGTGGCAGAGCTGGGTGGATGCTCTTGTCCTGAGTCTACCCCTGGTCTGTGCTCCTGAGAGGGCTTTTGGCCAATACCTGTAGCAGATTGTGCTGCTGGAAACCAGGTGGTCTTTCCTCAAGGTTCTGCCCACACACTCCTGCCTTGAGGGGCCAGGGTAAGGCTTTTGGGCTGGAATCAATGCTTTTTCCACTTTGCCCAGGCTTGGAACTGAGCAAACCTGCTGGCAGAGGCCCTGCTGCAGCCCCACGTGTTGCCCTCTGGCTCTGTCCCTTTGCAGGGTGTGAGGCAGTGGCAGTAGCTGCCCTGTGCATAGCAAATAGGATTTGTTTGTGCCCAGCAGTTCTTGTTGGGCTTATGATCAGGGGATTTCTAATTTTCAGTTGGGATGATGCTGCTTAACACGATCAACCACTGTTAAACTCTCCCTGCTTTTGCTCAGTGCCTGTTACAAGGAGCAGCCCCCAGCAAATGGTGAACCCTTTGAAATGTTTTGGTGAAATGCTTGACAGTAAGTCAGGCTGGTTTATTTCCCTTCTGTTGTGCTTTCTTTTATTTTTTTATTTTTAAAGACTGAATTTTTAGCTTTCCATTTTGGTGGTTGTCACAAGCCCTGCATTATTTAAGTAGCTTCTTTTAGCAGCTTGAAATAAGCCAGAAATTCACCTTGCTCGCAGGCTACCAGCAGACACGTTTGCTGCCCGCAGGCACAAAGTAGGAGTTGATGCTCTTCTGTCAATGTAGGTGAGCAACAGTGGTGTTCTGTGAGGGGGAGAGGCTAAAACACAGTGATTTGATGTTGCTGACATCTCTTTCAAGTTGCTCTTTTTTTTTCCCTCCCCCCTGTTCATTTGGGATCTCAGTTCCTACCTCCCCTGCTTTCTGTCTAGTCCTGTTGCCTTGAGCTGCAGCCAGACAGGAGCACTTTGAGCCTAGTCCCATCTTGGGTATGTGGGAGTTCAAGATTTCAAATGCTGTAAATGAGGGGGGAAAAAATACATTACACTGTGTTGAGAAGGGGAGCTCTCCCCTTGCCTGTCAGTTTAAATTCCAGCACCATCTGAAGATGCTCATCACAGCACAAATGTGGGGTGGAGGGAGCAGATTTGAGTTCTGCTCCAGTTACTGCAGACCAGAAACGCCTTCATCTATCAGGAGATTAAATATATGCACAGCACCAATGGTGGCTATTTTTAGGTTAAGCTAAAAATATGTCATGTGGTGTTTAAAAGGATTTTGAATGGGTTTTGGAAATCCTTGTGTAAGCATTCTGTGTGCTCCTGAGACCTGCTTCACCCCATAGCAGCTGATCCCTTACCTCAGAGCAGTGGTTGGAAGCAGTGGTTTTGTGGATGATATTTTTGCATGTTTGAGGAGTTGTCCAGGAAGTCCCTGTGACCTCAGCTGTCAGTCTGAGGTCTTGTCACTTCACAGAACTGCTAAACCCAAGTCCCTGGTGGGCTCTGCTTTTCCCAGTAGCTGTTCTGGTGATGTGTTCTTTATTGAATTCACGGTAGGAAGAACCACCATGGGGAGGATTTTATTGTCTGCACAGTGAAGCAGCTGGGCTGTGCTGTGTCAGAGGGTGCTGGGCACTGCCCAGGCTCCCCAGGGAATGGTCCCAGCCCCAAGGCTGCCACAGCTCCAGGAGGGTTTGGGCAATGCTCTCAGACACAGGTGGGATTGTTGGGGCGTCTGTGCAGGGCCAGGAGCTGGGCTCTGATCCTTGTGAGTCCCTTCCAGCTCAGGACATTCTGTGACTGAGTTATGGAGGAATACAGAGGTGGAATTGGGTGGGACCATGTCCTCAGTGTGGTGGTTCCTCCCTGCACAGTCAGAGGGTGTCTTAGAAGTCATGATGAGAATTTTGTGTCACCTGGATACTGCTACAGGGATTCAAGTCCTAAATCCAGCTTGATGTGCTGTGGTGCAGGTGGGAGCCTTTTAAGAAAAGAAGAAAAACTAAAAAGTTTGGAAAGTGTTTACCTGACTGCTTTGCTGTTAAAACAATTCAAGTTTCCTTTCCTTGACTGCATTGCAGGAAAGCTGATGGGCATGTTAGAGCCTGCTTATAGGTAGCCTTATTCTTTGCCTATAAATAGGCTCTAAAATCACTGAGGTAGTGTGCAATAGCTTCTTTCCATCTGTCTTCCTTGCTTTTTTATTATTGTTTATGTAGGGCAAGACCCCAGGGTGGCTTTGATCTTGTTACTTCACATTCTTGGCGGCCTGGTGCTATAAACATGAATAAACTTCTTATTCATGCCACTAGATGGAACTGGCCCATGCTTATGGATATTTGTGTAAACTTCAGCTCTGTATTGAGTATTGACAAAATGAATTGCTAGCTCTTGGTGGAAGCTTGGCTTTCACCCTCAAAGCAGGGCTTTATTTAGCTGCTTGGGATTTTATTCAGTCTGTTTTGAAGTAGGAAGAATTGCCAGTTCTTTCCAGCCTTGGCTTTTTTTGTTGTTGCCTTGACTGTGTATTACAGTTAATGCTGTTTATTATATTCCTGCTTTTAAACCATTTTGGTGGTGTGCACACTTTCTTCTATGGAAGTGCAGATAGTTTTTTATCCCAATTTTAATTTCAGAATATTCCCTGTACCTCTTTCTCACTGCTGAAGGTGGAAGTGTGCAAGTTCCTCTCTACAGGAGCCAGAGTGGCCCATAGAAAATATGACCTTAGTCTTGTGTCTTATCCATCATTCATGGATCTGAACAGCTGGGGCTTAGCCAGCATTGGACAAAGCACCATTTGAGCTATTTGGGAGAAGATTTTTTTTTTTTTTTCTTTTTTTGGTGGCTGTGCTGAGCATTTGCAGTGTCACCCCCCTGTGAAGTTCCCAGCCCTGCTAATGCACCACGAGTCCCTGGAGGGGAGAAATATCCAAGCACTGAGCTTTGCTTGGAGCAGATCTGAGCACACACCTGTCCAGCCCCTGTCTGCAGCACTTGATGCTGCAAGGGCTGGTTTGTGGCCCTCACAAGTGTTCTTGTTCCTCCCAGCCAGTCTCAGAGTGATCCTTTGGTGACCTTGGCCACACTGGGCCTACCCTGCTTCCATTTCTCCACCTTTTCAATGACAAGAAGTGAATTGATTTTGTTTGCTAAAGGAGTCAGGCAGCTAAGGATGGAAAAGTGCTGTGCAGGGCTAGGTGATTGCTGTGCACAAGTACCAGGGAAAACACAACTGTAATAATGTGGATGTGACCTTTTACAAAGGCCAGAGTTTGCACTTTGAGTGACCCAGCCCCTGAGCTGCAGCTCCAGCACCTGCCTGGGATGGTGGAACAGCACTTTGATGCCACTCTGGCAAATAAAGATGTATTTCTCTTTATTAGGCAGAAAATTAAGAATCTAGTGGAAACACCCCCAAAATGTTGCTTTTCAGGTGTTTTCAAAGCACCAGTATGCCCATGATAACCTTGGAGCTGCTTACTGGAATTAGGATGTGCTACTGAGGTATCAGGGCTCACATACAGGGCAGTTGCATATTTGTGGTAATGCTGGTTAGAAAAGGCCTCTTGCTGTTCCCTCATCCAATCTCCCACTCAAAATTGGACCAGCACCAGATCAAGGATCAGGTAAATGTGGATGTTTGTAGGCAAGCCTTGAAATCTTTATGCTGGAGGTTTCCTCTGAAGAAGGTTCCCTCAGGCACTAAGCCTGTGCTGCTGGGCTTTTGTAAGTGCTAAATTATACATTTTAATTTTTATTATTGTATCTTGTGCATCTGAATTCATTTCTTCATTTTACTGTCCTAGCTGCAAATCCTGTTCCCTGCAGAGGAAGTTAAGTAGAATTACTGAGGGGGAATTTCTACTGCTCTTGTGTACTAGCAAAAAGGATTTTATAGCAGACCCACCATTTTCTTCCAGCTTATGCATCAGTAAATATTTAACAGTACAGATTCCTCTGTGCTGCAATGAGGAGATGAATACTTTCCAATAAAAAGAAAAAAAAACTCCTTTCTCCTTTCAGTGATCAAATTGTGCTTGGAGTTCCTGTATGTGTTCAGCCTCTCTGTGATAGTGGGAATGGAGAGCTGTAAGCTGACAGAGCATAAAATGGAAACCTCCTGTTTAGTTTGCAGTGATTCCTCTGGCCCCCTAATCCTGTTTGGGAGCCTCTGGCCAATTCATTGTGCCTCTCTGAGAACAGGTGGGGGTAGCAAAGCTCAGTTTCAAAAAGCCAAGTCCTGTGAGGGAACCTGATTCCTGTCATGCTCTCCTTTTGGTGTGACAGCAGATGGTGTTTCCTGGAATTTGTACCAAACCCTCGCTGTAAATCAGGGAAATCTCTTCTATAAAATAGCAGATGGTGGTAAGGAAGTGTTCTCTGGAATGTTCCTGTGCTGTTTCACAGTGCAGGCACAAACCACACACTGACACTGCTCTGCCCAGGGAGCAGCTTCCTTCTGACACACCAGGAATGAGGGGGGTGTGGGAATGAGCTTGGAGCATCTCTGGTGGCTCTGAAGTTGTGCCACAGCTTGGCAGCACTGGGGGAACTCAGGCTGGGATGGTGCTGTCCCTGCTCCCCTCCAGGCTGGGTGTGACTGCCCTGGCAGTAAGGGTGACAGGGATGGTTGCAGTGACATCATCTGGGGGCTGTGAGGTGCATGTGGGGATGCCTGGGACACCTCAGGCCAGGGGATTTTGCCCCTCTCACCTGTTGATGGTGGCAGAAACAGCACTGTGTGGGTTGGTGCATTGGATTTTGGTTGGAAACAAGAGAAGGCCAATATGCTGGGAGGGTTTGAGTCCTGCTTGGGTAGAACTGCATCTCTCCTCCTTTTCTGTGATTGCATGGCTCCTCCAGAGAGACTTCTCTGGCCTAATTGCACTTTTCAGTCCACTGTCTTAACTGTTGGAGCACAAGATAACAAACATATCTCCTTTCAGGTCCTGAGAGGAGGGGTACAGAGAAACACTCATGTGGAGAGACTGCTGGGAGAGCCAGGAGAACCCCTAGCAGCTAAATCTTAAAAAAAACCCTTTAGGGTGAATCTGAGTTTGCCTGACTCCCTTGTGGTTTTATTTTATCTTCCAGTTCCTCATGTGAGCCTGACTGCCATGCTGGGGCATTGACACTCTGGGGTGCAGCTGTTTAAAATGGCAGAGAGAGGTGGGAATGAAGAAGTGATTAACTTGAACAGCTTCAGCAATCACAGAGGGAAAGGTGAGTACTGATTTGTGCCTGTTTCCAAAGCACTCTTGTGAAACTCTGCTGAGCAGCAGGATTCACAGACACTGAGCTTCCAGGGAGCTGCTGGAGGTCTGTTCTGTCACATCACACACCACTGTTACACTGACTTAGCCACCTACAGAAACTCTTCCATATTATGCAGGCATGCTAAATATTTGGCTCTTGTCTTTCTTGTGTTGTACTGCCTCAAGGGATGTTGCTGACTTCTTGGGAACACTGTGTAGATGTGTTTCAGCAGATCCAAGGAGGATCCATCCTTCTGAGAACCCCACAGGAGACAGGCTGACCCTAAATTTATGCTCTCATAGGGCTGCGTGCATTGGCACCCATTCCCTCAAGGGTGGAATTTAAAGTGAGGCTTTCTCTGTATGCCTGAAAGGTGATAAATGAACACTCATGCTAAAAAATAAGCCAAAACATGTCAGATTTTAGGGAAAGCATAGTTGTATGCTCTCTGTGCAGTACAGAAACCCTCTATTGCTGCCTTGAATCTCTCTCCTGTGTTCCAGCAGCTGTTGAGTAGCATCTATATTCCATTCTTGACAAACCTTGAGGCACAAGGTTGTCATTACCAGCAGGGTATCTTCTGCACCCACAGCCACAGGCCTTATCTTGGCCCTGCAGAAGGTACTCCTGCAAAGCCTCTCTTTCAGAAGAGGCTGGATTGCACAAAGACCCTTATCTCTCTGCTAGATTGCACTACACTTTAACAAAGAAAAGGCAATGTCCCTGAGATACTGGAAGTTCAGGATTTCTCTGCAGAAGTATTCCCTACTTGCCTTGTTTGTCATAACTTTTGCAGCAGCTTGACTCGTGCTGGAGTTGAGGGTAGTAGAAGATTCTTTGTGAGTGTCAGTGGCTGTCCCTGCAGTGCTGTTGTGATGAGCTGAAGCTGTGCAGGTGTTTTGCTGGAGGCTGAGGGATGCAGGAGTGGCTCTTACAATGCCTTGCAGAGGAATTGGTGACCTCTGAATGCTTCTTCCTGCAGTGCAAGTGGGAAAATTGCTTTCTCAGATGTTTCAGTGCATGTACCCTATAATTCTATTTATTTACCTTGAGCCAGCAGCTAACTTCAACTTTACTTACTGTTCTGCAGACTGGATAAACCACAGAGATGAAAGTCTGATCACAATATCAGATTCCTCAGATGAAGATTTGCCTTTGTTGCTGGAGATGCCAGAAAAGCAGCAGACTGAGGAAGATGATGATGATGATATAGTCATCTTAGCAGAGGTAACTTTTCATTGTTGGAGCTGCTGTGCTGTATTCATGGCCTGTATTGCCAAGTCTTGTGCCAGTACCTGATGCATTCCTCTGAGTCCTGCCTGGTTATAGCAATCTGCTTGGGATCTCTGAAATAACAGTGAAATGATGGCATTTTGCTGGCTTAATTTAGTCATATTTTGGGCACAGGAGGGGAGAACCAGACTGTGGAACTGCATTGTGTAGTTTAAGTTCTACTTGATGAAGGTTGTAGCTCCCATAAAGTTGACTGTTTGAATCCAGCAAGGTGGAGTGCTTTGCAAGAGGACTTGATCTTCCATAAAATATTTTCAAACCATGCCTTGTTTGATTTATAAATTTACTCTGTATGCTTTATATTCCTCTATGCTATTTGCATTCATGTTGGGCTATTGCAGGCACTGATATTTTTTCAGCATTTCATATCTATCTTATATTAAGAATATATTCCACTTTCCTGTTAAATTAACCAGAAGCACTGAGAAAATGGGTTGCAAAGCTGACCTTTATGCTTTTAGTTGAAAACAGCAGCAGAGAACACTCAGGCTCTGTTGGCATACAGCAGTCTGTCTGCCAGAGGCAAGAACAAGGCCAGAGATTAATATTTGGAGCTTTGGTTCCTGCCTGTTTAAATAAATTGGTGAGAAAACAAATATGTCATCAGTTAGTTCTTCCTGCCCAGACTGTTTTACTGGAAGGGAAGTGAGTACTGAGGTGAGCTTAGGAAATTATTCCAATTTGAAAGTCCTGTGCATCCCCAGTTCTGCTGAAGGTTCTCGTAGCACCTGGGGACAGGCTGATGACACAGATGTGTGGGTTGCAGTTCTGTGCTTTATTAAACACCTTGCTGCACAGACTGTTTATCAGTTTCCCATCAGAAGTTTTCTTAGATGCAGAAGTATCTGGAGCAAGGATTCTGACACACAGACAAGAATTCCTCCTTTCTCTTGTTGCTGTCCTTTTCAGACCCCAAAGCATCAGCAGCCCCTGCGTCCCAATGTCATCAGACCGGCTGCTCCATGGCAGGGTGCAGACACTGTGGGAGAAGGGGGATCCAAAAGTGCTGTGGAGCCTTTGAGCACAGACCTGCAGCATTCAGCTCTGCCCTGTGAGGGAGATGGGAATAACCTCGTGCTGGAGAGCAATGCTGGACCAAGCAGGGGTGAGAGTGTGGATGTTGCCTTGCAGCAGCCAGGACCATCTGAGCTGAATGGCCCCAGATCTGAACTTACAGGTAGCCAGGAGCCTGGCCCAAGTTTGCTGCCACCGATCAAGGTGCATCCACAGCCTGCTGATAACACAAAAATCATTAGTCTGGAGAATGCAGACCTTCCACCTCAACAGGAGGAAAGGATGGAAGCTCGGGAATGGCAAGGAAAGAACTTGGAGCCAGAACAGAAACTTGAAGGCATAGCTGCTAAAAGTACCCCGGAGCAGGGGGAGATGCAGGAGAAGGGCCAGCTGGAGGAGAAGGGCCAGCTGGAGCCTCGGCACTTCCCAGCGCCCGAAGATGAGCCCCGGGCTGTCGCGAACGGCCGCGCTCCCCAGCAAGGGCAGCCAGAGGCAAACCCGGCATCTCTGCAGGCGTACGGAGGGAAGGCTCCAGGGCCCGCCTTCCCCCGGCCCGAGCCGCAGCAGGACGGCATTCCCGGCCCTGCCTCCCCGCAGCCGGCGCATCCCCCCGAGGAATCGGCTCCGCAGGCAGGGACAGACAACGAGCAGCCCGGGCCCGCCTTCCCCGCGCAGGGCTCGCGTGAACTCGGCTCAGGGGACGTGCCGGAGCAGGGAGCTGCTGGGCAGGAGCAGGACCTCACTGCGCTGCTCATCAGAGAGACTGTAAGTATTCCCAGGGCTCCTCTGCCTCCTGTGTGTGTGATGTTTTCAGACAGGTTTTTCAAGGTGTGTGGCATCTCACATGCTCAGGA
The DNA here is from genome assembly GCF_023055355.1 of Agelaius tricolor. Lineage (NCBI taxonomy): Eukaryota > Metazoa > Chordata > Aves > Passeriformes > Icteridae > Agelaius > Agelaius tricolor. The sequence continues at coordinate 3,263,019 of NW_027269279.1, forward strand.
CACACAGCTGCAAATCCTCTTTGCTTTGGCTGAGGTTCAGCCACACACCAGGTGAGGAGCATGTGATGAACTGTCTTGGAAAACTTTTACTTAACATGAAATAATCTGTGTCTGTTCCCTGAAAGACCCTCTTGGATCTGGTCTGGTTTTATCTGGTTCTTTCCTAATCCAACACTGCAGAGCTGGTTTAAGATTGGATATAAAACTAAATGAGTAAACCTGGGACACTAAACAGTGTCAGGGGGATACAGGGTGGAGAAGAGAAGTTTTAGGGACACATGGCTGAGAGCCAGGACTGCTTTCAGCTGCCTCTCCTACAGGAGTGTGGTCCATGCCCATGTTAATGCCACCAAGGGTAAGGGTTGCCCTTGCAGTTTGGATTTTCAAGTCCCAGCACCAAGGAGTAACTGGATAAGCACCATGAGGACTTGTGCATGGAAACTGCACATGCTCCATGTGTGAAGCTTAGCATGAGGGACACTGGCTATGACAGCAGACACCAAGGACACTCCTTATCCTTTGGTATATCCAGCAGCTTGGGCAGCATGGTGTATACATGATAAATAAATCTAAATAAAAATGTGGTGATTCACTTGTGTGATATTTGCACACCCCTCCCGTTCATTGCTAGGGAGGGTTTGTTGAATATTTTTTCTTGCAAATAGGCATAATCTTATGTGTTTGTATCTGCTACCACCACCCCATCCCCTCCAAGTCTTCCCCCCACATCCCATGGCTAATTCTACTTGGGAAAACTGGAGTTGAGGAATATATTTTTTTAAGTAGCAGTCTAACAAAATTCAGTTCTTTCCAAGACCTCGTTGATCAGTGCCTTTGAGATGGGTAAGAGGCTATTCTTGCAGTGTCAGTCCAGTCTTGCAAAGCAAAATACCACATGGTAGCAGTAGCTGTACAGAAACCCCAGAGAGAGCAGCAAACACTGGGAGAGCCTTCACAGAAATGCCACCAAAGGTTTGTTTTCTGTTCTGCTCTCATTGCTGGTGTGTCTGTACGTGTTGTTGGTCTATTTCCTGTTGCTTTGGAATGTTGTATTTCAGCACATAATCTGGAGCTCCTTGCTGCTCATGCTGAAGGTAAATATTCCCTTTCCTTGGGTTGAAGTTCATTCCCCATGGAGCCTGAATCTCTCCTTAGGCCAGGTGCTTGTGGCTTTTCACATCCCTGGCCTCACTCTTCCTTTGAGAAAGAGCTGTTAGCAGTTATCCTGTGGAGCAAGGCTGGGTGCCTATAAATGATCTCTTGACCATTTTGCCCCGAGTCTCAGGATTTTTTTGATTAATTACACATAAATCCCTGTCCTGGGTGCTATGTCTGTTACACACCTTCTCCAATACCTATATAACCTTTACCTTTTCCTACTGTAGGAAGCAAGATTCCCAGATGTGAAGAAGGAATATATTGAAGAATTAATCCTCCTCAAGAACTGCTATGACTTAAATGTGTAAGTATAGAGGGAAGGACCAGAGTGTGCCATACAACTGCAGCACTTCCATCCTGCCAGGGAAGCTGCTTTAGAGCACATCCAGGCTGGGCCTTCAGCACTGCTTTGGTGGTACCACAGATTCTTTTTTTTTGTTCTTCTAATTGAGCTGGTTTTAAGTCCTTTCTAGTTCTGTTGTGCTGTAGCTTCTCTGCTTTTAAGATAATTTACTTATTTAAATGTACTGCATATAATTTTGTCTTACCTATTACTAGAGCTCTTAAAAAGAGTGAGTGTCAGGATTAAGGTGTTATGAGGACTGCTATAAAACAGTATGGAGATGGGTTGGTGAGTTTTGAGTTGGAGGAAATCATTCCCTCCTTCATTTCACTGGTTTTTGGACTTCTCCAGGTAAAGCTGACACTGGCTTCAGTCCATTATTTGGTGTCATGATGTTGGCTTTTATCCCATTTACTTGCTCAAGTAGCAGTAAATTTGTTTGAATTCTCTCACATCACTACTTGGGGATAGACAGAGCAAACACATTTAAGGGCTGGTAGGATTGGTTCTAGAGATCTGATGAGGGACTGATTTTGGTCAAACTGAGCAGAAATGTGAGCAAGAAAATGAAATAAAAGGAGAGGAAAGCTAATGTGAGGACTTGCTTTCCAAATGGCATTAACAGCTCAGAAATACCTTAATGTTCATCATGCTGGAGGTTTCTGGGAGTCAAGTTAGAGTCAAAAGTTAAAAAAATAAAAGTGATTATTCACTTTTATTTGCCTTCCTGCTGAGTTGCATCATCCCCCTGCCCTTCTGGGTGGATCTGGGGAGTGAAGGATTGCGTGTGCTGGCACCAGCAGCACTGAGGGGAGATGGTTTGAAGTAAATCACTTGTGACTGGTGTCTGATGCTTGGTGGCCTCTCTTTCTCCCTCTGCAACTGGCTCTGTTATCTCCAGCGTGTCCAAACTGGTTACTGTGTGATCCAAGAATGAGCAGTAGGTGTTGGTTGCCAGAGTGTTCATTTGTATAAACCCAATGCCCTTTCCAGCTAACTGGGGCACTAATTAAGCAGCATTTAAGTGCTTGAGGCTTACAATTAGTCACTGGGCCATAAGTGAGTTAACTGGTGAGGAACTAAGGGTGATCCCATCCATTGGGCACAGATTTCCTGTTCTGCTGTGCTGCCTGTGCTGTGAAGTTGTGTCTCCCAAGTAGAGCTTCTTGGTTAGAAAGTGAGCAGACCAGAACTTCATTCTGGTCTTTCAAAAGTGCTTTCCCTGCAGTGGTGGAGCAGCTTTGGGGTGCCCACACCATGGACTGGGTGCACTCCAGGGTGGAGGCTTGTGGTGGGAATGTAGAAGACAAGCAGAGCCATTCCTTGGGGCAGCTGGGCTGTTGAAGGTGTGCATCTGGCTGCAGGACCCTCCCAGATTGTGTGAAAAAAACCTGGGGTTTGTGTCCTGGGGGGATTTAGCGAAGCCTGATGGAATTAAATCCCACTATTGGCTTCTGTCAGTCTTAATGTGTTCCTTCCCTTTTTTGCTCCCGAAATCTCTTCTCTCCCTTTGTGTGCCACAGACCCAGGGAGATGAAAAGGTGCTTCCAGGCTTCCCTGTAGGCCTGCTACAGTGCCTGCTCAGTGGTGCATTACCCACTTACTGGATGATAAAGATTTCTTCTCCATATTTTTATTCCTTTAACCAAACTATCTTTTGAGTTGTCACTGCAGCTTTTGTGTGAGAACAAATGGGTCAAAGCACTGGTCAGCCTGGCTGGCAGGGTCTGTTTGATCTCCATGGTGTGTCAAGCTGAATCAGGCTTGAAATATAATAACTAAGGGTGAGTGGTTTTGGGCAGGGGTGAGGCTTTTAACCAGCTCTGTGTCCTGTGGTGCAGATATTAATGAACAGTGCCATGAGTGTGGGTGTGCTGTGCAGCAGGACCCACTTAACTAATTGTCACACACTGGAGGACAACATCCCCCAAAATCCTCAGCGTGGAAATGGCAACATGCAGGAGAGTTCAAATGTACCCTGGCCGTGCCCCAGCTGAAACCCTTTCCTTAGAGCCACCATCTGAGCTCCTTGAAGTTTCTGTTTTGTTGCATTAAAACAGTTATCTTTTACCAAAGGGGGGGCAGGAGGTGGGAGCTGGAAGCTATTAAATGCTCAGTGCCAAGATATTTGTTGTTTTCCCTGAAATGATCTTCTTAAAACTTTCAGCTGATGTGAAAGATAAGATGTGGGAGCCCCTCTTAGCAGGGTATCATCTATTCAGCTTTTGTGTGCAGGAGCATTCACACTCAGTCAAAAGCTTCTGGCTCAATATGTCAATACCTGATTAAACAAAAAGAAATGTCCCTGCTTTGAATGTGAAAGCAGAGCTAAAGTAATCGTGCCTTGATAGTGAGTTAATGCTTCAAGCCAGTTCAGATTTCTTAATTAGGGACTGATTTCTGACATCAGGAATATAAATTAGCTGCAATTATATCTTTGCTGCAGCCTAGCACCTTCTCATTCCAATAGTTCTACAAATGTTAATTGCTTGTCCTGGCTCTTTTCAGAAGGATCTTATTCTGCAGCTGGGGAAACTGAGGAACAGCTTGTGTTGCTTGCCCCAGCCAGCACAGCTGCTTGGTGAGGGTTGAGAAAAAGCTGTGGGAGCCTGATTCAGGCTGGCCTTTCAGAAGGGTTTCTGGAGTATTTGTGGTTCTCCACCAATGGGGCATTTGAAAACCCCTTGCTGAGTCTTTTCTAAGCTAAAATAATCAGTTAAACTACAGTTACCTGACAGTTATGACTGTTTGTGGTTGGACCTCAGATATGCTGCATTTACAGGCTATTAGGCAAATTTTCAGCAATTTTAGTGGTTATTTTCTAAGTGCTGTTCTCACCAGACCAGTTTCTAGTGGAATTTGGGTAATGCTGGTGTGATTGCAAGCTTTCTTACAATGAAACCTGTATTCAGAGTTTGTATTCCATGGAGATACACATCTTAAACTTCATTTTGTCTCTGCTTTAATCATGGAGTCACAGAATAGTTTGGGTTGGAAAGGCCATTAACCATCACCTGGTTCCATCCTCTCTGCTGTGGTCAGGGACACTTTCCACTGAACCAGGTTGCTCTGGCTGCTTTAATGTGAAGGCAGACTGAGAATGGAGGCTTTGATTCAAGTTTGAATCTGCAATAGTTTGTTGAGGAAGACGTGACCCTTTTATGGTTTTGTAGGGGTTTTTTTGCTGGTTTTTTCCATATATGATTAGTAGCTCATCCATACAAGCTTTATGTATGTAAACTTAATTATTGAAAGACAAACCTATTTGCTTTTCCTTCTGCATCCACACAGCTGATTCTTTTTCATTTAATTCTCAGTCATTTAGTTACCATTTGCTCTAGTCCAGGACCACCCTTGGTCCTTACAGAGCAGGCTTTGACTGTGACCTCATAATTATCCAATACTAAAAACTTGACAAATGAGAAATGAACCTGAGCTCCCCAGCCCTGAAATAACTATCTTTATCTTTTCAGACTTTGTAACTTTCTTCTGGAAAATCCAGATTACCCAAAGAAGGAAGGCAGAGTGGTTTTAAACCCCAGCAGCAGCCTGCTTGCCAGCCAAGATGAGACAAAGGCAAGTGAGAGTATCCACATCTCCTGCTGCCTCTGGGCAGTCTGTTCAGCCTGAGTGGACCTTGGGATGTCTGCTTTGATTAGTGTGTGTTTGCAGAGTGCTTGACTGAGCCTGGCTTTCACAGGAGGCCTCTGGGTGTGTGTAAGGCAGCGTTAAATAGCAATAATTAGTTGCTTACAAGATGACTTCCAAGCCTTTCCTGTTTGGCTGTGCCAGAGCTGCACAGTGTCTGCTCCTTTGCCTCCAGCAAGCCCCTCTGCCCTGCCTGCCTGTCACTGCCCCATCTCAAGTGTTCATTTTGATAACTGAGACAAGAATTCCACAATCATTCTGTCACATGAAGTAGCCTTGGCCCTCGGGTCTCTCTTATGAGGCCTTTAGGCATTGCCTTGCAGCCTTCTAACTGCAAATCTCCCTACAGATGCTTGATTTTGTGCTTTAAAGCATCCATTTAAAAAAAAATTCTCTCTGAGCTACACTCTGAGGATGTTGTGTGGCCTGGGAGAGATGTTGAATACCTCTTTCTACTCTTGGAAGCATCTCTCTACCTTGAGCTGATAAAGTTGTTCACTCTTCATCATGAACAATTTTCTAAATATTTCTTCTTGCTGTGTCAGACAGCCACACACCATGGTTTTAAACAACATTTTGCCTTGTGCAGGTCACTTGCAGAGGTGCCTGGGCCAGTAGGCTTTGCACCCACACTGGGCTAAGGTGCCCAGAGCTGGGTGCCACATACCCTGAATTTTGGGTGGTCTTGCAGAATGCCCTGATCACTGGGAGAGCCATTTGTGACATTCCTGTGTGTATTTATAGCAGCCTTTTCATCTTTTCCATTTTCTCCTCAGGTGCCTAAAGTGGACTACTTTGATTTTTCCAAACTCGCCCCCCTTGACCAGCGGTGCTTTATTCAGGCAGCTGATCTCCTCATGGCAGACTTCAAAATGCTGAGCAGCCAGGACATCAAGTGGGCACTGCATGAGCTCAAGGGGCACTATGCAATCACACGAAAGGTGCTCCAGCTCAAGTCTGTTTTCTTTCCTGGGCTTATCTCCCATGTCTGCAGAGAGCCCTGTGATGGCTTTGGCCTTACTGTACCATCTGCTGCTGTGTGGTTATGGGTTTTATAATAATCTTCCTTTCCTTTTAAGAAGTTTTAATCCATTTAGTAGAGATTTTCAAAATTTATTGGCCAGACAGAATGCTGCAGGAAGTTTTTACTTTCCCTAATAGGAGAGCTGGGGAAACATGAGCTGGCTCATGGTGGGTGATGCATTAAACTGGGAAGTGCTCCTGTGTGTCGCCACTGAAGTGCAGTATAATTGCCAATAAAACCCTGGCATTTAGTTAAATCTTAAAACATTTAACTGCTGCTGCTGGTTAACTGGCTGCATGGAATTAAGAAGCAGCCTGAGTATCACTATCTTGTTTTGTCTTATTATGACCTGTGGCATGAGTCCTGTATTGCTTATAAAAGAGTTTCACTGTCATGGAGATGCAAAGACACTTGTTTGAAGTATCAGCAAACTGAATGTCAGTGTGGGTTCAAGTTTTTGACTTAGATCTGCTCCTCTGCTATGCCTTTGCTTGAGCTCGTTTCTCTACTGTTCCAGGACTTAACTAAAACAAAACTTGTTGTCTGTTCTCTTGATTTGATTGAGCACTCAGTATTTGAACCTCACCTTTTTAAACAAGAAGCCAAACCCAGCAACAAAAAAAGAAGCCAAACCAGCTCTGTTTAATACAGCTGGTGCCCACTTTGGTATTAACAGCTGAGCTGTTATGAAGTATAATTCACCTGCTTTGTTTTTATGGAATAATTACTTTGAGTACATAAAGCAACAAGTGAGCAGAGGAAAGAGATGTATATTTGCCTCTCTTTGGAGTGTTTGGCTTTCTAGTTTTGGATCAGTCCTATGCCCATGTTTGTACTGTGCTTCAGCTTGAATTAAGTGCTCCTGCTTTCTTCCAGGCACAGGATTTAAGGCTGTATGTTGTTTTCTAGGCCTTTTCAGATGCTATCAAAAAGTGGCAGGAGCTGTCTCCCGAAACCAGTGGGAAACGAAAAAGGAGGAAAGAAATGAATCAATATTCCTATATAGACTTCAAATTTGAGCAAGGTAAATGCCAAGCTGTGTGTATTGTGCTCTCTGCATCATTATTGTAAGCAGAACTGGCTTGCAGCTGAAAGCAGCTCTTGAAAGGGGATGTGGTCCCAAGAGAGCTGAGTTTCTGTCAGTGGTATCTGTTTTGGAGATGCTCCTCATTAGCACCTCTGCTTGGTAAAGTGCTGTGTGAGCTGCTGAAAGTCTGCAGCTGGTGGTGTATGCAGGAAGAAGGATTGAAGCTTTGTTCTGGCTGCTTTATCCCTTTTTATTGAGCCTTTCACTCTGCTTCAGGGGACGTGAAAATTGAGAAGCGCATGTTCTTCCTGGAGAACAAGAGAAGGCACTGGAGGACCTATGACAGGCTGTCCCTTCTCCCCCCAGTGCTGCTGGAGCAGGAGTTCTATGAGCAGAAAGTCAAAGAGATGGCAGAGGTGAGTGAGAGGAGCTGCTTTGATCATGTGCAAATCTTCAACAACTGTTGAAGTTTTGGCCCTAAACATGAAAAATCTGTCTCTTACAGCAACTCAAACACTGAACCAAGTATTGAATAACTATGTTTTCCCCTTCCTTACCTGTTACACATATCTCTTTCCAAGAAACTCCATTATAAAGGAAAGAAGCCAAGCACAGAATTTCATATTTACTTAAATATGCAGCTGCTGCTTGTGCAAACACCATTCTGGAGGGGGGAGTTTGCTATGAAGTGGCAAAAACTCTACCAATTAACTCTTTCCTCTAATTGTTAGCAGGCTTCTTTGCTGCTTTAGGGCTTGCAGTTGCAGCTCAGTGTTGGTGGTGAGGAATGGCCAGCCCAAGGCAGTGTGTCCACTCACTGTGCCCTCCCCAGGCTGGCAGTCCTGTGGCTCCACAAGGGTTTGTCCTGTGCTGAGATCTGGGTGTTTTGAAGCAGAACCTGCAACACCCACTGCTGTGTTGTCTTCCTCTCCTAGGCTGAGGAAAGAGTGAGCTCACAGCTCGGCACCCACAGTCCTTTCTAAAGTAGCTCCTTAAAGATCCTTGTCTCTTAGGCAGATGGATAAGGTCTCCTTTGAAACAAAAAGCTCATGTTCTCTGGAGGGGCCCATTGGGTGAGATCATCTCTGCCCATGGAAACCTGAACCCCACAAGACAGAATTTGGTTCTTTGTTCTTGCTGCCTTTGCTTCTCCCATCTGTTTTAGCTGAATCATAAATAGCTTAATGGATTGGAGGGATGGGCTGAGTGATGTTACGAGCAGACAGAGCCTTTTATGGTGGTTTGTGAGTCCTGAGATAATGTAAATGAGTGGAGAGTTTGGAAAATTGCTTTATCTATTCTGTAAATACAGATGCACATGTCTCTTGCAGCATGCAGACTTCCTCCTGGCTCTGCAGATGAACGAGGAGCAGTATCAGAAGGTCAGTGACTATAATGTTCTAAGTTGAATTCAGCTTGTGCACAGACACTGTTTTGCACTTCCTCCTTCACAGAGACTTTTAGCTCTGGAATGGAGCTTTTCTGGAGCTGTATTTCACTGTGCTGCTTTTGCTGAGCTGGCAAAACCTGTGTAATGTTTGTTGGCTGGCTTTTAGGAAAGGTAGACAGGAGCTGAGGCCAGCAAGACAGTATTGATGCATGTAATGATCTGTAGTAATTCAGCTTGTATCTTCACTGCTCAGAACAAATATTGCAACAGAATAGCATCAGGTTTGCTCTCATTCTTGCCATTATGGCTGTTTCAAACAGATCCACTGTTGTTGGAGCTTGGCCAGTGAGAAGGCCTTCCTTGTTTGCAGAAAGAATTCTTTAAAAACCTGAAAATTGTCTCTTCTGCTTCAGAGAAAATGTAGAGAACAGTTCAGCAGCTGTGCATTACATTTTGGTTTCAATGTTCATTTCCTTTTCAAACTTTTGAAAAGTGAGCTATACTTATACTTTTTAGCAGTGGCAAACTTCTCCACCCCCACAGTTAAGAGGCCAAGACAGGGTCTGCCCAGGCAGATGGTAAATGTTCCTTTAGAGGGTAACAGATCTGAATCTTGGTTTTCCCCATGAGAGTGGTGGCACACTCAAGCTGCTTCCCTGTGACTGCAGCTTCCCAAATCCAAAATGCTGCTCTGCCTGTGAGCTAAGAATTATTAATCACTGCATGTTCTGTAGCTTTTTGGAACCTGTCAAGCAGGACATGTAGAGGCAACGTGACTTAAAACTGAGTTTCTGATTGCACTGAGGGAATTTGGACCACCAAACAGGGTATCTAATGGAATGGTGTATATCTGCAGCTGTTTTTTAGCATTAATGCTGGCAGTTTTTTCTGCCTTGCAGTTGTGTGTGCGTTGCTATAGCTGTTGATGTTTTGATGCTGTTCCTCTGGTGGCTGCAGGACGGGCAGATGATCGAGTGCCGCTGCTGCTACGGGGAGTTTGCCTTCGAAGAGTTGACTCAGTGTGCAGATGGTCACTTGTTCTGCAAGGAGTGCCTAATTAAATATGCTCAGGAGGCAGTTTTTGGCTCTGGGAAGGTAAGGATTTCACAACTGGACAAGGGAGAAATGGGTAATTGCTGTTGGGAGATGACATTGCTGTTTGTGTAGTGTTGTTACTTAAAACAGATGTAACTGCACTTCCAAGGAAATAATTGAATGGAATGGTGTCCTGAAATCCAAGTCAGTCTTGCCATCAAGTGAAGCCAACAACTTCACAATGTGATCTTTGCACGGGATTTCAGGGTTACTAACCTCCTTTTTTTTTTTTTTTTTTAGCTCTATGCTTAGCAATTTGATTGTTAGGAAAACTTTATATAACGCTCATAGTAAAACAATAACTTGTTTGGATTTTATTTTCTACTAAATAAACCAGTGGTATCTGCACAGAGAACAATTATCTCTGACTTGGCCTGTCTCCTTCTACCTAAGAGTGTTTGTCCTTCATAATATCACTGTGATCCCAACTTAATTGGGGGGTTGATTCCTCTATGGTACTAACCTCCTTAGTCTCTGATTTATCCAGCAATTATCCTGGTACTTAGCTGAGTTATAAACAAGTCATTAACCTGCTCTGAAGTGTGTCTGCTCCTTTGCCTCAGGATATGATGCTCAAACTGTGGGATGTTGTTGTACTTTGGGATCCATTTCATGTAAATGTATAAACTGGCAGCTATATTTTATATGACTTTATTGAAAAGAATGTAATGTGTGAGTGCTGGTGCTCAGCAGAGACTGAACAATAATAATGGGCTGATACATGGTCACAGTGAACTTGGAGTGAATTGTGATCCTAGCTGGCAACAGCATCTTCCTGCCCAGTGCTTGTTTGAGGCCTGATTTGTTTAATTAGGCTTGTTCTTTCTCTAGTGAACCCATTCTCTGGCAGTCAGGTGGATTTAGATGAGATATTGGGAAAAAAATGTTTGTTATGGGGCACTGGCACAGGTTACCCAGAGAAGTTGCAGATGCCCCATCCTTGGAAGTGTCCAAGGCCAAGCTGGACAGGGCTTGGAGCAAGCTGGGATAGTGGAAGCTGTCCCTGCCCATGACAGGGATTTAGAACTGGATGACTTTTAAAGTCCCAAAACCCAAGTCATTCTGAGACCTGCTGACTTCAGCCCTTGCTCTGTCGGAGCAAGGCTCTGCGATTTCCCTGGAAATGTTCTGGATGCTGAGTTGCTCTTTGCTAATGTCATACTGAACCTGAGCCCTCTTTCCAACCCCAGTCAGAGCTGAGCTGCATGGAAGGCAGCTGCACGTGTTCCTTCCCCACCAGTGAGCTGGAGAAGGTGCTTCCAGAGACCATCCTCTGCAAATACTACGAGCGCAAGGCCGAGGAGGAGGTGGCTGCTGCCTGTGCAGATGAGCTCGTCAGGTGGGTGTCCCACAGAGAATGCTGCACTTACTGCTGTGCAAAATTGCTCCCTGGAACTCTACTTTTGTGCTGACTCTGAGATAGGTAGCTTTTAAAGAACTGGATTATAAATTCAGTCTTCTGCCTTCCCAGGTCTGTTTTTATTCTGCCTTTGACTAGGAGCAGATTAAAATTCAATAGACTTGTCTCCCCCAAGACTTGCTTGCCAGCTCTGTGCTGATCCACTAAATTACATGGTCAAAAGCAGTGCTGAGCATATAATATTTTGATTGCAAACGGGGAAGTGATTGAAGAAATATGAGCAAAAAGGCAATAGTCAGCACATCCTGGCAACAGGCATTGGGTTGGCAGCCTTAGCAACTTCCATGCAGCTATTTGACTAAATCAGCTTTCAGCAAAGCTATGTTTGGCACTCTGCATTAATGGCATCTTGTTTTGGGCTACAGGTGTCCCTTCTGTAACTTCCCAGCTCTGCTGGACAGCGATGTGAAGCGGTTCAGCTGCCCCAATCCCCGCTGCAGAAAGGTAATTGGGGCTTACTTCACATTTGGTCTCTTCTGGAGTGTTGGGCAGGAGAGCTGGGAGGACAACTCACCCTTCCTAGTAGCAGTATCTCATGTGACTGCATAGGGGCAGCAGAGTGTTTGCTGGATCCTACTGATCTTCTATAAAATTGGCTGCCTGGACAGGTGAATTTCAGGGCACTGTTGCTGGAGGAGGTGTCCTGTCTTTTCTTGAAAGATGTTGGCTAAAAAAGCCTAATAGTTAAATTCTGTTGCCTGGAGAAGTTGAAGTTGCCAGCACTGAACTCTGGTGTGAAAATCGAACTTACTTTGGGGGAGAAAGCTGTGTATGAAATATGCTCAATTCCATTTTAGATCTCCAGATAGGTTTTGTTAACATCTACCCTTCACAATGGGAAAAGGAATGTCCTGGTGTTGGGGCAAGGAGGTTTGCTAGGCACTAGGTGGCAATGTTGATTCACGTTTAAATCTCAGTTTTTTTCTAACTGTTTTTGCAAAAGCCGAGCTGTTTTCAAAATGTACATATGTCAGCACTAAAAAACAGAATTTGGGCTTGAAAAACATGAACCCTTCAATGGGCAAAATGAATTGAAGTTGCTTTTTCCCTAAAATGTGTAATGCAGCAGAGTGATCATGTAAGAGGGATTAGTGCTGAAATGTTCCTTTCCTACTGCTTCACTGTTTCATTTCCTTCCTAGTGTGCTGCCTGTTCCCCCCCTCCCTGGGGTTACAGCATTCCAGTGGGCTGGATTTCTGGTTTCCTGGACAGCTTGTGTTGATTCATTAGCTGAAAATCTGCTGAGTAGCTTTGTGCTCTTCTTAGAAGTCTTTAACGACTTCAGGATTTGAAGTCGAGGGTGAGGAATTTGGATAGCAGGATGTGGTGTCTCAGCATCAGCTGCAGTGGTTCTTCATATTCCTGCTATCTCCTCTCTCTCCAGAATGAAGAATTTCAGTTAATGCTCTTGCTTGCAGGAAATGGTTGCCCTAAGGGAGGAAAGGGCTAATCTAGGGAACTCCACAGAGCTTGGAGAGGATGCACTGGCTTTGCTAGCAGTGCCTCTGGCAGGCTTGCTGGTGGTGATGACTGATCCTGGAAGGAGTCCCTCTCTGGTTGGAAGGACTGCTCTCACATAGCTGAACCTAAAGCAAGGGGAAGTGTGGAAAGGGGAAGGTCAAAATGTGTCTCTCCCAAAATCTCAGAGTGCATTGAGGGTGGGGAGAGGAGGACCAGATGGTGGACCTGTTGTATCCCTGTGCTCCATCACCTGGATCCTTCATCTGGCTTTGGGAGTTTGTGTTGATACCCTCGGGGTCTCCATTAAACCTTGCAGGGAGGTTCATTCATATTTGGGCCAGCTATGGATGTGCTGTAAAGCAAGTGATGTGAACCAGCTGCAAGCCTTCACTTTGGCTCTGTGTCTGTGTGCTGGGCTCAACAGTAAGAGCTCTACACATACCCAGGTCACTGCCTGTGCATCTCAGCTGTAGTTCCAGTCATTTGCACCTTGCAGGGGCCAAAATGTGGCTGATGGTAACTTGAGCAACAGGCAGAGCTGCCCTGCCTCTGTGAGTGCCTGGCTGCACAGGGAGCATGCAGATGAGCTGGCACCATCTGCCAGGGCCACTGTGGCTCCAGCTGTGTGGCGTCAAATTTGGTTCCTGGTTAGGTGGCCAGGGCTTGAATCTTAACATGACAAACAGCAGGGTGGAGGAAGAGCTTAGTTAGCCAAGGAAAAAGACCACTTATCTCCAAGCCACCCTTCAATGAATTCTGTGTATGTGCAGTCTGAGCTGGGGCAGAGGGAGATTTCACTCAGATTTGGCTGAGTATTGAGGTTTTGCTCTGTAATAGGCTGCTGACTGTATATGGAGCCAGGTTTCCTGGTGACAGGAGGGTTTTCCAGGCCTCCATCTTGCTCCATCTTTGAGGAGCGCTCAAATTTCTCATCTCTAAGGATGGACATTCCTCCTCCCAGCACTACAGAGCAACCCAAAACTGGCAACTGTAGTAAAACAAGGGAAGGCACATGTTGCTGGTTGAGTTGTGCAGCACTGGGAGGTGAGGGTGCACTTCTGCATGGTGGGGGAAGTGCTGTTTTCCACAGGAAAGGAAGTCCATCCTCTGTGCTCAGCCTCCCTCCTCCCAAGACCCCACAATGTTGGAGACAAGGCTTTTGTTCCCAGCTGCTGCTGCTGCCGGCCCTGGCGCCGTGTTGTGGGAGAGGGAGATGGTTTCCCTTCTTTGCAGTCTCAGCACAAAGCACTGCAGGGCTTTCAGCCAGCAAGAGATGGGGAGCTGAAAGCTGCCGTTGCCATGGAAATAATGCATGCACGGAGCAGCAGAGAGTTTGAAACCCCCAGCACTCCTTTCATAGCCAGGCCACATTGCAGGGACTTGCATTTCCAAGAGTTTTGCTTAAAACTCCTTTTCACAGCATGGAATTTTTATTGCTTTATGGTACCCAGTTGTCTGGGTCAGTGCTGGCTGGGTGTAAGAGATGATGGCATGTGGCTGCATGGTGTGGGGATGGCATTGTCCTTGTCTGGGCAGCTGCCATTCCTGTGCATCCACAGTGGGTTTGGGGACTGCCTTGAGCACTGATGTGCCTATCTCAGATGGATAAAATTTCTGCTCTTTCATCTTCAGCTTAGGCTCTCTGGCCACCAGTAATCCTCATGTTGTTTTAATTAGCAGCACTGAGACTTTGTGTTTTAGGGCACGCCTTATTAAGCTTTTCCATGTCTCGGGATTGATTTGGAGGTGCTGGCTAGGAACAGATGCACCCAGCTGCTTTTAGCCTTCATTTTCTTCTGGAAGTGGGGCAGGTCTAAACTTGCACTGAGCTGTGCCTGAACACAGCCACTCTTAGCAGGGCACCAGCAGCACCCATAATGAGCGTGAGTCGCACTGTGCGGTTCGCGAGGCTCGGAGAGGAGGGGTCTTGCTGAAATAAATTACTGCTTGATCAACAAGAGCTGAGTTGTAGAAGGAGGTGAGGGGGATCCTGTGACACCTGTGATCTCTGTACCTGGTACAGCAAGGCACATGCAGCTGCTTGTGGTTCAGAGGTGGGTAACACTGCTTAGGAGTGTTTTATGGAGTGCAGGGGGAACTGTTTGTGTAATCCAGCACCCAGCAGCAGGGGATGTGTTCAGGATGACACAGCTGTCCAAGGATGTCATCCAACACATACCACAGGGCCCATTACTTCTGTGCTAAAGGCTGGGCCATGCTGCCCAGAGCTGCCCTGCCCGACTCCAGATGTGCTGTAGATTTAAGCTTAAACTGTATCAGGATTTGTAGCTGGCAGGGTGCATGTGCAACATGGAAAAAAAGATTGTCCTGGTTGGAGAAATTGAGCTTGTCCAGAATGCCTCAGAGTAGGATATACATATGGAGAATTACTTAATTCTCCTTGTTTTGCAACATGTTTTCCCAGCTGTTGGAGTCTGCTGTCTTATTCAGCTTCCTGACAGCAGCACAAACATTTTGAAAGTCCCGTGGCCCCATCTCATTCTCTGTTCAGACATTCTTATTGCTATTATCCGTATGTTTTTCCTTGAGCCTGTTTCTTTGGATTTGATTGTTACTTGGAGCTTAGCCCCACAGCTTTAGTACAGAGCAGAGCTGAAGGTGGCATTTGGTGTGGCAGACCCTCACTAATTTCTTCTTGGTGGCAATGACCTCAAGTCCCAGCTCCTGTTTCAATTCCCATCCTCCTGTGTCTTTTAGGAAAATTTGCTTGGATAAGGAAGAGAAGGAAGTGTGGTGAGGATGATCTTGTTACAGAATGGTTTGGGTTGAAAGAACCCTTAAAGACCATTCATTTTCACCCCCCCACCATGGGCAGGGACGTTTTCCACTAGACCAGGTTGCCTGGGGCTCTGTCTTGGCCTTGAACACTTCCAGGGATAGGGCTTGGGAATGGAGCACTCATGCCTCTGTCTGCTTGGATCTGGAGACCTGTCTCCCACGTGTCCATGTCAGCAGAATTCTCTAAGCCATCTCTTCATGGCTCTGCATCCCTGACACCTCCTGCTCTGGAGCTCTCCGCTGCGCCCTTTTTAAACTCGCAGCGTGCATGGGAACTCTCTGGGTGCTCTCAGTGCCAAAACCACAACAAATGGCGAGTTTCCGTCTGTCAGCTCGGCTCAGCCCGGCTCAGGCACTCCATGGCTGGGCAGGCGATTTTCATTTTTCTTCCATAAAAGGACATTGAGGCTCGGCTGCAGCCGTGGGGCCGGGGCCAAGCCGCAGGCAGGGCGAGCGCGATGCTATCGGAGCCTCCTTCCCTATCTCCACACTGGGATGGGCCCGAGGGAGGGACCAAGGTCCAAGGTGGGGTTGAGGTGATTGTAGGCAGCAGATAACACCCCAGTAGGTTTTATTGCCAGGTCCTAAAGGGAGATAGATAACAGAAGAGAGTTTGTGGTAGAGCAAACCTTAAAAGTACAGTCCTGTGGAGGACGGGCACGTGCGCTGAACCACGTGGGCTGTGCCATCGAGCTGGGGAGGGTCAGAGTTGCCTGGGGAGTGCAGAGGGTTAGGAGATCTTCTCACCCCCTGATTTATGCTGGGCAAGCTGCTTATCCTGGGAGGAAACTGAAAGGGGAATGAGGGAAGGCCACATGCTGGGGGTACTGTCTTACACCTTGATTTTTGCTGTGTGCTTGGAATGGGCAGGAGCAGTTGCAAGAATTGAGTTGTAAGCAGTGAGTTGGTCCTAAATTCCCCTTTCCAGAGAAGGAGGCACAATGATCAGCCCCTAATCACTGCTTGCCAACTTGTCACCCTTTGAGACACACAGGAAAGGGCTGTAGAAGCTTTCAGAATACCCCACCTGGAAAGAGGGTAGGAATGGGCTGGGTTAATTGCTGTGGTGGGGTGGAGAGACTCCATCAGTGGGAGCTCAGGTGCTGCTGCTGCTTTAACAAGGTCAAGTCTATTTATGCAGTGGTATGTGGAAATGCTTCACTTGATAAATGAGTCTGACAGGAGGAGAGGGTGAGGCCCAGCCTGGAAATGGACCTGAGGAAAGAGGTCAGATTAAATGGGGTATCTGTCTCTTGCAGGGAAAAAAAAAAAAACTGCTGAAAGCAGGAACTCAGATTAGTCCCTTTAAAAATGGACTGTGTAAGTCAGTGCAATTTTGAGCAACAAGCTTACTCCTTGTAAAAATAGCTTGCTTTCTGCCTTGTGCAGCAATATCCAGTCAGTGAAAAGCCAGCTGAAAAGGCTGTTCACTGACCAGTGAGTGCCTCTGTGTCAGGCCCATACGAGGTAGCAGTGCTGCCTTCCATTCATAGCTTTGCCCTTTGCTGGGGAAAGGTACAGAAGTAATAAACTGAGTACAGCTTCATGTGGAGAAGGAAATTTAAGCTCCAGCATGTTGTTTAGCCTTTTGTCCCTGGGCACAGGGAGCCTACAGCTATTTAGGCAAAGGGAACACTGAGAGAAGCAGCACACCTGTGGTGGTCAGTTCTGATTTCTGGTGACTGTCTTTGGAGATAGGTGATGGATTCCATGAGGAATTGGATAAGAGCACCCTGAGTGGGTTGTGAAAGACTGCTGGCTGCCTTGAATGTGGAGAATTGGTGAAGTGGACTCGTAGCCAAAGTCCTGGGGCTGGAGGGACCCTGAAAGCTGAGTTGTGCTGAGGCTGAGACTTGCTGCAGGCTGAGATGAGCTGGCAGCTTTGCCATTTCCTTCTCAATCCCTTTGAAAATGAAAGGGACAAGAGGGCTTTCTTCTGTCTCATGCAGACAAATGTGGGAGTAATGTAACATAGTCACCCTAACAACAGGGAGAAACCCTGAATCTCTGTATGGACCAAAGTGCTCAGATTCCTTCATTTGTTTGATTTTTTTAAACAGTGAAGCAACTTTGCTCAGTCACTTGTGTGTCCCCACAGCAGGGTAGCAGTGCCACCGAGTGTTCTGGGACTGCTGTGGGCTCTGTGCAGGTTCTTTCACAGCAGTTTAAGGTTAAAACCCTGCCTGGTGAATTAGCAGAGTGTTGGAGCAGGGGTATCATTTTGCTGCTGCAGTGGAAATGGATGTTGGAGGGATGGAAAAAGGCTGTTCCCAAGGCAAATTAAAAACATTGTTCTGACCTTACTCAAGAAGCTCTATCTTCCTTCTCTTTCCTCCCCCTCACATTCCTGTCGTAGTAATCACTGATCTCTAACCTCAGCTTCATCTGCCACAGCTAACCACTTAAAAAATGCACTAAAAAACCCCCATACACCTAATTTTGCTGTACCTTAGTGCTTCCAGGACACAGTTATCTTTGAAGGGGGTGAGTCAGCAGCAGAGGTTTGGAATAGCATTGAGTCAGGGCACTGATGACTCCTTGGGGTGGCCTAACCTGGTGCAGGGAGTGTGGGGAGGGGTTTTGCTTCCCCTTTCTGTTTGCACATAAACAGATTTCAGCAGATGACACAGTCATCAGACTTCCTGAGCTAACACAAGGCTGCTGCAGATGATGGCCATTCTGGAGGCTGTCAGTGGAGTTTGTTTCCTAATTTGGTCACAGTGTGTTCAGGGCTGGCCTGCTTTCCTTTTTTCTTTTTTCCCTTTTTTTTTTTCTTTTTAAAAACACCCATCCTTTTCTCTCATTGTTGTGGAGGGGAAGCTGTTTGTATCTGAGAACCTCCAGCTTCTCTCACTTCCTTTCCACAGAGGAAGTGATACTTGAAAGGCCCAAACCACCATGCAGTTCTGAAGCTGATCTTTCCTTTTTTTTTTTTTTCCTTCCTTTGCCATTCTTCTATGAGTTAATCCCAATGCTGGGTTTTTATGCTTTCTGGATAGTCATCCAAGCCCTTTGTGCTGGAGGACTTTGGAGTAGCTCTCTTAAGTGTCAGAATGAGCTTGCTGTAGTTAAATTATAACATTGATTAACTTGATTTATTGAAGTCTATATTTCAAGAGGGAGTGACGTGTGTGATTTCAGGTAATGGAAAGAAGAGCACATGTGTTGCTTTGTACATCATCACTCATAAGAGGCCTGGTACCATGTAAGAAGCTGTAAATGCCAAACAGGAGAGAAGACCTTTCAGAATGAGTTCAATTGTCTTACAAATCTTCCTGTAGAAGATCCCTGCTTTTCAGTGTTGGAGTAGAGTCAGCCCCAAACCAGCCACCTTCCTGGCATGCAGAGACACTTCAGCCCTTCCACTCTTCATGTGAGTTCTCATTCAGCAATAGGAACAGCCAAGGAATCATCACCAAACCTCCAGGCTCCTTTATTGCCTTGGTTCTGTGCTGAGCTTAGCAGGAAAAGGAGAACATAAAAGGTAAAAAAACCAAGTTCCCAGGTGATGCAGTGAGGATGCAGTTCCAGCAGCTTTATTCAGTGTCATGGGCAGGATTGTGTGCCTTGGGGGGGGTGAAGCTGTTGCTCTCAAGGGAGCTGCTGTCAGTCAGAGGAGATTCCCAAGCCTTGGAAGCCTGGGGAAATGCTGGGTTACCTGTTCAAACCCAGCTCTATTTTAGGTTCACAGGACATGTCATAAACAGCTCCAGCAGAGCCTGGGGTTAAGGTGTGGCCAGAGCAGATGGATTAGTGGCATTAAAGGTTTGGCTGTAGATGGGCAGGTACAGGCTGGTCTCAACAGAAATTCTCTGCAGAGAGGAAATTTCAGTGTGTGTCATGTGTGGGAGCCAGGTTACCACTGACCCCTGAAACATGAGTAACGGGGAAATGGGAGCACTGAGTGGTGAGGCAGCAGGTTTGGAGGGGCAAAGGGAAGGTGAAACACAAGTTTACTTCTGATTTAGTAAAAATCACCTCTGTGTGTCATTCCTATTTGCATATTATCCTCTAATTAGCCATGACTGACTCACCCACCACTTCCATCTGAAAGGAATGATGTGTTTTGAAGTGTATGGTTTATAATCTCAGTAGGCCAGCAATTCTCCTCCTCTTCTCCTGTCCCCTTCCAATGTCCCCCAAAATGCATTCTCTTATTGCTTTTAACCTTCAAGCCTCTTTTCTTCTGCTCTTTCTCTGTTACTACTCTTGCATTATTAATGGACTGTAGCAACTCAGCCAGAACACTGACATTACTAATTACTACTTGTACCAGAGGAATGGGGAGCAAGATAGAAACTGGGTCAGGAAATGTTGTCATCATAAAATAATAGCATCAGAACCGGAGAGCAGAACTGTTTGTATGTGCAGGTTTGCATTGGAAATGCCTCCTTCACCCTGGAGCACACCTGGGCACACTTACCATGCACATCCTCTTTGCTTATTTGCTGTGTGCAGTTGGGAGAAGCATCTCATGCACAGAGAAGGGTTAATGGACCTGTAATTTCCAGCAGCAGAGAATTGGAGTGATGGGTTGTGTTCTGCCTGGCAGCACTTCAGGCATCACAAAATTCACATGTGCCTCGTTGCTGTAGCAGGAAGCCCCTTCCCCTGTTGGTGTCAAAGGCTGGGGAAGCAAAGTGGCTGCATTTATTTTTGCATTCAGGGAGAGCCTGTCATGCTCAATGCGTTCAGATTGTCCTTGGTAGCACCAAGGGCATCCCACAGCAGCAAACAGCTCACTCTGCTCCATGTGACAGAATACAGCTGCTATTAAACCAGAACATTATTTTAGGGATGCAGCAATTAACCTGTGAATATTGGGCATGAGGAATTGCTTGCTTCTGGTTAATGGAGCTTTGCCTCTTCACTCAATTGGGCAAAGCATCCTCTGGGGAATCTGGCATCCCTTGGAGGCCTGGTGTGAACAGTTGTCTGTTGTGTTAGCTTTCCCCCTGAGAGGGGGGCACGTGTGAAGATGGGAGTGTCACTGAGTGTAAAATGTGTCGACTCTTATGGTAGGTGACAGTCAGAGAAGGTCATCTCTAAACACACACCATTGTCTTTGAATAGTCACAACAGCTAAAATGCATTGGTCAGCAGTAAACTACAAACCCAGCAGTGATCAGAGTGTGCTGGCAAATGACAAGTCCCTCTCCCAAAAACATGCTTACAAAGAAAATGGACAAATTGAAGGCTGATCCCTCCCAGAGGCACAACTTTGGTTGCTAGTGATGAGAGCACATCTCTGGGTGAGATGTCTGGCTCGAGGTGGCAGATTCCCCAGAAGTCTCTTGGAGACAACAAAGGGACCATGTGAGTCTTCCCTCTCCGTGCTGCATGTCCCAGAACGTGACTGCCTGCCCGTGCATCAGGTGGGGGCCCTGTTCTGGATGGATGTGGGGCAGCATCAAAGCACTTGGGGCTCAGTCCCTGCCAGGCATCTCCCTGAGCCCGAATCTGCTTCATTGACATTCCCAGGGAGGCGGGAGGCCAGCGCAGGAGCAGCGTGACTCCCTCACAAGTCAGATGGTAACTCACACAAAGTCACACAAAGCTAGCTCGATATTTAGGCTGGGCAGACTTGACAATATCCCCTTTCAAAGATTATCCGTTAAACTGTCCTCGTCACACTCCGCCTTTGGCGCCTGCCTGAGCCCTTTGTAAGGATGAGCAGTATTTAAAAGAGAGGCTGCCTGCTCTAATCTCTGCTCCTTGGGCTGTAAAACCCATCCTGCTGTTGCTCGCCAACTTTATTTCTCTTACTGATGGTAATAAGTGTAGGGCTCTTAAATCCTGGCTCATGTTTTATCCGTGGTGTTGGTGGGGCTCTGTTATCTTGAAGCAAGCCCAGAGCAGAGCTTTGCTGGTGCATTTGAGGGAGAGCAGACATTCCCATGAAGTGGGAGCTGGTGATAGGCAGTAATTTCTACTGTATTTAATAAAACCATTGTGAAGCTGGAGAGGTCTAGAGTTTACAATCCCAGTGTACTCTTTTTTTTTAAAAAAAGGCAAGTACTGATTTGCCACTAAAATTGAGCATTGTCAGTGAGGCAAGTACTCTGTCCGAAATTTCATGTGCACGTATTTAATTAAAAGGCAAGAGGGTTAATGAAGCTTTGAGTGCATAAGGCCTCATTCCCTGAATTTAATTTTCTTTAATTGCTCCAGAGATTGAAATTCCCAGCTGTGGTTGTCCCCTAACATGTGAATTAAGGAACCGGAAAGGGACAATTTGATTTCTCTCATTCAGTGCCAGCTTCTTCCCTTTAGACTGAATTTTCATCTTTTTGGTTGAAAAGGGACTAGTAAAAATCCTAAAGTCAGTGTTTCAGCTTTGTGGTAGAATTGGCAAAGCTGATACTTTAGACACTGAGGCTGAGCTGAAAAACAGGGAGTGTTTGTGCAGATTGTGTTACTCTTCCATTATGTATTGCAGATCATGAGCAAATACAGTTTTTATTCTTTTCCCTCCCCAATACCTGTCATCTCATTCAGGATTGGTGGGGTTAAGTCAACAGAATTGGATGGCACAGCCCCAGTCAAACCAGCCTTCATTAGTGTGCAGTTTCAAAATTTAAAAATTTTTAAAAGGTGGTTTGGGGCTTTGTTGCTTGTTTATAGGGGTGTTGGAATAGTGGTCTAAGCCCTCTGTGAGTGTCAGGTCTTTTTGTGTGAGTTCATAGTCCAAGCTCTGTCCAAGGGCAGGACAAAAATCTAAAATGCAGCAGATTCATGGACTGTTGAGATAATCAGTGATGGGAAAAACCTGTTCTTGACTTCATTATAACAAAGGCTGATGTCCCTTGCTGAATGCCCTGTATGTTGTGTGCTAGGCCTCTGTTGTGGCAGTTGCTGTTGGATATTCCAAGGCTGCTGTACATTTTTGTGTCCTAATGGGCTTGTCAGCAGCTATAGCCTTGACTGGGTGGTTAATAGTAAAGGATGCTTCTAGCAGCAGCAGAGGACATCAGGGGTTAATTTAATGCACACCTAACACTGGAACAACAGCAGCAGCAAGTGTTTGGGGTTTGCCTTTTGGAGGTCTTAGCTGTCAGAAATCCTTGGAAAATATGTAATAACATCCCCCTTGATCTGGTGGAGACTTGCCCTAAGCCTCCAGCACGTAGTAGTGATAGATAAGCACCCCCTGCCTGAACAGGTATTTCAGAGCTGTTGGGCTCTCCCAGGTGGAGAGCTAAGCTGTGTGTTTGTGGTGGTTCCTGCAGTGCTTTTGGGGGG
Source organism: Agelaius tricolor (assembly GCF_023055355.1). Lineage (NCBI taxonomy): Eukaryota > Metazoa > Chordata > Aves > Passeriformes > Icteridae > Agelaius > Agelaius tricolor. The sequence continues at coordinate 3,285,626 of NW_027269279.1, forward strand.
ATTGTTTTGGATGAACTGTGCTTTGCCTTCAGGAAGATAGACTGTCCCTCCCTGATGCTGTGGGACAAACCACCCTGCAGGGACTCCTGCCCTGGTCATGGAGCTGGGGGGATGTGAGGCTGGCCCTGGAGGTGCACATTTGATTAAGATGGACCATTAACCATCCATATCCATTGAGTCTCTACCTCAGTCTGTAAAACCATTTGGATTTTAAAAAATTAATAATTTCCTGACATTCTTTCACCCATCCTTATTTCCAGTCAGCCTGTTCACCTTCAGCTAGGGTCAGCACGAATTCCCTTCTCAGACTTGCACTTCTGCCCTGGAGGAATCCACCTTCTTTGCTGCTGCCCAGCACCTCTCCCGTGGCTGTGCCCTGATGGTGTGAGTGCCCTCTGCCCTGCTGGGTAAGGAATGGCCAGGTTGGAGTGCCGGGGTCGGGAGCTCCAGGGCCCGCCCCGTGCGCGGCCGCTCCTCCCGCCGTGGGCCGGGGGAGCAGAGGTGATGCTTTAAGTGGTCTCTGTGCTGCTAGCAGGGTAAACAGAGCAGATGTTTCCTGAGCCAGGGGAGCATTAATGGAATGCCTCGGCCCTGGCTGATGTAAAACATGGCAGCGAGTTTTGGGGATGAGGTCAGCGGGACTGAAAGCCGATGGGAGTTTAATGTCGAGGCTGCCTCTCCGAGCCCAGGGGTCAACTGAGAGAGCTGTGGCTAATGGAAAGGCAAGTACACTTGTCATAAATCAGTGCCAAAATGCTGAACAGGCATTGCTGTTGCTGGATGCCACAGCCAGGGGTGGTTCTGTAACCACCCATGAGCTCTTGTTCCTCACTGGGTGTCCTTAGTGTCTGTGTTTGATTTTAGAAGGGACAAAGAGACTAAAAATGGAAGGTTTGGGGAAAGCTTTACCTCCATGTACTGTGAGAGCCCTGCGTGCCTCACCTGCTTCACTCCATTGTTCGTGGAATCCTGTGGTTGCTGCATCCCATCCACGTGGGGAATGCCAGGAGGGCAGCCAGGATATTGTTGGGATGCCATTTTAAACAAGCTGTCCTCGTGGTCAGAGGAGATGGATCGTGTTTCTGCTGTGAGGTTGCTAGGAAGTCCTGAGGCATCAGGAGGCAAAGCAGGCTTGGCATTGCTTAGGGATCATGTGGTTTTTTTAAAAACAAACGAGTCTTGTAAAAAGTAAAGAGCAGCATTTTCCAAGACAATGAGAAATCAGTTTGCTCTCCAACCAAGCAGCGCATTTCCCGCATTTCCCGTGAAGCTGGGTGCTGTAATGTGCCATTTGCCAACAAGATAAGATGGCTGTATTTGTTCAGTGATTTATCCCCTGTGAAGCCAATCTGAAAGAATGCTTTATTGCTCTATTTATTTTTTCAAAAGAAGCTTCTTTGACCTCATTTTTTTGTGTAGGGAGCATGCATGCCTTTAAGCTAAATCTCAAAGCCTGGTCAAAATTGGGGTCTGTCTTTAGGGCTGCAGCTTGAAACACAACATCCGTGATGCCATTCAGAAGCCAAGAGGTGAGCAGCTCTCCCTCAGGCTTTTTCTGATTGAAAACCTCGTACACACCAACAAAGCCAGTCTGCAGCATAAAGGGTTTGGGTTATTTTTCCTTTCTGGGTCCTCCTTTAAGGGCAGAGGTTGAAATAAAACAGATGCTCTTGGATGGTGTCTCTGCTCTTAGAGGCAGTTGCTGTATGAGGACTTGGCTCCTGACACGTGAGGGGAGGATGCTCCCTCCTATTTGTGAGCGGATGTCAGGCTTAATAAAAATCCCCAATCTGAAAGGGCCAGATGATCCCCCTGAGTGAGAGGTATCAGTGCTGTTATTGCATTACCTCCATCCCTTTGTTTGGTTGTGCAATTATCCATGTAAGTAAAACCTGAAAGTGCCTCCTTACAGCACGTTGTCCCCAAAGAAGGGAAAGGATCGCAGCTATCGGAGTGGCCTGTGGAGAGAGGGATGGATTTTGCAGGTAGCTGGAAGCTGTGCCAGGTTGGGTGTTTGCTGGTAGCCTGCTACTATATTTAGTTTTTCTTGGCCTCCCGGAATGAGGGCATTGAACCTTTCTAGATATGGAGATAGGCACAGCACCAGGCAGCCCTGAGCATGGGTTGCCAACTTCTGGGCTTTGTTGTTTAGAGCCTTGGTCTTCACTGTTCTGTGTCTGGGGTAGAGGATAATGAGATGAGGTTATGTGAGCAAGAGTTGGTTTTGTAGCTGTTCTGTCTGCAGGTAACAACTGGGGTGTTTTTTAAGAAAAGCTCTTGTTTTGAAGGGTTTTGTTGTCCTGAAGCTTTAACCCTTTGTGGTGTTTCAGGTGTGCAGAGTGAAGAACAGGTGCTTTGCAGGAGTTACTAGTTGCCTTTTCAGTTTTGTACCACAAACTAGCATGCAGATACTTTCAGACACACATTTCTTATACTCTGAGATCCTTTGAATAATTTTAACCTACCTACCCATGTAGTTTAACGAAACATTTTTTTTCTTCTTGGAACTTTATTCTGGATGCAGCTGTTGTACAAGCTATAGATTTCTGGATTTGTCAGAAAACCATGACTTCAGACCACTGGGATTTCGGTGGGTGGGTGAAAGTGCTAACAGATTAATGAGTCTCACTTAGCATCTCCATCTGCCAGACTAAACTCTGTTCTGCACAGGAGACTTAACACAGCTGGTTGGAGCTGGTCTCTGAAAGCAAAGCATCCTTTACCTAGTCCAGGCTCACCCCTGATGTAAAAAGCCAAGCACTGCAGTGTCCTGGGTATAATTATATTTGCCCAGAGAAGTTGTGGGTTCCCCACCCCTACAAGGCCAGGTTGGACAGGGCTTGGAGCAGCCTGGGACAGTGGAAGGTGTCCCTGCCCAGGTGTCCCTGCCCATGGCAGGAGGGTGGAACAAGGGGAGCTTTAAGGTCCTTTCCAACCCAAACCATTCTGTGATGTATTTTCCTTTCCTTTTCCTGATCCAAGCACTATGGTGAACTCAAGGTGTGCAAATGAGTAAAAACAATGGAAAAATGCAGAGAATCCCCTGAGGACCAGGGGTAGAAGCCCTGGGTCCTCACCAAATACGTGGATCAGCTCCCTTTTCTGACACTTCAACTCTCAGGTATTGCTGTGACATTTGCAATGACTTTCCCTGTGCCTTACCTCCATAAGGAGATAAATTAAAATGCATGGTAGAAATGACATATCTCAATCCCAACATGGGTGGCTCATACTGGGGGAAATGCTTGGCAAGAGCTGTGTGTGTAGCAGTGCTCTCTCACTGCAGTTGGCTCCAATCTCTGTCGCTGCAGGGGCAGCCTCAAGGTCCAGCTGTGAGCAGGAATGAGATGGCCTGATGAGGCAAGAGCTGCTGTGCATTAGCTGGAGCTGTTGGTTTTTCTGTTCCCTCCTGTGAGCTCTGAAAGTGAAATGGGAATGAAGTAGCTGCTGAATAAGAGACATGTTATCCCTCGCCTGCATCCGTTTATCAGTGGCAAGTTGCCATGGCTGAGACACTGATCAATTGTTGCTCTGAAATCTGGGGTTATTCTTCAGCTTTTTTTTTCCTAGAGAAATGGGATCTCTGCCATCTTCAGTGCCCAGGAAGTATCTGCAAAAGTGAGTGTTGGTATTAGTGTGGGTGCTGTGTGTGCCTGCACATACACACTCTCCTGCTGTCCCTGAACACCCATTCTCTCATTTTTCCCTTGCCTGTGAGACTGGATCAACAGCCCAGAGGCCCTGGGGAGCTCCAGGGTGTGGGGGAAAGGCTGGCCTGGCTGATTTGGTTATGTAAAACTAAAAGGCATTTACTCAGTGCATTGGGTGGACTGTTCTTGTGTGTAATGAGTTGTGCAACTGCACAGCCATAGCAAAGCAGACTGAGCTCCTCTGACAGTCCTCTGACTTGTCTCCCACATGGAATCATTACAGCTGCTTGTCAGGAATATGCAAAATCCCCGTGATCTGCTGGCATGTGTTACTCCAGATTGCTTGCTGCTCAGAGTGCCTTTGCAGTATCAGTGAGCCTTCTTGCTGCTCCCTGTGGGTTTGATGACATGCTATCCCAAAAATTTGGACTGGATCATTTTTCTGAAGTACCTCATCACTATGGAAAAGTGAAAGCAAGCGGTGCCAATTACCAGGAAAGCTGTTGCAGTCCTTGGACTTACATGTTGGGCATATGGAGTCAGATCACATTTTCTTTATATTATGACATCAGTGACACCAAGTGTTTTGTTCTGGTTCTTAGTCAAGAATGACAGGAAGGTAGCAGACCCTTAGAAGAAGTTTAAAATTATTCTCTGCAGTCTAGAAATCTGCCTTACAGACAGTAAGATGTTAAAGCTGTGTCTCTGAGGAGAAATGTTGAGATCACTTGATGAGTCTGTCAGGGTACACCTCCAGAGATGTGTGTAACATTTTAAATGTAACAGATAATGAGAAGATAGTATTAAAAGTTAATATTAAATGTCTAAAAGGCAGTGCTGGCTGAAAACCTGTACTTTGAGTCATCTTGGAGCTTTTGGATCAAGATGGAGATCCTGACTGAGAAGGGGGAAGGGGAAGACTTTAGACTTAGTTGTAAATGGAATAAAAGCAATAGATGCTTTTATAGGACACCCAATTTAAAGGTCACTTTTGGCTCATTCTGAGTTGAAATCTATTGCTGTAACATCATTAGTCTGCAGCCCCACCATTTCCAGCTGTGATCCAGCTAGATTGGCCGGGCTGAGCCAGCCTAGGTGTGAACACGTGGCTGACTGAGAGCCATGGAGCTGAGGGACTGCAGGGAATGGGAGCCTGGGTTCAGTGGGTAACACTTCTGGGAATCCTGTGGTGTGTTAATTAGTGCTGCCAGGAGAGAGACAGCCTCAGAACATGTGTGATTCAAAGGCAAATTCAAAGAGGAATTTAGAGAGAGCTATTAGATAAAGTGCAGACTGTCCCTGGCCCATGGGGAGCAGTGTGAGGAGCAGCATTCCTGCCCTATCCATAAGGAGCTTCCTCCTTGCCCTCCAAACAGCACAGGTCTAGATGGACTTCTACTGACTCTACACTGGGTCATGCTAATGATGCTGGTGAAGGAACTAAGCAGCATTTTAATATTCAGGAGTAAGAGATCTGTGTGAAAAGGGCTGCCGGTCATCACTGCATCCAAAATTCTGCTTTTGACCTGAACTGTGCAAAACAGCCTTTGTTTTTGTGTGGTGCTTTGTTAAATGGCTGTTCTTGTGTGTGTGCACTGAGAGAAAGGTTATGCTGTAAATTAGGGCTCCTGGATTTTTCCTGCTGGACCAATGTGTGTGGGGAGGTCCTGCTCTGGGCTTTTCTCTGCTCATTTCTGTTTGTGATTCTCCACTTAGCACTGAATACAGATGTTTATGCATATATTTAGAAAAGGCTGGTCTGGAAATAAACTTCTCTTTGCAGCACTCCACCTCCCTCTGCTTCATATTTTAAGACTCTTTGTTCTCTCATAGTAATTTTCCAAGTGGATTAGTGCAGGTCACCAAGGCATCCACATCAGTGAAATACAGCAAGATGTTGCTGTCATCTCCCGAAACACTCCAGCACTCACCCCATTGCTTATCAACCCACACTCCAGTAATCCTAATAGCTATGTCAGAGCAAGATTAACAGAAAATCCAGGCAAATATTTATGGTTCCCTTCAAGGTATGTATTAATCAGAGAATTTGGAGCAGATGCTTTATGAGGAGAGCTTGGAAACCTTGTTCACGTGGGCTGAGGAGGGATTCTGCCAGGCTGGGTAAGCTGCTGCCAGCTTGGGGAAGAGGCATGGGGCAGACAATGCAGGAAAGGATGCAAGATTCCCAGGTGGAATGGGAGAGAAGCATCTACAAATGAAAAAGGGAGGATAAGGAGCTGTGTTTGTTCCCCTCTGTGCTATAGCAGCGTTGTATGGCAGCTCAGCAGTGAAAGAAAGCACAATATAAAGACAAAGAAGAGGAGGAGCAGGTTGAGAAGAAAGAAGCAGAAGAACCACGCAGCAGGGTGGCATCTGGGAAAGCAGCACTGGCTGGGAGGTGGCAGTTTTTAACCATGGTGAAACCTGAATCCCTTTTGTCCCTATGGGGCTGTGCAGGTTCCTGGAGTTCATGGAGTGATGTGAGAGGGCTGGTGAGATGCAGCTTTCTCCTGCAGTGTACAGCTAGTTCCAGGAGGATTGGGTGCCTGGCTCCAGCCTTGTAAGGGTGAGGATACATCCCCAGTTTTAAAACATCTCATAAAAATATCTAAATTAATACTTTAACACAGGCATGTCAGTGCTGACCAGAACTATAGGAAAATCTAGTGAGGAGCTGCAATCAAGCTAAAGTCAGGCAGAGACCAGCCTCTGAAAGAAGAACTGGGAAAAAAAAAGAGATCTACTCCTGGCTGTAGCTCTGAGCTCTAGGAGATGTCTGTACTGTCCTTAGTGTGCTTTAGTCAAAGACTGCTTTGTGCCTGGGAAGGGTAATCACTAATGCTTATAAATATGGCTTCCTCTTTTCCAGAGGGGGAAAAAAGCAGGATTCCTTGTAGTTTGTGTGAGTTTAGGGGGTGTTTTGTTCTGGCTCAGCTGCAGAGCTGTGACACCAGAGGGAGTAGGTGAGCCTCGAATAGCTGCTTTCAACAAAAACCAGCAGCAAATAATCACAGCCTTTGCAAGAGGTAAATTAAAACCATCTCCAGCCTGGAAAACATGCACAGCTCAGCATCTTTTCTCCATAAATATTTCCCTGCTGTTGAATCTCTGTAACCCCTTCAGAGTCCAGCAGCTGTGCTCTCCCCAGCTTGAGGTGAGCCCCCTCCTCACCATGTGCTCCCTGAGTAGCTGCTGGGCAGGGATTTTGGAGCTGAGCTCTGTGGCTCTGTCAGAACTTATTGGCTTGGAGAAGTGAAGAAAGTGTTGGTATGAAACCAGTCTGGCCTTCCTGCATGGCATTAGTCAGCCTGACATCCCCATGGAGCAGTGAATTTGGTTTTTTTCCTTACATGTTTCTGTTACTGAAGGAGCATTTTAGCTGTGGAGGAGATTGGACTCAGTGTCTTCTGTCCCACTTTAAATGTGGGACTCGTCCAGTCTTTGCACACTTAGCAGGACCATTTAAGGAGCTGGAAATGTGGGATTTTAAAAAACATTTGTGTGCTCAAAGCCAGGAGAGGTGTTCTTTCCCACCCTGTCTTAATGGCATTGCATCCTTGTCCTTACAGACACTGGGAGCTGTGTGTGGAATTCTGCTCTGAGGAGCTGAGACTGAGCTGCCATAAGAGGGCTCCAGAGCCCTGTTCTTGGCTGTGTTCCTTTGTGGAGTAATCTTCCCCTTTTTCTTTATCAGTATGTCCAAGCTGCCTCAGCCAAGCCCTCTTACACCTGCTCTAAATGTTCTTTTCTATTGCACTGCTCAGACAGATTATGAACCTGGTTCTCTTCATTTTAACCAGCAAAACAAAAATGTTCCTACTACAGAAATGCCTTGAGTAAAGCTTATTTCTTTGAATAGAGGGAATTTGACTTAGGAATGATCTTTCCCTTTTTGTGGTGCAACCATAGCCCCATAGCAGGAGCTGTGTCAGTCCAGCTGCAGGGAGAGCAGCCCACGTTGAGAGGTTCATCTGTATGCAGGGTGCTGCCTGCCAGGCTGGTAATGAGCACAATGAGCCTGGGGATGGGCTCTGGGCAGGGGAGGGAGTCCTGTTGCCATGACAATACAAATTGCAATGGATGACTCTTCAGATAAAAGCATCACGTTTTTAAAGGAGAAAAAAAAATAGTGTGAAACAATAGCAGGAAGGGAAAAAACAGTGTTAAATAATAGCAGAAAGATATGGTGTGAGTTCTAGCTTTGAGATGCAGCTTGGGAGAAGAAGATGGGGCTGTGGACACTAATTCTGGAAATGTTCTTCCCCTCAGGGTGTGGAGGAGCATTAAGAAAATGAGGCAGGAGCCAGGCCTCCTATGAATAAGCATCTAGCAAGTTTTCCTTGCAAATATTTGGATGTGCAGTAATGAGTTCCAGTTGGAGCTGAGGGCTGCCTGCACCATGGGAGGCTCTGGGGCTGTCAGTGGTGGCCTGGTTGCCATGAGGGTCCAGCTGGAGTGGCTGGGCATGCTGCAGATGGACAGCTGTCCATATTCCTGTGTGTTACCACCCTCTGGGGCAAAGTCAGTGTGCCCTGGGGGCCAGAGGCAGCAAGGATGTATTTACAGCAAAGACAGAGGAGTCCAGTGGACCAGCCCTGCTCTAGGGGCTTTTTAGCAATCTGCCTGCTGATCCTGTTTAGGTGGAACATTTCTAATCCTGCTGTGAATCCTTGTTAAAGACAGGTTTTGTTTTAAGTCATGGCCAGTGTAAGATCTGTTTCTACTTTGAACTGGCACCTTTTTAACACAGGCTCCAAAGATCACAGTGAAATGGGCTTTTTTTAACTGTCACTCTCTCAAAGCTGTTCACAAGGTGAAACTAAACTTACCCAGCTGCCTGTAATTCAGGATGTGTTATGATTCCACTGGTGTCACAGCCAGTTGTGTTGAGCACAAATAGACATTCCAAGGAAGGATGGGATAATTAGAAGCAATCCAGTGATTCTTGTGACTGTATAAAAATAACTGGACTTTTTTAAGGATGAGTTATTTTTAGGAGCCTCGTGTCAAAAAGGGCTTGTGGGGTTTTGCATTCAAGAGCAGTAAAGTCAGATGTTATAAGTCAGATGTTATACCTGCTTGGGCCTTTTTTTTCTCTTTTTTTTTTTTTTCTCTGAGTAAGATCTCAGCTAAGGGTCTTGCTTTATAAAATAAATTGGCACTAGAAGTTGTTGGGATAAGTAACACAGGCCACTGATTTGCTAGCAAAGGAACATCAGCCTCAGGTTTAGCAGTGGGACCCCAGTGGCCCTACAGTAGGTAGTGAAGATCAGATTTAAAAAGACTGTTCTAAACAATTCACCCAAAGAAAGCTTGCAGCCTGGAGCTGGCTGAGGCCTTGCTGAATTGAATTTATTTTGGTTTATTGTGACTTGTGGAGGGGGAACATTCTCCTGTCCTGTAATGAGACTGCTGTAAGCCAGGGTGGTTTTCAAGCTACTCCTGAAAAGCTGCTCTTCGAAGGGAGAGGTTCTAGGTTAGTGGTCAAAACCAAAAAGTGAAGTTTTTGTGCTTCTTGTTATAATATATCCTCTTTGTGCTCCTGAGAAGTCAGGCAATAGTGTTTGTGTTAAAAAAGGGGAGAGGATTGAGGGTCTTTGTCTGGCTGCTGGGCAGCATTAACGTGGCACACCAAACCCTTTCACAAAGGTACTGGGTTGTAGAATGTGTTACCAAAGTTCAGTTTATGTACCTGAATTGGTACATAAATGGATAAATGAAATTGAAAGTAAATATTGGAATATGCTCTATTAGTGGGACTTCCTGGAGACCAGTGGGAGACTTTGCCCAGGGTGAAGCTGTTTGCTCTAAGGTCTGGTGTGGGACAGAGGAGTATTTTATTCTGTGTAAAGTGGAAGAGGATATCTTGTGTTGTTTGCTTCCCTTCTTACTGGAACTCTTTTTGTTTAAGAGGTTGGTGCTGGGAGTGGGGGAGGCACCATTCACACATATGGGAACCACTCTAAGGAAGAGACGTGGAGCCACTGCAGCTACAAAGCAGAGATTCCTTGGCTTATCCTAAAATTATGAAGCTCCAACTCTGAAATAAAAAGCCTCCCCTCCAAACAAACCCTGCAATAAGTGATGTTTTGGGATTTTAAGATGCCCTGTGAGCATCACACTGACTTTTCTCCCCAGTCACCATTGTGCTGTTAAGACCTGACAAACAAGTTCAGGTTAACTTTTACTTCTGGGCTCATAATCAGTTTTGTGGTTTCCACCCAATACTGCTGCATTGTTTCATGTGATTCTGAAAGTGAAACAAAAATGAAATTGTCCTGTCAGCTTTTCTTGTAGATATATCTGAAATACAAGGTGCAGTGTGCTGCTGGTGAGTGATTGTCAGTGCAGGGGCATCTCACCTTCATCTGTCTGTGTGTTAAGGGAGTTTAAGTGTGGCTGTGGTTAGTGGTATAAATGTAAAAGAATGCTTTTTCATTAAAAAAAAAAGCAAAGTTAATGTTTGTGAATGAAATAACTTCTGACTCCCCTTATTTTTTGATTGAGCACGCCCATAGTTGAGGCTAGGAATTCAGAATAATATCTGATGGAAGAAACATAGAGGTTTGTTAGGCAAACATAAACATGCCACAACTAAAAGGCCAAAAGCATTCTTGATGCAAGGGAAATTTTCAGCTTGTTAATTCCAGCAGATCCATCAGTAGGATTGCATGGAAAGGAGCGTGTTGGGTCACCAAGGGAAAGGCTGCATCTGCAGTGCCCGGGGGAGCCTGGGGCAGAACTCCCTAAACTGCCTGCTTGCTGCTGCTTTTTTTTCTTTCCCTTCCCCTTTGTCTTCCTTCAGAATGAGACATCTGTGCTGCTGCTCTGTCTGCTGCTGGTGCCCACGTGCATCCCTGGCGGAAGCGGGAGAAAAGCCCTTTAATCCTTATAAGGGGCCACGGCAGAGGCCTCTGCTGCTTCCGCAGTTTTTAGGAAGTCACTCAAGTTCCTCTTGGTTGACTCCCCTCTGCAGAAATGTGATAGATGGGTCTTTTCCTTTTATGGCAAATAACCCTGGTTTCCCTTTGCAATAAAATCCTGGGTCAGAAGTGGAAGGAGAAGTGGGGCAGGAGGAAGGGGCTGGGCTTACCCAGAGCCCGATGGGTGGGGATGGAATTTGCAACATAGTAAATTTCTAGACTAAAATAAACCAAGTTACAACATCGACCCTGAGGTGATGGGTTTGTTTGTTTGAAGGGGGCCATAGATTTTCAGTCTTGTTGCTTAAGACAGCAATTAGGAATTGTGAGTCTCCTTAATTTCATGGGGAGAGGTTGATCTGGTCCAAACCCACGACGTTTTCATGTCTGATTGAGTTTAGCTAACTTTGATTGAGTCTAGATAAGCATAGGAGAACAATACACACTTCTTCTCTGCAATCTCCTTTACACCAAGTGAAATGTCTTGGCTTCTCATGGATGTCTCAGAATAGTTTTCTTCCTGACCCCTAAAGAGCCATTTTCTACCCCAGTTAATGTCTGTGCCTGATGTTTGGCACCGGTGTCACTCATTAGCTGAGAACAGGTAATGTCCCTCTGGGTGGTAATTGCTGATGGCTTGGACAGCCAAAAGTCAGCTTTGTCAGCCAATAATATCTTTTACAAATCATCCCTCCCTGGCTACAAATGGTTTGATGAATTTGAACCTTAATAGTATTTTTCTAATAAAGTCAATCTCCTGTTTCTTTCTGAAAGTGCTTCATATCCTGTTTCACGAGGTTAATGCAAATGGCTCATTTGGCACTGGGTTAAACTGCTGCTTTTTTAAGTGATACAGCTCACGTTTCTTCCATGCAAAACCTATTGGCTGACTCTTTATTTTTGGTTCTTATGTGGCACTTGAGCTCTGAAATTAGGATGAAAAAAAGACAGTAGCTAGTTAGGAGAGTCTCTGATGATGCTCCTGGGATTGTTTCATTTCAGCCACCCCTCACTAGATCACAGTGTCCAGTTGCAGGGATACGACTGGGACTTCTCTCTTGGAGAAAGGTGTTTCCATTCCTTGGTGGGTGACATGCCTTGGGGTTTGCTGCCATGGAAAGCCTCTTCCCCAGGGTCACTGACTGGTCAGCAGGAGCTAAACACTTCCCCCCATGCTGGGGAACCACTTTGGAAGTGGTTTTCAGTAGCATCCGCATATTCTTCAACTCTGTTTTAATGGTGCTGTGTTTGTGATTGTGCTTTTTCCTTTTTTCCTTCCTCTCCTTGTCTTCACAATAGACATCCTGGGAAAATGAGAACAGGATCTGGAAGTTGCTCTGGGGCTGGGGAAATGGCTGAGACCAGTCTGTGTCTAAATACCTCACTTGTGCTGCCAAAATGGTCGATTGAATCTCTGGGTATCCCACCCTCTGTGTCCTTGTGTGTGGCTCGTACCCCTGTGAGGGTGTTGGACTTAATCCTTCCAGAGGAACTGCATGTACAGCAGAGTTCAATAATCCACCCTTTGGATAATGTAAGCCCCCACAACACCAGTTTTGATCCTTGCTTACATCCAGCTCTGCCAAAGCTCTCTGTACTTGCAGTTCTTGTGGTTTTTCCTTCTGTATGGGTGTAGGAGGAGGGAGATGACTTGTGTGTGGTAAAGGTGACCAGTGAACCCCCATCCTGCACCCAGGAGCATCATTCCTGTCTGTGTGTTAGGATGGCTTTCCTTCTCCTGAACCAGCCAGGATTCTCCCCTCAAAACCAAATTGTCATCAGCAGTGCAACATGAAATATTCCAGTTTGTTTTGCTGTTGTCGTTGGGTCATGGCAGAAATTACTGCTGCTGCTTGGGAATGAGCTGGGTCTCAAACAGATCCCTGGAGATGGGGTGACTTGTGCTTTTGGGGGGTGGGGGTTGAGGGTTTTTCTGCTTTTACAGATAACAGGCTTGCAACATCTCTGGTTTGTAGACAAGTCATGCCATGCAAATTGTTGAACAGCGTGCTTAATTAAACTCATGTGCTCACGCAGGGGAAGAGGGGAACCGGTCTTTCCGATGGGTGTTTGTGAGCGTGGCAGAAAGGGAACTCTTCACTTGGGATTTCACAACTCCAGTGTTGCAGGGTGCTGTTCCACTTGTGTAGGGCTGTGTCCCACCCAGCTCTGGGACCCCACAAACCTTGCAGGGGTTCCAGTTGTTGTTCCTGGCCTCTTTTCCCTGCTCTCACGTGGCTGTGCGGAACTCAGCTTGTCTTGCTGCATTAGCAGCTGCTGTTGAGAGCTGCTGCAGGTGCAGAGGCTCCCTTTGGACTTGCTAACTCAGCTTAGCTTCAATGTCTGCAGATCTGAGGTGCTTTTTCTCTTACTCCAAAGCGTTTCCGAGCCCCGCGTTTTTTCCGCGACTAATAAAAAAGTGAATAGAAAGGGATTATATGACTTAGCTGAAAATTAAATTACAGGTTAGACAATTTTTCTACTTAGAAGACAGAATGTGTCCTGAGTTACCCTTGTTTGGCAGGACATTGCAGGCCTGCTCCAGTAACCTGCCTGTCCCCCCACGGGAGTTAAGGCAGCTTGATCGGCTTTGGTCAAGATTAGGCTGCTCTGGGGTCAGCAGCCACTGGGCTCCATGGCCTTAGGTGGCTCTGTCCTCTCTGCCCTGCTCCTGGTGGGGCTGCTGGGTCCCTCCCAGTGTCCCTGTGCTCCCTGCAGCCTTGGGAAGGCACATTGCATCGTGCAGGGCCAAATAGCCTTAGCAGAACTTTAAAAAACGCCCACAAATTGTGGGTTTGAGGGTTTTTTTCACCACTTCTGCAGCAAACAGAAACCCAGGCTCAGCTGGTGGGTGCTTTAAGTACAGGAGGGAATGGGAACATCACTCAGGGACTCTGGAAGAGGAATCAGTAATTTTCCAGCACATCTATTTCCCTGCTTAGTTTTCTGCTTTGTTTTACACTTGTCTCCTTGATAGGTTTTGTTATTGTTATCCAGACACCTGGACAAAATAATGGGTTTTATGCTGCAGGAGGAAATCCAGTGCATTTCTGCACTGGAGCTCAGGTATGAACTCTTTCACCACATGGCACTTCTCAGTCATTTTGGTTTTTTTAGCAGTTCCAGCAGGCTGCTGCAGGGCCGTGGGTTCTGGTTTCTCCACTGCCTTTTTTTAAACCCAGCAAATGAGCTGCAGGTGACTCAGTGTCACAGTGGTGAAGGTGCAAGGTGAGGTTAGTGGTTCACAGGGCCATTTTCATGCCTCTGTGGCAAATATTGTTGCTATAAATATTACAGTTAGAGAGCTGGCTGCCCTGTGGGTCAGTTCAGGGGTGCAAATTTGTCCTGTCTGCACATGGTGCTCGTGTGGGGAGCAGCAGGTAAGAAGTAACTGAAGCACACAGGCATTAAAGCAGTAAATCATTTTTTTTCTGAATTTCTGAGTTTTGAATAAGGCCAGTTATCCCTTTGCTTTCTGTTTTCTCAATCCTTGCTCATTCCCCAACATTTTTGTTTATTTTTTGCTCAGTCTGGGTTCCCTCTCATTTGGGTTTCATTTCCCAGGCAACACAAGCTGTGTTTGCCCAGTTTCTGAGGGTGGACTTGTACCCAGAGCAAAGCTATTTACCAGCATCAGTTCATCTTCCCCCATCCCTTGCTGGTGTTGTGATGATCTGGAGTGTGAACTTCTATTGTAGGTAGAGATTACAGTTAAAAATGTTCTAAATTGAAAACAAGGTGTGTTAATGCTGCTAAATTACCATCAAAATTGCTATATTGCAGAGACTCCTTAAAAAGGGCTGTAGGTGTGTTACATAAACCTGGGTCTCCATGCAATTTTTGATGGAGGAGAGGACATCTCTAACAGAGTTCCTCTTGCTGATCTTTTTGTGTTACAAAAAAATCTGGGAAACTGTAGGGAGAGAGAAAACCAAGGGAAAAAGGGTCTGGAAGAGGCTCCCTCCAGGTTCTGCCACCCTTTGGTTTGGCTTTTGTCTGGGGCCTGGTGATGGGGGAATTCATTTGTTTATCATGTGGTGGTGTAAGAGGGAATTTTCAAAACTAACTTCAATAATTGTTCCTCCTCTCAGTCTCACAATGCATTGTTAGCAGGTACCTGTGCAAATAAGATACCTTCCTTTTGTCAGCCTTTGCCTTCTTGGCATCCTTGGGTGCAACCCCTGGCATGACCCTCCGCAGTTATCCTCTAAAAATCAAGTTCCTTGTCTTGAACTGTAAATCTGTGCCTCTCCCAAGGTCTCTATTGTTTCCACCAGCTCCACAGTCAGATTTCATCACTTGGTGTTGCAGCTATTGGAAGCAGCATCCCTTTTTCTGTGAGATTGTGCAGAGGATTACAGGGATAACCTCCTGGATGTGCTCTGCTGGATGGAGTGCGGGAATTCGCTGGGGGAGGGCAGGAGGGGCAGCTGCTGAGCCTTTGAACTCCTCTGCTGCTATTTAATTATTTACCTTGGCTGGGAAGGCAGTAGCTGTTATCTGCAATCAGTCCAACAGATCTCAAAGCTGTGTTTGACAGCTACAGATGTGTTTCCAGTAGCTTGTGCTGAGTTTCTCTCAACTTTTTTCCCTGGGAAGGAGTGATATGACCTCAGGTACAGTGATTTAGGCAGCACAGTTGGTGTGAGGTCCCAGGATGTATTTAACCTGCCTTTCTAAAGTGGCCAAGCAGCGTTCTCCTCTGCCTGCACTGCAGGTGGACTCAGATTGGTGGGTGACCACCTCTGGGTATGTCACAGTCCACCCTGTATCCAGAATCCTCCATGTGCTGGTCTGGAGAGGTGCTCTGTGTGATACCAACTTGCTCAGGACTGGGAACTAGCTTTAAAAAAAAAATCCCACATAATTTTGGTGAGGAGAGCTTATCCTTGTGAGAAACACTTGTTCCTCAGCTCAGGGGAAGGCATCCTGGTGTGATGGATGTGTGATGCAAATACTCCAGTGCTCTTTTCTGCAGCCAACCTGCTGCCTGCACCTTTTGATGTGTTTCTCAGAGCCCTGGAGCTTGAGAGAAAGTAGCTTTGAAACAATCATACTTCTTTATAAACATTCCAGAGAATGAAAAAAAAAAAATAGTTTTGTTCAAGTTCAAATTAAATATGACCTTTCTCCATGAAACAGCTGTTTCTCATACTCAGGTTACCCTGAGTGTGAGATCAAGGAGCAATTTCTTGTGCTGGTGCTGTTTTCACCTCTGGCCAGCCACAGGGTCAGCGATGCTGAGCAGCACTTCTTGTGTGAAGCTGCAGATATTTTTGCTTCATAGGTCTCTAAACCACTTCACCCACACCAGCAGCTGTTCTGGCCTTTTAAAGTCAAACTCTGAGGAGGGAAAAGGCTTATTTTGGTTTGGTCTGTGTGTTTCAGAAACTTCTGAATTACAGGTATGAGATTGTCCTACTGGCTTAGGCAAAAGGTGGGAGTTACCACACATTTCTGGTTCTGGGATTCTGACACAGACAGCCCAAACCTTCATAGGAACCAGCCTGGAAGGAAAAGGGCATTGAGTATCTCCAGTATCTTAGAGATGGGTGGGATTAAAACTGTGCTCAATTTAACAAGAACAGGCAAAACAGAAGACATTGGTTTGGGTCATGACTTTTTGTAATGGGGTTTAATACATGGCTGTATAAAAGCTTTAACCACCCTTCTTAAAGATTGGACTGGATGGAGATCTTTTCCAATCTTAATAATTCTATGATTCTGTTCTATGGTTCTTGGTGGGTTTTGGATATAAATGCATGTTTTCCTTATCCAGCTTTTAATTCCCAGTCACTCTTTTTTTAGGTCTCTATTTTTATGCCACAGCACATTCTAACAGCCCAGTTCAAGCTTGTGCCTTGGCTTTATTTCTCTCTGCGACCTCTCCCCTCACAGAACGGCTCCTGGCCGTGCTCAGGAGAGGAGAACTCGGTTTGTTTTTCCCAGTTTCCCTTCCTGCTCTCAGTCCCTGCTGTGTGAGCAGCCACCACTGAGGGGCAGCGCTGCCTGGGGAACAGCCGTGCTCCCGGGGGAGCTCCAAACCCGCGGCTGTCCTGTCCTCCCTGCCCCTTGAGCCTTGCTCCATCACCCATCCCATGCATGGCATTCCTTTCTCCACCCTGCCTGGATTTTGTGTTTGGGGTTGGTACCTGCTGCCCATCGTGCCCGTTGTGTGCAGCTCCAGGACCAGAATATTGCCAGAATATTGCCACAGCAATTGATGCTGGAAGGAGCTTTCCCTGCACTGTGGAGTTCAGGGATCACCCCTCCTCCCTGTGCTGGGTGTTTGTACATCTCTAAAGAGGGGTCTCTTACCCAAATGGATTGTCTTGGGCTGGATTATAGCCTCTTTATCCCAGCTTAACATATAGGAAATCCCAGGAACAGCCCTGAAGGAGTGTGTTCATGAGAGCTTATCCATGCTTAAAGGTTGTATTCATTTAGCCACTTCTGCATCAATTTTTAGTCAAGGTTGGTGCAGCTTTATGGACAGTGAAACTTTGTGGGAGGAAGGCTCTGTGGTTCTTTGTTTTCCCATTAACTCATCTGGTTGGGAATTGCAGCTCTTTAATTAAAGCAGCACAGTACGGACTGGCCCTGAGGTGCTGTTCTGAGGCACTTGCATTCACATCTGCTTTTGGCTAAAGCTCAGCCTGTTTGGGGTCAGCCTGTGCTGTTGCACGTCCGAGAGCAGGAGGAAGCAGCAAATCAATCACTGGGGCTCTGTCCCAGGCTGCCTCCCCTCCCTCCTGCCAACATCCCACGAGTGCCATGGGCAGAGCCCGCTGGAGCGTGCACCTCACCCTCCTTGGGGGATGCAGGCAATCACACAAGGATTTAATTACCCAGCATATGGAGGGCTGAGGGGAGCTCAGAGCCACCACTGGGAGCGCAGGGCGGTGACGACAGCCGGGGCTGTTGCCTGTTGTTGTTTAAGTGGAGTTTCCCCCATTCTCTTTGCGTTTTGCCCGGTCAGTAAATGGCTCCATGTCAACTCCTACAGCACAAGCGGGCAGGCGGGAATGCCGTGGGCAGTCGGGCTGGGATCTGGGTGGATCATCTGATGTTTTTGTCCATGTGGCATTTGTTTAGGTTGCATTCAGGAAAAGTGACTTCTGTTACTGACTGTGGCCAAGAGAATGTGGAGACTGGCAAGGAAAAGTTGATTACTGGAGATTTTTTGCCCCTCGTGATGAGTGGGATGGACTTTAGAGAGTTATTTTTAGTTGATGATAGGGTGAGGGGAAAAAAGTCCAGGCTGTGTTTAAAACTGTAGCATCCATTGGAAGGACCAGCAGAAGTGCTGAGGAAGGTGGTAAATTTGTATAAAACACTCCCTGCCACCTTCATCAGGTGCTTGGACAATTAACAAGGGTGTTGAAGGGTTATGCAAAGTGTCCACCCTTGGCCAGGCTGGCCCTGAGCACAGAAAGCTGCACATCCAGCACTGACCCTGGGAACAAAGGATCCTCCTGAACCCAAACATGTTTGTGTTAATCCCGGCTGCTTCCTGGCGGGCAGCGGGAGGAAGCGGAGCCACTGCCTCTAACAGATGTACAGTGAGGAGATTACAGGGTGAGATTAAACACCCTCTCCATCACATCCTCCCGTGGCCAGCACAGCAGTAATGGACTGTCCCAGGCTGCCTGCCAAGCTGGGGATGTAACAGGCAGCAGATTCTGCATCTCCTGTCTCCATGCCTGGTTTGGAGCCGTTTCCCAATGCCAAGACTTCTTCAGCACCTGAAGCATGAGCTGCCTTAGCTGTTCCTGCCTGTGAGGAGGAGTGGGCTGGGTGGGAGAAGGCAGGAGAAAACATGGAATTCACAGCATCCAGAAATGATGCATTCAGCTGAAGTGCTGTTAAAGCTAAAACACAAGTGCCCCTACCTGACCACAGCAGGGTTTGCTAAGGGACCAAGTGCTGAAGAAGTTGGGAAGGATCTTTATTTTGGTGGACTTGCTTTTTTGCCACTACACTTGGAGTAGATGATTTCAGGACAGGGAAGGACTTGTTCCCTCTTTCTGGGTTTGGGTGGTGCCTTATATTGCTGTAGCCAGTCTTGGTGCCTTGTGCTGCTCTTCCCATGGAAATAATCTAGGTTGGTTGCAAGAATCAGCTGTTCCACTGTGTGTTTAGGCTAATTAATATGGTAATGGGAGAGTATCTTCCATTATCAAACAAAGGGATGGTTCTGAAGTAAAAGAACACTTTGTGGAAATTGTAGAGGTCAGAATTGTCAGAATTGTCATTGTGTGAGATGTGCAAAACCCTCATCAGCCAAGTGGATTGGGTTTGACTCAGTAGAAATTAAAGAAGGTCACTTTTCTTGGGCAAGGGCTGTGATCTCAGTTGTGGTACCAGGGCAGTAGCTGTTGTCTGAGCCATGGGCTTCCTCCCCAGTTCTGTGTGAAGGCATCAAACAATGTGCCCTTGTTTTTGGATAGAATAAGGGGGAAAATCACTACAGGTTCTGCTAATGACACGTGTGTGGTGCATGTTCCCAAGCCTCCCGTGGAGAGGACATTGCTCAGTCAGAGGCAGCACCAGGTGACACTCGGGAGCTGGGCAGCCACAGGACTGTCCCCTTCATGGGGTGCATTGGCACAGGCCCAGCTGCCTGTGGGTTTGCAGCTCCTTGAGGACAGCACAACTTGGGAGGGATCCCAGAAATGTGCACAGCTGCAGTGGGACCTGCTGAGCCACACGGGGAACCGGATACCTCCTGTGGTGCCATCCCAGGAATGTACACGGCCATGCCTCTTCTCTTTCTCCTTGCCTGCACAGAAATCTCTTTTCCTGAGTGCAGGAGACAACTGTTTGGCAAATAACAGCAGCCTGGGCTCCAGGGAGAGCATTGTTTCCAATAGCCACCAGGCTGGAGGCGGGAGCAGAAGGGAATGACTTGGGATGAGGGTCTAAGTGGCACCATCTGCTTCTGAAGGGCATCGTTTGGGCAGCAGAGGAGGCTCCTGGAGTTAAGTAATTGGGAATAGCAGGCTCCTGGCTGGAAAATGTGCCAGCCCTCCTGGCAAAAAGCTGTTAAATCTCTGTTGCTGGCATGTGGAAGCAGTTCTGTGTTACAGGGCTCCAAAGGCTCTTTTTAACCCTTGGTGTACATTTTAAAAAAAAGCAACCTAACGCACTTTTGATCTCGGAATGGCATGTGGCCAGGTGTTGGGAATAAAGGGGAAGGTGGGTCCTCATGGAGGTATGTGAACAGCTCCCAGTCTGATCCTCCTGTGCAGCCAACAGCCAGATGTGGCCTGCCAAAAATGCACACAAAATGGTGCCTGTTTTAACAGCTTTAGCAGGAAAACACAGGGTGTGATGAATGATTCATGAGAATCAATAGAACCCGAGGCATTTACTGCCCCTTAAAACCAGTGCCTGCCTGCCAAGGGGTGCATTTGCAAGGTGAGTGATCACAGAATGCTCTGCTGGGTTTTGGGATGCAGTCACAGCTCACTGCAGCCCTCACCCTGCTGTCTGCAGACACGTCCAGCTCAGCAGCCAGGCCCAGGAGCCTTTCATTCCCCAGATGAAAGCACGAGCAGTTGGGCATCTCCCAGCGAGCACAGATACAAACAAGGCCCCATTTTGCATCCCCCCCTCCTAGGGTGGCTTCCTTGGAAGCTTTGGCCTTCATCCTGTTTGTCTGATTCACGATCAAAAGAGTGTTGCTGCCTACGTGTGTCTTGAAGCATTTTCTTCTTTCATATCTCACATAAACGGCCAATTTCTTCATTAAAATAAAATGGAGGTAAATGAAATCAAGTAAGATCTGTCTTTGCAGTGCTTGTATTTTGCTGATAGTGAGACCAGGGCTGGGCAAAGCTCTTTTGGGACCTTTTCTGGTGTGCAGGGGAAAAGGATGCTGCATAGCCAGATGGGTTTTCCTGCCAGGGGGAAGGTTGGATCTAAGAGTCCAAGTCCCAGCCATCCTGAAGATGAAACAGTTGGATCATAAAACATGTATTTTTTCCAAGTCTGATCTGGATGTTTTTTAATCTTCCTCAAATTAAAGGAAAATCTCTTGTTTGACCCAAAACAAAATTGTTTTCTTTGGCCAGCCAACTGAAAAAATCAGCTCTGTCCCCAGTGTTGGTCCAAGCTCCTTTCCTAATTGTGCCTCCACAGCAATCCTGCTCCATGCAACTTTACCAGTCCTGGATTAGAGCCTTGTTGCTAAAGAATTTGCAGGAACAAGAGAGTTCAGCTACTTGCTCTAAGTTTAGTCCAACTCTTCTGGTTAAGTTTGTAAATATTTGTTCATATCCTACCTCGGTTTTATGGATGTTTGTCCAGATTCTGTGGTTTTCAGCTGTTTAATCATTTATTTTGTGAGATTTTGCAAAACAATATATATATATTTGCTTGTGTGCCTGGTGAAGCTGAGGTTTTGATGTAACTGCAGAGTTTCCATCAATGGTGGAATTAGAAACCCTTTATATGAAGGTGAAGGATTTTGGTCAGGAAACAGATGAACTTGATGTCCTTTGGCACCACATTTTTACCTCTGCAGCCTCCTCTGGGTTGTGATTGGTGAGCCTGGTAGCTGTCCCATGAGTTTTAGGTGATTAGGATTTATGGGTTTATTTTATACCTATTTTCTTGGGCCTTGAAAAGACCTTTGCCTCCCATTTTCTGTGGCCTTTGGTCTCCTATGGAGGACAAACCTGCAGACCACTGTACCATCCTGCCAGCCCCACCCTCACCTGAGAACCTGCAGCTTGATGGGGGAATTTTTACACTTCTTAAAGCTGTTAGTGGTGTGCTGGGTGGTTTTTTGGTTTTTTCCTTCCTTTAATGTTTGTTATCCTCCTCAGGAGACGTGTCGGAAGTGCCAGGGGCTGTGGAAGGAGCACATGAATCTCACCTGTGAGCAGCTGGCTGAGAAGGATGACATCAAATACAGGACATCCATGTAAGTGAGACCCCACAGCCAGGGGAGCACAGGGAGGGGGATGAACTGGGAATCACAGGACACTGTCCCTGTCACTGCCTCCCCCAGGCAGGTCCTGGGGATGGCAGAGCTGAGGGGTCAGACAGCTCCCAGGATGGGATTTCTGTCTGTGAAAGATACTTGGCAGCAGATCCAGCCGGTAATTTGAGAACGTGGGAAAGCTGTCACCAGCCCAGCCTGCTCCTCTGGCTGGCCCAGTGTCTGCAGGCTGGCACCTGGTCCTTCTCCGAGGTGAGAAACCCCCATTAGCATTGCTGGGGGGAGAAGGGAGGTGGTGTGTGCAGGCAGAGGAGTGGATTGAGTCACAGTAGGTCATTACTAGCCTTTGAAAATCCGGACTGGAGACTGCACTGTTTGCTCAGCTGCTGCTTTGTGGGAGAGGATGTGTTTTCCTCCAGAAGCTTTTGCCTGTTTCTAACCAGTTTGTAGGAATTGTTACAAAGTGCAGTCACATTTTGAAATATGCAGATGTAAATCCTGACTGTTACCCTAAAATCTTTTGCAGTTTGATTTCCCTCTTATCTACAGTAAATGACAAAATCCTCTGCCTTCAAGAAACAAGGGAATTTTCATTTATGGAGCTAAATGTCTGGTGCAGCCAAGTGGGACTTGCCCACATTGCCCAATCCCTTCTTCTCTGATTTAGTCTGTCTGGCTTGAGTAGAGGTTGGAAAGCTCCACCACTGGGATTTGAATGATTCTTGCTTGCTCATCCCACAGTCCTTAATTCAGAAGAAAATCTTTACAGATTTGGTATGAGTTTTTTTCTCTGCTGATCCTTTCCCTGTAGGAAAGAGGGATGAGAGGGAGGAGGAATGAGTTGTTATGTCCCTAGTAAAGAAAAAAAATACCAGTTTCAAAACCTTCAGCAGATTGTGTCTGTGGATAGATGAGTCTAACTGCCTGATACAATAAAAACTTCCTTTTGAAACCCTGCATAAGGAAAGGGAAGCCCAGCTGGAATTCGGGCTAAACTTCCTGCCTTGCTCAAAGTTTCCAAAAAAAAATCTGCATTGACAGCATCCTGTTGAGTGGCAGAGGGAAGAGCAGCTGCAGCTCTAAGGAGAGTCACTCTCAAGTTGGGTTTTTGTGCCTATTCTTAGCACATCTCCACATGCCTGGGTGCAGGTCATGCTGGCTATAACTCTGTGGGAACCTTGGGTGTCTGCAAGGCTGGGGAGTTCCCACCTCACCATTCCCTGCTCCTCTGCTTGTGCTGATGGAGCAGTTTGTGGGGCTCTGCTGCAGTCCTCAGAAATACCTCCCTGCCATCTCCCAAACATTTGTTAGCTTTGCAGATGCACTGAAGCAGCTGGGTGGAGATGCCTGGCTAAGGATGATCCATCCCCAGTGTCAGAAGAATTGTGCTTCCCTCCATGCAAACACGCTGGCCTTGCCCTGCTGTCATCAAATTTCACTTCTAGGTTGTGAATTAAAGTGTAACGTGATCTCCAGCGGTCAGAAAATGGGCCCTCAGGATGATAATTTATATTCTGAAGTCTTTTAATTAAATGACCGAGCCTTTCTTCATTTCTGTGCCAAAACAGTCTTGCTGTGAGCTGAGCCTGTGCTGGAGTTTGTGTCACTGCCAGGGTGTCCCTTGGGAACAAGGATTGAGCTTTGTCCTGGATTCCCACTTGTGCTCTGTTAGATGAAAACCCATTTCTAAAACCTAAAGCAATAACCTCTGCAAAATGCATATAGGGAATCTTAGAGAAAAGATAACGCCTCTATGGGGAAATGTGATTATTTTTCAGTTACTGATTTAAATTTAACAAACACTAAGTGAATCTGGAGCATAGCAGCCAGGCTTGGAAGAGAAATACATGGTCATGGCAACTTTGTAGCCAGAGCAACAGGCAAACATAAAAGCTAGAGGTGACAGCCAAATGTTTGCTTTTCCTGACCTTTATCTCCTTGGCTGTATTTTCCTTCAGCCAACTCAAGCATCCAAGTGCCCTTTGGCCCTTGAACTTGCATCTCAAATTCCTTCCAAGCCAGAGGCTGGTGCTTTGGCTCTCGTGGAAACCAGGATCAGGGCTGCAGCATGCAGCCAGTGATTGACTTTTTTTCTCTTATTTTGTTCTGAGCTGTCATGGGCTGGCTCCACGTGGAGCTGAGCCCAGACCTCCTTGGAACAGCAGCAGGCTTGGGGATGGAATCCCAGCAGAGAGGAGGGGGTTAAAGCCTTGCACCTTGGGGTGCTGTAAAAGTCATTTTATCACAGGCTGGTGAGTGCAAACACCCCTTTGCTAATCCTCCCTGGTCTTGCAGAGAGGAGAAGATGACAGCTGCCCGGATTAGGAAGTGCCACAAGTGTGGGACAGGCCTGATCAAGTCGGAGGGCTGTAACCGCATGTCGTGCCGCTGCGGCGCCCAGATGTGCTACCTCTGCCGGGCTGCCATCAACGGCTACGACCACTTCTGCCAGCACCCCCGCTCTCCTGGGGCACCCTGCCAGGACTGTGCCAAGTGCTCCCTCTGGACAGACCCCACAGTAAGTAACAAAGGATTTTTGTCAATGATTCTCACCCCAGTTTCCATCACCGCCCACACAGGCACTTTGTAATACACACATTCCACCGGGGGGGGGAATGGTTTTAGTCAGCTCAACTTTTACCTTTCCCAAGGCAGCTAAAACACCACACTGGGATCCTGCAACAGCACAGAGTCACAGCTGACCACAGCTTGGGAGGAGCTGATATTGCTTTAGGGAAAATCAGCTCCTTTCAGATGAGGGCTTTGGCTGGAAGTGCTCTGAGTGCTGTTCTGCAGAGTGAGGCTGGTGGGGAGCAATGCTGGCAGCAGGCACAGCAGCCAGCTTTGGGATTATTGGGACTCAGTCCTGCTTTTGCAGCTGAGATGGTGTTGGCATGGCCTGGCATTTGGAGGCAAGGAGAATTGTGGTTTCGGTGCTCATATGATCTGACTGCTGGCTGTGAAACCTGTCACAGAGATGGACCCATGAGAAAATTGCCTGCAAGCCCAGAGTTGTAGTTTGGGTCCATTCTCAGGGCTGTTGTCAACAGCTGCAGAGGGAGAGCTGAAGTGTGGAGTGAGCTGTAGTAATTTAATACAGCTCCTATCTGTGACAGGCTTGGGAAAACTTGCTGCAGCAAGTAAATCTCTGTAAATAGAGGTGTTCAATACTGTAAATCCAGGAGTGTTGGAAGGAGCAGGAGTTGAATTTCCTGATTTTAGCAAAGCCGCAGAGAAACACTAATGTGGATCTGCCTTCCCAGGGCTGGCCTGAACTTCCTTTTTCCTAATGGTTCTTTGTCTTGGGTTTCTGCAGCTTTCCAGGCTGTTCCCAGCCCCCCTGTCTGCAGGGAATGTGCACAATCCTGCATCTGCACAGAGTCAGGGAAAATCCACTCTAAATCTCTCCTTTCTACCTCCAGGCTCTTGGGGATCTCCCAGCAATGTCACAACCAGCATAAGCTTCCAAGTCTTTTGCTTGCCTGCTTTTATTCCCTGAATTATCCTGTCAGTGTGAGCTGTTAAACTATACACAACCACCTCCTTGCAGGCACCCCTGGAGCATTTCTGACACCTGGTTCTGAGTTTCTGGGATTGCTGTCCCACTCCTTTTCCAGCAGGATGTGATTTGGGGCTCAGCAGTGCTGGCATCCGTTGTTCCTGCCAGGCTGCTGATTGTGCTGGGGGATGGCATTTGTTCAGAGCCAGAGAAAACATGAGGCCTCTCAAAAAAGCTCGTACTGTACTTTCAAATAAATAAATAAATAAGCAGCACAAAGAGGCCACTGTCACCAGGCCCTTTCCACCTCTCTAATTAACCAATGTTGTGGCAAAGGAAAATTTCCCACTGTCAGCACAGAGCTGGCACTGCCTGCTCTTTTATTATTCAATTCTTTTTTGGATGATGGAGTGCTGGTGGGCTGGGGAGGTGAAGCTGGGTGATTGTCCTTTCTGCAGTGCACAGAGTAACACAAAACTCAGCTGCTGGCTTGAAGCTGCAATGGTGGTATCTGTGTGCATGGTCCTCCCTCATAAGGGGCTTAGGGACACCAACCCAACCCCTCCAGGGTGATCTCTGCTCTCATATGGGACATGGAGACAAGAATTAGCCTGGTAGATGTAAAGAGGAAAATGAACTTTGAGTCTTGACATGGAGATTTGAAAGAGTGAAAGACCATTGCATCAGTAGTGTTCTGTTCTTTGCCAGGGATAACGTCCATCCAAGGCATGGCTTTGAAAGATCTGGTTTGAGTCTAAATCCCTATTATTTACAGCAAAATTCAGGTTTCTTTAAAATAGGGAACCTTTGTTCTTTTCCAAATGTTTAATGTTTTCCCAGTCTGAAACAATTCTTGTGAAAGTATACGTAAACCTACTCATTAGCTTGGGTTAAAAACAAATTAAAGGCAGTCCTCTAGGAATGGCAGCATCTGTTAGTCTTTGTCTCAAATGATCTTGAGAGAGTAAAGCAGAGGCTTCAAAATTTCCCATAATTAAAGGTTAGTTAAAATTTTGTCCCTAAGCTGTAATCAGGCTGGAGTCTGATTTAAAAGTATCAGTGCAATATTTGCTGGCTCTGAGACAAGCTGCAGTCCTGCTGTGGTGAGCAGCTTCCAGGGGGGGCAGGCAGGAATTGTTTAATCCCTGCATTTCTTCTGGAGCCAACTGGTGCCCTGCACCCCTGTAGGAGGTGCCAGGAGCCCTTCCCAGGGAGCTGCTTGGCCTAAAGTCCTCGTGTCCCCCAGTCCATGCAGGCTCTGCTCTGCAGGAGAGGCTGATGCAACATTGCCAGAGACAAAGCTCAGGAGGGAGCAGTGGGAATAAAGCTGTTAGAAAGCATCCAGGGGAGAGATGCTGCAGGGCCTTGAGGGGAAGCTGTCTGAGGAGTGTTTGGTTTGTTCAGCTGAGGGGAGATTGATTGATTGATTGATTGATTGATTGATTGATTGATTTGGGGCTGCAGCTCCAATCTCTGCTCTCTGTGAGCAGGGACAGGACCCAAAGGAACATCTGGAGCTGTGTCAGGGAGGTTTAGGTTGGCTATCAAGAGAAGGTTCTGCCCCCAGAGGGTGCTGGGGCCCTGGAGAGGCTGCCCAGGGAATGGTCCCAGCCCCAAGGCTGCCACAGCTCCAGGAGCATTTGGACATCACCAGGCACAGGGTGGGATTGTTGGGGTGTCCTGTGCAGAGCCACAGGTTGGACTTGATGATCTTTGTGGATCCCTCCCAGCTCAGGACACTTTATGGTTCTACACATTGGCTCTGGGATGGAAGGGCTGTGTTTGCCCTGATTTCTAAAAATCTGTAGCAAACCTAAGGCTGCTTGTGTGCATTTCATCCACTTTTTACAAATCCTGGGATGCAATGGGGATTAATGCATTCTGGTAAACCAGGTTCTGCTCTCAAACATATTATTTTGAATTTAATACTCATCTTTGGGCTCTCAGTAATATTGCACAGAGGCTTTTTTTTGGCTTTAAAGTTTTAAGATGTTTTCAGTAAACTCTTAAAACCCTCCCAAAGGCCCATCGTTAAAGTTCAAAGCAGAAGACTAATCATCATGAGGTGTTTGCAATTATCCCCCCTTCTGGTGTTATAAAAAGATGATGTTGAGAGAAGACTCTGTAAAACTTCAAATGCAGCAAGGAAATGCATGAAGTGCACAGTGCTGCCTTTAGGATTTGGAAGCGAGGATGGGGGGAAGCTCCCCTAAGTTTAGGATGTGGAGTTTGTGGTGGGTTTGGGGTTTTTTTAACTGCTATAAAATGCCTCAATCATGAGCATATGGTTCATCCAGGGGATTTCACACAAAGATATGGAATGCCTGTTGCTAAAATAACTCTGCATTTCTTGAACTCCAGCGTGTGCTTGGTCCCCATGCTGGCCCCCCTTTTCCTGCAGCACTGCGGATGCCCTGTTCCACTTACAGCACAGGCTGCTTTTATCCCTGCTTCCTGCTGCATGGAGGAGCACCCAGAGACAGCCCAGGCCTGTTCTTGCTCAACCTCTCCACAGCTGATCTGGGAATGATTTGAAACAAAACCCCTCAGTCCTTTGGAAGCCTCCGTCGTGAAAAATCATTTCAAGTTTATTAGGAACGGCTGCGGCCACACGTACATGGAAAAAAGAAAGCAGTAAAGAGGCAGAAAGGGGGAGGCAGTGGTGCTGAAGCACTTTCTAAAGTAGGGGAGGAGTTGCAGAGCCCAGAAATAGGCACCAGGACTCTTGTTTTCCCTCTTTTCAGGAGGCGGCAGCCGCTTCCCGGTGACACTTAATAATTAAAGATAACGAGAAGCGCAGGAGATAAAAACAGAGCTTTCAAAAGCTCCCTGGCTGGCACTTTTGTTCTGGGCAGAGGAGGTTTTATTTGGGGGGAGGTTGTCTCTGTGTGACTTGCTGAGCTTTTATCTCTTTTGCTGCTGTATTTTCTCATTCCCAAGGGCAGTTTGTTTCTGCAGCAGCTCGTTCTGCTTGTGGCAGGGCCCTGTGTGGATGCTGGGTGAGGCTCCTGTGCAGCAGCATTGTTGGATCAGGCCTCCCTGCCATGAAAAGGTGCCTCTCTTAGCAACCCAGCCCTGCTCCTCGCTAATCCATCCACAGACCAAGCCCTGTGTGCTGCTGTGATTGGCTCCGAGATCGCTGCATTCCCTGGATTCAATGGCAGAGAGCTGAAAGGAAAAGCTTCCTCCATGCCATGCTGTGAGAGCCTTTCCCAGGTGGGGGATGGCAAGGGCAGGCTCCCACACTGGCCAGGGATCAGCATTTGTTTTCCTTGGCTACAGCATGGGATGCACAGAGCATTCTGCTGCTGGGTCTGGAGTAAAGCTTGGTGATGTTCTGTCACTTGAAAACACAGCTCCTGCTAATGACCATGTCTGCTTTCTGCAGATAAAAAGGGGTGAATGCATCTCAGAGATCCTTTGCATTTTCCTCTTGGCCACCTCCCTTCTCCCGTGATGCAGCAGAGTGTGGGGAAGGGCCACGCTGTAGCATTGCCCTGCATTTCCTCTCTGGCAGAAAAGCCAAGTTACATCTTTGCTCACAAAAACTGCCCAGTGCTGAGACCCCACCCCCAGGGTTGGGAGGTTGCTTTTTTCCTTTTTTCCTTTTTTCTTCTTAATTTCTTTTTTTTTTTTTTTTTGTCTTGCTGTAGGCAAGGCAGCTGACAGGAAGATGACTGTTAACTTGACAAGATAAATGCCTTCAATCCACACAGCCTGTGAACAGGCCATTAAAATTATAATCTAATCCTTTATTAGGGGACTTGAACCCGCTCAGGGAAATGGACACAAGAAGCTTTTGAAATCTTTCTGCAGCCTCCACCCCATGTGATGTTAAAAGGTTTCTCACCACAAAACCAGCCATAAGTGTGCTAATGAAATCTTAATTTTCGGTGTGGGTGCTTTACCCCTCAATGAATCTGTCATCTTTCTAATTACTGTGGTATTAAAAAACAGCCTTTTCTTCCAAAGAATTAGGAGTGTTTTGTAAGATTCACTAAAATAGCACCAGAACTTGTTTGTTGGTTGTTTTTTTTTTTAATTCTGACCTGCACAATATGTATTAGGCAGAACTTGAGGCATCAGCTTTCTTAAAGAACAGCCTAAAATTATCTTGCTGTTTACATATCATCAATTCTTTTGTTCCATCTGGGATGTGGATCTTTCCTAAATACTGCAGGTATTGAACGGTGCTGTGCATTCATCACTTGCCAAATTTAATGTCAGCCTCTTAATGTGTAGTGGGGTTCTTATTTTTGTTCTTATGATAATAATGGATACCAGTCTTTCAGAAATACTGATGCAAAAAAACCAAAAATTCCAAGCTAAATCTTGGTATGTGGCATTAAGCATAAGCACTTCTTAACCTTCCAGTGGGAAAATACACTTTTATCAGCAGAGAAGCAAGAGGGCTGATAAGGTCTGTTCTTGGAGATGGGGATTGTTGTGGCTCTGCTGTGATTTGTGGTTTCAGAACTCATCATCCTGATCCAGGTCTGCTCCTGGCAGGGTTTGCACCCAGGGTGTGCTGTGAGCTCTGCCCCTCTGGAGCTGAGTGGGTTCTGTGGCTGCTGCACTTTGGGGGATGTGTTTTATGCTGTGCTGGGCAGCTCTGGGCTCAGTTTGGAGGTCTGGCAGATGGGTTCCCTGTTCCCAGGAGCTCTGGGAGCTGCAGTAATCAATTCCAGCAGCACCTTGGGCCAGTGCAGCTGGCTGCAGCCCCGGGGCAGATGGATGTGTCCAGCCCCATCAGAGGGAGGTCAGCTGCAGTTTAGACTGGGAGGCTGGAGCAGCCCTGCCTGCAGAAGGGCCTGGGGAAGCTGTCTTTGTGTCCAGTTTTGTGCAGGACTGACCAGAGCTGCAGCATCAGGGGCGGTGACAGGAAGGGGAAGCACCACTTCACAGGATTAACCATAGATTTTTGTTGGAAAGGACTTTAAAGCTCATCTTGCTCCACCTCCTGCCATGGCCAGGGACACCTTCCACTGTCCCAGGTTGCTCCAAGCCCTGTCCAACCTGGCTTTGGGCACTTCCAGGGTTGGGGCAGCCACAGCTGCTCTGGGCACCCTGTGCCAGGGCCTCCCCACCCTCCCAGGGAAGAGTTTACTCTGTAATCACAGACTTTAACTTAACAAAATGCTTTTACTTTAGTCTAAGGGCACATTTCTGGGCTTTAAGGTAAGGTTTATCCTTTGTGTGGGGAAAGGAGATACTGGGTGATCGTGCTCAGCTGAGCTTAAAATATATTTCTTGTCACATAAATCTTCAGGTGCATCTTCTCCAGTAATAGAATGAAATGGGAGTGGTGGCTGTGTCCATTTTCAACAGCATTGCAAAATACAGTCTGAGAAGGAAAAAAAAAAAAAAAAATCAAGTCTTAAAGCTTGAAACCAAGCTTTGAGAGTGCTGCTGGGGCAGCTAAAGAGCAGGGGGTGTTTGGCTGCCTGTGGAGCCATGCCCAGGTGGTTTTCCAGCCAGGAATACTGATACTACAGGGGTAGTTAGGCATTCCATATAGGCTCAGAAGAGCCATTCTTCAGCAGCTTTTGTGGAGATAGATAAGCTGTAATTAACAGCCCATGCAAGCAGCCTGCTTGGGAAAGAAAAAAAATAAATAAATAAAACATGTCCTGGAAAGTCTTAATTTTTAACCATCGACTCAGAGAATAATAAAAGTGAGGGAAGTATTGAGTTTTTGGCTTGCTGCACATTAAGATAACTTCAGTCTCCCAGGGAAACCTTATCTGGTGGTGGAGGAGGGGATTTCTCCACAAGCTTCCCAGGCTGTGCATGTGCAGGACTGGCAGCTGGGGACTGGGAAGCTTAAAATCATCTCAGTGTAGCTGCATACACGAAGCACATTTTCGATTTAGTTCCAGAGCACTCTTCAAAATAAGGGATTTTTCACGTTAAGAGTGTTCAGGAAGAAATTTATGTGTTTTGGCAGTACTGAAATTAGGGTGACTAAAACAAGCAGAGCCTTGTGCTTTGTGGAGTCCTTGGGGCTCAGGGTTCCAAGCACTGTCCTGGAGGTTTGGCTGCTCTCCCTGAAATCTCCAGGTTTGGTTCCATCCCCACAGACATGCAGAAACTCACCTGAGGCTTCATTGCATCCTTGGATCTCACTGGTGCTCCTTTGAGTTAAGAGAGCTTAAGGTGATGAGAGGCAGCAGGACAAATTCAGTTTCTGGCTTGTTCTTGCCTTCTCAGTGAGCAGCAGCCATGCAGATTCTTGCTATAACCTCTAGACAGACATTAAAGAACCATATTTCGATTTATGCCCTTCTTAGAGTTACAGATAAGATCTAAATGGCACCATTTAGCTACTAGAGCCAGGATTTAAGTTGTGTTAATTCCAGCTGTTGGGCCAAAAACTCTACAAGTGCTAGGATAATGTAAATATTTAATAGACTATTGCCATTAAAAAGATTAACAGCTCTTCAGAGGGGTGGAGCTGGGTCGCTGTTCTCTGGTTTCCATCAAGTCAATGAATTTTAGTGCTGATCTCCCTGGAAAGCTGATCCAAGCATCTTGGTCATACTCCATAAAGTGCAGGTTATTTGTGCTGCTGCAGTTCCCCCATCACAGCTTTGCTTTTGGGTAAATCTAGGCCAGCCCCAAACGAGGACAATTCAGCCAAATTAATCTTTGTTGGTTTTCCCCGTGAAAATGTGGTGAAAAGAAAAGCAGCACTGAGAGAACAGAAAGCTGCTGCAGCAGGAATTCTCCCACTGATTCTTGGTATTCCTTGATTTCTAGGAAGATGATGAGAAGATAATTCATGAGATTCAGAAGGAGGCTGAAGAGGAGCAAAGAAAGAAGAATGGGGGTAAGTCACTGTTGGGATCAAACTGAGGATGGATGGTGGGACAGCACAGGGTTCCCAGCAGCTGATGGGTCTCTGGACCTGCACTGGGTTCTGTTCTCCTGGGGGCTGGTCTGTTTTTAAGGTGCTGTTGCCTGCAGACTTTTGCTGGGATTGTGAGCAAGATTTTTGTGTCCATCTCTCATGTGGCACCAGCGTTGTGGATGTCTCTGCTTGTCAAAGTAGCTGAGGGGCATCAGAACCTCTGAGCTGTGGTGTTGGGGGGCACAGGGGCTGCCCCACATCCACAGCCGGAAACGTTCCCCCTTTGTGGGGTGGTGTTGGTGAAAGGAGCCGGGCTGGGGAGCTCAAGGGGCAGCAGTAATGTGCTGTGCAATGTGCTTGGGATGGGGCTGCTGATGGTGTGGGGCGCTGAGCTGCCCTGTGTGGGGCGCTGAGCTGCACTTTGGTGCGCTGAGCTGCTCTGTGGGGTGATGAGCTCATGGATGGGGCGCTGAGCTGCTCTGGGGTGTGCTGAGCTGCTCTGTGGGGTGATGAGCTGCTCTGTGTGGGGTGATGAGCTGCATTTTGGGGCACTGAGCTGTTCTGTGTGGGGCACTGAGCTGTTCTGTGTGGGGCGCTGAGCTGTTCTGTGTGGGGTGCTGAGCTGCTCTCTGTGGGGTGATGAGCTCATGGATGGGGTGCTGAGCTGCTCTCTGTGGGGTGCTGAGCTGCATTTTGGGGCGCTGAGCTGCCCTGTGTGGGGTGCTGAGCTCATGGATGGGGCACTGAGCTGCTCTGTGGTGCTGAGCTGCTCTGTGGGGTGACCGCTCTTTGCTCTCCCCCCGTGCAGAGAACAGCTTCAAGCGCATCGGCCCTCCCGTGGAGAAGCCCGTGGAGAAGATCCAGAGGATGGAGGCCATCCCCAGGCCAGTGCCTCAGAACTTCCACCAGCCCCGGATGCCCCCATACCCCTTTGTGCACCCCCCATTCCCCCTGCCCCCCGTGCGGCCCCTGTACAACAACATCCCCCTCAACATCGGGCCCATCCCCGCTCCCTACGTGCCCCCCCTGCCCAACATGAGGGTGAACTTTGATTTCCCCCAGATCAACGTGCAGCTGGAGCACAACCTGCCTATGCACTTTGGGCCTCAGCCCCGGCACCGCTTCTGACCCGCCCCACAGCACAGGGCAAAGCCACCCCTTAATGGCACCCCCTCCCCACTCCAGCCCCTCTGGGGTTTAGCCAGCAGCCAGGGGACTCGGTGTCCCTGTGCTGCACCCTCTCTAGGGCTTCTCCAAACCTTTGCAATCCAACATTTCAACCTGTGCTGCCACGAGGTTTGGTGCTACATTTCCCAGGGGTGGAATTCCCCCCGGAGCTGGGCATCTCCAGATGTTTTGTTTTGACAAAGCCTGTTCAGGCAGCTGTTGGGAGGAAAAGTGAGGCTTTGTAGGACACAGGGATACAGCTGTTCCTTGGGGAATTCCCAGAAATCCTGCCTTCCTGCTGGCCAGAGCAGCAAAGTGAGTCCTGGAGGAAGGGAGGAGACACTTGGCATCCGAGTAAGCATAAAACCTTCAGGAGTGAGGTAACAGGAGGCAACTGCCCCAGCCTCCTGCCTGTGGTGAGGCTCAGGGCTGGGGTTCCTGTGTTCTCCAGCATCCCTGTATCCTGCTGGCACCTCCCAGCAGAAATAAATTGTTCAAAAGCAAGTCAATGTAGCATTTTTAGTGTGCCTCACTCTCCAAGCAGAGCGAGGGGCTGCAGCAGCTGTCCCACTGCTCAGGGCTTGGTAGGAAGCCCACAGCCATGTTCTGTTTGGGGGTGTTAGAAAGTGGCAGGAGATTTGGGCACCCAAATCTTTGGCTGGACTAAACTTGCCCCCTTTGAAGGGCTCAGTTTTCCCCCCTAAAGGTGTGTGCCCCTCAGCTTCTGAAACGTGGCCTTTGCTTTGCTGTTCTCATCTGGCATCCCAAACCTCCCCCAGCTTCTGGCAGCAGTGCTCAGGCAGCTGTGGAACCACCTGGAGCCAAAGCTGTGCCCTTTATTGCAAAAACTGCCTGGGAGACACCCAGACAGACGTGCAGGCAGTGATGTGTCCTGTGGTAGGAAAATTGGGAATGTTCAGCTTGGGAGCTCCTGTACCCCAAACCCTCACAACCCAATGGGCAGCTGGAGCCTCATGCTGCAGGAAGCTGGCTGCTTCCACAGCACCAAATAACTCATGAAAATGTGTGTGTCAGCTTAATTGGCTTTGGAAAAGTGTGTTAAAAGTTAAACCTGAGTATTGCTGGGCTTAGAAAGTGAGGGAAAAGCAAAACTTCCTTGTGAGAGGTGGGGAGTGCAGTGCTGGGCTGTGGGAGGAGGGTGGCACAAAGCCCTTTCTCCACATCCCTTGGCTGTGCTACCTGGTACAGGCCCCATCTAGAAAAGAAAATGGTTGGAGTGGAAAAAACCCCTCTTCCCAGGAATGTTGGGCTGGCTTTTAGCAGCCCATTTGTGCTGTTGTTCTCCAAATGTCTTGTTCTGGCCTTCATCCTGTTGTGTCCTGCTGGGAACTCTCTGGGTGCATTTCCCCTCCCGTCATTCCCCGCTGTATTTCAGCATCCAGGTGTTTTGTGGGTTTCTTTGGTTTTTTTCAGGTAAAATTCCCTGTCTCCACCTCACAGCTTCTGCCAAAGCCCCAGTGCAGCGCTCCAGGAGCCCTCGGGTGTGCAGGGGCACAGGTGTCAGTGGGATGCTCCTGCACAGGGGCCTGGCACAGCATTTGGGGACTGTTCTCCCCAGGAAGGTCTCCCAGACTGGAGGATTTCCCTGCCTTGTGGAGCTGAGTGCTTTTCCCATTGCCTGTGGGTCAAACATTCCCTGTGGAGCTCCCTGGCTCCTCTGTGCCGTGGCCTCTCTAGCATTAATAACCAACTGCTGTTCCCTTGCTGCTGGAATTTTCTATTTTGAATTAGTTTATTCCTGGCAGGGGTGTGGGGGCTGCAGGAGCTCTATCATTTGCTGCTCAGCTGGGCTTTGACCAGGTTTAAATCCTGCCTTGCACTGACTGATTCCTGCAGCAGCCAGGGACAGGAATCCTGTTGGGCTTGGGGAGGGAGAACTTTGTCACAGCAGCTGCTGAGAAAACACACCCAGGGCAGAAGAAGCAGTGGTGCCTTCCCTCCTGGAAAGGGAATCCTGTTTGCTTAATAGCTGAGGTTTTATGGGCTCAAGGGCTGGTTTGGATGAGCCCTCCAAGCTCTCCAAGGGGTTTGCCCTTCCTGGTGGGTGCAGGAGGGATCAGGCAGTGGCCCAAACTAAGAAGGAAATAAGATGATCATCCAGCAAAAAATGGTGGTGCAGGAATGTGTGGGCATGGAGAGCTGAGCCTTGGCAGAGGGAAGTGAGGGTGTGGAGCAGAGGGGCTGCAGAGGTGGCACAGAGGTGGCTGTGATCCATCAGGGTCACTGCTGCCCTGGCACAGCTGTCGTGGTCCTGGAGGAGCCTGGAGGATACAGAGGGAAGGGAAGGGAGGGTTCCCTGGGTCCCCTGCCAAAGCCAAGGGGTTGTTTGTGTCCAGGAGAGGATAAATCAGTGCCTGTGGTGTGCAGGTACAGCACACCCAGCACTGCCCCTCTCCCCTTTGCACCAAAACCTTGCAGCCCAAGCACGTGGCTGCTCCTCCCCTCTAACCCAGGAGATCTCAAGTTGCTTCTGAATCTGTGTTGATTTATTAAAAAAAGGAGAGAAAAAGCCCAAAACTTTTACTGAGCCACCCAATGCAGCCTTGACCTGGTTTCTAACTCCTGCATCCCACTTTCCCTCTTGTCTCACAGTCTTTGGAACCACTTGTTTAAAGGTTTTGAAGGCAATGAGGAGGTTGCTGTGCCCAGGCTGATCCCATAACAGGTACTTCTTACAGCTAATTGCAGTGTCCCATTTACTTGCCTTAAAGGTGGAGAGAGAAACTTAGTATTTGCACTTAGCAAAACGTTGTATTAAAAGAAAAAAAGACCTGTAAAGATGTGCATGTTCTGCAACTTTGTATAACAATAGCTGAAAATAAATAGGTGGTTTATTAAAAAAAAAAGGAGAAAAAAACCCAAAAAAATATTTTTCTTTACATTCTGGTAGTAAACAGTTCTAATATTCTGTGTGTAAAAAGTTCCTGTATTATATTGTAATTTGAATTTTTGTAAATAAATTTGTGCACTCTGGCTTTTCACCTGTGTGCTTTTCTTACAGCCATGACCTTGTCCTCCCATCCTGCCTGTGCCATGGAACCTCCCCAGGTTGTAAGGCAAAACCCCAGCTGACCCTCCTGGAACAGCTGAACCTGTTCCCTGTGCTCCCAAGGAAAAACTGGATGGGATAGAAAATGGTTTCCAGTCACTCCTTTAAATGGAAACCAGGATGGGGGGGAAGGGTGAGGGGATTTCCCCTCTTGCTGGAGTCTGGTGAAAAAAGGAAATGTGTGCTGGCAGCTGGGGAGAGGGCAAGGGGGAGAGTCCTTCCTGCAGCTCCAGGGGGGGCACCCCTGGCAGAGCTGCTCCCCTGGCTGGGCTCACAGTCTGGGCTCACAGCCAGCTCTGTGCACACACAGATGTCACAGGGAGGCCGAGTGTGGCCACCAGAGCTGCTCAGCATCTCCTGCACTGCACATCCTTCCTTCCTTCCTTCCTTCCTTCCTTCCTTCCTTCCTTCCTTTGGCCCTTGCAGGGCTCACCTCCCCCTAATCTGATGGTGAAGGTCCCTCTAGGCAATGCCATCCCCCTGGGGTGTGTGCCTGGGGGGAGCTGGACAGCCCCTCCATCCCAAACTTTACTTTTTCCAATCAGTTTTACATTTTCCAAGGCAAACAGGAGCCCGTGGGTGCCCAGCCAGGCTGTGGTGAGGGAAGCTCTGGCTGCTCTCAGTGCAGGTGCTGGGGGTGTTGTTGGTTGAGTTTCAGGGCTGCTTTCAGTTGTCTTGGGAAGACTGGGGGCACATCCTGGCTCCTTTGGCTCCAGGATGTGAGTTGGGCTGGGCTCCCCTTCCCTCTTTAGTCCTTTAGCTTGTCTTTTTGGGTGGGTGGGAGTCAAGGAGGCTGATTGCTGACCCCCATGCAACCACACACCCAAACCCCCCATCCCAGTGCTCAGCCCTCCCATGTGAGCCCTCCCATGGAGGTGAAACACCTGAATCAAGAGAAGAAGCTCTGTGGGGGCACAGCTCTGCTCCTGGCTGCGAGGGAGCAGAGCTGGTTTGCAGATGAGGTGGTCCTGACCCATCCATGGGTCACCCATCCCCAGCTGCCCCTGGGCTCAGTGGCTTCAGGCTCTGAGCATCTCCAGAGGTGACCCAGCCTCTGGCTTTGGCTTTACACCTCTTTGGAGCCTCTTAGTCACCATTCCCATCCCACCATCTCCTCTAGAACTCTCTAGAACCAGCTCAACCCATCAGACAAAGGCTCCATCACCCCAAATCTCCACACTCAGGCCCAACAGACCACACACCAGGTTGAATCCGAATGCAGGTTTTATTTTTTAATTCATCTTTCTCCATTTGAAGCTATTTTTTTTTTAAGTTATACAAATGGCACTTACAAAAAAATAATAATAATAAAAAAAAACAAACAAACCCAAAACTTAAATTTTCAGAGTGAGATGTTTTCAGAGAGTCACGACACCCGATAAGAGGAGACAGGAGAGATGTCTGACCTAGCGTCACACGGGAGAAGCCGGAGCAGGAATGACACAGGTGGGAGCGTGACGGGCATGGGGAGGAGGTGACACAGGGAGGGGTGAAGGCCAGCGAGGGCGTGTGTCAAGTCACAGGGTCACACAGGGCTTCAAGACACTCAGTCCTTGGAGGGGCAGCGTGTCCCGGGGGCCGGGGGGCGCGGGCAGCCCCTGGGTGTGAGAGCAGAGCCGAGGTAGAGTCAGCCCCAGCCGGGATCCCCCGCGCCCGCCAGGGACCCCGGCCCGGAGCTGTGCCCCTGCCTGGGGACAGCCACTCGCTCTCCCAGCTGAATTTAGCACCAAGCTCCTGCGGAGGGGATCCCTCCTCATGGCTTTAAGGCTGACGAGCCCCTGCCTGGCCTCCGGCAGTAGGGACCGGCCCTGGTTTGGCACGGCAGCGATGCCGAGAGCACCCTTGATGTGGGGTGGGACCAGCACTCCCCCTCTGCAGAGGGGCCCCACGCGGGAAAAGGCTCCTTGGTGTGTTTGTAGGGAGCAGAAACCGGCCCTGGGAAGGCCCCAAAGGATAAAGTGCCTTTCACCACCCTAAGGAACACGCAGCATCACCCTTACAGACAGCGTTAAACTCTAATGCAGACCTAGTACAGACAACAGCTGGTCACACAGTGCCATGGAGAGCATATATAAATAGAGACTAACAAAAATACTGTTTTGGTCTTTTTTTTTCTTTTTTCCTTTTCCAGTAGGGTTGCAATTCATGAGAGCCCAGCCCAGGTGCCCTGGGGGTGGTGGGACCAGGAGCTGCCCCCTCGGGGTGCCCACAGGAGCGGGCGCTTCCTAATTCAGCATTAGGTGTTCAGTGATTCGCTTCACTGTTCCAGTATTTTATGAGAGAGAAAAAACAACATCAAAGGTACTGAGCAAATATCACTGTGCAAAGTTTGCTAAGGAACTTTTCTATTCTGTAAACCAAAATCTGCAGTTTATGCTTCCAGCCACTGCCCCGGGGAGATCACATTGGCCAGCCCAGCTCCTGCTGGGACCGAAGCCCACTGGAGATGGGCTGGATGAAGCCCCCACCCTGGCATGGGCTGGCTCTGTGTCCCCCACGCCCTCCCCTCCAGGCACAGCAGCAGGACCAGCCTCGGGGCAGGCTGGACCCACCATCAGGGTCTGGGATGCTCCTCCAGAGCCAGAAGCACAAGGAGGGGTGGAGGGACAGGAGCACGGGGCTCCATGAGATGAAAGGCTGAGGCTTTCCAGACAGGATCACCCTAAAGAATCATTTCCAGGTGTTTGGGGAGGGGCAGCCATGCCAGCCCTATCCCCAGGGATGCTGTGATATGTAAGGTCACCTCTTACAGCTCAGCTGGGGATGGACCTGCCCCACAATCCAGGAGGGGAGAGAAGCTGCTGGGACCAGCCAGCTGAGCCAGTTGAGCCCAGCAGCATCTCTCCACCTCGACTGGAGTGGGGCAGGACAGGATGGATGCTCCAGGGAACACTGGCAGCCAGTCTGAGGCTGTGCCAGTGCTGATATGGCAGAAGCGAGCACAGAGGTGAACTTATTCCCTTTTTTTTTAATTGAGGAGAGGAAAATCAACGACCTAAGGTGATGCTCAGGGCCAGGAGGGGGATACGGCCATTTCCAAGCCCAGCAAACCTGGGGGGAGGCAGGGAAGGGGGGATAGAGACAGACCCCTCTACAAAGCTATAGGCAGGCAGCCCCACCACTTTTCCAGTTCTTACAGGGATTTACGGAGACCCACCTCCCACATAACTCACCAACTCTATGGCAGGAGGGAAGGGCAAGCCAGTCTGAAAATCCTGTTACAGAGAGGAGAAACAGAACCCAAAGGAAAAGAGGACAGGAAGGGAAAGAGAAGTTGGCAACGGGAGGTACCCTAAAGTGCATTAATATTCCCAGAGGGTGGAGGCGTCGATGGTGTCGGCCGATGCCTTGAGCACCCCGGCGTGGTCGCCCTTCAGGTATTTGCCATTGATTTTGATGGCCACTTTGTTATAGTCGCAGAACTCAAAAAAGAAGTCCACGGGGGTGTCGCTGCTGCTGGTGACGGACGACTCGTTCCCCACCATCCAGTACTTCCCAGTGGTATCTGCAGGAGAGGGGACACGGTGGCCTCATGAGCCACCACGGGGACCCCAAAGGCCACCACCCCCAGCCCTGGGGCACCCTGGGGACTCACCCTTGATGTTGTAGGCACCATCATTGAACTCCAGCTGGAAGACGTCGTAGGAGGAGCGGTTGGAGTCCAGCGTGCCGGTGACCTTGCGGCAGCCGATGAAGCCGTGCTCGCCGCGCAGCACGATGATGGGCCTGTTGATCAGCTTCATCACGAAATGCTCCGTCTCTCCTGCACCGAGGGGACACCGAGGGGCTGTGAGAACAGCCAGGGGGGCACAGAGACAAACCCCAAAGCTGGCAGGCAGCGGGGAGGAGCAAGGGCTGTGCCCTCACCCATTTCTCACCCACACCATCTGTCCCCCTGTCTCACAGCACGTCACTAAGAGAACTTATTGTCTGAGCATCGCTTGGAAGAAGAGCCTGGCTCTGGGGGGGCTTTTTTCATCCCCTGCTGCCCCGGTGTGGGGTCCCCAAGGGTCCCTTACCCGCTGTCTCCATGGAGGCTGCCAGCTGCCCGTTCTTCTTTGCTGTCACGTACTTGCCATTGGCAGCTTTCAGGGTGATGCGTTTGTCGCACCACTCGATGTCGAAGTAGCAGCTCGCGTTCCTGTGGGGCAGAGAGGGCACTCAGGGGGGTGTGATGGAGGGGGACCCTGCCACCGCCCCCCTGCTGGCTTGGAAAGGGCCACGGCTGGATCAGGAGAGGCTGCTTCGATCTGTTTGTGCAGCATGAGCTGTGCTGTGGTGGCCATCCCGCTGGGGAGCCCTCGCCCCGGGGGCGGGAGGCAGGCAGGCAGCCAAAGGCACTTCTGGGCTTTCCGCCTGGCTCTCAGGGTTGAACTGCAGGGCAAACATTTCGACAGCCCCAGCCGGCCAGGAAGGATTATGTGGCCCCAGGGACCTCCAGAGCATCGTGGGCGGCAAGCCCCGACCCATCCCTGGCTTTCCCAAAATGCTCTGCCTCTGCTGGGAAGCGTTTGGGATGAGCACCCAAGCTGGAAAATCCCCTTGAATTCCCCTGGGAGGTGCAGAGGGTGCTCTGAAGCCCAGGCAGGGCCCTGGGGACTCACTTTGTGGAGGCTGTGGACTGGATGCCCCCGTTGGAGGTGAGGGTCCAGTACTTCCCGGTGTAGGTGCGGAAGGCGCATTTCTTGGTGTCCTTGTTGATCTCCAGCTGGTAGGTCTCCTGGTCACCCTCCTCATCCTGGTTGGCTGAAAGGTCCATCCCTACAGACCAGAGACAGACGGAGTTGGGGGTGGGACCACAACCCCCCTCCAGCAGGTCCAGGTGCAGGGCAGCCCAGGAAACCCAACTGAGAGGGGCTCCTGTTTTCCTGGGTGAGCTTTGGTGGCTCCCAAATCCCTCACATGGACCTCCCCTCTGGCATTTGGGGTTCAAATCCAGGTTTTCATTTGGTTTTTTTGGTGTTAAGGTCTTAAACGAGGGGTGGGCAACCGTGAGCTTCCACTCCTGACCCAGCAGCTCCATCACAACGAAGCAAAGACCAATGTAGATGTTTTATAAGGAAAGGGCTGCAGTTTTTCCCAAAGGTGACAGCCAGGTTTCTCAGCCCATTAGCAGAGGCCACTGCAGCACCCATGAATCCCAGCGTGTTTAAGGACCATGACAACGTTTTTCATCCACAATTGTCACATCCCACTGGGGCACTGAGGTGTGCAGGGACAGGAGGCTCAGGAAAGCCCTAGGGCAGCCAAGCCTTTCCCTGACTCTCCAAAATCATCAGCACCAGCCAGCTCTGCAGCCAGGATGGCCCTTCCCTATGCCCAAAGGGCCAGAGACAGCATTTCCATGCAGAGAAGGATGCAGCTGCTCCTGGGGCCACCAGCCACAGCCCTGGGCCACTGCCAGCCACGTGTGCATCCTCTGAGCCCAAGCAAACCTGCTTAGTCAGGGCTAGCAGGGCCAAAACTGCTCCAGAGCTCTCCAGCTTGGTGGATTTCAGCCTAAAAACACTTCGGGGATGAGAGCCACAAGCTGTAGCCAAAGCCAATGGCCGAGCTCTGTGCTGGGGTGCAGAGCTCAGCCCCACTACTGAGCTCAGTGAAATGGGAGTTTAGTGGAGCTGGATGAATTTTCCAGAGCCAAACACACCTGCATCCCTCCCTGCTGCAAAGGGGTGCACAGGGCTGGAGTGCACATTCTGTCCAGTTCTGGTCCTCTCACTAAAGTAGACATGGAGGTGCTGGAGTATGTCCAGAGAAGGGAAATGGAGCTGGGGAAGGAGCACAGATCTGATGAGGAGCAGCTGAGGGAGCTGGGGGCTGGCCACGTGTTCAGCCCCTCACACCTCCACGATGCATCCCAGTTTCAGGCCTGCTGGGGTTTCTGGTGCTGTGCACAGTCACTGCAAGGGCTCCAGGGTTGCTGGGGCCCCAGAGCTGCACCCAGCTGTGCTGCACCCCAGCTCCCTGGGGCTCCACATCACCTGTCTGTGTCTCTGTCCGTGTCTCCAGTCTCCC
Source organism: Agelaius tricolor (assembly GCF_023055355.1). Classification (NCBI taxonomy): domain Eukaryota; kingdom Metazoa; phylum Chordata; class Aves; order Passeriformes; family Icteridae; genus Agelaius; species Agelaius tricolor. Next base: position 3,327,748 of record NW_027269279.1, read on the forward strand.
ATCCCAACACCCAGGAGCAGCCTCTGCTTTGTACATCCATCACCCACCTTTCCCAGAGGGATCAGGCTTTGTTCCCAAAGGGATCAGGCTTTGCTCCCAAAGGGATCAGGCTTTGTTCCCAGAGGGATGAGGCTTTGTTCCCAGAGGGATGAGGCTTTGAAGGCTCCACTTTGTTGGCCATAATCTTATCTCCCACATCCCAACTGGCCCACAGCTCCACAGCTCCCACCTGCTCACAGCACCCCCCCCTCCCAACCAGGCACCCTCCAGCACCTTTTGCAGCTCCCATCCCTGGAGGTGCTCAGTGTCAGGGTGGATGGGGTGTGGAACAGCCCAGTCTGGTGGGAGGTGTCCCTGCCCATGATCCCAACCCAACCCAACCATTCTGTGATTCCACCGCTCTCCTGACAGACACAGCCACCCTGGTGCTTTGCTCCCCAGGGTGTTGGGGCAAGGCAGGGGGCAGAGGGTGCTGATGGCCACCAGCCCAGCCCCACTGGCCACGTCCTCAGCTCCCAGAGCCGTCCCAGAGTCGCCTCCTCCCAGCACTGCCGGGGGCTGAGCCGGCGGTTCTGGGAACATTTGGTTTTGATTTTGCATCCCCAGCTCCAGCCCCAATCCAGAGCTGTGAAACGGAGAGAGGGGGGCTCTGCAGGGGCTCACAGAGAGCCTGGGCTGTGGGGAGGTGACCCTGGGGGACACAGCCCATGCCTCAAGGCTGGCAGCACCCCTGGGCCCCCAGACTTTGAGAGCTGTGGGTGCCTGTGGGTTGTGGGGGAGCAGGGGCCGTGGTGCTTCCCCTCCCTGACTTTTCTGGGAAGAGCTCACTGAGCTGCAGGGACCAGGCTGGGCAGAGCCAGGGGATGCTGTGTGCCACAGCAGGACAGGGAGTGCCAGGAGCTGCCAAACACTGCTCCCTCTGCCCAGAGCCCCCTGGCACGGAGCACAGGGCACACACCAGCCTCCCCCACCCCTCTGCCTGCCCAATTTCCACACTCTCTGTGCACGGAGCTTTGGCTTTCCCCGCTGCCTGGAAGCAGCAGCAGCAGCAGCAGGAGGGTCTCCAACAGCCCCCTCCCCAAAAGCAGCAGCTGGGGTTGGGTTTCAGCGACTCAGCACAAAGGAATGCGCTGGGGCTGGGGCAGGAGGGGCTGCGAGGGCTGGAGCCGAGCTGGGGGGACTGCAGGAGGCACGGGCTGTGAGCGAGGCTGCAGGGCCGTGGGGGCTCCCTCAGAGATGTCCCCGTGTCCCCGTGGGGAGGACAGGCTGTCCCCACAGCCACCCCCCTGCTGTGGCAGCCCAGGGCCGCTGCTCCCTCTGCAATCAGGATTAATTAACGCTCCTGGTAAATTCACAGTCTGGAGCTGGCGCTGCTCTTCCTGACCTTGAGGAAGCTGCTAATTACAGCTGGAGGCAGGAGGGGGCTGAGCACACGGGGGCTCTTTGGGAGGGGGGGCCTGCACACCCCAAAATTCCTGGTGTGGGGTGTCCTCGGGCTCTGTGTGCAGCAGGGATCTCAGGGAGAGTGTTGGGAAGGCTCAGGCATGTCTGCACCCCAGAGCTTCCTAACACTGAGTCCCTGGGCTTGGGGTGCTCAGAGAGCAGGAAAGGGCTCCCCAAGTCCTCCAGGCTCGTGGGTTTGCAGGACTGATGTGGAGCCCTCGCTGCTCCCCAGCCAGGAGTGTGGGTGTAGCAGGAGCCCTGTGGCCATCCCAGGGCAGGCACAAACGCCCCTGTCCCTCCTGCAGGGCCGGGATTCTCTCTCTGAAGGAGCAGAGCTCGTGGTAGCTCTGGTGACCTCCACACCATGGGGGACTGCAGACCCAGTGTGGGGCGTTCAGGGCAGGCAGAAAAGTTTCCCTCTGCACTCTGCTCACACAGAATGTCCCCCGTGAGCAGCGCTGGGATGCTGCTGAGAGCCAGCGGGATGAGCTCCATGGGGAGGAGCACCTTTCCCATTTCCAGCTCTCCTTTCAAAAACCCCTGGGTTAAAGCTGAAAACACCAAGCCCGGGACACCTGGATGGCTCCACAACCCAGGGGCAGCACCGTGCAGAGCCCCCAGGGCAGGATTTCGGGATGGGACAGGGATGCTGTGCCCAGCACAGGTCGGGGCTGGGCTCCCTGTGGGCTCTGGCGCCTCCACCCAGGGCTGCACCCACCCCGTGCTCAGAGCCGGCTCCTGCCCCTCCCTGCCCTTCAGCTGGGCTCGCACTGCACCCCTGCAGAAATCCAAACAGGTTTTTGTCTAAATCCAACAGCCTGGAGCACGGGGAGCTCCTCTGCTGAGGGTGCAGCTCTGCAAAGGGCTCAGGGGAAGGGGTGAAACGTGATTTCCTGAAAAACCCACCCCTCCTTCCCCGTGGATTTCCTGTGGCTTTGTGGTATCCCCCAAGTGTCAACAGGCCACTTGGAATCTCCAGATGAAAATTACATCCAAGCCTGCGTGCCCCTTGCCCCGGAGCCGCATCTTCCCGCCCTGCCGTGGCTCCCACATGAACTGGAGGGGGGAAAATGCGGCTCAGCCCATGTCGGGAGGGCTCCTGGCCCCAGGGCAGAGCTCCCCGCTGCCAGCACGGCACGTCCAGGCTCGCTCGCCCTCCTCCCCATCCCCAGATCCCATTTCCTGGAATTCCTCACTCCCACCCTCTCCCCCATGGGTGTGGGGGGCCAGGGGCACACCTCGGCCGGGCAGGGGAGCAGCGGGAGGAGCAGAGCCGGCTCTGCCCCCGGGACCCCCGCGCCCACAAAGCGCCTTTGTTGCCGCAGCCGGGCGAGAAAGGAGCCATTGAGCGGGAGGAGGCTGCGAGCGGCAGCTCCGCTCGCTTTGAGCTGCAAACGGGAGATGGGAGCTCTCGGGGAGCCCGGGGATCCTGCTGGGGCTGGAGGGAGCAGAGGGGGACCTGGGACACCCCCAGAGCCCGCCCCGGGGCAGGGGCAGGGCTGGCACCCATCCCCTGCTGCCCGGGGTGTCTGTGCGGTGGTCCCGGGGTGCCGGGGATGCTGGCAATGCCCGGGGTGTCTGTGCGGTGGTCCCGGGGTGCCGGGGATGCTGGCAATGCCCGGGGTGTCTGTGCGGTGGTCCCGGGGTGCAGGGGATGCTGGCAATGCCCGGGACAGGGAGGAGACGCCAGGCCAGGAGCTGGTTTGGCACGGGTGGGACAGCGCCGTTCCAGAGCTGGACCCCAGCCAAGGGAACCGCACAAGAGCCCCATGGACCCATCCCTGCTCCTCCCATGGGGCAGAGGGGGGGCAGCCGCTGTTCCCTGGTTGACTCCACACAGGAATAAGCTGCTCCTTTTTCCCGCCGGGCTGTGCCGAGCTGCGGTCACCGCCGGCCCGCGTCCCCCATCCCCAGTGGCCATGGGAGCCTCTGCCAGCAGCAGCACGGCCCTTATCAGCCCGGCGGGGGAAAGGCCTGTCTGGAAAGGGCTTCCTCCGACCGCTGTTTCTGCTGCCTCCTCGGCAGCCTTTGGGACACAATGGGAGGAGAGGGTGAGCTCCAGAAAGCGGCGGCTCCCAGCCTTTCACTGCCATCGGGAAGGGTAAACGGGGTGGAAACGGCTTCAGCAGCCAAAACGGACTGGAGCGAGGATGTGCAGCCCCAGCGCGGCCCTTCCCGCTGTATTTTGCTTGGAAAGGGGCCGGGCACAGCCCAGGGCCCTCTGTTGCTGGGGAGATTTGTTCCCCCCCTTCCCGCTCCCCCATCCCTTCCGAAGCAGACAAAGCCGGAGGGTCGGCCAGCAGCATTCCCACCATTCCCACCGCTCCATGGGGTCTCCGCCACCGCGGGTCCCCCACCGCCACCGCTCCGTCCCTCGCATCTGCCCCACATCTGGTTTCCCCATCTCTGGTGACAAAGGGCTGCAGCAGCCCTTCCCCCACGGCGCTGCGGCAGCCTCCCGCCATCCTCCCGCCACCGCCATCCTCTCCTGCTCTTCCCAAATCCCCGCGCCTGGCAAAACAATCCCCACTGCCCATCCTGGCAGAATTTATTGTTAATTTTTAATGGGTTACTGGGCAGGATTTGCCCTCGGACGGGAGCAAAGCGTGGAGCTCCCCGCACGGAGCTGCCCAGGCACGGAGCAGGGTTAAGCAGCAACCTTGAAATACAACATATACACACACACACACAAAAATTCCCCGCTGTTCCTCCAGGCTTTGCTGCATGCTCGCACCCATCCCACGCCCGGCGTGCGCCGGCCTGACCTGGCGCGGCCCGATGAGCCCCGGGGCACGCAGGGCACACACCGGGACCCCAGGGCACACATTGGGACCCCAGGGCACACACCGGGACCCCCAGGGCACACACCGGGACCCCCAGGGCACACACCGGGACCCTCGGCACCGCAGAGCTGGGACCCCCCCATTTCCCAGCAGGAGCCCTGGCTCGGGGCTGCGATGCCCGGTGGGCACTTGCGGGCGGCCCGGGGAGCTCCGGTTGTGAGCGGGTCCCCAGGGCGGGCGGATGGCACCCGGGGCGGGCCGGTGGCACCGCGGCCCCTCCGAGGGGATGGGGGCTGCGGGTGCGGAGGGACGGCGGCCTTTGTGCGGGGGATGCGGGATGCGGGAGTTTAGGCAAAGCCCTTTATGTAACGCTGCTTCCCAGCCCCCCACCCATGGGATCTCCAGCCCCCCTTGGGGACAACCAGAGCCCCCCCGGGACCCGCAGCCTCCCTGCTCCGCTGGGCAAAGTGCTCGGGGAGGGGGAGGTTGGCGGAGGCTTTGTTGGGCGAACAATGAGCTCCAAAGGAAGGAAGGCGAGGGATACAGCCCTGCCTCCTTCACGGCGAGGGAAGGCTCCATCCACACCCTGCCAGCCCCCTCCCTGTCCATCCCTGCACCCCAAGGCAGGCCCCTCGCCGCCCCTGCCCCCCCGGGCCCTGCGGGGGCGATGCTGTGGGGATGGGGGTGCCGCAGGGATGGGGGTGCCGCGGGGATGGGGGCCCCGGGCCCCGGGCAGGCGATGCTGGAGGGATGCGGGAGGGGGAAGGGGAAGGGATGTGGGAGGGATGCGGGGGGATCGTGATGGGGGTTTGGGGGAGGGACCGCGGGCAGCCATGCTGAGGGGTGCAGGGGGTGCCCGGGGGAGATGGCGGCTGCAGGGGAGGGTGTGAGAAGGGGCTTGAGCCGGGGGAAGGCGCCACCGGGGAGCCGATGGCAGAGGGAAGCGGGGGGCAGCCTGTGGGGTGGCAGCTGAGGAAGGCAGCGGATGCCGGGGGCTGGGGGGCCAATGCTGCGGGGGGAGCACTCCGAGGTGGCGATTCTGAGGGGATGCAGGGGAAGCGATGCCGGAGGGATGCAAGGGGTTGCTCGGGGCGGGCGATGCCCGAGGGATGCAGGAGCGCTCCCCGAGGCGGCCACAGCCCTGGGACAGCCGAGGCGTCCCGTTCCCCCCACCCGCAGCCCCCAGCCCCTCGTACCTTGCCGGGTGGAGACATTCCTATCGTTGCCGGCTCTCAGCACGACCTGCGGGCAGCTCTGCTCCAGGGCGAAGAGCTCGTCCTTGCCCACCTTGGCGCTCTTGCCCGCCTTGAGGGTGCCGCTGGGCCCCGAGGGGGCCAGGTAGCGGCCCTCCCCGTCTCGGAAGGCCACCTTTCCGCAGCGGAATTCCAGCGTGAAGGCGGTGCCGGGCTCGGCGGCGGGCACCAGGCGGCCGTCGCTGCGGAGCAGGCGGTGGTCGCAGCTCTGCAGGCTGTACCGCTGATCCACGAACAGGAGGGTGATGAGCGCATCCACGCCCCAGGGCACGTCGCGGTCCACGGCCAGCTCGTCGCGCCGGGGCCCCAGGTGCGCGTAGCGCTTGCGGGCCAGGCTGTAGAGGTTGGCCTGGGGGTGCATGGCCAGGTGGACGCTCCACTTCTCGGCGGCAGAGACGGCGGGGGCGAAGCAGGAGAGGCGATCCTCGGTGCCGCCGAAGAAGCGGCGGTGGGGCTCGGACTGCAGCGACCACCGCCCGTCGCCGTGGGCCAGCACCAGGAACCGGCAGTCGGGGCCCGGCTCCTCGCTGTCGCAGCTCACCCGCCCGTCCTTGTCGGCCGCCAGGTACCGGCCCAGGTGGCTCTTGAGCAGGACGGCGCTGGAGTCCTCCCCGTCCTGCTCCAGCGTCCAGATCTGCTTCTTCTTCATGCTGGCGGCCGAGGCGTTCACCTTGAAGCCGAACGCCTCCGCCGTCAGGTACCGGTTGCTGCAGTTGATCAGCCCGAACTGGATCTGCACCGGCTCCGCCGTCCCGTTCGCCGTCATCCTGCTCCCGCCGCCGTCCGACACCGAGCGACCGACACCGAGCGAACGACACCGAGAGCCGCCGCCGCGCCCGCCCCGACGCCGCCGCCTTTATAGCGCCGGGCGCGGCGCCGCCTCCCGCACCCCCCGCCCGCCCGCCGGGGCCGCCCCGCCGCGACCCCCGCCCGGCCCCCGCACCGCCCGGGGCCCCGGGCCCGGCCCGAGCCCGCCAGGAGCAGCGGGAGCCCCCTCGAGTCCCAGGACACCGTCCCCGCCTCCCCCTGCGTGCAGAGCCCCCTCCCTGCGCGACAAAAGCCCCCATGGACCGCAGGGTCCTCCCACCCTGCAGGACCCCCAGTGTTTGCTCCGTGCAGTTCGGGAGCCTCCCTGAGCTGTGGGGCAGCCCCCAGTGCATGGCAAGGGCCCTCCCTGCATTTTGGGTGCCCCACACAATGCCAGTCCTCATTTCATGGCAAGACTGCCCCAAGCACAGCAAGAGCACCCTTAAAGTGTAAAATCTCCCCATTAACTGGAAGACCCCAAGACTTTTCTCTGCATTTCAGGAGCATCCATGAATTGCAGGATCTCCTCCTCCAGCACAAGCTCAGCATGGAAAGGCCCCTCCAGGAAGGGGCCCCTCGAATTGAAGGACCCCCAAACACACATAGCAAGATCCCCACTGTAAAACAAGAGACCCCTCCTTGAACTGCAGGGTCCCACACACTGCACGACCCCCTAAGCAATGCAGGACCCTCCCCATAATGAGAACACCCCTTGCACTGCACAACACCCACTCGAACTGCAAGTCTCTGTCCTGCACTGCAGGAATCCCTCTGATTGCACATCCCCATCCCACTCCAAGGCATTGTGAGACCCCCCTGCACCCCTCTGTCCCTCCTGGGCTGCTGGCCGTGTCACAAGGCTGTGGGGCAGATGGGGAGCAGTGTGACAGATGCTGTGGCCTCCTGCCATCTCTGAGCCATCCCAGCACCCTGTGCCAGGCACCAGTGAGGCTGGAGCACCCTGGCCCTGGGGAGCTGAACGGCCACAGCAAATCCAGAGTAAAAACAGTGGCACTCCTGCACAGGGGAGCATTTTGAGGCCGTTTCTCAGGGGGTGGGTGGGCAGTGTTGCTGTGCATGCAATGGTGGCACTTCCAGCAGGGATGACCTGGAGATGGGAAGAATCCAGCCTGGGGAGGATTTTCTGTGCTGCCCAAGGGCGCTGCCCACTGCACCTGGGGGACATTTCTTGTGTCTCTAACAGGGACATAAACCAATAAGTGGGAGCACAGCTGCAGGGGTTGATTTGAAGCTGGCTCAGGCACAGCCCTGCACTTACAGAGGGGAGCTGGCTGGAGGGATGTGCAGAACCAGAAAACCGGGGAAAAAGGGAAGATGGGAAGGACAGACGGAGAGTTTTCAGCAGGACCAGGGAGCTGAACTGCCTGTCCCAGATGAAGCAGGACAAGTGAAGAGCTGAGTGTGGGCATGGATGAGAGGGCACAACATTGAGTGCTCAGGGCTGGCACAAAGAATTCCCCCAGGCTCAGCCATCCCAGGCAGGACGGCATCCATCCCACCCCACCTCCCAGGGCCTTGCAGGCTCCACTGGTTCTGCACTGGCTGTACTGGTTAGAGCCACTGCTCCACTGCAGGCCAGCCTTGCCCGGGGCTCACTGGCACAACCCCTCCAGGGCAAACCTGCCAGGCTGGGATGGGATGGGATTTGTTTTGTTTTCCTGGAAGTCTTGGCCAGACCTGCTCCGTGCTCATCCTTGCTGCCCAGCCCTGCAAGTCCAGACAGACCATTGCCAACCAGAGCCAAGCCCACAGCCTCTTGTCTGGGCTGGAAACAGGTCCCCCCCGAGCTGCAGTGAGGCACATCCATGTTTGCCCAGCAAATCCCTTTTGCTGCTCTGGCTCCAAGCCCCCCTGCATTAAGAGCTGGCCATGAGGCTGAGCAGCTGCCCAGACCCACAGCTGCTGGGCTCTGCCTTCCCCGGCCGCCACGGGCAGATGGTGATGAGGCCAGGGAAGAAACAGCTTTTTCTCCTCAAAAAAAAAAAAAAAAAAAAAAAAAAAAAAAAAAAAAAAAAAAAAAAAAGCAATTATGCAGAGAAAGAAAAACCCACCCTGTTTTCTCCCCACTGCTCAGCACTGTGGCATGGATGGGTGACAACATTGGTGGATGGTGGCACTGTGTGGATGGATGGCACTGCCTGGCTCAGCAGATTGGGTCCCTCCAGAGCAGCACCCACCCTGCCTGACCAACCCTGCCTGACCCACCCTGCCTGACCCACCCTGCCTGACCCACCCTGCCTGCACCCTCTGCTCCTGGGGGCTGGGAGAGCCCTAAACACGGTCTGAACCCCCCCACATGTGGCTGTGGTGCCAAAGGGTGCCCAGTGTCCCCTGACCTGGGGGTGCAGCAGGCACAGCCCCGGTCCCGAGGGTATCCATGAACGGCAGGAAAGGCGAGGAAAGGCGCTGGGTTTCCCTCTGTGCTTTGCATTTCCCGTCATCTTTGCGAGGCACCGTGACTAAACGCTCCTGAGGTCATCCCCCAGCCCTCCCACCGCCGCCCCTGCAGGACACCAATCCTGGCACACTTTGACAAGGGCTCTCCGGAGTGAGTCCCCCGAGGGGCTGTGGGACCTCAAAGAGATCCCAAAAGAGAGAAAAGGAGCCAGGAGAAAAGGAGCCCCGGTCGTGGAGTGACCCCTGTCCCGCCTGCCTCAGGCACAGAAACGCCCCCGGATTTCCATTTTTTGCTTGCCTGGACAGTTCTTGTGGCAGCCTGGCTTGGTTTGGGAGCAATCCCGGGATTTTCACTGGAGCTTGGGAAGGCAGAGCTGGGCTCTGCAGGGAGGGTGGGATGCACCGTGCCAGGGGCTGGCACGGGGGCTCGGAGGGGACAGGGACAGCAAATGCAGTGCACGGCAGTGGCTGCTGAAGAGCAGGGGGTTGTTCCAGCCCTGTGTCCCCAGGAGGGCAGTGGGGACATCCCAGGGCACAGAGGGATGTCCTCAGGCCAAGGGGCAGTGTGGAGGCAGCAGCTCCAGCCCCAGGGATGGTTTGAGCTGTGTCCAGCAGCCTCCTGCCCTCCAGAGCACACAGACCCTCAGGCACAGCTGTGTCCCTGTGTCCAAAGCTGGCGTCACTGGGTCCCTCCCTTGCAGCACATCTCTCCTCTGGATTCAAGGATTCCAGCCTGGCCTGAGCCCTCCCTGCTCCTCTTTGATGGAGCAAGGTTGGGGGCTCACAGTGAGGGTGCTGCTGGTTGGTTTCACCCCAGCACAGTGGACAGCAGCCAGGTGCTTTCCCTGGCACACCCACACACTGCCCAGGGCCCGTGGCACACACAGACCCCTCTGGGGGTGCTGCTGTCCCAGCGGGGGTGGCAGTGGCTGTGACATGGCCAAGGCTGCCCTGGGAAGTCCCCCCACAGTGCAGATGCCCCCTCACCCCTGGAGGGGCTCAGCAGAGATTGGGGATGCAGGGCTGGGGGTCACCACCTCTCCACCACCGCCATGCCCCGTGGGACAGAGCCGGTGACAAGGAGGCAGGATGAGGTGACCTTGTGCAGCCACCAAGCTGTCCCCAGTGGGATAAAGGGCTCTGCCAAAACTCCACGGGGATCAGAGACCACCGGACCAGGGCTGGGAACAAGTCCCAGGTGCAGACAGAATCCTGGCTGGAGACTGCATTTCCCCAGGTCCCCAGTTGTCCCCTGCTGCTGCTGGGGGCCACAGGGACACCCCAGGGTGCCCAGCCTCACTGCCATATGCCACCAGCCAGCTCAGCAGAGGTTCTCTGATGGCCCTCCCGACAGTTGGCAGGCGCCCCAGCCTCATTAAAATTGTATTAGGCTGTATTTAAAAAAAAAACCAGCAGCACCAGGGGAAACAAAGAGCAGCCCTCAGAGAGGGGCTCAGGGAGGCAGATCGTGCTCCAGGGATGTTTTCCCATGGGATGCTGCCCCAAGGGGCTTTGCTTAGGAAGCAAGGGACAGTGGTGGAGTATGATGGGGGCTCAGCCATGCTCCTGTGTTTCCTGGACATCAGGATCAGGCACGGCACTGGTCATCAGGCTTGCTCAGCTCTATTAGCTGGATTTATCCCCTTAGCTTAATTTAATTGCATCCAGAGAGCAAAAAGGGGTGGAAGTGCTTGAAGTGCCTTGTTTCAAGCAGTTTGGATGTTGGAGACCAGCAAATGGAGGAAGGAAGTGGATGAGTGCACACAGACACCCTGCACTGGGAATTCGTCCCTCTCTTCCCGCCCCAGCTCATTTTCTGGTGTTTTCTGGTGTGGTTTTTACATTACCAGAAATTAAAGTGAAAACCCGCTCCTTCCTCTGTCTCCCCCGAGGACCCTGCGGAGGTGGGGTGGAGGCTGAGGCCGGTTCATTCGGCAGGAGAAGGAATTTTATTAGGAAAGCTTAAAGGACCTTTTGTGTGGCAGTGATTAACCTCTGTGCTGGGGACGGTGCTCTTTGTCCTGGAGCCAGTGCCCTGCCCGGTCCCCGGGGCTCTGCTGGGACACCAGGCTCTTGTAATCCAGTGCAAGTGCCCAGGAGCAGGACACGAGAGACACAGGGCATTCTGTGGGACAAAATAATCCATTACCAGGGGAAGCTTTCCAGCTTAAAAAAAAAAAAAAAAGAAAAAAACAGGAAAAAGGAAAATTTGCCCAGTTCACAAGCAGAGCAAGGGAGATCCCTGGGGGTTTTGTAGCCATGAGACCCCAAGCAGGAGGTCCAGAGGAAGATCCCAGTGCCAGCCCTGTTGCCTGTCCCCACTTTTAATTCCCTGCTGCAGCGCAGAGTCAGCAGAGAGGAGTTTGCAGGGAAGAGCAAAGTGTGTTACCAGCGGCTCCCACACAGCTCCAAAATAACCCAGCCCAGGCAGGGCTGGGCGGAGCAGGTGACTCAGCAGCGACAGCAGCGACAGCAGCGACAGCAGCGACAGCAGCGACAGCAGCAGCTCCTCTCTGCTCGCATCTCCTCACTCGGCCGTGCCCCATCCACGTTTCCCACTGCAGCCCAGGCTCTGTGTCCAACGCTGCCTCTGCTCGGGGCCTCTGTGCCCAGGATGCTGGAGGGTTTGGTGGGCACAGGAAGGGACATCAGGGCAGGTTCAGGCATTCACTGCCTGCATTCCCAGGGCACAGCTGCTCTCTGGACCTGCAGCATCCCAAGAGCTGCTCAGGGCATGACTGGGATGGAGATTCCCTCCTCTGCAGGACCCAACACCCCACAGCTGTCCCATCCTCACCTTGAGATGGAGCAGCAGCGTCCCAAAGAGGGATGGATGGGCTTGGAAATGAGTCAGAGAGCAGCAGGGGGATGTCAGGAACGGGGATGAGCAGATTCTGATCAAGCCACCGTGGGTGGGGGGCGAGGAGGAGGTGACAGCTCTTGGTTTTGTGTTTGCCATCTCCCCAGCTTCTCCCAGCGTGCAGGGGGACATGGACATGGCAGGATGCTGGTGCAGCACCCACAGGGGCACAAATCCCCCTGGTGGGGTCAGGGGGCTGAAGCTCAGCCTGGAGAGAAACAGAGGGACCAGGGGGATCCCCCTAACACCCCCAGGTCAGGGGGGGCATCTCTTCAAGGATGAGGTATTGGTAATAGGAGCAGCAATGGGAGCCAGCTGGGATGCCCCGGGGGAGCCCTATAAAGGGCTGAGAGGGGCAGGGGCCTTTTACAGCCTGTGCCTTGGAGAGGAGGGGAGGGGGCTGTTTGACTCCTTGGTGGTGGTGTTGGGCACCGTGGGCTGGGATGCAGGGGGCAGCAGCAGAGCTGTGCCCTTACCTGCAGGGGGGAGGAGGGATTTTGGCCAGGGAAGGGGCTGGGAGCAGAGGTTTGGGGCTGGGGGAGGGGTCAGACCTCCCTGCCCAGCCCTGGCCCCACCAGCTGTGCCTTCCTGGGCCCAGAGATCCCCTTCCAGATGGATAACTCCTTTGTCAATAGTGAAAAGAGTCCATTAGTCAGGATTAGGAACGGGACCTTTGGGGATTAGCCCTGCACCTCCCACCTGGCCCTCCTTGATTCCTGGGGCTGCTGGTCCAGGGCCACTGGAGTCCCTTTGGGTTTTTGGGATGCAGAAGGGGATGGGACTCTGACTGAACCACTGGATTGAGAAATGTGGAAATCAGTGAAAGGGATTGAGCTGAGTCCCCAGGTGATGTGATATCCTGCTCCCCACTGCATTTTCTCATGGAATTGCAAAGTGTCCCAGGAGCAGAGCTCCTTGGATAGAAGGGGTTATCAGAACCCCATCTCTCCTCAGTGTCTGGGCTTCCTGTGCATCCTTGTAGGGGGCTGCAGGGAGTTCTGCACATGGAGAAACTGAGGCAGAGGGAGTCCAGCTGTGCTTGCATCTGGTTTGTGGGAAACCACATCTGGGCTAAGGGTTGAAGATGTTCTTCCTGTGGTATCTGCAAGGAGGGGTGGCTGGGGAGGGGGTGAAGTCCCAAAATCAGGCACCCTTTGATGAGCTGAGGGTAATTCCATTGGGCATGAATTCCATGATTCCCTGTGCCCTCTGCAAAGAGGGGCTGGATCTGACCTCCAGCTCAGGAAACTCGGTGCCTGCTGGTGTGAAAGCAGTGCTAGGGAGAGTTGGGGGGGCTTTTATCCCCCCATCCCCACGGTCCCACAGCTCCCTTGGCTCCCCAGTGCTGACAGGCTGGCTTTGTCCGTGGGCAAATGGCCACAGGGAGGGCTCAGGGCTGGGGGCTCTGGCCAGGCCGGCTGTGAGAGGCCCTGGGAAGGCAGGAATGCAGGCGGGGGGGCGGCTCTGAAACCCAAAACCTCGGCACAGGGGCCCTGCCCCAGGCATCCGGCAGGGGGCCCTGGGCTGTGGGCAGCTGGGGCTGGGGGGCTCTGCAGCCCTCCCTGCAGTGAAGGTGCTGGTAGCCCCCTCCCAGCCCCTCCTGCCACCCCCCAGATGGAGTCACACACAGCCATTCCCAGCTGGAAATGGAGGGTGAAGGAGAACACCCCACTGAGGTGAGGTTGGGGTCCCGGGGAGCAGAGCAGCCCCTGGACCTGGGTGTGTGCACAAAACTGGGCTGGACACTGGGCAGCCTGGGGCAGGCACTGTGCAGAGCCACCAGAGGGTCCCTGGGAGGGACAGGGGTGGCTGTGGCTCTGCAGGGTGAGAGAAGGCCTTTGGTGGGGGGCCTTGGTCTGTGGAGAGCCCACTGCACCCTGTGACTGCTTGTGCTGTGTGTGTTGGCAGGAGCAATCTGTGTGCAGGCTGTGTGCACTGCTGTGTGCAACGTGCATGTTGGTGTGTGCAATCCCTCATGCCTGCAATGCCTTGTGTTACACGCACATTGCTGTACCAGGCCATGCACAGCTGCATTTTGCCATGTTCAATGCCATGGGCAGGGTCACCCTGGTGTGCCCCATCCCATGTGGGGTGTGCAGGTGTGTGCAGTCCCACAGGCTGTGTGTGTGTTGGCATGTATATTGGAATTAAATCAACACCCCATGTGTTGTTCGTGCAATTCCTCGTGCAGCAGGCGTGCCTGTGTGCAATCCCATGCAGTGTGTGTGTGTTGGGCTGGGATTTCAGGTGTGTTGGATCACCCTGGAGTGCCTGTGTGCAATCCCATGCAGTGTGTGTGTGTTGGGCTGGGATTTCAGGTGTGTTGGGATCACCCTGGCGTGCCTGTGTGCACTCTGCACCCTCGGTGTGTGTGTGTGTGTGTGTGTGGGATCAGATGTGAATCATGTGCATCTCAGCATGCACGATCCCACACCCAGCACGGATCTTGATGTGCATGAACCTGCATGCAGCAGCGTGTGTGATCCCAGTGTGTGGCTCATCCATGGCCCCACGTGCAGCCTGTGCACCTCACTGTGCATGGCCTTGTGTGCCATGAGCACGATCCTGTGTGCATTGTGGGGATCTTGGCACAGTGACCCCAACGTGCACCTCAACGTGTGTGTGCTCATGTGCAGTGTGCACGATCCTGTGTGCAGCACATGCACTGGTGTGCACAATCCCACATGCAGGATGCATCTTGGTGTGCATGTTCCTGTGTGTAGTGTGCATGATCCCATGCACTCTGTGCATCCTGGCATTTACGATTCTGCACACTCTGTGCATTTTGGCACGCATGACTCCACATGCAACGTGCATCTCGGTGTGCACGGTCCTGTCAGCAGCACAAGCCTTGGCGTGCAAGATCCCAAGTGCAGGACGCATTTCTGTGCGCATGCTCCTGTGTGTGGTGTGCATGATCCCATGCACTCTGCGCGCCTTGGCACGCATGACTCCACATGCAACACGCATCTCGGTGTGCGCGATCCTGCCTGCAGCTCGCACGATCCCGCGCTCCCGGTGCGCGCTCCCGGTGCGCGCTCCCGGTGCGCGCTCCCGGTGCGCGCTCCCGGTGCGCGCTCCCGGTGCGCGCTCCCGGCGCGGCCGGCAGTGCGCATCCCAACAGCACCACCCAGCTGCGGCGGGACGGGCGGCGCCGGCGATGCGAGCAGGGACGGACAGCATGGAGACGAACAAAGCGCTCAGGGAGCGAGGTGGGGGCTTGAGCCGGCTCCGGCCGCCCCCCAGTGCGGCTGAGCCCCTCCGGGATGGGCTGTCTGTCTGTCTGTCCGTCCGCGGACGGGTCGCTTCTTTTCGGGCATTGCTTGGAACACGAGCCAGAGCTCTGTCCGGCAGTGGGTGCTGCGGGATTTGAGCTTTGGGTGGGAATGGGCATCACAGCACGGGGAAAGGGGTGCCCCAGTGCCACCGGATCCCTGCTGGGGCAGCCACAGGCTCGGTGCTGCGCACAGCAGACTCCAGCTTGTCCCCTCAGGCCGGTTCACCTTGCACTGAGGTGACAAAGTGCTGGTGTGACCACTCGCTCCACCACAGCCTGACCCACACCGTGGTGCCCAGCACAGGGACAAGAGACCCCACATGACCCTCTCAGCATCATCCATCTCAACCTTTCTTTGTGATTTGCAGAGCACCTGGCCCACACACAGACCTGTCACTCCCTTCAGCCCCGGGGACACTGCACACACCCCACGGCCCTGCACACGCCTTCAGTGCTGTGAGATGTCACCAGAACATTTCCAGTCTTTTATTGCTGGGGTGAATCATTTACTGGGGCAGCCAGCCTGTCTGCAAAACCCTGGTGCCAGCTGGTGCCAGCTGAGCACAGCCTCCCAAGAGTGTTTTGAGGTGTTTACAGGGGGGGATGCCACCAGTCTGATTCCCCTCCTTGCTCCAGAGAAGGCTTCAAACCTCTCAGTGCTGCTGTGTCCCCATGGTGAGGTGACAGGGTGACACAGCCACCTGGAGCAACACCCAGGCTGTCTCCTGGGGCAAGAGTAGAAGATGTCACTTCCTCACGCCCCAGGGCGTTTCTGCCTGTGACACAATCCCGGGTGACTGTGCCATGCTGTGGGCACTCCTGCAGGGGTGGGGAGCCCTGGTCATTCCTCTCAGGCTCAATAGAGCACCCCAGGGCAGAGCAGGCAGTCAGCCCTGCTTTTTCTGTGGGGAAATCGAGGCAGAGCCAGGGCCAGAGGAGGTGGCATGGAGGGAACTCAGGGATGTCCCATGTCCTGCTCACAGGTCACCCTTGGAGCCATCAAGGATGGGACCAGGACCAGCACTCAGAGCCTGTGTTCTGGAGGGGCTGCAGTCCCTTAGCTCAGTGATGGGCCCTGTGATCCCTGTCCCGTGGGCTCTCTGATCCCTGTCCCATGTGTCTGTGATCCCTGTCCCGTGGGCAGCAAACAGGCTTTGCCCACCCAATTCCAGGTGCTTCAAGGCGCTCCCAGGTACATCTACACATCTGTGCTCAGGAACAAATTCTTTGCAGAAAATGAGATTTTGCTGCCTGACCATCAGCGGTACCGCTGCACCGGCTGCCAGATTCCCTTTTCCCCAGAGTGTGCGTTTCCCCCCCCGGCTCTCGGCTGGGAGCAGGGCAGCATCTCCCCAGCGCAGCGTGTCCGGCAGCAGCCCCGGAGCTTTGGGCACGGTCCGGGCCGAGGCAGAGCCGCTCCTCCCCGTCCCCCCCGCGCAGAGGGGAGCGCGGAGAGGAAATTGCTGCTGACGGAGCTGCGAGCGCTGCCGGACTGGGGATGACTAAGTTTGGCAGTGCTACCTGCTGGCTGTTTTTCCTTTTATGGAGGATTTGAGCGAGCCGCTGGAGCAATTCTCCGAGAGGAGCCGAAGGGATCCACCCTGACCTTGGGGATGGGCACTGCCGGGCTAGGGAAGGGTGGCTGGCGAGCAGGGTGGGTCGTGGGGCCTTTGGGGCGGCGCTCGGCTGGTAGAGGCGGGGATGGGCCCCCCTCGCCCATCCGGACGGGGCACCCGAGTGTTTTCACTTTCTATTTTAAGGCGCTGGGCTCTGGGTCCCAGCGGTGCCAGCCGGGGCGTGTGGCTGCTGCCACCCTCCATGCCACCCGCTCTGGGTGGCTCTGGGGCCACCCTGCACCTCACCTCCCTCCCAGTGTGGCTTTCCCACAGGTGATGGGGTGAGGAGAGAGGTGAAAGGGGATGTGTCCCTGCAGGGGGACACCTCGCTGGAAGGGGACGCTGCTGCAGGGGTGGGGGCAGCATCTGCTGGGGGTCGTGCTGCTGCAAGGTGACACATTGCTGCAAAAGGACACTCCTCGGGTGTGGGGGCACAGCTCTGCACCCCAGGGCTGCTCCACGGTGCTGAGATGGAAACGGGGCAGCCCAGCCTTGGAAAGTCCCCAGCTGGTGAGAAAAGCAGAGAGAGAGAAACAAAAATAGCACCTTTGCAGTGGCTGCAGTGGGGTGGCTTGCAGGGACAGGACTGGCTTTGGCCAGGCTGGCTGTCCCACAGCCCCCAGCCCCTGCCGAGGGGCTGGGACTGGGCTTCTCAGCTGTGTCCTGCATTCTTGGCATTATTCTCCTTTTTTCCCCTCCTCTTCCACCCTGGGGACAGCTCTCAAACCTCTCCATTTATGGACAGGAGGGTAGGTCAAGTGGGAGGGTAAGGGGACAGCGGGTCCCTGGGGAGGGACAGGGGTCCCACGTGGTGCTGGGAGCTGTGGGCACCCCTGGAGGTCACAGAAACAAGGGTGTGTGGAGCGTCCAGGGTGACCTGGGCAATGCCCTGGGATCCCCATGGTGATGCCCAGTGCCACTGGCACCCCCAGCCAGGGTGGTGGTCAGGGTCACCCTTGGATGCTGGAGCATCCTGAGCTGCTGCAAGCAGAAAAACAGGCCCTGCAGGTGGGGTGGGGGTTTTATCCCCTCTTGTTTTATCATTTTATTTTGAAGCCAAAATCTGCCAGTTTGGGGGTGAGGCTGCAGCAGCTGCACCCCACCCTGGGGTGGCTGGTGGATGTGTCCCTAGCCCCAGGCTCTGAGGAGTCACTGGGGCAGGGTGAGATGACTCCGAAGCCACTCCAGATGACGAAATATCCTGACTCATTCTAATCATTAATATTATTTAAAAAAATAAAAAGAAGAAGGAATTACTCAGACATCAGTACTCTGCCATTGGGTGGTGACAAAGTGGCTGCTTGGGGTTAGGTTTTTGGGGTGGATTTTCCCCAGTCTGTAATAACACCTTGGGGTGTTGCTGACAGCAGTGAACTGAGGGAGAGGCAAATACCCGAGGAAATGTGCTGCAGGGGATCCTCCCACTCTGCCATGCCTTAAAGGGCAGGACATGCAAGCCCCCCTGAGCCCTGGCATGTCCCAGGCTGTCCCCTGGCTGGGGAAGGACAGTGGCACCTTGTGGGGAAGGATGAAATGAATGAATATCAGCTGGTTCTTGCTGTTTTCACCAGGCCTGCAGCCCCCTGGCCAAAACTCTGTCCCCATGGGCCGAGGGGGGGACCCTGGAGCCTCATCCCTGCACCCTGTGGGGGCTCATCGACCCCTCCCCTGCTCCTGGCTGACTCAGCCATGCGGGATTCCCACAGTTTCCGTCAGATGCTGCCTGGAGTAAATGGGGAAGAGGTTTCACAAGCCCTGGTAATTAATGCTAATTACAGAGCAGCGACATGGGAAACATTTCTTCCCCAGGTGTCCTTCCAAAAATGGTTTTGTGCAGGTGTGGCAGCATCCTTCACTTGTCATTAGCGCTGCTCTGCCTGGAGAAGGTGAAACCTCCTTCGAAGGCAGGGCTGTGGGAACGGCGGGACGGGGATGGGGACGGGGACGGGCCGGTCCCCACAGCCCCGCGGGCGCTCGGCTGCGGCTGCTGGCAGCTGGGCTTGGCTGCAGGGCAGGGCTCAGGCAACCCTGGGTCAAGGCAATCCATGGGGAAAAAATACCCTCTGACCTCCTTGAGCAGCGTGACTCCTCCTGGCAGCTGCTGGCAGAAAAATAAAACCATGGAGAAGGGGCTTGGAGTCCTTTTTTTCTTTTTTTTTTTTTTCTTGTGGGTCGGTTCTGCTGCCTGCATTGGAGGGACAATGACAACCCCCTAGGACCAAGGGCTCATGCTGAGGGGGGTTGAGCTTCTTTGAGGCTTGAAAAAGGCTGAAGTGTTTTAAAACCCCTTTTCATCTTTGTTTTTCTTCTCCTCACTGAGCTGCTCATGCTCAGCCCCCCCAGGTGTGAGGTATTATAAATAAGGTGGGGTGAAGGTGGGCTGGGAGACCTGAGCTGCAGAGCCAGCTGGGATGGGCTGGGGAGAGCCTCCCCTGCCCTAGGACATCCTGAGGAGCTGCAATGCTTGGATTGTAGAAAAATCTCTACTTCCCTTTATCTGGCTGGAGAAAGGAAGTTACAGGAGACACAATTGGGCAAGGTGTGGAGGAAGGGACCACTTTGTCCTTTGTGGGCAATGGCAGAAATCCTGGGCTGGACTGACAGTGGCAAAGAAGTGGTATAGAGGTGAGGAAACTCTTTTCATGCAGACTGTGGTGTCTTAGTCCCTGGACCCTGATTTTATGTGATTTTTATGGAAGATTGAGCAGTGGGAAGCAGCTTGGAAGTGATGCAGTGATGCCAGGTGGTGGTGGTAGCATGACCTTTAATGGTGACAATCAACCACCCTGGATGGCTGCAGGGATTGACAGCTCTGTTGGTTGTTGGTGTCCCACAGCCCCATTTTGTTATTTTAAATTGGTCTTTGAATTGTGGGATTTACATCTCCACCCAAGGATGGTTGTGTCCTATTTGCCTTAAACTCGAGACTCTTGGAGCAGAGGGAGATGAAGAGGTTGGTCCTCCCTGTTTGATGAAGAAGAGCATACCCCAGGCTGGAAACATGTTTATTTAGGAGTGGAAACAATGTCAGAAGACTTGGAAAAAGCTCACAGAAGAGGAAATCAGACGGGATTAAATCCACCCAGAGTGTTTCCAGGCCATTTCCATGCTTCTCCCAGTCCAGGGGCTGTAGGTGCTGCAGCTCCCTGTCCCCTGGCCAGCCAGGGTGGGGACCTTGTGACAGAGCGGGGCTGGCAGGCAGAGCCTCATTCCCACTGGGCTGGAGAGCTGGGAAACCGGTCCTGGCACAGGAGAAAGCCTCCTCCTCCTCCTCCCCAGGCTCAATGGGAGCTCTGGCTGTCTGTGGGGTTCTTAAATAACTGTGACTTTGCTGAGCTGATTCCTTTTTGATGTGTGCAGACTTCTCCCTCTGACTTTCCCTTTGCAGTTTCCCCTGGCAGCAAGGGCAGCTGCTGTGAGTATCCCAATGGATGGGGCTTCTCCCAGGGCTCCATCCTCTCTCCTGTCTGAAGGTGGGGAGGAAAAGGGCCACTCCAATCCCAGTGCTCCTGTGTGTGAGCCAGTTCCCCCAAGGATGGTTGCTGTAATGAGATGTCCCAGCTAATGAGGCTGCTGGCAGAGTGCTCCTGGAGAAACGTGCTGGGAAATGGTAACGCAGCAAGTCTCAGCTTTCCAGGCTCTGTCCCATCCCAGAGATGGGAATCCAGGGCAGCAGCTGGGTGAAGGACCTTGTGCTCCACCCCAGCATTAGCCAGGAGCAGCTTGCTGACAGCCCACTGCCTGCTCACTATCAGGATGTGATTGGGCCAAGTGAAAGGAATAAATTAATCCCAAAAAAGTGGGGTGGCCAACAACCCAGCCAGAGCAAATATTGGGAACTTCCAATGCAACCAGTGCAGGGTTCATTAAGTGAGACTGGTGATTTATGGCAAGAAATTTAAGCTCGTGGTGGGCTCATCCTGCACTGTAAGACCCTCCTTGCCCACAGCCCAAAAAAGATGTGAGGCTGTCCTTTACAGCAGCTGGGCCTGAGAGGCACCTCAAAATCCGTGAGGAGTGAGCATCCAAGTTCCCTCTATCCCAGCACATGGAGACTGGGGGAGCTCAGCAATGTTTTCGCTGCTGAGCACAGAGAGTTCTCTTGGAAGGAATTTGTGCCCTGGAATCTGCTGGGAGTTAACCCACAAAAGTAACAATGGAGGTTGGGGAGGGGGCTCCTGTCCCTCATTGTTCCTTGAGCTGATGCACAAGGGAGAGGGAATACAGAGAGCTTTTCTCTCCCTGTGCCTGCCTCAGGAGCAGGGTGCAGGATGATCTGGGGCACCCATCCCATAGGAGGGCACTCCCAGCACTTGAAAGGGCAGAGGAGGGAGATCATTTCTAAGGTGTATTCCTGGTGAATTTAGGTTTAAAAGCCAGGAGGCGGGGGAGGGCCTCAGCTGCTCTCTGGTTTCCGGTTTCTCTGCCTCTTGCTCCAGCTGGTTACCGCAGACAGGGCCAGGTTTTGCCATTTAAGGCTGATTTCCCCAGGCTGGGCTGTGCCGAGAGCTGCCTGGGACGGTCCCTGGGCCACTCACTGCTCATTAAAATGTGTGCCCAGAGAGATGTGGCTCCTCTGGGGGGGGAGGGAGAACCCTCACCATCTCCCCATCCCTTTGTCCCATGTCTTCTTTCACTGGTCTCCGTGGCAGAGGGAAGAGCCAAGGGAAGGGGTGTGGGTTCATCTGTGGAGCGATGTGCCTGGTCTTGGATGGGCAGGACAAAACCTCTCCTGGTCCCAGAGGTGACAGGGCCGAGCAGAAGGCTCTGGTCCCACTGATCCAGCCCTGAGTGAGGGACCTGAGCTGAGCAGTGCCAGGGTGGAGCTGGGACACCCTTTGCCCTGCCAGGACTGAGCCCAGGCTGTGCTGGGGCTGGAGCTGCCCCACACTCTGGGCTTCCTCATTCCTGTCACCACAGCTGGCTGCTTTTCTTCTTCCTCTTGCTTGTCCCCATCTGCCCCAAGCTCTTGCAAAACATGAGCAAGGGTTCCCAGAGAATGAGATGTGCTGTGCAGCCCTCTCACAGCCTTGGGCAGTGATCTGGGAACCAAAAGGGCTCCTACAAAGCCCCATAGGAAAGTCACTCCCTGTTTTTTCTGCATGCTGACTTGCCTCTTCTTTGGGCTGAGAAACCATAAAGACAGTGGCCACTCTTTGTGTCCATCTGAGCTCCACCAGGCCCTGGTGGCCTCTGTACCCAGCTTCTCTGTGCTCCAGAAGTGGAGGAGCTCTGGAAGCCACTTCTGCACCCCCACACTGCTCTGGCTCTGGCATGGGGAAGGGAAGAGAGCAGGAATGGAGAATATTTAACTCCATTTATTGTTAAAGGCTGGAGGAGGGAGAGGTGTGTTCATACCCCAGCCTGCTCATACCAGCAAAGGGGGCCTTGGGGACGCCTGGGCCAGGCAGTCCCCAGGGCTGTGCCATTGCTCCAGTAAGTGCCACCTGCAGGTACTCAAGGTTCTAATAGCATTCAAGTGCATTTTTCAAATATTCTCAGAGCTGATAACACCTCTGCTGCTCCAGAGGGGCTCTGTGCCTACCCAGGCACACATCACCCACATGGGACAGCAGAGTGGGCATCCCAGGGTGGCACAGGCACCTGAGAGAGCAGAGCTCTGCAGTCCTCCTCAGAAGCAGGAGGGAACCTGACAACTCACTCAGCCACCTGAGTACCACCACGATTTCTCTTTCTGGACCTTCACCCCAGAGCCCACCCGTGGTGAAATGAAGATTCTGGATGTGAGCTCCCAGATCAGAGCAGGTGAGGAGGGAGCAGGGTACCTTCATGAGCCAGGGGAGTGACAGCCAGTGCCTGGCACCCAGGGCTTTGGTTTGCCTTTCTTCTGAGATCTTATCACCTGCCAGCAGGAATGTGTGAAATGTGCCAAACAAAGCACATGTGGAAATACTGTCTCGAGTGAGGAATGGAAACTTTGGGGGCAACGGGCTGGGAGGGAAATGAAATACAGGGGGGCTTGGTGGTGGTGCTTTCCTCCCACGCCCAGTCTGTGTGTGAGTGGACTCAGGATGATATCAGAGGGATGATATATTTGCAAACTTGCTGGCTTGTTCCCAGGTTTGCTGCAGATCTCGGTGTGAGCTGGACCAGAGGGGCTGGTTGGGAGGAGCACCATCCTGCAGAAAGCCTGTGCTCCATCCTTCCCCACTGCCAGCCCATCATGAGGGGCATCACCCCGCTGTGCCCCAGCCATGTGGACCACAAACAAGCCTGGCACCAGACAAAAAAAACCTGGCCCTCCTCCCATGCACCTGCTCTCCAAGGTGTGGGGAGAGGGACCGTCACTGAACTTCAGTTCTGGTGGCTCTGTGAAAGGGCTGAGTGCTGTGTAAGTGCTGAATCACCCCTGAAGGTTTATTTAAACCCGCAGGAGTGGATGGGGCATTGACTAGAGCAGGTCCCACTCCTCCCGCTTGCGTCACGGCTCGGCACCGGCTGTGCAAACAGAGCCGGGGGCTAGCCCGGGCAGGGATGGGGCTGGGACAGGGCCCAGAGCAGTTCCTGGGTTCCTCTGCATCCCTCCTTCTAGGAATGGGCAAACCCTGCCTCGCCCATTCATTGCCTGAGCATCCCTGTGCCTGCAGGGATGGAAGCTGCTGCAGCTCACTGGAGGATGGGGGGGTTCCCCACCTTTGGGTGCTCCCACAGCAGCCCCAGCACAGTGACCAGGCCCCCATGACTTGCTGATGGAGGAAAAGGGGGCTTATGCCCCAAACCCAAGCCAGAATTATCTGCAGAGTCACGAGTGCTTTACATCACCTGGCATAGGCAGGAAAGTCACCCTGGCTGAGGGCAATAGCCATCCCTGCTCTCCCTGCCTCTGTTTCTCTGACAGAAAACAAGGGCAGCATTATTCCCTCTCTCCAAGGTAGGAGAGGTCACCTCTGTCAAAGGCTCAAAGCCCCTAGATGGAAAGTGCCATTAGCCTGGCAAAGATCAAAGCGAATTTCCCAGCATGCTTGGGTAGCCCAGGATCTGTTTCATTTCCTAGGTACTGTACGAGCAGGAAACTCCATCCAGCTGCTCCCCTGCCTTTGTCATCAGAGACCAAGAAAAATCAATTCTCAAAGTAATTAAGAAGCAGCTGAAATTGCACCGTATGGCTTGGCATAGTGCCATGTAACGCCTGCAGGAGGCTTTTGCCAGGACAGGTAACTGAACCACAGGGAGCATCCTTGGGGGAAAGACCCCCTTGGAGGTGCATCACAGCCAAGGGATCACTCAGTAGCATGGGGGTGGTGTGAGTGGGGCTGGAGAGCTGAGACAGGCAGAAAAAACCCAGGGAGAATCAGCTTTTTCTCTTCCCCTTCTGTTTTTAGCTGGAGGAAATAGCCCCTGAAACTGATGCCAAGCCTGGCTGGAGGGGAGGGCTGCTCCACCATTCTCTGTCTCTGCAGGGAAGCTCCAGCACAGGATTTAGCTTACACCTGCCCTGTTTCTGTGGAAGAAGTGGACTCCAGAGATGCCCAGGGCAGGGCTGAGCGGGGAGCCCGGCCGGCATCGCCCCAGGCTCTGGCTGTGCCGGGGTAATCGCTCTGTGCTGCAGAATGACCTTGGGCTGAAAACAATTCCACGCTCTGGCCTCAAAGGCTGTTGCTATCAAGGTCAACCAAAACAGCCCTGGCAGCACGTTTAAGCAGTGGGGGAAGGGAGGGCTTTGCTCTGCTCTGGCCAGGCCAGCACAGCCCAGGGAGGGTGAGAGGGTGGCAGGGCTGTGGGGCACCAGGATGGGACTGACCTGGCTGCTCACGAGGCTGGGAATGACACCTTGGCCTCCTGCTGCCTGTGTGAGCTGGGAAACCCTGAGGCCAGCGTCAGGATCTGGAAATACTGGCACAGGGATCAGCTCAGGGATATGCAATGAAAGGGCTGGGGAAGGCATGGGGACACAAAGAGACAAGGCTGGAGAAATAGGTGGAGAAAAATCTTCAACCCCTCCAGCAAAGTCCACTTATCAGGGACAGCAGGCTGTAAACCAGGCATGTGTGCCCTGCCAGCACCTTGGCTACCTGGGCAGGGCTAGGCCCTTTCAACAGCCTCAGCAAACCCTGGCACAGATTGTTTGTCTGTGCCTTGAAAATGGAAAATGGGGGATTTATACAGTTTTGCAGCATGATACAATGTAATGATTTTCATCCCTTGTGAATGGGAGGGATGCTCGATGCATTGTTAGCCTGTCTATGCGGATGCAGCAGATCGGGGGAGAACGCCCTTGCACATGGAGGGCTGTGAAGGGAAAGGCTGCCTCTCTGGAAAAGGACTGATAGATCAGAGACAGCTGAAGGATCAATACAAAGGAGCAGAAACCTCGGGGAGGGGTGTATGGGAGTGGAGAATGATGCTTAAAGGGGGAGAGTCGAGTCTGCAGCTTGTCAGGGATGAGCTGGCATCAGGGATGCAACGCAGCGAGCCAGGAAAATGTCAGGGGCTGTTTTGCTTCAGGTTTAATGCTGAATATGTTCCCATAAAGGGAGAGGTGGGGGCTGCACTGAGGCCCCCAAACATCTCCAAAGGGAGTGGAGGGCCTGGGGTTCCTGCTTAGATTTTACCTCCTGCAAATTCCCGTTACAGCTGATGCTGCAAGGAGAAAATTGAAAGAGGAAGGTGCTGAGATGGCCCCTGTGCCTGTGAAACAGGGGATGTGGTCAGCACCTTTCCTTCTTCCCCTTGGGGAGTGGGAAGGGAAGGGAAAGGCAGTGCTTCAAAAAACATCCATGATTTTTGTGCGAGGGTGATTCAAATAGATTGTGGTGGTTTCAGAAGTTTCTACCTCTCTTCTCATTGTCACAACAGCAGGAGGGAGAGAAGGGAGGCCTGAGCACATGACAGAGTGAGAGATGGAAGAGCTGGTGCTGAAGGGAATGTGCAGAAATCCAAGCTAAAACTCCAAGTCCAAAAATTCCCAGGAATATTTCTCCCCCTTTGACCCTCCTCTCCCCAAAAGCGTGGCAGGTGCCATCCCTGCATGGGCACAGGGCTGCTGCACATGGGGAAGGGCTGGGAGCAGCGAGGGGAAAGCAGAGCTCACACATTGTCCCACAAGTGCAGCAATGCAAGCCCAGCCATATCAGCTGCTGAAGGGCAGGAGGATCCTCCCTCGGATAGTTTTGTCCAGAGTCGGTGTGAGCCAGGCACCAAGGACGAGCAGGGAGACATGAAGCAAAACATGGGAACTTGGGAGCTTGTGATGTCTGCCCCAAGTAACATGACAGCCAGGGAGCTTTTTGCTTGGTTCCCCTTTCTTTCCTCTCAGCTCTTGCAACATCCCAGAAGAGATGGGAAGAGAGCCCCAGCCACGGGCAGGGAGGTGGCCTGGTCCCTCACACAGTGGTGACTGGCTGGTGGCTTTGCTGTCAAGGTGTCTTCAGCCTGGGAGGAAGTGGTGGCACCCAGCCATGTGCTGGAGGCCACATCCTGCCATCCCACCGAGGCCAGACCTCGCTGCCCCTGAAGCCGGAGCCACGAGGCCGTGCTGCTGCCCTCCGGATGCTGGCAGATTGATTGCCTTCTGATTCAGTCCAATAATCAAGACTAATTGCCTGGCAGTTCTCTCCCTGCCTAATGGGCTGTCTCCCATTGTGGCTCCCCAGCCTGGCTCCACCCAGCCTGCTCACAGGGATGCAGCAGAGCACAGCATCCCACCCATCTCATGCATGCCCCATCCATCTGCCCAAGACCCCCATGAGCCCTGGTGGCCTCTCCACCTGGCCCTGACCTGATGTTCCCCATCCCAAACCCATCACCCCAGTGGTACTGTTGGACTTTTCCTGCTTTATCAGCACATTGGTGGACCACGCTTCCCAGCTGCGAGGGCCATCAGCTCTACCCATGCCTTGTGGCTCCCCTTATTTGACATATAATCTTCTAATTAATAATCAGCCTTTTCAAAGTGGAATGCAAACATTAATTAATTCCCCATGAGGCAGGTAATTAACAGCCATGACTCCCATTTTACTGCCAGGGAAGCTGCGAGAGAGAGATCTTGCACGATCCACATCGAGGCGACAGAGGAATGACCGGGCAAAGGCAGCTCTGCTCCAGCCTGGCCCTGCAGGCACCCCAGGCTGGGTCCCCTTCCACTGAGGGCTTCCTGGGGGGACTCTCCTGGCCTGTCTCTTCTTTATCACTGTGGCCATCTCCAGTGAGGAGGGGATGCCATAATCCCAAAGTGGCCGGGCAGAACACGTCCATCACTGTGGCCATCTCCACATGGTGGGGATGGCCTGGTCCCAAAGTGGCCTGGCAGGACACCATGGCCACCTCTGCCCTGCGGGGTGAGGCATGGCCCTGGGGTGGCCCAGAAGAGCCCACAGATCTCCTGTCCCTCCTGAACCACCCCCTCCAAAGCACCCAGCTGGGTGCAGCTGTGGTGCTGAATTTTGGGGATCTTCACCAGGACAAGGCACTCCTGGGGAAGGGGATGCCATCCAAAGGAAAAGGGTTTCTCTTGTATTCCCATCCATGCCTGGTGTCCCATTGCCTCCCATCCCCCCAGGTAATTGCAAATCTCCATCTCAACAAGCTTTTGCAGGTTCCTCCTGCTGCTCTTCTCCTTTGTTCATCCCACAGCAGGAGTAATGAGGGGGGGGGGGGAATAATGCCTGGGTCCCCTTCAGTGAGACCCATATGGGCAGTTTGGGGAGGGAGCCTCATCCTCATCCTCAGTGGGATCTTTGCAGCTCCCTGATGACAAAGAGCTTGCTGGTGTGGCCTGCAAGACCTTGACTGCAGGCCTGACTCGTGCCTCTATGATGCTGGACAAGGGGTATTCCATGGAGAACAGGCATTTTGAGCCTTTTTTTCCCCGGAGATTTTTTTTTTTTTACCTGTCACTACAGTTTTCAAACGGCTGAGATTACACATCCAAGGTCCCCACGCTGAAGTCTCTGTGCTTCCAGCCGGCAACAGATTGCGAGTGGCTGCTGCTACTTTACTTACAGGACTGCTTAATTAACTTGATTAATCAGCCCGTGTTCGCACAACACTCTGGAGACGCAAAGCCCTCTGGTTGCTGCTGCCTGCTGCTCTGCGGCCGCTGCCCTCCCCTTTATTCCCGACCAGTGTGGGATGGTCACAGGCAAGAAGGGAATTGCAGAAAGGCAGCCTGGGCTGGAGCAGCCACGTCTCCTACTCCAGCAAGGTTTGGAGCAGAGAATAGCAACAAATATTGCTCAAATCTGACCAAACCACTGCTCCCGTGGTGTGCCCTGCCAGCACGGGGCAGGATGGAGAGCAAGGACCAGGCTCCCCTGCTTGACTCGATGAGCCAGAGCTAGCGGAGCGTTCCCTTCTCCCCGGTCCCGCTGCCACCGTAGGCACACGGGCTTTAACAGTGCCCGGTGGCGCCGGCGGAGTTCCCGGTTGCCCGGGCGGGTCCAAGGGCCGAGGGCCTGGTGGCGGCCGGCAGGAGCCTGTCGCCGCCGCTTGCTGACATCAGCAGTGAACTTGGCCCCGCGTCCCGCTGGTCCCGCTCCCGGCCGGGGTCACCGGTGCCCGCCCGGCCCAGGGGTGCAGGTGACATGCACCCCACGTGCCCCGAGCCGGGCAGCACCACGGGCGGGCTGAGCAGCATCCCCGGGACCCCGCGCCGCGCCCGCGTACCCCCTTCCCTCGGGGGGCTGCATCCGCCCGGCTCCCACAGACACGGGGGGCGAAAGGGCCGGGACCCCCACCCGCGGGGCTTTGTGTGAGGGCTGGCGTGGGGGGGCTGCACGGGGACAGCGGAGCAGCGCGGAGTGCGGCGGGGACGGGCACGGCCCGGTCCCCGCAGCAGCGCAGGGGCCCGGGGGCCGCGCCCCCGCCTCAGCCCCGTTCGCTTCCCCCCCACCCCAATATTTTCCCCCCTGTCGAGGCGGCGGGGCGGGGCGAGGCTTGGGGGGCGTGGTCAGGCGTGGCCAATCGGAACGGCGCACTCCGAAAGTTTCCTTTTATGGCGAGGCGGCGGCGGCGGCGGCCCGATATAAAGCGCGCGCGGGCGGCGGGCGGGAGCCGCCGCGAGCTCTGCCTGTCCTCACCGCGCGCGCGCCCCGCTCCCGCCGCCGCCTCGCGCCCGCCCCAGCTCCGACCGCGCCAACTCCCTAAAGGTGAGAGCGGCACCGCGACAACGGGGGATAGGACAGTAATAATATTAACGAGAACAGTAATGAGCCGGTGTTGTTACGGATCTCGGTGTGATCGGGGTTGTTGGGACACGGCGCGCCCTTTGTGCGCTGGCGGGGTGGCGGCCCCGTAGCGCGCTGCCGCGTTTTAAGGGATAGAGACGCAGCTCGCGGTTTAAGGCCGGTTTCGGGGGTGATGCTTGCGGAGGGGGGTCGCGCCCCTGCCACCCGTGGGGCTAATCCGCCCTGTAAGAGGATTGCTGGTGCGGACGGGGGGAGCGGGCGGCTCGGCTGCTGTGTCCCGGGAGCGGCGGCGCGGACGGGGGGCGCGGGGCTTTGTCTGTTCCGCGGAGCCGCCCGTGCCGGGGTCGGGGCCCGGGGGCGTTGTCCCCCGTGAGGAGGGGCGCGGCGCCCCCGCCTCGCGCATAGGAATAATCGTGGCGGCTGTTGCTTGTGGGGAGGGGGCGGCACCCCTACACGGGGCGAGGCTTTGGATCGGAACAATGCGGGGTTGGGGGGCGCAGGGGGGACCCCCCCTGTGCCCGGAGCGCAGGTGCAGGCGGGCTGCCCGCTCCGACTACACTTCCCAGGCTGCCCGTGCGGGGCGGCACATGTGCGGCAGCTGCTGCCGCCCCCCCCCGCCACCGGATTACACCGGAGCCGCCGGGGCTGAGCCTGGGCGGGCGGCAATTGCATAAGACGCTGGCTGTAATCCCGCCCGTGGTGCCGCCGGTCGATGGGGCAGAGCCCCGGTCACGCTTGACTAGTGAACTGGGCGTGGTGGCCAGCGCTTGTCCTGCTGCGGCTCCTTGCAGGGGCTGGCTGAGACTTTGGGGTCTGTGCATGCAGAGGGGGTGAATCCCGCCGGCCGTGCCTGGCACACGGCGGGCACCGGGCGTTACCCCGTAGGCTGGCTGGGCGCGCCAAGCCGCGCTGACTGGCACATGGCGGGGCTCTGAGCAGAGCACCGGGCGTGACCGGCGGGGCTGTGCGGAGGTGTTGAGCCCCGCTGGCCGGCTCAAGGTGGGGCACCGGGCGTGACCGGCGGGGCTGTGCGGAGGCATCGAGCCCCGCTGGGCGGGACGCGGCGGGGCGCTGGGGTGTGGCGGCCACGCCCGCCCGCTCCGGGGAGTGGCCGCCGCCGTCCCCCCGACAGCCGGTGGCGGGCGAGGCGCGGCGCGCTCCATCCATTGCCTTTTATGGTAATAATGCGAGAGGGCGCAGGGACTTCCTTTGTCCCAAATCCGCGCAGTGCCGAAATCTGGGAGGCGTCGCCCCCTCTAGCGGGCGCCGGGCGAAGCGGAGCGGCGCCGGCAGGAAGGAAATGGGTGGGGAAGGCCTTGGCGGCATCGCCTGCGCTTCCCGCCATCGCCTTCCCTTCCCGCCTGCCGCCGCGGGACGGGGCTCGCCGTGTGAGGGGGGATGCTGACGTCTCCTTCTCTCCTCTCCTCCCGCAGCCAGCCATGGATGACGATATTGCCGCGCTCGTTGTTGACAATGGCTCCGGTATGTGCAAGGCCGGTTTCGCCGGGGACGATGCCCCCCGTGCTGTCTTCCCATCCATCGTGGGTCGCCCCAGACATCAGGTAGGTGGCTGGTTGTGCTTATTGTCTAATAAAAGAGAGGAATTTAGGTGGTAAGAAGCCCTTTTATTTGGCTGGTGGGGAATCCAGCCTCCTCCAGAGCCTTTGTGCAGTGTGTCAGAACAGCTGACTGGATGCCTTTCCTGATAGGTGACAGCAGAGGGACAATAATTGGATGCTTAGCTTTGAATGAAGGGAGTTACCCACTCTTCAGCTGTACTTACCACATGGTCTTTATTCTGCAGGGTGTGATGGTTGGTATGGGTCAGAAAGACAGCTACGTTGGTGATGAAGCCCAGAGCAAAAGAGGTATCCTGACCCTGAAGTACCCCATTGAACACGGTATTGTCACCAACTGGGATGACATGGAGAAGATCTGGCATCACACTTTCTACAACGAGCTGAGAGTAGCCCCTGAGGAGCACCCTGTGCTGCTCACAGAGGCTCCCCTGAACCCCAAAGCCAACAGAGAGAAGATGACACAGGTGTGTAGAACTCTGCAGCTTGGAGCTACAGCAGATAATTGCTGCAGGCCAGCTCTCCTCTTCCATGTTGTCCTCTCGTTCTTCACCACTATTCTCCCTTTTTGCCATCTTTACAGGGTTTTCCTTTCCTGACCTGAGTCTCCTCTTTGCTGGATCTTGACAGGTTTTGTTTGCTCTTCTAAGCTGGCTTTCTCTGAGACTGAACTAGCAACTTGTCTAACTGCTGTTTCTGCCTAAGCACACTAATCCATTTACAGCCCCTGAGTGACTATACTGTAGATTACTTGGCATTTGTTTGTTTCCTTGCTGTGATATGTGGATGGGTCTCTAGCAGTGGTGTCCCTGCTCAGGCTCTGACCTGGCAGGTGTGGGTGGAGACCAGGTGAGATAAGCATGGACTTTAAAGGCAAGTGTAGAGATGCCTCTTATCTAGGGGCAAAAGTAAGACCATTTGCATGGACTTGGTTAGGGTGTGTAGCAAGAACCCTGTGTTTTGCTGCTGACTCAACCCCTCCTTTTCTCTGCCTAGATCATGTTTGAGACCTTCAACACCCCAGCCATGTATGTAGCCATCCAGGCTGTGCTGTCCCTGTATGCCTCTGGTCGTACCACTGGTATCGTGATGGACTCTGGTGATGGTGTTACCCACACTGTGCCCATCTACGAAGGCTATGCCCTCCCCCATGCCATCCTCCGTCTGGATCTGGCTGGCCGTGACCTGACGGACTACCTCATGAAGATCCTGACAGAGAGAGGCTACAGCTTCACTACCACGGCCGAGAGGGAAATCGTGCGTGACATCAAAGAGAAGCTGTGCTATGTCGCCCTGGATTTCGAGCAGGAGATGGCCACAGCTGCCTCTAGCTCTTCCCTGGAGAAGAGCTATGAACTCCCTGATGGCCAGGTCATCACCATTGGCAATGAGAGGTTCAGGTGCCCTGAGGCCCTGTTCCAGCCATCTTTCCTGGGTAAGTCAAACTTTTCTAGCATACTGTGTTGCCCCTTCATGTTCCTTCTGTGAAGGGTGACCTGGAGACCATGGCAGTGATGTACCATGTTTTATTTCTGATCTGTAGCAAGGCTTGTGTTGCCCACACCAGTCAGCCTCACTTCCTACACAGCTTTAAAGCTGTTTGAGGGACTTGGGTCAATAGAGCCAAAGGTTGAGTCTGTCCCAGCCATGGCTCTGTAGTGCCTTCCTGCTGAAAGGACTGGTGGTCTCTTGGTTGCCTGTAGTATCCTCTTAGGCTTCCTTGACTTTGTCTGAGCCCTTGTTGACTTGAAACTTCTGTTTCTTCACAGGTATGGAGTCCTGTGGTATCCATGAAACTACCTTCAACTCCATCATGAAGTGTGATGTGGATATCCGTAAGGACCTGTATGCCAACACAGTGCTGTCTGGTGGTACCACAATGTACCCTGGCATTGCTGACAGGATGCAGAAGGAGATCACAGCCCTGGCACCCAGCACAATGAAAATCAAGGTAGGATGGAGTTGAGGGAACATCTCACCACCACTGTTGGGCTGAAATGTGCAGCACTTGTGGAGGGTGAAATGCTGGAGTCGTGCTGCAGAAAATACAAACCACGTCTGTCTGGTACTGCCTTAATGGCCTTGGGCTGGACAGGGTGGCACCCACCCAACTGCATGAATAATGGGATTAGAGTAAAGACTGACTGCAGAGGAGGGAGGTGGGTGTGTGAGGCTGTGTCTTGATCCTGTTTGGACTTCATGGTATCTTGGCCAAGGTTAGATAAGGGAATTAGGCAGCTCCATCTTGCAGGGCAGTGCGTGGGCTGTGAGCGTAGCATGATGCTGTGTCTGACTGGTTCCTCCTCTTCCCTGCAGATCATTGCCCCACCTGAGCGCAAATACTCTGTCTGGATCGGGGGCTCCATCCTGGCCTCCCTGTCCACCTTCCAGCAGATGTGGATCAGCAAGCAGGAGTACGATGAATCCGGACCCTCCATTGTCCACCGCAAATGCTTCTAAACCGGACTGTTTCCAACACCCACACCCTTGTGATGAAACGAAACCCATAAATGCGCATAAAACAAGACGAGATTGGCATGGCTTTATTTGTTTTTTTTTTGGCGCTTGACTCAGGATTAAAAAACTGGAACGGTGAAGGTGTCAGCAGTCTTAAAATGAAACATGTCGGAGCGAACGCCCCCAAAGTTCTACAATGCATCTGAGGACTTTGATTGTACATTTTTTTTGGTTTTTTTTAATAGTCATTCCAAATATTATAATGCATTGTTACAGGAAGTTACTCGCCTCTGTGAAGGCAAAGCCCAGCTCGGAGGGAGTCCACCAGTTACAGCTGGTGTTAGGTTATAATTGCTTGTCTGTAAATTATGTAACCCGACAAGTGTCTTTTTGTATCTTTCCGCCTTAAAAACAAAACACACTTGATCCTTTTTCTCTTCGATTTGTCAAGCAAGCAGCCTGTGTTCCCCAGTGATAGTTGTGAATGAAGGCTTTACAGTCCCCCCACAGGGTCTAGAAGTGGTGCCAGTATGTGGGGGAGGGAGGGGCTACCTGTACACTGACTTAAGACCAGTTGAAATAAAAGTG
This sequence comes from Agelaius tricolor, assembly GCF_023055355.1. Classification (NCBI taxonomy): domain Eukaryota; kingdom Metazoa; phylum Chordata; class Aves; order Passeriformes; family Icteridae; genus Agelaius; species Agelaius tricolor. The sequence continues at coordinate 3,360,973 of NW_027269279.1, forward strand.
CACACCATAGAGGCTTGACTGGTGTTGGTTGTTTATTTTCTTTCTTCTCATGCCATTTTTTGACAGTTGCTCCCTGCTGGGATCTCACCCTGCCAGGCTGCACAGCTCTGCTATCAGGCTGGGGGGATGCTGGTGCTTCAGGGCACAGGGCAGATGGCTCTGGGTGATATGGGAGGGGTAGAACTGAGCCTGCCAAACCTGTGGGTCTCCAAGGTTGCTGTGGGCTGGAGTTCTTCAGATACTGCCGATGTGTGCCACAGGGAGCTGCTGGAGGAGCTGGGCTTAATGGGGAATTCACATCTTTCCAAATGTTGCTCTGTCACCCTCCTCAGTGTTTTATATCTTAGGCTGGACTGCTGGAAGCAAGTGGGGTGTGCTGATCCCATAACAAAGCCTAAGCAGCTGCCTTCTCCTTCCACCGAGGCTCCTTTGACTAGTCTCAGCTCTACATTGGGCAGGGTCCCTGCTTCTCCCTGCTCCAGGTATCAGAGCTTGCCTGTCCTGCTCCCAGTTTGCCCTGGGAGGGAGGCCTGGGTTCAGGTAGGGAGACTCATACCCTGGCAGTGTGCTGGCTGGGTGTGGAGCAGCTTTCAGGTGAAAGCAAGAGAAAGTCCTGTGAAGTGCAAAAAATTGACTTCAGAGAGCAGGGCTCTGGAGTGTTACGTGGGTGGGGCTGGGAAAAGGTGCAGGAGGAAGCTTTGGCAAGATGAGTGACACAGCTCCAGTGCTGGTACCTGCCTCTAGCCCAGCCTTTGCCAGGAAGGTTTTGGGCTTACTGACTCTCTACCCATCCTTTGAGCTTCCAAACCTTCTGTGAAGCTTCAGCCCTGTTTGTTCAGCTTTGCTGATTTTGTGGAAAAGAACAGGGATAATCCTCACAAAGCTGGGACCCTGTGACTCCAGAGCTGGAGTCACATCTGTGGAAAGGAGACAGAAGATTGAGGCCACTGGGTCAGGAACCAGGAAAAGCTGAGCCAGGTAACTTGCCAGCTCTGGGAGACCAGACCTGGGAGTGTATTCAGGAGTGAAGCTTCCCAAGGCTCTGCCACCCTCGCCTGCCTTTGAAGAGCAAATGTCTGTGATTGTGTCATGCTCTAAGCAGATGAAAGGCAGGGAACAGGCTCTAGTTCCTCTTTAATCCTCTGCCTGGCCTGCTCCTGCTCTGGCATCGTACCCTTCTCAGGGTGGACCTGCCGGTTTCTGCCCTTCATCTCCCCAGGCTCCCTCCTGGGTGCAGTGGGAGCCTGGCAGGGCTGGAGGTGCAGACACTGGGCTGAGCGGGAGAGTACTGGAAGCACCAGTTTGCAAGAGAGGAGGTGAAACTGGTTGGAGTAAGGCCCAAACTAGGCTTATAACCTGGGGAAATGGGGTGAGGAAGAGGCAATGGCAGCTCCTGGGGAGGGAGTTGCTGGGAGTGGGGTAGGAAAAAGGCCAACAGCCAAGAAGAGATGACAGCAATAGGGAAATGGGGTGCCTTTCTTCAGCCTCTTCTGAAATGGTCACTGATCGCTGTGGGAAAATGTACTGAGACACAAAGAATAAAAGAAACTGGTGGTGAGAAACCAGTGAGCAGCAAAATGCCCAGGGCTGAGAGCAGTTCAGGTGAGCAGAGGTGTGGGCACAGGGAGACTGGTGCAGAGCTGCTGGACACAGGGCAATCAGGATGATTTTCATGCTCCACAGCCAATGGAGGTGTGCTGTTAGTTAACACTTGGCAGGGCTTTTTCTCCTTTCTTCCCATTTCATTTGCTGGTTTGGGTAACCAGCCCCTCAGTAAAATGAGGCTGAGCCTTCCACAGCCCTTCCCAATGCCTGTCCAGTGTGAGGCCATGGTGTGCACAGCCACACAGCAGCAGGCTGCTCCAGCAAGGCTCCATTTATCCCTCCTCTGGGCCATTACATGCTGGAGAAAAGAATGTGGTGCCGTGCAGGGACAACTGCAAGCATTACTCACTGCTCCCAACTCCAGCGAGCATGGGGGAGCCCAGAGTGGTTTCCTCTCAAGAATGTTGAGTGCTGAAAGAGAGGGGATTTTTAAAGCAGTTTCTCTGCCATGGAGTTTCAGAGGGCTCTATTCACCCCTCACTATTTCACAGAGGTGGGGAATGCCAAGAGGCCTCTCAGGGAGGGCAGTAGAGGAGCCATGTCCTGGCTTTGTTAGACTCAAAGGAGAAGCTGTGTAGGGGATAATCAGTGATCTATCTCCTCCTCTGCTCCAGCACACAAATAGCCAGGGGTTGTGGGGAGACCAGAAGCTTTAAGATGTCCACCCACAGGCCAGGCTGAGTGTGCCCCCCTGTCTGGCTCAGCCATGGTGATGTTCCCAGATTCCTCAGGCTGCAGAGCCAGTGGGACTTGGCTCTAGATCCTTCTGAGGCACCCAGCCCTTTCCTACCTCCCTGTAGCTGCCCCAGGAGAGATGGCTCAGCTCAAGAGAGCTGAGCAAACATGTTTTACACCCTTTCTTCCCTCAGAGTTCCCAACTTTCCCTCCTGCTGGAGACAGTCTCTGGCACTTCACCTGCAATTAGCTGATGACCTGGAAAGTCACCTCACTGAGCTGCTTATGGAATCAAGCCACCGCCGGGAATTAGTGATGTCCTTGCAAAGGAGATGGTTGCAGCTCTCGGGATTTAGCCCTGAAGGGCCTCATTGTCTCTCAGCTGTGTCAGGGACAGTTGACCAGAAACGGTCCCTGGATGGGGAGGGTCCTGTTCTCTCGTTAGTGAGCATGTGCTCCTCCAGGAGAGGTGCCAGCTGGCTGTGTGGAAAAATTCCAGGGAATCTCAGAGCATTCAAACTGAACTGGCCTCTTTGCAGAAGTCCCCTTGGAGGATGCAAAGCACCAGCTTTAGAAAATGGCCATTCCAAGGTACCCATTCAGGGATGGGTCTGTGGTATTGGCTGTGCTCAGAGGAGGAGCAGTCTTGGTCCCTGAAGTCGTTCTTTGCAGGACTGCTGACCTGGAGCCTGCCCTGACTTGCATTATACCCATCTGTAATCCACTTTAGCAGGCCTTACAGTATTAAACCATATCAGGGATTGAGAATCACTTCCAGCAGTGGAGCTAGCAATCCACCCAAGCATACCAAGTGCTGTGGCTGCTACAGCCCAGCTGGGCTTTAGTCAAGCTGACAAAAAGATGTTCAGGTTATATCAGTCTTAAGAAGAATCAGAGGAGAGAACTGAGACAAGACTTTCCAGAGGAAAAACACATAAAATCCCCAGGACAGACTGGCCTTGAATGTTAAGATATTTTGTTTTAAAATACCTTGATAGTGGCATTAATTTGTTTGCCTTTCTGGACTAGGACAGCATGATATGTGCCTTGCCTTGTTTGGGCTAGGAAAATGTGTATTGGTTGTAAGATGACCAAAAGTCTACCCACATGAAGAGCATTCCTGAAGTGAGGCACAGCAAGGAGGGTTTCCTCTATCACTGTCTGGCCACCTCCCAGGGCTATGAAGAGAAATGCCACAATTCAGTGTAGATGCTCAATTCCTTCCTTCTTTACTGCCCACTTCTGCCTCATGTTCAACCTCCGTGTCTGATCTGCACCAACACACTGCTCGTTTATTTGGTGGATCACAAGTCCAAATGCAGCTCCTCTTACAAAGCCTTGTTTCTCCTCAGTTCCACCCTCTGTTCCCAGTCCTTATTCGGGGTGGTCAGCTGTTCTGTGGTCGCTGTATACCCCAGGGCTGGAGGGAACCCATGGCTACTCTAAACTTCAGCTGCCTCAGCCACCCTGGCTCTCTGGGCAGGGCCTTCCCTCTGCCTTTGGGACTCACTGATGGTTTTATTTATCATTTGCATTGGAAATGCAGGTCTCCTCCACCCTGGTCTCTGCTTTCCCTGGTGACTGCAAATATGGTAGGTTGGTGTTTTCCCCAGATGTCAAACAAGTCGGTCTTGACTGAAAGGCCTCCGGATTTAATTTGTGATTACCTTTTCTTTAAGTGAAACACATGACAAACAAAGCAGGTACAGATCCTCTGCAGAAGCTCTCTCTCATCTAAGAGCTAAAAATGGTTTTCCTCTTTGACTCCAGCCTAGAAGCAAAATACATAATCAAGACTTGAGGCACTTGCTATTTCTAAGTGAAACCCCCAATTTACCCTTAATGTAATTCACGGCCTTAAATGGCAACAATCAAGCAGGAAGAAAATAGCAACTTATTCATCTTCCTTTATGGGTCATCTTTAAAACACATTTTCTATGAACAAAATTCCTGAAGCATACACGTAACTGGAAATTCCAGTGCTCTGGTCCTGTCTGTACTTGAGGTTTGGGATAGGAGCTATGTGGAGCTACACTGCTGGAGCCAGCTGCTCCCCTTGGACATGGCTGTGTGCGATGGCTGTGGTCACAGCAGCAGTCACAGCAGCCCTGGTTGATTCTGCATGGCCCTCTGCACATCTGTGAGGGGTAGGATGGTGATATTGGAAAGAAGTTCTTCCCCAGGAGGGTGGTGAGGCCCTGTCACAGATTGCCCAGTGAAGCTCTGGCTGCCCCATCCCTGGAAGTGTCCAAGGCCAAGTTGGAGGGTGCTTGGAGCAACCTGGGGTAGTGGAAGGTGTCCCTGTCCTTTTGTTCATAGGAACTGGATGATCTTTTAAGTTCCAACCCAAACCATCCTAGTATCCTACAGTGTGTCCCATAGCAGTGGTTCTGCCCTGTGATTCACAACTGGAGAGGTCACACCTTGAGTGCTCTGTCCAGTTCCAGGTGCCTCAACCCCAGAAGGCCATTGAGGCACTGAAGCGTGTCCAGGGAAGGGAATGGGGCTGAGGAAGGGTCTGGAGCACCAGGAGCAGCTGAGGAAGGGTCTGGAGCACCAGGAGCAGCTGAGGAAGCTGAGGGAGCTCAGCCTGGAGGAAAGGAGGATCAGGAGGGACCTTCTGGCTCTGCACAACTCCTGACAGGAGCGAGATGGGGGTCGGACTCTGCTCCCAGGGAGCAATGGGCAGGATGAGAGGAAATGGTGTTAAACTGTACCAGAGCAAGGTCAGGTTGGACATCAGGAAGCATTTACTCACAGAAAGGGCTGTCACATACTGCAAGGGGATGGGTGGTGGAGTCACCATCCCTGGAGACGTTTAAGGCAAGCCTGGACATGGCACTCAGTGCTCTGCTCTGGTTGACACGGTGGTGTTCGGTGACAGATTAGACTCGATGAGCTCGGAGCCGTTTTCCACCGTGAGCGATCCCGGCGCTCTCCGACTCCACGGCCCCGCCACTCCCACCATGGCGGCGGTGCCGCCCTCAAGATGGCGCCGCGCCGCACGCCGCGCCGCGCTCAAGATGGCGGCGCGGGGCGGGCGCTGCCGCGGAACCGGGTCATGGCCGCGCCGGAAGCGCCGGGAGGCGGCCGGGCCGGCGGGAGCGAGCCCGGGACGCGGCCGCTGCGAGCGGGGCCCGGCCAGGCGGCGGCGGCGGCTGCGGCAGGACCGTGCGGCCGCCGCCATGTCGCGCTGCGGAGAGGTGAGTCCGGGCTCATGGGGCTCAGCTCGCCCCGCGCTTCCCCTCCGCAGCGGCCCCTCGGGGCGCCGGTAACGGCGGCTGCGGCGGGGCTGCGGGAGCCCGGAGCCCTCAGGGCGGGAGCCGGGCTCGGGGGCACGGAGGGCGCCGGGATCGCCCTCGCCGGGTGTGTCCGGGGGGCTCACGGGGCTGTGAGGCGGAGCAGCCCCGCTGCCCTCGGCAGGGAGCTGCCCTGGCGTTAGTGCCGGTTTGGGCTCTGGGTTCGCCGTTAAGGTGTGAGAGTGTTGCACAAGAGCTGGCGGTGATGTTGGGCTGCAGTGTTGGTGTGTGTCTGTATGTGTAAACAGATATATATAGCCGTATCTGTATGTATATATGCATGGTTATGTAACTCTAAAGGTTATTGAAACGGGTGGCGCTTGGAGGAAGGATGTAGAAAGAGATCGCTGTGTTATATTTAGGAAAAGATCATGGACAGTCACTTTTCCAGTTGCAAAGTAAGTAGAATGAATGGAAATGTTCGCCAATGGTGAAAGACCAAGTGAAAGTACCATGATTTCATGTGAAGTTTTGCCCTACCTCCATATTCTCCATTTCTTTTTCCTCTTTTTCTTTTCCACCAGGAGGTCGTAAGTGAGGAGAGTGAGGAGGAAAGCAATGGTGTCAACTTGATGGAGTTCTCAGATGAGATCCTTCTGCACATCCTCAGCTATGTCCCTTGCACAGACCTGGTCCTCAATGTCAGGAGAACCTGCAGGAAACTTGCAACACTTTGCCTTGACAAGAGTCTAACACATACAGTCCTGCTTCAGAAGGATTATAAGGTGGGGAGACTAGCTTGCTTCTTCTGTTAGCTGTCAAGACAAATCTCACTTCTGTAAAACAATGCCAAGAAGTAGAACTTTCCAACGTGTATGCATAAATAGACTGCTCCTGAACTGTGAAATCAAATACACAGTAAGCTGTTTCATAAAAGCATTTATTTTCCAGTATGCTTTGTTAGAACGGTCCTGTCCTCTGTTAGTTATATAAAATACTGTCAGTGAAAAATTAACTTCTCCATATTTCTGGAAGCTAAAATGAAAGTAAACATGACCTTAAAGTTACCAGTTTCCCAAAATATGTTTTCCGTGTTGTTGTGCAAAAAAAATCTCGTGCATGTTGCTGTCAGGCTTGCAATCAGCAAAGCCAGAAGTTGTGTGCATGTTATAAGAAAAATAAAGCTTGGGAAGGAAGGGTGATATATTCAATGAGAATTGCATCAGCCAGTGCAGGCAGGGGAAAGTCCCCTATGCTCGTTTCCAAAAGAGGAAACTGAATGAAGAAGAATGGAAACATTCCTCTTTCAATTAGTGTTTCTGCACATAGCCAGTTCTGCTGAAATAGCTTTGCTGATGGAAAACTGAGGTGGTTTTCCCTTCCACTCTCAGCTGCTGAGCAGCTTCTACTCTTAGCATTACACTTCCTTTTGCTTCTAATGCAGAGCTGCAGAACTGCAGAAGCAAAAGGAAGTGTAATCTGAAGAGTCCAAAGCATGGCAGATTGAGCTGCCAGCAGTGTGGTAATTCTTAGGTTGTGCTGCCATCCCCAAACCTTTGGATGAGCCACATAATCCAAGTACCAGCCACTCTTATCCCCACCTCCAGCTGGGAAACTGAGTCAGTGCCCAGCTCTGCCGTATCCCTCACTGAACGTGCTTTTGTTTGGGTGCAGGTGAACAAAGACAAAGTGAAGCAGCTGATGAGGGACATTGGAAGGGAGATCTACCAGCTGAACATGGCCGGGTGCTACTGGCTGCCCAGCTCCACCATCGACCACGTAACATGGTGCAAGAACCTGGTGAAGCTGAACCTGTCGGGGTGCCACGTCACCTCGCTGCGGCTCTCCAAGATGCTCTCCTCGCTGCAGCACCTGCGCTCCCTGGCCATCGACGTGAACCCGGGCTTTGATGCCAGCCAGCTGAGCAGTGAGTGCAAAGCCACCCTGAGCCGCGTCTCGGAGCTGAAGCAAACCCTCTACACACCCTCCTACGGGGTGGTGCCGTGCTGCACCAGCCTTGAGAAACTGCTGCTCTACTTTGAGATCCTCGATCGCTCGCGGGAGGGGTTCATGCTCTCTGGGCAGCTGATGGTGGGTGAGAGCAACGTGCCCCATTACCAGAACCTGCGCATCTTCTACGCCAGGCTGGCTCCTGGCTATGTCAATCAGGAGGTGGTGAGGCTGTACTTGGCAGTGCTGAGTGATCGGACGCCTGAGAACCTCCACGCCTTCCTCATCTCTGCCCCCGGCAGCTTTGCAGAGACGGGAGCCACCAAAAACCTCCTGGACTCCATGGCCCGAAATGTTCGTCTGGATGCTTTACAACTGCCCAAAGCCTGGATTAACGGCTCTGGGCTCCTGCAACACTTGAAGTTCAACAACCCTTTCTACTTCAGCTTTAGCCGATGCACCTTATCTGGTGGGCACCTGATCCAGAGGGTCATTAATGGTGGGAAGGATCTTAAAAGCCTGACCAGTTTGAACCTCAGTGGCTGCGTTCACTGCCTGGCCCCAGAGTCCTTGTTTCGGAAAGCAGAAGATGACATCGACAGCAGCATTTTGGAAAGCCTGGTAGTGTCTTGCTGCAACCTGAGACACCTGAACCTCTCTGCAGCTCACCATCACAGCTCTGAAAGCATAGGGAACCACCTGTGCCAGCTCCTGTCCAGGCTAAAGCACCTGCTCTCATTAGCACTACCAGTTTGCTCCATCACAGATGTTGGTGCAAGCGTGGAGAAGCCTCCCAGCACACCTAACTTAGTGCCCCAAACATTTGGAAGGAAAGTTCGGATTGGGGTACAGACATATCCAAGGAACTTGGGGGACCAGACAAATCAGAAGATCGAGTCCTCAGTGTTTTGGGCTCTGATGGGAAGCCTCAGATTTTTGGAAACCTTGGAGATAATTGGGTCCAGTTTCTCCTCTGCCATGCCCCGCAACGAGCCAGCAATTCGGAACTCGTTGCCTCCCTGTGTCCGGGCACAGAGCGTGGGGGATTCAGAGGTGGCTGCCATTAGCCAATTGACTTACCTGCAGAGCCTCACCTTAGCACAGCTGCCAAATATTCTCACGGGCTCTGGGCTCGTCAACATCGGGCTGCAGTGCCAGCACCTGCGGACTCTTTCCTTGGCCAACCTGGGCATGATGGGCAAGGTGGTCTATATGTCTGCTCTCATGGACATGCTGAAACACTGCAAGTGTTTGAGAGATCTCAGGTGAGGGGCTGCCCTTGAACATCTCCCATTTTGTTTGTGGATCTCCAGAAATGTGATGTGTGGTTTATTGTGGCCACTATTAAAAGCGTTCCGGTCCAGAGTACATACAATGCCTTGAAAACCGAGTATTTTCCTTCCTGACTTGTGGAGAATGGGAAGGCATTGCATGTTGTCCTTGAGGGCTCAGGATATGCCCTTTAACCAGTGTTTCAGGAGCAAAAAGTGCTGTGACTGCCTTCCTTTTAGATAAGGAAAAGTGCATGCTGCTTATTTGGGAGCTAGCAGCTTGTCAGGGCTGGTTAAACACTACGTGCCTTTGCTGTTTTTTTGGCTTTGTGTACATGCACACCTCTTAAATTTCCAGGAAGGAAGAGACTCCTACACTGTCTAGATAATGTAGAGTTTTCTTTCAAATATCTCATACCCAATGAGATTTAGAGTTTGTCCTGTTGGTGTTCCTCTCCTGATAGGATTTAAAGGATCCTACCAAGGATCTGATCTTAAAGAGTGCACAAAGAAGCTTCATGGTAGCCAAGATGTGCTGTGAAAGGAAACTGTGATGGTTTCCTTGCAGTGGTCCATATGAACACAAACATTATCACTTTAGGGAGATGGGGTTTTTTTCTTTTTTTTTTTTCTTTCCAAAATCAGCCTCTTTCAGTGAAACTGCAGAACCCATCAGTCCCATTGTCCCCCTTTGTTCACCAAGCTCCAAAGTGCTGTGCAGTTGAGACAGCAAGGTCACAGTTATTGTGGCTGAAATTACTGCTCATCACCTGAAGCTGGTGCTTGTGTGCCTCTCCCTGGTCCACTGCAATAGTGAGGGCAGCCAGGGGGGCTGAAACACCTTAGGAGGGTTTTCATTTCCCACCACTTCCCATTCATAATGGGGGAGGAGTGTGCCGGTCTCATCCGAGGGGTGGCAGCTGTTGGGAATTCAGTTGCTCGAGGTCTTGGGTTATCTGAATGTGTCTTTAACCTTGAGGAGAGTAAATAGCCATGGAGGAACTGAGGGCTGGGGAAGGAGGTTGGGGTGTGCAGTGCTGCTTTGCTCATCCTGGGCCCTGTAGCTTCCTGAGGCTTTGAAATGGAGGCCAAGAGTGATAGAGATGGGAGGCAGCACAGAGCCTGGAATGAAGGCTGCAACAGGGCTGTCTCCTTGTGCTGCATTTGGGTGGAAACCGTCGCTCTTCTTCCCTGAGTAAAGTCTAAGGTTTTATATTGGCTTAAGATGGTTTTAGAAATTAGCACTTCCTCCCGATAACGTAGTTTCCTTTTGCTTTGACTGATTCCCTGCTGTTCCCAGCCTTTTTCCTTTCCCAGTTTTCCAGGCTGAGGAACACGTTTAAGGGGCTATTCCAAAGCAACATTGCCATCTAGCGAGTGCAGGGCGGCATTGCAGGTGTGGCTGGTGCATCCAGAGATTCACCTGGAAACCGCGATCCTGGAGATTCTGTGCTTTTTGTCCTAAATTTACAGTGCCTCAGTAATGATGTTGCAAAATTGAAAAGAACTGCTCGTTCTCTTGGTATGAATTTTAATTTATTACCCAAAGTGTAGATATGCTCTTAGGATCTCTTCAGGCAGTGCCACCTGACAGCAGTTGTAAGCTGAGACTGAAACAGGATTTAACAATTAACAGGATTAAGTTGCTGAGATACCCCTGCATACTACAAAGCCTGTGCAGAGATTACCCAGAGCAGGCTGGGCTGACAGCTTGTTATCACCTCATGGATTAACCTTCCTGGAGCTCTTGGCTTTCCTGACCCAATGACTGAGATTCCCAAGTGCTCTGAAGCCTGGTAGTAAATCTGCACTAAGCAGATGAACTCTCCTGGTGGCACAGGCCTCAAACAGGTTCAGCTCCTTGCAGGCTGGTTTCTGTGAGGGAGTCACCCACTTATGCTGCTGGGTAAAACACAGGCCCCTTGTTGGCCAGGTATGATCACTGTCATTTCATTGTCCTCCTGGATCACCGTGGTAGAGGATCCTGTCTCTCTTCCCTGAGCCAGGTGTTTAAGGTAAAGGTTGGGTTGATGATGGTTGTTCTTCCTGTGGGAGAGCAGTAGCTCTGATCCTTTGCCAGGGCTGGCTGTGGTCGCTGTGTTGGCCCCAGTTCTTCATCAGCCTGTGTGCCCTGTGTATTTTTCATGGCAGGAAGCTGAAGATAGGACCAGTTTGGGCAGTGTTTGTACACTGGAGCAGAAGGTCCCTAAATCCACACCACCTGCTTGGTGGATGTCAGGTACAGAAGCCAGGCTGTTTTTTAGACCAGAATGGATCTGCTGCTTCTCTTACCCACCATACTTTGTGGGAAACTTGCAAAACCAGGGTTACTCCAAGGTCACTCCCCGTGGGCGCCAGAATTCTGCATTTAGGGCTTTCCTGCCTACTTGTGCCCTTGTCCTTCAGGGCTGGAGGCACTCCTCGCTCCATTTGCCAGCCCCCCATGAATGTGCTGTGTCTTTCCCTCTTGTCTGGGAGCATCCCAGGCATGAATTGCCTATTGAGTTGTTTTTGTTTATTCCTGCAGGCTGGAACAGCCCTACTTCTGTGCGGGCGCCCAGTTCTTCCAGGCACTGAGTCACTGCTCCTCTCTCCAGCGCCTTTGCATCGTCTCCCGGAGCGGGACTCTGCAGTCTGACGCAGTGATGTCATTCATGGCCAGCTGCCTTGAGGTCATCATGTGCCACATGTTTATGGGAGAGTCTCTTACCGTTTGCAAAAATCTCCAGCAGTCCATTGTCCGGAGGTGAGTGCGGGAAAGGGTGGATGTGGGATTTCTGGAGCTGTTGGAGATTTATCTCCGCTCCCTGGCTCGCCAAGGTTTATATGGCTTGGAGCTCTTGTTCCAAGGAGCTAATAGGTAATGTGTAACTGTTTGGCACACGAGCCAGCCTCTTACTTTAATAAGAGCGAATCGGTGAAATATTTGAAGGTATTATATGAATTCTTGATTCCATTCCCACCCATGTTCTCTGCAGTTCTGCTGGCCGAGTTGAAGTTCTGGATGCACAGCTCCATCATAAATCAAATGACACTTTTTGTGTAAACAAAACATCTGCCGACATTTAAGTACTGAGAGGTTTGACCTTGAAGCTTTCCTCCTTTCCCACAAGTGACTAAGATAATTCTCTGTCCTCTAATCACTTGTAAATGTCACTTACTGATAATCCCCTGGCAGCGCAATTCAAAGCCTTTAAAGGGTTGTTGTGAAGGGTTTTTTCTTCGGAGGGTGCTTGGTGGGGGGGGATCGGTACAAACTGCCTTTGCACGTTTGGCAGTTCTTAAATGCATTTTGCTTGGCCCCTTGCAGCGTTCTGAGGCTCACGTGGTGGGAAACGTTTGTGTGTGAGCCGTGAACTGCATTTGAAAAGAGAGCTTTTAATTACGCTTGGAATTTGGAAATCTTCTAATAATGGCAGTCATCTTACAAAATATTTCCCATGCAGCAGACTTTCCATTATTATCTTTTCTTTTTTTTTTTTTTTTTTCTATGAGGCTATTTCCCCACCTACAGCCTGTTTTCTTTGTCACCTACTGTTGCTGTGCCCTGTTAAGCTCTAATAAAAATTTCAAATCACACGGCGTTATTAGTGCATCCTAAAGGGTGCTCCTCCCCCCCGAGCCTTCCTCCAGCTTCAAACTAACTTATTACACTTGGCTTGTTTCCGTGGATCAAATCCAGGGAAGGCTGTGACTATATTAGCTCCCTACCAAACTGCCCCTGAGATTGCTGCTGCCTCTGAAAGCCTCTGTGTCCTTCTGGCATGGGGATTGTTGGAAACATCTGAGTAAATTCCTTGTGATGTGACAAGGATTCTTTGAGTTTGTTTTACACAGGGCTTCATATCTGTAAAAACATTACTGGGTTGGTTTCAGTTGTGCTTTGGGGATCCTTGGAAAGAACCAGAAATCTGCAGTTCCCATTTTTTTATTTTCCCTCTCTTCTGAGGTGCCGTTGCAACGCTGCCCAAAATTTTAATGTCCACTTACTGAGCAGAAATGGACCATTCTGCAGTCTTTTCTCCCTCTTTTTCTCTGTCATGGACTGATTCTCACTACATTCTCTACCTCTTTATAATCTAAACCCTGGGAACTTTCTAAAGAGCAGCTGATGCCTGGTGGAAATGTTAAAAACTATTTTTATATTTAGCTACAGTTCTGTCAAGCTTATTTTCTTCTTTTGTATTTTATTAATAGAGACACTTGTATGAAAACAGGGTTTTTTGAAGGTGGGTTTTGGTTTGTTTTTTTTTTTTTTTTTGACTGAAGAGAGCATCTGCTCCTTCTGCAAATTCTACACCTGAAGTCATAATCCTCTGTGACATTGTAATTGGTGGCTCTGGAAACGATTTTGATGTCATGTAAGATTATGACTTCAGGAGGAGGATAAGCAGTGGGAGCAGATGCTCTCCTAAGCAACCAAGATCCTGTTCTCATGCAACTGTCTCTAGTAATCAAATGGAAGAAACAAAATACAGAAAATGATGTGTAAGCAAAGCCTGGAGTCTTCCATGAGCCATCAGCGAGTCTTTCACCACGTGACTTCTCCAGCAATTCCATTCTCATCCTTGCACAAATGTGCCTTGGGATGGGGTCAGGAATTGACTTGCTCTTGACTGCATTTTGTCTGCTACCCCAAGGCAGAGAGATGTGCAGTAAAATCTGTGTGTGAGCTTAAACCTGTGGGTATGGCTCCAATTCACACAGCATGGCTTCCTCTAAGAGTGTGCAGCTGGTGTCTCTTTAATCCAAGTTTTATACCAGGCAGCAAGTTGGAAGTTATCTGTCCTTGTGCCAGAATGAAACAAGGGGATTTATGCTTTTTTTTTTTTTTTCCATTTGTTGGGAATGTGTGTGGATGCTGCGTGTGAAACATGGGGAGTGGGTGGGAGGGAGGATGTGAGAGCAGGGACCTTGAACTTCTGTTTGCTCCCTTTCTTGAGCTGTGGCAATTGATCCATATTCTTCAGGTCCTACTGAGGGTGAGAGTTCCTGTTTTAGGGCTGTGGTGAAGGTGTTTTTTAGGATGAGAGATAGTTTTGAACAGCAAAATGGAGCCAAAGCGGGGGGGGTTCCACATTCTCCCAATGCCTCTAAAACAGAGAAGAAATGTGACTGGGAATGGGAAGGACCCAGGGCTGGCCATGCATCAGGAGTTTGCTGCAGGAGGTAGAGCTGAGAGGGCTTGAAAATGAATATAGTGCAGGGCAGTCCTTTTTCAAGGGTGGGTGCACAGGAGGGTTTGGGTAACAGAAGAAGGCAGAGCCTCTCTGTGGAGAACAGACTGGTTTTAGCTGTGGAATTGTACTGGAAGATGGTGAATTTACAGGGTGTGGTGATGGGAGCTTGGGAATTAAATCTGCTGCATCACAGCAGTGGCTTAAAGCCTGAGCTGCTTCTCAAACTGTCCCTTTTTACTGTAAAAGGAGGTTAGTGTTATGTATTTCTGTTCCACTGGCCTGAAAAGAGAGGTTGTTCTCATGTCTCTTAGTCTTGTGACAGCTTTGAACCAGACCCTGTGTCGTCCAGCTTTCTGGTGAGCAGCTTCTGCTTGAAGTTTGCTGCTATTTGGGACAAACTAATTCGTGTATTCGAGTCATTAAAAGCCTCTGATTCAGTTCTGGCTCTTTTGCAATGAAACACAATAAGCAGAGCAGGGCTCATCTGGAGCCTCATCAGCAAACAGGAGGCTTGCAAGGGCAAGGTCTCCTCTGAGCTGTAGAGAAGACTGTAAAGATTGTTTCCCTCTGGGCAGATAAATCATTGCAGTGTTTTTCTTTATTCTTTTTCCTTCAGTGTGGATGGGAGGGGGGAGCTCCTTTATGGTTCAGGGAGATGCTCTGCACACAAGAAGGGTGTAGTGGTTACAGTGGGAGACGTGGCTCGAGTGATCCAGGTCCACTTCCCTGATCTTCCTCAGGTTTCACATGTGACGTTGGTCTAGTCTCAGTTTCTGTGTAAATTGACATTTTTTCCCCCCATCACATGGTGCTCAGCTGCTGCCACACTTCAGATAGCAGCAGATCCAATGAACACAATGTTTTCCATTTTATGCTTGGACCCGAACTTTGCTGGAGTGCTCAGCTCCAAGCACGTGTTATCCCTGTTTAAATAACTCTTCTGTTCAAACCACTGCAGCACTAACTCCACATACCCTAAAATACCACAATTTGAGGCCCTGTGGTTGGAGGTTCAGGTGTGACCCCAGACTTGCTGCTGTGCCAAAACTTCTTTGCAGAAAAGGTAAATTTGCTTTGCCATTTTGGGCTGAGCCGCCACGCTGGGATTGTTTCTAAATCCCTGCACAGACCCGTGTGTCCAAAGGCAGTTCCAAGCCTCCCAGGAGCTTTCCCGATCTTTTCCACAGCGTTATTTTGTGGAAGAGTCAGTAGATGGAGCTGTGACCCATGGAAGGTCCCACCATTTACCAACGGGCTGCATGCTAAATAATCGGTATTTATATGCCGGTATGTCTCTGCCCCAAAAATCCTGCGGGCAAGGAATTTGGATGACTTCAGGCTTGCACAGCTACATGGGGTTAGCAGGCACTTCACAAATGTGCAGGAGAAGTTGCTTTCCTGGTGCTTTCCTTGCTGTCAGAAAACAGGCTGGAAGAGGGGATGGGAAATGCTTCAGCAAATATCCCCTTGGCTTCAAGGACAGATTTTTATTTTCCACTGTGTGCCTTTAGAATTTTGTCGGTTTTAGCTGAAGTGTTTAGATAGCTCCTGTCATTGTAGTGATTTCAAGGACTCTACAACACCAGACAATACAAGCCAGTGAAAAGTCCTTGGAAAAACACCTTGGAAAAAGATCAAGAAAGCTACAATAAAATAAAAACAAACAAACAAATTTTAAAAAACCCCAAAGCAAAACACAAAACCTCTAAGAACACGACATCATTAGGGATTCTTCATAAAGAAGGGGGAAAGTGTCAAGGCGTAGAGCTGAGCTGTGGTTTATAGAAATGAATCCAAGGGGAAAACTGTGGTGCAGCTGGAGTGTGTTTTGGGGTGCCCATCCAACACCCCAAAACACACAGTATTTTTTTGTTTTTTTCTGTTTTTCCATAACTCCCTGGCAGGAGGTGCAGCCAGGGGGATGCTGGCCTCTGCTGTCAGGGAACGGGGGACAGGACAAGAGGAAATGGCCTCAAGGTGTGCCAGGGAAGGTTTAGGTTGGATACTAGGGACAATTCCTTCACCAAAAGGGTTCTCAAGGCCTGGCAAAAGCTGCCCAGGGCAGTGATGGAATCTCCATCCTGGAGGGATTTAAGAGCCATGGGGGTGTGGCACCTGGGGATGGGTTCAGTGGTGGCCATGGTAGTGCTGGGGGAATGGTTGGGCTTGGTCTTAGGGGGCTTTTCCACCCTGAACAATTCTGTGGTTCTATGACTCAGGTCACTCTTGGGTTAACCAGTGCTGGAAAGTGCAGAGAATTTTTTCTCATTTAGGACAGTTTCACTGTCCTGGGGATCCAAACTCAGAGGAAGAGAAACACAAACCTACCCAGCCTTATGCCTGTGTCAGGTACGAGCACTGCTTGGTTTGAAGTGACTTTCATGATAAGATTCCTGCCACTTTCTAGGAAGACCTTTCAGCTTAAATTAGATCTTCTTGTTCAGTCTTCTGTAGCATTACCTACATTTCCCTGTGCTTGTTATTGTCCTTTTTTAGTGTGAAACTCTTGGCTGGATCTTCCCTTTTTCTTAAACTGCTGATTCCAGTGGCCCTGTGTGGCTGTGAGCTTGCTGAAAGGATGAGGCAGCCTCCTGGGATTCAGTTGCAGAAACAGGGCTTCCAGGTGGGAGCACAGGGCTGAAATGGAGTATTGGAAAGTGCTGAGTGAGCCAGTCCCTCTCCTGGCATTTAGCACAGGGCTGAGTTATCACAGATGAGTTTTTGCTCACCTCAGGGCTAAGCATTCCCCCTTGCCATGGGTATCCCTGCAGCATTCTGCTCCCCTGGATTCTCATTGTGGTCTCAGGCTCATAAAATCCCATTTGGGGATCCCTTTTACTCTTAGAGGGGTTGGAGGGGGCTCTAGGGGCAGTAGGTGGTTGCAAGATCATCTTTGAATTCAGCCAATCCTGTGCTGCCCACTCGACTGCTGCAGTCCTACTGCCACTGCAAAAAGCTGCTGTGAGCACCTAGGGCTTATTCAAGATTTTCAAGCTGGTTTTGCATCCCTTCAGCACCTTCTCTTCCTTCTGACCTTGAAGAAGTGCCTGTTTGCTGCTGGCTTTCCTGGTCCCAGAGCTGCAGGCGGTGGCTGCTGATCCCACCCTGCCAGCCCCAGTGTGCAGATGGCTCCAGCCCTGCACAAGTGGGATTGCAGAGGACTTAATGTATCACCAGGCTGGTGTAGTGAATCATTAGCATCCTGCTCAAGCTTTCATTGTCTGTTTCATTTCCTGCTCTTGGAAACCCCTGAATCATTCTGTCACAGACTGAATAACAAACTGCATCCTTGTCAGATTGCGTTGCCCAAGGATTCCTTGGCGGGCTTGGCGAAGGTTGAGTGCATGAGGTGTGGCCCAGACACCTTTGCTTCTACCAGGGATGTTGTTTATGGGTGGGTTTAAATACTTTACAAGCCAGCAGGGCTTGTGGGACCATCCCCAGTTTGCCATATTAATCTATCTTCTTTTGGGGGTCCTCACAAACCCCCTTCTTTAAATGCATTCCTGTGGCTGACCCAAATGCCTCGTTCTAACTGCCAGCTCCTCATGTGTTTTGAAAGGAATTCAGTTCTGAAACCTTCCTCAGCGGGCAGATTGGTTTGTGCATGAAATAACTTTCAAGGATTGTCCTCTCTCTCTTGGCTGAGAAATAATATTGGAATAGCACTGTCGTGCTTTCTCTTCATGAGGGTGTAAAAGCCTGAACGGAAGCATTAACTGCAGCTTTAAAGCATTTCCATAGTAAAATAAATCTAATTGAGCAGTTATTGCAGTAGCTTTTTAATTTGTGGAAGAGATTAGGAAATAACTTTCAGCTTGCTCTGGCAGAGCACTCCCCTAGGACGTGTCCTGGGCGCTCTGGCATCGCTCTTTGGGTTCCTATTTCCCTCCCCCTCTAATTGTCCGGTCACATTTGAGTGATGCAGAGTTCAGCTGGCAAAATAACATAGGAACCTCAGTCTGCAGGCGTGTTTGATACAAACCTCAGCTCACAGGAGAAGCAGCAGAGTGCCATTCATGCCTTACAGGGAAACCACAGCAGAGAGATGTAATTTGCCTCGGCTCGGGATGACTCTGATGTGTTATTGCTCCTTCCCTGTGGCTCAGCGCAGTGGCAAATGAAGAAGCTGCATTCAGGATAATGGGAGAGTTGGCAGTGATGTGTGTGAGTGATTTCCAGAGTCCCATCTACACCCCTTGGTCTCAGGTTGGAGGCTGCAGGGATGGGACTTAAGTGTGGAAAAATCAGCAGCTGTGGGAGAATGTTGGTTTGTCTACACAGACATGAAGGGATGGAAGATACTCCTAAAGGAAAACGCTTTATAGCAAAAATATCTCATTGTGTGGAGTTAAGAGCAACCAGAGGAATCTGAACATCTTTCCTTGGGAACTTTTCAAGTCCATTTCTGAGGTTTGGAAATAAAGTCTGCTTAGCACTGGCACTCTGGCAGGGCTGGAAGGGAGGATGGCACTAGAGAATGGATCTGCTTTAGAGTCAGTGAGGGGAGGGATTGGACCCCCCTGAAAGGCTTCTGGGGGATGAGTGGGAGGCAAAGGCTCTCCCTGCTCCCAGGAGAAGGGTCCTGGGAGAATCCCACCTACAGTTTCTTTGGTGAGGCCAAATCCTCTTTGGAAGATGCTCCTGCAGAAGCTTCTTTGGCAGTCATTGTAGGCAAGGAGGGATTTTCAGCTCCTTGGTACTGAGGTCAGGGCACGGCCAGTGGAAAAAATGTTGAGTGTTTGCCTGGCCTTCCCTGGGAAGATGAGAAAAGTGTGAGTGTGTGTGTTGGGTCATGCTGCTGCCAGCTGCTCCAGCTTGCCCTGGCACTTCCTCCATTCCACCGTGCCATGCTGCAGGAAGGGAGTTTCCAGGCTGGCTCAGGTGTGCTGGCTGAAGCTTTCAGGACAGATGCCACACTTGAACTTGGAGGTGTGAGCAAGTCTTCCAGTAAAAACAGGCTGTGCCTGGCAGAGGATTAGCAGGGCTTTGTGCATGGCGGTGAGAAAGCTGCATACGGGGCAGAAAGTGAGTTGGTGTGAAACTTCTGCTCTTGAGAAACTTGTGGCTCTCCAAAAGCAGCTCACCAGCCTGTGGGGAAGGTCAGACCAGAGGGGGGAGAAGGTGTGTGACTGCAGCAGAGACTGGTTTGCATTTGTGAGAGTTGTGCCAACCAGAGTCCATGCTGCTCTGTTCCCCCAAATCAAACTTCTCCTCATTTCCTTCCTTCCTCTCCTTCTCTAGAGCTTCTTTTTCCATAAGCTCAGCTTGGTTTGTGGAGGTCAGAGATCTGCCCTTGATCCATTCCTGATACTCTGTATTCCCTCACTTCATCTGCTGTGTGCTGCTTTTGTTGGCAGTGTTTAATTATCCCTCCTTGTGTCCTGCTTGCCAGCCTCTGGGAAGTGGGATGTGCTGAAATGTCTCATTTGGCTTAGGACTTTCCTTGGGTTTCTGTGGTGATCTCAAGGGGGAGAACATTCTTCAGCCCCAAATACTGCCTTATCCTTTGCCTGCAAGTAAAGGAGGTTTGAGCAGCACCTAATGCAGAGAGCTGTCACATCCAGGGTCTGTGGTGCAGGGGGCTGGGTGTGATCCATCTTTCCAGGCTGGCTGGGGAGATTCCCCGTGCCTTTGGGCCACCCTGTGGATCTATCAGCAGGTGGAATCTCCTGGGGACTCACTGTCCTCTCTGGAGAGGCATGTCAATGTTTGCCAGGAGATAACTGCATTCCAGGGAGGGTCTCTTTTGTCTTGCTAAAATCGAGGAAATCTGATCAAAGTGCAGCCTTGCTTTAGACTTTTTTCTCTTTCTTTTTGACTTTGTCCCTGACCTACATATTGGATCCTGCCACAGTGGTTGGAAGTAATTGAGAGTGTAGTGTTAGGCTATTTACCAAGCTGTTCACTTGAAAATAACCTTACTGAGTCCAGTCCACACCTGTTCTGGGAGAATTCTGGAGACAAATAGCAAAGCATCGTTAACCCTTTCATCCACACACCACCAGTTCAAGATCTAAGAGCAGAGAGACGCTGATGCCAGGAGGAGTTTGTGACACAGGGTGTGCTGCATCATTTGTTTCCCAGCTCTGTGGATGATTCCAGCCAGCTGCTGAGGCCAGGTCTGCTCTGTGTCCACATCCACGTGAGGACACTTCAGAAACCTCCTTGTGGAGATTCCTGCTGGGTGGTGCTTGGTTTGGTGTTGATTCTGCTGGACCAGAGGTTATGCTGGAAAATATAAATGGCAGGGGGGGAGAGGGAGGGAGGTGTTTTCTTTGTTATCCCAGTGGTTGTTTCTGATTAAAGGATCTGTTTTGAAGGGGCTGCTAGTCAGTTGCATAGAAAACTTGCTTTCATTTAATTAATCATGATGAGTTTAGTCTGGAGGTTTTGTAGGAGAGAGCAGGCAAGCATATCCTTGGCTTTTTTCCCTTGGAAAAAAAAACCCAAAAAAACAAACCCAAACCAAAAAAAACAGGGTTTCATGTCTGAAACTGCAACTCTTTTGTCTCCCTGGGTCAACATCCTTCTCTGTCCTTCGGGTTTTAATTTTACAAGCCCTGCGTTTGCAGAGGCGGATGGAGTTTGAAGTCCATCCAGGTGTGGAATGAGGAAAGAACCCTCAAGAAGATTACAGGAGCTGTTCTGCAACTCATTAACTCACTCTCTTCCCCTTCTTGTTATCTCCTCCCCATGCCTGGGGCCTTTCGAAGTAGTGCTCTAAGTGCCTCTCACTTAATCTAGCCCACCTGGACAGGTGTATGAAGAAAGGAATTGCCTTCCGGGGGAGGACTAAAGGAGCAGAGATTGCAGAGGGAGGCTGCTTTTGGGAACTGCTAATCCCAGTTTAACATTATGACAGCTGCTCGTTAAAATCGGGGTGTTTTTTAACAGGCAGTTAAAGGAGAGGCTTTGCACGCACATTTAACTGAGAATAATAGTGAACCATGTGCATTTGATTTTTTTTTTCCTTAAATCACGCAAATTGTACATGGAAAGAATTCTCTGGCGTCAACTTGCTGGGGTATGGAATTTACAAGGTTTGCAGTAACATACAGTTTCCTGTTGAAGGGGGGGAGAAAATCACAAAGCTTTCTTTTTTTTCTCTTATTTTAAGATCAAGTTCAAACCCCTGGTATAAACCCAGCCTCTTGAGGAGGGACACTTAACTGCGTTGGGGTTTTTCACTTGTCTCGGTGGCAGTTCATCATGTAAACTTGTCTGGGTTCTTGTTTTTATAGCTACATGTAAAGGCTGCTTATAAACTACAATTTTGTACATGGTGAGAAGGCAGCACTCAGGTCCAATTTGGGAGAGTCTGTATACAAAGAAGGAAGCAGTTTCTTTCCCTTGGGGAGATGGCAGTTTCTTCCTTTGCTGGACTTCAGTAAACTCAGTCCATTAACATGATTTTCTCTGCAGGACTGTGGTGTTGGATAAGAAACACGAAGAGCTGAGGCAGAGCAGGGACTATCAAAGAGACATTTGGCTGTATTTTATGTGATTTCACTGCAGACTTTACCAGCTGCCTCCCAGATCAGCAGTTATTTGCTGGTTGATTTCTTGAGGGCAGTGCTGTGGAAGTAAGAAGCTGCACAGCTCTGACACAAGTCCCCAGATCTACTCAGGGAGCCGTGTCCTTTTCTGCCAGCCCTTAGGCATGAGGCATGAAGGGCAGGTCTGTGATGCAGAGAGATAGAAAATTGCCCCAGGTAGTTCTGTTGCTGGAAATTCTTATTCCTGCAGCTACTTAGGTTCAGGCAAATTAATTCAACCCACCAAGGCTGAGCAGCTAGCCTGGGAATGGAAGTTTCTCTGCTGTGTTTTTGGCAGCTCTACTCCAAATCGTTTGTGGATGGGAATGTCCTTTCTGTCTCCCAGGAGATGCCAGTCTCTCGTGGTGCTTTCTTCAGCTGGCTGCATTGCTGCCTGGGATTTTCATGTCTGTTTCCAGCAGCTGGATCTCCAACCTTTCCTCAGTGTTTGACAGAAACCTGGCCATTTCAGAGCTAGAGATGAGCTGGGAATCTTCCAGGCACGCACCTGTCTAAGTTTGTCGAGCAGAGAGCTTCTCTTTGGGCCCAGCACAGCTTGGTCCAGCCTCCAGGGACCGATGCTGCCAGTGTGGCTCTGCCTCCTTGTGAGTGACAATGAACCGGTCCTCGTCACCCCCTTCAGAGGAAACACCTTGGTGGCACAGGACTAAGAGTCACAGATCTTTTTCATTTTAAGGTGTAGCTCTTAAGGGTAATTATGCCACAGTTTTACCCCCCCCAGCTTTAAAAGACTGAGCTCTTGTTACACTGCACTGCTAACACCATTTCTCTTCCTCACAGGTTGCTGTCATGTAAAGTACTTGCTGGTGGGCACTTGGGCTTTTTCTGTACGGTTCTTTCTGCATTGTATAATGGCTTTAACTCGTGCAAATCTCTTCCTTTGCTCTGCAGCCTGGATTGAAAAGGAGGCTGCAGTGTGTGAGTGTGAGCACACTTAAATGCTTATCTGCACATCTGAGCTTTCTAAACTTGCCTATGCTCTAATTGCAGAGTGTAGACTCTGCATGCAGAACAACCCAGCCTGAAGTGATAATCCCAGGCTCAGCCCCGAGGGAATGCCTGACATTGCTCTGGCCTGATTTTCCTAATGGCTCTGCAACTTGCCTCTGGTTTGCAGGTGGTGTAAATTGTTATCGCTGAGCACCTTGCCCAGCTTGGGCAGAGCTCTTGGGATCTCTGATCCTCCAAGAATACCTACCCGTCTTGATTTATTTTTTATTAAATTTTTTTTTAAACTTCTTCCTCGCTCCCGATTTTAGGTGCAATTTGGGCTTGTGGCAGCTTAGCAGACTCACTGCAAAGGGGTGCAAACCCAGCCTGAGCTCCTTGCTGACACAGAGAGGGAAGAGTGGGAGACCTGGAGCTCCAGCTGCCCCTCCTGCCTCCTCCTTCCTTGCCCCCATCCTGCATGATCGATGCCCAGGCCATCCCCTTCCCTTGCACTGCAGAACTGGTATTTTTCCTTGGCTAATCACCTGTGTCTGATTTAGTTTCCAGGCAGAGCGCCCTGCATTAAACGTCGTCATTTTCCCTCTGCTTCACGAGGACTTGACAGAGGTCATCAGAGATGTCCCCATGAGGCACTTGGATGAAATTACCTTGTTTAAAAGCAGAGTGGCTGAGGAACCTCCCAATTTGTGGTGGTGACTGCCACAGCATGGAAAGGACAAGTCAGTGTGAACCCATGGAGCAGCTTCTTCTTGGCCTGGATTTCCCATCCTTGACTCCTGGCCACCTCACTGGATGCTGTACAATCACTTCAACCAGGTGCAACTGCAAAATAAAAAAAGCTGGTTCTTTACAGTGGGGAAACATCTATTGGATATTGCTTGCATCTGAAAATCCTGTCTCAAAGGCTTGTGGAATCTGATGAGTATTTCCTTGCGGTTAATATGAATTGTTTTTGTTATTTTACTGAAGTTAAAGGTAAGAGAAACTGACTTAACAATGCTCTTTCCCCTGTGTCCCCTGGTGTCTGTCCCAAGGGCCCCTGTGTACGTTGGCAGTGTGCTTTGTGGTTTTGGTGGAAATCATTCTTTGCTTCAGTCTGTTTTTGGCAAACTAGAAAGCCTAGGCCAGCTCAGAGGCACAAAAATGTGTTGCTCAATTGAAGTGCATCACATCTTTTCTGTGTTACAAATAGGCATTTGTAGTCACACACGTGCAGTCACAGATATTTAAAGATTTGGGGGTTTTTTTTGACTGAGAAGTACCACAAGGACTCTTTATTTTTTTAATAACAAAGTAAGGTCATTAACGCCTTGACCATGGTGTGTTCCTGCTGGTGCTGTTTCCATTGGTCTGGTGGAAGAAGTTCTCAGCTCTTCTGGAAATCCTTGTCCTAGGGTAGATGGTGCCTACAGTGAATAAGTTGAGGCTCAGATCTGATTTATATGCAGTCTGTCTTGCAGTGTAGATGGGAATGTAGTGTTCCAGTTCTGTCCTTATATCCCATGCCTTGGGCTCATGCTAATTTTAGAGATGTTATGAAGTATTTTCACAGTGTGATTTCAGTCAGCTTCTCTGCTCCACAGAACTTCCTCAGGCATCAGTAGTGGTCTGGATCACTTTCATATTGCCTTATTTACTGAGCACTTTTAAAAGCATCAGACAGCTGTACCAAAAGCCAAGTTACAAATTCCTGGAGCTACAAGTCTGGGTGGCAGAATTTTCCTTGGTAGCATCCCAGGTCTGTCTTCTGCAAAGCAGCTGCTGACCAGAGCTGTCTGACTTCACCCAAATCCCGAATGTGTTGAGCTCTGCTCTTCTGGGGAGGCCCAGAGTCGTCCAAAGATGATGTGCCCATCTCCTTGTCAGCATTTCCTACTCAAGATGCCCTCTCCCAAATGCTCTTCTGCCCTCAGTGTCCAGAGGGAGCCTGGTCTGATGGGATAGATTTGAGAACAAAATGCATCTCCCAGCCTTGGAGGACTTTCTGTCCTTGCTTTCCAATCAGCCACGTGTGAGCCTGCCTGGAATTGTGTCCCACAGGTGTAAATCTTGGGCCAGGCCGTGACAACCCTTGTGCTCAGAGAGGTTACAGTAAAGAGCAGGTGAGTGTCAGGCTCTGCTAGCACAGGTCTGTGCTTTGCTGAGACCAACCCTGGTGGTTTGCTGTCTTTCCTGAGGCTCTCATCCTTCTCCTCTGAGGACAGGGAGCCAGCACAGCCTCTGGAGTGCAGCTGGCAGCAGGAATGTCAGGCCAGCTCCCCTGGGAATGCTGCAGCCGAGCTGGGAGCGCTTCTGAGCGTTGGAGGCTCTGCCTCAGCTTCACCTCCATGCAGCTGAGTGTGAGGAGCTGCTGCCCTGCTTCTGCCACTGTTCTCCCTCCCACTCTCCCCCCTGAGGTCGTTCTTTCTACCTCTTGTCACATTACTCACCCGTTTGAATCCCCTTTTTCTCCCTCTCTTCAGCACATCAGATGTGCTTTTTGGCAGGAGCACGAGCTGCTGCTCTGCCCAGCTCAGGCCACTTCAGCTCTGCCTGGTTTCTGTCCGTGTTTTTTTCCTGGGATAACTAGCAGGACTGGGCAGAGGCTGTTTGCAAAGCTGCTTTCTCCTCCTTGTTGGAAGCACTGGCAGAGTTGCTTTGTCCTGCTTGTGCCGCTGGCCTCAGGGCAGAGGGAAGGTGGAGGGGGTGTGGCAGGAGCTCTCTGGTGCCTTAGGGAACCTGTTCAGTCCTGTGAAGGAATCCTGATGTTTGGTTGAGTGAGGCCATCCCCAGCCTCAGCAGGGATTTCCCCTGCACAAACAGCTGTGGTGGCATCAGCAGGGGCCTGGCAGTGCTGCCAGCTCACCTCTTCCTGTTCCTCTGGAAAAGCTGGGCTGGGGGACAGTGCTGTGCAGAAAGCAGCTGCTGCTCGATTCTGGGGGGAAACCTCTGCTCCTGGGCTTGCAATCACCTGATGGGACGTGCTGTGCACTTGGCTTGGCACATCCATATCCACCTGCCTGCTGTGCTGCTGGATGGGAGCAGCAGCCAGGGATGTCTGATAGTGCTGTTGTTCTCTTGCCAGGGCTATGATGTTTGGGCATCTGTACTCATGCAAGTGGGTCACAAGTCCTGATGATGCTGCCAGTTATAAGCAGGGCTAGGAAAGGTCACCCACAGGTGATGAAGGTAGCATCCCAAATAGCTAAAATCTCCCTCTACCTCCAGCTCCCCAACTCCGGGCCAGTGCTTGATATCTCTACTACAAATCCTCTTATGGAGAGTGAGAATTTCCGCTGCTTTTGCACTCCAGGCAGGATTCACCAGATGTTAATAATGTGCTTATTTTCTCTAAGTGCTATTTTGGCATCGGTGTTAATTACAATTTATATTCTGCAACATTTACACTGGGAAAAGAACCCACCCTAATAGTACCCAATTGGCAGAGCTGGGCTATTAAACACAGCTCCATATGTTCTGAGCAGAGCAGTGCCTGGGACTCAGAGCCCACTCAGCACTCAGGCAGGCAGCTGCAGGGGAAGAGAGGGGAGCAGAGAGAGGGCTTTTCTGCTCCTGGATTTTATTTAATATGAAATCCCCCCCTGCTTTTCTCTGTCCCCATCTCTCCAGAAATCTCCCTCCTGCTATCTTAAGGAGGTGATCTCTGAGCCTGCTGATGCTGCTGTCCATAGTCTGAAACAAATGAATTCAATTCCAGAAGGTGCCCTTCTCACAGGGAGTGCCTCTGCAGGATCCCAGTCCCTGGTGGCTTTTCCTTGCTGCTTTCCAAAGCAGACCTCCAGTCTTTGGGCACTGCAGCAGAAATCTTTGCTTTGAACACCCCCAAAGTGTCCATGGTTCTGTGGGAGAAGGATGTTCTGGGGCAGTTCTGTTCTTGTGGAAAGCTCGGTGTAGATTGCTGCTCTGCTCATGTCCAAAGTCTTGTTTGGCAAAGTGGCATTTGGTTCCTGAAACTGGCAGGGTCTGGAGTGACCCTGGTGTGGGGAATTCAGAGGGGCTAAGTCATTCTGTGGGTTTTTTGGGAGTGTAGGTTAAAGGATTGCTTCCTCAGCTGTTTGCAAAGCTGATTTCATGGTCTCTTTAGGAAATGGCAGTGTATGCACTGCTCTGTTAGGAGAGGGGGCTGTGTGGTGACAGCATCTCCCTTCATGAGAGCTCTGACTGTGGTCACGGCTCTGTCAGGGAGAAGATGGGAGTGTGAGGAGGCAGGGCAGGATGGAGTCATGGATCTCCCTCTGGAAGCCAGACACACATCCTGAGCTTGGGCTGTTTGCTCTCCTGTGGAAGGACAGGAGGCTCCCCAGGTGCTGAACCCTCCCCTGCAGGTGAGGTGTTGCTCACAGAGTAGCAGAGGGCAGGCCTGGGGCTGGGGTGCACTGAGAGCAGCAGAGCCACAGCCCCCCTCACTGGGGTTGAGTTCCCATCACTGCCTCCTCCTCTGCAGGACCTGTCCCCTCACAGGGATGTTCAGAACTGTGGGACAATGGGCAGGTGTGTGGGACCATCCCTGTGAGGTGCTGGGTAGTGCTGGTTTAGGATAGGGCTGTAGAAATTTGGGACTTTCCCCCTGGTGGAGTGAACCAGTGCAGAAGGGTTGTTTTGCCTGTCTAAGGGGGATGCAATTTCCTCTTGGCTGGTCTCAGCAGAGTGTCCAAAGCTGGGAGAGCAGTGCAGGAGCTGTGCTAGGTGCTGCAGAGCCCAATCTCCTTCCACTGCAGCTCTCCTGCCTCTTTGAGATGCACAGGCAGCCAGGGTACTCCAGCAGGAGAATCATTTCCATAGAAACCAATTGGGATGTTGTACAGGGAATAATGATTAATAGTGAAGGGATGTTGCCTCAGGCCCTTTTCATTTTTTAGGGGGCAGTGAGGGACAAACTGGGGCACAGGTAGGGGGACAGGGAGACTTGAAAACTAATGGAAACCATCTCTTCCATTAATTTCCAGGGCAGCTTCCCCTCTTCTCCTCCTACCCAGCCCCCCACTGCTGCTCCCAGCTTTCGTCAAATTTTCAAAATGGCTAACCTGGTTAGAAATAATCATAATAATAAAAAAGGATGGATGAGGTCTGACTACTAACATTGTTGCTGTTAGCAGCAGGATTTCAGCCATAAAACATGAAGCAAGGGAGGCATTGACCTTTCCGCTGTTTGAAATGAATGGAGACATCAATATCTATTGTTTTGTGGCATTGACCTCTGACGCTCTCAGCTCGCCCTCCCCTTTCTTTTTTTTTAATTTCCCCCTGACACTGGAGGAAAGGGGTCAGTCTGTACCATCTATTGATCCCCATCTTACTTGGTGATAGGGAAATAATTAGAATTTTAAAGATCTCTGCTGCACGCTGGTGAAATACACACACAGAGGCACAGGCTAAGCCCCCGCTTGCCATGTTGTGTTCTCCCCCCTTCCTTGCAGAGATCCAAAGCTCTGAGATCTGAAGGAAGGCAGATCAATATAGGTTTAATCATGATGGGGGTTTTATTTCAGTTTTTTAAATAGTAAAGTGTAACATTTTATGTTAATGTTGTCGGAGCCTGGCTGCCTGGTGCCTTGTTTTATTTATTCTTTTAAGTAGCCCCTTCTTTTGTGAACTTCATCTATGTACAGAGAGTGTGAAATCAGGCATTGCTAATTAGCTGTATGACAATTAAGTAATGTAGCACAAAACCATTAGGACACTGGATTTGTTTTTGAAGTTTGTCCTTTGAAGTGGAAGCTGCAACTCCCTGCCCAAGGCTGCTGGGGAAAATGTTTTTCTATCAAAACTTTCTTTGAAAATAAAATGTCAGTGTAAGAGTCCCTATTTCTGTCATCTCTCCCTCTAAACAGCGGGTGGAAATTGTTTCTCCTTGTAAAAACTGCTGGCATTGATAGAAAGGGGAATTCAGGAAAGCATTAAATGGGCAGTTGGTCTCCAAACACCCTCAGTTCTGGTAGAGATATTACCAAAAATTCTTCTTTAGCTCCTTGAAAGGGAACGGTGCCACGCTAGGAGAGAAGACCCAGCTCCCAGCTCTGGAGATGGCACAGGGAGGTGGTCCTAAAACTGGGGGGTCATCTCTGACACCCCAAGTGCCACCAGGGTGAGAGCCTGGTCACAGATCCCTGCAGGCTCCTGGGCTCGGGCTCCTCCATCGCGCGCTCGTTTGACACTTGTGTTTGCATCTGGCCCTTTGTCCTCGTGGTGAGTCCAGTTCTGAATGTGCAACTTTCATGTACGCTGGTGGCATGTAAAACTTCAAATAAAGAGTGGAACATTTGGAACCAGCTCTGCCTCCTTGCCTCCTGCTTCCCTGTCCACGTGGAGCCCAAAGCCACCCTCTGATGGGCAGTGCTTGGGCATTGCCAGGTAAGGTGTGTGTGTGTGGGCAGGGTGCGCTGGGAGCTGTGGAGTGTCACTGGGAGTGCTGGCATGAGCACTTCTGGGGTTACAGCCCTGGTCTCCTGGGTTTGGGGATGCTCTTCTGTGGTGTTTGTGGCTGTGGGCTCAGCTGAAGGAGGAGCTACTCTGTGTTTAGGAAATGATTCTCCTCTTTGGATCTCTGCACACCCGACTGCTGAGCTGTGCTGAGGTGGGACAGAGTGTTCAGTACCAGGCTGGGGGGGGACTGGAGCAGCCTGGTCCAGTGGAAGGTTCCCTGCCCATGGCAGCAGGGTTGGAATGAGATGAGCTTTGAGGTCCCTTCCAACCTGAGCTTTCCTGGGGTTCTGTAACCATTATCCCTGGGTAGGTGACTCACAGTGGCTCAAGGAAGATCCATTCCTCTGAGCAAGCCCAGGCCACTTCCCACACCTTGCTCTGACAGCTCCAGCCCCTGGATGGCAGACAGGACCTACACCACTGCTCTGTGTGAAGCCAAGGGCTAAAATCAAGTGCCTGGTGAAATGTGAACTGGGATCAATGGCACCATGACTGTGTGGATTTAGCTGGGCTGGGCTGGCTGGGGCTGCAGGAAGGGGAAGCTGGGATGATGGCAGTGGGCAGGATGGGCTGCTCAGGGTGAAGGAAACTCCTCAGGCATTAACCTGCCTTGGCAGCAGCATTTCTGCCCTGGATGGATCCTGGAGCTGTGCAGTGGTGGCTGCACTGCCACCCACTCTGAGGATTGGAGGGGAGTGGGATGGATGTGCTGGGGCTGCACAGTCCTGGGCTTATCTCTGTGATCAATGCTCGAGAAAATGTGCACCCTGTTGAGCTGTCTCTGTGTTGCTGTTCCCAGGGATGGTGGTACACAGAGAAGCCAGGCTTCAGCACCTTCTTTGAGTTAAGAAAATCCACAAAATAAACACACAGGAGGAGCAGCTTGGTGGAAAATGGTGCAGCTCATGCACTCGTGTGCTTAAGTCAACTCACCCCAGGTAGCTGAAGTAGAGAAAAGCCTCAGAACTGGGCTGTGATCAGTTTTTTAAAGGTGAGTGAGTCTGTGCAGGACTTGTGGGACTGTAGGAGAGCCTCTGTGCTGGGATCTCTGCCTGCAGTGATCCAAGGTTTTATTCCCAGAGGGGATCATGGGCTCTCCTGTGTTTTTCTGTTCTGGCAGATCTGCTCACCCAGGCATGGAGTGCAGACCCTCCTTCCATCCCTCCTGTGCTTGTGTTTAAGTTATAGATTTTACTGTTCCAATAACATTTATCTAAATGTGCTTTGGGGGGAGGGAGGAAGGAGATAAGGAGGGAGGAGGCTGAGGAAAGAATGTGCTTTTGGACTCTGCTAAGCCTCCATCTTATTGCTGGGACCTGCTGTGGGGTTTTGGAATTCATGATCCCAGGGGAGGAAATGGCTGGAAGAGCTGTGGTCAGTATGAAACACTGGTGGGAGGGAACCCAGGGATAGCCTGTGCAGAGCATCCCTCTTCCCTTTTGGTACTGATCTCATGTCCTCTGCCAGCTTATCTCTTGGCAAGGAGGGGCCTGACTCAGTTTCCAGGCAGGAGAACTGGAGTGGAGGTGTGGGAATGCTGAGGGTGCAGAGCTCAGCTTGGCACAGGGAGAGATTTTCTGCCCAGGTGTCTCAGAGTGTTTGTGGGTTTGCCCTCCCCTGCACAGCCACGGGGTGGGCACGTGGGAGTAGGGGTGTCAGGGAAAGGGGCAGAAGGCCCTGGTTTTCCACTGCTGGGACATTCTCTGGGAGGTCCCCAGGGATGGGATGGCAGGAGGAGAGTTCCTCTGGGTCTGTGCTCCGAGTGCAGCTTCACCCCAGGGCGGTTTGGGAGCAGTTTGTGCATCCCTGGCGCTGACACGGAGGGAGTGTGGAGGAGAGAGGCCAGGTTGCTGCAGCTCCCAGAGGTGAAGGATGTCTGTGGCCACAGGAGGCAGCTGACAGTTCCCAGGGTGCTCATTTTGGGCTTGGTGCTTCCCAGCCCCAGAGCTGGCCTCTCCCAGGGGCTGGCAGATGAGGCAGAGCTGGAGGATTCCTGCCCTGCACGAGGGAGATCCCGTGTGTGAGTGAGGTTCTGACCTTGGGGACAGGTGGAAAGTCTTGGGGAGGGTCAGGTGAGGAGGAGTGATGGTGTCAGGGCATGGATGAGCTGTAGCCCTGTGATCCAGCCCTTTCTGTGCCTTTTGGTTGCCACCAGAGTGGACTCTATGGTCCCATTCCCATTTCACTGTGCTTGAATTTGGTTTTTGGCATGGTGGTGAAGGCTTGCATGGTGAGAGAGACCCATGGCAAGTGGAGAAGAGAAGGAAAAGGATGGGCTTTCTTTTTCCTAGGAAGCACAAATGGATGGAGCAGTATTTCTGAACAAACAACTCTCTCCTCCCTGTCTCTTGGAAGCTGCATTATCAGAGCACCATTGCTGTCCTCTCTTCTCCTTCCCCCCACCAATGAACAGGAATTAAAAATACAACTAATAAAACCCTTTTACTTTCTCCTGCAGGAGGGGAAAAAAAAAAAAAGCAAAGCAGCCTTGAAATGCTAAAGGACATAAAGGGCATTCATGAAAGGGTTGGATGGTGGTTATTGCAGCAGGGGGAAAAACATTATTTCACTGTGCAGATAAAAGGAAGTGGAAAAGCAGCATATTTATAGCTGGGGAGCCTGGATTCCTTGTTAAGCTGCTATTATCAAATTAATGTCAAAATGCATCAAACAGGCACGAGTGTTCTGGGCCCCTTATGCAAAGTGCTTGCAAATTGGTTACAAATACATTTGTTTACAGGGGACGAGGCAGGAGCGAGCTAATTAGTCATTGTAGCAGGGCTGGTTTGTGTCTTTTTTTCCCTTTTTTTTTTACATTTTTTTGGCAATTACACAAACAAGCTGTTTTGAAGTATAAATACACGCTGCATTACAGCCCCTTTAAAGGGGAATCAAATGGGAATTGTGGGATGCAGAGGGCTTGGTGTGAGGAGCAGCATGGTGGAGCATCGTTCTCTCCTCCTGGGTGCCACGCTGGGCACTCAGCTCTGGGATGTGCTGTGGAAAGGGAGCAGCTCCCAGCCCTGGGCTTCAGGAGGATGGGATGTGGCTGGAAAGGGAGCAGCTGGGTTTTGGGTCCTCTGAGAGGCCTGAACTCCCTCATATGGGGCACAATGCTGTTTTCATACAGGACCCGTTAAAGTTTCAGCTGCCCACCTCTGTCATGGGAATTCCCTTTGGGCCTGGGCTGTTTTGGGGTGGTTTTGGTGTCAGCAGCAGCTGCCAGCTCAGGGTGTGAAGCTCCTTGTGCCCAGCTGGTGGGTGCTGACGTGGTTTTGGATGTAGAGAGCATCCCATGGATGTGTGAAGAAAGGAATCTGGTGTGAGCTCTCCCAGGTGAACGTGTCCTCAAGGCTTCTTTAACAAAACCACAGGCTGCACCTCCCAAACCCATTAATGAGGAAGGGAAACAGGTGAGCTTATCTGATCCTCAGTGTGGGAATGGTTGGGGAATTTGGTTGGGGGGCAGATGGAAACTTCCTGCTGCCCTGCATCTTAATACATCCCATTCTGGGAGTCAATCACACCTCTGCCACTCAGGGAAGCTGCTAATTGAATCTGCTCTGGTGGGAGAGGATAAAGCCAAGAGGCATCTACCACCATTATTTTTAATTTCCTAAGAAAGAGAAAAGAGAGAGGAAGGAACAAGTTGTGCCCCTCTCATGCTGGAGGCCCTGACATTTCTTGGCAGAAGGTGCAAAAACCCCACGGCTGCTTCTCCATTTGGATTTGTTTGTGGTAAATCTGCCCTTCAGGCTGAAATAACCCTTCTGAGCAGGTCCTGCACTCCCAGAGGTGCTGGGATCATTGAGTTTAATGCCATCATAAAACCCTGTTGTGGGTGGGAACTGAAGAGGAGAAAATCTCAGAGGACCGAGAGCAGTGGAGAGGGCAGGGCTTTCCCCAGCCCTCCTGCAGGAGCTCTGATGTTTGCACCAGGTTTTATTCCTCCAAAACTCAGGGTAACATTTCTCTGCACCTTGGGCCTGCTTTTCAGTGCTACCTTCAAACTCCAAACCTCTCATTTCCATTCTTTGCCTGGTTGGCTTTGGTGGGCTCATTTGCCATGGGGGAGGGTGACCCACTCCCTTGGGATCAGGGGCTGTGATTTTGAGGAATGTTCCCATTTCCAGCATAGTCCTACCCCTGCCCTACAGGGTGTGCAGGAGCACAGCTCAGCTGCTCAGCAAATGCAGGGGCAGCTCGTTGTAATCAGGCTGTGCCTCGTGCCCAGTTGTTCCCATCAGGATTTGTCTCTCCTCATTTACAGCAGGGCTCTGGTGTGACTGTCACCTCCTGTGGTTGTTGGTGACCGTGCCACAGGATCCTGCTCTGGTTTGAGCAGTTGGTGTCTCACACCTGCTTTTCTTATCCAGGGGTGTTCCAGCATCTCCTGGGAGCAGACCTGGAATTTCCACCCTCTGTGAGTCACTCTGGTCACCCTTTCCCTCGCAGAAGGCTGTGGAGCCCAATGGCTTTGCCTTGGTGGGAAGGGATGATGGGGCACAGATCTGTGCTTGATTCCCTTCTCCACTGTTAATTAACATAATGAGGGTGCAGCTTTTCCTGGAGTTGTGTGTGGCAGTGACTTCCAGGCTGCCTGGTGAACCCTCAGTGCCCAAATGTGCCCAAAGTACCCAAGAACTTTCCTTGGTGTGTCCTTGGACATGTTCCTCAATATCCTCCTCTCCCATGTCCAGAGGGGTGGAAGCACTGCCCTCAGTCCTGCCTCCTGTATTCTCTGGGAATTACAGGACACCTTGGACACCTTGGACACCTCAGTCCTCTGGGAACATCCTGTTCACTGGGGTGTTCCCAGAGGACTGAGGTGTCTGAGGTTTCAGAGGAAAACATCACAGTTGTCCTGCCCTCGTTCTTATTGAGCTGGAGGGGAAGGATGAAGGTGTTTCCTCGAGGCTGAGGGACAGGAATTGGGCCCTTGGCATGGAGGTGATGATCCCTGGGTATGGGAGTGATGTGGGGGCAGAGCTCAGCAGGGATTGTGGCGCCCGATAAGGCTGCGGGTTCAGAGCAACCCAGCATCCTCTTCCTCTCCTGGCAATCCCACGTGGGCAGCACGAGGGCTGAGCTGGCCAGGGAGGGATGTGGCCTCTCCTGATAAGAGGCTCTGGTTCCTGCTGCTGCAGATTTACAGCCTGGGAGCGGGCAGTGGGTGCTGTGCTTGTGCTGGGGTGATTTATCACAGCTCAGGGCAGCGGTTGCTCCCCTCTCTGGCCAGGGGAGTTACAGAGCCTGACTCAGCCAGGGGGAGGCAAAGGCTCAGCCGAGGTCACCACATGGTGGGACACGGGTGGGAGCAGGTCTCTGTCATCTGTGGGCTGGAAAATGTCCCCATGCCAGCATGGGGAGGGCTGGGGCCATCAGGCTGTGTGCCATGGCAGCAGGGATGCCTCCAGCCTTTCAGTCCCCAGTGCCACATGGAGCCCACCCAACTCACAAGTGGGAGACCCAGCAGCACCACCAGCCCCACGAAGCAATGCCTGCACTGCCCAGTTGTTCTCCATGTGTCCCTGTGATGCAGACAATGCCAGGAGGTCTGAGCTGCAGTGGGCAAGGAGGGGAGGATGAGGAAGGAAAGCTCAGATGCCATCACTGCACTCCCTTCCATGTCCCAGCTCCTGCCTGGGTGAGCTTCCCAGCTCCTCTGGTTTGTTTTAGAGGCAGCATGGGGGCCCCAGACCCCTGCAAACCCTCCACACTCTGGGTTTTATTGGCATGTGGAAATGGTTTTGTCTGGTTTCAGATCTGGCTGATCACTGACTCTGCTGCTGCCCTCCCCCCGACAACCACGGGGACCCAACCGCACTCATCTTCCTCCCTCTTTCTTCTTTCTCCCCACATTGTTCTCTGAAACCCCAGCTGCTGCTTTCCCCCCTCCCTTTCCTATCCTCTCACATCAGCTGGGATGGATCTATCTGTGTTTTGTATAAAGGCTCTTTTTTGTTGTCTGTCCTTGTTCCCCCATCCTCTCCTTGGGGCCGTGCAGGGGCTCTGGGCACCCTCGTTGTCACCCCCAGGCTGGCACAGGGGGAAGCCTTGGCAGGGGCGAGGGCATCAGCATCTCCAGAGTCCTCATTTTGCTTCTCTGACAGAGAAACTTGGCAGATCCTGGGGCCAGAGCCACCACATTCCTCCCTTATTTTTCACTGGTGGAGCACTGACATGGGGGATTCCTGGTGAGGGCAGGTCTCCTTGTGTCCCTGGGCTGTTCTCTGATCCACACAGGCTCAGGGTATTTATTTTATGGTGTATTTATGTGCCAGTGCCTGGCTCAGCTCCCACCAGCCCAGCCCAGCTGTGTTCAGGCAGCCAAGCAGATCCCAGGGGACCCTCTGGCATCAGCAGGAGCCTCCAGCCTCTTTGTGGGGACCCCAGCCCTGGGAAGGGGCTGAGCTGGGCTGTCCCTGGCTCTGTGGTGGGGTGGATGTTGAGGTTCCTTCTGTGGTTCCTTGTCCCCAGCCCTGGGAAAGGGGGTACAGCCAAGGCAGTGCACAGAGACCAAGCAAGGACTGGAGAGCCATTGGTACCTGAAGGGAGGCTTGGTGTGAGCTGTCAGGGAGCCCCCAGTGTCCCCATCACCACTCCTGGCTCCCTTCCCAGTGCTCAATGGCTTTTCCCACCTTCAGTCCTCCCACCCAGCACGGTGAAGGCCCCTGGGCAGCCTTAGAAGGGAGCAGGAAACTCTCCTGGACTTCTGAGCCCTGGGGTTGTTCCCTGGTCCCAAACCTCTGCCAGGGGACACTGGCTGTCCCCCTGCCAGTCTGCAGCCTATAATCAACCACTCCCTCATCAAATTTGGGTGCAATACCATGGATGAACTCACCAAGAGTGCACAGGCTGTCCCAGCTGAGATGGAAGTTGGCTGCAAGCTGAGGATCACCCTGGGATGCTCCTGAGGAACACCCTGGGATGCTCCTGAGGAACACCCTGGGAGGCAGCAGGGACCAGGTGAGGGTGAGGAGCAGCTGGAGGAAGGTGACACCCACGAGTGAGTCCCTTCCAGCCAGTGGGGAAAATCTGTGGTTTTCATGCTGCTTTGGGTGGGCTCTGGCAGCCTGGAGAGAGCAGCTGGGGGGGTCTGGATCCTCCTCCTTCCCCGCGGGACTGCGCCTCCGAGGCAGCGTCTCCCGAGGTAATCACTTCCCTCCTCTCTCTGCTTAAAGATAATTTTAAATGCATGACTGGCAATTCAAGGGAAAACAGAGGAGCAGTTGGTGCTGCTGAGGATCTCAGCCCAGCCAGAGGAGACGTGTTCCTTTTGTGGAATCAAACACCCGTCAGGGAACAGTCATGCAAATTTATTTCGCTTTTTTTCTTTGTTACCTGTTCCATTGATCCGGAGCCTGTAGCAGTTGGCTCGTGGAGAGACAGGTTTGTTAATTCAGGAGCCTTGCAAAGCCTCGCTGGGTGAGGAGGGGACTTTGCCAAGGCTCCTGACTCTGGGGACACTTTGTGCTGTGTGTGGGGACACTGGGACACATCCCTGCAAAGGAGAGGGGAAAGGGGTTTGCTGTGACCCCGGGCATTATGCAGACCTGGAGTGGCCCTGGCAAGGCAGGAGAGTGGCTGCCAGCTCTGCCAGAGCTGCTTCCCACCACGGGAAGGGACAGGGACACTTGCTCACACTGCTGGGACAGTCACCACCAGCCCTGAGGAGTAAATGGGAGTTAAACCCTTAAAATCACAAGGTGGGCTTTAAAATACCCAGCTGTGAGATTGTATTTGATTTTATCACTATTATTAGACTCTTCAGTCCATCTGGATGTTGTCAGGAATGTCCTGCCAAGCTTCTCTGGGCAGGTTTAGGGTCCTGTGGTATCTTCCTGTTGAGGGGAGGTGGCTCCAGCCCGACTGCTGTGCCTGTGCCAAGGTGTCAGCCTGCCCTGCGTGGTCTGACCCTGCAGAGGATCCCAGGTGCTTCGCGTTGGAAGGGACCTTAAAGATCATCTCTGTCAAGCCCCCAGGTTGCTCCAAGCCCTGTCCAACCCGCCCTTGAGGCCTCTCCTCCTGCAGTTTCATCTCCTGGGAATGGGCAGCAGATGGAGCTGCCTGGGGAAGGGCCAGAGGCTCTCACTGCTGCAGGGGATCCTCTGCTCCAGGCAAGGGAAGAGCCAAAGCCCCCTTGGAGCAGGAGCAGCTCCAGTGTCTGGAGGCTGAGAAGCCTCTCTGAGACATTCCTTGTGTCCCTGCAATGCTGCTGCCCTGATTTCCTGCTGGAAGCATTGCTTTGTCCTTCAAGAAAATGACTTTTTTTTGCTTGAATTGACTGTTTTGGTATTTTTTCCCTGCAAAGCCCATCTCTGTGTGTCTTCACTGCAGGCAGCGGGGGCCAAGCCCTTGGCTGATGACTCCAGATGAGCTGAGACACCTGTGGATGTCCCCACCACGTGGGCTTGTGTGGCTGTGGAGGAGCCTGCAGCTGGGACAAGCAGGAGATGCCTCATTAAAGCAATTTGGGAGAAGCTCATCCACCCAGAAACCTGAATTTATTCTGCTGGAGCTGTCTCTCCTCCATCTCCCCTTCCTTGAGCAGAGGAGTTGCCTGGCAGGGAGCAGAAAGCTCAGGGATGTCCAGGGGCTCTTGGCTGGGAAGGGAATGGGTGGAAACCCAACCCTGACCCCACAGATGGGGAATAACCCCAGCAGCACCCGTGCTCTGCAGCCACTCCCTCCCCCTGACGAGGATTTCTCCTGTCATTTCAGGTATTGCCTCCTTTCCCCAGGCTTTCCTTCAGCCCAGCAATGCCTTGTCTGAATAATTCACCTAAAAATTCAGGCTGGCGAATAAATTCGGGATAATTGCAGAGGGCTCGCAGGCAATCCTCAGCCAGAGCACGGCTCAGCTCCTGCTGAATTATTTATCTGCCAGGAATGATTTGCCTGGCCCTGCTAGGGAGGAAAAGCTCCTTCCCAACCTTTGCCTGACGAATGGCCTGGCTGGGGGCGACCCTGGGTGCTGACTCAGCCCTTGCCCAGCTCCCTGCTGGATGCCTGGGTAATTCCTAAAGCTTTGGGTAATTCCTAAAGCTTTGGGTAATTCCTAAAGCTTTGGGGGGTCCTTCGAGGTGGGTGTGAGGGTCTTACTCCCAAACCATGCTGTGGCTGCAGAATTCCATCTCTCCGTGTCCATCAGGCTCTGCCTCCCCCCGTGAGATGGAGAATTTTTGCTTTGGGGAGATGGAAGAGGCTCCTTGCTGATCTTCCACCCTGCAAGCCCTGGGAAGAGCTGCTGATGCAGGGATGCAGGCTGGAGACTTCCTGGCTTTGATGCCAGCTGTCTGTGAGATGATCCCTGGTGGTGGCCTTCACCCCTCTCCATCCATGAGGCTGCTCCTCATCCTCATCCCACACCTCTGGGCTGAGCCAGGGGCTGGCAGCTCTCTCCTGCCCATGGATGAGGGGGTGATGGCCTCTGTGGGATCCCACTGCCCACTCCTCCCCCTGGGAAACACAGAGAAATGACCCTCAGAGGTGAGGAGCTGCTGGCCTGGCCTCATCAATCTCCATTTGCATCCGAAGAAGAAGGGGAAAAAAAAAAAAAAAGAGATTTAGGAGCAAGATCAATATTGAAACAGCCTGGGTTTTTGTTTTTTTTTTTGCTTTTCCCTGTGCTCCTTTGGGGGTGGGAAACTCAAGGCAGGTACTGGGAGTAAATCCTCCTGGCTACCTGGGTGTAAATCAGGAGGGAGGTGATGGATTTATGGCATCCAGCCTGATTTACACTCCCGTGTCTGGTCCCTGCAGGTGCCCCTGGGGGGGCGAGTGCTGGAAGAAGGGGATGGAGCCACCACCACCTCCTGCTGCAGCCAGGGCGAGGCTGGGGCTGCTCTGGGGGTGACTTTTCTGTGCTTCCTCACCCCAGTGCAGGGAATTTAGGGCATTTTGCTTTGCCTCTTTCTGCTGGAGCTCAGCAAAGGACACCCATGTGCCAAAGCAAAGCAATGCCCTGCTGGGGGCTGGCTTTGTGCCTTGGTGGGGTAAAAAGGCTTTGGGGTGATGCTTTCCCCCTCCATCCCTCCTCCTCTCACATGCCAAGAGCTGGTGGGGTTTGCTGATGGCAGGGCTGGTGTGTCCATGGAAGAGCAGAAGAGCCTTTGGAAAATCCTCCTCTGAGAGCTTTGGGAGGCCTGGGGGTGGCGATGGGGGACCTGTCCCAGCTCCGGGGCTCCTCTTTCCAGCTCTCCCGTGCCCCTGGCCGCGGCAGGGCTGCAGCAGGCACGGGGGGCTGTTGTTGTTATTCCTCTCATGCAGCAGGAAGGATTTCTGCGAGTGCCATAAACCATCACGTGGGCAGAGCCTGGGTGAGCTCTAATTGCTTCTATTTGCATAACGAGGCGAGGCTCAGCATCCTGCTGGTATTTGAAAGAGGAAAATCAAAATCAGCTCTAGATAAACAACTCCTCCCCCCTTCCCCAATCCCTGTCCCCCCCCCCCGCTCCTAATTTGTGCATTTTCTCCCTTAGTGCAGGTTTGTCAGGGTTTTGGTCTCCTCAGGACCCCTCCCATGGGGCTGGGGGCGCTGCCCCCTGCCCTGGCCGAGGCAAGGGAGGCTTTCCCTGGAGCTGGCGGTGAGGGATGGGGAGTGGAGGCTCTGAACGGGAGCTGGAGGGAGGCTCAGGCTGGGATTGGGGCTGGGGAAGCGGAGTCAGGGCTGGAGAGCCCCGGGCTCAGCGAGGGAGGGGCTGGGGGGCATCGGGTGGGAGCCCAGCAGGTGCCACCAGAGCCCGGGGTCACCAGAGCCCAGGATCCACACAGCCCCGGGGTCACCAGAGCCTGGCCCTGCCAGCCCCTGGAGACTGCCTGGGATGGGATGGGATGGGATGGGATGGGATGGGATGGGATGGGATGGGATGGGACAGGACCTTTCCTCACCTCCCCAGCGTGGAAGGAAGGGGCATTTGCTCTGTTTGCAGCCTGGGTATTGCTCCTGCTCCGGGGCCATGGGAATCTGGAAAAGGAGGTGACAAGAAAAAAAGGACCTGGAAGAAGGAGGTGACATCCCCTGGCTGTGCTGTGACACCAGCCATGTCCCCAGGGGTGCTGTCCCTCTCTGAGCCATTTTCCCTACACACCCACGGCCCAGGGCACCAGAGGCATCCCTGCTCCTCTGTCCCCTCGGGTCCCCAGGGTCCTTCAGCCAAAGCTGGCTGTCCCCTTGGCCCTGGGAGGACCCTGGGCATTGCCAACACTTGCTCTGGGCCCTGCAGGGACATTTCTGCTGGCTGGGGTTCCAGGGGATTTTCTCACTTCTCTCTGGCAGGGGGTGGTGCCTGCTCACTCGGGGCCGGGTCACAGACACCAAGCACAAATATGTTGTGTCCCTTCCTTGGGGGATGAGGAAAATGGGCTCCTTCCTCCTCCTCTTCCTCCCCAGCATGAGGGCTGCTGTCCTCTGAACCCTTCGCTGCCCTTTGGGGGAGAAGTGCTGACTCCAGATGTTTCCCTAAATGAGAACCTTCTGCAAACAGTGCCGGCTTAGATCAGATTTTAGGAAGAAATTCTTCCCTGGGAGGGTGGGGAGGCCCTGGCACAGCTTGTCCAGAGAAGCTGTGGCTGCTTCTGGATCCCTGGAAGTGCCCAAGGCCAGGCTGGACAGGGCTTGGAGCAGTGGAAGGTGTCCCTGCCCGTGGAGGGGGTGGAATGAGATGATCTTTGGGGCCCCTTCCTTCTGGGACTCAATGATTTTTACTTTTTTTGACCCATTCTGGGACCTGCAGCCTGCAGTGGAGCTGGGAGGATGGGACAGACCTGGCTGCCAGCATTCACTGCTGCCTCTGCTCTCCTGCCTGTGCCCAGCATGGGGCTGGGGCTGCTGCCTACATCCCCGTCCTGGACCATGGAAATTCCCTTTCCCTTGGCCCTCGTGGTGTGTGAAAACCCCTGGTCATGCCAGCAATATTTCCCCCAGCCCCTCCTCATCCTCCAGATCCCACAGAAGCTGCCTGGGGCAGGATGGAGAAAAGGAGAAGGACCCTCAGAGGTGGAAAGAAATCTCTGCTGCAGCTCTTAAAGGTGGGGGAAGAAAAGGAACCGGAGGGGCAGGAGGTGTCTGGAGCTGCACATGGGGGCTGTGTGCACACACCAATTTTCCATCAGGCTGGTAAAAGGACCAGGAGCTCTTGAAGCTGAAGCCAAGGTGAGGAACCTGTGGCTGTGCCAGGGGTGCTGGGGGGATGAACTGTTTGCTCAGGAGCAGCAGGGATGCTGTGCCAGGGGCTGGGGCATTCTGTGGTCTCAGCCTGCCAGGAGGGGCTGGGTTCCAGCATCCCAGCCTGTGCTGTGAGCAGGGATGCTCAGGCACCTCCACCCTCACCCCCACACTGGTGGTGCAGGATGGAGAGGGTTTCCCTCCTTGCTGGGTCTCTCTGGCTGAGCTGGGGGTGCTGGGGCTGCTCCTGGCCCTGGTGGGGCTCCCCAGGGTTCAGTGGAGCAAGCACAGCCCAGAGTCCAGCTGGGAATCTGTGGCTTTGAGCTGGCCTGGACAAGGTTCCCCATCCCAGCCAAAGGTTCTCTGGTGCCTCCTGCCCCAGCAGCAGGAGGATTTTCCCTGCTCCCATCTGCCAGTGCCACCACAGCTCCTGCTGCCCTGCCTGGGGTCTCTCTTGCACCTCCAAATTTCCAAGGGCTCTCTGTTCCCCCCTTCATGTTGCGGTGGGGATTTGTATTTCATTTTTATTTATCTCTCTGTAGGTTTGTCCCTGTCATTGCTGCTGTTCCTGGCTTTCCAGCAGGTTTGCTCTGCAGAGAGCTGCAGGTTGGCTATGAAATATGACAAAGCGTTCATTTAAATGCACACCATGATGTCGGTGAGTCCATTAGGGGAATTAATTTGAATGGTTGGCGTTTAATAAACAGCCTCGTCCCTCCTCTCCACACACAGCCCCCACCTCAGCCCTGCTGGCAGCTTGGAAGGGTTAAAAAAACCCCCACATGTGGATTTTGGAGGGAGAGGGGGAGCAGGTATCAGGGTCTGAAGAAGGGAGCGGGGAGAGGGGGGGAATAATAAAAGAGATCTGGTGTTGTAAGAGGAATTGCAGTTTGTTTTGTTCACAGTGAAAAATAAAGCAGATGTGGAAGGGGTTTGGGCTCACAGGGTGTTTGGTGCATGGAGAAAACGGGGAGGGGGGACAGGGGGACAGGGCTGGAGGGTCCCAGCCTGGCCCCGAGCACGGGCTGGGGGAGGAGAGGGGCTCCAAGGACGTTGCTCCCCATATGGTGTGTATTACAAGCTCCTTTCTAGTTGTAAAGATTAATTTAAAGCCTTTCTCACCTCCCCCCCATCCCTCTTCCACTGACAAATGAACATCTGGGCTGAATGCTGCCCAGATCCTAATCAAAGCATTTTTCCAGGGCCGTTGTCTGCCTTTATGGCTATCTGCTCCTCGGATGCTCTGCAGCTCCAATGCACTTGGCAATTCAGCCTGTAAATACCCCTCTCCAGGATTTATGATTGGGGATAATGTGATTTTTTTTTTCTCTTTGCCTCTGGATCCGTTTGTTTGGTTTAGTTAAACGACATTTCCTTGTCTCTGCATAAGTGAGAGCATGAAGGGAATTTTCTTCCCTCCCCTCTTTTGCAGGGAGTTATTAGCAGTGAGCAAACCTGGCTTTTTTGGGAGGCTGATGGGCACACTGGGGTTGGTGAGGGGGGCAAATCCAGCCCTGAATCCCTGATGAGCACCCCTGGTCATCCCAAACTATCTATTTTTCCTACAGAAGGTTGTTTTTGAGGTTTTTTGAGAAAGCAGCTTTCCACCAAAGCAGATCTGAGCCCTTTCCACATTATTCAAGGGCTTCTTCATCAGGGAGAGGCAGCACAAGACACAGCCCAGTATGGAGAAGCTGTTTGCTCCCCAAAATGAGGCAGAGAAGCCAAATGAGATGCTTGAAAACCAGGGAGTGCTGGGGCTGGGATCCCATTCCCACCAGACTTGATTTTTCCCCTGCAAGCTGCAGTTTGGGAGTTAAAAGATCAATATATGAAACCTAGCTAAGATATTGAATAATGTTTGTCGTGCCCCAGGTGCTGTAGGAAAGGAGGGTGCTTGAGCCAGGGAAAAAAGGCAGGAAAATCCCTTTAGGGCAAATATAGGGAGCTGGAGGGGTTGTGGCATGGAGTCCCTGTGTTGGTGCCTGTCCCTGAATGAGGAGAGAGCTGGGAAACACGGAGCTGATGGGTTTGGGGCATATCCTGAGTATATTTATACCTGCAGAAATCCCCTCTCCAGGACCTGGGCTTCCCCTTCCCTCTGAGCATCAAGGGCTTTTCCCAGTGAGTTCTTTAGGAAGGTGTGAGTTCAGTCCATTTAGCCACACGGAGAGGCTGTGTTTACACAGAAAGTGTGCAGGGTGATGGCACCAGTAATTAAAAACATTCTCCTAAATGAGATAAAAAAATCACTGGGGTGGAAAGTGCTTGGCTGTTCCTCCTGCAGGAAAAGGTGCAACCTGGATCTTGGTGATGCAGGGTTGGGTACCAGGACCCTCTCCACCCTGGGCTATCATTGGGAAGCTCAGTGGGCTCGTTTTTCCTAAGAAACTCTGAGTTTCCCACAAATACAACGAGCCAGGATGAAGCAGGCAAATCCCTGCCAGTGGATCTGGGGTTGTGAAGAGCCAGAGCTGGACTCCTGAAGGGTGTGGAGCTGAAATGACCCCAGCACCAACCCTGGATGAGGACAGCCAGAGGTAGGGAAGCACCTTCCTGAGCACCCAGAGGAGACTTTGGGGAGAATTTTCATTTCTCTGCATTTTTGCTGTTGATTTTTAGAGCACTCAGCACCTCTTGTCCCTTTTTCATCCCTCTCCTCCCAGTTCCCCCCAAATGAGCAGTAAGGCAGTGAAGCCTGGTGTCAGCCCATGGCGTCCACGGGGAGAGAGCAGCCGCGGGGCTGAGGGGAGCGGGATTTATGGAATTCCACAGCGGCACAATCCATCACTGGGGTCACCTCAGCGGGGTGAGGAGAGGAGGAGGGCTGGGTGCTTTTGGGGAGAGGGAGGAGAAGGTGTGGAAGGTGCTGGGGAGCCTTCCTCGATGTGCCCAGGGAGGAGGAGGAGGAGGCGATTCCCGGCAGTGTCCGACCTCACTCCGCTGCCGGGCGGGGATTTGCAGCTGAGCTCTGCTCACAAAGTCGCTCCCAGCCTTTCCTCATTTCTTTCTGGGTTTAAGGAAGCTTCCAAATTCCTGTGCAGCCAAATCCTGCCTGGGACTGCCAGGAAAGCCGGCCAGCAGCAGGGACGTGCTGTTGGTGTACCCAGAGCACAGCCAGGCTCGCTGTGATCCCGCGGGGAAGGGATGGGATGGGATGGGATGGGATGGGATGGGATGGGATGGGATGGGATGGGATGGGATGGGATGGGATGGGATGGATTTCCAGCCCTCCCCAGGATGTGACCCCAGGACCCCCTGCCTTGGGTTTTCTGCCTTGCCCTTCCCTAAGGAGTTGGGATGGAGAGCTGATGTCCAGGGATGGGGCAGGAGCCAGGATTCTGCCATGCTGGGCTGGAGGGAGGGATGAGCAGGCGTTGCTTTCTCCTTGGGATTTTCTGTTTTGAATGCTGTGGATTAGAGGGAATCCACTGCGAGTCGCTCTCTCTGTGGTGTCTCTCCCCTAAACACCAAAACACTCCAGCCCAGATTCCCTCAGCTTTACTGCCCTCCCCGTAACCTCCCACCCAGCCGTGGAAGGAAACGCGCTGGTTTCGTGCATTCCCGATGGGATTTACGATCCCAGGGATTTCCTGCGCCGCCTGTCATCGCTCTCCCCCTTCCCGCCACCATCAAACCACACCCGTTTGCTTCAGGGCGCTCCTTCCACGTTTCTTTCTGTGTTTTTATTTCTGCCACCGCCTGCCCTGGTCCCTCAGGAGGGTTTTAGGGGACAGCAATGACGCAGCCCCGGGGTCACAGTGTTTGGTCTCCATGGGGAATGTCAATGGATGGGGAAATCCCTGCATCCCGAGGTGTTTGGGATTCCATGGAACCCCCCCTGGGGTAACCAGAGCAGCCCTGGGGCAGCTGAGAGCAGGCAGGGAAGGGGCTGCACCCGCAGCATCCTCCCGGCCGTGGTG
Organism: Agelaius tricolor; assembly: GCF_023055355.1. Lineage (NCBI taxonomy): Eukaryota > Metazoa > Chordata > Aves > Passeriformes > Icteridae > Agelaius > Agelaius tricolor. Next base: position 3,405,918 of record NW_027269279.1, read on the forward strand.
GGGATGCAGGGCAGGCTCAGCCAAGCCCACCCATGGGACGCCTGATCTGCTCTTTCCACTGGTGACTCATGGAAAATCAACTTGTTTTGCAGCAGCGCTCGGCACGTCGGGCGATCCTGCCTCCCTGCCTCGCTTGTCTGCCTTTTCTTTAAAGGATCATTGGTGTAAAAACCTCTGGGACCCCGACCTTCCTGCGGAGCTCCTCACCTGAGGACGTTTTCCCCTGGATGTGTGCAGGGCTGGCTGTGCAAGCCATGCTCCATCAGCTGCCTGGGAGGCAGCCTGCTCACCCTCCCAGGGTTGAATTTTTTGGGGATTAGTGTTTTTCAGTGGCTCTTATACAACGGTGTTGGAAGCTTGGAGGGTTTCCACGGGCTCCTTGCGTGTTGGTTTCCACTCTCCTGCCAGCACCGCCGGCTGCACGGGGCCACCCAAATTTCTCCACAGGGTTTGTGGCACAGCCTGGGCTGATGGGGCTGGGGACTCATCCAGGCTTGTCCTGGGTGTCCCCACTGTCCCCAAGGCCAGGCAGGACACGGAGAAGTGAGACCTTGCTGTGTGGCTTGGCTTCCTCGTAGGAAGCAAGCAGGGTCCATTGGTAGGTTTGGGTTAAAACACTCAGAATGGGAATGATGCTGATTCCCATTGAGTTCCCAGCACCACACTGCCTCCCAAATTCTCACCATTCACTGCTTTTTCTCCAAGTCCTTCAGAGGGCAGAGATGGAGCACAGCCCTTTCCCAATGGGACCGGCCCATCCCAGACCCGGTTGCAGCAGGAGTCTGGGCCAGCTCTGTATTTAACTGAATTGGCTATTTTGAAATGTGTTTTCTTGGAAATAGGCACTGAGAGGGATGTTCTGTGGTGCTCACTGCTCTGTACCACACCTTCACCCTTTCCTCACAGAGCACTGACCGTGCCACTGCTCTCTGGAAAGCACATTAGCAATTTCTTTTTTTTTGGGGGGGGGGTGCTGGTTTAGTTTGGAATCTGGCATGGAAAATCATTTCCAACCCCCAAATTAGAAACAGAATAATAATACAGAGCCTTGTTTTGGAGGAGGTGGTGTGTGTCATCCCACAGCAATGAGAAACTTGTGCTGGAGAGGAGCAGAGAGCTGTGATTTGTTTTTTTAACACTCCCCAAAGGACTGACGTGGCTCTGGGATGCTGCTCCTGCTCCCTTGTACCCATGGATGGGAACAGGACAGTTGCTGTGGGCAGGGGGCTGTCCTTACATCATGTGAGGGGCTGTACTGCCCAATTTTGTTGTTCTTACCCTTGGTTTTGTGGAGAAAAGGGGATTGTGCCGTGTGGTTTTCTGCCTTGCCCTTCCCTAAGGAGTTGGGATGGAGAGCTGATGTTCAGGGACGGGACAGGAGCCAGGATTCTGCCATGCTGGACTGGGGGGAGGGATGAGCAGGCGTTGCTTTCTCCTTGGGATTTTCTGTTTTGAATGCTGTGGATTAGAGGGAATTCACTGTGACTTGCTCTCTCTGTGGTATCTCTCCTCCAGTAAACACCAAGTCCTGTGAAAACTGAGTTGGACTCAGAAAAAGAAGCCATGCTGAGGCAGCAGCTAGTCCTGCCTGAGATGGACACACTGGCCATCACAGCATTACCAGAAAACCCTTAAAAATAACTTATTTTTAAAATTGTGAGGGGTTTCCTCATGTGTGGGAGCAGTGGCTGCTCAGCCAATTTAAATGCTGAATTCCTGTGAAGGAGCCTTCACCCCACTCTAGTTCTCACCCTGTGGATTATAACAAACTCTGCACCCCAAATGCATGCCCAAGCTGGGGTGCCCCATCTGCCTTTGGGATGTCCTCAGGACAGGTCCTGGGGGGAGAGGGCTGCATGGAGCCAGTCCCTGGGATTTAATAAGACACTTGTTGTATGTTAAATATCAAGGGCTGATAGGAAACATGTGTCCTGAGGATTAACAGCCATGTAAAAGATAGAGCCGTGAGTTAAACCTCCAAACAGAGCGTTTCAAATAACCCTGCACGGCTGCAATCTGCACTACTGGGGCAACCAGGAGTGGGATGGGGAAGGTAAAATGTGTATTGCAGCTCATGATGCTCTAAAACCCTTGGGATGGGCTTGGGGCTGGGTTTTCTCCCAGCAAGGTGATGCCCAGGGATGCCGGATCACACAGGGGTGACGTCAGCTCCTTCTTCCCCCATTTCTTCCTCCCTTTCCACCTCTCCTCCTTCTTCTAATGTTTTTTTTTCTACTTTTTTCTTTTTTTTTTTTTTTTTTTTCCCAGGCCCCAGTTTCTCCCCTGTCGAGGCAAATGCTTTGGCTAATTAGCAAAACGTGTCAAAGAAAATGATTAATGTCCCGGGAGGAGGCTGAGCTGCCTTTGTGCCGGCATTGCCTGACTTCTGCTCTTAAAGGTTTTATTAAAAGATAAGGGAGCTCCTGACGGGTGAGCAAAGCTTGTGCTTCCCTGGGTGTTAAAGGGTCGGGGGAGTGGGGGATGTGGGGCAGGTTGGGGTCACCCTCAGAGGGAGAGGAGAGGGGCTCGTGTTTCCCTGCCTCCATGCGCCACCGTCACTGCCGTGCCTGCCCTTGGCAGGGGAAAAGATGTAAAAAAAATGGCTGAATGCCTCCTTTATTCTTCCAGGGGCAGGTAACTCAATCTCCTCAGCTGGGCTCTATGAATGTTGCTGTGTTACAGGGTTCTGCCTGGCTGTGCTCTGGGAGTGATGCTCTGTGGGGTTTTTGGGGTGGGGTGCTGGGGATTGGGCACAGCCAGGCTCCTGCCCGGGACAGTGGTGGCAGCAGGGACAGAGGTGCTTGGGCACGGGTTTGGTGGTCCCTGTGGTCAGAGAGGTGCCTGTGGTCAGGCTCAAGCCCAGTGGGAGATCCCTGACACTTTGCTGTGGGCTGAACCCCCCATCCCAGCTCCCTCCTGGGGATCCCAGGCCCAGGTGGGCAGCAGAGGCACAGGAGGGAATCTGAGGGCAGAGTTCCTCTGGGCTCCTGCCAGGACCACCATACACAGCATCCAACTGTCCTCATCTGTCATGGCTTTGGACATTTTTTCAGCAACCCTCAAAATATTCTTCCAGCAACCCAAACCCCTCCAACCCCCCCAAACCAGCAGCCCTTGCAGGGGAATCTTGCAAAAGGCAAAACTTCCCTGCAGCTCTGCTGCGGGATCACATAAACCAGAGCTGGCAGTGCTGCAGCATCCCTGTGCCATGCCAAAATCCCATCTGGGACATCCCTGGGAACAGGGAGAGGGTGAGAGGGGTGGGAGACCCAGCACACCAGCAGCGCTCTGGTTGTTTTATCAAAGCAGGAGCGATCCCCAAACCCGGCAGACACTGATGTCTGAGCCCCTGGATGCACATCAGAGGGGGTTTGGGAGGGGGCACAGCTGGCAGGAGCCCCGGGAGGGGCTGCAGGAGCTGCTCTGTGAGGTTTTCCTCCAGCAAACAGACCTCTGGGCTTAATAAGCTATTTGTAAAACTGGCTGTGGATAAACAAGAGGCCGTGTGTCAGGCTGAAGGCGGCCTCGCAGGGCTGCGCCGCGCGGGGTGGGACCTCAGCACAGAAATATTTTCAAGATAAACAGAGGAAAATGAGTCCTGGAGGAGGCTGGAGCCACTGGCAGCAGCACGCTGCTCCTCTCCAAGATTATTTCGGGGCAGGAACTTGGCTTTCTGCACACTGCAGCTTTTTTTTTATCCTGCCTCTGAAGGGAACCTCGCGTGCTGCTGATTCAGAGATGAACCCGAGGAGCGGTGGGCACTGCAGGCAGCAGTGAGGAGATGTGCAGAGCCCGGGGCTTGCAGGGCAGCTCTGGGCTGAGGGCGAGGAGCTGGGATGCACAGCTGCTGCTGCAGATCCCCCTGGTCAGAGCTGCCTTCCCTGGAGAACCCTTGGGCTCAGGTAACAATATTGGGTTGGGGGTGTTCAGCTCGGAGAGGAGAAGGCTCCAGGCAGATTTTAGGGCCCCTTCCAGTGCCTTAAAGGGGCTCCAAGAGAGCTGGAGAGGGACTTTGGATAAGGGCCTGGAGTAACAGGACAAAGGGGAATGGCTTCCCACTGATAAAGGGCAGGGTTAGATTGAATATATTGAATATAAGGAAGAAATTCCTCTCTGTGAGGGTGGGGAGGCCCTGGCACAGGGTGCCCACAGAAGCTGTGGCTGCCCCTGGATCCCTGGAAGTGTCCAAGGCCAGGCTGGAGGGGCTTGGAGCAACCTGGAATAGGGGAAGGTGTCCCTGCCCGGGGCAGGAGGTGGAACAAGATGGTCTTGAAGATTCCCTTCAACCCAAACCATCCCGGGATTCTGTGACTCCAGTGTGAGCAGCAGAGCTGCCCTGCCTGGCTGCCGGTGCCTCCTGCCCTCCATCAGCTCCTCTGTTTCCCAGCAAAGGTAAAGGAAACTCCGTGGTGCCCCAGGGCAGGATCTGGGCACTGCCCTGCCCTCTGTCAGACTGGGAAATGAGGTGGGCTCCATCCTTCCACCCCTCTTCATCCTCCCCATCCCCTCCATCCCACCATCCCTGGGGTTTGGTGCTGGTTTCCTTCTCTGTTCTGTTCTGGTCTTTAAACTCCACGAGCGTGGATTGACACCCAGCCTGGGGCAAAGCCGGGCTTGGGGCACCAAGGCTGGGACCAGCACAGCCTCAGCAGCTGAGATCTCCCAGTGTATCTCTCCTTCTCCTCCCCACCCCCAGCAAATTTAATTAAAAGTCATTCAGATTCCTTTGAAAGAAAATGTCATCCGTCGACACAATTACACTTTAACTAACCAAAGCTGTTACAGTTCCTATATATATTGGAATCAGGCTGTCGTTATTAGTTCTAAGTAAGTAATTTATTCCCATTATTGTGTTCAAATTACAGGATATTACCCCCTGGGGAAATAATCCTGTTATTTGAAATGTAAAAAAGAATTCACATGGACAACAATGGATTCCTAAATGAACCCAACAACAGCCCCCAATCCCAGTGTGGCATCACTTGCCTCAGATAGGGAAAATATTAAGTTTCTTTTAAAAAGGTTCTTGTCTCCTCTTTTTCTCTTCTCCTGCCCCAGGTAAGAGAAATTCTCCTCTTCTTCAAGTGCATCAATTTATTGAGGGAATCCTGGATGTGAAGGAATTTGGCGGGGAGCGTGGGGGAGGCAGATATATGTGTGTAAATATATATAAATTTTTAGTATATATTTATGGGTGTCTCCCCTGAATTTGGTGGTGGGAAGGGAGCCCTGGGAGGGTGGGATGTGAGTGCCCAGCACAGCCCCACGGGTTTCTGCTGGAGCTGGGAGCCTTTGCCTTCCTTCGGGAAAGAGCTGCCGAGGTTCTTTGGAAACGCTGTTCCCTAGATCAAGATCTTCACTGAAGACAAATAACAGCTCGTCTCTGCAACACCCAAACATAAGCAACTAATTTGGACCACCGAAAGGAAAAAGGGGGAGGAAAAAAAAAATAAAAAGAAAAAAAGAAAAGAAAGAGAAAGAGGAGGAAGAGGGAGGGGAGGGAAGAAAATCAGATACACTTGTAACCTGATTACAACAGCCAGCTATGTGTGCAAAATCACAATGCAGCTCTATAATTAAATCTCTCTTTCCCCCTCCTGCCGAGCTCTTTCCTCTAACAGGCGCGGTACAAAAACAGTCGTTAGGACATCAAATTCCAGCTCCGACAAGAGGGGACTTTTTTGTCTATAGCTGCTCGGCTCGTCTTTAAGGAAATAATAATTATAAGCCCAGTGCTGCTGGCTGACGAGCTTTGTGGAGCAGAAAGGGCTCGTCTTGTCCAATCCCCCCTTCCCCCCATGCAGAGGGCTGGGAGATGGGAACAGAGATGGGAACAGAGATGGGATAGCCCTGGGAGCCAGCCCTGGACACCCCCTCCTTGTGCTGGATCCAGGGGACAGCAAAGCCTGGGGTCTGACAATGGGCTCAGAGTCACCGAGCCCTGCTGAATCACCTCGTGGGTTTTAGCACCTGCAGTTTGGTGGCACAGGGCACTCCCGGGTGGGTCTGGATGCTTGGGAGTGCACAAAGCACCTGTGAGGGATGTGAGGAGCCAGTGGCTTCAGGGACAGCAGGAGAATTCCTGCCACTGGAGTTTCCCCCTGCCAGATCTGGGCTGGAGGGCGATGAGGGGATGCCATGGAAGGGATCAGGTGAATGAATCCCAAAAGCAGCAGGGAAGGGACCCCAGCACGGTGAATGGAGCAGGGGAGCAGTGCTGGCAGCCTTTCCCCAGCCCAGCCTGTTGATTTACTCCACGTTGGTCACAGAGAGCTATTCCCATCCCTGTGACACCCAGCACGTGCTTTTGCTGGCAGCTGCGGGCTGGATTCAGCCTCAGGGACCCAGTTCCTCGAGGGCAGGCTCCTGCTTGCTTCCTCGGGGTATTTCTGGGAACAAGTCTTGCATCCCATCCTCCTTCCCAGTGCCAGTCGAGGGCAGGTGTGTTGAGCTCCTTGGAACTGGTGCAGCGACTCACAGGCCAGCGAAGGAAGAAACCTGGCACCAGGAAACCCTCCAAAAGGCCCCAGAGTGCAAGGTAACCACCGGTGGGACAGGATTTATCCACCACAGCTCGTCCTGGCAGCCAGCACGTGCAGGAGGGCACGACCGAGGGCGGACGCGGGCTTTGCGACGCACGGCGTGCGACACGGAAACTCAGATGCTGCTCCAATAAAGCTGTGCAGGTTTGGTTTTAATGGCAATTAACAGCTGTTAAAAGGTGAAGGATCTATTCTGCTAACACCCGGTGCTTCTCGTGCCTTTCATGAAGGGATTTGAAAATACGTTTGTGAGTGTTAATTTTAAGCCACCCTAACGTACCCCGGGGAGGTGGATGGGTTTACCCTGCTTTCAGGCAGGGAAGCTGAAGCAGGCCAGGGCACAGCGTGGGGATGAGCACTCAGTGCTGGCAGAGGTGGTGAAATCCATGTCTGGCTCTGGAACAGGGATGGGAGCAAGCCCGGGACCAGTTTTCACCAGCACTTCCCCAGTCTTTTATTTTGTGGGGAGATTAACTTGGTGCAAAACCAAAGGCACTCACGAGTTTAACCTTCAGCAGGACCCTCACGCTGGGGGGGGCACGTAGGAAATCGTCTTTCCCTGGGAGATGCTGCAAATCTGGATTTTCCAGTTCCTGGAGGGCTCTGCTTGTTTAAATTAGAAGCAGATAGGAGAGGTGAATTTTAAGAAGGACAGAGCAAAGGCACACAAGTATGCAGTTAACTTCTAAACTTCTTTCTCTGGCTCTCCTGCTGAGTAAATGCTTTAGGAGCTTCAAACCACAGCTTTTAATATCTCCTTAACATGCCCCGCGATTCCTTCCCCCCTGTCAAAACAGCGAGAGCAGCTGTGAATATTTTCCATTTTAGAATGTTTTGTATGCATACGAAAGTACCTGCAGCTCCAGCGGGCTGGGCTAGGGAGAAATGCTGGAGCCAAGGGTATCTATTTTATATCAAACCTTAAAATAGCACATGCTCCTGCCTCTCTCTTGCTCGTGTCCTGCATCCAGGAGGGTATTTTTGATTTAACTGACAGATCAAGGGAAAAATCCCCAATTTGCTCTGTTGGTGCAGAAGGTCTTGTCATTCCAAGCTCAGCTCACCTGGATGGAGGGTTGTTTTAAACTCCCAAATGCAGAACCTGTAATAGAGGGGTGTTGTATGGGGACTGCAGTTTTGGGGAGGTTTCCCATGCACGTTTCTCCACTAAACCACATTTTTTCCTCTGAAAGGTGTAACTGCCGTTTCCGTGCCTTACAACCAATTTAGCAGCTGATCCGTAGCCAAAAAATGCAGGCAGTAATTACAGCTTTGGGGTTGGTGCTCTTCTCAAAGCTCTCTATGGGTTGTGAATGTCAGCCCTCCTCCTTGCCTATTTTTTCCCCCTGATCTTGGATGAAAAAAACTTGTTATTGGGTAAAAGGGAAAAAAAATAAATCCAGCCTGATGTATCCAAGAAGAGCCAGTCTAGCTGTGAAAAAAGCCCAGTACAAGGGCTTGGTGGAGGTCGTGGAAAGCAAAGGGAACCCAGCATAGGGCAGGTCCCAGCACTGGGGGTCCCGGCTCAGGATTTAGGGTGGAAGTGAGTGCACAGGTGGCAGGGCAGGAAAACAGGGTGAGATTGTGCATAAATACCCACCCTCCTGTGCTAGGCAAGGAAAAAAGTCAGTACTTGGACTGTGTTTGGACTCAAAACCAGCCTGGTTTGGGATATGTTTGGCTTTACGAACCCCAGAGCTGAGGGATCAGAACTGCTGTGAACTGGGGGGAGGGCACCAACCACATCCCTGTGCAGCCCCTGGCCCCTCTCCCCCTGCTCTGGCTGGGATGCTGAGGATGCTGCAGCCCCCAGCTGCTGCCAGGCACTGGCTCCAGCCCCTGGTGGGGGCCGTTGCTTGGGCCCCCCCCTCCATGCAAAGCCCGCTGCCAGGCTGAGCACAAGGGTTATAATCAGCCAGGATTTATGGAGAAAACCGAAATCCTGAGCTGTTCTGGTCATTAATCAGAAATTCTTTGCTCAGTTCCCAAACCGTTTCCCTGGGGATCTCCTCATTGGGACCCCCCCCCCCCCACTCCACAGCCCCCTCCCCAGGGGTGGCAGCTCCTTCACTAGGCACAGGGGCTGGGGTGGGGAGAGATCCTGGGCTTTGGAATTATCCAAGCCCCCCCATGGATAAATAAATCACCATGGATGCATCGGAATAAACCCCCCTTGCCTTCAAATCCCACCTCTGTCCCTACAGGGTTTTATTTGGGGGGGATGGGACCTTGCTGTCAGACTCGGTTCTGCTTTTAAGATGGGGGGGGGGGGAAGGAATGAAATCAGGGCAAAGCTTTGCCGACGCGTTGGGATTGTCGCCGTCCACGTTTTAATGTGATTTATGACTGGATTTCTAAATCCAGCCACTGACTGCACGCTTTAAATATAGCTCCAAAAACACCCTGAAAACGTGTAGTAAGCACGTTAGAAACAGCGGGCGGGAAGGATGCACAGCACCCCCCGGCTAAGGATGGGGAACACAGAGGGGCATTTGTGGGGGGAAAAAAAGGGTATTTCGGGGGTGCCCAGCAGATGGGGATGGGGGTCCAGCAGGGCCTGTGGGTGCAGAATCGAGAGCTGGGTTGGCAGCGAAGGGGTGAGTGTCCCCCATCCCCCACGCCTTGGCAGCCCCCCAGAACGGGGGAGATGCATCGGGAGTGGGGGGCTCGGTTTGCTTTGCCTCCCACGTCTCCAGAGAGCCTCCCCAGCTCCCCCCAGCCCCAGATGCCGCTCCCCCCCGTCCTACCTGCATCCCGGGAGCGGGGGCAGTGCCCGGTGTGGGGCTGGGGGCTGCGAGCCCCGCACCGCTCCGCTGCCTCCTGCCCGCTGCCCTCCGCCTCCGCGGGCACCGGGAATGCCGTGCTCGTCCGGGGAGGGGAGAGAAGGCAAGAATAGAAAAAAGAAAAAAAAAAGAAGAAAAACAAAACAAACCAAACCAGGAAGCCAAAACAGCCAAAACAAAACAAAATGGAGAATAAATAGGTGGGGGCGGGGGAGGGAAGGGAAAATAAAAGAAATTTAAGGAAAAAGCGCAAGGGCAGAGTCGGAGGGAGCGGAGCCGGGCGCGCAGGGCGGGAGGGGGGTGCCCCCTCCCGGGGGGGGCGGGGGGCGGCCCGGGGGCGGGCGGCACCGTGGGAACCTGCCGGGAGCCCGGGGCACCGGGATCGGGACGGGGATGGGATCGGGACGGGAATGGGATCGGGATGGGAATGGGAATTGGGGGCATAACGCGGTGCGGCTGCTCGCGGGACATCCCACCCCCCCCCCCCCCCCTTCCCCGCCCCGATGTTATTTTTAATAAAAATAGGTATTTTTTGCAGAAAGAGCTGTTTGCGGCAAAGCTTTGGCGCGGGGCGAAATGCGGGAGCGGCCGCCGCCCCCCGAAATTGCGCGGGGTACTCGCAGCCCCCCCATTTGCGGTGCTGCAGGGGTGGGGGGATTATTGGGGGAAATAATAGGGAAAAAAGCAATGGTGGCTGGGATTTCATGGGGAAAACGCTGGGAAAACAGGCGCGCCCGAAAGGGAAAAATAATAATAATAACAATAATAATAACAATAACAATAATAATTAGAAAAAAGCGTGTGTTACATCGGAAGGGAGCATTTTTTTTCCCTTTTTTATTTTGTTTTCCGAGGGTGTTTTGCAGCAGCGATGCCCCAGCCGGGAGCTGCTGTACAAGATGGCTCCCGGCCGGGGGAAGGGGAGGAGGAGGAGGAGGAGGAGGAGGAGGAAGGGCTGGAGTTGCAGGGAGGGGGGGGCCCGTCCCCTCCCGCCCCGCCCGAGCCTGCTTTTTCTATTTTTTATTAGCATTTCCCTGATTTATGACATGCCAACCCCCCGGCCCGGGGACAGCGGCGGGGAGGTCCGGGCGTGAAGGCATTAAACATTTATAAAATATGCTTTTAAAGCCACATAAAAGCGATCAAACCATTAATATTTTTTTTTTACCCCTCACCCCCAATTCCCCCGGTTTTTTTGTTTTTTTTTTTTGGTTTACTAAAGGAGACTGGGAAAAGAAGCGCCCTCCCCTTGGAGGCAGCGGGGTTTGAGCCCTCGCCTCTGACGCAGTTTTGCTCTTAAATATAAATAAAAACATAAATATATATTATTGTTACTTATTATTATTATTTTCGCGTTAAACCAGGGCCTTGAGCAGCGTGAGAGCTTTTCGACGAACTCGATTTTGCTTGGAACGTTTAAAAATAAGCAGATTTTTGGGGCAGTTTATCTTCTTTTTTGGCCGATGTCCCGGTGGGCGCCTCGAAACTCCTGTCCGGGGGCTGGGGGGGGGACGCTTTATTATTATTATTACTTTTAATTTAAACCGGATTAAATTAGATTTTTTTCCCCTCCTCCCCTTTTTCGTTATAAAAGCAGATTTTTGTTTAATTAAGTAAAGACGCGGGGAAGGAGGGGGGGTTTTGGCAGCGATGGGGTGTCGTCCCCCCCCCCCACTTCTCCCCGAGGAATGCTGTGCTGCGCAAAGGGAAAAACACATCAAAAATGGGGGGGGGGAGAAAAATAAATTAAAAATAGAAAGAAAAAAAAAAAGGAAAGAAAAGTAAAAGTTGGTGTGGCAGTGCTGGGGGGGCCGCCCCGCTCACAACCCAGAGGGGGGGAGTGTGTGTGTGTCTCCTCCCCCAGCGTCCCTTTTCACCCTATTTTTGAATTTTTGGGGAGGCGGGGCCCGCAGGGAGGGCAGGGGACCCTCCCCCGCTCCCCCCGGCCCTGAAAGGCCGCTTTGTCCGCGGCGGGGCCGTGGGAGAGGGCCCGGCGGCACTTCCCCCTCAGGCCTGCCCGGGCGGGATGAAGGATTTCAGCCGCACAGATAATGAAGGGGTCGCGGGGCGCTCCCCCCTCACGGCCCCGCTCGGCGCGGGGCGCCCGCGGCCGCTCCCCGCCAACCGCCCGCCCGCTCCGGGGGCAGCCTGGAAACAGCAGCGGGAGCGCCGGGGGCGGGGCGAGCGGGGGGCCTGGAAACAGCCGCCTGTTTACCCGCCGCTGAGTGACAGCCCGGCCGGCCAATGGGAAGGCGCAGGGAGGCCGCGGGCCGGTCCCCGCCGCGCCGAGAACAATGCGTGTTTCATAGCCCCGCCGCCGCCGTTTTTCCCTCCCCCATTCCCCCGTTTTTTCCCTCCCTCCCTCCCGCCCCGCGCTCGCGCTCCCCTTTTTTTTTTTTAAATAATTTTTTTTTTCCTCCCTAATTTTTTTTGTATTCCTCTCTCTCTTTTTTTTTTTTTCTTTTTTTTTTTTTTTCCCTCCTCTTCCCTTAAGCGCCGCCGAGCCGCGCGCGCGGGGCCGGCCCGGGAAGGGGGGGGTGTGGAGGCGATGCTGCAGCTCGGCGGGGCCCCGCCGCTCCATGGCGCGGCCGCCACCGCGTCGCTCCCGCGCTGCTGCCCCTGAGGAGCGGAGCGGAGCAGCGGAGGAGCCGGGCGGCGGGCAGGGCGGCGAGCCGGCACCCCCCGCCCCAGCCCCGCACCGCCGCCATGCCCCGCGACCAGGCGGCCTGACCGTGCCGAGGTAGGACCCGCACCCGGATCCGCACCCCGAGCCCGGGGCGGCGGTCCCATCTCCCTCCACCCCCCCGGACCCCCCTCTTCCGCCACATCCCTCCCGCTTTTTGCCCCTTTTTAGCCCTTTCCCCCTTTATTGATGACTTTCCAGCCGGGATCTGGCCGCTCCCGCAGCCCCCGGGGTGAGGCTCGCCCCGAGCAGCCACGCAGGCAGGGTTTAATTAATTTTAAAATCCATTCGAAAATAATTTTTTAAAAGCCCCAACAAAGCAAAGCAGTGAGATTTTTTGGGGTATAATTTTACATTTCTCCTCTTTTTCTCTCTTTTTTTTTCTTCTTGTTTTTTTTTTTTTTTTTTTAATCATCCCTCCCCCGCGCTGGAGCACCCGCCCGGGAGCCGGGACGGGCGGCGGGGCCGGAGCGGCGGCTCCCGGGGCTCCGGTAGCGCTTGGAGAGGGTTGGAAGGGGAGAATCTCCACTTTATCCCCGCAGTGTTTATTACTTCTCGCTATCCCGGTGCCAAATACGGCGGGCGAGTGGAGCCTTTCATCAGGCTGCGAGTACAAATATAGATAGTTTTATATATATGGTTGGGTTGGGGTTTTTTGGTTTTTTTTTTTTTTTTTTCGCTGTGCCGGGAAGTGATAATACGGGTTTTGTTTTCCCGAGTGAAAGCTGCGCTGCGAAAAGGAAAAATAAAAAACCCCAGCCCAAACAACAATCCCAGTCGGTGGTTTAGAGCCGTGGGAATGAGCTCCAAAAGAAGCGAGAAACGGGGCTGCCGGAGAGATGCCGCCGCCGGAGCCCGCGGCGGGGAGAAATAAAGAAAAGGGCGGAAAATAAAAAAAAATAAAGAACTGGAAAAAAAAAGGGGGGAAAGAAAGACAGAAAAAAAAGAGAAATATTTGAGTGGGTGTTGGTTTAGTTGTTTTTTTTTTGGTTGTTATTTTGGGATTTATGTGTTTGCTTTCCGGGGCGAAGTGCAGTGCCGCGTCCCCGCTGGTCGGTCCCGCCGGAGCCGGGCTGCGGGCGGGCGCTGCCCGGCCCGGCCGGGGCTGCGGCCGTGACAAATGTAACTACTCTTGGGAAAAAAAGTTTAAATTCTTCAAATACTATTTTTAAATACTTAGGGGGTTTTTTGTTTTTTGTCCCTGCCTTTTGCCACAAGTTTTCCTTAGATTTTTAAATTTTTTTCTCCCCGCTTCTTCCCCGTTCTCAACCCTCCACTCCGGGAAGGTGCGGGTGGGTTTGGGGGGGTATTTTTGGGGGTGGCTGTGAGCAGGGGGGTATCGGGGCATGTCGTCTCACCGCACCTCCCCCTTCTTTTTCTCCTTTGCAGGCAGCGCCGAGACCGCCGCGCCGGGGCTGGCTCCCTGCACCGCGCCATGGGACGCTTGGACGCCTTATTTTTGAAAACCATCTGATTTTTTGGGGGAGGAGGAGAAGGGGGGTGGGGGGCGGGGGGGGGGGGGGGGCGGGAAGGCGGTGGCGGGCATCGACAGCGATCCGGGAGACTCCGTGAAGCCGGCGAGTGGATGATGGATGGCCGAGATTTCGGGCCCCCCCGCTCGGTGCACGGCCCCCCTCCGCTGCTCTCCGGGCTGGCCATGGAGAGCCACCGCCTGGGAGCCGCCGGCCGCCTGGCCCCCGCCGCCGGGCCCATGGCTGCCGGGCTCCCCGCCGCCCTCCAGCCCGGAAAATTCCTCGCATCGGGCATCAGCCTCCACTCCCACCCGGGTAAGGCTCCGCGGAACCCCCGCGCCTTCCCTGCCTTCCCTCCGCGGCAAACTCGGGATCGGGCTTTACACCCCCCCCACCCCACCACCCCCCCCCCCAAAAAAAATATAAACATCGTCGTGATAATTCTATATTTATACGCTCGGTGCTTTTTTGCTTGTTTTGCCCAAGTGTTTTCTGCTTCGCGTGGTTTTGATTTGGCGAAAAAAAAAATAGGGGAATGGGGGAGAAGTACGAAAACAAATAGGGTGATGGTGGAGAAATAAGGGAATGGAGTAAAAAATAGGGGAATACAGGGAAAAAATCGCGCCTATCCGATAGAAGTACCCCCTTTCCCCTCTTGCATCGTACGGTTTTGTTGGCACTGAGGAAAATCCCCGCCGCGGCGGCTGCGGAATAAATCCGGGGAATAAATCCGATTTTCGGGAAAGCTGGGAGAGGCGCAGATCGGGTTGCGGAGGACGGGACTGCGCTGCCCGGTGCTGCGCTTCCCGAACAGCCAAATAAAACATCCCTGGGCTGGGAAAAAGGGGTGAAATGGGCTCTTTTGGTGATTTCTTGCCCGGTGCAGCCCGAGCCCCGCTGAGGTCCCGCTGCCCCCGGGTAGCGCTGCCGGCACCGCTGGTTTTGATGTTTTTTTTCCTTTTTTTTTTTTTTTTTTTTTTTCTCCGCAATTCTTATTTTTTAAACCCGCGAACAAAGCTTGCATGCAGTGTACAGTGACTGCTCCCTCCTTGAATTTTTAAATTTTTTCCCCCTTCTCGACGCATTTCATCCTCGGGCAGCCCCACGGCTGCATATCCATTATATAAAAAAAAAAAAAAAGAGTAGACGCTGAAATATAAGCAGTTTATTTTTTCCCCACAGTCAGTTTTTAATTTATTTGTTTAAATTACTTCTGGATTTTGGAGGCTTTTCATTTTTTTCCCCTTTTCCGAGCTCCCTTTCCCAGCGGCTCGCAGAGTCCGGCGCTGCTGGGAGGACGCTGCCGCACTCTCCTGCCCACGGTCCTGTAGGAGGACACAAGGGATTTCTGACCGTTTGATTTCCCTCCCTGGCTCTATTTTAATTTTTTTTTTCCGCTTTCTTTCCCCTGGGCGTGGAGAGGTGACTCGGAGTTTACTTTAGGCGTTGGGAGGGTGACAGGTTTTGCAATAATAAACCTGCTTTTCTCCCAGCCGCCCGGGATGAATGACTTTGAAATTTGCAAACCTGATTGCCAACATCTGCAGAGAAGGAAGCAGCCTGAATCGAGGGAAAAAGATTTATTAGTTTTAGACTAGGTGGCAGTGCCAATTTCCCAGGTGCTAAGAGGAGAGGTGTAAAGCGAGCGGGGCTATGAAGCCAAGCACATGGGCAAACACCTTATTTTTTCCTTACCTTTTGTCTTTTTTTTCCCTCCTTTTTTTTCCCCCCCGGTTATTTTTTTCCCCCTCTCCTCCACCTCCTACTGCAGCAGAATATGATCTTTGCAAAAATTCATCTGGACAATCTCAAGCCAATCTGAGTGGGGGTTCTTGGTATTTTTTAAATTATTCTTATTTTTTATTGGGTAATTTTTTTCTTTTTTTTTTTTTTTTTAAGTTTTATTTCCCCTCCCAAAGTTTCCTTTTCTGAAATCCAGGCAGGTCAGGAGGGAGGCACAGAGCTCTGGTCTCTCCAAGCTGACCAAGCTCCGTGATGCCGTCTGGAAGCTTTCCTACCACACTGGGAGAAAGCCTCAGATTTGGGTCCCCTCACAGAGGGAGTGGGGTGTATGATACCTCCAATTCTTTCTTACCGCGTTCTTATTTTATTTTTAAAATTATTTTTATTTTCCTTTTCCTGGGAATTGCTTGAAATCCCCTGTCCCTGCACCTCAGTGGTGCCCGGTCTCCCCGTCCACTCCCCGGCACGATCCTCGCAAAGCTCGGCTTTGTCACGGCAATTCCCAGTCAGGCTAAACTCCATTAAAAAGATCTGTACAATTAACAGCTGAAACTCCCATTAAACCACAGCAGCGGGATAGGCAGGGATATTTTTTTGTTGTTGTTGTTTTTTTACGGCTTTAACAATATCGCCTGAAATGATGATTGCTTCCTGCTACCGAGGGGCCCTTTGTAGGTTTGCGTTCGCAGTGCTGTTGGTGTGTGGTTTTGGTGGGTTTTTTTGTTGTTGTTGTGTTTTTTGGGGGGTTTGTTTTGTTTTTAGGAGGGGTGGAACGCAAAGGCTTGTGCAAGGGGTTAAGAAAAGTGGGCAGGAGGCGAAGCCTTTAAATAGAGCCAGTTCAAACCGATCCTTAAATACCGCCGGGCTGAAGAAAGAGACTCTTGAATCCGTCCCAGCGTCCTCCGAAAATAAATACGCCCCTGTAAAAATAGCACGATTGGCCATATTTGAGAATCCAGTTATGGCCGGCACCGACTCCTTGTTTTTCCCGTACCTTCTGCTCATTCCGGCAGCCGGGCTCTGCCCCAGCGCCAAAGCACGGGCGCCTGGGCTGTGTCCAGTGACCCCTGGACCCTCGGCTCCTCCCGGGGGGATTCCTGCTCCATGGTGGGGATTTCTGCTCCATGTCCCGCTGCCGTGCGGGCGGGGGGGACACAGGCACAGAAGCCCCTTTGTTGGAAGCGCAAGGAGGGAGGAGTGAGCTGGAGGCCAAGGCGGGAGCTGAGCCGGGGATGCCGTTCCCTGTCCCCCCTGTACTGTTGAGCATCGCCATCTCCCCATCCCCGAGGAGGGCAGGGGGTGCTCCCCCGATGGGCTTTGCAGAGGGATAGCGGAGGAAAGGGACTGTTTGCATTGGAATTTCATGCCTGGAGCTTGCTGGAAGGCTTAAAAAAAGGCTGCAATTGATGGAATGAGGTAGCCGAGTCCATTAAAGCAAGGGCTCGCTCTGCTCTGCAGCAGCTCAAAATAGGGAGGTTTATCGTTTTGTTCCTTCCCTATGCCACTGTCTTTGGGTCCTGGTCTGTGCTCCATCCCGGAGGAGCGTGTTGTTCTTGGCAGGCTCTGTGTTTTGGGGAAGGTGGAAAAGGCTCCCTTGGACACAATTGTGAAGGGCTGCTCTGGTACCGTGTCCCTGCCAGGCAGCAGCGGGGCTGTGTGTGAGCAAGGATCACCCATACCCAAAAAAAGACTCTCAGAGTTTAAAATAATATTAATAGTAATTAATAAAAATGTGCTTTTCGCTCTGTGCTGAGGCATCTTTTCTTGAGTGGGGGGGCTGCAGGAACAGATCTGTGTTTGTATAAAAGGATGCTCAGTCTCTTCCATTGAAGTATGCTTCAAAAACACTTTTCAGTGCTCAGGAAAAGGGACACACCACTATGAGCAGGGCTGACTAAATCCAGCTCCAAAGCAGTGGCTGGACGGAAAGCGGGCAGACAGAGGGGAGAGATTTTGGTTTCCCTGCTTTTCTACTTCACATTAGCAAGTGCATTCAAATGCAGGGATTTAAGGCAGATTGGAGACCGTCCTTGCTTCCAGGCCTGCTGTGCCCAGGGAGAAGTTTTCCAGACAGCTGGGCCAGGTAGGAGAATAGGAAAATAAATAAAAATACCCTTCCATCCCCCAGGACAGCGCTGCTGTGCCAGCAAAATCCCGCTGTAGCCATCCTTATAATGGCAAAATGGTGCTTCTGCTGAGCCCGCAGATTTTGCAGGAGGCCTTGCTGTCGGCAATGCCAGTGGAAGCACAATTCACTCATCAAACTGCATCCATGCTAAACTTGCTTTGCTGATAGAGAGGCTGGGATAGCGTGGATTGGTCACTGGAGCAATCCTTACCCCGCTGCTCCGTGTTTCTCTGAGCGGGATGGCTCCCGGACCCACGGCGGGATTTTGCCTCTGGTTTGGCACAGCTCTTTTTGGTCCTGTTTTGATGCTGCAAGGAAAATACCATCGGTGTTTAATGGCCCTTGAAATCGTGGTTCCCCCTCCCTGCCTGCCCAAGGGGTGGTGCAGGGGGTTCCTTGGGGCAGGGGCTCGGTGTAACACCGGGAGGAATGCGGCCAGCCCGCAGACCTGCCTGGGAGGATGCCTCCCCTCCCTTGGGGCCCTGGTGAAACGAGATGCTTTTTGAGACCTGTTTTCAGGCAGAGCAGGGAGTGTGCCTGTCCCGGTGGGGCTCGGGGAGGTGGTGCTGGGCAGTGATGTTGTGCTGGGTCCCGTCACACTCCGCTCTTCACACCCGGCATCCCCGGGGGTGGAGGAAGTGCTCGGCCATGGAGTGATGTCCCTGCAGCTCCCTCGGGCTGGCGGCCAACTCGTAGGCTGTGAGGCAGGCAGGAGCGGTGTTTGGGCTGAAATGGTGGTGGATTTGTGCATTTTTGGGAGTCTCCCACCCTGAGCTGCTGTGTTTCTCTGATGTCCCAGTGATTTTTCCCAAGGTCCTGGTGGGCTGTGGGGTTGCATTTCCATCCTTCAGGAGCAGTGGGAAGGAATGTCCAGCCTGTGCTGCACGCTCCATTGAAGTGCCCATCCCAAGCAGTGGTAGCTGGTAGGGATGTTGGGCTCAGAATGTGGACAAGAGCCCAAGGGCCAATGTGGTGATGTAAACTTGCTCGGAGCAAGGTCCTGTGGGATCCTCTGCAGTGTGAGGATTTCCAACACCTTCCCAGGTGAATGGGCAGGAGTCTGTCCCTGCCTCTGGTAACACAAGGCTGGTGTCATTTATTAGTGTGGTTTCTAGCAGCCTTTCTCCCACTTGGAGCAAGCCTTGCCTCCTACCCTGTACAGAGTCTCCTTGGTAGGGTTGGAAAACCACGGGTCCCATCCCTGACTGATGGTGTGCCAGAGAAAATCTGATCTGGAGGAAGAGCCGGCACTAGAAATCCTAGCCGGGGGTGGCACGGGGCACTGGGCAGGTCCCTGGTGTTGGGGACAAGCTCCTGCTCTTTCCCAGCAGAACAGCTGTTGGAGAAATGGAAATCGCTGGGAATTAATCTCACTGCAGACGCGGTTAGCAGAGCAGGGCTTTCGTAAGGGAAATTTTAGATCTCCTTCCTAGGATAACCCAGGGTAAAGCTGAAATTAGTTTATAATTATATAGTAAATAATCCCCCATCTTGTCATTTCACCATCTTCTGATGAATATGGAAATGAACATTGTTAATGGGAATTAACGTCATTATGGCAGCCTGCCAGGTGAGCGCCTCGCGGTTCGGCCGCGGCTGCGACCGGCGCGAGGGTGTCGGATCACCTCCCCGAGCTGGGGTTAGCGCCCGACGAGTCCAAACAAGGCCCCGTGTGTTTTCACCGTGTACTAAACTGGTCCAGTTAAAGCTCCAGGCAGGAGGTGGTGCAGGGAATCGGGGCCAGCCTGGCATGTGCTGACACGAAAGCTGCCGTGCCGGGACGAGGAGATGTTGGTCTGGGTTAGGTAACGCGATCCAGCATCGCCTGCTCAAGGTGCCGAGGACAAGGGAGTGCTTTGTTCAGCCTCGCTGCTGAAACGGAGAGCACGCTGCGCCCTGAACAACCTGAAAATACAGGCATGATGGAGGAGCTGAGCCCTGAGCTCCCTGCCCGCTGGAGCCGTGGTGAGGGAGCAGTGCCGTGTCCAGCTGCAGAGCCTCTCGCTGGCTTTTCCAGCTGGGGATGCTCTTTGAAATCCAAAGTTTGGGAGGGGACCGCTCCGGTGTGGCTGCCTCACCCTCGCCACCAGGATTTGGCGGTTTCCTCCCATCCCTGTGTCTCTGGCTGGCTTCGCTCCGGGATGCCACAGCTGGATGTCTGCAGGCATCGCCACTCACCCACCGCTACCGTCCCTCTCTGTTGTTTATTTGCTTTGCTTATTGTTTGCTTCTCCCCAGCTCTTAAACACCAGGGGGACGGCAACCACGCAGCCCCTTTAGCTCGGTCCCCACGGTGGGCGCTGGCTGGGGCCGCGTGGCAGGAGCCCCCGGTGCGGCAGTGACAGTTGGGCTCGCTCCCCACGCCGCCAGGATCAACTGCTGGGTGCACAATATGCTCCCGTTTTCCTCTCCAGCTGTTGCTGCTGACGGTTATGGGAAGCGAAAGGTAGTTGAGAGTTTGGCAGCGCTAAATCAGGGAAGTGATGGGCAGAAAGGAGGGGTTGAGCAGGGGGGGTTCAGTGTGTCTGAAGCTGGGTTTTGTTTAAATCCAGCCAGATTGAAATAGTGGCAAAAGGATTGAAGTGACCTTGGGAATAAATTTTATTGCCGGCGTAGCAGTGGCCAAAGAGCCATTTTGAGGGAGCTGGATGCAGGCAGGCAAGCCAAACATGGTGGGCTTGGAGCAAGGGAAGGAGCAGTATTCAGGAGGGATTATGTCTTTTTAGAGGAATAACAGAAATTTTAAGGCACTCAGCTCTGTCTCTCTGGAGCTGTATCCCCGGCAACTTCTGCAAAGGTTGCTGCTGCTTCTGCCTCCATCCATCTTATCCTGATGCATCCCTGCCAGCAAAGACCAACATCCCTTCGGTAGTTGGATGTATTGCCCCTCATTCCCTTCATGCCCCCATCCCTTCTCAGCAGAATTCCCTGTGACTTGAATATGCTTTTAACACATTTGGTTTAATTGCTTTTAATTAAAAAAAATATTTAAAATATTAACAGCAGTGGCCATTGTGCTGGGGAGGAAGGGTTTTGGAGGGGTTGGGCTGCGTGCTGCTCGCAGGCAGCGTGTGTGTGGATGAAGCAGCTCCCGTGTTATCGCCAGGCAGTGTGTGTCATCCCGGTGTTTGTGTCCTGCTTTGCTGGGCGTGGGGACATCCCACACGCCGTGTCACACACAAGCCAGGCAGGCAGTGCTCCAGAGAGGAGAGACCCGGGCGGGTGAG
Source organism: Agelaius tricolor (assembly GCF_023055355.1). Lineage (NCBI taxonomy): Eukaryota > Metazoa > Chordata > Aves > Passeriformes > Icteridae > Agelaius > Agelaius tricolor. The sequence continues at coordinate 3,426,496 of NW_027269279.1, forward strand.
TAAGGAAGGGTGCAGGCGCCTTGCCGGGTGCCTGTGGAGCCCGGCTCCGCTCGGGTGGGCAGGGCACGCTGTGCCAGGCTCCTGGAGTGTGCGGCGTGCCGGGGTTTCCCTTTGCAATCCCGAGCTGCAGCAGGGCTTTCTCCCTAATGAGATTAGTGACACAAAGCAGTAATTCTTCTGCTACTTTTAATGGATGTTCGGGGTTTGTGTGGGATCGGAAATTCCGACTTTCATCAGATGAGTCCTCTCTGTGACTATTTTGTGGACACATCTTCCTTTCCTTGGCTTCAAGGCTGACAGTCATATTGGCACAAGTGTTTCAGGCTTTCCTCTCCTGTCCCCTGGACATGGTGGATTTTATCTGTCCTGCTTTGAATCTCGCCATCATCCCAAGCTGCTTCCATCTTGTAGAGGACACAAAAGCTTGGTGGCCTTCTTTGGATACACTAAATGCAGCTGGGAGGAGGGAGAAGTGCAAAAGTCACTCTTGGACCATTTTTGCAGGTACTCCTTGGTCTCCCTGGTTGACATGTGCAAGCACATACGTGTGTGTATGTGCATATATAGGGCATCCATGTAGTGCCTCACCTGATGGAGGGCTGGCCTTCCTTGCCTGGTGTCATCGGGGCCAGCTTGGCAATTTGTCAAGAGCCCAAGGGCTTCACTTCAATTTGAATGCAGATTTGCATAATTCATCAGGAATTAAACCACACTGCCATAATATTTGCCCATGCATTTATCTCCCGTTATCAGCAGTGGGGAGGTGTGGGGTCCTGGGCGATTGCTGGCCACAGATACACCTTTGCTTCATGGTTCACTGCTTTTTTGGTGCAGAAAAGGTGACATGGCCCAATGTTCAAGAGAGTGTGGGAAGGGCAGGAGCATCTGGAAGGGAAAAAGCTGAGTGTGGGGTCAAGAGGAGAAGCTTGGCAGAGGCTGAGATTTTGAGCCTGGTTTCCCAAGGAAAAGATTATTACGAGATTGTGATCTGTGTGTGGATCCCTTTCTTCCACCCCCAAATACCTGCAGCCCGTCGCTGAATTTTTCCCAGGGTGGTTTCAGTCCCTGCAGGTGCTGTTTAAGTAAGTGCTGGGCTTTGGGAGAGGGATGCATTCACTCCTGTGGCACACAGAGCAGCACATCCTGATCTGGGAGCATCCAGCTTTACCATGCACTCACTGTGTCCTGGCTAGGCTTGTATCCAAGGGGAATCACGAAGCCAGAGCTGATGAGTTCGTTTGGGTCATTGGCAATGTCCTTGCTGCAGCCCTGGGCTGTTTCTCGGAGCTGATCCCCTCTTGCTGCTGGCCCCCTGTGTTGAGCTCAGCGACTGCTGAGCACACAGGCAGTGGTGATGTGGTGCCCAGGTCTGATTGTGGGGCTGTGCCTCAGTTTTGCCTCGCAGTGCCACCCCCTTTGCCAAGCACCCCGAGAGGTGCTGAGCCGCAGCAGCCGCTTTGCAGACGAGAGGGTTTAAAATAAGCAGCGGCGGAGGCTGCGTCTCCCGGGCTTTGAGTCATCCCGGCTCGTGCTGACTGCGCCTGGCAGGAGCCTGGGAGGCAAAACAAACCCACATCCAGCTGCCACCTCCCCACCAGATGTTCGTGGTGGGGTGGCTGGTTGGGTTTCGGTGGTGGGATCCACCAGCGGAGCAGATGGAGCTGCTGCAGGGAGATGCCACCTCGCTGGTGGCTGTGGTGAAACCCTGGTGGAACCCTGGTGAAGTCCCCAGCTTGGGGACTTGCAGTTGGGCCACGGGGAGGAAGGGGTGAGATGAGCAGCACTGGCCTGGGTTTGCAGGATGGAGGGTGCTGAGGCTCCTTCCAGCACTCCTGACCTTGGGTGTGGTGGGACTGTTCTGGCTGTGAGCTGTCGCTGTGCTGGGCAGGAGGACAGGCAGGGAGGAACCCAGGGGGGATCCTGCTGTGAACCCCCTCTCACCACCCCAGGCAGAGGTAGGGCAGCAGTGGGTGTCTGTGGCCAGTGATGGGAAGCAGAGGAGAGGAGCAGGCAGGTGGCATTTACCTTTCCGTGGGCACCTGGTGTGTGTCCAGGGCTGGTGCTGCCCATCACACAGCAGTTTAATTTCTCAATGGGAGGGCAGGGAGATGATGCTGCACAGTCCCATTTAACCTGCTAGTGACCTGATCTTAAGTCATTGTGGCTGAAAATAGACCGTGTTCCCTCCAGGGCACGGCTAATGGTGCTGGGAAAGCTGGGATCTCTCTTTGAAGGCTGATTTAATTGCTTCTGGCAGGCACTCGGTGCAGGTGATGTGGGGACCAGCGCTGGTGCCATCCCACAATAACCTCCCCCACCGAGCTCCTGAAGCTTGCCTGGCTCTGGCAGGGAAGGGTAACAAGCTCTTTTCTAATGAAGGCACGGACAGTGCGTGGGTGGTGCCTGGTTAAATAAGCGGGCAGGGCTCAGGGAGGGGGGGCTCACTTGTTTGTATCATCTTCTGCACTGAGTTTGGGTGATAAAAAAAAAAAATGAAAATGGGATGGGTTAAATTTCTGTGCTTAGGAAGGAGGGGGGAGCACCTGTAATAAAAGTGTGCATCCAGTGCCAGGAGCAGAGTCAGCCTTAGGGCCCCTGTGCTGGACACCAGTGGGTAAAGAATCTTCAATGTGATGGAAGGATGAACCAGAGCAAAGGCATTTTCATGCTGTCCTAGAAAATCAGGAGAAAGGCAAGGCTGCAATCTAGCAGCCAGGTTCTGCATTCCTGGGGATTCTGCTAATCAGTTTGAGAGTTAAAATTATTATTTTTTTCAATTTCCATACGGCATTTGAGTAAATGTGCTGCTGAAGACTCCATGGTGTCACTCCTTTCTGTTTAAGGAGAGCTGTGTGGTTGTGTAGTGAGGACCTGGAGGTTTTGGTGGACCCCTGTTGGGGTGTCAGGTTTAATTATGCCAGTGGAAAAGGAGAGACATCCGATGTGGTGGGGGATTTCAGGCTGGGGGCATGTGGGAGAGGCTTCTGCTGTAGCAGCTGGCAGTGACCCAGGATTGTTGACACTGGTTTGAGTGTCAGGATTAGCGTGGGACCAGATCGCTGCTTCCCAGACCTCGTGTTTCAGGCTGGGTGGACTGGCTGCACATCATGTCGAGAATCTCACTGGGATGGTTTCCATCCTGACCCCTCCAGTGTGAGGAAAGGCCACCTTCACTTTGCCAGAGTGATTTGTGTCCCCACCTGGGTGGCTTCTTGCTGTCCCCATGGAGATGCTGTTAATGGGGAGATGGTGGGTGACCTTTTGGGGGATCTTCAGAGTGTCCTGTTGGTGTCCTTTTCCTGAGGCATTGGCATACCTTGGATTGCCTTTAGTTGGTTGCATGGTGGAAACTAAGTCTCCCGGACATTGGAGCAGAACCAGGCATGAGCACCAGTCCCTTGAGCCACTTCCCATTTTCTCCTCCCCTGCCATCTCCAGGCTGTTGGGGCTGTTCCAGCTCCTGGGTGAGGAGGTGAGCGGCAGAGCTCACCCTGATGTTATTTATTTCCATGGAAGCAGGAAACCCTCCCATGCCCTGTGCTGACACCCTGCCCTTCAGTATCCTGTGGCTGTGGGGGGCTGGTGGTTCACCAGGAGGGTGACACGGCAGGAGAATCATGGCATGGCACGGGCACGGGGGGAATGGCTGCGGGAGGGCTGGTCGGAAAGCTGGCGCGAGCGCACAGTGTTCCTGCGCTGACGCAGCTGCGAGCGATAGTAAATATTGAGCAAGAGCCACTTAAAAATAAAGCAGCCTGGACACAGATTCCCACGTGGAATAAAATAAAATTAAAAGAAACAATAGAGGGATGTGCTGAGCTGGAGGGAGAATTCGCCTTGGCTTTTAAGGTAGTGATTTTTGCAGCTGAAGGAAAGCGGCGCGGTGCTGTTCAAGCCAGCAGAGTCTGGGAGTGTGGACCCCCCGCCTGAGGATGCTGTCTCCGAGCTCACCAGGGCCCTTAGAAGATTAAATGGGGAGTTAAATTGCCCTGGCTGTTCTGGATCCCAGGGATGGGATCGAAGGCTTTCAGGGGATGCAGAGAATTGAGGCTGTAAATTAGGGCTTTGAAGCTACTGCCAGTCCCGTGGCATGGGGCGTAAATACGGCTTTTGGGGCGGTTTTTGGCGCGGAGAGTGGTGGGTTGTGACAGCAGCTTGTGGCTGCTGGGGACAGGGATAGGGACCAGCCACCGCTGGAGTCCAGGCACATCTGATCCCGGAGCTTTGGTTTCAGCCCGGCATGTTCAGGGGCTCGTATCGCTGGTGTCTCGTGCATGGCACAGAGTCAAAGCGGCTCCGGTGCCTCTGGTGTCACTGGAGCTGCCCCGGCAGGCAGGGGAGGAGGTGGCAAAGATTTACACTGTCAGCACTCCAGCTCGCAGCTGTTTGCAGCCATAAATGTGTGCATGCGGAATTGCTGCGGCTGTGCCTCACCGAGCTGCACGGGGCAGAGATGGGGAGGTGTGTGCTGCTGGAGGGGGAGCCCGGAAAGTCTTTCCTGGGAATCTGCTGCTTGTGCAGGGAGAGGATAAGGGATGCACCGATAGCGGTAAGCACAGGCAGCTGTGTGGTGTCCGTCCTGCTGGTGGTGGGAAGGTACTCACTGTGCTTGGACCTTCCCTGCTTTCCTCCCTCCCTCCCTGCTGGGGAGGACGTAAGCGTTTATCCAGCTGTTTGTGGTGTGGACTGTTGTCCCAGTTGGCTGCCTGTGAGGCACTGCGGGCCGGACTGGGGAAGAGGTGATTGTGTTCCTGGCCAAGGGCGGCTGCAGCTCCTGCTCTGTGCTGTGCCCAGCATCCCGCTGAGAACTGGCTGCAGCCGGGCTGCAAATCTCCCTTGAGTGCCCAGAGTTCAAAACATCCCATGGAAATAAACCCAAATTCTCACCGCTGTGTTTCCCAGCCCTGCTGCGCTCATATTGGAGGGTCCAAGGGGGTCAGGCTTTGTAAAAGCTCAGGCTCTTTGGTGGCCATAGCCCCTTGCAGAGCACTGCGTGGTGCCAGCCTGAGTCCTGGCAATGTGTTCATCCATCATGGCCCAGGGAGGATGGGGAGAGATGCTGGCAGTTGGAAATATTTCATAAGTGGCAGAAATGTATAACGGGCAGATGGGGCTGATGGGGGAGAATTACTTCACTTCTCCCGGGGTGCTGGAGGCTACTGGTCTTCCGGTGCCAGGGCTGTGGCTTCTCAGACAAGGATGGCTTGTGCCCAGGGCTCAGCTTCAGGGTGTGCTTTGCAGCCAGCAGTGCACGTGGCCACCTGTTATCCCACACCAGCCAACAGGACTTGATTAAAGGTCTTTTCCAACTGGAAAGCTGTCCCGAGGCATGAGCAGTGGCTTTGTGGATGCTGCTTCTCTCTGGTGTGCTGGTGCTCTTGGTTAGTTTGGAAACATGGAACCAGACTGGGAGAGTGAATTCCCCATTGAGTGGTGTCTCCGTGTTGCTCCCACTTGCTGCCCTTCACCCTTTGTGGGTGTCCAAGTGAGCTGTCCCCTCTATAGCATGTTGGCAGCATGGGGATGCTGAAGGTGCCAGCCAGTCACCTACAGCTGAGGAGGGGTGGAGCAGCTTTCCCAGTGCTGGCACACACTCGAGTCACCTCAGGCGTGTAGCCTGGCTCATTGGCCAGAGCTATGTCCATGGGGGAGGTATGTTCAGTTCCAGCATGTTGCTTCCAGCATGCCCTCCTCCTGTCTGGCTCTTTCACAACCCGGGCTTGACTGACTTGTCCAGCTGGGACTGAATTTTAGGCTTGAAGTGTGAGGGGCCAAGTTGGAGAAAGCCCCACAGGTTTAAAACTCCTGGTGACCAGTGGCAGCCCCTTCTGCTGCAGGCATGGCCACCCGCCTTCTTCCCCCAGCTCTGCCTGGCGGTGCTTTCTGTCAGCTCCCTCCTCACAGGGACCTTTGGCAACCCCAAGCGGGCTGAGCACGTGGGGTCTGTTTCCCTCCCACTTCCCCCAGCGTGACCTCCAGCCTCCAGACGTTTGGTGTGTGGTTTGTGCGGTCACTGCTATCTCATCTCCCCATCGGTCACGTCCCCTCTCGGTGGTGACTCACCCGAGGCCGTACCTCTTCCCCCGAACCCGTGCCGTTTTGGAGAGCTGAGCAAAGATGAAGAAGATGTTTTCAAGTGGGCTGACACATCTGCACCCGCCAAGTTCCTCTAATAACAGCCCTTAGTGATTTATGTCTCAATTGTGCAAAACAGATATGTTTTATAATCTTGGAGCTGGAAGGGAGGAGGGCAGGTGTGCTCATCCACTGCAGCAACTGGAGCATCACAGGGGTTGCATTTTGGCTGCCGGCTATAGGGATAAAGTGGTTTGAGGGACCATCTCTGTGCCCTGAACCCTTTTACCCCCAGCGCTGGGCTGCTTAGGATCGTGTGTGTCCCTGCTGGCATGACAAAAGTTTTGGTGGTGCTTTTCCCAGGCGGTCAGAGGCCGAGCTAATGGGCACACGCATGTGTTTGGCGTGGTGTAACTTGGCAGGGCAGTGGGGGCACAGCCAGTCTGGGCTTGGCAGCGTTGCCAACTCGCACCTCCCTGCCTGTGCTGCGGTGCCAGACTGCCTCTGGGCAAGCGCTCGGCTGGAGGAGCGTGGCTCAGCCTGCCGAGACCTGTTGGCGTGTCCGTGGGCAAAGCGGATCTTGTGCTGCTTCAGCAAACACTCTGGCCCCAGGCAGATGGAGATGGTTGTGGTTTCCCCTTTTCCCCTCCCTTTCTCCTGGCAGATGCCCATGGTTGGGGTGAGCTGTGCATTGCTCACTGCGGTAGAATTTCTCCCCTTGGCATCGCTTTCTGGCACAGAGATCCAAGGAGGCAGCGACTCACCCGCGGCCGCCTCCTGCGAGCGCAGCTCCTCAGCACATGGAGGAGCAGCTTCACCTCCAGGTCCTGCCCAGGGCACTGGGGCAGCAGGTTCTGGGCTCCGTGTGAGTCGTACGCCAGCAGCCTGTCAGCGTGGCTGCTGGAGGGCTCTACGGAGGAAGGGATGTTCTGGCAGTGCCTCAAGGTTGGATTTGCATTGGGTTCATCCCCAGGAAAGCTGTGGGTCGGATTCCTCCTCCCTACTCCAGCTCTGATTCCTGGCAGGGAAGAAGCCAGGTAAATACAGCCTGTGCAGCTTCTTCAGGCACTTTGCAAGGGGAAAAACAGTGTCACTGGTAGACCCGAGGCTGGAGTTCGAGCAGTTCTTTGGTTTTGTTGCTGGTCAGCTGCACGGGGCACCAAGTCATTGCACCTGCCTGTGCCTCAGTTTCTCAACCTGCAGAGCTTTGGAATGTGCTTTGAGCTCCTGTGCTGGGCTTATGCCTCTCCAAGGAACAGCAGCTGTGGGCTTCTGGGTGTTACTGGGAAGAGCTGCCAGGTGTGAGGTGGCTTTGGCGGTTGGCTGGTGGCATCAGCTCAGTTCTGCTGCTGTTTCCCAGCTGGCATGGTGGCACTGCCCTGCTAGCTTCCCAACCTGTCCGTCTAAACCAAGTGTTCCCATCCTGGACACTTTGCATTCCTTCTCCTCCTCCTGCAGCCCCGAGCTGAGGCTGGGTCACTGTCGCAGGATGTGATGATGCTGACTGGGGAGGAAGCCCCAGAACGTTTGGGGCTGGGACTGAGCCTGGACAGGATATGATGCTGAAAGCAGGGAGATGCCCTCATAGGACCAGGGATGTAACTGGTACCAAAATGCCTCTTTGGGTATCAGTAACTTAAGCTCTGTGCAGGTGTCCCTGTTCCTGATGGCAGTATTGGAGTGTGTCCCTCCCCTGGAGCCCTGCAGGTGGCTTCATGTCCTTGCACCACATGCAAGTGGGGACATGCCATGGGCATCTGTGCACAGTGGTGTCTGCAGCACGGGATGTGTCTCACCGTGTTCCCTGTGCTGGTGTTTCCTCCTGCTGGAGCAGCTGCAGCTGGGATTGATGCCTGGCTGGGAGAAGGGGCTCACGTGGGGATGTCTGTGGCCAGAGCCTCCGGGCTGCTATGGCATGGGGTGCTCCAGGGGCTTTGCCATGCTGCAGCCATGTGCTCTGCCAGATGGGACTGGTGTTCCCTTGGAAATGTGTGGCTCCTGCTCCAGATGCTGGCTCATTGCCAGCCCAGTCCTGCCGGAGTGGTGACAGTGACACGGCCGAGGCATATATGGCGTGGAATTGAGCTGCTCACAGCTAAGCTAAGCTGGGTTCTACCCATCTCTCTCCAGCTCTGGAATCAGAAAAAGTGTTTGGAAATGCTTCAGTGTGGAGAGTTTGGGGTTACCAAGGAGAGGCCCGAATGTTGCGCGCACACTTAGCGCCTTTGCAGCGCTGTGCTCAGGGTTAAACAGCAGGTTTTACCTGCTGGGAAAACGAGCTCAGTGTCGAAGAGCAGGGCCACAGCAGCTCCCCTGGTCCTGCTGCTGCAGGGTTGGCGTGTTGGGTGACGCCGCTGGGATCTGTCGGGTGATGGATGCGGGCCAGGAGCTGCGCGGAGCACCGCGGCGGTGAGGCACATATGCCGGCATGCAAACATGTACGCCAAAGAGATCCTGGCTGTCTAAATAATGTGAAATATTGACTAGCTCTCGCAGATGGTGCTCCACGTGCAGCTTCGGGGACTGAACTTCTCCGTCTCCCCTTGGGTTTTGGTGTGATGTTGTTTTGAGGCAGTTGGATGCTGGACTCTTGACAAACTTGTTGCCTGGTTGCTTTCAGTGGGATCGTGGAATTTGGGGGAAGTTGGTTGCTAATGCAGGGTGAGGGGAGGGGAGGAGGGTTGCAGAAGGCTTGACTGGCTCCTTCAGATACTCCTGATGGCTTTAAATCAGTTTTTAAATTATGGCTTGGACTGGGATGCTGATTCTGGTGGAGGGTTGGGTTTGTAGTGTTGCGCGGGTGTCGTTTGGTGGCAGTGTTGGAGAGGAATTGCTGCCTGTAGCCAATAGTGTGTGTTATTACCACTATTATGGTGATTGTATTCACTGAGGAAATGCTGATGAGGACGATTTGCATGAGGGTGTTGCTGGGGACCCAGTGTCCAGGACATTCAGACCACTGGCAGCAGCATCATGAGGATATGCTGCTTTCATATCAGCTCCTGGATGGTTGTCACACTTTCTCTGTTTTGCCTTCCTCTGGGATAAGATGCTGAGTTTGGATATGTGAAACTGTGCATTTTGTGAGCTGCTCTGGAGGATGCTCTCATGTTTTCCCAAAGCCTGTACCCAGTACTGGGCACCTGTAGCGGGAATGAGCTGTGTTGGCAAAGCCGTGCTGGCAAGAAGGTCTTATCATGGCTCTGGAAGCATGCTGGGGAGTGCCCTCACCCACAGGTCTCTGTACTTGTGATAAAACATCTTATCAGCCAGGTGGTTTGGTCACGGAGCCCTCAGGTGTCAGGCTCTGCTCAGGAAGCAGCGTGCTCTATTTGCTGCAGAGTTGGAGCCCCAGGTTGAGCTGCGGGACCTGTAGTGGGGGGTCAGTACCTGAAATGGGGTCCCCAAGCTGGGGTCCCTGCCCTGGGCTGTGTGTGCTGTGTGTCACCGCCTGTGTCCCTGCCGCCACCGCCGCTCCTGGCGTGCGAGGGACCGACAGCCACAACAGTCTGTGCTCCTGCGGGGCTCGTTCCAAGGCGGCGTGCTGCTTGGGATAAAACATGTTTCCCTCTTCTGTTTCCCATTTCCTGCAGGCTTTTCCCATCTGCCTAACGGTCTCTACCCATCGTACATTCCCCTGAGCCACCTCGAACCTCCCAGTGCCGGCAGTCCCCTCCTGGCCCAGCTGGGACAGCACAGCCTCTTTGAGTCACAGAAAGGTGAGTCTGGGACCCTGTGTGCCCTTCCCATTGGTCACCCCCCTGTCCTTTGGGCTTCTTTGGCTGCTGGACCTGCTGGATGCTGGAGTGTTGGGGGTGAAGGAACCGCCTTGGGTGGTCAGCCTGGGATGTTTCCTGGGCTGAGTGGTACCAGGGTTTTGGATGTGGCTGTCCTGTAGGAAAGCTGGCCAGGTTCCTCCTTGAAGCCCCAGTATACATAAGACAGGGCTGTCTTAACATCCCACATGGAGGAACCTGCTTGGTCCCCTTTACCATAGGCATTTTTGTTTAAGATATCTGTGAAATCCATTCTTTCCTGGTTTGCCACCTCTTGCCTGTCTCTGTGTAGGACTGAAGGGGTTGGAAGCCCGTGATAATTTTGGTTGCTTTTACCCTGCAGATGGATTCTACCTGTCCAGCCATGCAGGCCAGTCCGCTTTGCACCCGCAGCCTCCCCTCTCAAGGACCGTGGGCAGCCACACGTCGAGCACTTTGCTCCGGGAAAAGGACCTTGGGCAGCTGCACAAGAGCTCGAAAGAAGGCCTGAAAGACCCCAGTGGGAAGGAGCGGGCATGCCGGAGCGATCTGCCCCTGCCCTTTGCCAAGAAGGAGAGCAAACCCAAGGAGGAGCCCCGACCCCGCAGTGTGGTCGACCTCACACAGGACACCAAGCCCGACAGTGACCGGAAAGTGAGCGTGGTGGAGAAGGCGGCGAAGGTCGGCGAGCGTCTCTCGCCGTTCCTGGCTGAGCACATGCCAAATCGGGGCGCAGGCAGCGGGGAACCCAAGTCCAAGAACCCGCTGCAGAGCTCTTCCCTCAGCAACTGCAATGGCGGCGGGGACCCCATGCTGAAGGTCCTGGGTGCCGAGCAGGACCGCTGTGCCAAGGACCCCGCTCGGCACGATGAGAACATGAGGCCTTCTGCGCACGCCCACGCGGAGCGGCTGAAGCGGGGGGAGCCCCTCCTGCCCTCCGTGGGCGCTTTGCACATCTCCTGTAGCTGTCCATCCCCACACCCCTCGCAGACGGGGAAGATGACGCCAGCCACAACATTCCCTCCGCAGCCCGTCCATTCCAGCATGTACACCATCTTCCCACCGGCCAAGGAGCTGGGGAGGGAGCACAAAGTAATCGCCCCCACCTTCGTGCCTTCGGTCGAAGCCTACGACGAGAGGAGCGGGCCCATCCAAATCGCCTCCCAGGCCCGTGACAACAAGGGGAAGGACAAGGACCTTGGCAAGGTGGGGGTGCTGCAGTCACCCACGGAGCGGTGCCTTGCAGATGCCTCCCGCACACTCTTGTCCCAGGACTTTTCTTGTCACAGTGATGCCAAAAGGATGGAGGTTCTGAGAGAGAAGGGTTCGGTGATCAGGACGAACTCCATGGCACTGAAGAGACAGGTCACTTCAGAGCCCTTCCTCAACCGGCCGGGGCTGGGCTCTCCGGAGAGCAGGGAGTTCCTGGCCTCCAAGGATTTGCTGAAGCCAAGTCCGGAGGCAGAGCATCGGCCCTGCGAGCGGGACCGCTTCCAGCGATCCAGCTCCAAAGAAGCAGCAAAGGTCTATGGCACTTTGGACTCTTCCCGGCAGCACCTGGACCACGGTCAGCTGAAACCGCCCGAGCAGAAGTGGAAGCCCTTTGAGATGGGCAACTTTGCCACCACGCAGATGGCGGTGCTGGCCGCGCAGCACAACCACGTCAGCCGGGTGGAGGAGGAAGCCAAGAAGGTCTACCTTGACCCCAGCGGTTTGCCGCGCTCCTCGGTGGTGGGCTCGCGGGGCGCCGCAGACGTGCTGCACCCCGCCTCGCACGGCGAGGGCTCGGCCATGCAGAGCCTCATCAAATACAGCGGCAGCTTTGCCAAGGAGACGGCGTCCCGGCAGAGCTGCGGCAAGAAGAGCCCCTTCGGGGGCTTGGGCAACGTGAAGTTGGACTCTGCACAGCTGGGAGCCTCCAAGGTGCAGCAGCTGCTGCTGCAGCAGCCTGCGAAGCAGCTAAAGAGGGACCCTGAGAGACCTGAGAGTGCCAAATCCTTCGGCCGGGAGAGCATCGGCTCCCAGGGCGAGGTGGAGGTGAGGCACTTGCCTGTGGGCATTGCTGTGGCTGTGGCCCGGCAGAAGGACAACAGCAGCAGCAGCAGCAGCAGCAGCAGCAGCAAACTGGGGCCCAGCTTGGCAGACCGGGACCGCTCGCTGTCTCTCAGCAGCATCAAAGGTAGGTTCCCTAGGGCTTGTCTCAGGGCTTCCCTGGCGGATCTGTTCCCTGGGAAGAGGAGCCACCCAGTGCAGGCTGGGTGCCATGAACTGAGTTTGACGTCTTCAGCTGTGTTTCCCTCCCTTGCTAGCCAAGGACATGTTACAAACCACAGTGGGAAGCAAAACCCCATATGCAAGAGGCAGTCATTCCCCTGTCCCCACTTCCATCCCCTTTGAGGACAATCCTGCTCCCTTTGGTCCATTAGCAAAGGGAGTGACAGAGAAACCTCTCAAACCACCTTTGTGCTGGTGTTGTAATCTCGTGATTTTGATTTAAGCCATGCTGCTGGCAGGAGGGAGGTGGCACCAGAGAGATTTTGGTTCTCTGCTTGACTTGTATAGCAAGATAACACCCGGGGGCTGCCTGGCACGGGGCTCTGGTGTGCCAAGGAGCGATGCCAAAGCCAGTGGCTGGCGAGCAATGCTTGCCTTTCCAGTTTTAGCCCTTTTTTCTGCCTTTGCCCCCCTCTCCCAAACTTCAGTGGCAAGAAGCAGTTTCCCTCAGGGGCAGCAGCCCCTCTCCCCATTCCCATCGCCTCCCAGAGCCCTCCCCACAGCCGGGAGCTGGCCGAGGAGCTCGTGGGCAGCACAGGGAGCTGTTTGTTCAGCCGTTCAATCGTCCCAGACGCTCCCAGCTTGCGTTAAATGTAATTTACTGAGCCGAACTAAAAGGCTGCAAACAAGGGTTGAATTCTGGCAGGCCTCTGGGCTCGTTGCTAAGTGATGCACTTGGCTTTCAGACAGAAAACAAGACTGCTTTTCTCCTCCTCTCGCCCCCCAAATGCTGCCCCCCCTTTGTGTGCCAGGAGATATTCGTCTAATAACATTAGCTTGCTTGCGCTGAGTGGACGGTGCTTGAATGTTTAGACCTTTTAAGAAGGAGAAAGCAGGCTTTAGTTGGCTAATCTGTAGTATTTGGCAAGTAAAATGCAAGTATTTAGTACTGGGCATTGGTTGTCAAGGGAACAGACCTAAGCCTTTCCTCCATGCATAACTGATTGAATTTTTCTATGCAGTCCGTGCGTCATGTTCATATATATAGACAGAATGATCATTCACTGTCTGGACAATCATCGTTCTGTCCAGAAAAGGGACTGTCCTGTTGGTGGGATGGAGGATGGGCGGGAATTAAAGGTCCTTCAGGGTTTGTGTTTGGAGGGGGGGGGGTGGAAAAAAGATGATAAACTCGTCTAGAAATAATGGAGCACAAGGAGTGTAGAAGGGAGAGGGAGGAGCGATGATAAAATAACAAAATAATGCGTTTCTAATGAAAGGCTGGGGGAGGGAGTCTACCCACCTTCTGCCAAGGAAGGAAGGGAGGCTGTGAGCTCTCCGAGGAATTGCTCCATATTGCTGACACCAAAGAGACAGCTGGGCATTGATTAGGGGAAAGAAATAGGAAAAGAGGCTCCAAAGGGGAAAAACCTGGGACAGGGTGTGGAAAGGGAATGCTAGAGGAAAGGCAGTGGAAGATGTTTGGGCTCCAGAGGGATTGGTGAGCCCCCGTGCTGTGGAGGTTGGGGAGTAAAAGTGAGCAACAGAGGCTGTGTGGGGCATCATTCAGTGAGTCAGGGAGGGGCTGGTTGGGGTTGGCTGGGCTGCACGTGGTGTCCTGGCAGGCTGTGAGGGAGATGTGGTGACCCTGGAAAGTCCTTTGGGAGGGAGAGCTGTGTGCCAGGTTTTAAAGCATCTTTGTTTTCTGCCTGGAGCCCGTGGAAGGAGCCTTGGGGAAAGGAGCTGGGAGAGATGTTGTCTTTTTCCTGGATTCCTTCTGACAGTAAAAGCTGAGGGAATTGTAGACTTGACAGCAAAAAACCCATGGGCTGTCCAGGTTTGTGGAAATACACACTAGAGCTCTCCTTGAAAAGACTGCCTGTCAGCAGAATAGACTTGATGTTCCGAGATGTTTTCCCATGTGCCAAACCATATCCAGACAGGAGAGTGAGGACCCTGGGAAGGGCTGCTGGGGTGCAGTCCTGTGAGGCTGAGTGCTCTCTGCAAGCACGGCTGGGATTTAGGAATGGATTGTATCACCAAAGCATGGCACAGAGAGGGGCAACAGGGAACTGTGTGAAAAATGAGCACGCAAGAAAGAAGCTAAGGAAAAAATTAGGGAAAGGTAAGCTTAAAATCAGACAGCTGGAGTGAAGATCTTGGATAAAGGGAAGGGTGGCCCTGATACCTGGTGCTGGCAGAGCCAAGCGAGGCTCTGCTGCTTGCTCCTGTGAAGGTGCCTCCTTACCTCTTGCAGATGCAGCTGCTGCCATGCCAGGCTGTATTTGCCAGAGCTGTGCTGATTGTGGACAAGTGGTTTCTCCAGCCAAACATCCAGCCCCCCTTTTTGGATTCCTGCCCTCATCTGCCATATGTGTCCCTGCCTCTCAGACCCTTTCTTGTTGCATGTCTCGAGGGGGATGCAGATTCCTGCTAATGGTTGAACTGTGGAGTGGAGCACGCTGGTTTTGTGAGGGTCTGTATTGTTGGTTCTGCCTGTTGCAGTGGGACAGGGATTCAGAGCATACTCAGTGCTCCCAGACTAATTTACAAGATCAGAAGGTGCTTCAGAAAGTGCAGAGATAAAATCCTTCCCCTCTCTGAGATGTGCTAAGCAGGACTATGTGGTTTGATGCAGTATTTAGCTGCATCTCAGCTTTTGCTGGGATGGGGAATCTGCCACTGTCCCTCAGCACAGTGGTCCATTTGGTCCTGTTGCTCCCAGGCTGGCTGTACTATCCTGGGAGACCAACGTGGTGTGGCAAGTAGTTCCTTGATGTCTTGGAGACATGAACCTCAAAACATAGGCACTTGGGTGCTACCAGGAAAATATTGCTTTAGTGAGAATATCTTGGTCACACAGAGAGCCTTGCTTGGTCTTCCAGGATTTGAACCTGGAGCATCCTTGGGGACACTGGTGTTTGGGTGTAGTGGCTCTCAGGTACTCTGCTCTGTGCCCAGAGGAGAGGGGACAGCTTTCTCCAGGCCATTTCTCCTGTCTGATGGTGCTGGGTTGTCTCTTAGGGCACGGGCGCTCTGAAGATGACTGTGGGGACGAGAGGAGCCGCCACCGGGACAGCCACCTCCTGGCAGGGCGCTTGGAGCGGGACCAGGAGAAGCTGCTCAGGTGAGCCTTGGAAGGAGGTGAGATCTTTTGCCATAGTGTCACAAGCTGAGCTCAGGGACAACCAGTCCGGACAGGAGACAGGGTTGCATCCATCCTGGTGTAGGTACCAAACTTGCTGGTGTGGAGAGCGATGCTGAGTGGGGTACATGGAGCTACAGGCATGTCCTAAGTCTTCAGCAGAGCAATCCTAACAGACAGCTGCTGCTCCAAAGGGCTGGAGAGATGGAGTGTTTTATTCTAGACATGGCACCTCCATCACAGCTCTCCTTGAGTGACTGACCCTGGTTTGCAGACACCGGTTCTGCAGGCTGGTCCATGCTCCTGGGCTCGTTCATCACTTGGACCCTCTCTCACTGTCTCTCTCTTGCCTCCTCCATCCCCAGAGAAAGCAAGGAGCTGGCAGATTTTGCCCGAATACACCCCTCCAGCTGTGCCACCAACGGTCTGAACTCCAACCTGATGGTGACGGGGGGCCCAGCCCTGGCGGGCTCCGGGCGCTGGTCTGCAGACCCCACCTCGCACCTGGCAGCCCACCCCTGGCTCCCCAGGACAGGCAGCCCCTCCATGTGGCTGGCTGGCCATCCCTATGGTGAGTGCCCTGGGAGGGAGCAGTGTCCAGAGCGTGTTCACACCTATGAGATCCAGGGAAAGGTTGCTGCAGCCCAGTGAGGATGTTTGATGAGCTCAGGGAAAAGGGATGGAGGTGTTTTGGAGCAGTAGATGGCTTCTTGTGTGGGTAGGAACTGTGTGACCCTGTTCACAGGGGTCCCAGGAAGAGGGAAGAGACAAGGATCTGATTCCATGTTTGAGAAGGCTTGATTTATTATTTTATGATATATATTACATTAAAACTATACTAAAAGAATAGAAGAAAGGATTTCATCAGAAGGCTAGCTAAGAAGAGAAAAAGAGGGAATGATAACAAAGGCTTCTGTCTTGGACTCTCTGTCCGAGCCAGCTCACTGTGATTGGCCATTAATTAGAAACAACCAACCTGGGCCAATCACAGACCCACCTGTTACATTCCACAGCAGCAGATAACCATTGTTTACATTTTGTTCCTGAGTCCTCTCAGCTTCTCAGGAGGAAAAATCCTAAGGAAAGGATTTTTCATAAAAGATGCCTGTGGCAGAGCTGTCTGCATCTCTTGAATTGTGACCTCTGTGTTTTTTCTTCCAGGACTTGGTCACCCTTCCCTGCACCAGGGCATGACTCCAGGCTTCCCCCCTGCCATGGGGGGAGCTCTCCCCTCTGCCTACCAGTTTGCCAGAGATCCACAGTCAGGGCAGCTTGTTGTGATCCCCAGCGAGCACTTGCCACACTTTGGTAAGGATGTCAGCTTGTACCTGAGGGCCATTCTCTGACAGCTGTGGGGAAAACAGACTTTGGAGAGGGCCAGAGAGGAGCATACCTACTTGTGGGGACCAGCAGCCACAGCTGTAGGGTGGGTGTGAGTGGGCCTCTTGTTAGGTGTGTTTTGGAGATGCAAACATGTAATCTTAAGCAGTGGCTCTTCATCCCCTGCAGGACCTTGCAGAGTTTGACTCCTTGGTTAGGAAGATCTATTCATAGGCTCAGGCATGGAAGTCAAACCAGGGGCTGGAGAGCAAAGCAAGTCCATGGCCCTAGGGCACAGGGGTGGTGGGATTAGGGGAAAACAGTTTCTGGTTGTATTTCTGCAAAGCCCAGTGTTTGGCATCCCCTACACTCTGGGACTGTAGAGACCATTGCCCTGAGTGATCCTGAATCCTTCATCCATCCTTGCCCTGCTGCCTCCCTGACTGCATCTCTGCTCATTCCACAGCAGAGCTGATGGACCGGGCACCCCCCCTGTGGCCTGCTATGTACCCCCCAACCAGGAGCTCCCTGCAGCACGCTCACCAGCTCCAGCTGCTCTCCCATCAGCAGCTGCTGAGGCAGCACGAGCTGTACATCCTGCAGCAGCAAGCAGCCCACGCCATGGAGCTGCAGAGGAGTGCCCAGCTCGTGGTATGTTTTCAAAAGCTTCTTGTTTGGCCATGAAACCAGCCTGAAGTTGGAGTGGCTGGGGAGAAAATGCTGTGTGGCAAGTGTGTCTCAAGGGTATGGATGCATTGAGTGATTCTGCCCTGGTCTCTGGGATGTGAAGCATTTGGTGTATCCTGCAGTTAGAGTGGGTTTTGGTGGGGTTTGGTGTAGAGCCTTTGAGCAGTGCTGTCAGAAGAGCTCCCCAGCAGCAGCAGTGTGACCTAGATTCCTTCCCATGGGATGTCTGTGTGTAGTTGAGTGGTTTCATCCCTGGTCACCTCCAAACAAACCTCCTGAGCAGCTCAGAGAAGCAGCTGCAGGACTTGCAGCACTCACACTGGCTCCTGGAGAGAGCTCCCATTCATGAAAAGGTTTTGGAAGTCATGAGCTTTCATTTGGGTGTTTTACACCCATTCGTTTTTATAGTGGTCCTCTGGTTTTCAGGCTTCATTTTACATGTGGGCTGGAGGCTTGGAAATAGAAATGGTTTGTTTTGGATGCAAATGAAAGCTGAGACATCCTTCTCATGATTCCTGGAGCTGGGAATTTGTAATGATGCTTTGGTAAATCAGTATCACCCTCTGTCAGATTGGTCTTGCACTGGGGAATGTGTTTTATTCCACTGCATATTTGATAAGACCTTGTTTCGGTCTTGCTTGGTGGTTGGTCAGTGCCACTTTCCAGATGTTGTGCTGAGTTTGGCGCTGTTCTTGTAACAGGAGAGGTTGAAGGCAAACGAGCAGCGTGTGGATATGGAAGAGAAGGTGACAAAACGGAGCCTGGACAGTGCCAAATCAGGCCTTTCCTCCTCTGCCCCGGGACTGGTGCACCGAAAACCACCTGTGCTGTCTCCCAGTGCCTCCACGTCCTACAGCAAGGCTGTGAGTCCACCTCCCCTCTCTCCCAGGGCCTCACCCGTGTCTGTGCTCAAAGCTGAGGTGATCCAAAAGATGGAGGAGCCACCTTCGCAGCCAGCCTACTCCTACCCCGCCACCCCCAGCTCCCATCCTTCCAGCCCACCCCCTGCCTCTCCACCCCCTGCCCCTGCCATCCCTCCAAAGGAAGAGGCGCCCGAGACCGTGGAGAAGAAAGACCTGGAGCTGGAAAAAGAGGCTGCTGGTCCATATCAGGCCTTGTTCCCAGGTAAGAGAGCCCTGCTTTGGCAGAGTCCCGTTGTGTTTGTGCCTGCCTCCCTTTTTCTCCTCGGCTCTTTCCTGCTTCTGTCCCTTCCCCTAGGGAAAGCCACATAGCTCCTCTAAAAGGCAGGGGAAGGGGAAGGAGCAGGGCTGGTGTGATGGGCTGAGATTGATGCCTGGGTGCGTGGGGCTGTAGGCTCTCTTCTTCCTTTGGGCTGAGCCTGGGTTGGTTCTTCCAGGGCTGGAGTCCCAGTGGGAGAGGATGCAGGAGGCAGATCTCTCTCCAGTTGCATGAAAGTGCTGGAAAGGTGCAAAAGGGACCTCTGGGGTGCTGTCTGTGGCAGCTTGGTCAGGAGAGAGGTGCCCAAAGCAGCTATTGCTTGAGAACAGGAAGAGACCAGAGATGATGGAAGCAAAGGGAACCAGCTCCATGCCTTAGTGAGAGAGAAGGTGCTTTGGAGACCCAGCCATTACACAGTCTGTCCCTTCTGATATCTTGCAGAGATCCCCCCTGGATACCCATTCCAGTCCCTGCCTCCCTCCTTTGGAAGACACTATCCCTACCTCCTCCAGCCCCCCGCAGCATCTGATGCGGATGGCCTGGCTCCTGACGTCCCGCTGCCTGCTGAGGGCTCTGAGCACATGGACCTCTCCTCTGAGGTCAAACCCATCCACCTGTCTCCGTCCAAAATCCTAGAGCCCATCCAAGCAGCAGCAGAAGAGGAATCCTTGGAAGAGAGGGTGAAATCAGAGGTGCAGATGGAGGAAAGCCAAGAAAGCATCTGTGAGCAGGACATGGGGACTCTGAACATCAGCACCTCTGCGGCCGTCCCTGTGCAGAACGTGGACAATTGCAATCTCCTGTTGCACCAGGGCGAAGCCCTGGGTGCTATGGAGCAGGACCAGGAAGACCTTCAGAGCTGCCCACCTCCTTACCAGGTTGTGGCCTGTCCTGCAGAAGCAGAGGCTGAGGCAGAGAGCGGGAGTGGAGCAGAAACGTGCTCCATGCACATGGACTATGACGGTTTGCTCGTGCATGCGGAGAGCGAGCCCCCGGCGATGGACTTGACGCCCCAGCGGGAGGAGGCCTCTGTGGCCATGGATCTGCAGAGTGCTGATGTGCCCCGGGCGAGGGAGTTTCCCAGCCTGCCTCCTGAGGAGGGGGAGCAGGGGCCAGAGATCCCGTCCTACACAGAAGAGGCAATCACTTGCCAAATCCCAGATCTGGACATCAAGCCGGGTGACCCACTGGCTGGGATGAATGCTTTGGTGGCTGCTACAGAAATGCCTCAGGCTTGTTCCTTGTTGACTACCACCACTGTCACTCCACCCCAGATGAAGGTGGAGGTGATAACTGACCAGAGCCTGGAGCACTCCTTCTTGCAAGGGATCACTTTGCTGAGTGAAATTGCAGAGATGGAGCTGGAGAAACGGAAGCAAGAAATGCAAAGTAAGTTGTGAGTGGGGAGTCTGGTCAACTCTGGACCGTGCTGGGTCTCCCAGCTTATGGTCCCTGTGCTATCCTTGTGGGCAGAGGAGTGGAGTCACAGGTAGGATCTCTCGCAGCAAGGCAGCAAGGAGAGCATTGCTCTGAGTTGCAGGAGTGGCTGGTACTTCAGATGGGGCTGGAACAGAGTTTTTGTTGCAGCAGGCTGAGCTACGTGTGGCTTTTGTACTGCTCTCCCTTCCAAAGGCCCTCGCCATGTCTAGACAGTTTGTGGTATGCGTAGCGGAAACGGAGCCCCAGTTGCTGAGAGCTGCCAGGGTAACACCCTTCTGGCAGGCACTGAGTCCACAGTCTGTTGGGGTTTGGCACCAGAGGCCCCAGTAGCTCCAGATGACGCTTTCCAAGAGCTTGGCAGGTCCTGAAAAGAATCTCACCTTCCAGTAACTTCCTGAGGTGAGAAGTGATGGGAACTGCCAGTTACACCATGGCTGAGTACAACAGGAGACCTCAAGTGGGGGCCAAGGGTGGCTGGGGGGCTCCTTGAGCAGCCATAGTCAAGAAAGGACCATCAGCCCCTCCTTGTGCCTGTTGGAGAAGCAGTCTTGGAATGTGATCTTCTGTAGCTTTTTTTTCTGCCCTTCTCAGCAGGTCCAGAGAGTTTCCCTGTCCGGCCAACGCTGGAGAGTTTGCTGGCTGCCAGCACCCACATGCTCATGGAAGTGCTTTCCACCCCCTTTATGGAAAGTCTGAAAACCATCCGGCTGCCTCGAGAGCTGAATCCCAACAAAAAGTACAGCTGGATGCAGAAGAAAGATGAGCCAGTAAGTAGCTCTTAGTGTGGCTGAGCCTGGAAAGCCCCAGTGCACCCACTCACACAGCTCACTGTCCCAGCCCCAGTCTGGGGGCTCATGCTGGCTCTGATGCCCCTCTGCATTCAGCAGAACGAGCTGGCTGTTCCCTCATGTCACATTCCTGGCTGCACAGCACTCAGTGGGCTGCAGTTTAGGTTCTTCCCTTGTGTGTTAGTCAAGGTTCAGCCCTGGAAGTGGTGTTTTAATGTGAAACCAGAGGAACCTGTGTGTTACTGTTTTGGCCAGAGGATAAATAAAAATAGTGGCAGGAGGGTTTTTCCTTGTTTATTTTTAA
Organism: Agelaius tricolor; assembly: GCF_023055355.1. Classification (NCBI taxonomy): domain Eukaryota; kingdom Metazoa; phylum Chordata; class Aves; order Passeriformes; family Icteridae; genus Agelaius; species Agelaius tricolor. Next base: position 3,447,403 of record NW_027269279.1, read on the forward strand.
TTTGCTGACCCTTCCCCATGGAAGAGGCTGATAAGTTATTTTGTACAGAGCAAGTAAGTGTTCCAAGATAGGATGTATTGTGATCTGTCTTTTTAAACAAGGTAAAAGAGCATCTTATCCTGCAGCTTCTCTTCCAGGCTTGCAGTCCCTCTGAACTGATGCCATCCTGTGCATAAGCCACAGAACATCTTTGCTTTGGTGGTTTTCCTGGCTGTGCTGGTGTCTCTGCTCCTCTCTCAGCACAAAGGGCTTTCTGCCAGGCTGCACACCTTGGCCATTGCCAGGGCACCCAGTGTGCACCCCCTGGGCCTGTCCTGACACTCTGTTGCCTCCCCACCCCAGATGTACTCCATCAAATCAGCCATTGAGAACATGGATGCCATGGAGCTGGACTACAGGATGAGGCTGGCCGAGCTGCAGCGGCGCTACAAGGAGAAGCAGCGGGAGCTGGTGAAGCTGCAGCGCCGCAGGGACTCCGAGTAAGTCACAGGCTGCTCACCCAAGTCTTGGTTTTTTCCAGCTGGGCACTGCCTCTTGGCCCAGGAGAGAAAACTGCCCTCCATCCCTCCCTGCCTCCTCTCCTCTCTCTCCTGTCTCCTGGTACATCCCAGCAGAGCTTTGCACAGCACACTCCTAGGCTATGTGACACGACAACCTGGTAACTGGTGACTGCAGCTGGGAGACTGTGTTAGAGACAACCTTGGCTTCAGCAGCTCAGTTTAGCAGTTTGGTGGCAGGCGAAGGTTCTGGGTTGGCTCCCGTTCTTGCTTGCTTTCTTTCAATTATTTTCCCTTTTTCTTCTTTTTTGGATTTATTTTCTTCATTTTTTTTCCCTGTTTGTTTTGCTTTTCGGTTGCAGAATTTGCTTTTGCTTTTTTTTTTCCTTTGCCCTTTTTTTTTTTTGGTTTTGGTTTTTTTTTTTGTTGCCTTGGTTAACAGTGAAGCGTATGGTTTTTTTAAAGGGAAAAGCATGACGAGAAAAGTAGAAGCTTGGCGAGAAGAGGCCCTGGAAGGCCCAGGAAGAGGAAACTTGGATCAAGCGCTCTGTCACCCATTAAGGAGAGAGGGAAGAGTGACAGCAAGAGTGGAAAGTAAGGCTGGAATTTGGGGAAGACGGGAACATGGCAGGGTCACTGTGCCAGGGTCTGACTTGGGGAGAGCATCTCGGATGCAGCGGGGGCTCGCTGTGCTGGCAGGCTGGCTAACGTGAGTGTGTCCTTACAGTGGGAATGCAGTGCCAGTGTCCTCCCTCCCCGCAGGCAGAGCACCTGGCTGCTGTTGGGTGCAGGTAGGACAGGTGGAGTTGAGCAGCTGTGAGGTGAGATGGCTGGCAGGGAGCTGTAGGTGAGGTTTTGGAGTTGGGCAGTGTGTCCTCGTGTGCTTTCAGGAGAGCAGATGGTGCAGTCAGGTGCTGTAGAGGCAGTTGTGGGGATGTTGATGTCAAAACTGGGAAGGACAGGGCTATTCCAGGTTATCTACTTTTGTAGGACCTTTCTGCTGTGTTTCTTCTGTCTTCCTCTCTGTTCCCTGAATCAGTGGGAGTTGGTTTGCCTGACATCTCTCTTTGAAGCATCTGGATTATCCTCTACTCTTGCTTTTTTCCCTTTTGCAAGTCCAGCTGTTCTTGTTTGGATCTCACCATTGTTGGCCATCTAACCTACCTTAGATGGCCTCTCCAACGGGAAGGCATTTCCAAGCTGCCTCCCTGTGTGCTCCATATTTCTGCAAATGTCCTTTTCAAGACTGCAAATCAGAGTCAGGTGCCCAGCTCCCACTGACCAACGCTTCTGAAAATCTGTCCTCTTGGTGGCTCCGTGTTTTGCTCTTTGTGTTTAGGGTGGCTGGCCAGGCTGGAGGCACCCAGAGGCAGCTGGAGCCGTGCATGTGTGGGTGTGTGACAGTGCTGTGTGTGCATGTCCCTGGATCACAGGAATGCTGCTCTGGGAGATGGAGGTGCACCCTCAGCCAGTGTCCAGAGCCTGAGGTGTTGGTTTAGCTGTCTGTGCAGGTCAGCAGAGAGGATAGAGGGAGGGGAAATGCCTGGAAGCTGAGGAGGCTGCCCCGTGTCAGTGGCTTTGTGGTCTGACCATCAGGCTTAGGGTGAAGGAGGCAGCATATGAGAGCTTGAAATGGAAGCTTGGTAGGAATCTTGAGGTGTTGAGTGATCATCCATCAGATAGTTACTGGAGATGGCTGGGGAGCCGGGAAAGATGTGCTTATAGTCTCACCTACTTTATTTTTTATTTTATTTTCTTATTCATTTACCCTCTCCTTTCCCCCCAAATCCCAAAGCAAATCCAATGATGTAGATCACAAATGCCTTTCACAAAGGGCCCAACTTGGAGTCTGGAGCGAGCCCGTCCTTGCAGTGCCTTTGTCCCTCCTTGTCACCCCATGTGGCATCTCCTTGCCACCTCCTGCTCATACCAAAGAAACCAAAGTGTCTGGGCAGTGAGGCACCTCCCTGGGCTTCAGGAGTCTCTCTCTGCACCTACTGAATCCATGGAAGTAGAAGTGGGAAAAGACCTTAAGGGCCACCTCAGCTGTCAGTCCTTCCTGTTGCTGCTCTGTACCAAATCAGGCACTTTTTGGTGGCTGTTATCAAAACACCAAGCACATCCTTGTAGAGACCACCTTGCAGGTCTCTGATTTCAGGCACCCTCACCTGTCCTGGTGGCCAAGAGCGTGCACAAAGGTGGAAAACCTTGTCTAAACTGCTGTCACTTCACAGTAGACTTGGCTCCTGCTGAGGATCCCCACTGTCTTGGGAGGAATTTAACCTCACTTTGGAGCTTGGTGGGGGTCACAGGGAGGAAAGCCCCCCCACCTTGACCCATCCTGTGCTTGGCTTGCAGACTGAGCAAGTCCTTGTTGCTCTCTGAAGACTCTGAGACTGGTGAGGGCATGAAGAAGAGGCACAAAGGGGCCCTCCCAGAGGAGGACGAGGATGTGGAGAGCAGCAGTGGCAAGATGAAAGGGAAGAACCCAAGCTGGGAAGAGCACGATGCAGCTCCCAGCTTCTCAAATGAGGTCAGTGCCCTCGTGGGAAACATGGATCCATGGGCCAAAAGCCCATCTCTTTCCTGCTTTGCTGGTGTTGGCTTGGACTCCTGATCTTTCAGTGTCTGCTTTTAGTTCACATGGGTTTAGGTGCTCCTCAAGAGAGGATTGTGTGCAGTGGAGGGGCTAATGTTGGCTTACAGAGGTTGAACCTCCTTGGAAGGCAGCAGAGTCCAGTGCCTTGGAGCCAGCCAGAGCATTCAGTGCTGCACTGGCTCTGAGTCCAGAGCAGGGCTTGTTTTACCCCTTTGCCTATTGAGAGAGCACAGGGGAATGGACCTCCTGAAGCAAGGGAGGAATGGAAGCACAGCCTTGCTATTTCAAATGCAGAGTTTTCTGCTCCTGTTGAGGCAATGAGATATTTACTGGAGCTTTAAGCTGGTGATGAAATCCAAAATGCATGCAGGCAAAGTACTGAGTTAGAGCTGCTGTTATCTAGCTGTAGCACATGTAAAATATATTTGCTTTTTTCAAGAAGCGAGAAAATACTGAAAAGGATGTAACAGCTCTGGCTGTAGTGCAGCAGTGCTGATGCTCATGCTGAGAGGTATTTGGGTTCTTTTGGCATCACAGCCTCTGGAGCTGGTTGATTATGTGGAAATCCGTATTTATTTGGCTGGCTCTTGGGTAAAGAAGATTTTTAATCCTTGTGATTTAGAGAAAAGCTTGTAAAACCAACCCAAACATACCCTAAAAACCAGGTGGTGTAGAGAAAAAAGAGCTCCAAAGTATGTTGTTCTATGAACATATTTCTTTTGGAAGAACATTCAAGTTTTCTAAGTTAATCTTGCAATTTTGTAATGCTCAGTAAGAGTAAAACTACTGTTTGCTGACATCTTCCTCTTCTTCCTCCCTAGAACCATGATAGGTTATGGCAGCTGGGGGGGCTAAAATTATCACCTTGAGACTTTATTAACTCAATTTGGAGTTAATAAAGAGACAATTTGGAGGGCTAGTAAAATCCCTCAGGTCTGCCATGATGTCTGCTCCACGTTCACCTTGTCTCTTCCTTTCACCTTGGCAGTTAAAGCTCAAAAAGAAGAAGGTGCCATCAGATCAGGAGCAGCTGGCCAGCAAGCTTGACAAGGCCCTGTCTCTCACCAAACAAGACAAGCTCAAATCCCCCTTCAAGTTTGCTGAGAGCTCTGGGGGAAAGCTCAAAACCAGTGGAGGTGGCAGCAGGTACCTCACAGCCCATGAGGCTCTGCCAAGCAAGGAGGAGAAGAGCCTGGCCAAGAACCTGGGCCTGTCACTGAAAACAGCCAAGGAAGGTAAAAACAAAGTGACTGCCAAAATGAAGAAGATGGAGGTGGGGTTGAAAGTCAAAAATCAGCTCAAGGTTTCCCATTCACCAGCAATATCTGAAGTTAGCAGCTACTCCTATAGTAAGTAACCTCTTTTTTATCTCTTCTGTCTGTAGGAGGGCTTGTGGTGGGAGTTTCTGGCCTATTGAAAGGGGTCTTGCAGATGGGTCTGGTTTTGCTCATCAATGAAAAGTGACCTCCTCCTCCTCCCAGCAACTGCATCTTTGGGTTGTGTGCCCATCTTGCTGTCCAAGGGGAAGCCATGATCAGCCTGTCTCTTCCTGACCTGTGTTGTATTCATCATCAGTGGGGAAAACACTTAAAAAAGTTGACCCATGTTCTTGGTGGGAGTAGACACTGTCCTACCTGTCAGATGAGCAGGTGGAGCCTCTTCTCTAGGAGGTAGTTGACTGTTGAAGTCCTTGTTGAGTGCAGTGCGCTTGGCTTTAGGATGGTGCCATGGAATCTGTTGGGAAGGAAAAGCCTGCCAGTGACACTGATGTTTTTGAGCATCCTCCTGCCCTTCAGTGTCATGGCTTGCTTCCTGGCTGGCTGTGCTGAGCCTTCCCATGGCTCTCATCAGTGCTTGTCCCCACCCCATCCGTGTGGTGATTGTTAGTTCTGAACCAGGATTGTGCCCAAGGTGAAGGCTCCACCAACTGACCCCTGTTACAGCAGGAAAAATCTGAATTGCTGACAATATTGGGAAAACAGTAGAACCAAACATAGGAGAGTCTTTAACAGTTCAGGCAGACATTGGGGCAGAGTTTATGGTCTGAGACTGTTGTGTAATGGTCTTAGCTCACTTGCACACGCATCTTTCCCCTTGCTTGCAGCTATTTAAAGCCATGTTAAAACCTTTATGGGGTGTTTGTGTGCATAACAAATACATCTCTTGGTGCAACACTAGTTTAGAAATTTCACTAATGGGGAAGATGAGCTAGGGACTCTCCAATGGAACAAATGTTTGGCATGAAATTAGCCATTTATATGGCAAAATAGGAGTCATTGTGTCCACTGGACTTGAACACAGCCTTTGGCTTGTTGTGCTGTACACACTACCCAGCAGTTCTGTTCTTGAGTGTGCTTTACTCCCAAGGACAGACACGTGTCTCCTGAACTGTGAGCTCTGGAGATAATGGGAAGAGAAAGGACGGGCTGTTGGTTGAGCTAAAGCCTTGGCTCATGGCAGAGGGAGCTTTTACAGTGCCTTCCCACTTGGCACTGTGGTTTCATGAACAGAAACTCCCTCCCAGACCTAAGAGAACTTCTATCTGACCACTGTCCAGTGAGTCTCCTGGTGTAGTGTTTCCCTTTGTCACTCAGGTCTCAGCTCAGGATTGTTGCAACTGAGGAAACAGCTCAGCTTTGGTTTTTCAGCTGTGTGCAGGTTCAGGGGAAGGGCCTCAGCCTGTCATTTGGTCACTCAGGCATGGTGAATTTGGGGAGGCAGGTTGAGCATATGGCAGCACCTCATATGATTGCTGGGCTGCTCATGTGGAGAAGGAGAAGCAGGACTGGCGCCAAGTCCTTCTGCTTCCTGACCTCAGGATTGTCTACCTGGAGTCCTGAAAACTTTGGGCATAGATCCAAAGGGCAAACTGAGCATCTTACTCCCACAGATTTTAAGAAAAGTTAGGTGTCCAAAATAATTTGTGTATTTGGGCTTCGAGCTTCCTAAACTTGCCATTCTTCATGTCTTCCTCTCCACAACCCAGTGCAGTGGAGCTGGGGAGTGATGGCACAATGTCTGTAATGTTGTGGAGCTGAGGGGATGTCCACAAACAAGGAGGTGACAATTTACACCCCCTTCTGTTGCATCCAGGGGTGCCATGTTCTTTTTGTCCCTCTCATCAGCTGCCAGAGGGGATATCTGGATAGCTTCTCACCACCCACAAGGCTTAGCAGCTTTGCAAAGCCATCCTTCACAGACCAAGGAATGTCTTGGTCCCTGCTCCTTTGCGGCGTACGCCGTGGAGCATCTGGGGCAGCGTGTTTGGAGTCAGACATTTGGAGTTAGGCATCCTGCCTCCTTGGCAGCTGGGCTTGCTCCAACCACACGTGTTGAAAGCCCTCTGTGAGAGCTGGTTCATGTAGAAAAGGAGATTCAGGTCAAGAGTGTTGAATATCACCATAGCCAAGACAAATTCAGGTTGATGGCCCAGTTGTTGACGGTGCTGTTGCCTTCAGTGGACATTCTCATAGTGGAAATGTTTGCTTTATTTTTCTGCTGCCAAGCTAAAAACGCTCCTTCGATCTTAAGGGAGGACAAGGAGGTGGAGAATGTCCATTTGTCATGGAAAGAGGGAATTTCTCTGTTTGTTGAGCTCAAGGCTTATGATGGAGCACCTGGGCAGGGGTGGACAGTGGTGGCACCAAAACCCCTCAAAATCCCCAAACCCCATTTGGTGATGTAACGCTCTTCCCACCCGCTTTGACCACAGATACGGACTCAGAGGAGGAGGAGGAGGGATCCCTGAGGGACGAGTGGCCGGCGCAGCCCCCGTCCGCCGCCAAGCCGCGGCCGCCTGGCCTGTACAGCTCGACGGCCAGGAAGGGCGGCCGGGCGGCCGGCGGCCCCAGGGCGGCCCCGCGCAGCGCGGTGGCCCCAGGGCGGCCGCTGAGGCCGAAGGCGGCGGCGGGGCGGAAGCAGCCCTTCTGCCTGCTGCTGAGGGAGGCCGAGGCGGGATCTTCCTTCAGCGACTCCTCGGAGGACTCGTTCGATCAAGGTTATTAATTTCTAGCAAACGCACCCCCAAGCGCAGCCCGTGTGGGAGCGGGGCGGGGCCGAGGGGCCTGGCGGGCCGGGGTCAGCCATTTTGATGGTCGGAGCCAGGGCGGCCATCTTTGTCCTTGGCAGCGTAGCCTGCTTTATCACCCCAGTGGTTATTTTTTATCCTTTTTGTATCTGTATCATTGTGATATTTTTACTGGCTGGCTCTTTTAGAGCTTTTATATCGACTGGGTTTTAGTGTCCGCCTCTCCCTGCTTTCCTGTTCCCTTCCTCCCTCCTTCAGTTTTAACCTCACTTCCTTCCTTGCTGCCACCACCACCATTATATTATTATTATTATTACTATTATTATAATTTTAATTATTATTATTTTATTTTGGCATGAGCCTTGTCGAAGTTTGAAAGGAGCTTTTTTAATTACTTTCCTCCTTTTTTCCCTCCTTTATTATTTTCCCCTCCTTTTCCTTTTTCCCTCTCCTGTTTCTTACCCCTTCTTTTTTTTCTCCTCCTTTTTCCCTTTTTCTTTTATTCCCCCCTCTTTTTTTTTATCTCCCCTTTTTTTTTTCTTTTTTTTTTTTTTATTACCGGGGTACTGTTGTGTGGCCGTGTGACTTGATGTTTGTACTGTGATTTGGTTTACCAAGCTTTATTAAACATACCGAGTTCATTTTTAACTAAACCTGTGTACCTTGTCTCTCTTGCTGTGTCTCTTATCAGGCGATTAGGTTGCTGCTTCACTCCATCCTGCTCTGCATCCCCCTCCTGCTCCCACTCCCCATCAGTAGAACTGGAATTAACCTAGTCTGGGGTACTCTCTATTATTCAAATATCCCTGCTGCCTTTGTCCAGATAAAGCCTAGGCTTCTCCCTTTCCCCCCCAACCCCTTTGAGTTAATTTTTTTTTTGTTCACCCATTTTTAGTTTTGTCTTTCTCAGTTTGTGTGCTGATAGACCCTCTCCAGGCAGGCACATAAAACATGGAGGCACTGACTCCTTGTTGCTGCTGCAGGAGGGTGCAGGGTGTATTTAACAGCCAGAAATTTTTCTTTTTAATTTTTTAAAACATAAATGTCAAGTTTTTGTGTCTCTTTTTGGGTGGTAAGTTTTTTTTCAGATGCCCAGACGTAACCCACAGTGCTCAAGGATGTGGCAATTACTGCATTAAATTTGACTCTCCAGTTTCCCTCCCTCACCCTCAACCCAATTTTTTTCTTGCAGCTTTTTTTTGTCAGCCTGTCATTAGTACTTCAGTGGGAAAAGAGATTACTTGAGACTTTTCCTCCAGAGACACAAGGGGTTTCTGTTTTAGAGCGCACTCATTAAATAATAATCATGGGGAAAGGTCATTTTAATGAGCCCTCAGCTCCCGAAAGAAACTAGCTTGGCTGGGCTGAATGCAAAGCAAGAGCATCCCCAGTTGTTATCTAAGTTACATGGCAGAGCTGGATGTAGCCCAGCAAAAACCTTTTAGTGTTTTACACTGCTCAGGGCTGTTAATTGAAAAACAGGGCTAGATAGTTTGGCTTTTGTTTTGTTGGTTTTTTTTTTATTTTCTGAGTTTTTTGATGTTAATTTCCTCTGTGCACCTGTTTGTTTTTTTTCTTCCCTCCAAACCCAACCTCCAAAGAAAGATAATTAAAGCTAAAAATGAAAAAAAAAAAAAAAAAATTATCAAACATGGCAGAAAGATACAGAATGTTCATTTGTTTTGATGTGGCTCTGGGCTGGACCCACCAATGCATTTCAAAGAAAACCCAAAAGAGAAATACATATGTCAAAAAAAAGAAAGAAAATAAAAGAAAAATTGTTCTTCAGAGAACCCAAAAAGTTGTGGGGATAGTGAATTTTATGTAAGGCTGAGATTGCCACATTTCCATGAAGAGTCTGCGTTAACTTCCATTCGTCCCTTCCTTGTTCCTTCCCGCATCTTTTCTTTGTTTGTTTTGTTGCTGTTGGAAATTTTGAGGATATCAATCCCTTTTAGGTGCCAAGTTCTTGAGGGGGGTTTTGGGTTTGCTTTTTGGTTTTGCTCCAGGTAAGCAGAGAGGTAACTTGTCCCTTTGACTATTTTTCAAGTAACCTGTCTGCTTTATTACAAGAAATGAACTAAAAATCCCAGTTTTATGGGATAAAATCTGGGGAGGGGAGGGGGTATGGGAGGAGGTTGGGGAATCTGGAACAAATGGGGAAATGCATTGTAAATCCCATTGGGGTGTCATTTAATGGTGGGGAAACCAAAGATGCAAAACCCCCTGGGGTGGGAGGTGGGTATGGAGAGGGAGGTGGGAAGGGATTATTGATTACAATTTGGGGTTTTTTTCCTGCAAATGAATTTTTTTCTTTTTCTTTTTTTTGGTTGGTTTTTCTTTTTGGTCAGAATCATTTCTTGAAGGGATATTTGGGTAATAGGGTTTCTGATGGCTTTCCCTGAATACTAAACCGATTAATAACCTCAGCTTTTCTAGAAGTGCTCGCTTTCTCCTTGCAGCTGCTTGACCAACCCTTTCACCCCTGCCCCTATCCATGATGCTTTGAATGTCTGTGTCGGTCTCTTGCATTTGCTCTCACGCTGCACTAAAGAAGCAAAGTGGTTGGCTGGTTGTAGGGCAGACACTTCTCAGCGAGGGTCACTAGCCATGAACCTGAACCTTGACCATTGTTATGTAGGTAGGCAAAATAACTTTTCTTTATGTCATCTGTCAGCCTCAGACGTTTCGATGTTGCCTCCATGAATAATGACACGTAGCTCTTTGCGTTCTCTTGGTTATTTTAATTTTGAAAATGATTGCTGTCCGCTTTCAACTTTCCTCTGTCCGTGAAGAGTCTCACATGGAAGGTTTGCACGTGTGTGTCTGAGGACTCCAGAAATGCTTTGCTGCTTGCAGAACTGCTTTTGGAGAACCCTTAGCCCAGCCAGAGCAAGGATTTGTAGATGAGTCTGAGATGCAAACCTTAAAGGTTTCTGGACCGTGGTGCAGAAATGTCCCCTTGTCAGGGATATTGTCTGGCCCTGGCCCTGCAGTATCTGTGTCAGAGATGGGATTAGATGCAGGAAGACCTGTTTTCTGTCATCTGGTTAGACACAGATGAGAGGGGGATACTCTACTTTCTTACAGACCAAACATCATGTTGCCATTCTGATAAGAGGCAAAGTTTGTGGTTTTTAATCCAGTGACCTTGAGGAGGAAACTGCTAATGTGGGCTAAAGCCCATCAGGATAGGTAATTCCTTGAGCTTTCTGAAACCAAAGACCCATAAGTCCTCCTCCTCCATACTCTGTTTTCCTTAAAAATTTAATACCTTATTCTCTGTTCTCTTTTTCCTGACTTGGAGGATGATTTTACCCCAATTAAAAAAAAACAAACAAACCAACAAACAGTGATGGGCAACCAGTTCCTTACACATTCCTTTGTGATAGTTGTAATATTTAAAAAAATTTCATAAGCACTTCTGGAGTCAACAGCACAGCACATGTGGAGGGGAAGAATCTTCCAATGATGAGAATTGGCTTATCTGGAAAAAAAAAGGTACAGTCTTAAATTGGACACTCAAAAATAAGTAACCTCCAGAATTTGGACAGATTGCAGAAATCAGATGTTAATGACCCAGTAGCTGTCTAAAGTCTGCCTGTACTTAGCCTGCTTTGTATGCTGTAGACCTGCTTGGTGTTATGAGAAAATCATGCTGTTTATTTTTACAATGTGAAATGACTGTTTTAAGTGTGTGTTTTTGCTCCCTCCCTTCCCCAGCCTTTCCTCTTCACACCCCCCTCAACCCGTCTTGTTACATACATCAGTCTCTAAAAACCAAATTGCTTAACCAATTTCTGTTCATCATTAACAAATCTTCATTTACTGCTCTCCTACAGTAAAATATCATGGCAGCTTAGCTGTCAAAAGCAATGAGAAAACTTATATTCTTAACTGGGTTTGGGTTTTAATTCAGTGCAGGTAAAAATTGAAATAATCTTTGGCTCCAGTTTATGTGGCATCAGTAGCATTTAAATATGAATGTATTGTTTGTTTTGGCTGTGGAGTTGTGTATGTACACGTGTGGTTGTGTGTGTGGGTATATACACACATATACATGCTCTTAAAAATGTCAATTAGAAAAGATATTTTTAACTTAGAGCATTTTTTTCCTTTACCCTCTCTCAGCGTTAACAAAATTACCATTGAAGGAAAAAATTATTTTTAAAAAAATGTCTTTTTCCCCCTTGCTAGCTAAAAATCACCTTTTCAGGACCAAAAAAAATTGAGGCTTCAATTGTGTGAAGGCATCTGTGCATAGTTAATTTTAAACCCACACATAGTTTGGGTATAGTAGGGATAAAGCTTCTGCTTCCCATTAAATACAGGCACCAGTGTCTCCAAGGAGCCACACAGATGGACAGAGAGCACCATGCCACCATGGCCAGAAGTTTGGGGACTTACTTTAGAAGCATGTGGGCTTGGAGCAGAGCCCCAAATGTCTTCTTTTTGCTTCATTTGTTACTTTTTGTCCCTTGGAAAATCAGAAAGAAGAGAAGCAGGGATTGTGTTGTGCATGTGGAGTGGGGTTAGCAAGATCTATCCTCGCCATGAGAGGTGGAGGAGGATAGATCTGTGCTGTGAATGTGTTAAAATGGGGTTATTTTCAGGCTGGAAATTGTATCTCCTGCAGATAAAAATGTAAGTGTTGTGGTAAAAATGCTGACAAGGGACTGTCTTCAGTTGTCTTTCTGTAGTGTAATGCTGTGTATGAGAAGGAGGTAGCAATAACCACCAGGCACCTCATTGTGTTCTGTATTTTCTGTAGCCTGAGGAGCAGGCACTGCCATCCTGGGTTTTAAATCTGTTTTACCTGAGTGCCTCTGAAATACTGGAGCTGCTGGGCACCCTTTTGCCCTTGCACATGCAGCGTGTAAGTGCTGAAGGAATGGTGCTGCTGGGCAGTCCATGTGACTGAACCAGTGGGGCTGGACTGGTCATGGGTTTTCCTGCAAACTTTCCCCTTTTTTTCCTCCACATTTTCCTCCCCAGCTGCTCACTGAGTCACTCTCTGCTCAGCCAGCTCTCAGTCTGGCAGGAGGGGCTGTACAAGTTGATTTTTAATTTTTTTTTCTCCTGTTTTTGCTGAAAATTGCTGAATTTCAGAGCTAGATGGGATGGATGGAGAAGGTCTTGCTACCCCACCGGGTGTCACTGAACTCAGGCTCGGTTTTGCTGCTTTTCAGGCAGGTGGTTTTCACGTCTCAGAATAAAGTTCATCTGGATTTGTTTTCTCTTTGGCAAAATGTGATGTAAAAACAGCAGTTGTGACCCGTTTTCTGGAAGGGGAAGGAATCTGATCCCAATTTGCTGTGGATTTTTTTTTTGCATGTGGTTTTTATGCAAGGAGTGAACAGGGTTGTGGATTTCTTGCTATTAACTGCAGGACTGTAGGGTTAGTAGCATTTTTATATCACAAGGAATGAGTCTGAGCAACTGAAATGGGGAAGGAATTTTTATGCAGTTAAAAATTAGTATTCTCTGCCTATCAGATGTATGCTACAGAGATAGGCCATCCATGTTAAGAAAAGGCCAAAAAAGCTGCCAGTTACCTCAGTTGATAAAATACAAGAATGAGAACATTGTTTTCTGATATTCCTGTTCTTTCTAATATCATGGAAAAATAACACTTGTGTTATTGTATTTTTTTTTTCCTGAGCAACCAAGTGTTGAGGACGTTTTTATCTATCCCAGAGGGCATATGTGAAAAGAAAAGGATTTTCATGTTCATTCCAGCTCATTTTGAAGGGATCTTGTTTCTCATTTGGCTGGATTTCAGACACAACGGTAGTGGCTGGTAGGAGCTGGGGAGTGGGCTCAGAACAGGGCTCCTGCTAGTGGTGGAAATTTTCCAGCAGCCTCAATGATCCTACTTAAGCCCTCAATTTCAAAAGAAATGAAATATCTTTTTATCTTTTCCAGACCCACTTTTTGCAGTTAAATATATATATATATTTATAGATCTGTGTGCTCATATATGTGTGTGTATAAGTGTGTGTGTGTGTGGTATATGTGCATTTGTGAAGTGGCCTGCTCACCAGCACTCACTGGATGAGATGCTGTTAAAATTAATTGCCTCTGAGCTGCTGACAGACTCTTGGGAAGCGCTGTAGGGAGGGAGAGGTGCCACTCTCGGAGCATCTACCCCCAAAATACCTGCTGTGTACACACCCTAGAGGAAACCCTCAGCCCACTGCTCTGCAGGTGTCAGCTGAGGCAGGCAGTGAGGCTGATTTTCTTTGCCAGAATTAGATTTTGGCTGTGGGCAGCTCTTCCTGCCTGTGCTGAGCCGGGCTTCCCTATCCTGAGCTGTAGAGAGGGAAATGAAAGGCACGGAGAGAGTTCTGAGGCAGAGGGTTCAAACACTGCTCCTTGTCTCCAGCACTACCTACACTTTCCTCCCTTATGCATTCCAAATCCATTGCTTTCAAATTATTATTTCTCCCCCCCTCTTTGCATTTTTGCTTCCTGCCCCTTCTCCTCCCTGTGTTCCCCTTGCCTCCCGCCATGGCACAGGCTGCTCTCTGGTATTCCCCTTCCCTGCTGATCTCTGGTTCTGATTACACTAATGGATTTCATTATGGAGGAGGCGCTGGTGGGCGGGAGGGGAATCCCACAGCTCCCAGGTCGGGATTTTCAAAGGAATTAAGCTTTTAATTCCTCCTGAAAGCTGTAGGGAAGGGGTGCCTGGCATCCTTTTCAAATCTGCCAACACCCTGCTCTTCCCTCCCTTGCCCCAAGTGGGTCGTCTTGCCTTACCCTGTATTGCTGTGTCCTTCCAGGGTGGTGGCAGGCAGGGTGACAGCGGCTCTATGGCTGCAAGGACACATGTGTGCCCGTGGCCAGCATCTTGTGGCTCAGTCCTGGGTGGCTCAGTGCCACTTTGGTGGCCACAGAGCAGCAGGAGAGTTGCGGTTCAGGTTGGGGATGCGGCTGGTGCACAACTCCGTGAGGTTCGTAACGTGCTCCCTGTGTTCTGCGTGCCAGATTCCAGCTCCGAGGAGGAGGATGATGATGAGGAGGAGGAAGAGGAGGAAGCAGAGGACTATGGCACGGATGGCACAGACAGGCTGTCTTCACCTGCCCTGGATGAGAGTGGCCTGGGCCTTCTGGCCAGGTTTGCTGCCAGCGCCATGCCCAGCCCCATCGTTCCCCCTCCGCTTTCCATCATCCAGCTGGAGGCCAAGCAGAAGGCCAAGAAGAAGGAGGAGAGGCAGAGCCTGATGGGTGAGTTCCTTGGTGTGGGGGGCAAAGTGAAAGGTTTGGAGGGTCCCAGCTGTGCTGCAAGAGAGCAGGTTGTGTACCCAGACACTGACCCAGACACTGTACCCAGACACCTGCCCTTTCTTTGCTTTGGCAGCTTGGTTCTGATGCTGAAGGTGGAGAAAGTGGCTGATAGGGAGACAAAAGCCAGTCGTGGACATGGCAGGTTAGCAGCTGCAGGCATGGCTTCCCTAGGGACAGCTGTGCCTTTGTCAAAGTTTCCTCTTTTCCTACTTGGCAAATTCTCAACAAGACATGCTGCAAAGGCAAGCAGGGGGATGCTGCATCCCCTTGGACAGAGTGCAGAAGGCAGTGAAGTGCTATTACATTTTAGAGAAGGAAGCATGTGCTAAATGCAGCTGATCTTGGATACCCAAGGGAAGCACAGACACCCAAGCAGAAGAAAAGCTCTTTCCATCAGCCCATCCCATCAGCTTCCTTATAGAAACCAGCCAGAGAGACTTGAAAAAAATATTCCTTCCTCTGCTCATATGTTTTCAGTGCCAGAATCTGGGTTTCTGCCCTGCCTCTGTCTCGGTTTCAATGTGTTAGGAGTTTCATTTCTTCCCCTCCCTATGCCCTGCTGCACAAGTGCCCATTCGTGACATTGTTCCTGGTCAGACAGATCTATATGGGTTCCATTTATAAATTCTCTATTAATATTTATTAAGTGATAATGGAATTTATAGCATGCTTCAGAATGGAAAATGATGTCCTCCTCAGGAGCCTGGCTTGTTTTAGCACTGTTTCCATGCTATATTAGGCTTTTGCCAACTTGTTCCAACAGCCTCTGCTAAGAATTTATTGTCTTGTAATCTGCCCTCCTTGAAACTGGAAGTATCTAGAAATTACCTCATGCAGTACTCAGAGAGGAGAAGGAGTGTTTTAATTTCCAATGGGTTTTTCATTTTGAGCTTTGCCAGCTTTGTTTTTGACATGCTGGCTCTTTTTCTCTCCATGCTGGGGCTGTCTCAGGGGAAGAGGATTGGGTAGAAGATGAGAGCAGTTTCCTGCAGAATTTACCCAGGAAAGTGAGTGTATTTGAGAGAAGGACCAAGAGAAGATGCTTTCCTTGCTTGTGCCATGTACATTTTCATTTTCCCACGTGAATGTTGTTTGCCTACCTCCTGCCCATGTTGCTGGGTGTGTAGGTGCTGCCTCAGTTTCTCTTCTGCCCCTGAAAACCTGATCTTGCTTTCCTTTATCAGGTTCAGGGGAACACAGTGAAGGTGGGGAACATCTTGGCATTACTGCAGTATTTCAGGCCTCTGGGTACTGCTGTGCTCATGGTGCTGAGCAGAGGCCAATGTGAGGGGAATTCCATTTGCCACAGACAAAAGATCATTTACTTCTCTTGACTTTAAGGCGACTCCTTGAGCCAATAAAAGGATCTGTGGTGTCTGTTGGCCAATGGGAAAAAATAAGCTTGGAATTTGGGTTTATTCCATTTGTTAAAAGACATTGTTCTCCTGAAACAAGGTGAAACTGGAGAGGGCTCCCACCAGGAGAGAAGGAGGGATCAGCTTGTGGGGTTTTTGCTTGGTTTTAGCTGAGCAGCTCCTTTTTGAGGAGGGGCATGTTAAAGTATATTTTCTCTTCAGAGCTTCCCTGCAGGGTTTTGCCTGTGGGAGAAGGGAGAAAATGGAGGCAGGGAACACACTGAACCACACTGCCTGAATTGTTGGCCTCTGGTTTGGAGCAGGGCAGGCTTACTTCCAGGGAATTTCCACAGTGTTTTATGGGTCAGAAATGGAGGTCTGAGGGATGTGAGGATGGGAAAGAGGAACCAAGCAAGAGCTTTATCAAACAGGCACAGCACCTTCCATGGAGCCCAGAGGTTTCCAGCAGGATGTGTCCCCTCTTGGCTCAGCCAGGGCTCTGACTGATGGTTCAATCCTTTGCACCTAGGGACAGAATTTGAGTACACGGACTCGGAGAGCGAGATCAAGATCAGGAAGAAGTCTCCGTCAGGGCTGCTGCGCGGCAAGAAGGGGCCGCTGGAGCCCAGCAGCATCCCGCCCAGCCAGGCCCCCAGCAGCCTGGACTCCGCGTCCGGGAGCGCCGACAAGGCCAAGCTGGGCTCTGAGAAAGGCCGCAAGCTGAAGAAATTTAAATCCCCTAAGGACCTGAGCTTTGAGTTCGGGCTGGAGGCCAGCGATGACGACCTGTGGAACCGGCGCCGCAGCGAGCGCATCTTCCTCCACGACGCCAGCACCTCCTCGGCCATGCTGACATCCACGGCTCCTGCCAGCTCCACCCCCGTCCCCAAACCTGGGCGCTGCGGCAAGGGGGCCCCCATGAGCCCCAAAAAGGAGGGCAGCAAGGGGAAGGACAGGAAGGAGCTAAGCAAGGTGAGGAATGTGCTGGCCAGATTGGTTTTGGGACGCTTGGGAGCTGAGGGTGAAGGGAGGGAAATAAACTCCACGAAGGTAGAGGAGAGTTGAGTCCTGTCTCAGCAGTTGTTTGGCTGCCCCTTGTCACCCCTGTCAACCCATACACACCTGGAGGCTCTGTCAGACTTGGATCTGACTTGCAGGGGGTAAAAGCCATGTTTGAATGGAGCTGGTTGCTTCTGTCACCCTCCATGTCCCAAATCCATTCTCTTTGGGTGGCCAGAGTTGATGATCCTGCATTGAAACAGACCCTGTGAAATCTCTCTCCCACTTTCTGCATGAGGTTGTCCTCTTGCTGACCTGTGGCCCCCAGACTGGCCTCTAAGGCTGTTCCCCTTTTACATGGTGACTTCTGAGGTCTGTCCCTGGCTGGGGGTGACAGTGGTCTCTGGGTTACTGGCTTTTCATCTAAGCTGAATGCTTGGCTCCCTCTGGCTCCAGTTCAGTTCATGGCAGTGTTATGGAAGAACACTCATGGGGAGAGTTAGACAAGTTATTTGTGACATGAGGCCAACTGGGATCTTCTTGGAGCTCTTTGGAGGAAGATTTGATGGGCAGGAGTTGCTCTCCAGTGTAATGAAAAGCTCTTCCCAAAATGTGTGAAGCCAGAAAGCAGAGCTGGGAGATGTAGGATGTGATATGGGCAGTGAACTAACTGCTGGCTGAACATAATCCTACCTGTGCAGAGCTGCCTTGCTCCACCTTTGCCCTCTCCTTGAACCCAGATCTTTACCAATCTTCTCTTTACTGATGGAAGTGTTTTGTTTTTATTTTTAGCAGCGGAAGAAGGGTAAAGAAACGCCCTGCTGCTCCTCCTCCTCATCCATGTCTCCTCCTGGCATCCCCAGCTCCCCCTCGGATGTTCGGGTCAGCCTGACAAGTGCCCTGGGCTCCACCAAGAAGAGCAAAGCTAAGGTGAAAGCCAAGGAGGTGAAAAAAGAGGTGAGGGACTGGTTCTAGTGTGGCTGGACTGGAGGGTGGCTGGCAGAGCACCTGGACTGTTGCAGTGTGAGGGAGGGAAAGCAGAGGTGCAGGTTTTGCTGGGTGTGTTACAGGCAAAGGTCTGGTTTGAAAAGCCTAAAATCCAAGGAAGACTCTCTGATAGTACCTGCTGCTACCATCTGGTGTTCATTTGCCTTCATCCCCCAAATTAGTGAGCAGGCAGGATTTTCTCCAAGGCTGCCGTGGGGTGGAGGGAGAGCTTGCAAGGACCAAGGAGATGGTGATGGAGTAGCCTTGCTCAGCACAGGGTCACAGCTGGTTCCTGCTCCACTGCTGCAGCCTGTCATCTCTCATAACACACATTGCTGCCTTCTTACATGATTTCTGTGTGATGCTTATGGTCTGTGTGTAACAGCAAGGAACATATCATGGAGACTGGAGAAGAAATAGGGAATAGTACCTGGTGCCTGTTCAGGGAAGGCAGAGGCTCAGGAGCACTGTGGTGATGCAGAGCAAAACTACAGCTCCACAGCATCTCTCCCAGCCTCTGACAGTGAGGATGTGGGGAATAGCTTTTGGTTAACTGCTGGTGATGCTTGGGGGATGAAGGCAGCAAAAAGTCTGGGTACACCCACTTAACTCTCCATGCTGAGGATGGAGGCAAGTTTGTCCTGATATCCTCAGGTTATTTTTTGCTGGAGGGAGGTGAGATGGATCAGGCTGTTTCCTGTGGTGATCCAGCTGATGTGCTGCTTGCTGTCCTGCAGAACCGAGGGAAAGGAGGAGCTGTCAGCAAGCTCATGGAGAGCATGGCAGCAGAGGAGGATTTTGAACCCAACCAAGACAGCAGCTTCTCAGAGGATGAGAACATCCCACTGAGCATGCTGGTTGAGAGGCCACCCACACCAGGTAAGGGCAGGATTTTATAGGTAGGGAAAAGCTGGGCAGGTTTCCCAGGGCTGCTCAGAGGACAACTGTGCTGCTTTCACACATTCCTCATCCAAAGCCATGAGTCTTTGGGGTGGAGATACCACTTTTTCAGTCAATTCAATAAAAATTAAGCCTGATCAGCATGGCTCACTGGGACATCTTATTGAAACCCAGTCTCTGAGTTGCCCTATTTTCATTACTGGTACGTTATTATTACCAAGAGAGAGGACAGTGATGCTGGGAATATGAAGTTTCCTTCTCCCCTCACTGTCCCTTTCTCATGTGGTTCTCTCTAATCCCCATCACTCTCCCACACCTCACAGCTCCCCGCTCCTGCATCATTGACAAGGATGAGCTGAAGGATGGCCTGCGTGTCCTCATCCCCATGGATGACAAACTGCTCTATGCTGGGCATGTCAAGACAGTGCATTCACCAGACATGTGAGTGGAGGGGCTGCTGTATCCACCTGGGATCTGCCAGAAAATGGGGACATAGCTGCTGTATGGATCAGTTTGGGGGTTGTGTAGAGCTGGCTGCCCAGAGACTGACAATGTCTGGCAGGGAGGGAAGGAGAGTCCACTCTGGTTTATCAGCACTGAAGGAAATCCAATTATCTCTCATGAAGAGCTCTCACATCCTCTCCCATCAGAGGAAGGTGTTACCTGCTGGGGGTGGTGTCTCCCATGTGCTGTGTCTGACCCAGCCTTTGTGTTTCAGATACCGGGTGGTGGTGGAGGGCGAGAGGGGGAACCGTCCCCACATTTACTGCCTGGAGCAGCTCCTGCAGGAAGCGGTATGTGCTGCCAAAGGCTGCCTGTCCTCGGTGCCATGGCCTGCTCGGGGGTGGGGGAGGCTAGCTGGAAGCTCTCTCCTCCAGCTGCAGGGATGTCCTGGTCCTGCCCCCATGGGTGGGACCAGGACCAGGAGCTCACTGTGGGCAGAACTCCCCTTGGTGTGCTCACTGCCCCACTGGCAGCTGGCACTAGTCCTGTTTTCCAGCAGGGCTGGTCCTTCCTTCCTCCTGTGAGCACACAGGAGGCCGTTCCCCAGCAGGGAAACTTCCCTTGCCATCCATAGAGCTGTTTTGCTCCATGCCAGCTGTGGAGGGATGGTCTGTGCTGGTGCCAGGGTGGTCAGTGATTGCCTTCCTCTTGCCCTGAGCAGATCATCGATGTGAAACCCCCCTCGGTGCGGTTCCTGCCCGAGGGCACGAGGATTGCAGCCTACTGGAGCCAGCAGTACCGCTGCCTCTACCCGGGGACAGTTGTCCGAGGTAAGGCCACCCTGCCTGCTCTGTGCTGTGAACCTGGGATGTCTCCAGCCCTGTGTGTCCTCAGGGATGTCAGGCTTGTCTGGGGAAGCCCTGACCTCTGCTGTGAGTGTCCTGGAAGTCAGAGCCTGGCTTGTTCTCTCCTCCAGGTCATGCCCCTCTCATTAATGATGCAGATTTAGTAACATCCTGCAGGTTCAGGAAGAGGTTCGAACAATTTAGGAGCTTGAATATATCAAGGACATTTAATACATTTCAGAAAGTCAGAGTTTATTCCAGTCATCAATTATTTCTGAGGCTGTGGAAGTTTCTAAATCACCTGGACACTCACAACTTTGCTCTGACATGAAACACCAGTCTGGTCCCATTAGAAAGTTGGTGAATTGTCCGGAGTGGCTCAGGACAATTCTGCCATGGCTGGTCTTGTTTTTGGGACCTTGGTTATACCACATGTGTAAAAGGGAATAATTGCTTATGATGTATAAACCAATAATGCTGATGCAAGAAGAGAGGCTGAGAACACAACTTATTTCTCTTGGAGAAAGTGAAAAGCAGCAGTTTATGATGGCTGAGAGTAGTTAGAAAATGCAAGTTTAAAAAAAGATATTTCAATGAAAGGAGAAAAGTGAATTTCTGCAAGAATAAAGGGAGATAGTGGAGAGAGGTGGGAAGTCAAACTGGAATGGCTGTTATGTTCTGGAGCAGTGCTGTTGATGGGGAATTTCACCCTGAGTGGGCTGGTTCAGTGTTGTCAGGGACTTTCCATTGCAGAGTGAGCCTTCTGTGCCCTCCCTGCACAGCCTAGGAGAGGTGAAGGGGGTGCTTTGCAGCTGCTGCAGCACCCGTCTTTCCCCATGTCCCCACTTCCCTTACAAGGGGTTTGTACTCTGATGTTTGTTGCTAATCCCATCTGCTGCTCCCCCATCCCACAGGAACCCTGGATCTGGAGGAAGATGGTGATCTCATCACAGTAGAGTTCGATGACGGGGACACGGGACGCATCCCACTGTCTCACATTCGGCTTCTCCCACCCGACTACAAGATCCAGTGTGAGTCTTGCTGTTCAGTTTTTTGCAAGACACTTCCTGCTCTGACATACATGGAGTTTTGGGCTGCTTTCCTCAGATTTTGGGATAATTTCACAGACTTTCAGTCACAAAGATTGCACCATCAATTACAGAACACAGAGCTGGGGTGGGATATCACCCATAAGGAAAAAGGCCCAATCCCTATTGCAGATTTGGTTGGGATACTTTCACTCTATCACATCTCTGTTTTATGTGTTATTTGACAGCATTTGAACATCTCTTTGACCTGTTCCAGGTGCTGAGCCTTCCCCTGCCCTTCTGGTGCCCAGCACCAAGCGCCGTAGCCGTAAATCCAGCAAAGACACTGGAGAAGGAAAAGAGGGATCTGCCCTGGGGTCAGAGGAGCCTGTGTCAAAGGGCAAAGGGCGAGGCAGAAAGCCAAGTGTCAAGGCCAAAGCTGGTAAGTTGCACACTGCCAGGCCTGGAGCTGAGGGAATCCTTGCACAGTTCCTCACTGTTCTCCCCAAGTTAAGGTTGTTGCTTGGAGCAGGATTTGGGTGAGGATGGACGCGTTGCTTGAATGCAAAGCACCCATGCATCTCACTCTGCTGTGGCTACAGTTTACAGGAGGCTGGCTTGGAAGCTGGCCTGTGCTGTGACAGCCTTCTTCTGTCAGTCAGGGATGTGGAGCATAGAGTCCTTTTTTCATCTCTGCAGCTGTCCATAGAGCCAGAGGTACAGGAGATTTGTAGTTTGGTTCTCCTGAAGTTGAAGCAGCACCCCTGGGCATTGTCTATCACTTCTCACAAGTACTGGCACCAGGCCAGGCTGTTCAGTGAGCAGTGAGGACACCCCCTGTGCTCCTTTGGGGGTACCTAAGCAGGCAGGAACAAGCCATGCTTGGCCAGAGACCAGTCAACACTGGTGTCTGGTTGTGTCTGAGCTAATAAAGCCCATCTGGAGGGATAACATCATGTCTTTGTGTTTCTTCCCCTCTGCAGAAGAGGCTGCCTTGCCTGAAGAGAAGGACCAGGTGGAGTCTTCACCTGTTACCTCCTCAGTCCCAGAGAAGCCGGCCTGCTTGAGCAAGCCAAGCATGAAGGGCTCACGAAAATCGCAACCGCTGCCGACTGGAGGCTCTCCTGCTCCCACAGAGGAAAAGCGCTCAAAAGCCAGCAAAATGAAGATCTCCACGAAGCTGCACAGCCCCCCCCAACCCTCTTACCAGCCTGCTGTGTTTGGCAGCATCCTGGGCACGGAGCCCTACAGTGATCTCCCGGGAACGCTGGCGGCCTTTGGCTCCAGCGAGGCTTCAGTGTCCAAAGCCAAGGCCAAGAAAGGACGGCCCACAGAAGAGACACAAGAGTTTGGCACCATGGTCAAGGCTCAGAGGAAGCATGACAATGAAATCCTGATCAAGCTGGACCATGAGGGTGTGATGTCTCCAAAGACAAAGAAGATGAAGGAGGCGATGAGGATGCTGGAGGACTCGAACCTGGCCAGTCGCAGAGATGGGAAGAGTCTCTTGGGGCTGGGCTATTCTGCTGCAGTGAGTGTGGAGGGCAAGCAGAAATCTTCCCGAGCCAAGGTGGCTGAGGGAGACCCTTCCCCTGCCAGCTTTGGGGGAAAGTTTGATGCCTCAGCAGAGGGCCTTGCTGCCTCAAAGGACCAGGAAGAAAAGGCAGCAGCTCCAGCAGGTGTGGAGGAGTCTGAGAGCAACAGCAGTGACAGCAGCTCGGAGTCAGAGGGAGAAGAAGAGGCTGAGAAGAACCAAGGGGAAGCCCAGGACAGCAGCTCAGCCAGCTCAAGAGCATCCACCCCTCTCTCTTCCTCCAACTCCTCCTCTTCTTCCTCTTCTAGCAGCAGCTCCTCTTCATCTTCATCTTCCTCCTCTTCCTCCACCTCATCAACCTCTTCTTCATCAAGCTCCAGCTCTTCTTCCTCCTCCACTACGGATGAAGATTCCTCCTGTAGCTCTGACGACGAAGTAGCTGAGGCCCAGCCGAGTTCCTCAGTGCAGCAAACCCTCCCACCCAAGCAAACCAAGCAGGCAGGGAAATCCCGGGCGTCCTCCCACCCGCAGAGCCAGAAGCAGCCTCAGCAGCAGCCTCAGCAGCAGCCTCAGCAGCAGCCGGCAGCGCCGCCGGGCGGCAACAAGAGCCGGCCCAAGAAGCGCGAGGGCATCCACCTGCCCACCACCAAGGAGCTGGCCAAGCGCCAGCGCCTGCCCTCCGTGGAGAACAGGCCCAAGATCGCTGCTTTCCTCCCGGCACGGCAGCTGTGGAAGTGGTTTGGGAAACCCACGCAGGTAAATGCTCCGTAGTGCTCGGCACTCAGCACTGGTTTTGCCTTCTGGTGCTTCTTCCCTTTTCCTGGGGTGGTGGAATTGCTGGTGTGGTGTGTCCAGTGTGCAGGGAGATAGGGGTTGGCTTTCACTGTGTTGAGGAAGCCATTCTGTGTGGTGCATCCCTCTGCCCCAGTTCCTGTGGGAATACTGCCAACAGAAAAGGGATGCATGCAGCACAAACAGGGCAAACAGTGGTGTGCAGGGAAAATGTGGGTGATCCCTGGCTGACCACTTGCATGTCCTCTCTTGGCAGAGACGAGGAATGAAAGGGAAGGCCAGGAAGCTGTTCTACAAGGCCATCGTGCGGGGCAAGGAGATCATCCGCATCGGAGACTGCGCCGTTTTCCTCTCCGCCGGCCGCCCCAACCTGCCCTACATTGGCCGGATCCAGAGCATGTGGGAATCCTGGGGCAACAATATGGTGGTCCGAGTCAAATGGTTTTATCATCCAGAAGAAACCAACCCTGGGAAGAAACTCAATGAAGGCAAGGTAGGCTGGTCTCCTTTGCTGAGAGGGCTGCAAGGCTCCTTGCTGCCTTTTGTTTCCAATGAGGAGGAAAACACCCAAAGCCCAGTTTTTTACTGGTACCCCCCATTCTTCCATCTTGTGGGGGCTGCCTGTGGTGTGGGCAAGCCCAGTATTGGCTCCTTGAAGAAGGGAGGGGTGGGTTTCTTTGTATTAGGAAATAAAGACTTTTGTGTGGGTCCAAAAGAAGTGTAAAGAGCCAGATCAAGTCTTTAAAGTGTAAGGAGGATGGGCTTGGTGCTCAGAAACAGTGAATTTTGCACATGTGCAGCTGGTTTACAGCAGGATTTATTCCTAGTGGCAGTGGGCAGGGGTTGAAGGTCCAAAAGCACATGTGGTGGGCAGGAGATGATGGCATGGAAAGACAGCAAATTCACCAGGTTTTCATTTCTGTTTCTTCTTTTCTTCTTGTGCACAGCGCTGGGATCAGAAATCAGGCAGGAGTCTGGCCACAGCTTTGCAGGCATCCAACCAGAGGAAGGACTTTATGGAGGTTGGTGAGACTGAGAGAAGGCTGGGAGGAAATGCTGGGTACCCTGTAACAAATAAATACTGGAAATGCCCCCCAAACTTCTCTGGCTCTTGATTTTTGCCTTGGCTGTCAAGTCTGCAGTGCCCAGGACTTGGGATGGATATTTCTGGGAGGGTGGAGTAGCTGCAGGTGCTGGGTGTGGGGAAGAACAGGGAGCATTATGATGAGTGTTTTTCCTACTTACTGAAGATGATGCTGTAAATGCTGTGATCTAATGGCTCCTTTTTTCCCCACCTCCTTCCTTCTCTTCCTGTTGTGCAGAGAGCCCTCTACCAGTCCTCTCATGTGGATGAAAATGATGTCCAGACCATCTCACACAAGTGTCTTGTTGTTGGTCTGGATCAATATGAGCAGATGCTAAAGACAAAGAAATACCAAGACAGTGAGGACCTCTACTACCTTGCAGGGACCTACGAGCCCACCACGGGCATGATCTTCAACACTGATGGGGTCCCTGTCATCTGCTGACCGCCCAGGGGACACATGCCACCCCCTGGGAAGGGATGGGACAAACCTGAGGACGTGCCTGTTCAGACGACATGATTGTTTCTTTCAATGCTCATTTCTGTGTCACACTACAGACAGGAGAGCGCGAGAGACGCGAGGAGGAAGGAGAAGGCTGAAGAAAGGGGTTGGGGAAGCAGTTACAGGACTCGAGGAAGATGCCATTGGGGTGGTGGTGGTGGTGCTTGAACCCCGAGGCTCTTCTGGAAGTGGCTTTAAGTACGGTGACACTTGACCAACTTCTCCCTTCCTCCTTTTGGTCCAGGAAAGCACATGGGTCTCGTGATCATTTCACCAGCGGGACCCCCCGGCAGGAGGGATCCCTTTTGTGTCATTTTTCCCCATCAGTAACTCGGAAGCCGCCCGCATGTGGAAGGACCCTCTTGCCTTCTGCGTGCGCTCCTCTCCGTCCTTATATTCCCTTTCCTGCTTAGTTTCGCATGACCCTTTATAGGAAGGACAGGGTGAAAGAGAAAGGAGATGAGTCTCTCTCAGCGCCTCGTCTCGATCCTCTCAGCGCCTTTTTGCCGTTCCCTTTCCCTGGAGGCCCCTCTGGCAGCGTGTGGAGCACAAAAGGGCAGGGCTGGCTCCAGCACAGAGATGGCAGAAGAGAATCCTCTGGCCTGGGAGGAGCCAGGTGGAAGAGGAGCCAGCATCCAGTCTTGGACACAGCCTTCCCATTGCCTTGAACAAACTGAACCCTCTGCAGCTCTGCACCCCTGCCCTGTGAAGGTGCTAGAGGGAGCAAGCAGGTGGCAAGGGGGGTGACACGTGGCAAACTTGAGACCTCATCTTGGAGCATGCAGTGAAGGAGCAGGAAAAGACTGGGAAAAGCTGCAGTGAAGGAGCAGGAAAAGACTGGGAAAAGCTGCAGTGAAGGAGCAGGAAAAGACTGGGAAAAGCTGCAGTGAAGGAGCAGGAAAAGACTGGGAAAAGCTGCTGCTTTGTGCTTGGAGGAGAGAAGATCAGAGGCCACTGGATTCTGGCATCCCTCACCCAGCTTTACCTGCCATGCCTTGCCTGTGCTGAGACGTGGAGCTGCTGGGAAGCCTTGCCCATGGTTTGAAGGGAATGGGGGCAGTGTGTGAACCCAGCTGTGCCTGCCCACGGCGCTCCCACAGCCAGAGCCCCGCTGCCACCTTGGGCTCAGGGACTGCACCCTTCAGCTTCCTCCATCCACGGAGGAGCTGAGCTCCCCTTGGGCACACGCCGCTGCTGCTCCAGGGTTACACCTGGCAAGAGGGAACACTGGAGGAGAACCTGAGGAGAACAATGCACCATCCTTGCACTTAAACAAAACTCCAAGAGACGCACTGATCTTTGCAACTCCCGACTCGCACTACGGATCGCCGGGACGCGGAGCAGGGGCGATGCTTAAGCCAAGGACACATTGGAAACTCTCCACCCTGGCTGCGTACCAGAGACTGGAGGCCGGGGCTCAGGGGTGAGGGACAGCCCCACAGAGTTACCCCTCGTCCTTTAAACAAACCACATGGTGCTGAGCTCGTACCATCTCCACCCCGGGCCACCGGCGCCTCGGCACGGCGGACAGTGACGGTTCTAGCCTGTACAGTTTTAATGTACCAAAAGACTCTTTAGCCCTCCTGTATTATAAGTCTTTAAATGGATTCAACTTTTTAATTATAAATATAAATATAAATATATATATATAAATATAAACTTTTTAAAACTGTGAAAAAAATTATGAAATTATAAAAAACAAAAAAAGAAAAAAACCCACAACGGCAGAAATGAACACAGTCTGACGTTTAGAATATTATTTTTTATTTCCTGTTGGATTGTGATTGTAAATGATCTGGGAACAGGCACACCCCCCACGCTCAAAGTGTACTGTACTTCTAGAAGCAAATTGTGTGAGCATATTTTAAAGAGCGAGAGAGAGAGCGCGCGAGAGAGATTTTATGCTAATGTTAAATAGAAAGCACTTAAAACCCACTGCCTTCTATGGAACACAAGGATATTTCAGACAATCGAGAGGAAAGGAGAGCCAGGTTTTTGTCTTTTTGTTTTGTTTTGTTTATGTTTTTGTTTAAAACAATTTTTTTGGCATTCTGTTTGTTGGAGAACTCCGTGTGATCTTTTTTCATAAAAAAAAAAAAAATCTAATTGAAAAAAAGCAACCCAACAAAGCATCTTTCTTTGTCTCGCTTGTCCTGACCGCAGGGTGTTTCTCCCCTTGGTGGCAATGATGGCTTTTTGGCTCAGCCCCTGCCCTGAAGAAAGACACAACCCAGGTGCCTGGTGGCTTTTTGGGGAGAACCCATCTGTGTGAGTTGGTGGCACCGATGGACAGGACTGGACACTGGAGTAGAGGTGTCTGCTGCACAGGGCCTGGAAGTGTGAGTCCTCCCCCTGCCACCGTGCCCAGGGCACCATGTGCTGAGGATGAAATGCTGGATTTGCTCTTTTTTGGTGTGAGCTGCACTTCATACAGGCAGGAGCTTGGCACAGTCAGACCCTTCCATGCTGCGGGGGCCGGGTCAGGGCCAGGCCTGGCACTCGCTGGCTCCTTGGGCTTCCCTGGGAGGTGGCACCTGCCAGTTGGCACAGCGAGGTGCAGCTGGTCCCAAAACGTGGTGTTGGCACCTTCTCGTGATGTTTTCTGCTCCTCTTGGCCTGTTCCCTCTCCTGTGTGCTGCCCATGGCTGGCGGGGGTTTGTTGTAACCCGGTGACATGTTCCACCACCCCAGGTGACAAAGAGGGCCCTGAAGATGGAGACAGGCACAAAGGGCACCCCAAAACCCAACAGGACAGGCAGCAGGCACCATCCTGTGTGTGTTTTCCAGGCTGGCCCATCACCAGCAGTCAAGTGCCAGTGGCACAGCTAAGGACCAGTCATTGTTGCAAAGACATTTAATTATTTAATCAGCTTCACTTACATCCTGTGCAATAAATCTTGAAGCTCAGCAGTGGCACAGGCAGTGCTGCAGCCTTGGGACCCCCCCCTCTACCCCTTGCAATGGAGCAGATTCACAGTGTGGGGTGGGGGGAGGCAAGACCCTGCCTCTGTTGCAGTTAGGGGGGGTAAAACAAGATACAATTAAAAAAAAAATCTTTTTTCCCCATCCATATGATGCACATATTTAGGGAGGGACTGTGATTTTAAGCCATTCCTGGTGAAAACCTGCAGCACCATCACTGGAAGTGAAGATGCACCTTCCCAGAGCCATGGGGGACTGAAGGAGTGCTTCTTTCCTCTCTTGCTCCTCTTCTTCCTCACCAGCCCTCCATCACCCTCCTCCCCAGTGCTGGTCCTATTCCCTTTGGGATTTGGCAGTATTTTCTTCCTCCTGTCAATGGCTTGGCGCAAACAGCAGATCCCCAGCCTTCCCTGGAGAGCTGCACATTGCTGATGGGGAGACCCCCAAAAGCAACAAGACCTGTCCCCTGGGGTGGGAGGAATGTCACCCCAAGCAGTGGCCCTGCACAGTGCCTGGCTGGGAATGCCACAGCCCTGTGCCAACAGGATACCAGTCCTTGTCCATGCTGGGGTGGCTTTCAGGCTCCAGGCTCCCTCCTTGAGGAGGGATGTGGGGCGCTGGGGACCACGGTGGGAAGCAGGTTCCATCCTGTCCCCATTGCCCCACCCCAGGGCTCAGTAGCCCAAGGTAAAGGAGCCATTGGAGGTTTCAGTGTAGAAACAGCTGCTGTGGGAGGTACTGGTGAGGCTGTAGGCAAAATAGGCCACGGCCGAGCCCAGCGTCAGGCCCGTCATGTAGGACACGGTCATGGTGTTCCCTGTGGGAAGGGACAGGGGGGGTCAGGGTGCTCTGGCCACACCACTGGGGTTCCCAGGAGGGCTCAGTCCTACCTGCCAGCTCCCGCTGCTCCGGGCTGACCTTGCCCGCGGCCAGGATCATGGGCACGCTGCCGAAGTAGCCGTTGGTGATGCCCATGAGGAGGGAGAAGATGCAGGGCCAGGCGGGGTGGCCGAAGGTGGGCTGCCCGTTGGGGTAGACACACATGATGAAGAGGGGGATGAAGACCACGCGGAGGCAGGAGTAGACGAGGAGGTGGGTCCCTCTCCAGTCGTAGGGCAGGGCAGCCAGGATCTGCAGTGAGGGCAGAGATTCTGCTGGGGGGATGAGGAGGCTGGGGAGGGCCCTGCTGTGCCCAAAGTGGGGTAACAAGGAGATGAGATGGTGGAAAGACCAACTGCTGTGAGAACCCAACCTTGGCTGTGCTGGTGAGCACCAGCCTCACACTGGTTAGACCCCCGTGGGTGGAGATGACCCTTTGGTGGAGGCAAATGGCTTAGAAAGAGGGCACCAAAGGAGGACAGACCCCCCCTGTGCTGGCTCTGGCCTCTCTCCTACCTTGCCGACGAAGTCAGAGAGGTTGAAGATGGCCATGATGAGGATGGGGAGCCATTCCCCCAGCGTGCAGTTGTGGATCTCCGACTCCAGCCCGGGAAAGAGGCACAGTGTGATGAAGTAGGTCATGGCGATGGAGAGCATGTAGGCCCAGATCAGGCGGGACACGACGTAGCGGTAGAGCAGCATGTCTGGCAGGGACAGGCAGCACAGCTCAGCCAAAACTGCAGCCCAGCCCCCTTGCAGAGCCTGAGAGCTTTGTCTGACCCCCAGGGATGCCTTCCAGAGATGAGTTTGCCCCATGGTTATGGGCACATAGTTAGGAAAGGGATCATAGAATCATAGAATGGATTGGGATGGAAGGGACTGTGAAAGACCATCTAGTTCCAGCCCCCTGCCATGGACAGGGACACCTTCCACTATCCCAGGTGGCTGCAAGCCCCATCCAACCTGGCCTTGGACACTTTCAGTTGGACAGCTTCTCTGGGCAGCATGTGTCAGGGCCTTCCCACCCTCATAGAGAATTTCTGGATAATATCCCATCTAATCCTGTCCTCTTGTCAGTTTGAAACCATTTCCCTTTGTCCTGTTCTTCCATACCCTTTTCAAAAGTCCCTCTCCAGCCTTGGGGATGATCCTCCCCCATAACACTGGGTCACCAATCACTTATCCCACCCCATGGGCATGGCTTTCCCCCGAGCCCACCACTCACCTCGGAAGCTGGGCCAGCTCCTCTTGATCTTGGGCCGAGGCACATCAAAGCGCATGTAGGTGCCACTCCCAGCCAGCTCAGCTTCGGGGCCGGGGCTGCCCCGCGGGGAGCTCGGCTGCCCCTGCTCCCGGTTTTCCTGCACGAGGGAAGAGAGGACAGCAGCGCTGAGACGCAGTGGCCAAGAATGCCGGGGGACAGCAGGGAAACCCACGCTTGGCTTACAAATCTGACATCCTCGGAGGTGACGTCGTGGTGGACGCGGTAGCCGGAGCTGGGCTCGCCGGCCCCGCGGCTCTCGGGGAGGCCCTGGCGGGAGCTGTCGGTGTAGTAACGCACGAAGCGCGTGCGCTTCACCAGCAGGTGCAGGATGAAGCACGTCAGCTCCATGCCGATGGAGATGAAGAAGAAGATGACGGTGTTCTCCTTCTCGTCCGACAGCAGCAGCTTGGTGAAGATGCGGCTGAGCGAGATGATGACCCCGGCGGTGCCTGGGTGGCGTGGGGGAGCTGTCAGTGCTGGGCCCCTCTGAATCCCAGCTCAGGGATCCTCATCACCCCACACCGTGTGGATGGGATGCTTCCCCATATAGAGGAGTCACCAGCAGTGACTTTGGGGTGATAAAGCTCCTGGCTGGCATCCCCACCCCCAGCCTGGCATTGCAGTGCAGGGACTTAGAAACCAGTAACCTCCCTGGTTTGCTGGGGAGCACCCTGGGGTATCCCTGATCTGCTGGCTGTGCTGGGGCCAGTGGGGACCCAGGTGTGGCTCACTGGGCCCCCAGGAGAAGGTGCAAGTCCCCGTGGTGGGCTGTGGACACGGTCGGTGGCTGTGGGTACTTACTCTCACCCGTCATCACTCCCTGCGTGTAGCGCTTGGGCAGCAGCCCCGTGTAGCCGTAGAAGCTGGATTGCTGCACTTCAGGAGAGAGGCACAGAGGGGAGAAGGAGGGATTATTGCTGCAGATGAAACTCCGGGAAGGGGGAAGAAACCACAGAGGGAACCCATGAGCTGTGCCAGCTGGGAGCTGCTCCTTCCAGCAGCCTCCTTGCTCCAAAAGCAGGAGGGCCTTTTTTCCCTCCCTGGATGCTCCACTGTGTTTGTTCCCACCCAGAGTGGCCACCAGGTGTGGGGGCCCAGATCAGTGGTGTCAGTGAGCAATACACAGTTTGGTGCTGGTGCCCCTGGCCAGTCCCACAATGCCTGGACAGAGGTGGATGGGATGGGGCAGGGACCTGAGGGTTACAGGGAGCAGAGCAGGAGGTTTTCCCAGGAGAGCTCAGGGATGGGGCTGTTTCCCTCCCTTCCCTGCCACGTCCCATCCCAGCTGCTCTGCCACATACCTGTGCAGCCAAAGGCCACCACCCCGACAGCCACCAGGTTGATGGCGTAGGCTTGTCTGCGGCTGAACAGCTCCAGCCACACGTCGCAGATGCTGACGAAGAGCAGGGGCCCCAGGGCGAAGAGGTAGCCTGTGGGGAGGAGACAGAGGTGGTGGCAGGGGCACAGCACGGGCACAGCACTGCCTGGGGCTGCAGGGACCCCACTCACCCACGGAGATCCGGGTGTGCAAGCTCAGCAGCTCCACCAGCGCGTTGTTGAGGATGACGGCCACCAAGGCCACCAGGATGTAGGTGAGGCTCATGTCAAAGACAATGGAGGTCCCTGGAGAGAAGCAGGTGAAGGGGGGACAGGAGTTCAGCTCCCTTGGAAGTGGGATTGAGCTCTCTCCAGGTTTGGGGTGTCAGGGAAGTGCTGGAGCTGCTCCAGACCTACCTGGGTATTTATGGTGCAGGTAATCCACATCAGTGATAAAGCTGTTGTAGGGCAGGAGAAATCCCACCCCAGCCAGCAGCATGGCAAAATAAATCCCATGGTATCGATCCTGGGGCTCAGGGTCCTCAGAAACTGCCCCAGAAGAGGAAAGAAAGAGAAAAAGACGTGACAGTGGCACTGCTGCACTCCTGGGACCCACATGAGACCTCAGCCTTGAGGCAATGAAACAGCTCAGCTCCCTGTAGATGTACAAATAAACAGCCCCAGCTCTGAGAAGTTCCTTCCCTAAATAAAGACATTTCAGTGGAGACCCAGGAGGCAGGAAAACATCTGGGTTTTGGGGGTCTGGTGGGTTTTAATTGCAGCTAAACAAGCTGAGAGCCAAGGCAGTGCAGGTAACAGCACAAGTCAAGGTGCAGGAAGGGTCAGAGGTGGCTGTGGAGGTGGACAGGGCTGCCTCAGGAGGTGGAGCAGGGCTGGGGTGAATCCCAGGAGTGCCCCTGAGTCCTGCATGGAGAAAGATGAAGCTGCAGGCTCGGGGTGAGCCTGGCAGGACAACCAGGGCACCAATCCTCAACTCCTTACCAGCCTGCAGATCCCACTGTCACGGGATGTGCAGGTGGCTCACACGGGTACAAAAAGGGATGAAAAAGGGTAGTGGGCAATATTGTGGCATTTCAGGCTATTTGTGGCTATTAAACCCATCCCAGGAAGCTCCTAAGGGGGTGGGAAGCCAGCAGGGAACCTGGCTGTGGGTCAGGTTGGGCCGTGCCTGCCTCACCTGGCTCCATGAAGGTGAGGACACCCTTGGCCTGGCTGCCCCGCTGCAGCTCGTCCTCCTCCAGCTGGTAGCTGTCGAAGCTGAAGCTCATCACCACGTTCCCCTCGGGTGTCACTGCTGGGCTCAGCTCCTTGAAGCGCTCGGCGCCCACCGAGCCCATCCCGGCCACCTGAGAGGAGGGACAGCAGTGACAGGGACACCCCCAGGGTGCACAGATGCCCCCGGGTGGTGCCAGGGGTCTGCAAGGGACAATGACACGCGGCTGGCCCTGAGCCTTCTCTGCCTCGCAGTTCTGATGGGTTTTTTCCACCTGGAAAGATGATTCCCCCCGGGCAAATGGGATCACCGAGGTTCTGAGCAGAAGTTTGGCTTTGGGGTGCTCGTGGGGGACCCCCAGGAGCCACCCCCGAGGCACAGCCGGACTCAGCACCTCCCTGGGATGCTACCAAAGACAAATGCCACTGTGATTTCCAGAAGCAATTAGGGAAATTAATGGATGGAATCCACCCAGGGAAGGAGGCTGCGGGGAAGGTCCCGGCTGCCTCGGGGAGCCCTGGCTCCCTGCAGGCTGCACATTTGCTCTGCTTTTTGCCCTTTTCAGCATCTCTGGTGCCTGGGGCTGGGGCAGAGCTGCTGGCCCGGGCAGACACACTCCTGCAGCTTTCAGAGAGGGGATGGCATTTGACTCTGCTTTTTTCAGATCTGCTTTTCTGGGAGATCAGAACCAGCACGGACCTGCCAGAGAGACCCCAGCATCACACCTGAGGGGCTGCACCAAATACATCCCAAAAAGAGCTCTCCAAATACTCAGTGACCCCACCAGAGCCATCCAAAACAGGGTTCATCCCTGTGGTACAACCCCAGGGGGCTGCTCTGAATTTCTTGTCTGTCTCCAGCCCACCTCCTGCAGATCTCCCTGGCATCCAGGGGTGCTGGCGGTGAAAAAATCTCCTCCAAGGCAGCAGGTTGAGTCAGGCAAGGGAGGAAAAATCAATGACAGTGATTTCTTTGGTCTCCCTGCCAGACATGGCGTTTGCAGGAGCAGAGAGGTTTTCCAGCTGCCAGCATATGATGGAGGGCCCTGAGGAGGGGACAAACATGGTGCCCACAGACCCTGAGAGTGAGTTCCTGGTGCCTAAGATGTTTCTCTTGTGCAGGGATGGGTGCACAGGGCAGCACTGCCCCAGCCCCGAGGCGGTGCTGAGGTCACAGCGCTGCTGGGGGGCTGGGATGGGGTCCCCCTCCCTCCCTCCCCATGCTGGGGTTCACCCCAACACCCCCATCCCAGAGCAGAGCAGCCCAGCAGGGCCCATTGTCGTGGGGGCACCGCTCCACCCTGCTCCTCCCAGGGGAGCTGCCTGCAATCCCCTTCACCCGCACCCTCCTGCGCCTGCTGCCGCCCCAGGCAATAAAACCCAGTGGGAAGCATCTCCCGGGATGCCGGAGAGCCTGTTGCAGGGTTTTTCCATAGCAGAAATCCCAGCTGGAGAAGAAACCAGCTGGAGAAACCTCTTACGTACTGTGTGTGGCCCAAACTTGCCGGGGCCGGGAGCGGAGCGGGATGCGGGGTGCGGGATGCGGGATGCGGGGGTGCGGGATGCGGGGAGCGGGATGCGGGGTGCGGGGGTGCGGGATGCGGGGAGCGGGATGCGGGGTGCGGGATGCGGGATGCGGGGTGCGCTGCACGGCCGTGGCGCTGGACCAGCCTCCGGCGCTCTCCGCCTCGCTCCCCCGAGCATCCCTGCGCTGCCGTAAATTGGATTTTCTCCTCCCGCTGGATTTACATCCGTCTGCCCCTACGGATTTACACCCCGCCGCCCCTGTGGCCCCAGCGTGGGGGTGGGAGCGTTTCTCCATCGCGGGCAGGGGTGGGAGGTCTCACCCGAGAGGAGCCCTTGCCCCGCTGCCCCCCGGCTCTGCGTGACCCTCGAGCACCGCAGCCCTCCTGTCAGGGCACAAAAGCGCTTTTTGCTCAGCCAAAAGGGTACCCCGACATCTTGCCAGCGGCGAAGTTGCCACAAACGGGGGGAATTCAGTGACCCACGTCCCCGGTGTGAAGGAGAAGCTCCCGGCCGCGCCCGGGGGATGCTCGGCGGGGCCAGGGCGGGCAGGGGCTCGGAGCGGCCGCTTCCCCTCCTTGTCCCCCGCTCCCCGGCGGTCCCGGCCGAGCACAACAGGTCGGTTCTTACCTCTGTCCGCCGCGGCGGCTCTGCGGCACCGGCGCTGGCCCGCCCCGCTCAGCCCCGGCGGCCGCCGGGCCCCGGCCCCGCCATAGCGGAGCCTCCGCCGGGAGGGGGCCGGCACCGAGTGCGGCGGCGGCGGCGCGGAGCGGGGGCGGCCCCGGCTCTGCCTCCCCCCGGCCCTGCCTCCCCCCGGCCCTGCCTCCCGCCCGCCCCCCGCTCCTCCCCCGAGCCCCCCCGGCCCCGGAGAGGCTTTCCCGGTGCGCACCCCCGGCCATGGGCACCGCCTGTAGGCGCCGCCTGCAGGTACCGGCTAGAGGCGCCTTGGAGGGACCGCGGAGGTCCGGAGCTAATTGCCAAGAGAGATTAATTAGGAAGAAAGCCCCGGTAATTTAGTTCAGGGCATGAGCTTTTCAGGGAGAGGGCCATTCGTGCCCTGTGCAGGGTTTTGTCTAAGAGGGGCTGATGGAATCTGGATGGATGGATGGACAAACGGCGGGATGGATGGAGGGATGGAGGGACGGATGGACGGATGGCAGCTCTGGTTAACAGAACACAGCAATCCGTCAGCTTTTTTGAGGAAACAGCCAAGAGAGTCTCTGCTCCCTTCCAAAACCAGGGAATGAAAGCAGAGGAGGAAGGGAGCCAGCAACATGGGGCAGTGTGGATACTGTCCAGGGAGACGACATGTGTCCCCAGGGTGGGTGACCCAGGCAGGGACCTCGTGGGTGTCCCCACCCCTCCTGGGCTGGGTGAGCTGGCCCAGGCTGCAGGCTCCATCACGGGGATCTGGTGCTTTTCTCGAGGAGCAGCAAGGCACAGAGGCAGCGAGCGGGGTGAGAGCCCTGCGGGACCATCCTTGGGCTCTGCCCCCGGAGTGTGTGAGGATGGAGGCAGCAGGAAGGAGAGGAGGAACCATCCCTGCCCCAGGCCTGGCTGCGCCGCGCCGGGCTGTGAATAACAATCCCCTCGCAGTCAATAAACGCTGCTGCGCTGTGTAAATCAGCGTGTGGGGCCGGGGATGCGCTGCTGCTGCTGCTGCTGCTGCCGCCAGAGGAAATGAGAGACACAGCCGCCTGCACCACCTCCTGCTGCCGGGAGCGGGGCTGGGGAAAGGGGCTCCTGCAAATCCATCACAGGGAAGAAAACAGGCCAGGTGGAAATTTCCATCTTTTCTCCTTGGCCGAAATAGCCGGAGTTTGGCTCAAAGAGCACCTGACTGCTGTGCCAAGCACGGCCTGGAGCTGGGGCTCAGCCTTCCTTGCTCCCCTCTGAGCTGAGCACCTGCACAGCTCGGCCCTCTGGTGCAAACAGGGATTTTTTGGGCTCTTTGCTTTAGCACATTTGTTCAGCTCTGATTTCATAGCGTCACCGTAAAATCTCAAAGCACCTCACTCCCCTTGGGGTACACCCCCTTGCTCTACACCAGACTCCATCACCCTCTTCAGGGAACCTTAGAAATGTAAAAACCCACTGGGGGGTGAGTGTGGTGGGGTTCCCTGTGCGTGTGTGCGTGCTGCTGGTTGGCACCCAGACAGGGAGAGTGCTCCAGAAAAGAGCAGAATGAGCTGCAGCATATGGGCACCCGCCTTTCCCAGTGCTCGCCAGGCAGCATTACTCACCACAGGGATTCCCCCCAGGAGCTGGTTCTCCCCATTCCCAAGCCTCAGGAACAGAAGCAGGGGTGGTCCTTCAGAGATGACCAAGCTGAGAGGGGGACCTCAGCTCCCAAGAGGATGTGGTGTTCTCCAAGCCAGGGGGAGATGCTGCAACCAAACGCCTGGTGGCAAAAATCAAGTTTTAGCCTCCTCTCTAAAACCACACAATCAAGAGATCCCAATTTCAGGGGACAAGGGGGTTCCCTTCCAACTGCTCCTGCTGTAGGTGTGACAGAGCCATGCTGGGACACCCAAGGAAACTGCTACAGCTTGGAGCTCTGCAGGGAACACAGGGAGATGAATCCACCAGGGTGAACTTTGTTGGGTGCTTTCTCTCCGTTTTCCCCAGCCCCAAGTGCAGTGTTAGGCACAAACAACGCTGTCCCCCCTCCTAAAATGCCTAAGGTGCCCCCTGAGGATGGGCAGGCTGAGCTGCCTCTGCCTGACAAGGGTAGGGGGGGTCCCATGGGCTGCGCTCTCCTGGAGTTTTGCTGGGCTCTTCAATTTTTTAAGCTGGCCCTGAATTATTCAGCTTCCACATAGTTGGCTCAAGGTTGGCGAGCTCAGATGCTCCTTGGGTTTCTGCTTGACCCACTTTAACAGCCAGGCATGGTGCTCCTGGTCCCAGGCATGCTGGTCCCTGTGGCATGAGGGGTATCCCTTACACACAGCCCCAGCC
Organism: Agelaius tricolor; assembly: GCF_023055355.1. Taxonomy (NCBI): domain Eukaryota; kingdom Metazoa; phylum Chordata; class Aves; order Passeriformes; family Icteridae; genus Agelaius; species Agelaius tricolor. The sequence continues at coordinate 3,484,383 of NW_027269279.1, forward strand.
TTGAGCCTTTCCCCCACATCCAACAGCCTCATCCTTCACCCACACTGCAGATTTTTAGAGGTATTTTTCTGTTCTCCCCTTCTCCTGCCTCTCCCTGCTGCCCCGTGGCTCCCAGCACCAGTGGGTGCATCCCAGCAGTGTTAGGATTACAAGCAGGGATTTGCTTGGCTCCATGAACCAGCCAACACCCTGTGGCCACCTCTCTCCTTGCTATACAGAGCCTCACCTCACTTCCAGGAGCCTGGATGAACATTGACTGATCCTGCTGGCAGAATAAGAAGCTGCTGATTCATTTGGCTCCGAGATGCTGGATTAGGACCATCTCCAGAAATGTCCTGTATTGTTGTTTTTCTCCTTGCCCTTCCAGCCGAGTCAGGTTTTATTAATCATTGCTGTTGCAGAGGGGAGAGGAAGGAGAGACCTTTCAGTTGTCTGTGCACCAAAAGCCTCAAGCCAAGGTTTTAAACTCCTGGGGACCATGGGAATGGGCTGTCCCTACTGTCCCCATCCCTGTGGGCACAGCCACGAGCCAGGAGCTCCTTAACCAAGCCGTGCTCACCCTGCCAGGCTGCCCTGGTTATTCTGTGCCCAGGGGTGTCCCCTCTGCACCAGCTGGGGTGGGTGACACTGAGGGGGGGGGCAGGAAAAGAAATTAAACATCTGCACCCCCCTTCCCACCCTGCTGGCTCAGTGCTCCCAGGAGCCCTGCACATCCATCTTCTCCACTTCAGGGGAAGAAGAGGCTGCTCTCGAGGCTACAATCCCCTCTTGGAAAAGCTCCTTTACACAGCCTTGCATCCTTTGCATCCTTCCCGGGGTCTGCTCCCAGCGCGGCCGAGCGTGTCGTGCCAGCCCCAGGAGCATCCTCGGCAGCAGCGGCTTTGCACGGAGACGCCAGGGATTAATCAGGGATGCTGCCTCTTGGCCAGAGTCACACTCAGGGGATTACTGGGGCCTGCAAGGAGCGGGGAGTAGCCAGGGAATTTGTTCAATGCAAGTGGAGGGGTTTGTCACAATCCGATTGCAGGCGAACAGAAATCCCCAGCGCTGGCAGGAGCTCAGCACTGGAGGCCATGGGGATTAACTGGTTTTTCCCCAAGATTTGCAGCGAGGCTGGGGTGGGAGGAGATGCTCTAAGCCCAAAGCTCTGGGTTTAAAACCTTCAGTGAGATGCAGGGGCTGAGCTGAGCATCAGCTTTGGGGCACCCAAACCTTGTCCCAAGGCCAAGAACCAAATTCTTTCACGTGGATGCCCCAATTCTCCTGCAAGGCATTACTCTGCATCCCTCCTGCCCTCAAACGAGCCTGGGAGAGCTGGAGAAACCCTGGGAGGGTACCCATGGCCTTTGCACTCCCCTCGCTCCTCTTTGTTGGAACAGATTTGCATCCATCACTAATTAATCCAAGATGAGCTCCTAATTCAGCTCCTTGATTGCAACTTTGCATAATTGCTGCACGCACAGGCAGAGTGGCAGGACGGGGTAAAAAAGGAGATAAAAAAGGAGACAATCAGTGGTGGGCGTGGAGGAAACAACGCCGGGAAGGGCCGGTCCAGCCCGCTCCCACTCACCGGGAGAGTGTTTACAGACACAGGCTGAGAGAGATTTTTCTCTGGAAGGAGAAAATGGTGATGGTAACACTTGGAGGGGGTGTTTTCCCCGTGATGCGTTCACTAAGGGCTTCACCAGCAGCCACAAAACCCTCAGGCAGTGGGAAAACCAGGAATTCCAGGCCAACCCTTTTTCCTATTCCTTTCATCAGTGCTGCCTGCCTCCCCAGGCTCCCCTTTGCCCAGATGTCAGAGTGAACATTCCACCAAGGTGAGCGGGCAAACAAACACATCCCCCTGAGCCGGGCCCCAGGCCTCTCCCCCAGTACCCAGGTACATCCATCACACCCTGTGTCTGCAAGGGCTGTTCAACCCCCCAGAACAAACCCCAGGGGAAGCAAACCCACAGCACGTTAGGGTGAGGTGACCTCAGACCCTGGTGGCACAAAGAGTGGGCAAACCCCTGTTTTTGCTGCCAGCGATGCCCAAGCCATTCCCAGCAGGCACCCTGAGCAGCCCCTGCCACACAGGCTGGACTGAGTGTGCACAAACCAACCCTGACACCGGCTCAGGGGCTACTTTACCTCCTTCCTCTTCCTCCTCTGCTCACATCCCAGCCACAGCCATCCCCCTGTGCCGGCAAACACCTCCACAGAGCCCGAATGTGAGCGACAGGGCGGCAAACAGCGGCGGGCAGGTCAGCCCCGCGCTCCCCATTCACCCTGCAAAAGAAAAGCCACTTTCAGCTCAGCCTTTTCTCCGCAAAAATGCAGCTCCCAGCGCAGAGGCCCCACGGTGGGGGTTGGAAGGGGGTTTGGGCCGCCAGGCTGGCCCCACCACCCCTCTTAATCAGCCGGGGCATGCATGAAGCCTAATGCTGCCGCCAAGATTTGGGCACTATTGACACACACGGAGCATTAAACGCCTTACGGGGGGATTTGCATAAGCTCGGGGAGGGAGGAAGAGCTCGGAGAAAAGTGTCGACAATGGGAAAGTAAATGCATTAAAGTGCTTAGGGGGAAAAAAAAAATCTGATAAAGGAATAAACCAGTTAAGGGAATATATTACTCATAGCGCCGTTATTCAAATCCTGCCTTATAGGAAATCCTCTTAAAGCGATCACCTGATTGTGTGTTAAACTCCTAATTGAATAATAAAAGAATTATGTATTTCTTCCATAAAGGCACAAAGATGGGAGCCCACGACGATGCTCGGTGGCAGAGGAGATGAGGGGAGAGGGGCCTTGGGGCAGCAGCAGCAGCATCCAGGAGATGCAGTGGGAGATGTGGGAGCTGGGAGGGAGGGCTGGAAAAGGGGAAGGTTGCAGGGCTGAGTGCCTGGGGGTGGTGGAGAGCTTTGCTGGGATGGGTTTAGGAATGGTGGTGCCTAAAGAGAGAGAAAGACTTGATGGAAATCCAGGAAAATGGAAATCCAGGGCTCCTCCAGCCCCACTGGTGCAAGAGCTGAGAGGAGACACCAAACGTGGCCCCTGGCCTGGAGCTGCTGGAGCCCCCCAGATCCAGGCAAAGGAAATTCCAGGGGGGCTGCAGCAGCTCCTGGAGCTGCTGGGGAGCAGAGGGAGAACCATGTGCAGCCCCAGATGCTGCAGGAGAGGCTCAGCCCCTGCTGCCCCCTCCTTTCCCCGGCCAGGACCCAGGGCGATGCCTGCACAGCCTCTCCTGATGCTGCTGCCCTTCCCCCAGCTCCCTGCTATAAATAAGATGCACAAAAAGGAGGGGGGAGAAAAAGAAAAAGAAAATAAGAAAAGAGCACATCACCTGGCACTCAGGAGGTGAGGGAGAACAGCGGGATTGACATGCACCAAACCCTCAGACTGTGCAAGGAGGGTGGGGGAGGAAAGGGGGGGGAGAAACAAAAGAGCTAAAAATAGCCCAGGGAGCTGCTTTCTTCCCGGAGATCATTTTTTTTCCCAACCCAGCTGTTTCATTTAATAAACAGGATTATTTATTTATTTCTCCTTCTCTTTACTCCACTTTTTACTGATGTTTTTATGACACTTTACCCGTCCTCACATCTCCTTTAAATGCAAGGTAAAAAACCAAAACAAAGCACTCGAAACCAAGGAAAAAAAACCCTGAAACCAAGGAAAAAAACCCTGAAACCAACAGCCTTGATGCCTCCAGCCATGTCTTGTGTTGCTACAGCTTTTTATAGGTAATTGAATATCCCAGAGCTGCACCTGCTAATGCAAACTCTGATATCAATAAGTGGCAGCAGTGAGGGCAGAGGCAGCAGCTGAGAAAACAAAGCTCCAGTGCCCAGCAAGCCCAGTGAAGCTGCCAGAGGGTTTTTATGAGGCAGGATTGGGTTGTTGGAGCCAGGCTGAGTGTGGGAGCTGGAAGGGAGCAGGGCTTGCAGGGAGCTGAGTCTGGAGCTCTCCTTAGGGACCTGACCTGGCTAAGCCAAGCTTGTGCAGGGCAGGGGGGTGAAAAACCTCCCCCAGTTCCCAGGGGAGATCCCCGAGCCCTGGAGCAGCTCCAGCCACACCGAGGAGCTCGCAGGTTTGCTCCACTCACGTCTCCAGCAGTGCCCGTGCCTCCCCCTCGATCCCGCATCCTCCAGCAGCAGCCAGGGAAATCAGGGATGACAGGAGCAGTTAATTTGAGCCTGCAGAGGCCATCTTCCCGTGCATGTGTTGTTTTGTTTCCAAATAGACTTTGAATAACGAATTTCGGATGGTAAAGAGAAAAAGCTTCGTCCTGACCTCTTGAAATGCAAATTGCCTTTCACCCCGGGAGAGATGAAAGGCTGTTTCCTATCTGAAACGGTAAAAGGGGGTGAGATAACGTCCCTGGCTCTGTCTCCCGGCTTTCATTTCCAAAATTGTTTTCGGGTGAGGAGAGGAGAGATGCTCTGCACGATTTCTCTGTGCTTGGTGCCCACAGAGAGCAGGGGAGCAGAGAGCCCTGTGCCCCACGGTGCAGAGAGAGGGGACACAGAGGGTCTGCATTTCCCTTCACACCAGCCCTGCTCCAGGCTTCAGCCAGCAGCAGAGGTTGTGGGGCCAGGTGAAGCCCAGAGCTTTGCCCTCCCCTGCCAGAACTCAATTTTTGGGCCCAATTCCAAAAGCTGCAGCATTATTTGCTCAGGAAAACACAGCAGAGCAGCGGCACAAAGGCAGAGCCACTCTGCTCTGGCCCCAGCACAGTCCCCTCATCCCAGCATGGATCAAGCTCCAGGCAGGAGCCCGTGGCACACAGAGCAGCCAAGCACCCTCTGCCTCCCCCAGCAGTTCTGGCTCAGGTGAAGGCAAACACAGATCAGTATTTTTCCCATCTCACATTTTGCTCTGGGCCAAGGAGCACAAGTGGTGCCCTCAGCACGCACAGAAGGTGCTGCAGAGCTGCTGAAGAAGTGGAGGAGGGATGATTTGGGAGTAAACAAGGGAAGGAGCATGGATGCACCAAGGGGAAAAGGCTGGGATGCTGCCAGCAAAAGAGTAGGGGGGTTATGGGAGGAAAAAGACTGGGATGCTGCTAGGGAATGTGCAGGCTGGGAGCTCCCAGGGGAGGAGCAGAGATGGATGTTCCAGGAAAAGAAGATTGGGATGGTACCAGAGAAGGGCAGAAAGAACATGGATGCTCTGGGGATGGAAGGCTGGGATGGTCCCAAGGAAGGGACAGGGACCTTCTGTGGCCCCAGGTCCCTGCAGCTGCACAAGAGCAGAGCACAGCCCCCAGTGCTGGCCCCCAGAAACCTTCCCTTCACCAGCCACAGGCCCAGGCTCCTGGCCCATCCCTCTGCCTGCCCTCCTCAGATAAAATAAATTATCTCAGATAAAATAAATTATCAGCCCCGATCTGGAGCGGCTGAGGAGCAGTGGCTGATGGTGTCACCAGCCTTCCTCAAGCAGGGAGGAGAGGACAGCAGTGACAAGGGAGATGCTGAGGAGTTACACACACCAAGCTGGCACCCAAAAGTGACTCTGTACCCACCGTGTGGCCAAGGGGGATCTGATCACATGGACAAAGTGCATCCGTGCCCCTGCAGCACTCAGTGCTCCCCAGCCCCAGACTACACTTGTGGAGAAACAAGTCCCTCCTTTGCTCCTGCAAAACAGTATCCAGAAAATCAAAATACTGCCAAACCCTCTAGCTTACTTTATGGACTTACCCAGATACAGCAATCTCCAAATCCTTTATTAAAACCTGTAACTTAGTATAACTCTCTGCTAAAACCCCCAACCCAAAACATAACCCAGTGCTGGAGGAGCCAGCATCAGATGTCCTCAGCTCCAGCAAGCTGGGCACAATGCCCTCAATTAGCTCATAGCTCATTAATTAGCCAAAAAAGCCTCTGCCAAGGGCCTGTCTGAGACTGGTGTGGGTTGGATGTGGCATGGCAGAGGTGAATGCTCACAGACCAGCTGAATGTGGGTGCTGCAGAGGGGGACAAGCTGCTCCCAAGCCTGGGCAGGATCAGAGTGGTGCTGGTGCTCATCTCTGGCTCCAGTTCTTCCTTTCTGCCCACTGGCTCTAAAAATGAGTGATGCTGCATCCACCTTGCACAGCAGCCAGGTCAGGGACAGTGTGAGCTGCTCTGCTGGGGTCTCACTCCTTCCTCTGCTCCCAGCAGCGTGTTCAGCTCAGCCACAGCCCAAGTGGGGCTGTTCACACCAGGATTGTGTTTCTGCTCAGTTGTTTCATCTTGGACTCAAGCCCTGCATAGTGAAGGGTGTCAAGGCCTGACCTCTGGGCAGATCATCACAGCCAAAGCCAAAAGCCTACTCAGCACCAAGAGAAAACAAGGAGGAGCAGAGGATGAGTCCGTGTTTACCGTTGTAATAAGATAAATAACTGGACATGGGCTTGCTCTGTCCCTGCCCTGGAAACTCATGCTCAGTGGGCCAAACTCAGTACCAGCAGACAGAAGTGAAACTGCTGTCCTGAAGGCAACCACAGCTGCCTATTTCAGAGCTGGGTGTGACCCACTGCTTACAATTTCCCCTGTGCTTACTGGAGAATTTTCTGCTTTGCTTCCCTAGGGCAGGAGCAGAGGAGCTGCTGGGCCTCCCAAAGCATCAGTGGGGCTGGATGATTTTATCCACCTGGGACACAGGGGACAGAGGAGCTGTTGGCATCACCACAGCAGATGGAAGTCACCGCCACTGCCTGAATCCACCTCAGATCTTCAGTTTGCTCCAGGCAGGAGCCAGGGAAACATCATCAGCAGCCGAGTGAACACTTCAGAGACACTCATCAGAGCCAGCAGAGCCGATTTTGCCTGGAGCAAAGGGAGGCGCAAAGCAGCAGCGACAGGGCAGCATTGCCCTCCAGAGCTGGATCAGGGAGGCGGCGCCTGCAGCTCCTCAGCCGAGGCTCCACCATGAAACGGCCACAGGAGAACGGGGAGAGCCTCACCCTCATCTCATCCCGCGTGCTCCAACACTGCCAGCAACAGCAGAAAGGCTTTTGCTCCTCTTGTCCACCCCGATCAAAGCTCTCGTCGCTGCTTTGCAGGAGGAAGGATTCAGAAGCAGGAGCTGCCTCCTCTCCCATCTGCAAGAGCTCGCTCCACATCTTCCTCCAGGGCTTGAATGAGAGAAGCAACAAGCCTGGAGCGACAGCACAGGGAGTGGGCTGGGTATGAAAGCACTGCTTGAGATGCATCCCGTGGAAAAAAAAAGAATAAAGGCACTTATCAAACTCACCTGAGCAGCATGAGAAAAATACACAAATGCAAGTCCTGGGAAGAGCTGCTTTAAAGAGGAACAAGAGGGAAAATTACATTTGCAAGCAAAATGTGCCAGGAAAAACTCAGCTTGTCCTTTCCCAGTCCCTGCAAAGCCCAAGCTGACAGTGTCTGTGCAGAGCAGCTACAAAGCACTGCTGAGACTGAGGGCTCAGAACTGCTGCTGTTTTGTTTGGGCCACGTAGCCTTACCCTGATCTTATCCGGCCCCATCTCCAAGTAGCAAACAAAAGGAAGAAGACACAGAATACTTATCACAACACAGATTTAATTTCTTAGGCAGTTATAAAATTACAAAGAGCGACGGGCTAGCAGTGAGAGCCAGACACTTGGTGAGGTGGAATGTTAGACAGATTTTTCCACTTATCGACACAGATACCAAACAGTCAGTGAGCACTGCAGGATGCAGGGTTTTCTCCAGGTAAGGAAGCAAATGCAAGAGCAAATAGATCCAGGTAGACCTAGGGCTGAGTCAACACCCCACAGAAACCCAGAGCTACAGGTTTGGGGAGAACTCCCCACTCCTGAGCTGGACACATGCAGGGTCCCTGCAGCCACAAGGGCAAAGCCACAGCACTGACACCTGTAAGGAGCACAACGGCAGCTGTTTGCAAGCCAGAATTACAACTTCTTGCCCGTTATTTTCAAAGCAGTGTAAGATGAGATTTGCCAGTCAGAAGAGCATTAAAATGAAGGCATGTCATGATTAGAAAAATAGGAATTTGCTGAATTCCTTTGGTTGTACAACTGGAATCTGAAAGGATTTATTTACAGTCAGAGCCATGCTTTCTTCATTGCAAGCCTTTCACAGGCCAGCAGATTCCAGGAAAAGAAAGGCCTGCTCTCCACATGTGGAGAAGACACTCAGGCCTTGCTCTCAGATATTAACAGGTTAAATAAAGTTGACTGTTAGCCAGGACAGCTGGAGCACAGAATAAAACTACCCAAAGCTCTGCAGTGATGAATCCCCACCAACGCTTTGGACAAAGACTCCTGTCGCTCTGCAAACAGCAGTGGAGCATCTGCACACACCAGTGGGATACTGAACAGCTCAGCAACCCACAGGGAAAGAAATCCTACTGTCCTACTGCATGCTGGTTGGTGCTAATGCCATTATTGGAGCCAAGAAAGCACAGCATGGGATGTAAGAGAGAGTGCTGTGCTTGGGCTCCGCGCTCACCCAGCCCGGGGCTCCTCTGCTCGCTCCTCCCTCTTCACTGTTCCACACGGGTCAGACCAAGTTCCCTCCGTGCAGACACCTGTCACTGCATTAAAGGTCTTCTCAGGTATTTATTTGCATTCAAGCAGACTTGAAAAGCCACCACCTCTACCCCCACCCTGTGCAGAACACAGCCAAGAAACTCGCCGTGCAGGACCCAGAGCAGCAAGGTACAAGCACACACCTGATCCCAGAGGGAGCACTCACTCGTGCCAATGTCTCGTTCAACAGGGCACCAGAACAAACAGCTTTTACCAACCCCTTGATGCTTTCTACTTCCTCCTCCTCCTCTGCCAGGCCCTGTCTTTTAACTGCTAGATTGGTATCTATCGCTTGTATTTTGGAAACAGTGACATAAGAAGAGACCAGGGCAGATAAAAGCTTTCTGCCTCAGAACTTGAATACAGAGTAAACAGACAGATGTCGAGACAGCAGCGAGGACCTGCACTCGCTGCCCATTTGCACATCAAGAGAAACAGCTCCTTCCCCACGGTACTCACTGGGAACTGATCCCACTGCAAGCTAAGACCTGAGTTTAGGATTCCAAGTTTTTCAGTGTTCCCCCCTCCCCAGCTTTGGTTGTTTCAGTTCTCTGCCTCAACCCTCCACTGAGTTAAAAGCTATCAAGAAGTGCAGCCCATATGGGGAGAGAGAGAGACAGGCTGTACAGAACAAACACTGTCCTTCCAAGGAAGGTCAGTCTGAACTGAGGGACTGCACAGGTGTTCCCATATCCTGTGACCAGGAGCTTGTGGCCACAGCACAGGGCTCGAGCCTCCTTGGCTTGCCCTGGGTCTGTCAGAGCATCAGAACAGAAATGTTTAGACACCACCTGACTCACAGAGAACAACAGTGCAATCACATGCTCCACACTCAGGAGAGGATACAGCTGCAAACAGCATTTCTGGTTATGTTTAAAGAAAAAAAAAAAAAAAAAAGAAATACATCTTTGTGTCACTGGGATAAACCCTCAACCTGAAAGGCTTCTAGCTTTGGTAGCACACCACAACAGGGTGGTTACTGAGGGCCTAAGGCCATCACAGGGAAATTACATCAGTCATGTTTTATCTGAGAAAAGGTTTATATCCTCATGCAATTAAACTACTGTCACCACTCTTAAATACACAGCCAGTGGGGACCAGAAACAAGCTGCTCCACCCTACTAGCTGGTCACTAGCCTCAGAACATTAATATTTTTGCTCTACAAAAAGATTTTCTCAGTTACAACAGCAAGAAGGTACTTTTAACTGGCTTTCAGCTTCTATTTAAGAGTGAACCACGTAGGGCACAGCAATTCCACAGTGTGTGGCTCAGGAGCAGGAACACACTACAGCATATGGAAGACACAAATGCAGTGAATATGGGATCTCCTACTCACCCGTGGAAAATAAGGTAAGGAAATTAAGAAGGGAAAAAAATTAGTACAATAAATGATCTCCATTTTAACAGTAAAGTTAGTAATTACATTTAGGGGTGTAACATGGCCTTTGCCACACTCAGGAGTTGTAAGACTTGTGTGCTTAGCAGACCTGTGTTGCTGGTGCATGTTTACTGCTAACTGTGCTTGTGGAGTCTAGGCCAAACCTCCAAGGATGTTATCAGGAATGTTAACCAGCTTTAATCTGGAATGAGAAGACATCTCCTGGGTGGTTCAGTTTGCCAGCAAAGCTCACTGAGCTTATATTTACTTCAAGACTTGTATTTCACTCTGCAGCTTGGAACATCACAGCAAAGCTGAGAGCAGTAAAGCAGAATATAAATAAATAACTGCAGACCGTGGAATTGAGTTGTCAGCCAGACCTTAAAGTCAAGAGACCAAGTGAGGCTTCAGCATGACTCAGGGGTTTGCTGGGAATGTGCTGGGTTCTGGAGAGGACACCACAAGCCACTCCAACCAACTACTTAGGAGACAGTCAAGGGTTTGCAGTGAATAAACAAGCCTGATCCCTTCTCTCCCACACACACTTGTGTACAAACACCTTCCACTGACATGGGCCCACTGCAGCCTCCCTGACAGAGCTCTCCTGGCAGGGGTTGCCTCCTTCTTTGTACTTGTAGAGGCAGGGGAAGCCCATTTGCCCCACTGCCTGCTACTGCTCCAGGGAAGATTTGCTCATGGTACCAATGCTAAAAGAACATCACTGCCTAGTAGTGGTAGGGAGTTCACACAGAGCTGGAGCACTCAGCCTCTGTCCTCCTCTTAAGATTTGCAATTTCCTTGCCTCTCCTGGTATTTACTTCTCTGCAAGCAGTCAGTAGAGAGAAAGGAAACAACCCACATTGCTACACAGAAGGCAAAGCAGGCTCGTTTTGGCAAAGGGAAGTAACACTCACCAAGTACTTCACTAATCACTTTCTCAATAACTGTTATCCAAGACTTAAGAGAAGGCACATTACAACCCTAAAAATAGTCTGCAGCACTGCTCAGCCTTGAAAAGCCCTAGTCAGTGTCAGGGCAGTCAAGGATTTATTCCAAAACTGCCAAAGAAACTACCAGTCCTTGAGTGTATCTATAAGAGGTACTCTGATGAGAAGGGGAATGGGAAAAAAAATCAGAAAGAAAAGCATTGTTATGTAGCAGTAGAGAACCCAGAAGTAAATTAAATTTTCAAAATCATTTATATTTACATCAGAATCTGAAAAAAAAATCAAGAACTTCCACTATTAGAGCAGGATACTCAGCCCCAGACTGAGAAGAAGCAGGAATTGAGAGCCTTCTAGCAGGAAACCTTAAGGCTGTTTATAGAGTGGGGCTGCCAAACCCTACAGGGACTTCCCTCCAGCCTGAAAGAATCCTTGCTTTGGATAATTCAAAAAGGTATAAAAAAAGGTTATTGCTACTCTGCCAAGAAAACAGGACAATCTACAGGAAAGAAAGAAAGTGCTTTCCAAGTCTTTTCTCAAAAACCCACAAGCTTATCAGCCACCACAGGCTACAGACACCCAAGTACCAAAGGTGTACAGACAACATTCTCCAACAATCCTTCCCTCATTCTAGCTCTTCTTCCTGCAGCAATTCCTTTCCTTCCCTGTAAAGGCACTTTCTAAATTCTATATCCTTACGCAGGGAAACACTTCCAGTTTTCCATCTCAACAAACAGAACAGTCCCACAAATACACAACATTCAGAAGGAATTTTAATTAACAAAATGGTCCAGGAAAGGGAAGGGAGAACCCAAAAAAAACAGGCCATTGCATTTGAGAGGTTGCATGTCAGTCACTAGGTATGCCTGCAAGCCCATGCACAGGAAACCATTTGGACCTTTGTCAGTGCAGAACTAGTCTCAGCTTCCAGAACCACTTCTCTACTCCTTCCTTATATAGGCTAAATATTATATACATATATAAAAAAAATACAAACTTGAGTTTGTTATAAAGTGGCTTCTCTCTCTCTCTCCCCCTCCTATGCTTGCTTGGCACATGAATGCATGCAAAGCTAAGTAGGCTCTGAGGGCTGCACAAACAGCAGGTTTTGGCAACAAAAAAAAAATAAACACAGCTAAAATAGATAAGCAAGATTAAAAGCCACTGAATTGAAAACCATATATTTTTCCAATTGTATAGAATTAGAACTACAGCTACGACTTAAAACTGTAAGAGTCTGTCATCCTCTCTCCCAACTCATGTCAAAGTTCATAGCAGCATAACACGAGATTCCTCAAGAAACATCAAGCCAGTGTTCTCTGCTTCAGGAGTGAGTTCACAGGTCCAAGTTTAGTCTGTCCGAAGGATCATGGGGGGATGCTCACTGTCTTCATCCAATCTAAGTGAGCTGGTTTCATCTTCCAGGCAAGCTCCACCCACAGCACCCAGGTCATCCGTATAGGCTGGAGAGAAAGGAACAAGGAGTTGGGGAATCAGCAGCAACAAACTAAGGCTTGGATCCAGAGTGAATGCGTGGAGCTGAAGTACCAGGCATTACTTCAAATAGTTTCACTGCCACCCTATGTTTGTTTTTATCATGACTCTGTTTCACGACTGTGTTTCTCCAAGCCAAGAGCAGTTCATGATCAAAATTAAACTCCTGTGTGTGTGCAATGCATACTGGAGCTTTGGGCAGCTGCTGTTTTCAGCCTCCACTGATGCAGTGCAGTGCAGAGGTTGGCATGTGCTGACCGCCCTCCCTTTGCAGCGAGGCACTAACCTGGGTGCCAGACGTGGCAAAAGCTCCACTGACTTGGAGAGCTGCAGCATTAACCAAGTTCTCATCCTCTTGATTTATCAGAGCAGTGAATCAGGCTAAAAGGTCGCTGTTCCCATAAAGGAACAACAGCAGCATTTATTAACCTTTCATAAAAATTTTTTTAGAAAAGGGAGCAGTGCTATAATTCAGATGCTTTGCACAAGGTCTGGGTGCAGAACTGCCTCAAGAACCATGTGGCAACTACTGAAACTATCACTACAGCCATCAACCACAACTCAAGCCAAAATTCTACCCAGAAAGCAGCAAAGACAAGTGGCCCATCTACAGAAAGCTACTGCACACCACGAGTGCTCTTTTCCTACTGCTCACCGAGGCTCCACCTCGCACGCGCGGTTACGCAAAGCTCGGTGCGGACGTGGACCAGCTCACGCAGCCATCTAGAAGGAAGCAACAGGCAGAGGTGCTCCCTGCCCCATTCCCAGCCTTCTCCTTACCATGCCTGCTGGGTGAGGAAGGCACATATGTACCTTTAGTCACAGCGGCACTGTACGTCTGCGCTACCAACGGCCGGTCGTGCGATGCAGACTCCAGAATTTCGTTGGCGGGCTCCATGCTGCCATCGAGCCTGCCAGGAAGAGAGGGGTTAGCTGGAGAGGTGATCTGCCTGGGCACAAGACAGCTTGAGCTGGCAGCTACAGCAAAATATTTCATCTGATGAGCAAGAATAATATATGTGGAAATGCAACAGGAGGAACTTGGTCCCTCTATTCCAGAGGCCGGGCTAGAAAGCACCTGACAACCCCTGGTATTTTTCTGAAGACTCATCAGCATCAGGATCTAAATCCTAGTAGCTCATAGCAAGAAAAGAAAACCCAAAACCAGACTGCACAATTAAAAAACCCCATCCCAATCACCAATATTGTAGGTTATCTTGAGCTCTGTAACAACACAAGCAGTTGCTTCTTACACAGATACTAGAAAGCCCTTTAGAGCATTTCAAAGATTAACAACTTGGTAAAGGCTTCCCTCTATGAGGCTTCACTTCATCTCTAAGCAGAGGTCATGTCTTTTCATGTTCAGATAAATGTATGATTTTTGAGCATAATTGTAGGTTGACCAAAGCTGCAAACCTGAATTATCATCACAAGTTATTATCTTTAATTCCATGATTGATCAAGTAATTTGACTGTATTACCCTGGCTTTTCCTGCCAACCCTTATTGAGAAACTGCATTGTCCTATTTCTCAAGTACTATTACAGAACACCTGCCTGGCCTATATGCAGGGAAGTTTAATAAGGACACCAGCAGAGAGGGAACAGGGATAATTTCACAGGCCAGTATCCCCTCTGTGAAGTCAGAGTAAGATCTTTCTCGTGTTTGTAACCACTTCATTTATTGATGAAGAGGATGGTGTCACACGTTTCAAATTCTTGTTTAAGTAACTCAACTCAAAGTGCCAAGATGAAACAGGAGCACAGAGAGAGCAGCGACTGATCCCTCCCTGCACTGGGACAGGGTTCAGTTTCTGCTGGTAAAGCGGTGCTTGGTGTAGGGGATATCTGGAAGGAAGGCTCAGGGGGATTCTGAAATTACTCATTCATGTCAGAGGTCTGGAAAAAGATCACTTTGAAGAAATGTGCTGTTTTAAGTTAGACTTTTCCCAGAACAGAACTAAGTTTGAGAAGAAACTGAATTTTGAGAGGAAATAAAACACAACAGTTCTCAGCAAACATGGACTTACTTGTGCTGCTTCATTAGTGTGCACTCGCCTCCTTCCTGGGGGTCTAGGTTGTACATGTAGAGATACCCATCAGCAGCTCCCACCAGCAGACGAGGGATCTTCTGGATTCTAGAAAGGTTTAGAGCAGAAGTTATTAAATAGCAGATTATTATATAACATAAGAAAGCATGCTCTCCTCCCTTCCCATGATGTAATGGTTAGACTCAGTCTCAGAGGGTTTTTCCAGCCTAAATGATTCTATGACTTTAAGGCATTATTTTCCACGCTAGCTCCTGGACAAGGAAAGCTGTTAACAGTTAGAGCACCCAGGAAAGAGCGTGTAAAAGATTTATAGCATCACCACATTTTGGGGCTAACAGGATGCCACAGGAATCAAGCAATTACATATAACTCAGTAAAACAGATTCAGAAGTTACCATCCTGTTATCAAGCTTTGTGCAACTCCAGAGACAAATATTCTAACGGGAAGGATTTACTTATTTGAGAAATGTTACAAAGCTTAATTATTGCTTAAAGGGTGCTTTGAGATCAGAGGAGTGAGAGTACAGACATTAAGTCAATTTAGCATAAAAACTATAAAACCCCCACAAAGTAAGTTTACTACTGCTCAGCTTATTACTTTGGTAGCTGTGCCAAATGGGACCTGCCTTTGAGGAAGACAGCATAAAAGATTAGATTTAGTCCTCAAAATTAACTTTAATGAATGCTACGCTGTTTTAGAGACAAGAATTATATGAACTTGCTTTCAAAGACTTCTTTAATGGTTAAGCTGGATTGCCTAATTTTGCAATTCACTAACAACATACACCATCACTCCCCATAGCACTAATGGAAACAAATGCCATAGAAGCCCACGGGTCTGTTCTCAATATTCTTGCTTCAAAATTAAAAGACATCTTTAAACAACACTTAGAAATGGGCTATTCCTATCCACATATATCCAAATATTATGCCCTTTCCTCCTTCTCTCACAGGACTGAGAGGTGCTGGCTCTGCCACATTGCTCTTACACTGGAATGATCACAGGTGAGCAGTGCTCTTCTGCAGATGAAGCTGTGTTTTCCAGTGGCAGCCTCTCCAGAGCCCAAACAGCCCAGCAGGGTGGGCAGTGCAGGCTCCCTCTCTGTACTCACGTGGCAAGTGCACAGATGTTTTTGTGCCCACAGAAGGGCAGACGGACTGTAGCAAAGGCTCTACCCTGGTTGAACATCTCTGTTACTTGAGAGGGCAGGTAGCTTGTTGAGGCCATCAGCACTTTTCCAAAGTAACCTGTCCAGGTTGTAGGCTCTTCCTGAGGTCTACAAGTCAGAAGAGAAAAGTCACTCACTTTGCCTTCACCTTAGAGAGAAGGCAAAACATTGAAAACATTTGAAAAAATTTTATTTTAAAAGATATTAAGCAGCTGTTTTTCTTCAGAAATAACTAATACCCTTGAGAATTCTAACACACTTCATTTATGCAACAGGACAAAATGTGTCCTCCAATACCCTCAGCCTGTTATTTAAGCATGTTTGATTGTAAACTGATACTTCTGCATATAAGACTGCATTTTATAACATTCATTATACAAGAGCAGAATCTACTGGAAAGCACTATGCTTCAGGATTTTATTAATCTGTTTATCACTAAGCAAATCATCGTTTCCAATAACTTCCACTGAAATGGAATTAAGACTGTCCTCTCAAATCATAAATAGGAAGATTTTATAACTTGGTGTCTTTTAAAGCTCCCCATATGCCACTGGAAGGCGTTGATGACATAGCTCTTCCCATATGGATGTCAGAAGAGGTGAAACAAACGTAACTGAAAATGTTAAAACTGCTCCACACTCCTCTGTGAAGGATGGCCAAGTTCTCTTTGGCAGAAAAACACCTTTTCTACTCAGTGGGAGAACAGTACACAGCTCAGCTGCAGTTGCTGATTCATAAGTGACTTCTTATGCCCTTTACTTTACAGTAGAAGTTCAAAAGAAGTCTGTCCACACTTTTGAGAACCCATTCAGTTGAGTACAGAACTTTTAATCCTTTTCCTTGAAAAAATCTAAAACACCTTTGAAACCTACTTTTCTTTCACAGTCTCAAGTTTGAAGATATGCACTGTCTCTGTGTTACTGGATGCAGACAGAAACATGCCATCCATGCTGAAAGCCAATGAACAGATGCTCACACACCTGGCAAAAAAGAAAAAAGAGAAGAAACACAAGGAAGTCAAACTATTTGGCTTAGTTAAGAGGATTTCTAAAGTCACCACTACTTTGCAAGTAACAAAAAACACCCTTCAATAATTAGCATTTTGAATTCTCTGATAATTTCTTGAAGCTATTCAAGCATAAGACTAAAGATGCTCAGCTCTGATGTTTACCAGATATGGGATCAATTAGTAACAATCTGAACTCAGTGTTACCCTCTATAAAGTACAGCAGAAGCACAGAGTTACTGCTGCCACAAACCACAACACCATTGCACAATGGCTTTCACTGGCCACAGCATTAGAAGGATTTAGAAGAGAGTAAGAATATTAGATGTACTGCCTCCAATTTCCATAAGAATCCAATATATCTTACAAAAGGTGACCTACTTTAAACAAGTTCCCTCACCAATAAATTTTAAAAGGCAAGAGGGAGTACAATTCTGACAGGATTGATTTATAGAATAGTCAAGTCCAAAGGAAGGAAATTGGAAAACATTCAAGCTGAAAGTGTTATAAGCATACATGCAGGGATGAATGAAGATGAAAACAGGCAAAAAAAAATCAAGATGCCAGCTCAATTGCTGTACATACTGGAAATCAACCATAAGGAATGAGCACCAGGTAATTAACCCAGCTGAACTTTACCTCTTCACTCCCCTTCGGAATTCAAAGAGTTTCTGTCCCTCTGGAATGGAAAACACTCTTATTACTGTCCCCTGCAAAGAAAAAAACAGAAATAGATCATTTTCCATTTCAAGTTCATTCATGTTACTAGCTCAAGTGAGCACAACTAGAAGCAGCAAACCACTTTGCTGTTAACTCATTGCTGTGATGCAGCCCAGATACTACATGAAGTATTTATGGAGCCTGTTTGTAGGATGTGTTTGAAGAGTACAGAAACAAGAGGTGGGAGCTACTAATGCAGAGAACAAGCTGTGCATCAAAACCAGCCCTTCTTATCATATTTGATCATGAAAACCAGCACACTAGACAAGTACCACGAGTGCAATCACTTGGATGTCTTTGTGCCTTTATCAGGTGCAATCAGTTATACCTTTATAGTCTAAGCTTATTACTCAAAGAGCAGAGGCTTCAGACTCTCTAATTTACACACATTACATGAACAATTTGTCATCACATGCCAAAGACTAGCAAAGCACTTCTCTCTATCTGGATTTTAACTGTCTTGTTTTCATTAGGAAGACAGAATCAAAACAAGACAACTAATTTCTATTAAGTATCCTGCACTAAAGGGAGAAACACTCAGAGGACTGCCCTAATTACAGCCAGATTAAAATGTTTTATTTAAATAACCTTATTATCCAACATTTCACAGCATGGAAATTGTGTCAAATATCATTAACAGATCTTAACCTAGATTTCCCATTTTAAATGTAAGCCTTCTTTCCCAGCACTTGCACATGGAACTGTGCACACTTAAAATACCTAATGACAAATTTGATTTTTATCACTGTTAGCAAGGCAATCAAAAGCTCCCTTACCTTTTCTGAGGCTGTGGCAAGTTTAGTACCACTTGCATCAAATGCCAAAGCAGCCAAGGGACTATCATGAGCTGGGATCATATTGGCAGCTCTCTGCAGTGAATCAATAAAATAGAACCTTAGAACAGCACAAGTTAAAAGCTACTTCTGACTGCATATTTAAGCAGATTCAAGGCAAATATGGTTCTTAATTTCTGGACAACAGCTTCAATATTTTTTTCAGTAACTAAGTACATAAAATTATCACTGAAGCATATACATAGAGAGTACAAGCAGCAAGAAGACAATTCAAATAGTAATTACTTGGTTCCATCCATTTGCCCAATTCTACTCAATCAAATCTAGTATCAGCACTTGCATTTTATTTGCTAACATTCTGTGAAGCAAGAGATGCTGCAAACTGTTCCACAGAAACCTAAGTGTCCAGTAATTCCCCTCTGAGCAAGTTAAGTCATGTTCAAAACCTGCATCTTTAGAGGTAGAAACAGCATTCAAGGATTCTTACCAGATTGATGGTGTCAAAGACTTGTACTTCTCCAATAGTTGCACTTCCTGGATAGGCCAGGTAGCAATTATCATTGTTTATTGATAAAGCACACAGCCCTAGAAGGGATGCAGAAACAGGATTAGAAACAGGAAAATTCCAAGACTTACGCAGTAAAACTTCCTGATTCTGTGCTTGAATGTCCCAAAAATAACTCAAATTATCAACAGAAATAGAAACAAAGATAAGTAATCTCAGAGTCAATCTGCAATATATGCAACTATTTAGCATAAATTTGTTTAATATAATACAGAAAAGGAATAATACCAACAGAGTTACAATAACTGATTAAACAGTAGAACTTCCCATGTCTGCCATGATTCCTAAAGCATTAACCTGACAAAGTCTTTAACTACACCAAGTGCTGTCAAAATCCAGCTTTTATCTCTCCTGTTCTTTTCTAACATTTCAACACATCCACTCCAGGAGACCAAATAACTGGGAAGATGCAGTTTAGGGCAGAGCCTGCTACTTGTTCTCAGCTGGATCCAACATGTAGGCTTTCAGACAACACTCATATTTGTTATTGTATTTGAAAGCAGAATTAACAGCACCACAGTTCCCTGTAGAGATCCTCATACACTGACACAGAAAGCACTTTTCAGAGTTCTGCTGATCCTACCATCACATTTACCTGCAGGATTGGGAGGTGTCTCCCTGATTGTATGTAATACCTTCATGTCTCGTATGTTGTGGATATAAAGAGACTCTTCCAGACATACTATCAGCCTCTAGAAAAGGGAAAGAGGACAAAATGGTGATGTGGAAATGGAGTTCATATGGAGCTATCAATCCTAAAAAAATTCTATCCCAAAATGCAGTAGGGACCTTCCAATAGAGAAGAGGTTGTACCCACCTGATGGGGAGAAGTAGGAACCTGACAGAAGATACACAAGATCCAGCTCTTGACACAAGCACTGCACCCCACTTCCCTCAACCTCACCAGGGCAAACTGAATTCCCATAACTAGTTTAAGGCAGCAAGCCAGAAATCTTCACTTAATTCTTATTCTGTACCAATTTACATGTGGAAAAAATGGAAATTACTTTCTGCTTTGCTAAACAGAGAAAACAGACAAGACTTTCTAACCATTCATAAAGCCTATAACTTAGCCATAATCATTTGTGAATGGTCTTTCTTTTTTAACTCTTAGCAAGTTCTTCATCATCTCATTTACTTTGTAGACTACATGTGGATGACTAATTAGACATTACTCATTTTACACTAACTCCCTGTGCCAGAAATCAAATTACCCACTCTTTCTCTCATGACTTTAAACAGGAAACCCCTCCTCCCACGCTCATTTTTTGGGGGCAAAGTCAGACATTAAGGTTTTCTCCTCCAGATGCCATTCTCTCTAGTTTGAATGAACTGGTTAAAGACACAGAAGTCTGTACTTGCTGAAGAGCCTACTAATGATTTAGTGAGACAGCAAACTATGCTTCCAGGTGCTTAAAAAATTCACCAGTTGCGTGCCATGTTTTAGATTTGATTTTTTGAGAGGAATTCAGCAACAGCACTTAGAACCAAAACAATTTAATAGATCACTTTAAATTTTGACCTGAAGAGAAAATGTCAGTCTCACATACTTTCACATTTAGGACGAAAGGATGATTCACACTGGGAGGGACCTCAGGAGGTCTCTAGTCCAACCTCCTACTCAAAGCATGCCCAGCTTACTCAGGGTATTTCCCCAAGTAAATATATGAACACAGAACCAAAAATACTTGACCAAATAGAAGTACTGAGATGCCATACAGAAGGCACACTTGGAAAAGTACTGCTAAATTTCAAATAGCAATTCTGTCACTAAAGGAAGAGATCAATCAGCAGAGGAAGGGCCAGAATAAGATCCACAAACCCCTTTCCCACATTTCAACTTTGGTAAAATCACTACTTACCTGTCTATTGAGTTTGACAGCCAAGATGGTGTTGGAGTAACTGTAGTTGCAAATCTCTGTCCCCTTCTTAAAGTGACAAACTTTGAGCTTGCGTGGAGCTTTAAGGCTGACTATGGCCACCAGGCTACTGGAGAAGAGCCTCTCCACAATGCACACATCTTCTGTGTCAGCTGAGCAGCCACAGGAAGGAGGGAAAAATACACAGGCACATTTCAGGGGAGAAGAATGATGCACATCAACAGGAAATATTGTCTAAGAAAATCATGGAATCATAGATTCAGTCTATGCAAAAATACAGTTTAACACCACAAACATTCTGCCATGACAGCTCAGAGTCAAGGTGGGATAGGCTGTTAAAGCAGAAAACCTACACAGTGAGTGATGATTTCCAAAGATTTCCTCCCCCCTTCCCAAGGTGTCACACAAGTTTATGTTTCTGAACAGTGTCTACTCCCCATGCCCAGAATCCAACAGAAAAAATCCCAAAGATACAAAACCCAGAAAACTGTTGAATTGCAGAATTTTACAATTTTCTTTTATCACTGCAGAAATCTAGGAAAACAAACATTTTTTGGGCTTTTTTGTGTATGTATTTGGGTTTTGTTTTTAAAGCTGTATTATGCTTCAAAGGGTTGCTGATGACCCAAACCCTTGGCATTTCCATTTACCCCTCTATGGAGAAAGAAAGGTTACAGAACTCAGAGAAGCTGGTGAAACTCATTTACCACAAGACTGCTGCAGCCACCAATTAGCATTTCCACACACACCATCTTTTACCTGACAGGCCCTAAGAGCAATTTGTGCAGGAATCACTGATGCCCAGCATTGATGCAGAGCCATAAAACATCAGATTTGCTAAATGTTTCTACTATGGGAGCACTGAAAGCAAAGGAGGAACACAAATCCCTGTGTGAGGAGACAGCAGGAGGGAGGAGAGCCCAGGATCTCTGGCAAAGATGATTTCAGAGCATTTGATCATAGCACAGCACTGGAGCATGCTGGCAGGAGGCCAAGTCCCAGCACCAGTTATCCTGGCATCTGTGCCTCCCCCTCCATCCCACAAACTCCTCTCCAAAACCCCAGGAACACAGTGCTCACAGTTTTCATGGCAGTGAGAAGCTGGAGAGAGTTTTACAATGCTCTGCAGCTCTTTCACAGCCACTGGCTACACCTGCCCTTTCATTACAGAACCCAGTCAAGACAAGTGACTTGAGCCTTTGGCCTCGATCCATCAAAACAAATTTTTCAGGAGTCAGCTTCTGGATTAGCTCAATGCTTAACACATTCCAAACCATAAAACTGCCAGTAAAAAAAAAAAACCCCAAAAAAACAACCCAAAAGAGCTTGTTTCTGAAGGCTTCTGTTTTGGCCAAGAGAAACATTACTTAATTAATTTGCACTGTTCTCATCAGCAGTGACAGAAACTCCATGAAAAAAGTTCTGTTCAACATGCTCAGTATATGACACTGCCATCAGTGTGGGACATGTCTGCTTTCCAAGTGATTTTTCTGGGCAGTTATTTCAAGAAAATGAACACAAAATATTTAATGTCCTACATTTTTTTGAGAGAAACAGCCTACTTATGAAAAAGGAGCAGGTTTACACTCTGCATTTTCAGTACTCCATGCTACATAATTGACTTTTATCTACATCTTGTATTTAATATGGTACTTTTCCAGAGAAGACATAACAACTCACAGAGGCTTTGAAAATTCAATTTTCTCATGCAACAGGGATAATGCATTTTAGTAATTACTTTGTTTTCAAGGAATTGTTCTCCATTTTTCTGATACTACACAAAACACACGAAAAAGAAATACAGAAATCTGCTTCAATAAATGTATGCAGAGACTTTGAAATGCAGAGGTCCATGTTCCTTGAATCAGAGTAGCTACATGAAAGACTCTCAAATATTTTACAGATGGAAAGCTGATAACCCATCCTAAGCCTGGAGTCCTTCAAAATGGTGACATCCTTTTACAAGAGTCAGAAGATCAGCACTCAGAGACCCAAAACCCACAGTCTGACTGCTCCCAGCTCCAGGGTGGGCACAGCTTCTTTCCCCAGCAGGGACAAGTGTGCAGACACAGCTCCTGGGAATTGTCATCCTCCCAGGCAGGCAGGAAAACTGGTGTTTCAGCAGAGGAACAGCAGCAGGGATTCATATGGAAATAGTGCTGTCCTATGCTGCACTGATGGGAAGGGTGGGCAGCAGGGAAGGTACACAGGGAAGGGCACAATTAAGCCACCAGACAGAAGAAAAAATTTTCAATAAGCCAAATGCCTCAAAGGTATTGATAATCCTTCAGTCTTACCATACAAAGACTATAATACAGACAGTTACCTTTAAAGAAAGGCTTTGTGATGGGCATTTAATTAAATTCACTTTAAAAATACAGGATGCACCTCTGCTCCTTTGTCTTCCTTGAACAGGAAGAAGAGATAAAATCTCCTCACAGCTGCCAAGTAATTTATGCTTCCCAACAGCAACTATTCAAGAGGGTACCAGGCTATACTGCCCATCCTATGTTCAGCTGACCTGAATTAATCATATGTTTAGCAGCAATAAACCCTATAGCAATGCTGTTACTCAGGTTTTTTTTTTTTTCTATTAGTATTATCTCCTTTACACCACACAACTGAGCATTGCCAGAAACTCAGATTCAAAACAGAGTAAGAACAAAAAGAACTGCAAAACAAATTAAGTATCAGCAGCGAGGGGAGAACAAGCAAACACATAACAAGATTAGTTTCATAAACACAAGCATGTAGCATCACAGACAAGAGCTGGTTAGAGCCAGCTAGATTATGATCAGCTGTGCCTTTATTCCATTTTTAATCCAAGAACATGAGCATGTTAGAAGCATTCATTAAGCCTTAAAGCACCCTCCAATCTATGCTTGTTTTTACAGTGGGATCAACTGCTCAGGGAGTCAGGAGATTTGCAGTCACAGCAGAAGTCAGTGATGGGAGCAGCCACATCTCCCATCTTTTTTTTGTATTTCTCTCAAACACAAGACAGCTGAAGCATATTCTGCAGTTTAGTTTTAACACCTACACAAGAGTTGGCAGATCAGTCTTCCAGAAGAGAAGGAGGGGTCCTTAACAGTGCTCACTCAACACAAGAAGTCTTTAGACTCACTTAAACTAAACTGGGAAGTGGGAGGCACTGGGTTTGAGAGGCCTCAAGACACCTTTCCTTGAGGAAAGGAGGTACCCAATGCACAGGAAGCCCTCCACCCTCATATCAAGTTGGTTTACAAGTCCAAGACTGAAAATTATTTGACTCATACAAAGAAAATGAAGGCTTGTCAATATTTCTATCTGCTTTGAACCAAGACTGTCTGGCTTTCACAGGCCAAACCACTGGATTTTTTATAGTGAGAGGACAAAGAGTAATGGGCTGAAACTCACAGAGGGGAAGTTCAGGTTCAGTATATGGAAAAAATTCTTCCCTATGAGGGTGGGGAAGCCCTGGCACAGGGTGCCCAGAGAAGCTGTGGCTGCCCCTGGATCCCTGGAAGTGTCCAAGGCCAGGTTGGAGAGGGCTTGGAGCAACCTGGGATAAGGGAGCTGGGATGATCTTTAAGGTCCTTTCCAACCCAAACCATTCTACTAAATGTTACCTCATACTCTGTGCTCAGCTTTCACACACTTAACACTCAGAAAACTTTAAATACCCAGGAGTTTAGGTCAATACAAGCATCCCAGAACAGTATGAAGACAAGACTGGAATCAGCAGGTCCAAATTCCAACTCCAACAGCTTTTATCAGCTTTTGCAAGATGTTGAACAAGGCACTTTTTATTCAATCTGTACTTTTTCTCTCAAGGCCTACCCAGAAGATGCAGTCCTGCCCAGTGCAGCTGACCTCCCAGGACATTTTTCAGTGTCTCGTGTAACTCATCTGCACTGAGTCTCCTGGGGTGACACCAGGCCAGACACTGCAAGTGCCTGACATGCTGCAGAGGTCAGGTACATAAACTCCATGTAGAAAATGGAATCTAAGCCATTTACTAACCAGTACAACCAGACCATGACTCAAATAGGAAAATGTAGCTACAACACAATTTAATCTGACCACAGGTGCCTAATTTGAACCTCCCAATTACTTCTCTCCATTGACTGTGTACAGAAGCAGGCTGTCATTGCAGGTAATGGGTGCTCTGAATCACACCCCATTTCCAAAGTCAACATGCCACAGGGTCAGGTCACTTTGGGCATGGAGTGTGAGCACAGCTCTGTCATGGGATCCCACTGTAAGTGCTGACATCACAGCAACTGGTACCACCTGCTCACATGGAGTTTACAGGAAAGCAAGGATACTCATGCATAGCACTCATAGCTGACTGATTAGCATCTCAAAAAAGGGAAGTCTGTGAACTGCTGACAGAACAGGGGACACCACTTCTCCCCCAGGCCTCCCTCCATTTCACCTCAGATCCTAAATAACTGTGATCACTGTTGAGAAGTTATGGGAATCTGAGTTATTCACCCTTTTGGATGAGCAAGCCTGCAGCTATCATGTTAAAGAATAATTTTCTAACAGAAAATATTAGGATAAAGAAAATGTAATTAAGGCTTTATTTTCTTACTTGATAAAGATATATCAGTGCTTCCATGCCCCAACAGCCAGTATAAAGACCCAAAAGACACTCTCACATGAGTAAATTATTATTTTTATACCCAGCTGCTATGGAACCTGCCTGGACATTATTAGAAAAGCAGAGTTCTCATAGCTACTACCAATTTTGTACCTTACCAGCAAAAATTTAAAATAAATTTAAAGTAAATAAAATTTAAATACAGAACATAGAATCATACTTTTACCCTGCCTGCAATTACTGTTTTGTGTTTGTGTGATATTTACACTTAAGGAACTTTTTATGCCAATTTCAAGCAACCTGTGAAAAAGTGAAACATTTCTTATTCTTCCCACATTAAGCCAACTAAGGGGATTAAAAACATAAAAAAAAAAAGAAAAAGAAAAAGATACTCACTGCATTCATAGATCTGCTCTAATTTGTCCACAGAAGAAAGAGAGAAGAATTTGTAGCCTGATTTACTGCCAACTGCAAGGGATCTGCAAAAGAAACAAGCCAGTCAGGAACATCAACTCCATCAGCTGTGATTACCCTGGGACAGATTCTTACCCAGTTCTAAACCTCCAGCTGGGTTAGCTCAGTAAGGAAAGTGATAAAAAGTTTGTCCAAAAGAGCCATAACAGACACAGCCAGCTTCCTCAATTCTGATTAGACCAAACAGCTTCAGAATTACAGAATTTGGGTGTGGAATTCTGCTTCACATTTATGAAATGAGAGTTCACAGCCTAAAGTAAACCTACTGCCCAATTCTCACCGGTGATTTCTTCACACAGGCTAAAAGCTTTAGAGTGGAGGGAAGATGATGACTTGAATAATGTAATGCAAACCAATTACATCATTGCCTCATCATTAGAGGTGACCTCCAGGACCTTTTAAACTGGGCTGTCTGGGGATTTTTGTTCTTTACAGTGTAACCATCCCCAGGCATCCCAGAAGAGTTTTCATATTAAAAAAAAAGTAATTAAAGACTGCCAACTCTAATTTTCTCTGGCTTTACATGATGATGTTATAGCACCACCACTGTCAGGTCCCAGTCTTACAGATACTGCATCTGTGATCAGAGGCACCCTCTAAAAAGTGCTAGGGACTGATGTTAAACAGATTGAACAATAGCAGAACATTAAAAAACTGACTAAAACCCCTTCTTTCCTCCATTACTCAATTTTCACACTTAGCTCACAGACCATTTAATTGCTTTTCCAGACAGAGTCAAAGGCAGGTCTTAAATTTTAAGCTAGAAAAACCTTTAGCCTGTCTTGCAGGTCTTTACACATCAAGGCAGCAGACAATGGCTCATTCTTGTTTCCCCTCCCCATCTGCAGGATGATTTTATGCCACAGATAAAGAAAATTAACAGTCAATACAGTTTTACAGAAGTGCATTATTATGCTTATAGTTCATATATTTTTTACTGCCAAGACACATGGAGGAAAATTCCAATAAAATACACTTGGATACCCTAAATTGTGGCAAGTCATTCAACACAGGGCTGTAATCCAACCGTGCCAGTCAGGCTGCCAAAAATGCCTTTCTGAACTCAGCAAGATGATTCTCTACAGTTCAGATGCACTAACAATTAATACAGCATTTGGAATACAATGAAGATTCCTAGATTTCATGTTCTTTCTGTATTTTCACTCGTGGCTCCAAAGTGAGTCTTTTTTAAATTTCAGCATACCCAGAAGATTAAAAATTGCTGCTCATATAGTTCACCCCCTGAAATTAAGCTACAAAATCAACTTCTGTAGGATGGTATGACCTTCTCTTCTAGAAGAAAATACAGCTGGCACAATCTGGTTAGGAAATTATGTTTGAGAAGGTTTAAACCTTCAAATTAAAACATGAACCATGCAAGCAAGAGATTCAATTCCAGAGATTCAATAACCAAGATATTAAAAAAGCATATTAGGCTTAAAGATAGAGAAGCAATCATAAAACAAAATTTTGTTGCTGCTCCTCTAAGTCACCCTAGAAATACTGAATTTAATTTTCCTTCAGACAAAATCAGTATGTTCAGCAGTCTCCATCTGATTAATCACCAAAGACACTTCAGTGGTTTTGCTCAACTACTTTTGTACAACTCAACAAAAACTCACATTATGAAAAAAAAAATCCCTGAAAGTCTAACTTGGTAAAACAAAGCAATGAGTCAGCTTTTCTTATATCATCTACTGTTTTCCTCAGAAGAAAGTTTCACAAAGAATGACACCAGAACTGTCACTTTGCAAAGGTAAACAAGCACTCCACAGAGTTAAAAATAAGTGGAGTCACAAGACTCCTTGCAATATAAACGATCCACAAAAGACACAGGATGATTTCCTCACAGAGAACCCCACCAGCAGCTATTTGTATTTCTAGGCAGAACTGATTCCTGAATTGTACTTACAGCTTTAAATACAGAATACTGCTGAATCACTGTTTTACTGACAGCATCACTGAAAGCAGCAAGGAAACCAATTTTTCTTGTCCTACGACTATACCTCATTCAAATGAGCTGTAGACAATGGCAAACCTGAATTGTGTACATGATAAAAATCATTAGACTGAGTAGAACCCAAAATGCAGAAACACAAAATGGACCTTTCCATCCATGACAACTGCTTTTTGTTATTTATTCCAGGATCGAGGTGATGGAAGTCACAAATTATTTGTTTACACAGAGCACTTCAAGTCAAGATAATTAAACCCATTTCAGTGTACAAGTGTAACTGCAAAATAACCCCTTTTTCTTCTGGAACAGCAGTCTTGCTTTTGGAGGGTTTGCTTTGTTGGTTTGGGTTTTTTTTTAATGTAATCTTAAATTACTTCTTATGAAACTACTGGAAAAAGGCTTTTTATATGTAATAAGAACCCACTAGGCTGAATTATACCAGCATAATCACAGTGATTTAAATCTCCCATCTTCCCCTGCACTGATATTACACTTAAGCCCTTAAGACACCCACAGCCATCTAAATGGCCAAATCCACAAAACAAGGACCTAGCCAAAATTACCTCACCTCTGCAAAAATGTGCAAGCAGATGGGCAAGAAATATTATCAATAAGCCATTCAGCTCCTGCTCAGATAGACAGTGGCCAACAAGAAGCTGCTGTGGTTTATTAGAAGCTCCTTTTACAGCATAGGTGTTATGCTTTATAATCACTGATTTTCAGAAGCTGATGAGAGACTGAAATTGAAAATAAAATAAATATTCTCTAAAATGGCTTTTTTTTCCTAACATTATGCTATACACATGTGGGTTTTAGCTCTATTATGTGCAGCCTCTATTACACACTTTAGACTGTGGACTCTGAGCTCTTTCATCATGAAGGTTGTCTCCTCAGTATAAAATTATCAATATAGCCATGATTTATGGAACTGTGTTTATCCACTTTTTGCAGAGATAATGCTGCAGACTGATCCAAGGCTACATAAATCTTGATAGTATTTTCAAGAGTGACTACCATAAATAATTAAAACTATCCTCATCAAGCAAACAGTGCTGGGAGATTTCACACATTCATTGGAAGATGCTGACACTTGCTCTAAGTGCACTCGCCTAAAGTGGGAAATCAGCTGCTTCAGTCTCTCTGGCTCTTTAAAAGGAACAAGTTTTTTCAGCTGGGTTAGAATCCTAAGGTTTTCTTTTGTTTCTTTAATATACATAGAGAAGGAAGAAAACCAGTTTTTTCCTTTCCATATCACAGAGGACCTTAACTATTAATCAGAAATATTCTACATTAATCAGAAAGTTCCTAACAAGGGCAGCTCTTTCAAAGATTAAATCAATTGCAGCTGCAGCATAAACATGACTCTAAAAGTCATTACTGCTTTAAATAACTGGTTAATTAAGCCTACTTTCATTATGATACAGTCTCATTATACTAATGTTCCATCTCATTTCAAAACTAATGTAAATTTCCACAGACAAAACATTTTGGCTTATGATGAGGAGAGGGAAAATAATAATAATAATGAAAGAAAAATCAATGAAGGCATAAGCATTGCTAAGGAATTACTAAGGAAATGTACCTTGCTTTATTTCCCCCTCCAAAATATCTGCTGTAGCACATCTCATGGGCATGTCTTAATATCAAAGGTCATTATTTTGGAAAAGAGATACAGAACTTCATACATTCAATGTTTTTGCCAGCAACATTCTGACAACCCACAAGAGATTTTCCCATTTTTCTTGTATTAAAAGAAAACTCCAACTTAAATCTGCTACAGCAAAAGGAGACCACGCCTGCTCATCACTTCACATGCAGGCTGGGACAACAGCAAGTCCATAATTCAGTATCACTATTCTGGGGCCAAATCCCCATCCAAATGGTCACACACTGAGGCACAGTTCCTCTGAGCAGCCCCCCTCAGCTGCTGTGCCCTGTGCAACAACAGCAAGAAACACAACATACGCTTGTCTGTCTCAGCTTGTCTGTCTCAGCTATCCTCCCTGAGTGTGGGAGCTACGGGGCCGCTCTGTCCTTCCTTTTTTTGGTCTGTGTTTAGCTTTAAATTCTCCTTGGAATAGAGAGCTCTCCTGTCCTCAAGGATCACGGGTGAAGGACACCTGAACCTAGGAGAAACAAAGGCAGAGGAGTGAATGCCCAGCACCTAACCCTTGTTCCTCCCACCACAAGCAGTTTACTACAGACTTCCAAACATCACAGGATAAGGGAATGAGGATACAGCTTCTGGGACACAAAGCATGCCAGGTGCATACAGAGACAGCAGCATTTGCTCACAATGTAGAATGAAACTGATTTATTTGGGAAATAAAGGGCAGAATTAAATTGGAAAGAAGAAATATATGGAGTGATACATTTCAATGGTAACTCCACACATAAATGAATGCAGAGCCTGAAGAAATCCTTGCCAATAAGGCACACACCAGTGTTTTCCATAGAAGTCCAAACAAAAGGTTTCCTCTTCCCCTTTCATCAGAAATCTGTTTTCAAAACTGCAGTGACTACTTTGTTTCCAAACGCTGTCCCACAATTACTTATTTAAAAAAAAAGATGACTAAAACTTCTCTATTTTGCCCACTTGCACTATTGCACAAGCAGGCTGTTTGGTGGGGTCATTTTTTGTGGGTGGGGTGCAAACTGAATCTGAACACCATTTGTGAGTACTTCCAAAGAATACCTGTGCAAGAGTTTAAATACTGAAAGTTTTACCTATTATATAAATACCTACAAGCTTTGGGATCCTGAAGTTATGCTTTGCTTTAAAAGTCATAAACTTCTAATCCATTAGCATTTCCCTTATGAGACCTAAAGCTTCTATGGGTTTGTGAGGTGTTTAATTTTTCATAAACCTATCTATGCTCAGTTTCAGCAGTTTTCCCAGAAGTGATACAAACTGCACTTGGGTCTTTCTCCCCAAGTATCTATCCACTGTTCAAGATTTACAGCTGTAAAACCTACCTAGCACTGAGGCCACCCACGAGCTTCCACTGCCTGGTTTTGCTGGGACACCCGAATTCCGATGGGTTGCTCCACTTTGATCTGCAAGCTGGAGCTTCTGCCTCTCAATCAGGGAATGCCACTCATGCCAAGTTGTGCAATGATTGATTCACTGGGGAAAAGGGCTCAGTCCAAAACAAGCACACTAAGATCTTCTGAAAATACCCTTCTCTGGGTTTTTACTTAATGAAAACATTATATCAAAGAGAAGCCACAAACCAACTGCTTCTGCTGCATTATAGGTGAAGTGTTTTCAGGCAGAGTTCCAGTCCCAGCCAGTAATTCAAAACTCTCATGTAAATAAAGCTTGGGGCAATGTGGCATAAACAGGCAAGACAACACTTGCAATAATGCAGATACTATTCCAAGAGACAATGTCACTACACACAGCATCCATGAATGAATATTAGCCAAGTCTGGGAAAAGTGAGTGACAAAAAGCAGGATTGAGGATATCTGCTTCAGTCACCAGGGATTGCAACAACTGGGAACAGCAACTTGTGTGATGACAACATTCTTCTAACTACCAGCAATCCAATTTCCCAAGACTGAGAGCCACCATGAAGCTCATCTTCCTACAGGAGAGAGTAACTAATTAGCAAATCATAAAACCAAAGAAAAGGTAGCTTGATATTTCTTTTCAGCAGCAACAAGCCCCATCTTTTCCAAAGACAAGGAACTGGCTCTGCTGTGCAGGTAAGCAGGACAGTTAAGCCTGAGTGGAACTGACACCTTATTAGGGTGAAGGTAAAAGCTTTAAATGTAGTAACAACAATAAGCCCATGTCATTTATTTTCCAGTTTTGTCTGTCAGCAATTTTTCTAATTACTGAAGCACCTTAAAGCATGATGTGAGCTCTACTGACTGGGCAGACATAAACAAAGCTTGTCTTTCATATACTGCCTGAAAGAATATACATTTGTTTACCTTGCCTGTCTGGAGAAGGGCTTCAGTTACCTGTAAAAGTTGAAAACAGGTGAGCTTTCTGAGGCCCAGCATGGGAAAGTGTCTTGCCTAATAAGTTCTTGTCAGCTCCTCTCACTTGGTGAACTGTGATCTCTTAGATACATAAAATATATAGTATATATATTCTATATATAGTGTGTGTGTATATATACACACTATAGTATATGAAACAGTATATAGAATATGTAGTATATATATTCTATATACTATAATACTGTATATATATTATATATTTATAGTATACTATAAACTCTGCTGCCTTCTTGTTCCTCCACTCAAACAAGAAACTAGATCATGGGTGGGAAACAGGAGAAAAAATTAAATAAACTTCTGTTTAAAAAATGTACACAATCACTAAATTCTACTCAGTTTAGGAACTCGAATGCAACTTGGTTTTTGGGCCACTTCCCACATCACACAAGTGTTTCACTGAGAAGCTGCTCACAAAGGCATCTGCAAGACTGGTTTTATACTTACTGCTTGTCTTGGGGAGTTTTATTTAAGACACTGTTAGTAAGAAGAGATTTTTCCACCTCATCAACCACCCCATTTTATCTCAAATTAAGTGGCCTTTTAAATTAATTTTAGAGTTTTGAGACAAAAATATGAACAGGAGCCTTTTGATATTTCTGTCATTTCTACATCAGATACCTGAATTCATAAATATTCAAAAATGACACAAAAGATCTAGTAACCCAAAACTTAGAATTGCAAAGATCTATGGGCCAGGTCTGCCTCACATAAAAGATATATCACCAAAATTCTCATCAGCTAATCTCAAGGTGATTTATATATAAATCATATGTTTAAAAAATATAATTTATTGACACAATGGATATTAGAATACCAAACACAAAAAGAAACCCCAAACCAGCTATCAAAGAACATTTTTTTGTTATTTACAAAAATGTAATGGGAAAAGTAGTGCAGTAGCACAACCAACTGAGGAATGAAATCATTGGCCAGGTGTCCCTTTTCTGTCCCTATAAACTCGAAGTTATAAAGGGATCACCTTTATGCTCCTTGAAGAAAGATTTCAAGGTGTACAAGCCAAAACTAACTTAGATAAGTTTATGCTGTATTTGCTTTCTTGCTATTTCTGTCCTGGTTTTGTTCTCAAGCCAACCTGCAACTCTTGTTCAAATTAACTGGGTTTTTTTTGGTCACAACTCAGTGATCTTTAGGTACATAAAGGTCTGCACAAAGCTAAGGTGCAACTGGAAATGCAGAGGTGCCATACTGGAGAACAGAGCTGAACTTCAAAAAGTTATATATGATCCTTATAAACTGCAGAAGAAAGAGGTGACAAATCCCCTAATTATTATGACTTGGGTTTTTTTCCCAGTAATAGGTAAAAAATGAATGGTAGCTGAGCAAAACTTGGGCATGTTTTATATGGACAGAGTGAGCTCTATATGGCACCCACTGAAAAAATGTAAAAAGCAGTTGCAAAGTCTCTGCCTCGAATCAATATAGGGATAATGATTTACTCACAAATACACAGAGCACTACTGCTCCCCCCATCATTTACCACAACTTATTTACTGCCAGAGTCTCTTGTCTCAAACCTATCCAGCTCCAATTGCCCATCTCTTCACCCCCAACAAAGCCTACAAAAGCAGAGACTCTCCTCCTGTGATGTAACTGTGCTTGGCAGCCAGCAGAAATAACCTTCACAACTCCCATATGCTGCAGGACCTGCTGACGACAGGCACAGATCTCCCTCGTGAGGACAAGATATTGTTGCTTGCAAAAAGAACAAGTCGTTAAAAAAACAAACCCTCCACCACACACGTGGGCCACACTTTGTGATGCCAACCTGAGATCATTTCCTCTTACTCACTTCCTAAAACAAACCCCCTTTCTCGAGTACAAGCTCTTTCAATTCTTACTCCCTCCCCAGTTTCATTTCTCAGGTATTTAAGACAATCAAATCCTTCTTTAAATTAACTTCAGTGCTCCAATCCCAACTAATAGGGGGTTCCTAAATTAAAAATACTGCTTTATAATACCCCATATAAAAACTAATATGCACTAATTGATCTAAATATGCTGCAATGATTAAGTAATTTGTGAGACGTGCAGCTTGAGCCATCCCAAGCCCAAGGAAGTGAAGTTTCAAGGATCAGAGAAAGGCCTCTTCTCTAAATCAAAACCAAAAGTAACATGGGCTCATAAAATCACCTTCAAGCCTACGTCTCACTGCTTCTACATAGCAGGTGACAATAAAATAACTGTGTGAAAAGAAAGCTGCGAGGAACTTTTGGATGAAGTCTTTGCACGTCCTGGAATACTTGGGGCTCGCGTCAGGCCCTCCTAGGGCTGAACATCAGCAAGGAGCAGCAGGACCCCTCCTTCCATCCCCTTCCCGAGGAACAGCGAGCGATGCTCCCAAGCAGGAGCTCAACTTCCCCGGGGAGGGAGCGGCCACCAGGCTGCCGCCACCACCCCCGAGCCGCGTGGCCCCGGCAGGAGCGGCCTGTCCCTGTCCCCGCGGCTCCCCATGCAGCCGGAGGGCACCGGGGGCTGTTCCCAGCCCTCCTCCCTGCGGGGGATCCCGGCCCCGCTCCAGCCCCGAGGCCCCGGCACGGGCCGGTTCCAGCGGCGCTCCCCGCCATGGGAAGGGGCGGCACCGGGGAGACCCCAGCGCGCTCTGCCCGCGGCCAGGCCCGCTCAGGGTCCCCCCAGGCCCGCTCAGGGCCCCCCCGGCCGCTGCCGCTCCCCGGCCCAGGCCCCCTCAGCCCGCCCCCCTCAGCCTCCCTTACGTGTTGTCCTGGTTGAAGTTGGCGAACAGCAGATGGCCGCTACCGGCGTCGCCGCTCTGCCCGGCCAAGTTCATGGCGGGACAGCCCTCGCCACCCCCGTCCGGCGGGGGGAGGACGAGGAAACACCTCCGGAAGGCTGCGCTCCTCAGCCGCGGCCCCCGCGGCCGCCCCGACCCCGCCGCATCCCCGCCGGGCCCTTGTTTACGCGGCGGGCGGCGGAGCGGCCCCGCGCCTGCGCCCTCCCGGCCGCCGTAGGGCCAGCACGCATGCGCACGAGCGGCGGCGCGGAGTGGGTCGTGTTGCGAAGCTAAGCAGGGCCCGGCGCGGCCGGCGCTGGATGGGAGACGCGAAGCCCCGGTTCGTCGCGTCCCCGCTGTCCCCGGGCTGAGCGCGGCCACCGCGGTGCCGTCACGGTGGCTCGGCGGTGCCGTCACGGTGGTGGCCACACGGTCCCGGCGGCCCCGGTCACTCCCCTGCGCTGTGCCCGCCCGCCCGTGCCTGTGCAGTTCCGCTCCGTGCCACGAGATGTCCCCGAGGCTCAGCGGATGAGCGGGCGGCGGCTCCGCACTTGGGGAAAAAGGAAAAAAAAAAATAAAAGTTGGGGCTGTTCGGGATGGAGAAGAGAAAATTGCGTGGAGATATCAGAGCGGCTCTCAGTGTCTGAAGGGGCTCTTGGTCAGGATTTGTAGGAATAGGGAAAGGAGGAATGGGTTCACATTGAAAGGGAAAATAGATACACAGAGGAATTCTTTACTGTGATGGTTTGGTGCTGGAACAGGTTGCAGATGCCCTCCAGCCCTGGCAGTGTCCAAAGCCAGGCTGAACTGAGCATCCTGGTTTAGTGGGTAACACAAATTGCAGGGGGAAAAATGAAAACAAAACCCAAACCAACAAACAAAGAAAAACCCCAACGGAAACAAAATAATAAAAACAAACGAACAAACAAAACCACACACACACACAAAACCCCAAAACCAAACTCACACGCACACACACACACACAAAAACCCCAAAAAAACAAAACAAAACAAAAAAAAAACCAAACCAAAAAAACCCAACCAACCAACCAACAAAAAACCCCACCAAAAGCAACAACAAAAAAACTCCACTCAGAACTGAAGAAGCGATTTTTGGAAATGGGATCAACATCAAGAGATTAGTACAGAAACGGGTAAATCTCACAAATATGAACCACCAGGTGCTGGGTTTGTGCCTCTGGGACCATCTGGCTCCAGAGGGTTCACAAGTGGAGCACTGTGGAGTGATGGAGCCTCCCCCTCATCAGCCTGTGAGGCTAAAGGACCTCCAGCTGCTGGCACAGAGACCCCTCCAAATGGCTCAAACCCAAGTGCCCCAGCTCCCTGCTGCCCTGTGCCCACCCTGCCGTGTCCACCAGAGCCAGTCCTGTCCCCCACTGTCACCTCTGCCTCTGCTACCCCTGCTGCCAACACATCCACGTGTCCTGTAGCTCTTCCTACCCATCCAGAGCTTCTTTTCTCCTGGGGAGACTTCCCCTGCTGATGGCAGATTTTAATCTCAAGTTGTCTCTTTTTGTACCTGTTGGCTCTGGCAGTTCCATGTGCAGGAAAAGGTCCCTCCCTGGGGAAATGGGATCCCAGCGTGTGCTGCCAGGAGGGCCCAGAGCTGCCATCCCTGCAGGTGTGGGTGCTCACACTGTCCGCTGGGATCCCCCACCCTTCCTCAGGGGACAGTGCACAGAGGTGTCCAGATGTGGGAATCCTGCAGGGAATCACAGAATATCCTGAGATGGAACACACACAAGGATCAGAGCCCAGCTCCTGGCCCTGCTCAGACGCCCCAACAATCCCACCCTGTGCCTGGGAGCGTTGTCCAAACCCTCCTGGAGCTCTGGCAGCCTTGGGGCTGGGACCATTCCCTGGGGAGTCTATTCAGTGCCTGACCACCCTCTGGGGGAAGAATTTTTTCCTAGTATCCAAACTAAACTTCCCCAGACAGCTCCAGCTGTTCCCTTGGGTCCTGTCACTGGTCACCAGTGAGAAGAGATCAGAACGAAGGAAGAAAACATCCCTGGGCTTCATGAGCCATTCCTCATCTAAAGGAAAACTCTGCAAACTCCACCCTGCTTTGGTGACATTAAAAAAAAAAAACCCAACTGTATTCAGGGCACCCCAGAATATTGGAATTTCTCCTTACAATTACTCAGATCTTTGCAAGGTGGGGAGTGCACCAGGAATGGGAGAGGAAAGAAAAACAAGCTGGGCTCGTGGGCAGAGTTGAGGGGAGCTGCTGTGCAGGGAGGGGACACATCCCAGTGGGGTACAGGTGCTGTGAGCATGGACACCTCCCCACCCCAGCTTGGAGCAGCCCCTGTGATTCCCTGTCTGCCAGGTTTGGAGGCATTGCTGGGGCTGGAGCCATTCCCCAGCACGATGCTCCAGGCTTTGGTTGCCATAACAACTGGATTCAGGCTTCAAAAATAGTAACTTATTTTTCATTCAATTTGCCTTTTGCCCTCTGAGATGGATCTATTTTGGGATGGATGGTTTGCTTCAGGTGTCCCTTGCCAGCACCCTCAGCTGTGGGCTGGGGGCTTTGGGGATGGGGCTTATTTTGGTAAATGTGATTTATCATCCTTTCTCCTTCCTCTTTCTTCAGGCCCAGAGAACAGGTACAGCAGGGCACAAGAACCATGACATAGGCTCTGCCAGAGCTCATCATCTGGGGAAGGAATTTGAAAAAACTCTTCCTGGCTAAGTGGCAGAGCGTGGGAGAGGTTTTCAGAGATGATCTCACTCTGCATCTCAGCTTGGACCTGCCACTCTCAGCCAGGCCTTGGCTGTCCCAGATATCCTTCTGAAAATGGGGTTTATTTGCTGCCTCTGCACCTCCTGGATCCTGGCTGGTCCTCACTGGTGTCTTCCATCCACAGTGGGAATCGTGCAGGAAGGCTGAACCTGCTGCTGAATCCTGGGGTGCTTCTGGTGTGCTTGGGGGACACCCCACAATGCAGCTGCACCTGCAGCACCCCCTGAGGGATTGAGCTGCTGTTGGAAGGGCTTGCAGAGGGTGCCAGGATTAATCCATGCTTTGAATGAAGGGATTCCTTCCTTTTGGTCTGCTTTGGCTTTTGGAAGAGCTGTGTGTGCCCCATTTCCCATGGAAGTGGCCATACAAGCACAGTCCTTCTCTCCAGGATGTCCTCAGCTGCCCCATTGCCACAGCTCCAGAAGGAGAGGTGCTGTTGGGGTGACCAAGGCTCTCCAGATGTTGCTGACCTCTCCTTTCTTGTCCCTCAGCTGCTGGCCTGAGGCTGCCTGCAGTCCCTGTGTGAAGGATGACCCCCATCTGCCCCCAGACAAGCCCCCATCACCTTTTGTTTCCCCCCTCTGATCTGCCCAACCTCAGACGTTCCTCGGATGTCACCTCCTGTAGGAGCCTGCTTGAGTGATGTAGAGGAGGGAGGGGTGAAGGCTTTACCATGGAGATGGGCTGATTTTGTGGTCCTTAATCCTTGCCTTGCTGTCGTGCTGCTTTATCCCCCTTCTCCCCAGCAGGGAGGGGTGGCGGGGTGCTGGAGCTGTGCCCCCTCCCAGGGGCACCACGCAGTGATGGTGGCAGAGCCACCCACCCCAGCCTCTGGAAAATAATGGGGAAAAAAATCGTTAAAACCTAATAAATAAAAACAAAGCCAAACAAACCAGCTCCTTGGGGACGGCGCTGCCCCCGGGGTGGGCAGAGATGCCTCGGGGGAGACCCAGCCGGGGGGAGCAGAACCGGGGAGAGCGGGTGGGTACCGGGGGGAGCGTCTGACTGCCGGCACTCGGCGCTCTCCCCCTCCCCGATGCTTTAATCACATTTTCAATTCAAATCTGCTGCTATTTGATCCCCCGGGGGTGGCAGCGGGGAGGGTGGGGGATATTTTTAGCTGTGCTTAAAGCTGCCGGGGGGCGGAGGGAGATCGCGCAGGTTGCTGTGGCCGGGAAGAGTTGGAAGGGATTCCCCCCCACACCCCCCTTTCTTTTTTCCCTCCTCCTCCTCCTCGTTGCACATCTGAGGGCGGCAGCGGGGCTGGCTCCCCTCTCCCGGAGGTCGCCTTTGTTTTGCCCGTGTCGCTTCTCCCGAGCGGCCGAGGGGGCGGGAGGGGGCCGGGGCCGGGCTGGGCTGTGCCGTGCCGGGCTGGGCTGTGCCGTGCCGGGCTGGGCTGTGCCGGCCGCCCCTTCTCCCGGTCGGCAGCCGGAGCTCGCCGAGCTGGTGCCGTTCCCCCGGGCCGGGGCTGAGCAGCCGCCGCTGCCCGGGACCCCCATGGCACCGCCGCGATGTTCGTGTCCCGGCTCCTGGATTTCCAGAAGACGCGCTACGCCAGGTAAATCCATCGGCGCGGCGGTCCCCGACCCCCGGTGCTCCCGGACAGCTCCCCGAGCCCTCCCCGGGCACGGCTCGGCGGGGATGGAGCCCGCAAGGATCTTGGAAAGCTGCTGAGTGCCTCAGAGCACAGGGCAGGTGCGGGCTGGGCTTTCGGCTACCTGCTTTTTTACATCCCTAAAGGATTCTCGGCATCCTTGGGAGCCTTCGCTGGCTCTAACTTCACCGCGGCTCTCCCGCGGCAGGATCAGGATCCTGCCCTCCCGAGGGAACAGACCCTAACGCTGGCTCCAAACCCCCATGGAGGGAGCGATGCGATCCAGGGTCCCTCTGCACCCCGGTGAAACCCCCTCGGGGCGGCTCTGCCAGCCTGGACCCGCAGGCTCAACAGGGTCCCCATGGGATGGCACGGGCGGTGGATCCTTCTCTCCCTCCATGAAATCCCCAGGGAGCTTTTCCAGCAGCAGCCGGGAGTTGTTTGGAGAGCTCAGGTGTAGCAGGAAACCTCCCGGTGTTACCTGTGTGGGGGGGAAACCTGAGGATTGCTGAGCACAGGGTCAGAGGGCGCTTGGCCACACGCGCGGCTGCGGGCTCAGGTGTGGCCTTTGTCAGGGAGCTGGCAGGTGACGTGGGGACAACACCTGCCCGGGATGAGGCACCGGGTGCTGCACAGGTGGGGACAGCGGCTGCCGGGGGTGCTCAGCCCCGCTCCGAGGACAGGCTTTGCTCCCAGCTCCCTGGGGCTGTGGTGGGGATGTTTTTCTGTCTGTGTAGGGTCCCTCGGGCTGGCACAGCCCCTGAGGGCACTGAGCTCTGTGCTGCCACTTCCAGACTTCCCGTGGTCCTGTTAGGGGTAGATACCAGAGAGAAAGTTGTGTGGAAAGAAGCGGTGATGGTGTTTCTTGCTTGCTCCAGGCAGGATAATCTCTGAGGGATGTTTGTCTGGGCTGGGTAAGGACAGGAGACCATCCTCCGACTTCCTCCAGCCATCAGCTCCTTTCCTTACAGGTATCCTGTGGGGAAAATCCATGCTTACATCTCCAAAACCCTGCCTGAAACGTGGCCACTTGCTCAAAGACCCTTTTGAGGCTGTGGCTGCCTCCTGATAACCTTTGCTTGCTGAAGAGGCAGGAGGCACCCAGCAGATCTGCACAATGTGCCTGGTACAAAACCCTGTGAAAAATGGAGAATTCAAGACTTTCACACCCCCACCTTTCACTCCCCCACCCTGCTGGCATGCAAAGGACAGAGCTGGGGGAAATGGAGCTGAGCAAAGCTCTGTGCCCCCAGAGCAGGAGGAAAACCACCCCATGGCAGGGGTGCAGAGGCTCTTTGGGAACTGGGCAGCAGATCAGGGGCTGCCCCACTGACACCAGTTCCCCCCCAGCAGAGCCCATCTGCCAACCTGTTGCTTGATTTATCCTTTATCAGCCTGCTCCAGCCTTGTGGTGGTCCTTTCTGGAGACAGCTTGTTCAGTGGGATGAGGCATTACAGGGATGGTGCCCACATGCAGGGCAGGGGCTCTGGGGCACACGGAGGGGCAGATCCACAGGGAATCCCCCAGCTCTCACTGTGTGCCAGGGCTGGGTGGGGAGCAGCAGGAGACGGGAGCTCCCTTGGCTTTCACCCCAAGAAAGTCCCCAGCACGTGATGCTAACCCAGGGCTTCCTGTATCATCACAGAGATCCTCTTAGCCCAGTGCTCAAAAATAACAGTGGGATAATCCTTGTCCCCCCTCCCTCTGTGTACACCAGCTCTGCTCTCCATGGAAATGCTCTGCTGGGCCATGTCCCAAAAGAAACCCTAAAGCTGCTCCTTCCTTTGTGCCTGGGATGCTCTTTCAGGGAGTTTTGAGGTGGGAATTGGGGTGAGCAGAAGCCAGGGGACTCATGGTGGCACATATCCTTCAAGGCAGCAGAATCAAATCCTGTGCTCAGTTTTCACTACAGGAAAGGTGTTGGGTCTGAGCAGGTCCAGAGAAGGATAATGGAGCACAAGTCTGATAAGGAGCAGCTGAGGGAGCTCAGCATGGAGAAAAGAAGGCTTGGGGGGACCTTCTCAGTGACCACAACTCCCTGACAGGAGGGTGCAGCCAGGTGGGGTTCAGGCTCTGCTCCCAGGGAACAAGGGACAGGATAAGACAAAATAGGCTCAAACTGCACTAGGGGAAGCTTAGATTGGATATTAGGAAAGATTAAACCAGGCTGCCTAGGGAAGTGGCTGAATCACCATTCCTGGAAGTTGTCAAAACCACATGGGGATGTGGCACCTGGGGAAGTGGTTTAGGGGTGAACATGGCACTGCTGGGCTCATGGTCAGACTCCATCTTAGAGGTCTTGTCCAACCTTAACAATTCTGTGATTCTATCTTGCAATATCTTTTCAGAGAATGTGGCCTTGCTTATGGTGTTCCTTGAAAAAAAAAAACCCAAAATATCAAAGTTTTCCTTGTGGAGGAAAAGCCTGAAACAGGCTTCATTTTTCATGTCATTTTATCTAATTTTGAGCCAGGACCAAGAAAGGAGGAACTTGGCCATTGATACACCCAGCAAAATGAATAAATGAAACACAGTGTGGTGATGAAAGACCTGTTGTGTGAGAACA
Organism: Agelaius tricolor; assembly: GCF_023055355.1. Classification (NCBI taxonomy): domain Eukaryota; kingdom Metazoa; phylum Chordata; class Aves; order Passeriformes; family Icteridae; genus Agelaius; species Agelaius tricolor. The sequence goes on from NW_027269279.1 coordinate 3,525,612, forward strand.
AAGAGATGAAAAGCCGTGATCAATGTGGGAACGTTCTGTGAACTGCCAGGAGAAAACTCAGGGCTGGAGGGACACCAGGCTGTCTCTAAATCCCTCCTGGCTGGGCTTTGGAGATGCAGAGCTGGGGCAGAGGGGAAGGATGCAAAGGGAGGAGCTGCCACCGTGGTGGAGCAGGGTGCAGGCGATGCCATTTGAGGTTATAAATGACAAACTCGGTGGTTTCTGCTCTGCTCTGGGGCCCGGGAGGCTCTTTCATCACTGACACGGTGGGGAAATGGAGTTTCAAAGCTCGGTTGCTGCAAGGCTTTCCCTGTCACTCACAGCCCTGGCAGGCAATATCCATCTCCTGCCCCACGGGCCAGGTTTAACCACGACACCAGCACAGCACCAAGTGTGAGCAGATGTGATTCCTCCTGCTTTATCCAACCACCACAGGGTTATTCCTCCCTCCCAGCTCACCAAAACGGTGCTGGGTTCCTCCCAGACCAGCACATCAGACCAAGCTGCATCTTTATCACTGGGCTCATTGGTCAGGTTACACTGACCTGGTAACCAAACCCTCCTTGACCCTCACCACCAGCTTTGACCCTCTTTTGGCCCAGTTTTAACTCAAACGTGGTCTGGTCCTTCCTGCCCACGTAGCTGCCATGGGGCTGAGTAGTTAGTTCCCTGAATGCTTCCCAGATCTTGGCCACTCACAGCGGTAATTGGAAGGAAATGTGATTAATCAGGGAGCTGCTGTACCCAGCCAGCTTCAGCCTCTCTGGAGCAGCACTGGAGAGGGCTCTGCTGGGAGCTGCAGGGCACTGAATCATCCTCACAGACTGATAGCAGCTCCTTGGGTTTGTCCATGGTAAAGGCTCTAAATCTTCCTGTGTTTGCTTGGACTGCCTTGCATGGGTAACACAAAGAGAATGGGAAAATCCACATTGAGGTCTCAGCCCAGGAGCAGGGGCTCTGTAGGTGCATGGTCCAGGCTTGTCCCCACCTCCCTGTGCCTGCAATGCAGGCATTGCCACCTCCTCACCAGCATGAGGGGATGGAGGTCTGAGCTCTACACTTGCTCAGACCCAAATCCTCTGAATGTGGGGAAAGGCAGGTGGAAAGACCTTCCTTGTTTCTCCCTGCACCTGTAATTGTTAAGCAAAGAGATATTAATCAGCTATTCCAGCACCTCTGGCCAAGACAGGAAGAGGAGAACCAGCAGGAATAGGAGAAATAGGAAATGTTGGGGTGCTCAGACTCCAAACACAAGGAAAGCAATGTCAGGCTGACAGCCTGGACAGAGCAACCACATTGGGAAGACCTGTTCTCCATTGCTTTGCCATGAAAACATGAGCAGCCCTCTCCTGCTCCCACACACTCCAAGATGCTTTCCAAGAGCTCAGCTTCCCCCACAGCCCATGTGGGATGGAGCAGTGAGAAGGGAAACGCTTTCAGTGTTGATACCACAGCCTGAAGCTCCTCCAGAGGCAGGGGCTGCTCACCTTGCAAGCACCAACCCCATCAGGACCTGTCAGTCTGTCCCCAGCTGAGCAGACAGATCCCCCCAGATGCAAAAGGCACTGCTCCAAGAGATGGGGAGGCCCTCAAAATGCCTGGGAAAACCAGGATCAGCTGCTATTACCAACCAATTCCATGCTGGTTGCTTTGTGGGGCCAGCTTGGCTCAGATACCCTCTTAAAATGGCACCAGTAGGAGTTACCTCAGGGTGCATAATGGGAGCCAGGTGTTTGGAAGGCAGCAAGCTCTCAGAGCAGCATTTTTGATGGGATATCCGCTCAAACTGCCCTGTTCCAGCCTCTGCAAGGGCTGGGGCATCCAGCAGGACAGGCTCAGCTGGGGACCAGCACACTGAAGATGTGCAGGAGTGGGCAAACCAAGCCCCATGCCTTGTGCTTTTGGGGCAAGGACGGTCTCTTGGCTGCCTGGGAAACACATGATCCTTCCCCTCCTTCAGCTGGTGTTGGATATCAGCCTGATGTGATTCTTTGGCACAGTCTGCTGTGTCCAGCTTCATGAGGTAGCAGCCAACACCACCCATGGGAAATTCAAGCCAGTGCCCAGCCCTGCAGGTCAGTGACTGTGAGAAATGGGGCTCTGCCAGGGCTGGCCTCCCCCCCTCCTCCTCCTCCTCCTCCTCCCTTCCCACACCCCCAGCTCCACAGTGAGACAAAGCCATGCCAACAAGTACAACTCCCAAAGAAAAGAAGGGAAAAAAGCACAACTTATTCCAGCCCTTCACTCCTGAGGGGTGCCTGGCTGCAGCTGCACGAGGAGTTCTGTTTGATTTCCAGAGATGCTGCTGCCAGGGGCTGGATCTGAGAAAGGCAGAGCAGACATGGCCAAACACACAGATCAGGTCTCTCCAGGTGTGACAAACGGAACATTTTCATGCAGAGGGAGTCCAGAGGGGCTCTCTGTGATAACACTGAACCTCTCATGATAACATGATACCACAGGTGTCATATTCCTGCTGCATGAGTCAGAGACCACTGAGCTGAGCCAAGCAGTGCTGACCTTCAGGAGAATTTGGAGTCAACTCTGTGCTCCTGTTTGAGTTTACAGCCTGGGTTTGCTGCTGCTGAGGAAAGGATTTTGTGCAGAAAGAGATCATCAGGTCAGGGAAAGGAGCTGGCTCCTCTCTGTGCTGAGCAGCAGCATTAGACACAGCCCTGCTCTCTGTTGTAAGTAATACTAATGGAAATCTTACTATCTGCCTGCTTGGCTGGTGAAATACATGATTTTCCTTCTCTGCCTTTGCTGTCCAGAGGCATTTGCTGAATAATTTACAGATATGATTTGTACTTGAGCAGCATCTGGGAATCCCAAGTGAGAGCCTGGCTGTGTCTCCCAGGCCATGCTGTGGGGAGGTTTTATGAACCTGGGACTGCTCACCTGCCCATGTATTTCACAGTCACAGCCAGGGTTAGAGGCTGGGAAAGCTCCAGCCCTCAAACTATCCAAATCTTGTGCCAGCAGGCACAGGATCCAGTGGTCACACTCACTCCTGGGGCTGCTGCAGTTAAAGAGGCAGAGCCAGCTCAGGATTTTTCCCACTGACTCCTTGCTCAAGGCAAGGCAGCAAGGAACATGCACAATGACTTTCCAAACAAGAAATTAATGAATAATAGAGGATTTGCAGTTCTGAAAACAGTCCTTCCAACATTCACCAAACACCTGGGACATCAGAGTCATTTTGTGACTAATCAGCTGTTGTTGGATGTCTCATGAGTACCAAATGAAACAAGAAGTCCCAGCTCAGAAAGTAATTTGGGAAACACTCACCAATCCCATCTGTTGTGAATAAACAAACAGCTCTGCTGTGGTTGCAGGGTCATGAATTACCTTGGAAGAGTTTAGAGATACCATCCACATAGAGAGCTGGGGAGAAAAAGAAATATCCCTGCCCACAGGAGGGGGATGTGGACAGTTGGGAATTACTGCTGAGTTTCCACCACCAACCAAGCCTTGCTGGGTGTACGTGGGCTCTGGTGGGTGCAGAAATGGTCAATGCCTGGCTTGGAGCATCCCATGGTTGTCCCTGAGTAAAAAAGGAATTTTGGATGCCCTTGGTACTGAGGGGAAGAGCAGCACAGTCCCTCCTGCATCCTCTGAGGGTGTGTCAGGGGTTGCCTCCTCTGTCCCTCCTCAGGGAACACCTGTGCCTGTGGCTCAGAGCCAGGGACAGCACGGACCTGGCTGAGCACGGGCCCCTCTCTGGGAGCTCCTCTGAGTCAGCAGCAGCCCTTGCTCATGGGTTCTCAGGGTGTGCAGGTTGTGTAGTGCCAGGGCATGGTCCAGAGCCAGCCCAGGGTGCTCAGAGTGCTGGGATGGGAGGAATGAGGACATGGGTGATGATTTGATCTGCTGCCCCTTTTGACTCGCTTTGTGGAAGCAAGGCTTGCACCAGGGGAATCTGGGTGGGTTACTCCAGAAATCTGGTGAACTTACCCATGAGAAAGGTGAGGAAATGCTGGCTTAGATAAAAAACCCTTTAATTTCTTGCTCCATGCCCAAGCTGCCAGCTCCTTGTGCTAGGAAGTGTGACAAAAAGAAAACCCTGGGTTATCCTGCTCTGCTCCATCAGCCTTGCTGCCCCTCTCCCATGGGATGGGAGTCACAGGAGGGGCCCAAGGCCAGGCCCAGGAGCTGCTTCCAACCCAGCTTTGCAAAGCAGCAGAGCCATATGTGAGCGTGGGAGCAGGCAGGCTCTGAGGAACGGGCATGGAAGGGAGGCTCCAGCCCCCAGCAGGTGCCTCCTGTGCCCATGTGGGTGGCACTGCAGATGGCACTGCTGGGCAGTGCCAGCCTTGGTGTTTCTGCTTCCCAGTGGCAAACATTCCCACGTCAATGGGTAGGAAGGAAAAGCAGGGTTTAATAAGTGCTCCTGGGCTGGATAAAGCAGTAAATTCTGGGGGATCTCCTGGGCTCCAGGTGGGCCATGGGGGTTTCCTGCTGGTTCTGCACCTTGTGGGCCCTGTGGTGGTGAGCTGGGCACAAGCAGCAGCCAGGCCCCACGCCAGCACACGCTGCTCCCCAGGACTCAGCTGACAAAAACCACACAGCAGCTCAAGGGATTGAAGCCTCTTACCAGGGATGCAGCTGGAGCCTGAGCAGATCCCAGATCAGAGGCAGGGCCCCTGCCAAGCCCCAGCTTAGGGGATGCCACCACAGCAGCTCCCATGTGAGCCCCAGGACCAAGCCTGACATCTGTGCTGGGTGTGCAGCCTCAGGGCTGTCAGAGCAAACCCAGGCCAGGCCCTGAGGAGTGAGAGAGTGAGATCTGCCCTGCAGGGACACGTCTGCTCCATCACTGACACCTCAGGCATCATGACACTTGTTCTACCAAGGGACAGCCCCAGCAGGACTTCCCTCCACTGCTGATCAACATCCAGCAAATCCTTCCTCTCTGACCACAACCAGGATCTTCCCCCATTGCTTTAAAAGCAGCTGTGACATCCAGGCACAAAAGGAGAAATCCTCTTCCTTTGCAGCCAGATCCCCAGAAGTGCCCAGCAGGGAACAGAGCTTGGAGGAGCCCCAGCTCCTTGGGCAGGAGGGTGGATGTGCAGCAAACCCATCTCCACAGGCTTCAGGCCAACTCCTGAGCAAGCCCAGCCCTTTTATAATCCATCTGCAGGTGAAACCTGTAGAGGTGAGCTGCACTGGGGAAATTTGTATCACCTGGGATGACCTTGGACCTGCTGACTGCTCCCTTGTCCCCATGGCACCCAGCCCACAGTGCACAGACACACAGACACATGCACAGCCTGATTTATGGCAGGCCTGGGGAGGGCAGGTGTTGGAGCAGCTCTTTCCAAGGGCAGAGGCCCAGCTCACACCTCCCCATCCACGTCTTTGGCGTGATTTTACACCCTCCTCACATTATCCACCACTGGCTTGCCTAAAGGATGTCAAAATTATTATCCTCACTTGGAGAGAGGGGAAAGGGGAGTGAGAGGGACATGAAGAGATGTGGCAGAGGGCAGCCAGGGAGTTGTGTCAAAGGCAGGGCTAAATCCCATCTATGCCAAATTGCAGCCTGGCTTGGGCCTCTTTTGAGGCCTTTCCCCTCATGTGTGCAGGGGACAGCTTTCCTGAAAGTGTCCCATGGCTCTGCTTGTGTGAGTGTGTGGTGACCATGGAGTGACTGATTCAGGTTCTCTTGGTGCCCTCAGGAGAGCTCAGAGTCCCACATGAGCCCTCCTGAGGAAAAATTTCACTATATCCCTTTCTTCCCTTCTTCCCACCCTGGTGAAGCAAGAGCCAGGCAGATCTGCACGATTTTGGAGGCTGGAATTTTGTTGGTGGATAAAAGTCTTTTAAAAACTCAGTAAGAACCCCTAAAGCCATATTAAAAAAAAAAAAAAAAAACCAGCCCAAGAGAGTGGGAGAAAGAGCAGGAGAAAGGAGCAGGCCTGGGAAGGCAGCTCTGCACTCTGCCCAGGGACAAGGGGCTCATTGTTTCCCTGGCCAGAGCCTGCTGTACTGGCCCTTTTCAGGCTCCCTCCCTGGGAAAGGGGCCAGGGGAAAGCAGGCACAAGTAGGGCAGGCAAAAACCCTGGGATTGCAGTGAATAACCCCTGGGCAGACCCTCAGCAGCCCCCCCTCTTCATACAGCAGTTGTAGGGGTGTGCCAGGAGCAGCACCAGGAGGAGAAGGTGGCCGGCAACCCTTTGGTTCCCTGCTTCCCACACAGCATCCCTGGGAGTGAACATGATCCTGACCCTGCTCCTGCTCTGTCTTTGAACTTCTCTGTGTCTTGGATTTGCCATCCTGAAGCACCTGCTGAGTGCAAATCCAAAAATTCTTGGATTTGCACTGGGAGCACCCAGTGGTGTGTGAGCACTGCTGGTGGCTTCCTGCACCCAACAATCACAAGTGCTGCTTCCAAGTGTATCCATCTGTCTGTCCAGCTTGGAGCTGTGCTTTGGGGCTGGTTCTGCACACTGTCTGCAGGCTGGGAATGTTGCAGAGCTCCCCATGCCCTGCATTCATGCCAGTGTACACAGGGATGGCACAAGCTGGTCCATAAAATCCTGGGAGAGGAGGGGAGGAAATGACCTCTGCACCCCTGGGAAATAAGGTGCAGCCAGGGACTTATCCTGCCTTGCCAGGGGATGTGCCAACACCAGCTGCTCCCATTTCTGCAGAGGGAGGTGACTGTGGAGTGACTGATTCAGGTTCTCTTGGTGCCCTCAGGAGAGCTCAGAGTCCCACATGAGCCCTCCCGAGGAAAAATTTCACTATATCCCTTTCTTACCTTCTTCCCACCCTATGCAATGCAATTCCCCTTTGCTATGCAAAGCAAGAGCATAGAGGACCACAGAAATGTGCCAAATTAACTCCAAAACACAGTGCAGGTGCCAAAAGTGGGGCTCAGGCTGACCCCCCCCCCCCCCAGCTCCCACTTCCCTGATGCTCCATTTCCCACCATCCATAGGATGATGCTTACTAGAAAGCAGGAAAATAAGAACAACCTCTCCCCAGCTCAAAAAAAAAAAAAAACCAAAAAGGTTCTTCCTCAAGGTTATTGTCCCTCTGGGAAAAGCAGGAGTTTGTGGTGCCTCTCACCACACTGTTCTGGGCTTCAGGAACATAAATGCTCTCCAACCTTGTTACATAGACATGGTTTGGGTGGTCCTTCCCAGCTTCTCTACCCCTGTGCCAGAGCTAGGGAGGATATTTACACCCCAGGAAAACCTTCCCAAAGGGTCTGGGGAGGGGGCTGTGGAATTGGATCTGTTTTGCTGTTGTGATCAGCACCAGCCAGAGCAGAGGGAAGATGGAGCAGGCTTTGTTAAAATCAATAAATCGGAGGAAAAGGCCTTGAATGTGTTTCCTCAGCAACTGTGACGTCAGTGTCTGTCTGTCCATCCATCCTCTGTGTCCTATCACAGAATCCTGTGTTTGAATGGAATTTATGCATCATGGATGAAGTGTATGACTATGCAACAGGCTATTGCTTTTAAGGGTCAATCCTTTGTTAACGTGGGTTCTTTTTTGGGCTCATGCTGCCCAGAAAAAGGTACCCGGACGTCCATAACTCTTTGTTTTTGTTATCTCATATTGTCCTAATTCAAATTGTCCAATTTATTATTACTCTAATTGTATTACTATTTTTATAACCATTTTATTACTATTAAACTTTTAAAAATTTTAAAAACAAGTGATTGCTGTTTTCACAGCAGTCTGTTAGTTTAAAATTATCAAAAGATTTTTGTGAGTTTTCTAATTTTGGCATTAATGCTGGCGATTTTTCAGGGTTTAGTGTCTCCTTTTGGGTCGAGAAATCTGTCCCAAACACTGGGGGGACTCTGGGGGTGTTTGGTAACAGTTCTTTTTCGAAATTCTTTTGTGTTGGGATCAAAGGGTTGGCATTTGCAGGGGCGCAATAATTCTCTGTCTGTCCTGTATTTATTAAAGCAGCTGTCATATTCCAGCCTCCTCCTCCTCGTTGCCCGGTTTGTGTGCATGGATGTGGCTGTGCAGACGAACAGTGACACAAAGTAGTCCCAGTCGGTGCTAGGGGTGTGGGAGGCGAAAACGCGGAGGCACATTCGGTATCGGTTGTGCACGGTTACCGGCTGCGAGGGATCCCGCGGTGCCCGGCAGAGCGAGAGACGCGGCAGGATACATGCAAGGGGCTGCAGTTTTCGCCTGCTGTGGTGCCGTGTATAGGCGCGGTGGCGGCAGAAGTGGCGTGACAGGGCACAGGAATGCCGGCTGTGGCCGGACAGCGGCATGCAGCGGCTCGGAACCGGACCGGGCTGCACGAAAGCAGCGGCGAAAGCAGTGGGGGGGGCCGCGGCGAGGCCGCGGCGGGGCTGCACGAAAGCAGCGGCGAAAGCAGCGGCGAAAGCAGTGGGGGGGGCCGCGGCGGGGCCGCGGCGGGGCTGCGCGAAAGCAGCGGCGAAAGCAGCGGCGAAAGCAGCGGCGAAAGCAGCGGCGAAAGCAGCGGCGAAAGCAGCGGCGAAAGCAGCGGCGAAAGCAGCGGCGAAAGCAGCGGCGAAAGCAGTGGGGGGGGCCGCGGCGGGGCCGCGGGGGGGCCGCGGCGAAAGCAGCGGCGAAAGCAGCGGCGAAAGCAGCGGCGAAAGCAGCGGGGGGGGCCGCGGCGGGGCTGCGCGAAAGCAGCGGCGAAAGCAGCGGCGAAAGCAGCGGCGAAAGCAGCGGCGAAAGCAGCGGGGGGGGCCGCGGCGGGGCTGCGCGAAAGCAGCGGCGAAAGCAGCGGCGAAAGCAGCGGGGGGGGCCGCGGCGGGGCTGCGCGAAAGCAGCGGCGAAAGCAGCGGCGAAAGCAGCGGCGAAAGCAGCGGCGAAAGCAGCGGCGAAAGCAGCGGCGAAAGCAGCGGCGAAAGCAGCGGGGGGGGCCGCGGCGGGGCTGCGCGAAAGCAGCGGCGAAAGCAGCGGCGAAAGCAGCGGCGAAAGCAGCGGGGGGGGCCGCGGCGGGGCTGCGCGAAAGCAGCGGCGAAAGCAGCGGCGAAAGCAGCGGGGGGGGCCGCGGCGGGGCTGCGCGAAAGCAGCGGCGAAAGCAGCGGCGAAAGCAGCGGCGAAAGCAGCGGCGAAAGCAGCGGCGAAAGCAGCGGCGAAAGCAGCGGCGAAAGCAGCGGGGGGGGCCGCGGCGGGGCCGCGGCGGGGCCGCGGCGGGGCCGCGGCGGGGCCGCGGCGGGGCCGCGGCGGGGCCGCGGCGGGGCCGCGGCGGGGCCGCGGCGGGGCCGCGGCGGGGCCGCGGCGGGGCCGCGGCGGGGCCGCGAAGATAGAACTGCGCATGCGTGCGGCTGATCCCGAAAGCGGCGCTGTACTTGGATGAGTCGGCGCGGAGTGATATCGCTGGTGCGGGGCTTGTAGCAACTGCGCATGCGTGGGTTCCGTCACTCGGTCAGCGCGGGCAGTCATCATGGCGGCGGGCGGGCCGGGGGGTGCGGGAGGTGGCGGAGCCGCGGAAACGGCAGACGGGGCTGCGTCTGCGGTCGTGGAACGGAATGCCGGGACGTCCGTGGTTGCCGGAGGCGGCGGAGCCGCGCCGTTCAGCTGCTTTGAAGCGGGAGGGTGCGGGGGGGAAGGCGCGGCGCGGCCCGCCATGCAGCGGCGGCGGCGGCAGGAGCGGGGAAGCGACCACGGACGGCACTGATGGGAGGCTGGGCTGGAGCGCCGCGGCGCCGGCACGGGGTGGCTTGAGTGGCTGGGGCGCCCAGGTCCCAGCGCAAGCGGTGCTGTGCCGGGGCCAGGGGATTGCGCCGAAACGCCGGCAGGGACGGGGTTTGTTGGGGGCGTTTCCCCTGCCGCGGAGCCCGTGGGCAGCTCGGAGTGTGCTGCTTGCGCTTAAACGCCGGGGTGGGGGGGCGGCAACGTGCACAAGGGGCGCTGGGGACGCAGCGCGGCCGCGCCAGGCGTACTCGGCACTGCAGATCCGGGAGCCGCAGGGGACTGCAAAGACGCGGCAGCGACGGGACTTGGGCCACCACCGGCCCCGCTGTGTCGGCAAAGGGGGCGAGGGGAAAGCGGGGGGCGGCAGGAGCGGCCGCACTCGCGAGTAACGGGGGGGGGGGGGGGGGGAAGCGGCGGGATCGGCGGGGGCACGAGGGGGCGGGGCCGCGGTGACGCCGGAGGGCGGGCTCGTAGAGACGGGATTAGGGGGCGGGGCCCGCGGTAGCCGAGACAGCAGGGACCAACGGGATGGGAAAGGCGGGGATGGCGGGAGCGGTGGCAGGGGCCTCGAGCTCCGGAAGGGTGGCGGGGGCCGGGCGCCGGGACCGCGAGGGCGGGGGGCGGGGCGCGGGGCGGCAGGGGACAGCGGGACTGCGGGTGCCGGAGCTGTGCGGTCCGACGGGGAGGTGGGGGGCGTGTCCCGTTCTAGACTCGCGGCGGCAAGGGGCGGGCTCGCGGCAGGAGCAGAGCTCGGCGAGGCAGGTGCTGCAGGCGTCCCCCTTGCAGCAAGGAGCTCAACCACTGCCCTGCAAGCTGGGACCAGCGAAATCGCGGCAGCAGATACTATTAAAGTGCTTCTCACTGTGTCCCGAGTCTCTTTATGGCAGTCGCGGTTTACGACCGTCTTTACGACAGTTTTGCTTTACGGCACCTTTTACGACAGTCGCGCTTTACGGCACCCTTTACGACAGTCGCGCTTTACGGCACCTTTTACGACAGTTTTGCTTTACGGCACCTTTTACGACAGTCGCGCTTTACGGCACCTTTTACGACAGTTTTGCTTTACGGCACCTTTTACGACAGTCGCGCTTTACGGCACCTTTTACGACAGTCGCGCTTTACGGCACCTTTTACGACAGTCGCACTTTACGGCACCTTTTACGACAGTTTCGCTTTACGGCACCTTTTACGACAGTCGCGCTTTACGGCACCTTTTACGACAGTCGCACTTTACGGCACCTTTTACGACAGTCGCACTTTACGGCACCTTTTACGACAGTTTTGCTTTACGGCGCCTTTTACGACAGTCGCGCTTTACGGCACCTTTTACGACAGTCGCGCTTTACGGCGCCTTTTACGACAGTCGCGCTTTACGGCACCTTTTACGACAGTCGCACTTTACGGCACCTTTTACGACAGTCGCGCTTTACGGCACCTTTTACGACAGTCGCGCTTTACGGCACCTTTTACGACAGTCGCGCTTTACGGCACCTTTTACGACAGTCGCACTTTACGGCACCTTTTACGACAGTCGCGCTTTACGGCACCTTTTACGACAGTCGCACTTTACGGCACCTTTTACGACAGCCGCGCTTTACGGCACCTTTTACGACAGTCGCGCTTTACGGCACCTTTTACGACAGTCGCACTTTACGGCACCTTTTACGACAGTTTTGCTTTACGGCACCTTTTACGACAGTTTTGCTTTACGGCGCCTTTTACGACAGTCGCGCTTTACGGCACCTTTTACGACAGTTTTGCTTTACGGCACCTTTTACGACAGTCGCGCTTTACGGCGCCTTTTACGACAGTCGCGCTTTACGGCACCTTTTACGACAGTCGCGCTTTACGGCACCTTTTACGACAGTCGCGCTTTACGGCACCTTTTACGACAGTCGCGCTTTACGGCACCTTTTACGACAGTCGCGCTTTACGGCACCTTTTACGACAGTTTTGCTTTACGGCACCTTTTACGACAGTTTTGCTTTACGGCACCTTTTACGACAGTCGCACTTTACGGCACCTTTTACGACAGTCGCGCTTTACGGCACCTTTTACGACAGTCGCGCTTTACGGCGCCTTTTACGACAGTCGCACTTTACGGCACCTTTTACGACAGTTTTGCTTTACGGCACCTTTTACGACAGTCGCGCTTTACGGCACCTTTTACGACAGTCGCGCTTTACGGCACCTTTTACGACACTCGCACTTTACGGCACCTTTTACGACAGTCGCGTTTTACGGTACCTTTTACGACAGTCGCGCTTTACGGCACCTTTTACGACAGTCGCGCTTTACGGCACCTTTTACGACAGTCGCGCTTTACGACAGTCGCACTTTACGGCACTTCGTTTTATGGAACTTTTACAGCATTTTACAGCATTTTACAGTGCCGTAAATATTTTTATTTTAGTTTATTTTTCAAATGTAAATTAATAAATGTAAATAATTTATTTTTAATTAATTTTTTAAAGTTTTTTTATTTAATTTTTATTTTATTTTTCTATTTTTAAAGCTTTTTATTTTATTTTATTTGTCAAATGTAAATTAAGAAATGTAAATAATTTATTTTTAATTAATTTTAAAAAGTTTTTTTAATTTAATTTTTATTTTATTTTTCTATTTTTAAAGCTTTTTTATTTTATTTATCAAATATAAATTAAGAAATGTAAATCATTGATTTTTAATTTTTTTTTAAGTTATTTTTTATTTAATTTTTATTTTATTTTTCTATTTTTAAAGCTTTTTTATTTTATTTTATTTATCAAATGTAAATTAAAAATGTAAAAAATTTATTTTTAATCAATTTTTAAAAAATATTTTTTATTTTTTATTTTATTTTTCTATTTTTAAAGCTTTTAATTTTATTTTATTTATCAAATGTAAATTAATAAATGTAAATAATTTATTTTTAATTAATTTTTTAAAGTTATTTTTTATTTAATTTTAATTTTATTTTTCTATTTTTAAAGCTTTTTATTTTTTTTTATTTATCAAATATAAATTAAGAAATGTAAATAATTTATTTATAATTAATTTTTTAAAGTTTTTTTAATTTATTTTTTATTTTATTTTTCTTTTTAAAATCTTTTTTATTTTTTTTATTTATCAAATGTAAATTAATAAATGTAAATCATTGATTTTTAATTAATTTTTTCAAGTTATTTTTATTTAATTTTTATTTTATTTTTCTTTTTTTAAAGCTTTTTATTTTATTTATCAAATGTAAATTAATGTAAATCATTGATTTTTAATTAATTTTTTCAAGTTATTTTTTATTTAATTTTCTATTTATTTTTCTATTTTTAAAGCTTTTTATTTTATTTATCAAATGCAAATTAATACATGTAAATCATTGTTTTTTAATTAATTTTTTCAAGTTATTTTTTATTTGATTTTTTTTTTTTTTTCTATTTTAAAGCTTTTTATTTTATTTTATTTATCAAATGTAAATAATGTATTTTAATTAATTATTTAAAGTTATTTTTTATTTAATTTTTTTTTTTTTCTATTTTTAAAGCTTTATATTTTATTTTTTTTATCAAATGTAATTTCTTGCCACAGTACGTGATGAGGTTGTGAGGGATTTAAAAGAAAAAACATTACCATGTCTTTGTCAGTCTTCCATGCTCACTTAAGCTGGCCGTTGGTGATTTGTAGTATTTTTTAAAATAAAAACCAAATGCTTTCCCTTTGTAAGTAAATATGCTATGAAGAGGGCTTCAAAGGAAAGGTGATTAATTACTATCCAACTGTTGCTTAATTCATTGGTTGATGGTCCATATAGTGCATTTTTTAATGTTACTGATACCTGATACAGACCATTCCCAAGCCGTTTGATAATTATTTATCAGCCATGTGCCTGCATGGGGAGGGCATCCCTGGTGTCCCTGGGGTGGAGGTGACAGTGCTCTGGGTACAGCCATGTCCCCAGGGATGTGGGGGGACATGTCCCCCAGCTTCTTCCCAGCCCTGCTCAGCCCCATTTACCCCCTGTGAGCCCTGGTGAGCGTCTGACCTCCCCTCTTCCCCCTCCTTCTGGTTATTAAAAGGGAAAATAAAGGGAAGCAGACAGTGGAGGGAAGCTGGGGACAGTCTCCTGGCAACGCTGGGGACAGAAGCCTCCTCCTGCCAGGGGGACATGGCTCCAGCACAGGCAGCCCTGGTGAACAGAGCAGTGGCAGCTTGGCCCCTCCATTCCCCCCCTTAATTCCAGACATTTTTTGGTGATGAGGACCATGAATTTCTTGCCACAGTGCCAGGGTCTGGCAGGAGGCAGGGCAGAGGCTGGAGACAGGACCCCTCTGTGGGTTGTCACTGTCACCTGCTGGGGCTCCCCTCACCCCACTGTGGTTGCACAATTCCCCACACGCCAAATCCTTGTCATTTGAGCCATTTAACCATCCTGGCTCAGTTTTAACAGGCAGTGGGGCCAAGCAGGCAAGAGATGCCAGAGTGGGTGGGTGGGGACAGGGAGAGGGGACATTTCCTGCCTTTCCAAGCATCCCCGGCCTGAGGCATCAGCCTGTGCCCAGCACAAGGTCGTGCCAGCCCCTGAGCCCCTTTGCTGGGCACAACTCAGCTGTGAAAGGCCGCAGATGGTGCTGGAGCTGGGGGCGAGCAGGGTCACAGAGCAATTAGCCCAGGTCCTGCCCTGCAGCTCAGCTCAGCCATCCTGACCTGGCCACAGCAGGAAGAGTCCTAAAATCCCTGATTTTGAGGAGCAGGGAAGGAACCCTCTCCATTTCCCTGTTTCTCATTCCCTTTGCTAAGCCTCCAATGCTGTCTCCTGCCAGAAGAGGGTGGTGGACAAGGCTGTGCTCAGAGCTGTTATATATGCACGTTTAATTTGTTGTTGCACACCTAGAAATGCAGTGACACTATTTTTTATCTCTGTCTGTTGGTCCAGCCGGGAAATCAATACATTCCTGTGAACACCAAGAGCAAGCTGCTGCCTCCTAAGACTAAGAGAAACAGAAATAAAGATGCAGGTTTCCATGGAAGGGCAGTAGGCTTTCCCCCACAGCAATCTCTGTTGGGATGTGCAACCCTGGGGGTAGCTGCAGGTGGTACCCAGAAACCAAAGGCCTTGCAGGGATACCCTTTTTGGAGCTGGCCACGCTGCTGTGACATGAAGGTGTCACCCCTGGATGGGTTGGGGTCCCACAGCTCTGCCCTATGTTCCCTCTTTGTTGCTGGTGCTCTTCCCACCTCTGCCCACAGCCACTGGCAGAGCTGACTCCTGCCTTCTTCTCTCCAAGCAGCAGCAGCAGCTCCCAGGAGCTGCTCCAGCCTCATCCATGGCTGAGCAAGACCTGGGCAGCTGGGGACAGCCAGATGGACAGGCTGTGCCCTGGTGTCCCTTCTGCAGGGCAGCTGGAGCAAAGCTGAGCCATGGTAGGGCTGCAGGCCCTGTGCAGATCCCTCCAGAAGGGTTTTGCTCCATCCCTGTCCCCTGAGTGTGTTTCTCTCCCCACTTCTCTCTGCAGATTCATGAATCACCGTGTCCCATCCAACTGCAGGTACCAGCCCACGGAATACGAGCACGCAGCCAACTGTGCCACCCACGCTGTGAGTCCCTGTCCCTGGGAGAGGGAGGATGGTGCTCATCCCTCTGGGGATCCACTGAGGAACCTCAAGGGACACCCAAAAACATCTTTGTTCAGCTCTGGGGCAGTCACTGCGAGTCTGAGGCAAATGTGCCCTGTGTATTCCTGGGGATTGGGATGTTCTCCCTCCTCTGCCCTGGGAATTTGATTTTCATCTCCCTTGCTCTCCCCCACTGTGGCCCCATGTCCCTGGGGAAGCTGGCTGTGGGCTTGGTGGGGCAGAAGTATTTTCAAAGCTCCCTGAAAATGGATTGTTTCACAGCAAGAGATGTGACAGGTGCCCATGGGGCTGTCTGTGTAGCAGTGGGAAGGACCTCTCCCCCCACCAGGCTTTCTTTTGGAGCTGACAGTTCCCACTCTGAGTCCTGAGAGATGACTCAGACACAGTCATCCTCCTTGTGCCTTCCTCCTCCTCCCTACCTTCTGGACAAACTATTTTGGAGCTGCACCATGCAGGGAGGGACCCTGCCTGCCCCTTAGGGGTGGTACCTTTGACCAGAAGCTAAAGAAACACCTGAAAGGAGAAGTGGAGGCTCTATTGTAGCTCCTTAATGGAAATGCAGAGAGTCAACAGCAGGTTTGCTTCCCCTTCCAGCTCTGGATCCTGCCAAGCATCCTTGGCAGCTCCATCCTCTATATCCTCTCTGATGACCAGTGGGAAACCATCTCAGCCTGGATCTATGGCTTTGGCTTGTCCAGCCTCTTCATTGTCTCCACCATCTTCCACACCATCTCCTGGAAGAAGAGGCATCTCAGGTACCATACCTGACTGCTTGGGAAGGGGGAGAGGGTTCAGATACCCCCAGTGCTGTGACCCATCTGTCTGTCCTGCAGGACTGTGGAGCACTGCCTGCACATGTTTGACAGGATGGTGATCTACTTCTTCATCGCTGCCTCCTACGCTCCCTGGTGAGTTCCTGGTGCCTTCACCTGCCCCCGCTGAAGGGGAAAAAAATCATCCTGGTTCCAACAAAAAGAGTTTCCCTCTCTGGCTTTGCTTCTTCTTGAGGTTGTACCTCACCCCTTTCCACAAAACCTTCACATCCTATGGATTCCAACCTCTTGAAGTTACAAGATGCTGTCGTGGGACAGCCCCGGGGGTGAGGGGCTGAGCCCAGCCCAGGGTGCTGCCCTGGACCCACCTCACCACAGCCCTGGGTCTTGCAGGTTGAACCTGCGGGAGTTGGGTCCCTGGGCCTCCCACATGCGCTGGATCATCTGGATCATGGCATCCATCGGCACCATCTACGTTTTCTTCTTCCACGAGCGGTGAGTGCCTGCACCCCCCGGGCTGGAGGGCGTGTGGGACCCGGGCCAGGAGCAGGGACTGCTGCCATGAGTTCCTTCCTCCATGTGGTGGCACCAAATAAAAAGCCAAAATCTCCAGATGTCACCCCGGAGTCCCAAGTGTCAGGTCCCAAGCCGGTCTGCACATGAGGACATGGGACCTGCTGTGATGGCACTGCCACCCCTTCCTCTGTAGCACTACTGTGGAAATGTCAAGCATAAAACTCAGCCTCCCTCTGTCCCTGCTCCAAGCTGCCTCTCTGTCTGTCTGTCACAGGTACAAGCTGGTGGAGCTGGTGTGCTACGTTATCATGGGCTTCTTCCCCGCCTTGGTCATCCTCTCCATGGTAAGGCCCTACTTGGGCTCAGACTGAGGGACAAATCCCTCAGGATTTTCCTCAGGATGGATTTGAAAATTCAGAGCAATTTGTCTCCTGTGGGCTGGTGCAGTCTCCAGGCTGGGTGAGGGATAAAGCCATCCCTGATATGATGTAGCTCACCTTGGTTCTGCAGGTGCTTTGGCTGCCTGGCAGCACCACGTGCATCTCTCCCAGATCTCCTTCCTGGGCACTGTGGTTTGAAAATTATAGGATCACAGAATCATAGAATGGTCTGGATTGGAAGGGACCTTAAGGACCATCTAGTTCCATTTCTCCCAGGGCTGCTGGGTCCCTGCTGCCTTGCTGGGGAGGAGGGTGTAGCAGAAGGCAGAGAAGCCCAGAGCTGCAGCTGGACACCACTTTTGGTCTCAGTGGGGTGGTGGGGAGTGGTCAGACTGCCTTGGCCTCACTGAGCATTGCCTGCTCCCAGCCCAACAGGGATGGCCTCCTGGAGCTGGTGGCTGGTGGCTTCTTCTACTGCCTGGGCATGGTGTTCTTCAAGAGCGACGGGCGCATCCCCTTCGCCCACGCCATCTGGCACCTCTTCGTGGCCATGGGAGCTGGCACCCACTACTATGCCATCTGGAGGTACCTGTACCAGCCCGGGGCACTGGACACCAAAACCTCCCCTCGGTAGAAGCCTTAGAGATGTTGTTTGTGCCACCTGGCACGTGGGGACACAGAGGGCACTGGTGACACAGTGGGCTCGCCCCAAACCAGCCCCTCGCCCCGTGGACAGCAGCTGTTGGTGCCCTTCCTGCACACACAGGAGAGCCTGGAGGTTGATTTTAAATGTTTTTCTTTTTTAAGCTCGGGAACTGTTTGTTTTCTTAGGCAAAAGTTTCAGAACACAGTGACTGACTGGGCTGTGGGCTGACTCACAGTGACCACTCACTGGGAGCTTTGCTCACTCACCTGGTCTTGAGCATCCCACAGGACTGGGAAACTTGGCCCCACATGCCCCAGCTATGACACCCTGGGTTTGGCTCCTGGAGTCCTTAGAGTGTGCCACTGAAGGGACTGGAGGAGTCAGGGTGAGGGGAGAGACCCAGTGGTGGAGGGGGATGTGGTGACAGCCCTGCACCACCTGGTCTGGCTCCTAAATCTTCCTGAGCCCTGCCAGCATTAACAGCTCCATCCCAAGCCCTTGAGGGGATGGCCCATACTCAACAAGCCTTACAAGAGATTGAAACTTGAATCTCTTCCAGGGCATCCCAGTCCCTGAGCACTGGGAAACCCTTTCTCTAAGCCAATATGAAGTGCACAACTCATCCACACATCCCTGGGATCCCCTGTGGACATTTTCTCCCTGGAGTTCTCAGTTTTCCTCTCCAGCCTGGTGCCAGTGGCAGACTGAAGCACAGCCCAGCTCCCAAGCCCTGCTGCACGTGTGCCTTCAGCAGGGAGCAGAGCTGGGATCCAGCTCCTGGCATCTCCCTGACTGGGGTCAGCCCAGGGGAGTCCCTTTCTCCTGGAGGGAGGGCAGAGAACCTCCTTGGACTGGGATCACGGGGCTACCTGCCTTCTCTGCTCCCATTTTGCTGATGAACCTATTGCTCATCAGATTTAATTCCACTTTTGGAAAGATTTCTGGCATTCCCAGGTTGCTGCAGGGCAGGAATGCATCCACACAAAGCCTGGGTGTGAGCTGTAATGGAGAGGTCCCATTGATGCTCAGTTTTTAGATGTCTAACCATGGCCACACAGTGGGACATGGGACATCCATCCAGCTGCTGGGAGCAGCAGAATGGCAAAACCACACCTGATCCTGCTCTCCAAATGTTGTTGTTCTATTATTTCTAGAGTCCTATATTGTTGTTATCAGATTTCTAAAGTCCATACCTCTTCGGTGTGTTCTAATGGCTGCAGATCTTCACAGACTCCTTCTTCTGCACGTTGTTCTCTCTCAGGCCAGGGCTCCTCCAAGGCTCTCCCTGACTGGCTTACCCACCCCCTTTTATCCCAGTCATCTTCATTGGTCACAGCTGCAGCCCAGTTAAGGACATTGCAGCTGCAGCCCATCAAGGACAACCGGGACCTCTGGGGCAAAGCCTCTATACAGATATTCAAATACATTTCCTCTACTATACCCAAACACCCTGGCAGAGCTGCTGGAGCCAGGAGGGTGTGGTGGTGTGTGCTGGGCTGAGCCTGCACCTTCCCCATCAGCCCCAAAGGAATCAGTTGCCCATCACCTCTTTTTGGCCTTTGATTAATCACAGCTGCAGCCTCTGGCACCATGTGGCAAGCGAAGGAGATTTGTGGCCACCATCCCACATCTCCTGTTTCTCCAGCAGCATTCCAGGGAGATGAGCAGAGCTTAGGGCCCCCCAGCCCGTGGCACCCCAGGACTGGCTGTCCAGGGCTGTGCCACTGTGCAGCACATCACCAATGTGCCCGGTTTGTGTGCATGGGGGTGAACGAGCTGGTGTGAGCCCAGACTCTGTTGCTGCTGCTCTGCCCAGCCCTGGCCCTGCCACCTGCTGCAGGTGCAGAGGTGGAAAAGGATGAGCTGTGAGTAACCAGCAGCTGATGGAGCATATCCGGGGCTGGAATAGCAGGATGCAGAGATCCCAGGATGGGAGATGCCATATTTTCTGTCTGGCAAGTCATTACCCTTCTCTGTGCCTCAGTTTCCCCATCTGTAAAATGGGGGTGCAGACCCTGACCTACCTCACAGGGCTCGTGTGAGGACCCCGTGAAGCACTTGGAGAGCAGCCAGAGCTCACAAACCCCTGCTTCACTTTTCCCTGGCTCTGGGGGAGCAGGTTCCCAGAGCCACCCTGGGGCACGCTGGCAGCTTCAGCTCTCCTCGCCCTCTGTCCCTGATGCCACGGGGAGCCACGCTGGGGTCAGAGCAGGCAAACAGCGCTCCCAGCCCCAGGCCACTGTCCCCTGGCAGGGCTGAGGGTGCCCAGGGGATTTATCTCAGAAACTCTTTTGCCATTTGTGGTCTTTTGGCCCTAAATCTGTCCCAAGGGCTCCTGAGGCACAGGGAGGTGCCAGAAGGACCTTTCTGAGGCTGCTTCATCTCAGTCTCCTGCTGAAAATCCAGGGCAGGACACCCAGCAGGAGTGGATGGCTGGGAACAAAGCCACCCTGCCTTCAGCCTGGATTTGCAGAGTGGGCTTCTCTGTAAGTGAGAGGCTCCCCCTCTCCTCTTGCTCCTAAATCCTCCCCTTGCAAAGCATGGGGGACACAGAGCAAGTTATTGGATTGTCCTCCTGTTTTATACTAATTTTAAATGATTCGTAACATTCAGGATGTTTGTGGAGGAGGGCTCGAGGGATCTTTTTAGCATCTCATGTTTTTCACCATCCATCCTTGTTCAATCAGTATTTTATATTTAACACAGTATTGGGTCAAATACAAACAAATGTAAGGAAGATAACACTAGTGGATGTTGTTTCCTGTGGAGTAGGATCGAAATAAAAACTCAAGATACCTCACTCTTGCCTGCTTATTAAATCAAAATTAGTTCCCCTGCAGCATCTGGAAATAAACTCATTTTCTGTCTGACTCATCCCACGTGGCTTTGCTCCCTGGTGAGGAGAGGAGCCACTCAACCAACTGCAGGGATGGCACTGGGGTGCTGAGCACTGACTCACCTTGGTGCAGGGATGGCACTGCCAGCTGCTGAACAAACAAACAAACAAACAAACAAATCAATCAATCAGTGAGTTTGCTGACAGAGCCCCTGTGCCCAGCGGTGCTGGCTGAAGACTCATCAGCAGCATCTCACCATGGCAGCTTCAGCACAGCCTGCTCCAGCCCTGCCATTTCCCCTCCTCGTGGCTGAGTCAGAGGCTGAGGTGTGGAGGGAGCCCCAGGGCTGGCACTGAGGGGATGAAGGATGCCAGAGCCATGGAGGAGGAGAAAATCTGTGGCAGACTGGGCAGGGGGCAAGCACAGCCCCCTGCTGACCCCACCAGCCTCTCCTGTGGGCACTGGCTCCTCTTGCAGGGGGAGAATTTGCTCCTCTTGGAGGGGAGAATTTGCCCCCACGCTGGAGCTGCCTGGCCTGGGCTCTGCACAAGCACTGTCTGCCCTCTCTGCCATAATTACAGTGCTGCATTCCCCCAGGCTGCCGTGCTCAGCAGCTTTCCCAGAAAGCCAGGGAGGGTTCCCTGCTTCCAGGGGCAGCTGAACTCACCCCCAAACCTGACCCACAACTTCCACCTCACCCATCATTCCTGTGCTGCTGGCAATTGGGCTGGACTGGGAGGCCTCCTGAGTCTGCTTTGCTTTGGTGCTGTCGTTCCCAGAGGGTGTCTGGGTGGCAGAATTGCTTTCCCAGCCGGAGCACCCCTGGACAGGGAAACACCCTTTACCAAAAGGAGACATTTTCACCAAGGCAAGCAGAGCATGGGTGACCATCTCAACCTGAACAAGTGGTCCATCCATCCCTCACCCCTGTCAGGCACCAGCCTGTGTGCACCCCCAGCGGTCTCCAGGTCAGCTCTGGAGCTGCTTTGATAAAACCTGTCTGGCCAAAGCCAGCCTGTGCAGCTGAGGTGCTGCTGCCTGCAGAGCCCTGCCTGGCTTGCTCCTGGCATTTTCACAGAATCCTAGAGAGGCTTGGGTTGGAAGGAACCTCAAAGCTCATCTTGTTCCAACCCCTGCCATGGGCAAGGACACCTTCCTCTAGACCAAGATGATCAAAGCCACTTCCAACCCAGCCTGGAACACTTCCAGGGATGTGGCAGCCACAGCTTCTCTGGGCAACCTGTGCCAGGGCCTCACCACCCTCACAGGCAAGAATTCCATCTGACCCTGTCCTCTGGCAGTGGGAATCCATTCCCCCTTGTCCTGTCACTCTATGCCCAAAGTCCCTCTCCATCATTTTTGGAGCCCCTTTAGGCAATGGAAGGGGCTCTAAGGTCTCCCTGGAGCCTTCTCTTCTCCATCCTGATCATCCCCAGCTCTCCTAGCCTGGCTCCATAGGAGAGGTGCTCCAGCCCTTGGAGCATCTTGGCAGCCTCACTCCAACAGCTCCACGTCTGTCTGTGCTGCAGACCCAGTGCTGCATGCGGTGCCCCAGGTGGGGTCTCAGAGAGGGGGGCAGAGGGGGGCAGAACCCCTTTCCCACATCCCAGCCCTTTCTATAACCTGACCCTTTCCCAGGGCTGACCCTTCCCAAATCCTGACCCTTCCTAAATCGCAACCCTTTCCCAGTGCAGACCCTTCCCATATCCTGACCCTTTCCCAGTACAGACCCTTCCCCAAATCCCGACCCTTCCCAAATCCCGACCCTTCCCCAGATCCCGACCCTTCCCCAAATCCCGACCCTTCCCCAAATCCCGACCCTTCCCAGATCCCGACCCCTCCCCAGATCCCGACCCTCCGCTCCCGTGGCGGTGGCTGCGGGCAGTTCCGGTGGCGGCCGCGGGGGGGCGCCGCAGCCGCGCTCGCTCCGCCCCGGCGGGACGGGACCGGCCCGAGGTCCCCGCGCAGCCCCGGCGGCTCCGGGCGGCTCCGGGCGCTGCCGCCGCCGGGGTCGCGCCGCGCCTGCCCCGCTCCGACGGTGAGTACCGGGGCCGCGGGGCGCGGGGGGCGAAGGCGGACCCTACCCCAGGGACCCCCCGGTCTTGGGAGGGGGCAGATCCCCGCTGTTGCGTCCCCGCTGCACCGGGCGGCAGCGTTTGTTTCTCGTCCCCTGGGAAGCGGAGGCGGGAGGAGCTCGGGGCTTGTCCGGTTGCCGTGGGAGACCCGCGCTGCCCGCGGAACCGCACCGGGCACGGCCGGCGGGAGGGCTGTGCCGGGAACCGCAGCGCCCGAGGGTCCCTGTCCCATGGCCGGGCACACGGGGAGCCCTCCCCGCACCGCGGGTCCCTGCGGGTCCGTGTCCCATCGCACATCCCTTGGGATCATCCCCGTTCCACCCCCCTTGGGCTCCTTCTCCCCGCGGAACTCTCCTTGGAATGCGTGTCCCCATTCCGTATCCCTCAGGATCTGTCTCCCCAGATCCTTCTCCCATTCGCATGCCCCTCGAGATTCCTCTGCCCCTTGCACGCTCCCTGGGATCCCTCTCCCCATTCCATACCCCTCGGGATCCTCCTCCCCGTTGCATGCCCCTCGGGATCCTTGTCCATTTGCACAACCCTTGGGATCCCGCTGCTATCCCACACCAGCCGTGTCACCTGCATTCAGCTGCCTGTGACTGTGGTGGCATCCCAGGCCATGGCAGGGAGGTGCTGAGATGATCTGTGTCCCTGTGAGGCTGGAGCAGTTTCATGCTGAGTTGTAACTTTAGCAGAGAAAACTCAGGGGAGTTTGCTACTTGCTTGGGAAGTGCTTATTTTCAGCTCTCTCCAGGACCAGTTAATTATCGCTGGAAAAAAAAAATATTATTGCTAAGGTCTTATAATTAGGCAGCCTACGGAGACTGTGGAGCTCGGGAGGCAGCAGAAAGCAAATGCTTTTTGTGCACGGTTTCTGGGGTGTGTGAATAGAGCTGCCCGGGCAGAGGGCTGGCATTTGCACTGCTGCATTACCGGAGAGCTGGGGCACGTTGGCGGCTCAAAAGACCCTGCAAAATAATTACAGGGGGAAAAAAACCACCAAGAAAAGAAAACCTGCTAAAAGAACCCCTGTTGTCCTTGTGAAATCAGGTCCCGGACTGTTACAGCGTTTGTGGAGCGATGCCTTTGGGACAGGATGTTGGTGTTTTTGGGGCTGCTTTTCCATCCTGTTTGAGCAGTCCCGGGGCCGCGGGGTCCGGGCTACTGCAGGGTGCCTGCTGCTAATAATAACGTGGTAAGGAGTTTACCCGCCCTGATCCGGCTAAAGACGGCACCGAGAGAGCCACGGACATCATCAGCCTCCGGTCTGCCCCTAGATTAGGTGGATAAAACTCGCACAAGGAAAGGCCGGGCTCTGGAGCGAAAGGAAGGGAGCGGGGGCTCCGGTCAGAGCCGAGGGGTTCGGGCTTTGCCCTGGCTGTGGGGATGGGATCTGCAGAGGGGCAGGATTTGGAGCAGGGGGCAGGATCTGGAGCCGAGGAGAGCACGTCAAAGCCACCAGGGCGTTCTCATTTCCTTTGCTCTCCGAGTTGTAATTTGTTCCACATTGCAGCGCCGGCCTCTCCCTCCACTTGCAGCATCCAGGCTGCGGTCGCTGCCGTTAGTCCGGGGCTGCCACTCCAGCGGTTTCCATTAAAAAAAAAAAGGCAGAAAAAGAAAATAAAAGAAAAATGTCAAACAAAGACGTGAGGAAACCGCTTTTCTGGTTCCTATTCTGGGGTGGTTATAGCTGAAATCTCACCACCCATCCGTGTGCCGGGATGAGCCCCGGGGAAATTCCAGATGATTAAAAAGTATTTTAATGGTGTTGTTGCTCTTCCCAAAAGGGAATAAGATGACCTGGTAGCTACAGGTTGATTGGCTTGATAGCATCCCTCCAGGGAGAAGGGGGAGAAACCTGGCTCGGGCTTCAATTGATTAAAGACTTCAACACCAGGAATAAATTCCTGCCATCCAACGTGGCTGTATGGAAAATAACTCCTGGCAAGAAATGATTTCAGTCTTCAACATGAGAGGTGACTCTCTGGCTGTAATACACTTCTGAGAAGCAGTTGAGTTATGGGAGGTGATATTCTTGTAAAAATCTGCACTTTCCAGTATTAAAAAAGTCAATCCAGTCCAGTATTTAGAGCTGACATTGCACAGTGTCAAGAAAGCTGGTATTAAATAAACGTGATCCATTTCCAAGGCAGTTATCAGGGAGATTATCACTGCTGGGCACTGCTAGCTGGTAACATGGACTTGGTGTTTTTATCACTAATCTGGAAGAAAGGAGATGGAAATGATTTCTGGAAAAACCTGGATCTGACCCAGGGCAGCTGAGTGTTAATGGTTTGTACAAATCCGGGTGGTAAGCTGAGTGAGAGAAAGGCATCCTCACTGGAGCAGAATGGAACATGGAAATCTCTTACACCCAAAAATAATAACTGTGGCTGGACATGGTTTCCTGTCCCTAATCTGGATGGTAAATTTTCAGCTGGAGCTGCTTGCAGATGCTGGGAGAGGCAGCACAGGGGCAGCAGTTTGGGGGGTGGCTGTCTGTCTGTCCCCATTTCAGCACTGGAGAATTGAAAATTTTCAGGATAATGTGAAATTTGGCTCTGGGGAACAAAACAAATAGCAGTTATTTGCATTTCTGGTCAGAACCACATTTGGGCTTATGGCAGCCAAATCCAAATTTTCCTTCTCAGCAGAGATGTGGAGTCTGAGGGGAAGGGACTAAGGGGCTGCAGAAAGGGTCTTACAGGTGGAGAGGAGGAGGCCATCCAGTGAGTCCACTCATAAATCAAATCAAAGAGGAAAGAGGAGGGCTTGGCAAAAGCATCTAAATACTCTCGCAGAGGAGAAAATACATGGTAGCCAAAATCTCATTAACTGAGCAGAGAAAAGATGGCAAGAATCAATATCTGGCAGCTGAGGGCAGACACATTGGAAATAAGGCATAAATATTTTACCAGGAGGAGTAAATCATTGGAAGAAACGTGGGGCAACAGAGGTGGGGGCAGCACCTCTTTGCCTTTTGCATCACAACCTGCAGAGTTTCTCCCACAGCCCCCAGGCTGGGCCAGCAAGAGGGACTGGATGGAACCACACCAAGGCCCTGATGAGGTGATTTAATTAGAGGATGATGCATTTATCTTTAATCATGGTGGAGCCATGGAAAGGAGTAGCTCTTGTGCCCTGATGGCTCTCCCTGAGGTGCACCCATGAAATCCCTGGTGGCACTTGGCAGGTGCCTCTTTCAGCTCTGTCTCTGGCCACCAGTGGCTGTGTTCTTGCAGAAGGTGAGGGGACAGTGCTTGGTGGCTCTTCTTGATGTCCAGCAAACCAGACTGAGATTCAGGAGGACAGATCTCAGTGAGCATCCCAGCATGCTGGGGGAAGGAGCTGCCCCAGGGCTTGCTGTGGGTCAGGGCATCCCCAGCCTGGCATCCTTGGGGACATGAGTGCTTAGGAGAAAGAGATAAAGGTCACAGGGCTGTACTGGTTCCATCTCCTCCCCTTCTCCTTTCCTTTTTTTCTTCCTGCTTCCTCTCCTTTCCTTTCCCCTGCTGTTCTCTCCTGGTCTCCCATGTGATGGGATAGGTGCTGTTGGTTATAGATGTGGTTCAGAATCCCACATTCAAACACCAGGACCGTGTTGCAGAACCTCTGAGCCTTCCAAAGCCACCACACTGCGAGCAGCTGACGTCCATGAGCAGCCCAGGACCTCTCCTCCTCTTCCTCTCTCAGAAACGTGACAGACGCCTGCCCAGGATGGTGCACAACGAAGGGCAAGGATTGTTTTGAGAAGGAGGATGAATGGAAGGGAAAAAGGCACGTGAGAAGGATGGCAAGGTAGGGCCTGAGTGCTGGCTGGGGGCCCTGGGAAGGAGCTGCTCACCCGTTCTGGGAGCAGGAACCTCAGGCCTGCAGGAAAGTCCCCAGTGGTGGCTGCAGAGTCAGGCGCGGTGGTGGAAGGACACGTGGTGGCCACGTGAATACCGTGGGCATTTGTCACAGCTCTGCAGAGCTCACACAGAGCTGGCTGTGGAAAATAGCTGGTTTTGGTGTGGTCAGGCACTGCTGGGAAGAGGTGAAGGATCTCCCTGGGAGGCAATCCCAGGCTTTTGACTAATAGGTGTGTACCCGTTAGAGAGAGAACGTCACTGAGGCTGGAGAAAGGGACTTGGGAAAGTCTGGATCATGCTGCAGGCCTGTGTCCTTCCAGGGAATGGGCCTGCAGTGAGAAGAGGGCTCAGCTGGGCTGGAGATGTCCAGGAGCTGCTGGAAGGTGTGACACTCTTGCTGGCTTGTCCTGGGGCAGCTGGAGCATCCTGGGTCCTGCATCGGGGCACAGGGGGATTGCACATACCAGAGACTTCCCCTTGTACCAGAGATTTCCCCTTGTACCAGAGATTTCCCCTTGCACCAGAGATTTCCTCCTGGAGGAGATGCCCGTGTCCAGCGTGCCTGAGCGCACGGATGTGGGAGGAGCCCCTTCCATTATCATCTTATCCTGCCCATTAGAGTCCTCAGGGGGATTAAGGCCGGGTGTGTCCTGCTGTCTCCAGGAGAATGTGATTTCTCAGGTCACCCAGGCTGGTGCCTGGTAAAATCACGCCTGTGCTGCTCTAGATGCTGAAAATTGGGGTGACACCACCTCCTGATCCAGGCTTCTGATTTTTACCTGGTGAAGTCTTTGCCCCTGACCTCTGTAGGAGCTGCATTTTATAGAAAGAGTAAAAAAATAGCTGAGCTATAAATAACACATTCAAAACCAGGGACCTGCAAGAAGCAAGGATGGTGTCTCTGTGATGTGGGCTTGGAGGAATGATTTTGCCACCAGCAGATGGTAAAAGGTTTCCCTTTGTGCTGGGGGGCAGTTCAGGGTGGAGGAGATAAAATCCATGAAACCAGTGATTTGATGACAAAGCCTTGTCTTTTGCATCCTTGATGACAAGGTCCTGTAGGGACTCTGGGGCAGTTTTCCTTGTGGTCAATGTTAATGAGGGCTGGCAGGGCCGTGCTGGAGCCTGGGGCAGCTGTTCCTGAGCCTGACTGTCTGCCAGTGCCCTGACCTGCTCCCCAGGTTGGGGCTGCCAGGAGATGTCACACAGCAGACATCAAGGGATGTCCCCAGGGATGTCCCCAGCGGGAGCAGCAGCTCTGGGCTCAGCTGGAGAGGGAGGAGCAGCCAGAGCCCCAGCCCCATCCCTGCCTCAGTTTCCCCACTCGCAAGGTGGGAGCAGGAGCAGCCTTACCTGAGCCCAGTGATGTTCTGGGGCAGTGTAAAACACAAGGTCCTCAGCCCTGCTGTCCTGCTGGGACTCCTGCCCTTCAGCACTGCAGGAGTCAGTTTTGGAACCTGCAGCCTGGGGACAAGGACAAACCCCAGCATTTTCAGAGCCCTGGTGGAGCTGGGGAAGAGGAAAAGGGTGACTTGGGGTGCAGCAGGATTACACAGCTCCCAGCCACATGCTTAGCACCTGGTGCCTCAGTTTCCCATCTGCAGCATTCCCTGTGTCTCTGGCTGTGGGATGGGGGGATGCACATCCTGCAGCAACCCTCCACGTACAGCTGGGAGCTGGTTTCTGGGTTAGAAGGTGACCTCTTCCATTAGCAGCAGGGACTTTTTTCTCTGCTCTTTTTTCCTGAATTAGATGGTGGTTTGGAGGCTGTCCAGGCCCAGCATCACTCTGCTGATAGTGCTGAGTCTGCTCTGAGGCACGGCTGTGCCCCAGCCACTCGGGGCTGCAGCTGTGGAAGCTGCTGGCACCTCACCTGTGCCCAGCCAGGGACATCTGGGTGACCCAACTGCTGCAGCCAGCTGTGGATGGGACATTTTTGGGTTCCTCTGTGTGTGTGTGGAGTCCCTGCATGTTAGGAGGAGAGGGAGAGCCCAGTTCTGTCCCAACCAGGAATGCTCAGATTGTATTTCCTGACCCTGCTAGCAGGTCACAGTGTGGCTGTGGGTCACCAGCACCACACAAGCACCAGGTGCTGGTGCAACCAGGATGGGATTTCTGCAGATGGGGACAGTGACATCAGGCAGGAGGGCTACCCACCTAAATCCAGAATGGATTTGTGGTTCCTGGTCCATTCCAGGGGATTGAGGAGCACTGGGAGCTGCCACATGGCCTTGGCCCATCTCCTCCATTCACTGCCCACTTGGGGCTGCCCTGAGCAACCCTGCCCTGGGCTAAGGAAGAGCATCCTTGTCAGTGATGCCACCCTGGGCCTGAATGTCCTCCACAAACAAGCAACAGCCAGGAGATTTGCCAGAGTCAGGGCATTTTTAGAAAGGCTAATTAGAGCCCATTTTCACCCTGTGCCTCTCGCTGAGCAAAAGCATTTAGCAGTGACCTCAGAGTGAGCGAATTTGCACTTGAGCTTTCCGTTTCACCTCTAAAAAATGGGATTGCTCCATAAACTCGTTAGTGAAAGTAACTCCTGATGCCTTGGCTGCTGACCAGGATGGGCCCCGCCAAGTCCCGCTGGGCTCTGCTCTCCTCCTCTGGGTAAGCGGGGCCTCTTGATATCCATGATGGAGAAATGTGGGGCCTCTCCAGGCTGTGTCTTCAGGGACGAATCCATCCAGGGGTAACTGTGCTGGTCCCAAGGAGCTTGGCTGAGCTCTTCCATTGGTGTTTTGGGTTACATGAGGGAAATGGCCCTCTCTGGATCTGCCACCTTGGAGGTGACAGCGGCTCCCGCTCGCTCTCCCTCGCTGCACATCCACCCTCCAAACCGCTCACCTTCCCCTTCTTGCTCTTCCCTGCCCAGCTGTGCTTCATGACGACCTCCCCCACCATGTTTTATGGGCCATCCTCCAGCATGGCTCCGCCGTCCAAGAACCGGCTGAAGCGCCAGAGCCGGCTCTTCTCGCAGGTGCTGTACCGCACCCTGAGCTACAAGGACCGCGGCTCAGCCCCCTCCGCACCCGCTGAGGACGACCCAGCCGAGCTCTCCACCCAGCTCTCGGCCCCTGGCATCCTGAAAATCTTCGGGGGCAACATCTGCGCGGGCACCAACTACAAGAGCGTGCTGGTGACGGGCAGCTCGGGCGCGCGGGAGCTGGTGAAGGAGGCCCTGGAGCGCTACGGGCTGAGCCAGCTCAGCGCCGCGCAGTACGCGCTCTGCGACGTCATCGGCCGCTTCCAGGGCCCCGAGAAGCAGTGGCAGACTGAGGGGCTGAGGGTGCTGGGCGACCACGAGAAGCCCCTGCTCATCCAGGACCTCTGGAAGCCCAGGGAGGGCTTCTCGCGCCGGCTGGAGCTGCGCAGGAGGGCCGAGGTGGAGGAGATGGCAGCCAGGGATGTGGACACCACCACTGCAGGTCAGAGCTGGCTGTGGGGCAGGGAGAGGGGTTGGGGTGCACCCCCAGGAGCCTTCCCGCACCAGAGGCTTTCACACGTGGTTTGGGTACGGGGGTTGGTGCAAGTGGGAGGCTGGGCACGTTTTAGCTGCAAGGACTCAGCACTCTCCTACATAATTTTGGTGTCTGTGACCTCAAATATTTACCCCAGCCAGTTTAAGGGTTAATGACAAACCCTGCCCATGATTGGGGAGCAGCAGGCAAGAGCATCAGCGTTTCCTCCTCTTCCCATCAGTGAAACAGCACCATGGCATCCCCAGCTTCGTGCCTGGCAGAGCACTGCCCTGCTCCCCCATCTCCCTCTGGGCATCCCCCAGGCCTGACACCCCGGGCAAATCTGCAGGAGCAATTAAGGAAAATGAAAAGCTAATGAAGAGAGAGCAATGTAGGGCAGGAGAGCCCCTGCAGCGGTGCCTGATGGAGGCCAGGGCTGGCAGGAGATAAGTGCATCATTAGGAACCAGCAGCAGTAATGAAGCTTTTCTCCTCTTACCCTCAGATAAAAGTCCTGTGAGGATGAGGGCAGAAGGGTTTAAAATCAGATTTTTACTTGCACAATGTGCTTGCTGGGTCAGACCAGCTGACCAGGCCCCAGAGGTGTCAGCCACAGGGTTTTGCTGGGATGGGCCCCAGCAGTTCCTCACACCTGTAGGGAAGAGCTGTTACTGTCAGAACTAAACCGGTGGTGATGCAGGATTACTCTGTGTGCTTGGCAAAGAAGAGCCAAGTTTCTGCCCCACCAGCAGCAGAACAAATGGTCCAACCTGTCCCACACCAGGGGGGACACAGCTCCTCTCCCACCCATCCTAACAAAGCTGGAAAGAGCCCTGGCACACGGGGAGGAGAGCAGAGGCAGCTGGAGCCTGCCCAGCTGCAATTTTCAATTGGGATTTCACCTGGTACTTGAGGACACAGGGCTGCCTCCATGCTCACCATGCCCAGCCTGTGGCTGCTCAGGGAGGGGATGCCACCGGTGCTCCCAGCTCATTGCACACAGACACAGAGGTGGCTCCTGCCAGGGCCTGGGCCAAGGAGGTGGATGCTCTGCTCTTCTCTTCAGCTCTTCCTGCAGCCAGGATCAGAGAGATGTGAAGCACAGAGGGAAAGCAGCAGCTCTAAAAACAGCTTCAGTTGAATGGAGGGAAGGGCAAGAGCCCAGTGAGGGGTGCAGCCCTCCAGGGGCAGGGCCATGTGGCAGCTCCCTGCCAGCCCAAGGTCACATCCACAGCCTCAAAGCCTCCCCTCAGATGCACAAAGCAACTTTCCTCCATGGCCTGGATCCTGGGTGGGCTGGGAGTGTGGGAGTGCAAGGCTCCCACCCAGGCAGGGAAGCAGCAGGGTCTGGGCTGCCCACCAGGCCTGGGGCTGCACCCTTGGGTCATTTCCATGGAGGAGCAGCCCCTGGTAGGATCCTGTGCTCTGGATGTGGAAACAAGCCCGTTATGCTTTCGTTATCACTTCATTTGTTTCAGCACTCCTGGGTGGGGCTGTGGAAATTCCCCATTTTTTAACCTTTGGGCATTTTCCATAGCTGACCAAGCTCTTCAAAGACAGAAGCTACACCCTTAGTCAGGCTGCCTGCTCTGCAGAGTACACAGCCCATGGTTGTCTTACCTGGTAAAATCTCACTCCTGCAGCCCTGTCTCTTGGTGGTACCAGGGGCTCTGTCACCAGTCTCACCCTGGCATGATGTGGGGTTAGGACCACCCTTTCCCACCTCATCTGCAAACTGCCAGGAATGAATGTGAGTGATGCAGCCTGTGACCCAGCACCCCAAAAGGACCCAAAACTCCTGGTGCAGGGGGTATTGACCGTGAGTGCCCTCCACCAGGGTCACCCTTGTCACCAGGCTCAGGCTGGCAGAGGTCCCCTTGCTGAGCAGCAGCTGCCTGCCCAGGGTGGTGAGGCACTGGCGTGGAAAACACGACATCTGTGCAAAAGTAAAGGGGCTTCAGGCTTGCAGCTGCCTCAGAGAAAAGCAGAGGAATGCTCAAATCATCTCCAGGGCAATACCTGCAGGCCCTTCCCCACACAGGGCATCGCTGGAGCAGCAGGACTGGGACCACTGGGGTCATGCAGGTGCATCCCTGGCTGAGGGAAAGGCTCCACATCCACCCATGACCTGTTAGTAAATAGCTTAAGACTTTTATCTGCTCAGTTACCCATTATCCTAATTAGTTTATTAGCTGCTTCCCACGGGGAAGGGCAGTGCTGGCTCCTCCTGCCACTAATTAGCAGCACAGGTAGAGCCTCTCTGCAGCTAACAAGGCAGCCCCCTCTCCCTGTGCCCCCTGCCCTGCTCCTTTTGGGGAGCACAGTCGTGGAGATGTAGGGAAAACACCCACAAACTGGAGGGTGGTGCAGCCCTTGGCATCTCAGTGGCATTCATTTTCCAAAATATCCCCATTTTGTACCAGGTCCTGTCCTAACTGGAGCTTTCCCAAGGGGCTGGAGGCTGAACTGCACACGCAGCTCCAGAAACTTGGGATTTAAGCCTATTATTCTAAAAGATGCTCTGGCAAATGCCTTTGAGGATCTGGCTTTGATATACCTTAGCACAACTGCATCCAGGGAAGATTCCCTGCAGAGTCTGCAGAGCAATTACATTAGGAAGGACTAGCCTGGTCTTAGTCCCTCCTGGGTACATTCAAAGCATTTCTTCTTTCCTGGGGCCCATGGAGTTATTTGTTGATTTATTTCTCAGCCAGGAAAAGCCAACCTCTTTCCTCAGCTGAAAAAGAGGCAGATCCCAGCCAGGATCCCAGGCACCACAACTATAAGTTTTTCCTCTGGGTTGCAGGATGGGTTTAGAGGCAGCAGCTTGCTGGGGTCTGGGGGATGCTGCCCAAGGGGTGCCCAGCTCTCTCTAAGGATGAGATCCAGCCCTGTGTTAGGATCTGATTAGTGAGAGATGCCTCTGCCTGAGCTGAGGTGCAAACGAGACAAATGCTGAAGTAAACAATACAGATTTTATTAGCAGTCACTGTGAGGTAGAGAGAGAGAAAGAAAGAGAAAAGGGGTGGGGGGACAGAGACAGAGCTCTTGTTTTGAGCTGGTGCTGTCTTGGGTTGGTGGTTGTGAATTTCCCCCTGCCAGAATTGCCTCTTACCCAGTCAGAGCTGATTCAGCACAGTTGCTGAGTTGCTTCCATTAGTTTCTTCCTTATCTTGGGAGTTCTGCCAAGTGTCCTTGTGGCCTGTAAATTCTGTATTCTTTGTGCCCACTATCAGTGGTACATTCCTTTTCCCAAGCCTTTTTAACCCCCTAGGCCTGAGATCACTGGAGCTTGTCCAGCCCTAAACTTTAACAGGGCCTAACACCCTGACAGCAGTACCTCCTTTCTACAGTCCAAGTCCTGGCTATCCAGGGAGGAATTAAATATTTGGGGATGCTCTTTGAATCCTTACATGCTGTTCCCATCCCAGTCTCCATGTGGATTCAGCAGCCACTGGCTCTGCCCTGGTCACGCTGCCCTGGAGATGTCCAGGCTGAGTTTTGGGTGGGATAACCTGCACATGCTTGGGAGGACAAAAAGTACCAAAGGATGAAAAAAAACCTAACCCAGTTTTATGGAGGGACTTTGTTATGCTCAGGAAAAGAGCAGTGTTTATCTTTCCAGCACAGCCCCGGGGTTGGTGGGAGCCTGTGATGGGGGCAGTGAAAAAGCAGCTTTTTCCTACACAAAATAAATACAGAAGCTTCCTTTCCCCTCGATAAGGGGCTGGTGAGGGCCTGTCTCTGCAGGCAGTGGGACCCCAGTCCTGCTCTGTCCCACTGAGCTCCAGCAGCAGCTGCTCCCCAGGATCCAGCCCCACTCCTCCCTGCTCACTCAGCCTGGTCTGGGATCTGCATTGCCCCAGCTGTCCTTCATCCTCTGGCCCATTTCCATGATGTGGGTTGGGGACAGGGCTCCTGGGGGGAGCTGAGGTGTCCTGCAGACACGTTTGGGGTGGCCTTTGGCATCCCCAGCAGTGTGGTTTGTGTGGGTTTGTTGTCCTCCCTGGATGTTCCATCTGTGCTGTGGCCAATTGCCTTTTTAAGAAGGACACAGGGCACGGGACTGCTTGGGGTGGCTTGGCTGTGCCTTGCCCTAATCCCAAGGCATGTAAACAGCAGGGGCTATTTTCTCCCTGTCCCACCCCCCCTCCCCGTCCCCATCTCTTTGATTTTCCCAGCAAAGGAGCGCTCCATTTAAAACAAACAAACAAAAAAATGTATTTCAGAACCAGCAGCCCATTCCTCACCAAATAAGGCAGATGATTTTTTTTTTTTGGGTCTGAGATTGTGAGTGTCCCTTTAAGCAGCCCTGGGCACCAGGCTCTCTGCTTTGCCGTCCCCAAATCCCGCTGGCTGTCCCCAAACCTCGCTGTCCAGAGCCGGGAGCAGGGCTCTGGCTCTGGTGCTGCACCGGCAACGCTGCACTGCTGCTCCTGCAAGCGAATCCTGTAGGGTTTTTTCCCCTCTCTTCGTCCTCCCCGAATGCCAGTGACCTGCTCCCAGGAGGCTGCCCAGCTGAGGTACGAGCATCACCCCTCGGACACACAACTTCCAATTTCTCCTGCAGAGCTCCAGCAGCACGGAGGGACCCAGCGGGACCCCCGGCTCTGGGGGCGCCGTGTGAGGGGCTCCTTTTGCAGCTGGGCCCGGCCTATTCATTCACTCCGGCTCCTGTTTGTCTCACAGACAGACAGCTCTGCCCGAATTGATGCTTGGGAGAAGTTAATTACGGCTCGTTCCTGCTGCAGCCGGGCTCCACTGCAGCTCCCATGCCTGGCTGATGCTCCGGGGAATTGGGGGGGGTCCCTGCGGTCCCCACTTGCTGCTGGCTACCCACTGCCGAAGGGTTGAAAGCCGAATCCAGGCTCTTTTTTTTTTCTTTTTAGCAAAGATTGAGTGAAATTTCTTTTTAGCAGGGATTCTCTCTCCCCCAGCCCTGCAGCGTGGCCGGGGCGGATGGGGGACACTATGGACCGGCTGCTCTCCATTCAGTGAGGTTTGGGGGCCAGGGAGGGCAGGGACACCCCCTTTTTAGCGGTGCCATTAGGACACTAAACTCCGCGCCGGTGTCTCGGCGTCACCTTTCGGGGAGGGCAAAGGACCGGGGGACACCAGGGCAGGGTGGGTGCGCAGCGCCGGGAGGGCTCCGGCCGCTCCATGCCCGCTCCGAGCTGCAGCATCTCTCCAGCAACACGCGGGGTGCTGCGGCGGGGCGGGGGTGCTCCCGGGGGGGCTGCAGGGGCTGAACGCCGCTCTGTCCCCCCCATCCCCATCCCCATCCCCGCAGGCATCAACGCCCAAGCGCGGAAGCTGCAGCGGCACCGGGCGCGGGGGGCCCGGCGGGCGGCGGGGGCTGAGCGGCGCGGGCCCCCCCCGGCCCTGCGGCGCAGCCTCAGCGAGACCAGCCTGGGGACCCCGGCACGGCGGGCAGGGAGCGGGGCCGCGGCCGGCGGCGGGGCCCGGCTCCAGCGGCACTGCTCCACCCTGCCCGGCAGCCCGGCGGCGGCGCGGAGCGGCGGCGGCGGCGGCAGCAGCAGCAGCAGCATGCGGTACTCCCTCTACCAGTCCCCGCACCTCCTGCTCCTGCAGGGCTACAGCCAGCAGCATGTAAGCACAGCACCGCGCCGCCTCCTGCGCACCCCCGGCACCCCCCGCTTCCCTCCCAGCACCCCCAAGCCCCGGGGAGCGGGGCTGCTTGCATGGCCGGAGCTGCTGGGGTCGAGGGAGGTGGTGGTGGTGGTGGTGGTGAGGATGAGCATCCTTTAGGAAATGGGCTTGGGACTTGCAGCCTTGCCCTCAAGTCTGTCCCCGGCCCGTCCCCAAGTGCGGGGAACGCGGAGGCAGGAGCCGTGACCCCCTGCAATGGCCCGGAGGGATGCAAGGTGATCCCCGAGCAGCATGCCTGCCCCGGCCGAGGGGGCCCCGGTTCTGCGGGTGGTGGCTGCGCTGCCCCGTCCCCGGTCCTGCTCCTTCCTCAGTGGCAGATGGAATCAGAGGCTGCGAGGAGAACAGCGCAAGGAGAACTGCAAAGGACAGGGTCGGCTCTTGCAGTTAATGGCTACTTTGTGCCCGCTGAGTGTCGAGCTGTTCCAAGTTTTTGGCAGGGTGACACCGGCACTGCAGCCATCCCGTTAGTGCTGCTGGGGAAAGTGAGGCACGGGTTGGTCCCCTGAGCTGCCTCGGGGCATGTGGGCAGGCTGCAGGGAAAGGCAGGGCCAGGGGTGGATGCTCTTGTCCCACTGTCGCCCTGGGCAGCGGGTGCAGGCATCGCTGCAGTCTGGGGGGAAAAGGTGGGAAGGAAAAGCAGCTGCAGAAGGGATGAGGGGGAGAGGTGGAGGGAGGGCTCCTTCTGTCCAAAGCAGCCCCATCTACTGCATGCCCAAAGTCATTGTGCCCATTTATTGCCGTGCCCAAGGCAGGGATTGCTGCTGTCCTGCTTGGCAGCGAGGAGAGTAAAAAAAACGAAATGTAAAAGTGCATGGGGGACAGCTGGGGACAGCGAGGGGACAGCTGGGGACAGCGGGAGGCTGCAGCACTCACTGCATGGCAGCAGGAGGGTCCCTTCTCCCCCTCCCCGGTTCATGCTGCGTCTCCTCGCTCGGCAGGACAGCTTGGTGTACCTGCTGAACCGCGAGCAGCACACGGTGGGCCAGAGGACACAGGCGAGCAAGCCCAGCATCAGCCTGTCCGCCCCCGACATCCTGCCCCTGCACTGCACCATCAGGAAGCTCCGACCCTCCCGGCACCGCTCGGAGGAGAAGCTGGTGCTGGAGCCCATCGCCGGCGCTGGCATCTCCGTCAACTTCTCCGAGGTGGCCCGGACGGTGGTGCTGCGGCACGGGGACCTGCTGTCCCTCGGCCTCTACTACCTGCTGCTCTACAAGGACCCCATGAAGGCGCAGCCGCTGCCAGCACAGACCCTGCTGAGGCTGCGGGCCCTGCACCCCGAGGCTCCCCACGTGTGCGGGGCGTGCGGCAGCCTGCTGAAGGACAGGGACCCCAAAAAGCGGGGCCCGTCGCCCGGCGGCGGCCCCAGGACGCCCCGCAGGAAGCTGCAGCTGGAGTTCGAGCCGGCGGCCCAGGATGTGCTGCTGCGGCGCATCATGACCCTGATCGAGCCCGGAGGGGACGACCACAAGCTGACACCCGCCTTCCTGCTCTGCCTCTGCATCCAGCACTCGGCCACCAACTTTGAGCCGGGAGACTTCGGGCAGCTGCTGCTCAAAGCGGCCAAAATGATCCAGAGGACGGTGTGGGTCAGTCGGCGGTGGGACGGGGTGTTTTGGGGTGGGGGTGTTGCTCGAGCCCTCCCTGGGGGCTCCTCCTCAGCCTGGTCCCTGGTGGTGGCAGTGAGTGCTGGTGGGGGTGGTGCTAGTGCCACCCCATCCCACGGGTTCTCACTGTGCTTTCCCCTTCTCTCCCTGCCCAGGAGTGGACGCGGGAGCTGGCTGAAAAGCAATCCCAGCAGTAAGTGCGACCCTCCTTGTTTTACCTCAAAAAACGGGGAGAATTCAACCTGGTCCTTCCTCCATGAGTAAGGGCAGTCCGTGGCTGTCAGCCAGTGGTGCATGATGAGTTTTCCTGCTGAATCCCACACATTCTGCTCTCTGGTCCTTTAACCACATGCCTGCACAGAATGAGTGGGTTTGGAAAAGCTCAGGAGGGAATAGGACCTGCAGCAGCTCTGGGGTTTTCTCTGATCCAAGACCTGGCCAAGGCCTTGCACTTGTGAATTCACCCCTGAGTGATACAGTAGGAATGTCCTTATGTGTGAGCCTGACCTTCCTCAGGCTGGACACCCCTCAGTGGAGCTGAGATGGAGCTGGCATTGCATGTGTGCATCCAGGGGTGGTGGCACAGCGTGTCCCAATGCTGGGAGCACCATTCTGGGACAATCACAGTGGTGCAAGGAGCTGTCTTCCCAGCCATGTCCGAAATCCCATCTCTAAAGCAGTATCTGGAGAAACTGTTGGTGCTTGCTGTGAGCTCTCCTTTAGGATAAACTTCAAGGATGCTTCCCAGGCCCTTCATATAGCAGGAAAAAGCAGTTTAGCAGTTGAGAAATGACCCAGATACTTTTTGTTTTATTTTTGAACAGCCCAGGGCAGGTGAGCTGGCTTTAACTGTCCAGAGCTGGCAGGAGCAGCACATACCTCTGAGGAAGGGCTGCTCTTCAGCCATGAATATTTAGTGCTGTTCATCTGTATCAGGGGAAGTCTCCCCCAAAAGTGGCACCCCACAAAGGCCAGGTGGCCTTGATCGGCCTGGTCCCCACAGGGTCCCCTTTGCCACCCCACAGAGCAGAAACCTCTGAATTTTTCCTTGCAAAGGGTCTTTCCAAGGGGAGTGCTGGGCTTGGGGGTGTGGGGATGTGAAAGCTCTCTGGCATTGCCCCAAACTGGCTGTTTTGTCCCCAAAAGCCTGAGAGGGGACGCTGAGGAGCAGCAGGTGTAACACCTGCTGTGTCTCCCCAGCCAGGACCCTGCCACCCTGTCCCGCTTCACCATCACAGACCTGCTCCCAGACCTGCAGCACATCATCTTCTGGATGGCCAATGCCATCGAGATCCTCTACTTCGTCCAGCAGAAATCACCCACCTACATCCAGAGCATGGAGGAAGAGCTGGACATCAAAGGTAAGTGTGGATGCAGCATCCTGCCTGTTTTCCCAGCCAGAGCAGCTCTGCTCTGCTAATCCCCACTCACAGGTGCTGGTCAGTGCCCTCGAGATGCTCCATTAACCCTCCATAATCCTCATCAGCAGGGACATCTCCGTGCTGTGGGCTGGGGAAATCTGTGGGAGGAGCAGCCTCACATCGTGCCCTGGTGCTGCCCAGCTGCAGAGCCAGGTTGTGTTGTGTTCACACACGAGTATGATGAGTTTTCCTGCTGAATCCCACACATTCTGCTCTCTGGTCCTTTAACCACGTGCCTGCACAGAATGAGTGGGTTTGGAAAAGCTCAGGAGGGAATAGGACCTGCAGCAGCATCTTGTGGTTAATGCCCTGAGGGGCTTTCTTCACCCTGGATTTGCAGGTAGCCCTGCAGAACTGCTCACTGGTGTGCTTGTGTTAATGACAGCAAAAGGGGAAAAAAGATAGAAAGGTATTAAACCAGCCTCAGAAACTTTCTGGTCTATGCAAAAAGTTCAAATGCTCCTAGGCCAGGCAGGAGCTGCCAGCAGTGATGGGAGCTCTGGGGGACAGCAGGTGGGAGCACTCCGGGGCCAGAGGATCCTCTTTGCCCTGTTGAGGGATCCCGTGGGGATGATACAAACCTGGAAATCCTAATAACCCACACCCTGGGAGCGTGGGGGCCTCGCTGCTGCAGGTTTGCTCCCCCGTGCTCCTCTCCTCCCTGCAGGCTCCAAGGAGTCTCTGTTCTCCTCGACCATCACGGCCAGCGAGGAGGCGATGACGGTGCTGGAGGAGGTGATCATGTACACCTTCCAGCAGTGTGTCTACTACATCTCTAAGGTACAGCGGCACATGGGGCCACACGAGCATCCCCAGGCCTGTGCAAGAGGGGTTTTTTTTTAAGCTTTCACTCCTTGGCAGTTGCACCACGCTGAGGTGTTTTCCTTCGGGCTGAAGTTCCCCGATTTTTGGTCGCAGCCCAGGGAAAGTATTGAATTACTGCGGCGTGTTTCCTGGTCTGCAGTGCAGCGGCTCGGGGGAGGTGTTCGGGGAGGGCTGCTTGGCTCGGGCCAGCGCGGCATAATGGTGTGATTCAGAGCGTGATGGAAAGTGATGGAAAGCGATGGAAAGAGGCCCCTGGCCCGCCAGAGCCGGGCGGCAGCGGGAACAGAGCGGGCAGTGTGAGGCACAGAAAGGCTGCCCTGTGCAGGAACGGCTCCCTGCCACCGGCACCGGGCACACGGGGCTGCTCCTGCTCCCGAGCAGCGCCTTCCTCCCCTGCGCCCTCCTCCCTTCCCTCTCCCCGGGAAGAAGTGAGTGCAAGGCACTGCTCCCCCATTTAAGCAATATGGAAAATCATCCCCATCGATCCTGATTTCTTTCACCTTCGTGTCCAGCTGATTGGTTGCCGCCCTGGTTCACATCAGGTTTTGCAGATTTTAGCTGGCGTCACACATTGTCTCTTGCAACTGCTAAAAGTGACCAACACTAATTTTTACAATTTTTATAATTTTATAATATTTATAATTCAATAACATTTATAATTCTATATTATTTATAATTTTATAACATTTATAATATTAATAATTTTATAATATTTATACTTTAAATAATATTTATAATTCTATAATTTTTATAATTTTATTATTGTTATAATTTGGCATTAATTTTTATATTTTTAAAACTTTTGCGTTAATTTTTATAATTTTTAAAACTTTTGCACAACACTGGAGCCCACGGAGGCAGGGTGTGAACAGGAGCAGCCCCTTGCTGGAACAGCACTGGCAGGGTTTGCTTGGCTTGAGGAGCTGAAGGAAAGGCTCATAAAAAAATAGAAAAACCCCAACAAACTGAGTGTGCTGTGACCTTGCTGCTCTCCCTGCAGTGTCTGTACGTGTCGCTCCCCGCCCTGCTGGAGTGCAACCCCTTCCAGAGCGAGTGCCGGGAGGGCTGGCGGGGGACTCCGCCTCTGCCCGAGGAGCTCCGCAGGGTCGTGCTCATCTACCAGGCTGTGCTGGACCTGCTCCACCAGTACGAAGTGCACCCCGAGATCACCTCCCAGATGTTTGCCTACCTCTTCTTCTTCTCTAACACCCTGCTCTTCAACCAGCTCCTGGATAAGGGTCAGTCCTCCTTGAATTGGGCAACACATAGGGGGCTGAGTTATTGGGATGCCCTCCAATCCATCCCAGTGCCACCTAAAGGGGTACAGGAAGGGGCTGGAGATGGGCAGGTCTCAGCATTGCTACAGGCAGACCAAGCACAGACCCAGCTGCTGGCCCCTGGATTCCCATTCCCAGGAGAGGCTAAACCCCACAAGGATCCCATCCCATTCCATTGCCCCTTCGAGCCTGAGCAGAGGAGGCTGAGGGCAGTTAATAGGGGCAGCTCATTAATAAACTACAGCAGCCTGAGGTTCTCATTAGCCCTCATTAACGCATCTGCCCCCTTCTTAGTGTCAGGCAAGGCCCAGCCACCACCAGGAATTGCAGCCACAGGATGGTGGGGACATTAACCCGAGGCAGGGGCTGGGGGACAGGGGGGCTGTTCCCTGATCTGGCTGATGGTGCTTTGCCTCCTCAGGCTCCTCTCTGGGCTGCTATCACTGGTCTCAGGGGGTGAAGCTGCGGGCCAGCGTGCGGCTGCTCCTGGAATGGCTGCACGGCGCCGGCTTCGAGCAGCTCTCCCAGCAGTTCTTCTCCAAACTGGCCAGCGTGGCCAACCTGCTGGCCATGCCCGGCTCCCAGCTGGTGCAGGTGAGGGATCCCAGCCCAGGGCTCATGGCAGTGGGATAGGCATGGGCAGGAGAGCCCCTGCTCAGTGTCTGGGGGGTCCCTACACTGATGTGTCCCTTTTGAACCTGCCACCAGCTGCGCTCTCCCAGGGTCTGTGGTGGGCAGTACCCAGGAGAGGATGGTTCTCTCTGGTTCTCTCCATCTTGCCTGACCTCTCCCTCCTGTGCCCCTTGAAGCTGCTGCTCCTCAGAGGAAGCAGTTTCTCACCTCTGCCATGTGCTGTCTCCTCTCACAGATGACCTGGCCATCCCTGCGAGCCGAGTTCCCAGCGCTGAGCCCCGCGCAGCTGCACCGGGTGCTGAGCCAATGCCAGGCAGTGATGGACGTGGGCTGCATCTCAGCATGGCAGCCCAGTGAGGAGGAGAGCCCAGCCACCTTCCAGCCTGGTGAGTCCTGCTCAGCCTGTTCCAGTCACATACAAACCAAACAGGTCATTCCCTTCCCCTTCCTGGTGTCCTGTACTACCTTCAGCAATTGGTAATAACCATAGCCCCAAAATTCAGATATTGCAAAGGATGCAAAGTGCAGGAGGCTTTTTCTGCTGTTCCAAGTGAGGGATGCTGCTGGCTCTAGCTCACTAAATCCCTGGTCCCAGCTGGGAGACTGCACATGGCTGAGAGCTGGGAGGCAGCAGTGGGGTGCAGCCCGAGCCAGTGCTACCCTCCATCCATCCCTCTGCCTTTCAGATGAGGTGCTGGAGTCCTTTGACAACCACCCACCCATCATCCTGCCCAGTGGGGGCTTCAAGGTGGACCTGGAGGTGGAGACATTGGATGACAACATCTACAGACACCTCCTTTACATCCGCCACTTCCTCTGGAGCCTGCAGAGCAGGAGCCCCCACAGCAGCGAGGGGCCAGGCTCAGCACTCCCAAAGGTAGCCTGTACCCCACAGAGGGGTTGTTCCTCTCCTGGCTGGGCAGGAGGGTCTTGGGTCCCTCTGCAGACCCCTCCAAACCCAGTGCCAAGGGCTTGCTGCCCTTGCCTGCAGCCTGGAGCTGTGGCAGTGCCCTCATGGAGAGCTCCTGGAAGGATTAGTGCTGCTAATCCCCCAGCACGGGGGGCACGGGAAGCTGAGCTGGAAGGACAGGCTCTTCCCAGCAATCTCATTAGGGAGGGAGGGGAGATGTCTGTGGGCAGTGCTCCCCTTCTCCCTGTGTGTTCCCTGTCCTCCCTGAGCTGCACCCTGCCCGTCCCCAGCAGCCAGGCTTGCACAGAGGTGCTAATTAGCTAATGCCTGTAAAGTACAGGGAGAGTGATACGTGCTGTGGCTGCTAAGCTCAGCTGCCATGTGGAGGGTGTCCCTTCTCCTCTCCCATCCTGTCCCCATTCCCTGCAGCACTCACAGGCCCTGCTGCTTCCTCCTGTCACCCTGGGGCCACATTGCCCGGCCCTTGTGGCACAGGAGGAGCTGTGCTCCCCTGTGTCGCCTTCCAGTGGGATCCCCCAGCAGGGACATGAACAGGAGTCCCCTCCTGGCTGGCTGCAAACACCCCCAGCACAGCCCTGGCCACCAAACTGGGCTGTGGGAGCTGTGCTGGGAAGCCAGGATAAGCCTGGCAGTGTCTGAATTGCCAAGGCTTTGGATGTATCTGGCAGCCAGGAAAGCAGCAGGGTGGTGGGGCCAGGTGGGGAGTGAAAATCACACGCAGGGGTCCCACAGCATTTTCCTCCTTCTTTAAGAAAGAGGCATGCCCGACGCCGGAGGTGCTGGAGGTGAGCGAGGGCCCGGCGGCCGCCCCAGGCAGCACCATCACAGTCCAGGAGGATTTTTGCTGCCTGGGGGGCTGTGCTGAGCCACAGGGGAACCCCAAACTCTGCCTGGCCACCAGCGCCTGCCCCTGCGAGCCCCCTGCCGGCGAGCCCCAGCTCCAGGAGAAGCTCCAGCAGCTGCAGCTGGGCAGGAGCCCGGTGCCCAAGGGTGGCACGGTGCCCCCAGACCCCTCCTGCCTGCTGACACCACCCACCACCCCCCTGAACTTCGACTCGGGGAGCCCGGAGTCACCGCAGGGCACCGGCAAAGGGCTGCAGGACGCCCGGAGGAACGGGATGAACGGCACCAAAGGCAGCACCCCTGAAGGTACCGGAGCTGGCTCTGCCCTGGGGCTGTGGGGCTGGGCTGGGGCGCTGCCAGAGCCCTAAGCCTCTCTCTCCCTCCACTGCCAGGCTGCTCCCCGACCCCCTATGACTACCCCACGCCGGAGTCCTCCAGCCGCAGCTCTGCCACCGATGACTTCTGCTACGTCTTCGTGGTGGAGCTGGAGAGGGGACCCATCGGGCTGGGGATGGGGCTGATCGATGGCGTGGTGAGTTCTCAGCTGATGCCCTCACACAGCTGGAGTGGGATGTGGGATGTGGTTTGTACCCCAAGAAAAGCTGATGGCTTCCCACAGGAGCTAGGCTGCTTCTCCTTGGGACAAGGAGGCACAGAGGGATCTCTCAGTGGATCTCTGCTTACAGGTCACTGTGCTGTGCGTGCAAAGTCCACAGCTGTCCTGCAGCTGGGGAGAGCAAACAGGCTCAGCTCTCTTGTGGAAAGAAAATGACTCAGACAAGGTCTTTCCTCCACCCTTCAGCGGTGGCAGGAGAAGCAGAGAGGAGCAGGGAGGCTCACAGGGTGACAAAACAGCTCCTCCTTTGCATAAGGAGGAATCTGACATTGTGGGGTGGATCATCCTTTTAAATGGCCTTTCACAGCTGTGCTGTTGGTCAGTAGGAAACAGAGCATCACTGAGCCCTGGGACAGCGTGAGCTCCCATCCCAGCATGGCTGCAGGCTAACGATGCTTAACTCTTAATTAAATTGAACAAGAGCAGGTTGCCCTCACCTCTCCTTTCTGTGTATAAATTGATATAAAACCAAAGCTTATTTCCTTCCTGTTACTGTTAGCACCGTCCCCATCATATTCCCAAGCATCTCCAAGATCCCACTTGCCATCAGGCTTGGTGGTGAGCCCTGGGGGAGAGTTACCCTGCCTGGGGAGCTAGGTCTTTTGGGACCACAAATCTTTGTGTCCCTTTTGTCGCTCACTGCCTTCCCCTGCCAACAGCACACCCCTCTGTGCTCCCCGGGGATCTACATCCGCACCCTGATCGAGGACAGCCCCGCGGCCGCCGACGGCAGGCTCTCCATTGGGGACAGGATCCTGGCTGTCAATGGCACCAGCCTCATCGGGGCAGACTACCAGAGGTGAGCCTCACCTCAGCACGGGGCCTGGGGTGGCACCAGCACTGGAGGAAGCACTGTCAGCTCCGGGTTTCTGGCTGTTTTGCTCCAAGGGTTGCCAGCGCTGCAGTGCTGAGGATGCTGCGGTACCAGAGAGCTGCAGGGAGAGGAGTGACCTGCACAGGACACCAGAGAGGGGGGAAGGCTGTGGGTTTGGAAGAGGGATTATGGAGCATAATCCATATTTCCCTCTCCAACAACTGGGGAGCATAAATGGGAAATAAATGAGAGC
Organism: Agelaius tricolor; assembly: GCF_023055355.1. Lineage (NCBI taxonomy): Eukaryota > Metazoa > Chordata > Aves > Passeriformes > Icteridae > Agelaius > Agelaius tricolor. The sequence continues at coordinate 3,570,298 of NW_027269279.1, forward strand.
TCCAGAGATGGGTCTCAGCAATGCAGAGCTGCTGCAGCCCCATCCCACCCCAGGTTTCCTCTCAAAGGTGGTGGGATGAGACAGCTCAGAGGCAGAGCCCAGGTGCCCACAGCACAGAGCAGCTTTGGGCTTGTTTGCTCTTGTTCTGGCACCACTAACCTGGAGGCCAAGGCCTCCACAAAGTTACAGGCAGGAGAGAAACAGCCCCTGCTTGTAGCCCTGAGCAGGCACAGGTGATTGGCAAAGGGGGGGGGGTGTTTTGTGAATGCCCATGACTGGGCAGGCTCCTGAGGGGCTGCCAGAACTCACCTCTGTCCCTGTTGCTGCTCCCTGCAGTGCTGTGGATCTCATCCGCTCCGGGGGGAAAAAGCTGCGGTTTCTGGTTGCCAAGTCGGACATTGAAATAGCCAAAAAGATCAGTTCCAGCTCCTCTTCCTCCTAGTCCTTGTGGTACAGGAATCCTGCAGCAGCTTGTGGCTACAGCTCTGGTCAAGGCTGACCTCAGGGAGCCTGGAGTGCAAGAGGGAGGACCAGGACTCCACAACAGCCCTCGATGTGCTTTTGGACACTTGGCCCCTGCACTGCAGCAGAAAGGACATGCAAAGATGGTGCACGCTTCTCCCACTGCACTGCCTGGGAGCATCATTCCTGATCCATTGCCCAGCCACACCTCATACCCAGTGTCATCCTTCTCAGGAGCTTTCCTGTTCCTTTGTCCCCTCTGGCAGGGGGAGGGAAGGGAATGCTCCCACCATGAGGACTTGTAGGCAGGCTCCTCTGTTCCTCTAGGCTGGCAGCCCTGTAGGATATTTTATGCTGACAGGCAGAAGGCTTGAAATACCTTTGTGTTTTGAAGAGAGCATGCGAGGCAGGCCTGGGCTTCGCTGTGGCAGTGGCCACCTGAGGTGCTGGCACATCAGGCTGGAGAAGTGTGCCCAGCTCTGGGGGTGGTGGAGGCAGCACAAGCACCCAGGAGTGGGATTCCACAGAGGATGCATTGCCAGGAGTTAATTCCCCTGGTGCCATACATTAGCTCAGGTGCCTTTTGGCTGCTGGGCTACAGCCCTGCCTCAGGGTGGGAAGCAGCTACAGCAAAGGGCTGACACCACCAGCAGCTCCTGAGTCCCAGGGAGATCTCCTTGCAGAGAAGGACTCCCTTGCCCTTGCTCTGCAGATTTACTGCCCAGCTCTGGCACCACGATCCCAGCTGAAGGCAGGGACTGATGGCAGAATGTCCCCACAGAGGGTTGGTGCCACCAGGAAGCTGAGGGAGCCCAGCAGCGCTCGGCACTGACACCAGCCCAGGCAGACAAGTGACAGCTCGGCTGTCACCATGTTCTGCTCCTCCTGCCCATTGCAAGGCCACCCTGTTTCGTGCCCTGCTCGGAGCATCTCCCCGGTGTGTGCAGCTGAAATGCCGACAGGGGATGATGGACAGCAGAGAGTCCCTTTGGGAGGACTCGTGAATATCCCAGGAACCGCCCTGCTACTGCTGCCGACCCTGCTGTCAGCTCAGCCGAGGGTTCAGCTCCATCGTGTGGCTGCCCGGGCCCCGCACACCCGGCCTCCTGCTGCCTCTGCTTTTAGCACCATTAACGGGATAAACCCAACCTGATTTCCACATATAGACAGATACTGAGACCTAGTTTAGCCGAACCCTATTAAAACAGCCTGCAGCAAAGCCCTCCATCACACGCTGCACGGTGTAGGCTCTGGCAGGGGATCAGATACTCACATGGCATCTCACAACAACACTGCTGAGGATTGTGATGCTAAAACAGGGCTGGCTTTAATTACACCTCACTGCTGCAGTTCTGGTTCCTGTGCTTGGTCTTGCACGTCGCAGGAGGAGATGTCAGAAAACTCCATGCAAGAGAAATGCTTCACTACTGGATTTCAATGCAGCCTGGCCTGCTTTTCTAGGCAAGATGGACCAGGCACCTTCTCTGAGACACGAGTGCCTTGCTGCTCTGCTGGGCCACGCTCACAGCCCTGCCCTGGGGTGCTGCCCCAGCAGGGACTGGGAGCAGTGCATCCTCCTGCCGCTGACTCAGCTCTACAGGCAGGTGAGCAAGGCTCAGGACTCCTGGTGATTCACTTCACTTTCAATCAAATAGGTATGCTGGCCTGTCATCCTCCACAGGACTTGAAATGGGCTGCCTAAAGCCTCTGGGCAAACTGCATGCACTCCTTACTCCCCTCTGCCCCGGAGCCAGGGCTTGGGGTGAGGCTTGGTTTGCACTAGACAGTGCTGGGGCTGCATCCTGGCACGTTCCAGCAGTACCAGTGCAACCCACTGAGCACCCCTGGAGCTGGAAAACAGCCCCAGAGCTGTGTGTCGCTCACAGTGCAGTCAGGTATTGAAACAGACTGTAAATAAACCCTGCTCTTTACTAGTGTGCATGAGGGCTGGCTTCTCCCAGGAGGAGCAGTGGGATGGACTGACTTCCCTGTGTGTTAATATGTACAGCTGAGATGTGTACAAAGCTCTGGTGCAGATCCTGAGCACAGCATGGCGCCTGTCGGACACGGTGGATGTTAAGAAATGCTCTGTGTCAACAATAAACTGGATCAATAAACCTCCCTAAGCCCTGCTCTGGCAGCTGTCTCTTGGATCTCTCCATGTTCACTCCAGTGGTGAGACACAAGAGCAGTGAGGGCTCCCACATGTGATGGAGTCAGTTCTGCTTCCTCCAGCTCAGGCCTTTGCCTGATCTGCTGCAAGGAGAGGCAAGAGAAGCAGCACATGCAGGTGTAGTGAGAGCAAAGGGGAGGGGAAACAAGGCAGAGGAAGGGAGGGAACAAGTACATCTCCAAAGGGACAGGGTGTGCTGGCAGGGTATTAATGCACCATTCACTCTCCTGCAACATTTGCAGAAATCCACCAGGATTTCAATGCATACTCACTAGGAAGGGATAAAACAAGCTTAGGAGATAAAAAAGCAACAGGCACTAGGACAGAAATACAAACAGCCTTAGACCAGAGGAGCAGCCTCAGCTCTCCTTATTCCTGTTCCATTCACAATCATTTGTTCCTCTTTTCCAGTTAAGATCAGGGCCTCAGCCTTGAGTGTCAGCAGTGTCCACTGAGTTACTGCCCTCACACTGGCATGGAGCCTGGAGCAGGCTCCAGGAGCTGGGTGACCATCCTCAGGGCCAAAGGGAGGGAGTCATTCACCTCCTTCTGAAACTGTGTGCTGGCCACAGGTGGGGTGAACACAAACTGAGCCACACTGGGCATTTTCAGCAGGTTCATGAGCTCAGTTGCACGTATAAGGATCTCCTCAAGGTCTTCCTCACAGTAAACAGAAGTGACAGCAGGGCTCTGCACAAATGTCCTCATCTTGGACAGGAACATGGACACTCTGCAGGAGAGAAGGACGTGGATATCAGCTGGCAGGACCTTTTCACCCAGCCAGGTCACTGCTTCAGTGTGTAAACTCCAACAGAATAGTGCAGGTGACCCAGCATTAGTCAGCAGATGAATCCCACTCCTACAAACTGTGACCTTCCACAGCTCACCTCTGTCCTTTTTCAGTTCCATGACTCAATTATTAATTAACACCAGCAAATCCCCTTTTGGACCCTTGAGATCTGCACATTTCAACCCTTGGCGGGTGCTCACCTGGGGATCAAGTCCTGGCTGCGGGCTGCCAGCTTGGTCAGGGTGGCCATGAGGACACTGATGGCACGGGGGGCACAGCTGGGGGTGCTGGCCTGTGGCCTGAGCTGGGTGATCTCAAAGAGCACGGCCTCCAGGGTCTCGAAGAAGCACGTGATCTGCTCCACCGTGCAGCGCTTGTCGTGCGACACCGACAGGAACTCGCCGACAGCCCACGCCTGGTGCCAGGCCAGAAGGGAGCACAGGGAAAGGGAACTGAATCATTTTTAGGGAACAGAAAATCAGATGAGAGTGCAGCTGGAGCAGCCCTGCTCACCATGTGGGTGAAGATGGCCTCCTTGCTCTGGATGTTGCTGACTGCTCCTGAGAACTCCAGGATCTCCGTGGACAGCTCCACCACGAGCGCAGGGCGCAGCCCGCAGAGCATTGCCAAGTTTGAGCCCAGCACCCTGGAGCAGAGACAAGGGCACAGCTCAGAGCAGGGCAAGGTGGTGATGCTCAAAGCCAGGAGGGGCTGGCAGCACCCAGCCACTGGCACAGGGCTGTATCCTCAGGATGTTCCCAGCCAGGATGAAGGTGCAGCCCCCATATTGCACCCTTCAAAGGTACCTCACAGTGGGTCAAAGCTGAAAAGGCTCCTCCAGGAGGAAGGGCTGGGAGCTGGGCTGTGCCTCCTGTCTCATCTCACCTGTACACATCCTCTTTAAACGCTGGCATCTCATAGAGCTGGTCACTCCTCTGCAGCAGCAGCACCACCAGCTGGTTTATCAGAGAGCCATCTGCAAACTGAAAGCCAGCCCTTGTTTCAGCAGGACCTGTGACATCCAGCAGCCAAACCCCAAAATAACCAGCCAGGTGAGACAGCTGGCAGAGAAACTGCCTGATCTAGGAGGGGAGCTGTGCACAAAGCAGGTATCAGGCACTCACTGTGCTCTCATCTTTCTCCTTTACAGCTGGCTGAGAGCACAGAATGAACCTGACACTGCTCCACAGAGCTCTTCTTTTTTTCTGGATCAAGTGGCCAGCTCAGTGCTGGTTCATGCCAGTACCAATCCCACCCTCCCCTCTCTCAGAGCTGCAGCATCTTCCTAATTTTGCATCTACAACTGCTCTTCACATAACAAGAGATCCCTGCAGCACAACTGGGAACTGAAATCCCTCAAAAGGACCTACCTCTGCCACCACCCTGAAAAAGAGCTCCAGTAAGACAGGGACAGTCTCTGCACACTGCACCACCCTGGGGCTGCCAGCCAGGGATCCCAGCAGCTGCCGAAGTGGAACCAGACTGTGGGCAGAAGAAGAGTCACTGCTGAAGGTTTGTTCCCAGTTGCCCTTCCCGATGCCCCACAAGGCCTTTGAGTGCTGGCAAAGCTGACAGAGGGAAGAGAAATCCACCTCACGGCAGCTCAGAGCAGCTGTGCCTTTCCCAGTAATCCCAGTGCTGCCTCCCAGAGCTGGATGGCTGAAGCACACTCCAGGCAGGCTCCTACCTGTCTGGAGCATCCTCGGGAGCAGACGTGGTGCGGAGGAGATACTGGAACATGCTCTTGTAGAGGGGATGGTGGAAGGCCTCCAGACACGTGGCTGGTTTCCCAGCTGGGTCAGCCCCAGCCTTCTCAGAGGCAGGAAGAGCTGCTGCCCTAGCAGAGAACACAGAATGTGCTGCACTGTGAGAATGGGCCAGGGCAGAGCTGGGATCCTGAACACTGAACAGCAATCCAGGTCTAATCCAGGCTCTCTGGAAGGCAGAGAGCCAACCTGAGGAGCTCAGGCCCCCCATATTCAGGCAACAGTTTCAGACTTGCTTCTGTGTCAGGCCTGGGAAAGGGAAAACTGGCACTCTGTCCCTCAGTCATCCAAGCCCACCAACATCAAGGATGGCTCTCTTTTCTAAGCACTCCAGAAAGAGCTGTAATGTCAGGAGGACAAGGAAGAGCAGAGGTACAGCCAGTTCCAGTCCTACCCCATCTTCATGGACACTCACAGCTCCTAAGATCTCAGGAAGAAAATTCTGTGTGCCTCCAGGAGAACAAAGCCAAAACCAGGGCTAAGAACAGGAAAGGAAGAATAGGTATTTCACCTCTGTATTGAGGTGGTAGCTCGTGGAAGCCTCAAACATGTGGCAATCATTTAGAGCTGGATAGAGCTGAATGGCAACAGCTCCCTGAGCCCCAAAGACAGTCCAGTACTGAAATGTGAGAGCTGGGCACCTTCCCTTCCCATGTTCAACACATTGCTAAGAAAACTGCGCTGACATCTGTGCAGCCTTGTGTTACCCTGACTGCAGTGATTGCTCTGTGCCAGCTGAGGCTCAGGAGTGTGCACTGGGCTTTGGTCAGTGCTAAGATGCTGATTAACAAGTGAAAGGAAGGGAAGGTGCATTACCTCAGCTGGATGTCCAGAGCTGCTGTCAAACAGGGCAGGTCAAGCAGCAAATGGAAGATCTCAATGGTTGTGCCTGGATCCAGCAGAAATGGGAGAAGGTCCACAAACTCAGAGATCAGAGATGGGCTGTTCCACGCCAGGAACTGCAAGGAAAAAGCACAAACTGCTGCACAATCCCTGCTACTCCATCACACACCCAGACAACTCCACACTGTGACCAGATGGGATGAGAAGGGAAAGTCACTTCTGAAAAGAAAAAGTCTGAGGGTTTGGTCAAAACCCAGGAGCCTGTAAGAAGCTCAACACAGGCCTCTGGCAGCTGTTTCAGTGGCTGGCAAGCTGCAACTTCCTAAACTTTTCCAGAAACAAAGTGCTGTGTCCTGTGTTCACTGCGCTCCCCAGCCCTCTACAGTCCTGCCAACCCAGACTCTTCTCTCCTGGCAGTGCTGAACACACCCAAAATCCTCCTCCCCTTCGAAATCACACTTGTTTTGTAACAATCCTTCTTGCCTGTGCTCTCCCTAGCACTGCCATGAAGGCACATGGAGGGCTGTGGGGTACAAAAATGAAATTCTAGGGCACAGAAGGGGATGTGAAGCAGGCTCTCCCCTCTGCTGCTCCAACACATTGTACCTTGAAGAGATTTGGGAAGCTCTGCCTGAATATGCTGGAGGAGTCTGTGAAGAGCTGGCTGTTGTCTTTGCAGAACTGGACAAATTCAAAGGCCAGTGATGGGTTGTGGAAGAGCTGAGCTGGGATATCAGTGAAGAGGTGTTTGTAGATGGCATCCGAGTCCACAGCTGCCAGTCTGCCTGGGAGGACACAGCACCCTGCTGAGCACAGCCCAGCCCAGCCAGCAGCCCTGCCAAGGCTCCAGGGGCCAAGAGAGATCTGGGCTATGTTCCTCTAAAGAGCAGGGGACATCCCAGCTCCTGGGGTGGGATCATCCATACCAGAGCACAGGCAAGGTGGAATTACCAACTCTGGCAGGCAGCAAAGTGCCAGGACAAAAGTGCTGTGCTGGAATAGGCAAGACTGGATTGTGGAGGAGTGGGTGGGAGCTGAAGACTTACTGTGGTTCAGGAAGAACTGGGCAATGGGCAGCAGTGCCCTGGCATAAGTGGCATCCCCACAGATCCTGCTGTGCAGGATTTTCAGGAAGGAGGCAGCACGGCACACGTAGGAGCAGTCCTGTTTGCAGATGATGTCCATGATTGTCACTGCCTCAATGAGACACTGCAGGAGAGCAGAGATGAAGAATGGAATGGGGGAAACCACAACTCCCAGAACTTGAGCCCCACCTCTGTGTACTTACAGCTTTTTGCAGGTCTCCATCATCTTTCTTCAGGGGTCCTGCCAGAGAAATGAGTCCAAGTTAAGCTTTGAGCCATCACAGGAACATGAGGCTGTCAGTTTGAGCACTAACCCTGGTTTCAGGGCAGGCAGGAACACACACAGATCCTAAATTCAGGCCAATGAGAACCAAGTTTCACAGCCTCCCCTGCAAATCAAGGAGGCAGAACACGACTGCTGCCTCCAAATCCTTCCCAACACCCCAGCTCAGGGCTGGTCAATGGCTTCCCCCAGCAGCTGCAGCAGGCCCCATCCCTAACAGAGGATTCCAGAGATCCCAGCCCAAAGATGCAGCAGTATTTTGTGTTTTTCTCCCCCTGGCAGGACTCACGGCGGGTGCTCTGCTCCACGAGGCGCTGGCAGTACTCGAAGGCTTTGTCCCGCAGGCGCTCCCTGGGTGGGAGCAGCCGGCCAGGCGTGGCTGGAGCAGGGACCATGGATGTCACAGAGCTGTCCCCTCCTGCTGTGGCACCTGCACAGTGAACATCACACGTGTCAGCTCGTCACAGAGCTGTCCCCTCCTGCTGTGGCACCTGCACAGTGAACATCACACGTGTCAGCTCGTCACAGGCCATGGCACCCATGCAGCAGCCCAGCAACAGAAAGGCAGCTGATTGTCCCCAGGGGCAGAGTGAAGAACAGGAGGCTGAGGGAGAAGGGAATGTTACAGGAATATTAAGGAGATGCTGTCTCACATCATCCAGGCTTTCCTTCCTAGGAATCCATGGGGCTTTGTCTGAAAACAGGAGACTCACCCAACAAGTAATTCCCCAAGGAAGTATCAATAAGTATCAGTCAGGAGGTTTAGTGATATTCATTCCCAAACTTTCCCTGCTCCTAGTGCAAGATCTCTGAACTCTTGCCCATAATTCTGTCACTTAGAATGAGAGGATGGTTTGGGCTGGAAGGGATTTAAAGCTCATCCAGTTCCAAAGCCACTGCCATGGGCAGGGACACCTTCCACTATGTCAGGTTGCTTCAAGCCCTGCCCAATCCAGCCTTGAGCACTTCCAGGGATGGGGCAGCCACAGTTTCTCTGGGCAACTTGTGCCAGGGCCTCCCCACCCTCACAAGGAATAATTTCTTCCTAATATCTAATCAGTTTGAAAGAGAGGAATTCCTGGGTTGCTGGTGCAGCCACCTCATATGACAGATATCTGAGAGCACACAGCCTTCCTGGGGCTGCAGACCACACCTTCAATCCCTACCTGCATTAAGGGTGTCCAGCTCCTTGCCCCCATAGCACAGCAGCCAGTTTCTCAGCATGGAGAAAGTCTGCACGTTGAGCCACTGGTCCTGTGTGTAGTGCTGAGCCACTGAGAGCACTGTGAAGAAGTCTGTTGCAACAGCACCATCCACCTCTGTGATAGGAGCAGGCTGAGAGAGAAGATGCAGCAGGTCAGAGCCCCAGGCATATCCCACAAAAATGCTGAAGAACAGCAGCACTTCTAGACTACCCATTTCCAAAAGAAGGTGATTCTGGGAATTCAAACCAGCAGGTAACAGACTAACAAATGCTCTAGTGAGGTCACCATGGCAACCCAGCACTCACCTGTTTGGTTCTGGGACTGGAGAAGAAGCCTCCAGAGGGTTGAGCCATTCCTTGCTGAATGCTTGCATACCTCAGCCAGTCAGCCAGCTTTTTACTGACAACATTGATCTGTTCTGTACAAAGGAAGTGACAGGGTCATTGCTAGATGGGGCAGAGAAGCAGCCTCTGCAACATCTCCCTGTTAACCCTCAATTTCTGTGCTTTTTCTCCAGCCTGGATCACTCTCTGACCCAGCAATCCATAAAGAAACTGGTACCCCAAGGTGGATGTTCTATACTCCTCATACCCCCTCAGGCAGGGAGTGAGTGCTGGAGCCAAGGACTCTGCTACCAGATCACCCAAGAGACACTTGTTCCTTTGTCTCCATCCACAGCTGCTGTTGGGAGGAATGTACAAAACCACTGTCACATTATTCAGGCAGTGTCAGGCTTCAGCTCTGCAGCCAAAGGCACAGCTCCCTCCCTGGGAACTCTCAGAAGCTGGGGCAGGTGATCCCTCCTGCTCTGCCAGCCCATGCACCCAGCCCAACACCCTCCCCAAAGCTTCTCTGGCACACTGCATGAAGTTCACAAACCTCACAGGAAACTCCCAGAAACTTGCTCACAACTCCCCAGCATTTTAAGCCTGGAATGCCCTCCTAGGGTAACTCCCCACTACCCACCCAGTGCTGCCTCTCTGCTGAAGAGCACCTCTAGCTGTTCCTGCTGCTCTCCTGACCACGAGCACAGGCACATCTCTGTTTGTCTCTCTCTCTTGGCTTGATGCTCTTCAGGACAGCTACAATTTCACACTCCTGCTGCATGTGGAGACCTCAGCTCGAGCACATGTTCCTGTTATACAAATCCATGGCCAGGATTTGACTGGAAGGCCCAGTCCCAGTTCTGTGTGGTGGAATACATCTCACCCAGTAAGTTCCCTTTCCTCACAGCAGAGCTCTCTCTTTTGACAGCACCTTCCAGCTGAGAGCCTTCTGATCAGTACCCAGACCACAGCCAGGTGGCAATCTCAGCCCTTCCTATAGATTTACCTTCTGTTAGGGATTCTGGGGAAAGGCTGATGACATTTGCCAGGACGGGAAGAAGGAACCGAACACTCTGACCCTCGGGCAGTCTTCTTTCAAGGAGCTGCACAACACGCTGCCCCACAGCTGCCACTTCACCCTTATTTCCCTGAAAAAATAAAGAAGAGGTAAAGATAAATAATCTACCACTACTAGAGACCAATCTCCTCCACCAGGCATCAATACCAAAGTCAAACACAAAAATAACCAACAGCACAGGGGATTTTAGCACATTTTACAGAGATTTTCTGCAATTTGAATTCAAAGATCCCAAACTGTGGTGCTGCTTATGTATTTTTACATCCTGGAACTGCAGGACAGTCCCAAGGCTGGATATGGGAGAGAGGAGCTTTGTGAGGCAGCACATAAATAACACATTGCTGGTTTCTGTTTCATTTCCTTTAGTTAAGCAGACTCAGATGAATGTCAGAAACATTGGAGACGTTTCTAAGCACACAGTGAAACTCAGAATGAGAAGTTTCACAAAAATATTTTAACTTTAACAGGCACAATAAAAGTAAAAGAAGGAGAGGAAAAAGAGAAGTTTCTAGCTTGTTCCCCAGACAGCACTCAAAACAGGGAGATCCTCATGTTTGCTTCTCTTCATGGAGAATCTGGACCTTTGAAGTGTCATTTGCATTTACAGTTTTACATGTTTTGTAGGTTCTGTGTATGTTTTTTATATGTGTACATTAAAGCCAATATCATAAGGAGAATATCTAAAGTCTTTCCCAGGTTCAAGCAACCCTGATTTGAAATCTATTCCAGCAGCCAGCTCTAAAGGGTTCTTTTTTGATTTGAAATCCTGATTTGAAATCTATTCAGCAGCCAGCTCTAAAGGGTTCTTTTTTGCTTCCAGGTTCTCAGTGTCTAAACATGATAATTTTAAGCATTTTTTGTAGTTAAGTGCTATACACAAAAATCTGCCATTTTTTTCCCATGCAAAGCAGAATAATGAGAGCCTTTAAATAAACATTGAAATACCTCTGCTTTTTTCTACATACTTACAATTGATTTTCACTCTCCTTGAGCTCAGGGAGGAGCTCAGGAGCAGGGAACAATCAAAAAGCAAATCCGTATTGAGAAGGGAAGATCTCTGATTTGACAGGTCATTTACCTGAGCCAGAAGGACAGAGGATACCAGGCTCAAGAGCTTTGTATCTTGAATCTCATCACAGGAGAGGACAAGATCGCTGCAAGGTGACATCTCTCTCAGGATGGCAGCACACAACACCTGAATCTGCTCAGGAGTTTTGGGTGAGCACAGCACTGTCTGCAACTGCTCCACAAACTTGCCATCGAGCCTGCAAGAGTCACAGTAAACACCACTGCAAGGCAAGAAAAGATCCAGATGTTTATTTCCTGCATAATTTTGGCTTTGGGATGATCCCCCTTGACAGTGCCTAATGCCACTCACCACCTTCATTTCTGAGTGAAGCCTCAGTGACACCAACACTTGTTAACATTGCTGCAAAAGGAGATGGGCACTTCTGCTTAGCAAGGGGGTGTAAAGCAAAGAGGGGCTTTGTGTTCAAAGTAAACCTAGGGTTTTCAAGGCAGCGTGTTATTTTAGAGCCCTTTCTTTTTGGTTAGAAGGTAACGCATCTCGAACACCCGGGGGGCACAAGGCACTCACTCACTTGCGGGGGTACTTGGTGGCGGCCACGGTGAGGTGCAGCCTCTGCAGCCCATCCACGGCCTCGGGGCCGGCCTCGGGGCCCTGCAGCAGGGCGGACACGCGGGCGGTGAATCTCCGCAGCTCCTCCTCCTGGATCTCCCTGCCGGGCCGGTCGGGGCTTGTCAGAGCCCGGGCCCCCTCGGGAAGCTCCGGGCTGCAGGGTCGGTACTCACCGCCCGCCCCTCCGCTCCCGCCACCGCCCCCGCCCGGCCCGAGGGCTCCGTGCCGCTGTCCCTGTCCCCCTGTCGCACCTGGCCTGCCGGAGGAAGCTCTCGGCAGCCGCCGTGAACATCCCGGCCCCGCCGCCGCCTGGGCCCGCCGCGCCGCGGTACGCGGCCAAAGCCGCCCCCCATGGGCGGGCGGTACGCGGCGCTGGCTCCGGGAGCACGCGGCGGCTGCTGCACGAAGGTTCCGCCCGGCGGGAAGGGCTCGCAGAGGCGCGGAGGGGGTGACCAAAATCCGCGCTGGTGGCTGCAAAGGGACTGTCCGAGGGGCTCTGTTATTATCTGCAAGGGGACTGTCCGAGGGGCTCTGTTATTATCCCCCACCTCAGGAGCCTGAGCACAAGCTGGGCTCTGAGGCCACCCCACTCTAGGCATTCAGACCTATGGAGAACATCATTACATGGCAGAGATGGGAGTTGGGGCTTCTGCAGCAGTGATGGTAAAAGACAATAAATGTATCAGCCTTTCCTGCAACCTGTTCATAAAACAGAGATTTCCAAAACGGGTACGAGATGTTAAACCAGCTGCTCAGTCTTCAGCACTCCCAGAAGTCAGAAATCCACCAGGACCTTCTCTCCCGACTGCTAACACAGCTGGAGCGGAGGAGATGCCAGGGGATGGGATTTGGCACTTTGCCTTTGGTAATTCCCTGCCCTGTGCTCTTCTGGCATTAAAGTTCATTAGCACCATGCCTGGGCAATCAGCCAGCAGAGCAGCAGCACGCAGGGAGCCAAAGACAGGATAATGTTAAAATACACCACCCAGAAAGGGCTCTGGATCAATACATTTGCTCACTGTGTACTGTGTTATTAATTTTTTAATTAGTCAATTATAAAAAACCCATCCTGTCGTAACTGAAGGGAGACTACAAGAAAGAGAGAAACTTTTTACAAGGGCATGGAGTGACAAGACAAAGGGGAACGGCTTCAGACTGAGAGGGCAGGGTTTGATGGGATATTGGGGAGAAATTCTTCCCTGTGAGAGTGCTGAGGCCCTGGCACAGATTCCCAGGGAAGCTGTGGCTGCCCCTGGATCCCTGGAAGTGACCAAGACAGGCTGGACAGAGCTTGGAGCAACCTGGGATAGTGGAAGATGTCCCTGCTCATGGCAAGGATTGGAACGAGCTGATTTTTAATGTTCTTTCCAACCCAAACCATTCAATGGTTCTAAAATTCTATGAATTACAGCTACTCTATGTCAATTGAGGCCTTAAAATACATTACTATTTAATTTTGGAGCTAAGAATGTTTAGTCAAAATAAACCCAGAACTTAAATTGTAGCTGCATTAGGAAGAAAAAGGAGGAAAAGTCTAACTACAAGACAGATAAAGTATTGTTTTCTGATCTCACAGGCTTAAATGTAAACAATTATTATAAATTACAGGGGAACACACTGGAATAGTTTAACTTTCAAAATAACAATGTTTCACTTCATGACAAAACAAAAGCTGGAGCTGGAGGAATCCTTTATGAGCCCCAGGGGAAGCATCACAGATCTCAAACACACAAGTCCATATGTTCACTCTGCTGTGAGCCAACAGCTGCCCAAATAACTGACAAGGGATCAAAAGTGGGGTGTCTGAACTCCAAACACTGCAAGGTGTGCAGATACACACTTCCTTCCTACAGGAAAAAAGAAAGGAAAAAATATTAAACACAGTCCCCTCACTGCTGCAGGAAACTCAACCCCCCTGTGATGTTACACTGCAAGGAGCCAAATCTGGCACCCAAAAACAGCAAAGCAATTTCAGGGCATTTTCTCTTTCATATATAATTTTATTTCTGGTTATAGAAACAAATGCTAAGAGGAGAAGCAACATTCCCCAACCACATACATCAAATTAAGGTAACAGAACAGTTAAAATAAATGAAAAAAAAAAAAGTAGAAATTTAAACCTTTGTTATAGCTTTAAAATATTAACGTTCTCGATACATTAGAAATCACATTCAGATCTCAAATTACTTAAAAAATGTATGGCTCTATATTAAAAAAACAAACAAACAAAACCACTGTATCCCATCTGAAGTGGAAACACAGGTCCTGCTCCTGGGATGCAGGATCCCACACCCTACTGGGAGCCAGGGCTGCCTTGAGCATCTCACAGGAGCAGCAGCATGGCCAGAGAAAGAACATGAACTTCACATCCACTGCCCCCATGGAGCTCCCCCCTTGGGATACACACCTGCTTTTGAAAAAGCACTGATAACGAAAACAAGTCACAAAAAAACCCCAAAACAACTTTTGATATCAGCTGTAAAAAAAACCCAAAACAACCCCACAAAGCCCAAAACATCTGGCTGGAGGTGTCTTGCACAGGCAACACCAGGAACTGAAATGCAAGCATGGCTTTAGTTTCCCCTTTCCATCACCTTCTTATTTTATAAAATAAGTGCCAAACCGAGGTGAAAGGGGTAAGGCTGGCCCAGATCTCTGTAGCAAACCCTTCTGTGAAGCCACTGAGGTATTTCAGGTTCTCCTTTCAGCCTTCCCCAGGGACTCGGTGGGAATGAGCATCTGCAGAACAGGGGGGAGAGTTGGATTTTGTTTTTTATTAGAGCAATTATTCAGGGTTGGATGTGAATTTCCAGCTTTACCATCCGTTGCTCACACACAGCTTTTGATTTATCCCTAAACAGCTTTGAACAGTCCTTTGGATAACAGTCCTTTGGATAGCTACAGACTCTTAAAATGCTCTTTTTGGCTACGTGGAGGTTGGCTGGCAGGCTGGGCAAGGCCAGCCTCCTCAGCACAAACAGCATGTCCAGAACCCAACACAACATATGGTCTTGTAAGATTTTCATATTTTAAAGCCATTTTCTGTATCACTATATTTGAATGTGTTTGGTTTTGCTTTTGGTTTTTTTTTTTTTCTTTTTCTTTTTTTTTTTTTTTTTTTTTTTACATTCTGTTTTCTATTAAAGCAAAAAGATCTTACAAATAATACTCTGGTTCCCTCTACTTCAAGCCCATTTGAGGGAGAAAAAAAAAAAAAGAGAGATTAAGCAAGTTTAGGTTTACAGTAATTCAATTGCTACAGAGCCAACTTAGCAGCCTGCCCACCTCCCAAGAGCAGCATATAAATCAGCAGAACATCAGGATGTTCTGCACCAGACTTTTAGCAGCAAGACAGTGAAACAGAAGGAATTCTCACTTTTTCTGCTCCATTTAAATCTCATTTTTCATCAGCTACCAGACATTTCTCCTCACCGTTGCCCTTAGCTTTAAGGAAGGCTCTGTCTCAGACTGCTTTAGGTGAAAGTGAGGTGGGGTAGGAGCAGGACAGAGAGGTCCAGATCACAGCATAACCTGGCAGCAGACACAACCAAATATTAGGGGAAGTCTGGGTTTCACAGGGGCTGTTTTCTGCTGGATGAGGAGGAAAGCTGCTTCCTTTCACTGCTCCTATTCTGGTCACTCTTCCTATCACCAACCCTGTCCTCTCCCTGAAGAACTGAAGCCCCATCACCAGGCAGGGATTGCTGAGGTGAAGCTTTCACTCAGATCCTCACAGAGAATTTCTGCTTCTGGAAGAGCAATTAGGATTAGGAAGTCAAATATCACTTGCTTTTGTTCTCAAGAGATCCAAGTGGTTCAAAATACACCCTTCTGTGAATTTAGTGATCCCTGTGGAATTAAATCACATCTGAACTCTGGCCAGTTCAGTAAAATTTACTCCCTGTGAATGGAAACATTAGAAAAACTCTTCTGTGCTTGTTTTTAAGGGGATACAGACACACCTCACCCCAAAAAGAGACAGAAGCATGACAAAAGGAAAATAATCTCACCACAGAGGAAAAGAAACAATTTCCTAGTGCCCCAGTGTTAGCTTAGCCACCTGACAGAGAGGAATTCCTCAGCCTTGCACCATCCTCGTGGACCCCCCATCAATCTCCTCTGTTAGAAATCAGGTCCCATTACTGACAGAGCAGAATCTGTAAAGAGCTCCCTGATACTGCACCTAGAGAGAACTGCAGACAAGAAAGGATTCCAGCTTTCATTAGTGCCATTTGGGGGGGGTTTCCTTGCCAGAAAAGCAGCGTGGGCTGGGGTTGCTGCAAGCAGGACAAAGGCAGAAGCAGGGAGATGCTACACAAGGAAGATGCAAGTACCAAGCTGCCTCTTCTGCTCTGTGAGAGGAATGAAAGCAATCACTGAAGTAAAGCTGTTTCCACTGGTTGCTCACATTCATTACAAAAATAGGTTTATCATTCTTTCAGAGTCAGTGCCTGGTGCAGGAATTACCAACACTCTGTATAAAAGTCTGTGTAAGTACCATTCAAGAGAAGGAAATAGTCATGGACCATTTATATATCTATATTGACACACACGCTCACACACTCACACATTAATAAATATAAATTTTATGTTTACACAGATCTAATTTAATATTCTCTGAAAAAAAAATATTTAAAGGGTTTCTTCCTTAGCTGCCACCCATGAATTGTCAAATTTTTTTTCTGTCTTGAGAGCAAAGGAGTAGATTTGGCACAACTACCCTGTGCTCTGAAACTTAAAGTGACACATAAGGAGAGGACCAACCATACATTCTGAAAGGTTTTAATTCAGTGTTGGTAAATTGAAAAGGTATCAAAAGAATTTTCCAAACATATAAATACAAACGTCACAAATTGATTCAAAATTTGGAATTTAAATATAGTGCTCCAAGAAAACCAAGTATTTTTCAAAATGTCTTGCTCAGGCCAAAGTAAAATGCTCCCTGGTGTATTGCTGCCCCATGAAAGACACCCTAACAGAGAAAGCCCACTCTCAGAGCTACAGAATTCCCACTGCTGGTCATGGCATGGGAATCCACCCACACCTGCATGCACAAACACGTGCACTGACCTGCAAACAACCCACCCAGCAGAGAGAGGTGCTGATCTAACACATCCCAGCCCAGAGAGAGATTCCCCAGCCATGTTTTGATCAGGTGCAGATCAACATGCAAGAAGGCATCAGCTCCAGCAGCCCAGATGACCTTGTAGTGTACCTGTTCTCTGCAGCACAGCTGGCTCCTTTGGAAGCTACACTTTCCAGCAGTAGTGTGTATGCTATAGTAGCAGCAGCTTGGGCATCATTTTTCACCCAGAAGGACACAAAAAGTTCTACAACAGATTGTTTACTCGTGTAACTGCAACCTGACACAAGAATCCTAGCCAGATGCAGACCTTCAAGCAATGGAATTAAATTAGGAGGTGGATTAAAGAACTCTGGAGTTGACAGATGTAACTACAAATAGAGGGGAAAAACTGATGAAGAGCAGAAACAGGAGCTGCCCAAGAGACTGGCTGGCAAGAGAAGACAGATCATTTACTGCAGGGTGGCATCTGCAAACTCAAAAACTCAGTGTGCAGCAAGGGCAAAATTATGAAACACATCCTGTTCCTTTAGAGGTTCATTCTTAATGCCCTAGTCCAACTTATTAGCAGCAGGACTTAAAACAAACCTCAAAGATTTTGCAGCAGGTAGAAACTCAAGGCAATTTCCACATTGGATTGAAACTATCACTTGATAAGATTAAGCACAGGTATCTTTAAAAGTGATCAGGATCCTTCAGTGCTGCTTCCTGCTCAAAAAGACCCAAGCTAGGACTGTTCCTTGGAAGAGAGAGACAACATGGTGGCCTCTGCACAAATGCAATCCAGTCCACCCTCTGATTTGTTCCTTACACTTTACATTTGGCTTGCAGCAAGAGACCAAACAGGTACTGGGCTGTACTGGCAGAAGTGCAGCTACCAGGCCAAGGGAAGGGATTCCTCTTCCAACCCATCCAGCACTCCCCAGATCATGTCTGCAGCACTGTCTCTGCCTTTGGGCTCCCCAGCACAATTCCACCTGATGGACAAAAAGAGACCAAGACAACCAGGCTGGTTCAGCCTTAAGAGAAGGAACAAATTGGAAAAAATCTTACTGGAATCTTCAAGTTCCTATTTGCAACACACAGAGGAGGCAGAGCTGGGTTCTCCTCAGAGGTCAGGAACAAATGCAGCTGCATGGGAAATTCTTCTTATGCTGCTGAGAAGTTTTCACCTTGTGTGGTGAGAGTGGATTCTCTAAGGAGAGGTACAGAACTACCACTAGGTGAAATGCAAGATCCTCAAATCCAGGAAACACTTCTCCTTCACCCTACATTTTGACATTCACTTGCACACTAGCACACACCAGTGATACCAAACAAATACCCCCTTGCTGACACAGATGAGAAGTTCCAACACCAACAGAACATCCCCAGCAGGCAGGGAGAAGTGTTCCACACCACACTGCAAAGAGTTCAGGTCAGATGCTCTCACTTGCTTAGATACAGGTCCCTAGCCTTCTGTGCTCCAAGTTTTATTCCATTGTGGGCATTTCACTATTGAAAAAGGAAAAAAAAAGTGGAAATTAACTCTGAATGACAGCTCTAAGTCAGTACAAAAGACAAAACATGCAAAATCAAGTTTACTCCCCCCAAAATTTGATGCTAGACCATGACATTGATGGCAGAAGCACTGTAAGAGCTTGAGCTGTTATTTCTTTCCTTACAAAGCTTTAACATGTCTCTGAAAACACTCTCCTGAATAAGCTCTGCCCAACAGTAACATGTCTAGAACACAGCATGAAAATTCATTCAGGGCGACCAAAATGACCTTTCTCAACCTGTTCTGGAGCTCCATGTATTCCACAGGTATTTTCATTCTTGAGTCCTCAGGCAGAGCTTAATGCAAGGTGCTGCTCCTGTCAGTGGATAAAAATGACTGGATATGCTACAGGGGACAGTGTTAATGGTATGGGGGAGGGAGGAATATGGGAAGGAAAAAGAGTTGAAAAGAATATATGAGCTAATCATGAACTTCAATTTTGTGCTCAGCACTGTGCTGTGTTATCACTAAATCAGATTAAATTGATCTTTCTCTATAAAGCTTTCTGTATCATAAGAGCCAAGGTCAAGACAAACAACATGGAATTCCAGTGGAACAGAACAAAGAACGACTGCATTCAACTCTTGCAAACTGGGGCAAAGAAAGTTGCTATAAACTAACTGTGATCAAAGTAAAATTAGTCAATGTCATTGCCTAAGGTGAAAAAAAAATCAATAGGGAATGGTGGAAAGTGAATTCACACATGAAGAACTTGCTTTTACAGTTTTCCCAGGTCCAAGTTATTGCAGTTTAAATATTCAATATGCCTTGACCTTCATTACACAGAGAGCAGAAAATCCAGTGAAACCTCCACCTTCACTTCCCCTCAAACCTTTAGTTAATGTAATCAAAGATGAGATGCAACTTTTTAGACAATAAAAACAAGTCAGATTATAAATTTAAAATAATCTGAGCACTGCATATAACCATTAAGGTAAACATTTTCTTTCTAGTTGAAGACTTAATTCTACCACCACACCTCTGCAGCCTGGAGAATCAGGACTGGTATGTAGAGAGAATGGTGCTGTCATCCAGACTGATCGGTGCTGAAAGAATTCATCTGGAGGCCTGAAAGAAGATGTCTTCATCTCACATGTTCTGGATGAGGACCACACTTTTCCACAGCTCTCAACACGATTTAGCAGGAACAGTTATTTTACCTGGTACCAGGCAATGTTTAGCCAAACCTACAAAAAAAATCTGCAAGTGGCAGGACTGCTTCCTACAGCAGCAGAGGGATGCAAGAGACTGATAAAGCAAAAACCCCCTGACAGGGTGAACTGACAAGCTCCAGACATCTCAAGCAGAAAGGGTGAACAGAACAAAGATGTTTGCTTATCCTCAACTCCCATTTGAACCAGCAGGCATTGTGAGCCACAAAAAGAAGAGACAGAAAGTGTAATTCTGTTCTAAATATTCAGGAGGCAGATCTACACATGCAACCTGAGGATGGACTTTCAAGAGGTATCTACAAAGCAGCAGCTTTATGGTGGATGAAAACATTGTCACTCAGCTGATGTCTTTCTATGGTGCTGGATTAGTTTACAGAAGTTCAGGTTTTAATTACTTAGACTCTTCAAGAGAAAAGCATCAGCAAAGAAAAATCCACAGAATCTTGGCAGCTCCACATTCTGAACAGTTTTCTGTTGGTTTTTCATCCTGCTCTGACTCACCCAACATTCTGGAAACCCAAGGAGTCCTGTGCTTTTGGAGCGCTCCCGAGCCTCGGGGCTGTTTCAGAGGCGTGCCTGTACCTAAACCAGCAGTCACCCGAAAGTAATGATTCATCACAGAGACTGTGCTGCACTCTCACTTGTGCCTTCTGCCTAGAAGTTCATTTTATTGACTCCTGGCTTTGAAAAGGCTACAGAAAACAGAGCTAATCTCTGTGCTTTTCCGCTGCGCCACACCTCGCCTTCCTAGCGGGAGAAGGGACAGCTGGAGGCCAGCCTGCTTCAATTACTTTGTGGTCTCTAACAATCCTCCTTCACAAAACCATTTCAAAGTACTAAAATCCCATCTAATAACTTGTCACTAAGGGCACACACCTGAATTCTGAAAGCCCGGCTGAGATAAATGATCTGTCATGAATATTTTATGTGCCTCTCTCCGCAGAAAGTAACCGCAAATCATGAGAGCAAGAAATTCTTTCCTTCTTTCAGCAATATTTCTCACAAAATAATGGACTTGAGAATTAAACATGTCTGGATTTTATTCAAGTGGTGGGACTTGGTTATTGAATAGGATTTGGCAAAGACAAAGGAAACCTAGAAGGGAACAAGTGATGCCAGCTGTTACCTTGTGGACTTCCTGCCCAGATTCCAGCAGGCAGTGAAGGGCTGTGCCTTGCCCCTAATCCCCATGGATATGCTGACAGTATCATTTACTGCACATTGGGGAGGGCTTTTTGCAATGTTTCTGCAGTGGGTTTTGCCTGTCTGCCTTGTCAGGCTGCACAGGACAGCAAATCAGTACAGATGGGAGATAGCCCACCAGAGGCACAGCCTACCCCTCTTAAGTCTCTCTTGCCATTACCAAAGCTGTAACATTTGTTAAATTAAAAAATCTCTGCTGTGCTGCCAGAAGACATGTTAGCCAAGGGGACTGCAAAGGGTGTAAAGCCAAAGGGGTTTGCTGGAGCCTACAGGCAGGGGTGGATTTCTTTGCCAGTCATAAGGTGTCACAAGTCAAATCTGCCTTCCTTGAAAGACATCCTTGTACTGCGTGAGGAGCCTGGAACACAGTTTGAGTAAAGGCCTCCTCCTACTGGCCAACCCAAATGGTCCTCAAGGCAGGAGAGATGGGAGAGGGAGCCAAGAAATGAAAGCAAACCTCCAAATCAATTATGCTAAAACTGTTGGAAGACCTCCAGTGAGTTTTGCCACATGGAAAATAAAAGAGAAGTCTTTTGCCTTGGTCTACTACACCCTGACAGAATTTGAATGAACCATGGTATGACCTCTGCTGCCTCTCATCCAAGCCCTAAACTTCCCTCTCCAAAGAGTAACACAGGAATTTTGCTGTTAGCCATGAAAGAGGGTCAGCTCTGACCTCCTGACCAGGGTCCATCAAGCTAAGAACCACACCACCACCAAGAGGTGAAGGTGACAGCTTTAGTGCAGAACATCAACCAATATTTTCTCAAGTTCACAAAGACAGTGGCCATGCCTTCACCTACAGTGCTAATTTGAACAAAAGCTGGTGCTTCACACAAGCTGTAATCAATCAAATGCACACAGAGCCTCCTGGAGACACCCTTCCCCATGGGATCCTCAGGCATCAAGATACTTCGGCTGTTGTCCAGAGCAAGTGATGAATAATTGTAAGAAATTATTTGTAAAGATACAAACCCCTTTGTTTTTAACATCTTTACAGAAACCAAGTTAATACAGTTCCTCTGTCATCCTATTCTCCCTCAGAGGGAATGGAAAGAAATTTCATCTGGAAATCCAGGTGGCTGAGCCCTGTAACTCTTCCTCCTGAATCCCCATATAAATAAACATTTATATTCAGAATTTTCTGTTTTAAAAAACCAGAATCATTTGCCTTTTTTTTTTAAGCTTGGTACCATGTTTCTTTAATGTTGTTGTGAGATACTGCACCCATCTTTCAGCATTTGATTGCCTTAGGTGACCTTTTTAAAATGGTCCTATGGTTCAAAGCTCTCAGAAGCGTGGTATTAAGGCATAGAACGTGAGGAGTTTTCTTTCCAGGGAGCAGACTGTATTTGTATTACATTCCTTTAGATTCTGAACTGCAAATCCCATCCCCTTGGAGCCAAAAGGGGAAAAGATAGTTAAAAATATCCCAGCAGTCATACAATCAGTTGTCTGTATTTTTTTGAATCTTAAAAAAAAAAAAAAAGTAGAGACAGAACAGAGTTCCAGATATGGGTTCTTGGGAGGGATTTTCCATTCTTTTTGGCACCTTGTGATTATAAGAGCTGTTGTCCTCCCATTGAAAAAATCTGCCTTTAAAAAGAGCTCTTTATCAGCTGTGTTTTGAGCTGTTACAGTTGTGGTTGGTTTCCTGTGAAAGCTGCTTTAGGGCTCCTGCCATCCCATGCCCACCCCGCCATCACTCCAGCTCCTCCCACCGCTTCTTCATTCACTGGTTGCCTGTCCCTGTGGCACTGTGGGTGTGATGACTGCAGCCTGGGCTGGCACTGCTGCACTGGGCTCCTCCAGCCGTGCCCTCTTCGCCTCAGGCTCGCCGGACGAGGCTGCTGCCGTCTCTTCGGTCCCTGCCTCGCACACCCGGCTGACCACAACAGGAGTGGACGAGCTGGCCTGGGCTGCAAGGAGCTGCAGTGGATTTGTAAGAGCTGGGAAGGAAGATAAGAAAGAGAAGCACAATTAGTGGGGTGAAGCAGAACAAGTGTTTGCTATTCCAAGCAAAGCAAGAGAAGAAAATTGCACTGTTCAATACAACAGCTGGCACAGGGTCAAATGTTGCTTCCCAGTGCATTTTGAAAGCCTGGCTTGCCTTGTCCTTCCCTCTCCCTCCACAACCTCAGCTTTTCAAGTTTACCAAACCAGGAACAACCCCTTTCACAGGAAAACTTCCTTCTTCCCATGCACTGTCAAACAAGGCATTGCTAGCTAAGTATTTGTTCCCAGCACGGAAGGATCAAGCTCTAGCTAAAATCACAACACATCTCTTTGAGAGGTGGTTCTGATTGTAGGTGGCCAGAGAATTTCTCATGAACTCCAACATCCATGTGCTGGGCTTTGTATTTGGAGGTTTAGAGGCTCCCTTGAGCCCTGCTCATGCAGGAAGAACAAACCAGGCTGTTGGGAAATAGAATCCCAATATTGAGTGTACTGACATCCCACTTGTAAAAGGGGCAGGAAGAAGCTTACCCTAGACAACCACATGTGTTCCCATCAGAACTGGGATCAAAATAAAGGAATTTCTGGCTTCCAATCTTGTATTGCATTACTGACACAAGGTCTCACCCTCCCATTAATGAAAGTGGTTAGAAAAAAGATGATTTAAGTAGCAATCCTCTGTAAAAATGTCTACAATTCCTAGTTCCAGACAGAGAATGTGCTTACACACTGACTTTGGCACACACCACTGCTTGGAAAACAAAACACATGCAGTTTTTGGACTCTGCATCAATCAGAGAGGAAGCCAAAGGGGACTCAGGAAACAGCACATCCTCTGCCCTCCAGACTCATTTGCAAAGGATGGAATGACTGAACATCAGTGCTGTGTTCACTGCTAAATGCATGAAAAAGAATCCCTAGGATAAATAAACAAAGCCAACAGAACAAAGGCCCTCAAAGCCCAATAACTTCTACCAAGGCATGAGAAGAAAGCTGTAGAGTATCAAGAGGATGAAAGGAAAAAAATAGGGTATAGATGAGGGCAGTCAGCAATTACAGCTTAGTGACTTAGAGAACCTAAATCATGCAATTGAAGAGAAGTTAACTTAGTACAGATGAAGAGTCAAGAGACTCAGGCTTTGTTTTGTGAACCAGAAAATTTACTGCCACTTACAAAAAAACTCAGATGCAACTGGAATACTTCCCACTTTGGAGAGAGTTAAAAAGTTTGGTGAGGTTAAAATATTTTAACATAAAAATGTTAAATAAAAAAACTGTCTGGTTCTATATTAGACAAATGCTACTGCTGGTTAGTAGAAGCTTAACCTATCTGATCTATTAATATCTTCTAATAATTGCACAAAAACCTTATCACTATCATTTTTCATAGTTCCAATGAGATTCTTGCAATTGAAGTGCATGCCAGGTGATAACTGTGAGGAGATGTGGCAGAAAATTCTGTAGAAACATTCCTACCTTCATGAAAGGCATCCATGCCCTTCATTCCAAACTCCCAAAAGCACCAGCCTGAGGCAGCAGAAGTGCTTGGCCTCTCAGAGAAAAAAGCCATAAGAAACCTGGATATTCCCATCCCCAACTGAATAAAATCTGAGCAAGCAAGAGGAGGCTGCCAAGACATGGCTTGTATGGAATTTCAAAAACCCATGCTTGACAAATGACTAGAACACATCCTGTGTATACAAAAATCCTACATTCATTCACCTGGTGAAATAGATCTTGTTTCTCTCAGGCTCTAAGACTGTAAGATGGTAAAGTATGTTATTTTCTTTTTACTCTACCGAGTCATGTTTCACAAGATCTAAAGAGCACCATGGAAATTTTATTATTTGGCACGCTGCAAGCCAAGGCTGTTGATCAGAAGAAAATAAATGAAAACAGGCTCCCCACAAGAATCACTAACACTTTCAACAAGTAACCTCAAGAGGTAGAGAGTCTCAGTACTAATAACTGCATAGCCAAGGGCAAAGGAAGGACAGAGCTTTTCTGCCAGAGAGAGCGGGGCTTTTCCCCCAGGAAAGGCAGCAGAGGTGGACAGAAGGGAACCTCCCACTGCAATAGAACTGGACACATGGAATAACTTGACACACAGAAAGCAAGAGGAGAAAACCCTCGCAGCTCTACCCCCTGGCTGCTGAGCTGGGGGAGCAGACCCACCGTAGGCGCTGCCGGCGATGCTGTTGGTGGGCACGGCGTGTTTGCCGTTCTGGGTCACTGCCCGCACTGGGAGCTGGTGCTGCCCCAGGGCCACAGGGGCTGCCTGCTGCAGGATGGTGACAGTCTGCCCAGGGACACCCTGGGCCATCTGGCTGGCCACTGTCTGGATGACACGGCTGGCCGTGGGGATGGTGGCAAACGCGATCGTTGGCTTCTCGTCCATGCCTGCGGAAGGGCAGAAAAAACAAGGATCAGTCACTGCCCTGGCTTAGAGGCAGGTTTCATTCTCATTAACTCAGGGATTAATGAGAATTAATTAGCAGGGATACACGCCCCAGGATCACAATACCTCAGCACCACAGAAGGTCAGGGATGAGTATTTGGAAACATTAAAATATTCTCTATTGTACATTTACTCTATCAGTATTAAAAACATTTTTCTTACAGCATAAGCCATAAGAAAAAATTGAAAAAAATCAAACACATCAATTTGACCTTTTGCCCTAAAAAGGCATCACCTCCCTTACTGGCACATCACAGCTGTGATATGGACAGCAAGCACTGCAAATCTTATAGCTTACTTTGCAATTTCAAACAAACTGGCCTGACTTTCAATACCACACAGCAGGAGAAGGCATTAAGATCTTAAACAATGCCTGGAGCCAAAAGTCTGCAGCAGCTTGCTGTCAGGCCTGCATGGAGGCTGATTTACAAGGAGGTCTTCCCACAATTGCCAGCTTTTGCTGTGGAAGTACAGGAAAAAAACAGGATGGAGAAAAAATAAAAAAGGAGAGCAGAGTTTCTGGACAGAGGTAACTGCTTGAGAGCACTAAACCACTTTTCTCACTTCCCAGGATAAGTAAGGGGTCAATTCAGCAGGTATGCCACAGATACAGGACAGCATCCTGCCAGACATGCAGGAAAGGAGAGGAACCACTCTTCCAGGGGCTCTGTGGATCTCAAAGGACAGAGGGCAGGAAGAATAATCTCATTAGTCTTCTGGGAAAAGCAGGCCTCTCCCATTTTAACGTTTGCACACAACAAGCGTGGAGTTAGATGGGACATCAGCACTGAGGTAAAACCTGCAGGCAAGCTGATGGGAGTGGGGAGAGAAAAGGCAAAGAAAGCAAGGAGTTCAGAAAGGAAAATGCAGCAAACAGGGAAAGTAGAGACTGGAAAAGGATACAAGTGAGACAAGCAGGGAAAGAACAGGCAACAGCAAGAACCAGTGAATGAAAGAAGGGAGCAGGTGACAGGCAGCTGCAACTGTTAGTGCTTCAGGAACATGTATGGGATCCAGACAGGAATTTCTAGAGAATGCAAGTGAAACTCAAGCAAGATAACCAGTGCTGAACTAAAAATGCCAGGGGTCCTGCTGCTGCAAGAGGGGAAGCTCTTTGTCATTTTTTCCTTCCCTTAGAGAGAGGCACCATTGTCCCACTGCCCACATAAAAGCAGTCAGAGAAACCAGCCTTGCTGCTGCTACAACAGACACTGACCTTGTAGCACTAAGACCTTCTGAAATGGGGAGCAGACAAGGTGTTGTCTAGATCACAGCAAGAGAATATTTAACTCACTAAATCCCCCAAGGCTGGAATTTCCAGCTTAGGGACAAAAAAAAGGCCTTTGTTCTAACTGGTTTTTGAAGATTGCTTTAATGGGGCACTGCCTGCACTTCCAGAAGCACATGCTTTCCTCTAGGAATCCAGGCCTGCAGAAAAGAAGGGCTTAATCATTTATTTACAAAACCATCCTGAAGCAGAGTTGCAGCCTTTCCCAGGCTCTCTCTTTTGGCTGGAAAGTGCACATGCTTTCATAGCCAACACACAGGCATAATACTGGTATTGGGGATAATTATAAAAGCATGGAGAGATAGGACAAAGGGGAATGGCTTCAAGCACCAGGTATAAACGAGATATTAGGAAGAAATTCTTTCATGTGGAGGTGATGAGGCCCTGGCACAGGCTGCCCAGAGCAGCTGTGGCTGCTCCATCCCTGAAGTGTCCAAGGCCAGGTTGGATGGGGTTTGGAGCACCCTGGGATAGTGGAAGGTGTCCCTGCCCATGGCAGGGGGATTGGAATGAGATGATCTTCAAAGTACCCTCCAATCCAGATCATTCTGTGATTCTATGGTAATAAGCAAATTTTAAGCACTGCATATTTTCGCAGGCTCCAAAGGCTGTTAGTTTTGTTCCCCAGGAGACAAGGGAACACAGTTGTCCTGCTCTCTGGTGGAGACAAAAAATGGATGAGCTCTCATTTGGTTTTTGTTTTACCTGGAGAAACATCTTTTTTAATGGCTCAGTGGCCAGTGAGTGAAAACGTTCAAGACTTATTAGCAGAGCAGCAAGGGAGGTGAACACTACCTCGGTGGTCAGCAGCTAAGTCCAACACTGCTCCTGCAGCTTCATGAGCTCCTCCTGCTGTGCCCTGGTTTGTGAGGATGTATCCATTTGCAGAGTTTGCAGAGGAGGTCACCACCCGGACCATGGTGACAGTGGGGGCTTGTTGAACAACGTGGATGGCGTGGCACGAGGGCTGCTGGGAAGTCACTATGGATGCTGGCATGTAGGCCACTGGTTTGGCCACCAGGGTGGATGGTCGGGGAGGAACAGCCATAATCACAGGCTGGGCACTCACTGGAGATCCTGAACAGAAAAGAGAAGCATATGTTAACAGGAGAGGCAAAAAGACCCCCATTTATTTCATCTGTGTGCTTCCAGCCTACTCAGTGCTGCACCATTAGCAGGAATGGAGGTAGAATCAAACAAAAAAAATCAAATCTTCAAAAATACCACCCTCACACTTCTCCTTCCTCATGTACAAAAACCCTACTTGTCATCTGAGCACATTTCTGTGAATAAAAGCCATAATAAACCTAAGAAAATACCCCAAACCAAGCTTTCCTTAATGAGCTTTGCCTTCCAACCTCACCCCAGGTCAGCACAGCTGACAAGGAGATATTTACCAGGTCCTGGCCACAGCACCAGAGCCTGGTGTAGCCAAGCTGATCTTATCCAGAGGGTAGCAAATGAAAGCAAGTGAGCTGTGTTGCCATGGCTACTCTGCTGTCAGATCTTTACAGCCACCTAGCTCAAGGTTAGATCAGCTGTCTCTGCACATTCTGCCCCTCATCCAAAGAGGAGTCAGGAAAATGGTTTGAAGTTAGAGACTGCACCATCAGTCTCTAACAACAAAGTGGAAAGAGAGTCCTGGATCCTCCAAAAAGCACTGCAGAAGCCTTCCTGTGGTGTCCTCAGTATGGCACGTGGGGCAAGTGAACAGGAACAGGAGCTCTGGAACAGGAGTTACTCACCGGGTGCGCTCTGGGAATAGCGATACTCTGGAACTGAGGCCAACTTTGACCCAAAGTCGTGATCGTGTGGAATGGGTGAGCCCTCCCGTGACAGGCACTCTGGAGTCTGTAGGCCACTAGAGTGAGGGGACAGCAGGCCAGGGTGAGTAGGGGAGGCAGGAGCACTCCTGAAACACCAAAACACAGCGTTGGCAAGTGCAGATGCATTTTGACCACGAGACAGCAGCAGAGACCCAGAGTTATGTCCAGGAGAGGATTCTCTAGGAAGGACAGCCTTTCCTCCACACCACCCACTGCAGTCCTGCTGGGAAGAGCTGAAAGGTACACAGGGACCCCACAAACACTCCAGCTCCAAATACTGTTGTGTTATTCCTTGCTGAAGGAAACTGGACCCTTCAGAGCAGGGTTAACATTTCATTGTTAGACCCACTGCTGACAGAGAATGCCCAAATGCTGCACACTCAGATCAGTTTTATAACTTCAAGTCATTCCCAAAGAACCTATGTCAGAGTTTGAGAGTGACAGGGAGAAGAAGAAAGATGCAAGCAGAGGCAAATGTCTGGCCCTGCATATGCTTTCAGAGCAGTTGCTTCCCCTCCTCCCTGTTGCCTCCCTCCCCAACCACTTGGTTCCCACCTCTGGTCCCAAACACGTGAGGAATTGTATATTTCTTTAATGACAAACCAGAATAAAAAGCTGAAAAATTCTCCTTCTGTTTCCCCCACATTTTAAAAGAGAAAATAGGAGGTGTGGGAGGAATGTTCCATGAAATTGCTACAGCTAGTGCTGAATTCCAAGTCTTCTCCTCACAGCTACAGGGCTCAAAGAAGCTGTCATTGCACAAGGCAGTGGAGCTGACTGGAGCAGCCACACAGAACTCCTGTTGCTTCACTGCTGACAACCACCATCAACCTGATCTCCCTGCAGGAGAGTGTTTTAAATACCACAGAAGTTCTTCCCACTATGATCTAATCCACATCTAAACACAGCTTTCCTGAAATCAGAGATTGGCATCTGAAAACACTCACTCCAGTGATAACTGCTTTGAATTTCTTTGAAATGATGCCAAAACAGACACGTTATTTGATGCATTTTTGTAGTTTGCTTCTGGATTTTTTTTTTGTAAAACACTTAAGAAGTCAGAACAATTTTCAGATTACGCCTCAGGACTAACTATATCACCTCTCAAACTATAAACAGAAGCAAAGTATACTCACTGTACTTCAGGAGAAGTTTTAGTTTATTTTCTTTGTAATGAGTTTGGCAGAGAGATGAGAGGAAATTGAAGTTACCTGGAGGAGAGAGGCCCAAAAGGTGTTCGGAAGCAGGACACTCCTCTTTGCCTTCTTTTTCTAAATGCTTGTTCTACAAGTTTGGCTTCAGAGGCAGGGTCAATCCTCCAAAAGGAGCCCTTTCCAGGCTCCTCTTGGGAGCGTGGGACTTTAATAAAGTAACGGTTCAAGGAGAGGTTGTGCCGAATGGAATTCTGCAGGAAGCACAGGAATGAGGCGATTATTTTGCCACGAAGTAACAAAGACAAATGAGTTGCACCACACAGCTTGGAAAAATAAATCCACGCTGCCAGAATCAGTGTTAAAGGTAGAAACAAGTCACTCAACTCACACAGCTCCAAAGTCACAGGAGAATAGCAGGAGAAAACCTGAGGGAAAGTGTTGGAATTTCTCCTGACCAAGCTGAAAGATGGGTTTGCTCAGTACCAACCATTACTGAAATACATCTGGAGCCAGAGCAGTGACTTCTCTGTGGAAAGCCATGAAAGCAGAGCTTTTGCTGAGGCAGGGGGAAATCACTGTAAACCACATCAGAACTCTCTCAAAAGACAAGCTTTATTCTTGGCAAGTGGAAAAAGTTGCCTGAGCCTGTGCTAACTGCTCACCTGCCAAACGATTACCAGGGTGCCCAAACATGCCCTAGAGGACACTGCATCTCACAGTAATCACAATGCAAGGCAGCCAACATGCCCTCAGCCAGCTCTGGGAGGAATCCATGAGCTCTGTGGCACTCTGCAGCTCTCTGGATGATGACAAGACTGTTTATCCTTTCCATTGTAACAACCCACCTCTTACAGGGTGTAATGCTGCCTTTTGAGCTGGGGAAGGGCTCAGCAACCCTCCATGTGCACTAACTCATCCCTCTTCCACTTTCAAAACAAAAGAGAAGCTTTTTGAGCAGGTTTAGACAACCTCTGCAATGGTGAAGCCTTACAATGCCACTGGAGAGGAGAGAAAAAGGCAGCTTCACTCCCTGCTGAAATGCAGCTCTCTGAAGCAGGATGCAGCAACTGGTTCACAAAGCACAACTCTGCTGAGCAGGTTAGGGCAGGAAGTGAATTCCACAATTAATTAGAACTGCAGGGAAAAGCCAGGAAGGCAGAAATGTATTTATTCCAACTGCACTCAAAGTGCACCAAGCAGTACTGCTCCTGCCAGTTGCACACAGTGAAATCAGCAGCTGCAAGAGCCTTTGCAGCTGTATTAGTGTATTACATTCAAATGCCAACACCCATGGCAGAGGTGTGATGCCAAGAAAAAGTCTGAAAGCAGGTGGAGTTGAGGCTCTTGAAACTTTGGAAGCAGCCCTCAAGTGAACATTGAAGTTTGATTTAGCATGTGTTAACTACATCCAAACTCTCCTCTGAAGCTGGTCAGGCTTCCTTGAGTACCACAAAGAGTCCATGGACTCCCAGTTTCCCAAGCTCCCACTCAAATTCAGAACTTGCAAACTGACTTAGGCAGTGCAGCTGATACACTGGGAAAACAAAATATCTGTAATTATTTAAGGTGCTATGATTAAAAATTGGAGCCTCAGTTTTAGGCTGGATATCCTCTGCTTGGAGAAATCATGTCAAAGATGAGGTGAAGGATTAAGCAAGTATCTGGGCAGAGGAGTGACTGATAGCAAGGATATAGGGAAACAAAATACAAAATGAAAGACACATGACTACAGCATTATAAGAGGAACTAGAGAGCCCAACAGTAACACACTACATTGCCCTACAAAGCATTCAAAAAAACCCCAAGAAAACTAATCACCCACAAATGAACTAGTCAGCTTGTGTTAAACAAATTCACTCTGGGAACAGTCAAAGCAGCTCTATTCCCAGTGCCCCAAATCTTTAATAAATGCATTTCAAAGCAGATAAGCCATGTCAAAGTAGTTTAAAAGCTTGTCAGTGTCAAGAACTCACCTGCCAGCCTTTGTCAGCAGTCCTGTAATATGGATAATGCTTGGTAATGTGGGCATAGATCCCACTTAGTGTTAATTGCCTGTCCTGTGCTGAAGATATGGCCTGCACAATCAGCTGAGCATAAGAATAGGGTGGCTTGGATTCATCCTAAGCAAGAAAAAAAAGCCAAACAAAAATTTAGTTACTAACAAAGAATTCCTATGCTGCAGTACCACAACCCAAACTTAAAAAGCACACTGGGCTGTAATTTTCACTGATGCCAAGAGAGCAGCAGGGCAGCTAAGAGAGCATCAGCTCTCCCACTGCTGTTTTATGCTGCCACCACCCCATTTCACACAAGCATTTGTGTTCAAACAGGGCTGAGTCAGATAAAAGTATCTCCTTCCATCTCCCCACAAACACACATAAACCCCAACTCCAATCTGATTCCATTCCCCACTGACTGTCCCACACATGCTTGCACCAGCCCAAGGAAAGGGGTCAAGACAGGCAATTGAATAAATAAATAGAGTATAGGTACATTCACTGCTTTCTGTGCTCATGAATTAAAGCCTTCAGTTCTGCCCAGCTACAGCTCCTCCCTGCTAGAAGGGTTTGAGGCTGTATGTTATCAGCCCTCCTCCCAGCAACAAGCCCAACATGAAACCTGATCCCATCCCTTCCCTTCTCCAGCAGGATTTGTTTCATTCTAGGAACTTTAATTTGTTTGCTAGATCTCGTATTTCCAACTCTTCACATTACTCCATCAAGAACAACCCTTCTTGTCTCAAGGGAGAATTAACTCTACAAAAAACAGCCATCTAGTAGTGTGCTCCTCCACCCAATCCCAAATCAGGTGGTTTTGGATATGGAACTTTTAACTTTGATCTGAAGATCAGCTCACCAAAATTACATTTTATCACTCTAACTAAGTTATTTTTTAATCTAGATTCCACTTGCCACTCTCCTTGTTTAACGCCTACTTGACAGGCCTTCATGTTTGTTTTAAAGTCTGACTACAGACTTCTCATGACAAGGATCTGGTTTCTTCCCCTGCTTCTGCTTTCTCCAACTGTGTTTTGCAAAATACCATTAATTAAAAGAAGAAAATGAGATGCTGAATTTTATGTGCTTCTTTATGGGATCTTGATTTATCAAATAAGCAAAAATATTATTCTTGCTTAAACACTTTGGTGAGTGATTTGAATACATTTCAGGCAGCTAAGCAAGCAGAGACTCCAACTAAGCCAAGCACAGTTGGAAGGAATGACCTCCACCCCCTGCAGGACACTGTACACAGCACCCTTATGGCCAGGGTGTTCTTAAACCCCTTTAAACTCTAACCAGGACTAGCAATAAAGCCCCAGGCTTTAATAATCCTCCCAAGGAGCAGTGCTGGGTAGGTAATGTTTGTGTGAACCTTTGGGCTGTCCCCGCCAGATGCATCTGCCTGCTGCTCTGAGGCTGCCTTTGCCGCATACTCTGCTGCCAGCTGCAGATCCGAGGTAATGTTGTGAACAAAACGATATCCTGAGGATCCAGCACCACGTGGACTGGCTGGGCAAGAGTTGGGAACACTGGAGAGGCAAAAAAACCAAAAAGAAATACAGTTGTTATTTCATTTATTAGCAAGGCACGCAGTTGTTACTCTCGAAGGTACAGTAAAGCTCTTGGTCATGGAGAAGCAGATGCAATGGCCTTACTTTTCCCCCTGTGGCTTATCCAAAGCCCAGACAGATTGAGAAAAAAATCCACCAGAGATAAAATTGGAATTTCTACAAAATCCTGACACTCCCTGCCATATACACTTCCTGCAATCACAACAGAGCAGCGTTTCAAAGTATTAAACAACTCCTTTGTGTTTAGAGAAGCACTTCAAACAGCATACAGTGTATGAAGGATGAATATTTAAGTAAATGGATAGTTTGTTGTTATGACTTGTTAAGGAACAACACACCAATCTCCTTGTAATACAGATCATAGTTAATCAATCCTTCTAACAGACAGTTCTACAGTATCAGAGCTGAAGCACCCAGAGCAGGGATCTGCCATGAAGGTCCCTGACACCACATCTGAGCTCCACAAGGCCATTCCCTGACAGCAAACAGCTGGAGACAGGCATTTCCTTGATTCACCCCACACCCAGCAAAGGGGAGCTGCACTCACTGCCTACACACAGAGGTAGCCCAGCATCAGTTCTGGCTGGAGAAGGCACGTTCAGAGCGGCAGGGCCACCACAAGATGGCATTACAGGAACGGTGACTGAGCACCGCAGGCTGTGAAAGGTGATAAAATGCTACCAACACATAAAAGGGGGATATAATTTGCAACATCACTCAGGCAGGCACACAGAAATGAGTGCTACAAGATGAGAACTAATTAGAGAGGCTTGTCTAGGGATCACACGTCCTTGATTTTTAGGGTTGGAAGAATCAAAGAATGGTTTGGATTGGAAGAGACCTTAAAGATCACCTTGTTCCAACCCCCTGCCATGGTCAAGCACACCTTCCACTGGACCAGGTCTTTCCAAGCCCCATCCAACCTGGCCTGGAAGGATGGGAGGGGAGGGATGAGTCTGGGAAGCTGAAGTTCCCTTTTTCTGTCTCTCCCTGTCCTGTGCTGTCCAGAATTGAGGGATTCAGTGCCAGAACAGCAGGATGCACAGCCAAATCCCAGGATTACAAATGTCTTCTAGGAGCAGAGAAACAGTAAACAAGAAAGCAAACCAATACACAGAAGATTTACATAGCAAAACAAGCAGTTCAAATTGTATGAAAAGATGCAAATTGAAGCTCACAGCTGGAACTAGAATTCAGTAAAACTGGCATAAACAATCCTCTTACTGGTGAAATGCCCAATAACTGACACAAGCAAATGCTGACACTCATCACAGCACTGCACCAAATGCTGTATGAAAAAACACTGAACATGGTCCCTTCCTCAAAAGGTGACTGGCTGGATAGCTTCTCCTACATAGACACAGGGATGGAGAGGAAGCAGTGAGACAACCCTTGTTTGCTCAGTGGGCAATACCTTGGGTGCAGAAGCAATTTGTCAGTGTAAGGAATGAGCATTTCCTACCACAGTCCAGCCTGTAAACTGAGAAGTGCTGCTGCTCCTTGTGGTGTCTCTGCAAATGGCTGCAGTGCTGAGCTCAGCACAACCCAGACTGGTTTCTTTTAAAAGTGAATTACAGAACGGGGGAGCTGGGGGCAGAGAAAAGGCAGCAGAAATATCCAGCAACCACAAACCCTTGAAACAAGGAAGCCAAGCTCACTCCTGTCCCATACACCAGCCTTGTACAGCCCCTGGTAACCCTTTCAGTGCCTCCCAATAGTCCTGGGCATTCATGGGTGATGCTGTCCAGAAGCACAGCAGAAGGCAAAGCTTTCAGGTAGTGCAAGGTATAAAATGTTGATGAGCCCATCCTGACAGATCTCCCTTTGCCAGAGAGAAGGCACTTCTTGCCCAGCCTTTCAGAGACCTATTTGTGCAGGAAAATGAATGAAAATTTCCTACTCCAAGCTTTGGAAGTGGGTAATACTAAACCACAGAAGACACTCTTGATGTCTTAGTATTCGCATGAGGAGCTGGTGTGAATTTAATTATTCTGCTGTCATTTTTCCATAGCTTCTTCACATACACACTTCTTATAATGTGCAGATAATTACAACTGAAAGCCATTTTCATACATGAAATAACGACAAACTAAAACCACAGTGATTCTTTTTGTGTCTGGCACCCGAGCAATTATTGTAACACACAGGCTACAAGTGGAATAGGATGAAACAGTTTTCTGATTTTGTTATTTGTCTGCAGAAATACACAAACAGCAAACCACAGAGACAGCAGCCAAAACTCAGGACAAAGATATGGAAGAAAGAAAAGTTCTCCAATAAATCCATGCTCTGCAGAGCTGCATTTCTTGCTTTTTCTTTTCCTTTTTAATAAATACATAAATAAAAATAGATAAAAGAATTTATTCCTTTATTCAAGATTAGCAGAGCAAGCAGCTCAGTTTTTGCCTCTCCAGCTGTAGCGTCTGAATTTCAAGTGTGATCTCTTGCTAAAAAAAACAAAGAAAAAACCAAAGGGAGAAACCCATTCCTTACAGGGCTGTGATTCTCTGGAGTGTTGACAAAGCCCTTCCAAACTAAAGTGTTAATAACTTGTAGAAAAGCCAGGCTCTTCCAGCAGATATTCACTGAAGAACAGGATCATGATCATCCCCTAAAGTAGCAGCTGCCCCCTGGGACACAGCGATACCAAAGATTTGGAAGAGATACCAATCTTTTATCAGAATGAAGCCCCTTTGTCCAGGTAGATGTGCTTCCTTTCAGCCTGGATCAATGATCAAATCAAGAGATGTGGGGACAGAACAAACACCAGGTTCAGGCACTCCAAGCACAGACAGGGTAACACATGCTGCTGAGTGCTCAAGCTCTCAGTCAATCATCACAGCTCTTCAGAGGGGAGGCAGAAAGAGCTGACTACTGGAAAAAACAAGGAGACACAATCTGTTCCCCTCCCAACATGGGACAGAAGGAGTGAAGAAACAGTTTTACTAAAAATACCCCTCTGAGGGTTAAGTTAAAATTAAACATTAGTGCAGTCAAAAGAAAACAAGCAAACACAATGCAGTGACATCAGTTTCCTGGAGTTCCTGGAATTCTCCTCACCACCCAAAGCCAGGGGCTGGCCGGGGATGCTTGCATGCACTCACACCCCCTTTAAAAATATTATGAAACAAAGAGTTTTCCCTAAA
This sequence comes from Agelaius tricolor, assembly GCF_023055355.1. Taxonomy (NCBI): domain Eukaryota; kingdom Metazoa; phylum Chordata; class Aves; order Passeriformes; family Icteridae; genus Agelaius; species Agelaius tricolor. Next base: position 3,606,345 of record NW_027269279.1, read on the forward strand.
ATCACCTGTTTGTCCTATAGAACAAAAATCAACTGCAAGGACACTAATAATGATTTGCTGGATATTAACATGGCATCAATACTTGGCCATAACCTGATCCATGTTGATACTATAACCTTTCACTGAGAAAAGCACCCCTAGGTCTGCAATTTCACCCTGCTGTGAGATCCCACCACACTGCTGTGATCCATGCTCACTGTCCATGCTGGCAAACTCAACTTACAAGCAATCCAAGCTAATTTGGGTTAAGCTTGCTTGATATTGAAGAGACCATTTTGGAGAAGAACCAAGTGTTTTGCACCACTGAAAGGCACACAGAGCATGGAAGCAACCCAGCTGCAGTTACCCACAATCTTAATCCTATGGTACCATGGTAAATGCCCCAAGTGCCAGAGATCTTTGATATCCATTGAGGATTCAGCATCTCAACTTGAAACAGTGACTGCAGGCAGCCAGTGAGCCACAGTTCTCTAAATACCATGCTGAGAACTCAGCTTTAGAATCAGACTACAACCACGTGCTGAATCACCCCAGTCCTCTGCAGCATGTTTTCCATTTCAGACTTAACCCTTCTCTGGCAGGAAGGCCAGAAAGATGAGGGCTGAAGGCAGTGTCTGCAGTACACTCACCCATCTAAGTGGCAGGATGCCTTTTAAACACGGGGCTTGAACGTTCTTTGGAACACCACAATTCACTTTCAACTCCTGCCAAGAGGAACCCAGCCTGCAAGTTCACAGCACTTGCTAGCAGCAATTAACTCTAAGCTGCTGGAGAGTGTGTACAATGTGCTGCACTGCTATTGGAATGTCCACAATCAGTTTGTTTAACCATAGAATCAGCCTGCAGAAATAGGGCATATCACTGTGTGCATGGGGCATTCACACCAGGACACTGTGTGTTGCTTGTCTCTTCTCATTAAAAAACAAGAGAAAGGAAAAAGGATAGAGCAGATCCAGAGAAGGTACTGACAGGGATAAGTAGGATGATTGGAGATATGGAATGGATTTCATGCAAGAAAAAATTGTTAGAGACAGAAGCTGAGGTGCAAAGTGACAGAACTATAAAAACAAAACCAACAGGAAGTGTTAAGCTCCTGGCCTCTTGCACCAGAAGAGATGGTAAGCACAAAATGAAACCAAGCAGCACGTCCAAAACAAAAGAAAGTGCTTCTACTTCTGTGGCTACACTGTGGGGTGACATGCTGCAAAACAGGGCTGATGACAAAGTCTGTGTGAATGGAGAAGGCCAGTACACAAATTCTTGAGGAAAGGGAAGGACAGGGAAACCATCAGGGCTTTAGAAGACAGTCAGAAATCCCTGGTCCAACGCAGTCTCCTGTCCAAGAAAATGGAGGCAAACTACACCTAAGTCAGCATTACTCTGTTTTCTATGTTATACAATCCCCAAGATAGCCATGTCTGAGGCAGAAACACTGCTAGAGAGATCTGTTCCCTGAGCACATTGAGATTCTCACATAAAGATTTCCACAGTCTCTCAATACTAGGCATGTTTTATGGACTAGGCGGTAATAAAAATAAAAATGAAGCAACAAGTACTTACATTATTTATTTATGGTCATATTACAAGTCTGTGAACAATCTGGAAACCAAAACACTCCCAAATTCCAGTGCCAACTTCCCCAGAAGGAGAGGCAGTAGTACAATGCAGGAAAGTTGCTCTATTACTCAATTGAGGCATCAAGCTATGGAGGCTAAATTTAAACCAGGTATATGGAAAAAGCACATATCCTCTCTAAGACAAAGAGGAAAGATTACCTGGGATCCCATAAAGAATTGTTCACCTGACTTGGAATCTGCACTGCTAAAGAAGAACAAAACCAAAATTGCTGGTTTAGGATATGGTATGCACATGGTAGTGCCTTTGAAAAACTCCCACGTGCACATTTGTGAAGCAGGTAAGAGACACAGCAGGGATAAGAGTTACAGCCTTGGCAACGCTGCCAACATACAGATTCCAGTCTGAATGGGCATTTTTAAAGCCCCTGTTTGGTACAGAGAGAAAAAAAAAAAAAAAATCACCATTTCTTATAATCCTCCCCAGTCTGTTCCTCGAATGCAAGCTGGAAGTGTGTTGCCCTGGGCACAAGGACTACGGTTAGAGAAATAGCACAAACCTCTGACAACCACAATACTCCACTTCATGAGCCTGCAAAAAGGGGCATGAAGATACAGGGACGCTTTTCATGTGCAATAAGCAAGAATCAGGTCAAAGTACAGCCCCTGGACTTGCGAAACAAGCCTTTCCACGATACACCAATCAGCAAGAATGGCTGAGAATCCTCCACTGCTCTCACCTTCCCCAGCCTAGCCCCAAAATTGTAACTCAAAGAAAGACAAGTCCTTGCACGTTGCGTGTTTCAGACAGGTTTCAGAAGCAATCACAAGTGGTGAGACTGCCAAACCAAGCTGGATTTTGATGTGAAAGGAGAAATCTGAGAGCTACCCTGCCTGCCTAATGCTGAAGAAAACCAAAGCTGTCGAACAAGCCACAAGTGAAAGAAAGTGAGCTATCCACGAAAGGTGAAATTGTTATTACTCGTCAGTGCTCCAGTGGTTCCCCTGGAAAGGAAGTGACTTCACTCCAACTGTGGATTCAGTGAGCATTTTATACTCATTGGGGAAGAGGAAGTGCTCCTGTAGCTGGTGACATCTGCAACCCCTCCTCCAGCACATGGCTTGGCACATGTCCTCGAGCACACGGTCCATTATCTGCAATAAGCATGCGTAGGAGCTCCCCAGCCCAGCACAGGCTGCTGCTTCTCTTATGTGATGTATATGCATCATCCTCCTTGGCTTGTGGTTTGGAGACTTGGGTGATTAAAAATAATCACCTCTCTGTCCAACCGTGGGAGTTGCCTGAGCTGTGCATTCTGCCTGAGTGCAGGAAGTAATGTATAACTGAGATGATGCAAAAGAGCCTGCAAAAAACCTGCCTTGGAGCTCTTCAGCAGCGTTTCAGTTCAATGCTCTGGGAAGAGGCAAAGCCTCAATGAAATGGAATGGGGAATATTTATGCATCCTGCTCCAGTGAGTGAAGGCATCCACCGAAACCAGGCTTCATTCAGCTTCCCCTACACACCTCCAGAGTAAATGTGCAAGTGCAGACTAAATCCCAGGGGTTGTGAAACAGCAGTGCATGGCTATCCTAGAGCCTGTAAAAAGCCCCCTCCTTTTTCCCAGCCAAGTCGGGATCAAAGCAGAACCAGCATTTGCAGGTCTGCTGGAACATGGCTCACACACACTCATGTCATGCTTTATGGAATAAGAGCTCAATACATAATTTATCTACTACACACGCCTATGAAGTAGTAATTACACTATGCATGCATAAAAATCAGACAATGAATTTAAATGACCTGGTAAAGGCCACAAAACAAGTTGGTGGCTAAGTCAAGATAATTGCAGTTACCTCTGAGTAATCCACTATCAGAGCATGCAATGTGTTACTGAACTCATTTCTCTCAGTGAAAAAAGGACCATATGAAACCAAACAATTCAGCTCACACCTTCTGGTTTACTAATCAAGCTTATAGAACAAAAGAAGTTGATCTTTCATTATTCATGCCATTAACTACATTGCAAACTAGCTATCAACCCTTCTAGTAACAGCCAAACATGGGCAGGCACATTAACAGCTAACAGTTAAAATACCAATTTGGCTTCACACACAAATATGTACCAGTCTAGCTGGTAACACTGAACCTCACCAGGCACTTTTCAAGCATGGTTCTCACAGGACCCTAAGGACTCTTACTCCTACATGTCAAAGAAATTTTTTTACTGATAAAGACTTTGTTTGTGAGATAAGAAACCATGCCCTTTCCGTGAAAAAACCCAAACAAGTACAAGACAAAACGTTCGAGCCCCAAGTTATTCTAGTGCAGAGATAAGGCAGAAGTAGCAGCTGTAAAATATGAATAATACTACTGACCTCCAGAGTAGGACATTTAGTATTTCTGTATTGTTGTCTGTGTGTGTGTATATCTCTATACATGTATCTCACTGAGAACATAATTGCTGTCTAGAATAGGGAAGCAAGTACAAAGAAATATTTTAATTTTCATAGATATTAAAACCACCCCAGCTCTGAGGGGCAAGGCTGCAGAGAAATGCTATTTGGTAAACTGAGTTAAGTTACTGCTACAGGGTCATTAACATGACTGGACCATCATAAAAAGGAAACTAAACATGGTAAATCTGAACTCCAACTCAGTAAGACTTTGAGACCAGGAATAGAGTCCTGCATCCCACCTTGTCTCTGTAGATCTGGTAACAATCCAAGCACAAGCCACTCTGTGGCATGGGTTACAACAGAGAGTTATATACATGTTGATATTGGGCATTTATCACAAAATCAGGCAAAGTGAAGTGCTTGCAGCATAGGTGAGAAACTCTGTGGAACCACTGTCACTCAAAGAGGAGCCTCCAAATCCAAGGTGTAGAAGCTTGAAGCCATGTGCTGACAGACACTTCCTTAACTCCTGAAACTGTTCAGTTTTATCTCCAAAAAGTAGGGCTGAATTCAAGCAAACCCCACATGATTTTCACAGAGCTTTTCAATGCCTTGAACCTACTGAGGAGCAATTTAGTGTTACTCTGCCCTTTCATATGTTGTGCAAAATGGCAGGCTGCTTCTACTGAGTTCCTACAACCACAGTGGCCTTTTCCTTTCTGGAAAAGGAAAAGAAAAATGCAAGTCTGATTTTTTTGAAAAGGAGTTTTGAACTCAAATCAGGAAGAAATAATCCATGCCTGTTTGCAACCCTCCCAGCATGCTGCCAACCAACATTTTCCCTTACAGCTGTACAACAGCATTCAAAACACATCCACACAGAGCCCCTCCTGGAGACAAAACACCTAGCTGAGAAAACAGTGAGCACATTTCTCCCCAGGAATAAGCAGGAATCTTGCTTTGCAAAGCTGCTGAGGGTGGCAGGTTTGGTTTTGTTTAACTAAAGCTCATTCCCTCTCTAGGCACTGCACTTTGCAGAGGGAAAATAAATAGGCTGGAAAAAACCCAGAAGCTTGCAGGGGAGAACCTGCAGGGAAGCAAGCTGCAGTGTAAACAGGGAGGCAGAGCAGGGTTGGGGGTCAGCAGGGCAGGGCTGGATCTGGGGGGGGAGTGCAGGTACAGCCCCTGCCCTATACCAGGGTGGAGGCAGGAAAAGGGGGCCAGGAGCCACTTTCCAAAAAGGAAATTTCACCCTGCCCAGGATTTCCAAACTGCAATAATTTTCCATGGGCCAATCAGGGAGGAGCAAGGCAAACGCACCAAATTAGGAAAGTAAATACTAGAAGGGGGAGAGGAAGGAGGAGGAGGAGAACCCAGCAACCACCTCCCAAAGGCAGCAGTGGGAGAGGGGTCTGAGTTTCATGCTGAGCCCCACCAGCCCTGCCAGCTGTGCCTCTGGGAAGGAGGAGAGGACACTGTGCCAGCCTCACCCAGTGCTGTGAAGCCACCAAGAGATCAGAGAGCTGCCCTGAAGTCAGAAGGCCGGAATGCACAGCTACATGCTCCCAAAGGAGCATTCCCTTCTCAGGCAGAAACACCCAAATCACTTCCCAAGCCTGGCCCACAGGGGAGAGCTGCAAGACCCTGCTGGGGGAGAGGGGAAGGCTGAAGGGGCTGAGCAGGGATGTTTACAAACGTGTCAGGCCCTCCTCTGTTAGAGGAACTCGGAAATGAAAGGGCTTCAGCAAGCGAAACCTCAGATGTCTTTTGAGGTTTTCTGAAGACTTGGCTGGCTTAGCTTGTGCTCGAGACAAACGGATGCAATCATTAATCACCCTTAGTAAACACTGCGTTAGGGGCTGAGCACAATTCAACACTACTATTTCCACTTTCTCCTTATGCAAAAGAAACATTCCCAGGGAATCAAATATCAGTTGCAGGCATATGCCAGAGTCAAAAGATACAGCCTCTGTTAGTAACACAAACCACACTGTGCTGCTTTGCACAAGATGACTGAATGGAAACTAACTACCATATGTTGGCAAAGGAACCATCCCCCTCCCCTCCCAGCAACAAGCTTCATCTAAAAAGAGAAGGTTAAATATAAACCAAAAGCAGTGCCTGAACAGAGGACTAAAACCACAGCCACCTCCAGGCCCCTCTTTCTAGAATATCTGCACTGCACATCTGTGCAGCTCTGTAAGGCGGTCGGAAAAACCCAAACAAGCCTCTGGATCATGCAAACCCAAACCAGCTTCATTGTGACTCTGAAGTCTCAGTCTCAGCCGTGCAGATTTGAATACTACTCACTGAATTAGTGCTGTCAAAAGAGATTTGCATATTATACCTTTTTACAAATGTACAGACAAGAAAACAACCCAAAGGCTACTACTATTACCAGGCACACTCTTGCTATTCTGATGTCCACATGTTTTAAAATTCTAATACATCATCCTATACCACAAGTCTCCTTTACTTTACAAAATGCATGATGCTTCAAGTAACAGATTTAACTTTAAAGAATTTCACTGAAACTCTGTAACATCAACTCTTTGCGGAAGAAGAAAGAAAACATTCCACGCACTAACTTGATGTTCATCTTATTTCTACTGCACATCCACTGATCAGATAATTTACAAAACAGGATACTCGCCCAGATGTACATTTAGATTGCTACAGCCACTCAGTAGATGGTCAGCATCCTACCCCCATTTCCTTCCATTCCCAGGAAACCACGTGCCAATGGCCACCCTGTCCCTAACTTCAGATAACAGCAGCACCACCCAGCAACAACAGAATATTACTGGGATAAAAATAAAACAGGCAGTCTTAAGATAGAAAGTAAATGCCTGCTTTCTTTTCTCCATGCATATAGGTAGCTCTCAATAAATATTTCTAATTCCACTGCCAAAGATAGACTCTATATGTAACTCTATAGTGTGAAACCAACACTCACGTTTACCCTTGAACCTTCTGAGCTCTTAAACAAAACCCTTGTGCCCTACTGCTGGCCACCACAACGTTTTTCAGCAGTCTCCCATCATTTTGAACATCAGAGATTTAATTAGTTGTTTTTAATGGGGCATTTCTTGCACCAAGGATACCAAACCAAGCAGGGCTGACAGACTGATGTCAGAGGAGACATTTTTGAGAATTAAACATCTTACCTGATAGTGCCTGTGGGGGACGGGAGGGGACTGACCACGCTCCGGAGATCCGGCTCCGGGATGTGGATCTTCAGAGGTGATATTTGAGGGTAAAGTGGCCGAAGGGGATGTGTTGAGGCTTCCTCTTTTACTTCCTCTTTATGGTATAAAGATGTGAACTGGATTTTTATAACCGTGCTAGGGAATCGGAAAGTACATCTGGAAGAGAAGGAAAGGGAAAAGTCAGTTTCACACATGATACTGAATGTACTAAAGAGGTTTTGTATGCAGTTGATGCATCATTAATTAATTCAAAGTCCAACATTCTCTACTGATCTTTCTGCCTAGTGTCTTGGGCAGAATTACTGATCATTCATAAAGCTCTGTAAATACTTCACAGTGAATCATGGGCCATCGAGAGATGAGATGCAAGCTGAGGATTTGGGTAAGTTCAGTGATTTCCTCAAGGCCATGTATTCAATCAGTGACTAAGCAAGATGCACTCCTGTAACAACAAACTCTTGGGTTCCTGCAAGGTATCAAGGACTAGGATCAATTTTTTATTAGCTCATTGTACATATCTCATTAAGATCCAAGTCACCAGAAAGTATCAAACCACAAGCAATAGGGAACAAAAACAGCCATAAAGTCCAGGCAGAGCAACAAACAGCCTCCAGGTAAGACTAGAGAGTACTATTTAAAGACTTGTCTCTATATATTGTATAATTGATATCCATTTATATTTGTGTACATGATGTTAAAGGATCATCTAGGAGGTTTCAGTTTAAAATACATTACTTTAGAAGTGCCTCCCTTTAGGGTTACAGCTAGCAGGTTTACAGCAGGGCCCCTGTAGGGCCTCATTCCTTCTTAAGTAACATTTCTTTCCAATTGTTATTTAGGAAAAAACTTATTCACACAAGTGCAGCCTTCAGGAGATGCTTGGAAATTCAAAAGGAAGTAAGCACTGACATTTTCCATATTTGAACAGAAAGCTTTCTAATTTACAGTGTCTACAATGAGCACATGGCTGTAAGAGTGAGTGTTCTGCAATTCTTCTTATTGCACTTTAATTAGACAATCATGTGCAATCAATACAAGCTTTCCAGGAACCATTTCACTGATACTAAGGTTAAAGCAGCAGGAAATAAAAACCAGGTTTTACCGTGGGAAAGGTCAGCAGAGCACAGTAATTGTGCTGGATTCCAGCATCTTGCCTATAGAAGGAAAGGAAGGGATTTGGGTGGTGTTGTTCTAGCACTGTAAGTGCTGGTATGGGCTGAGCAGAATTCTTTTAACCAGTGCATTATTGAATCCTGCCAGGTAACAGAACAAGGTGACAAGCAAGTCAATCTGCACCTTATCTTAATGGTGCTATTGACAGAAATGCAGCTCTAAAACACACTCACTTGCTCTTGGTTCTTTGGCACAGGCAGATTGTGCTGTAAGGTAATGCTCAAAATTATCATTCAGGCATGGGCAACTCATTCCCATCTCCCACCTCATCTCTCAAATGAGCTGGCTCAGCACTCAGAGGCTCACAATGGCTCTGCTAGTATGGCAGGAGTTTGCATTGCATTTAATTCACTTCAGAGGTCCTGCCACCTGCACTCATTAATGCATTAAATAAGAACATCATTGCTGGCAATGCAACCTAATTGTGTTTATCTAACCCTTCTAAACAAGGTTCCCTGCAGACTCAACATGAAGGCACAGCTCAAAACAGCAGTGTCCATGCCTTGCAGTGTCTGCCAGCAGCAGGCACCAACCTCCTGAAGTGAACCTGAAACAAGGATGTTGAGCCACTGCCCTGGATTTTAAGCTTTGTACTGCTACATGGATTTGCTTAAAGAGAAAAAGCTCAAAGTACATATATTTGCAATGAGCATCACATGGACTAAGGCTCCAAACCAGTTCAAGCAAAGCTTAATTTCTCAAGGCCTTATCAGGGAAAAGCTGAACTGCCTGTCACAGAGCAATGGAACTCTCTGCTGTAACACCAACTGCTCAGCACTTTCCAACACCTGAGTCAAGGACAAATCAGCCCCTGCTCAGCAGTGTCCGGTGCAATCCCAGCCTGCTGCTGATCAAAGGCCTGACTGCACAGAGCCCTAAGGCAGTTTTGCAGCACTGCTGAGGCCAGGAGATCCCCCACTGCAGCCTCATATCAGTAAGGAGCTATCCCACTGCCACTTAGGTCTTCCTTTTCAGAAGGAGCCAGTAATGCAAGATCCATATCTCCTAAATTGCTCTGAGGTGATGGTAAAGTACCTCCTTAACTCTACCCCACTGATGCTGCAGCAATATTAGATAAAAAGTGATACCTGCACCCAAACCACTGTGAGAGGCTGTCCCATCAGCCTGTGAGTGTGGGCAATCTCAAGAAAATCTGTTACTTTTCCAAAATCATGAGCCAACCTGAAATGTGAAGTCTAAAGTAAGGCAGTGAACGTGCTGAAAAGGCCCATCCAGCACTGCTTCCCCTGCGAGCCTCCCCAGAGGCAGCCATGTGATTTACCCACAATCTCAGCCTGCAACCAGGCAGGGAAACAGAGCCTGGGCCGGGCTGACTACACAAGCAAACAATTCCTTGGCTGCTGTGATTTTGTTTTCAGACAGAGAGGCTTCCCAGTTCACTGAAGCAGAACCCAGGATGTACAAGCAGCTTTCATGGATTATGGTAATGAGCATGAACATGGCCATTTTGTAAGGAACCAGTCCCAGGAAAACCAGGGTATATGGATATATGCAAGGGTGCTCACAGCTTTAGAAAGTCCTGCAGCCTGCTCTGTGCTGGCTTCAGTACTGACACTGCCTGCAAAGCCAAGCTGGGGTAACATAGCTGTATTTAAGCTTTTTCTGATGTAAAAACCTGCGACCCAAGAAATGGAAATGCAATGCAAAGCAGATTGTAAATTCCTGCAGAACTCCTCCCTTCCCCCAGGGGTGAGAAGGTGCCCGGGATTAAGGTTATTGTTCCAGTCTATCACAACCACCACAGCAATGCAAACACGGCCACCAGCACAGCCCAAGCCACTGCTTCAAATTCACACAGCCTAACCCTGGGGAACCAAGTCACTGAGAAATCAGAAAAAACAAGATTTTGGAAGCATCTTGTCACAGGAAGCTCACTTTTCACACCATTGAACCTGAATGCAGTTTTTAATAAGCTTTTTTATTGTTCCCTTAATTACCCTCTTTCCAACCAAGAGGATAAACTTAAATTATATCAGGTAGTCCTATTTGGGAGAGAGCCCACATTAGTGCAGGACTTAAGCCTTTGAGAACTACACTTCTGCAGAAGATAAGCAGGACAAGACAGACAACTCAAGCAGAACTGAGCATGCAGTCCTTAAGATTACTGTATATATTTCAGGTTATTTAAACTGAGTTATACTACTTGATCCATGTTGCATGATTCCTATCAAAGATGCAATAACAACTTTTACTCCTGCTTAACATTTTCATTATGAGAAAAAGATCAATCTGAAAGCACAGATTAGACTCAACATGAAAAGCATAATGAAGTTAACTGGTATTTTCAAGGGTGCCCAAGAGGTAATTCTTTCATGCACCTCTGAAATTTCCAGCTGATTAGATGGATGAATTAATGGTCTGCAAAATCTTTGGTCTTGTTATGGGCAGGAACAGCCTGCCTCAGTTACAGATCTGCTGAGTTTACTCAATATTCTGCTACAGACAGGTATGTGCTGCAATCAATCCCTGGCCACAGAAATCATATGGACTGAAATCACATTTACAGTAAGGCACATTCATCAGTTCCTTGTGGGTTCCAGTTTCTCTTGGATGCCTTGCAAGGTAGTGAGAATAGAAAGCTTTTTTTCTTTTCTTTTTTTTTTAGTTTGTGTTAAAACTAAAAACACACAAACAGCCTCCTCAACCTCCACAAACTGCACAGAAACAATTCTTGCCTTCTTAGACTACAGGCAGGAGAGAGTCACAGAAAAGGGATTGCTGGCTCCATGCTGCCTGCTGGAGTGCACAGGATCCATAGCAAGTGGCTGAATGCATGCTATATATACACTGGAGACCAAGGGGGGAGAGAAGGAGTGCACATTCCACACATGGTTACAGTCACATAAAAGATGTTGCTAGAATTTTGTTTGCTTGTTTTACACAAGACAGATTTTTCCAAAAGTTTCCTGGGTGAGCTCCTCCCACTGACAGCACAGCTCCCATGCTATTAGGCATCCTTCATGTGGTGAACCAGTGACAGTGACCACAAGCATTTCATCTACATGAAGTCTGAAAATAAAGTGCTAGGAAACACTAGACTTTACATAAACAGTCACCCTACAGCAGACTTCAGGGAAGATGGTTAGGGGGAAAAAACCCAACAAAATGACTGCATCCCCTGCATGGCTCTATAAAAAGCAGACATTTTCCTCCTCCTCAAAGCAACTTTTACTCACAGATGCAAAGGGAATGGAGATGCATTTGCCAAATCATAGTACCAGGTTCAATAGAAGCTATTACAGTCACTGACTTCTTTGTTAAAGCACCCTGAGTTCTGTTACACCAAGTGACTTCTGCTAAGACCTGCTGCATGACAGCAAGAAAAGGCTATTTAAAGGTTTTAAAAGGAGGCGGGAAACTGGGCTGGATTTATGCTTTTACATTCACACCGAGGAAAAGCACAGTGACAAAAGAAGACAAATCATGAGAAAGCCAAGGTGAAACATATATATAAAATATTCATATAACATGCATATATAAAACTTGGAATGATATTTATATATACTGTTATATATACATAAACATAAGTAGTATGTTATGTTATATATAAACATCATTCCAGTTCATCATGCAAAATGAATAACCAGAAAAGTAAGCTGGAATTACTACACATGTGTTGTAATCAGTAAGTTGGTACCATCTTTGTCTACTTTATCTCACCATAATTTATGCAATCCTGTTATTCCTGAATGTTGGGGGTATAACTGCACCAGAAGCATATGTGGCACAGTGCTGAGATGCAGGTCGAGCGAGAAACATTGTAGGAGGTGCTCTGTTAAAAATATCACTTTTTACAATTTGAATCAGACAGCACCACAGGCCCCAGGTTTCATTCAAAACCTGCTTAAGCATGACTGTCTGCAACAGCCCTTTTCTTTTTAAACGTGCAGATACTGTAACCACCCTGCTGACACTCAGTATCTCCAGCTTTCCCTCCACCAGCCTGACCTTGTATCAGCATTGGTGTGACCAGCAGGACCAGGGCAGGGATTGCCCACTGTGAGCTGAGGCTGCACCTCAAAGGCTGCCTCCAGCTCTGGACCTCAGTTCAGGAGGACATGGAGGGGCTGGAGTGTGTCCAGAGCAGCACAAGTCCATGAGGAGCAGCTGAGGGAGCTGGGAAGGGGCTCAGCCTGCAGAAAAGGAGGCTCAGGAGGGACCTTCTGGCTCTGCACAGCTCCTGACAGGAGGGGACAGCCAGGGGGAGTCAGGCTCTGCTCCCAAATAACAAACAACAGGACAAGAAGAAACAGCCTCAAAACCTTGTGCCAAGGGAGGTGTATATTGAACACTGGGAACCATTTCTTCACCTACAGGCTTGTCAAGCACTGGAACAGGCTGCCCAAGGCAGTGGCAGAATCACTGTCCCTGAGAGATTGAAAAGTTGAGTGAATGTGGCATCTGGGGACATGGAGGGATTTAAAAGACCTGTGGATGTGGCACTTGGGGACATGGCTCAGTGGTGCCATTGGCAGTGCTGGGAGAACGGTTGGACTCATGATCTTAAAGGTTCTTTCCAACCTAAACAGTTCTGTGATGTGAGGGGACAGCAGTCCAACTCTTGTGGATGGGGCAGTTATCTCTACAATCAAATACCTTGGATTCAGCAAAAGTGGCCAGCCAGAGCTCTAATCACAGCACACACCATGATGACACAGAACTATGCCATTACTGGCTAAAGTTTGACCAAGAGTGCCCACAAAAAGTGCCCTTGTAAAAGTGAAAAAATCCCAAACAACCCCCATGAAACAGCTGTTTCTCTGTTCCCTGTAATTTCACTGAAAATCATTAGTTTTGTGCCGATAGCACATAGCTCACCCCAAAGCATACAGTACTATTTCCATGCACAAAATCCTAAAATCATGTTGGGTTTCTCAGAACAAGTGAGAATTTGCTGTCAGTCATCTCATGGTCAGACTATCACCCTTACCACCTATTTCAAGATACCTGACATAATTCTGTGGAGGGCAAGATGGACACTTGTCATCCTTTCAGTCAATGTGTACCATAAATACCAACATTTCAGGCCAAAATCAATGTGCAGGGGCTGTACAGAGCAGCCATTACAGAAAAATGCCCAATTACCTCCTGTAACCCATTTTTCTTCATCTTCTGTAACCAGCTAAGCAAAGAACCACAAGCCTGCATCTATGAAAATCCTAAATCCACTCCCTATTCACAAAACCCTTTGAAGCAGTGTGAAGGGACGTGCCTTGGACAACATAAAAGACTCACTGGGAAAGTTTAAGCACCTGTGCATCAAAAATGAAACTAAATTTGGTTAGAAAAAGATAACAGTTTGCTTCACTTAACTAAACATATATCTAAGCCCTGAAGGTCTGCCCACAGAGAGATAAGCGGACTGAGATAAGAATTACTACCTGAGATTCTAATTTCTTCAAAACAAGGCTCTGAGAATTGCTGTGGCCTCTGCAACAGCTGAGCTGGGAGTATTTATTGACCAAGACTTGTTGCTTTGTGCTGCTGCACTCTGCCCAGGGACAGCAATGCTTTTCAGAACTTCAGCTTTTCTACAGCACAAAGCCTCACTGCATCCCCCAGTACAAAACAAATCACTTCAAAATCACTACAAAATACTGAGAAGGATGTCTCCCATTTCAGTAAGTAAAATAACCAAATCAATGTTCTCTGCCTTCACAAAAATAAACTCAACCCTTACATCCCAAGGGGAATAATCAACACAAGTATTTTGCTCAAAACGAATATGTTGCTGGAATTAAGCAGTCTGAAGCAGCAAGGTGGGCAAAAGCACAAGTACAAAAACCACCTTTCAATCATAAGTGAATTAAAATGAATATTAGTTTGAACAATTGTCATAAAACCATACAACAAGCTCTGCAAGCTGTCTAAGCTGTCACTGGAGATTAGGTACTATTCACCCCTCCCTTGCAATAAAATAATAATAATAATAATAATAATAAAATCATCCAACATTTCCTGTTCCACTCCCTACCCTCCCATTTTCCCCTAAACAGCACTTAGTAAGCAATACCAGTAAAGAAGCCAGTTATATCATCCACTTGGGTAGTGCTATCTCCACCAAACAAAAAACTGCACTGAGGCTACAGAGAGTTCTGGAGGAAAGAAGACAGATACATTTTATTCCTTTTAGTCTAAATACACATCATGTGCCTATCACCATGGTAATTTAAGAGTCACTAAAATGCTTTTCCTTACACATCTCTATAGGCTACGGGACACAGGCAGTGTAACTGCCACAGTTTTAGGAGTGCTTGGCTCATTTTGGAGATTACTGCAGTCTAAAATTAAAGGGTTTTCAGAATTTGCTATTTCCCTTTCAACTGCCCTACTGCTCTGAGCAGTTTAAGCACAGAAATCATATTGAAAACCTGCCCATAAAGCCCTTTATCAAACACACAGAGAAATACCTCATGGCTGGTAAAAATCACTTGTATACATGAAGAGATAAGCAAAGGGTCTGCAAGTAAATGGTGAAGTCCAGAACCCACATTTGTTCTTCCTGTAATGAATCAACTCAATCTGAAGAAAAGCAAGACATGCACTTGGCCAAACAGCAGCAGGATAAGGAAATAAACTGCAGAGCTGCCTGCAAATGCCTCTGGTATTATCCACTATTGTTCAGTGAGAGGAAAAGCTAGAAAAATCACTGTTACTCTTTGTAACATAACTGACAGAAAACTAGATTTAAAAAGCACTGAGATCATCTGGAAATAAAGGAGTACAGTGATCTCCCCCACTGCTCCAATGACAGAGCAACCCATTGTAATGTTTGGTCATAATTAATCTGTAAGTCACCACATGAGTTTAGATCTGGAGGACTGGTTCCTAACCTCAGAGTTACCCTGAGCTCACAAATCACTTGCCTTGCATGCTTTGCAGCACACTCACTGTATTTAATACATGCTGTCATGTTTAACACTGCAGATACACAAAGGAGTTCATCTGTCAGCCAAGACTGAACCAGAACTGCCTGTGTGCATATGTGAGTGAGCTCATGTTTGAAATAATTAGTTCAATTCAAAAGACAGTGGTCTTACTTCTACTTCATGAATTTAAATTTTCTTCTGTAGGGAATTTCTTACAGAAAAAGTTCCAGCAACTATTTCTCTTGCCATGTTCCACCAGATGCACAAGTAGCTGAACATCAGTGTTGTGGGGTCCCTGGCATTGCCTCAGGTATTGTTCCTGCACTAGAAATAATGTAAATCCAGTTTTAGTAAAGGCAAACGCACACTGAACTCATCAGGAACTCCTCATATCCAATTCAGTGGAATTTTTATTGACTACCCTGTAAATTCCAGATTACTGGAAGGATTTTCTGTCTTTCCCCTGAAATACATCTGAGTTAGCTGGAATCCTAAACTTTCCTGGACTTGCTGGGATGAGTAACGGGAAACTGGGTAAAATTCTGTGTCTCACATGGATGGCTCACTGGTTTCATCTGCCTTAAAAATAATCTCCCCAAAGAGATATCAATTGTGCCACTCAATCTCATGTGGATTTATTTTAACACAATCTAAACCTGATTCTCTGCTGTAAGAGGCATTCCCTCCACTCCACCACCATTCCTTCTCTTCTGCCATTTCCTCCCAGTCCCACCCTCGTGCCAACAGCACCACCCAAACCTCTGCAGAGCAAGGCAAACCAGGTAGATGGAATAATTACACATCTCCTTTTTGGTGGGACTAAGTTGCCAGGCAGATCAGATCCCTTAGCTTGCCTTCCAGATGGCATCACCAGCACAGAGAAGGTGGAGGGGAAAAATATCAAGCAGAGAAAGAAGAGAAGAAGGTACCAGCAAAAAATGTTTCAGGTTTGTCATGGACTATAAAAAAGCACGTAACCACAGACTCAGATTTAAGCACCACATGATCCAAAGACTGCATTCTCCTTTCAGAAAACAAACTGCAATTTATTCATTTTGAGAAAAGCCCTGGTCTTTATCAGGTAAATCACATCAGCCACATGCTGATACTCTCAGGCTGGAAATTTTCAAAACTTCCTGAATCAGAGAAGTCACCATTTTTTAAAAATTCAGCCTAATAATTTCAAATCCCAAGTCACTCAGCTGTGTACAAGGGGACAAAACAAAGATCCAAAATGTTTTCTGCATTCCAACAGGAGCCTCCTGTGGCTGTGTACCCATGGCAATCCTCCCATGGCAACTGGCAGGGCCCATCTGCAGGAGCAGGAGTGGGTTTGTGTTTATCTCTGATGGGATACACAGGCTCTGCATGCTGCAAAATCAATGCTGTTTAGTACCTTTGTGCTTCCTGAGCTTATTCACTGAATAGCCTTTAGAAAGCAAGTGCAGTAAGATGGCTGAACAAGGATAATGCTTCAGGAAAATTTGAAATTTCTTGGTCACAGACACGACCTTTTCTTTAGGCTCCCTTGTTACTGTTTAGCTGGAATTGTATGCACAATAAAGGGCTTTTTCCCCTAATGAGAAGGCACCCAGGTTACACTGGGATTTGCCTAACACTGCAGATCACCAAGCTTAAAACGAGGTACCCAACACAGCCAGACAAGATTTCAGATGGGCAAAGAGCGTGTGCAGGCAAGTGTATCTACTTAAAACAAATACTACCAGCAGCATCAGGCAAAACCACAACTTATGAATAGTTACATCTCTTAAAAGCACTGAGTAAATTAGCTTTAATGAATGTTTCTATTGAGCACAGTTGCACAGGGCTTCCCTCTATGCCATTTCATCAAGGTTCAAACAAATTGAGAAACACTTCCACATAGAGGCAGATTTTCAAGAAGGTATTTTAGCAAACTCCTTTTGAAGACAGCAAAGTTTGGCCAGGCTTCTGGGATTCTTCTCCCTGGCAGCAGCAGGCACACACAGATGTACAGAGAAAAGATCTGTGATCCCTCAGTCCCTGCAGACATCCCCTGACAGCACCAAGAGCAGCACTGCCACTGCCCAGCCCAGCAAAACGCAGCGAGTGAAACTCAGCCAAGCAGGTGCTGGGGGGGAAGGAGCACAAACACCCCCAGGCTGATAAGAAAGGCTAAAAAGGAAAACAGATCCTAGAAGCCCAAGCCAAAGAAGTACAAAATGCTGGTCTGGTTCATATATTATCTTCTTTAAAAGCACACAGAAGAAGATGAGCATTTTGGTTTTAGGCTCCAACAAATGGATGCTAAAAGTAAAACCTTCAGGAGGGTTTGCTCTGTAGACATCATGCTGTGAAGATTCAACAGCCATTTTATTCTACACATCTTTCCCACAATTTCTTATCTTTTTTAGCAATCCTTTCAATTGCTGTCAGAGAGCTAATGGATAAATTGAGTTAATTTTTCATTCAAGTGAGAACATTGGAGGCTGCTTCACACTGGAGAATTAGCAGTGAAGATTCAAGAGCTGTATTTTTGTATATATGTCTTTATTTTACATTCCTCACATCTCTTTATTAATGTTCTGATTTCACTCTTTGAAAATTATTTGAGACATCAAGCGCAGCTTCACTTTCAGATTCTCCCCTTTGAGTAAAACAGCACAGAAAAGAGAAAAAAAGAGCAAACCAGGTAAGATATTATAGGTGCTCCTTTTTCAGTGTAATGAAACACCGCAACAAGGTCAGGGAATAAATTCATGGAGTATCAAAATAGCAGCTCACAGAAGAGCAGGGGAGAAACTGCCAGAACTGCTGAGAAGGGTGTTTCAATCTGCTAATGGAGAGCCAGCAGGAATAGCAGGAGGCTCCTTCTGAAGTTGCCACCCTGCCTGAAGAATTAACATTATCGACAGGTCTTCTCCAGATTCTACTATCCCCAGCTTGGCAGGATGCATCTTGTAATAATCCTGCTCAGTTCAATGCCAAAATAACCCCAACTAGAAGCTGCTCCAGTCTTCTCCAGAGAGCCATCAAAGTGCAAATGGTCAGGAATGTGCTTTTTCAAAAATGACCTTTCTGAAAGGTTTTTAGCAGCAACTATAAGCCAGCCCTAAGTGTCTGTTCATTCACCTTATTGTCTGCAAAAAAAGCTGAAGGGTATTCTCAAAATACCATCACTATCACCAGTTATTTACAAACTCAATCCACACCTGACTAGGGATTAATTAACTTATCTTTTTAAAACATAAAAAGCCTCAACTACTAAAACTTATATTAAAATTCATCCAGAAAAATCTTGACAATTATTTCCAGACAAATGATGAGCAAGATGATATCAGAAACCAAGCCATGGTATAATCAAAGGAATGTAATTAGTAGGCTTTTATCACAAACACCATTAAGGTGAAGGGTGTTGAAGCCCACCACAAAAGTCACCTTTTAAATACTGATGACAACACAACATGGTTATTACTGGGTGCCCATCCACTGGGCAGAGAGAAACAAAGAGGTGGTGCTGTAATTGTACCTCCCTCAGCTTCACATTTCAAAACATTGGAGTCAGCTTCAAAATATGCCATTCATTCCAAAGCAGGAGCACTGGGCACAGGGCTGGCTATCAGAACACAAATTCCTGCTCCCTTCCCAAGTGCTCCTATTGCTTTGCACAGCAGCACACTGCAGGTCAGCAGCACGTAGGGCAGATTTCATGGAGTACAGCCAGGGAAGATCTACCTCAAGTCTGCCAAGGTGCTAAATGTAGGAGCCTTAGGTCTTGCCTACACCCACAAAAATCAAATGTGATTTTAGATCAAAATAAATTAATCTGCATCAATGGCATCTACCTTTGATCAATACTGGGTAGGGGTTTTGTTTGGTTATTTTTATTAAAGGCTCCCCAGGGTGAATTCTGGCCTCACTTCCACCACAGCATTACAGAAGCTGCTCTGTTCTGCTGTCTAGTCCTTACTACAAACAACTTCATGTCTCTGAGCACAGTCAAGTTACAGTGAATTTTTTTCTGTGTGTCATATGGCAAACCACATCTTCACCCAGCACCACACTCTGCCAGACAATTCCACTCTCTCATTTATTCTGCCTTTCAGCTTTTCAATGCTGAAAAGCCCTGCAGTTGCATTCCCAGGGGTGTTAACAGACCTGCAGAGAACATTTAGCAAGATGTCCTTAAAGGCTAAAATTAACCATAAAGCTGCTGTTTATTTTGAAGCTTGGGAACAGGGAGGTGTTTTATGTGTCAGAACGAGTGGCCTGACATCAAAAACCTGATATGAAAGTTTGCCACCGAAGAAGTGGGCTGGCACAAAGAGCAGACGAAGCTTTTATTTAAATGAAGTTGGCTGCCTGCACCAGAAAGTTTCACTATCAGCACTGCAGATGCCTGATACCATCTGTAACACACAGCAAGCCTATTATGTTATTTTGTTGTGTGTGTGGTTGTATACATAAAAATAAGGAGAGTTAAGAGACTCTATATAACACACAACAGCCTGTGTACCACGGCTGCTCTAATCAGGTATTCCAACCTGTGGAGGTCTAGATCCTATCTTAACCATTTCTGTACCAGCCAAGAAATATTTATCTGCAGAGAAAACGTAAATTACGTGCAACACGTGTGTGTATCTCATTTGTATCATCAAATCTTAGAAGTGCAAAAATTCCTTTCCATGTTAGGCTGATCAATCTGTTAATTTTTAAGTATACTGTCAATACTACGTTTTGTTTCTTTTTTCCTAAAGCTTGAAAATTATCAGTATTTGTGACTTGAAAATAAATAACCAAAACTTAGCATGCTACATATAGACACTCCAAAAGCTAAATAGTTATCTGGTTTGTATCTAGCTAAGAGGGGCCAGAAAACAAATTGTTTTAGTTCCAGTGAAGGCTTTTTTTAATGAACTCAGTCTTTTTTTGATTCTAATATTTCTGTATTTTAATTTATTTTCCTAAATATTGCCCACTTTCCAATCTTCCATTTCGAACCTCCTTGCACTCCATATAACAGCATTATTTTTCAAGATGCCTTTTTTAAAAGGATCACCACTTAAAACTCCTGTAGGCCACAGCCCCTTTAGCATGTTTCAAATCCTGATTTCTCTCTGTGGAGATCAGCAAGCCTCTCTCACCAAGAGAAAAATAGAGATCCCCTGCTCAAGAGCCAAGGGGTGTTTCCAGAAGGCCAAGCTGAAGAGAAAGGAGTGCATCACCTACACAAACCACCTTGCTCGAGCTTTTACTGTGTCACACAAAGGGAAAAAGGCTGTGCTGCCAGGGATCAGTCCCCTGCCAGTGATTTTGGACAGCAGCCTCTGGGACACACCATGGCCACTGCACAGACATGTGGACAACGTCAATAACATCACTATCAGCTGCAAGTAGACACAGATGACCAGGCAGCCACTCCCTCCTCCCAGCCTCCTTTGTGTCAATAAATCTTACCCTGGCTGTTTGAGCAATGTTTAATCATAAACAGTTGGGAACATGCTCCAGAATATAAACAAAGGTGAGTAGGAGAAAAAACGGAGAGTGCAGTACTGAAAATCACTCGCCACTTGCTGCTGAGCCAGGTGACAGAGAGCAGAGAAACAAAGAGCTGCTGGGGAACAGCACACAAGCACCCGGTGTTCATTTAAAGCAATGACCATGCCACAACATTAAAGTATCCAGGACTGCAGCCACGGAAGGATTTCAAGGATAAATGCATTAACATTCTTGGTTCTCTTAAAAACAAACAAAAAAGAAAAATTAAATTGCTTAGAACACCCACTCAGATGCATGGAAATAAACTACCCTCATTGATCTCATCCCACTGCGATTTACAACAGTCATCTTGATTCCCTTCTGTGTTGCTAATCAAGCTAAAATTAACTCCTCTCCTGCTCTCCTGCTTACCACACATGCTAGAGCCACAAACATCAACACAGGGGCAGCAGGATCAATTGTTTCTCTCTACAAGTGCAGCCCACCTTGCTCATGTGGTAAACTGTATTTAGGATTTACAGGATCTCTCCAGGGATTTTAACCACGTTTATCATGGGGCTGGGTAGCTGTTTAGACTGGGTGACAGAATGAGTAGCTCTACACTTCAAACACTTCTGAACAAATTCTAGTCATTACTGGCCTCTATGGATCTCTGTAAAATAGGCTGCAAGAAAGTGGGGATTTCACTGAAGTCCTGTTCAGCCAGTGTCCATCCTGGAAGAATCAACATCACACTTGTCACTCCTACTCTGTCTAAGAGCTAAGATGTGTCTTAAGGCAGCATCTCCATGAAGCCCTGGAGGACTCTTCATTCCCAGAAGTTTGGGGCTTATTCAGAGGACACAGAGCTTTGTTTATATGGTTGTCACTCTAACAACACGGGCAAAAATAAATATCATATCCAAGTGTTCAGTTCTAAAGCGGCTTCATTTTAGATCCCAATGCGATGTTTCAAAGGAAAAATGCCAAAGCAAAACAAAATCCCAACCCTACCAGATAACAGCCATTAAACAAAGCTGAACTACAGATCAAATTGGCAGAACTGTGGAGTGGAACAGAAGTTTCAAAGAGAAAAGCACTCCATGGAGATAAATATACTTCAAGTGTGTGCTTGACAGCAGCCTAGGTTTTATGGTATTGGAAAAATACAGCACGGTGATAAACAAGGTTAGTCCATCCACCCCCATGGTAACTTGTGTCCCACTAAGTAAATTCAAGTGCACAATGAAAGGCAACTCTTATGAAACAATGCAGGATGACAATTTAATTCTGGATTCTGCTCTGGCCACCTCATCCTGCCCTGATCCTTCCCCAGACATCAAATTCTACACCATAAGGCTGAAATGGCAGACACTGCACAGCCTTGGATCAGGAACACGTTTTGCTCAGCCCTTGCAAGGACTCAGAGGTCTGACGTCTCTCACCCTCCTGTTGGATTTCTCATTTCCCACTTTCCCCAGTCCTAAGGGAGCACTGCCAAACCACAGCTCCAATCCCAATGACAACACGTAGCCCCTGGCTGCTTCAAGACTCCTGGACTGTGGCTACTCTGGCAGCACCAGGCAGTGAGTCTGACACTGCTTTCCAGAGATGTCACAGAAACACTCAACACCAGCTCTGGAATACACACACACGTACCCATTTTCTGGTGCAGTGAACCAGAAAAGGCTGCCTAGCCCCCATTCACACTCAATTTTTCCCTGCTCCAAGATAAACCTTAAGATAAGAGTCTATGTCTGGCTTCCATTCTACCACAGCAGAGACCACAAGAAGTGACTCAGCCTCTGCCATCACCTCTCATTCCTTCCCTGCTTCTGTGAAATTCAAGAGCCCTTCTGAGAGGCTTTCCAAGCCTCTGCTGGTCCCACTGATCTTGGTTAAAATGAAAAAGGTCAATATTAACTATTTTCCTTCTTTGCTCATCTTGGCAGAAACACTCAACTATGTTTCCCCCTCAATCACAAACCACAATTAACACTTACCTCAGTGCCAAAAAAAAGCCCCATCTGCACCCACGTTCAGAGGAACTTCCCTATACCAGCTTCTACACAAAGTTCTGTTTTCAATAAGAAATTAAACAGTACACCTAGAATTAAATATATACTGACAGAATGGAACTAACTGCAGGGCCACAGTTGGACTCTACAAGAAGCACTGGTTATTCATTTCCATACCTCGCTCAATATCAAGAATTTTAAATCTTTGCTTAACTGCCATGGAACTTTCAGCTGGCTGCAGATGCTGCCCCTTTCACCACACAAGTCTGGCCAACTTCAATTCTACCCCCATTTTCATCCTAACTCCCATTTCCTCGAGAAGACCCTTCCTTATTACTGCAAGCCTCCAGACTCTTGGGGAACTTCTGTACCCTTGAGAATAAGGAGAAATTAACTGTTTTAAAATAGCAGTTCATAAAATCTCCTAATAACCTTTCCAGAGAGAGGCACTTGTTTCAGCATCTTTGCTGGATACACTAGAGCAGTTTGAGTCTCATGTAAAATCTCATTTACAATGCCATCAACTTTCTTCTAATGGGCCATTCATCATAGTAGGGTTTGCTATCAAGCAGCCAGCCCAATACCTTGAAAGGTCTCACACAAGTCATTTACCAGACTCACCCTTCCAAAGCCAGGGAACTACCTATAAACACATTAGGAAAGGCTGTGCAAAACAAAATCACCTCAGTAAAGCTCAGGAAAAAAACCTCCTAATTTCCACATATATATGCCAGAAAAAGCCTGTGTGTGGGATGGTACTAACCTTTGAATTCAATCAGGCTCTCTAAGAGGGCTCTAACACGCAGAGCATGACTGTGATGTATTTTCCTTTGAGGCTGGTTCAGTTCATTTAGAAAGTGATTTGGAAAAGCTAATGTACTATTTATGTATGTTATAAAAAACTACCCATATGGAGTTAAAACTTTGCAAAATGTTCACATAAGTCCGTTCCACTCCCTCTGAAGACATTTCACAATCCATTCAATACCCAGTAGAGGAAGCCAGGATTACTGTTTTAAAACAGCTCTGAGGGTACTTTAAATGTTTTAAAAGCTGACAACTTCTAGACTCAGAGCCAAATAAACATTTGGGGCAACAGTCTCTTACACAAGTGTCTACAAAGTGACATCCACCTGCATCCTTCCAAATAGTGACATTTAAAATAAAGGATAAAAGAGAATCCCAGGCACAACCTTCCCTCCTACTAAAAAAGAGAATAATTTTACTATGATTCAGATGATGATGATGTACTGAATTGGCTTGTGAAAGACCACCTAGCAGGACGTGGTTAAGATTGCAAATAAAAACAAACAATCACAAGATTTCTAAGGTATTTTAAATCCTGCCAATATATACAACTGTGCTGAGGGGTTTAGTCCTTGAAAAGAGTTTAACCAACTGAAGTGACAATGACTCTTGCAAAACACAGCACATGTGGAAATTGTCACCCCAGTGGTTTCACTATTTTTAAACTACAAAAATTTTGGAGAGTTATCTTGTCATATTAATGGCATAGTTTAATGCTTCCTTTGCTTTGCTTGAGGAGAATATACAGAATTAGGGAAACATTTTATTTAATGGATGTACCTTACATGGAAGATTTATAGGAACTTCATAGTTTGCAGTATCAGCTTTTTGGGGAACAAAATTCTGGCCATTTTCTGCTATAGGATTTTAATAGGAATTCTCATTCTTGCAATAGAGAATAAAGCAGGAAGAAATTGAGAAGAAACTGTAGTCCCTTGGAGAAGAGGATGCACCCTCTTGGTGACAAAGAGACCTCACATTCAGAATCAATATCCACCAAAACAAACTTGTTTCCCAACTTCATCCTGTGGCTGTTTGCAGTGATTTTTACACAATTGTAAACAGATGATGTGCAAGTCTAAACTACTGGATTGTGCCTATTTTCAACAGCCAGTCTGCATATGCCTTGTTTACACAACATAGAAAATGATAGTGGTTCTTTCACTGAACCACTAGCCATCAGGAATTTTCTCCTAAGAATTCTATGCCTGAAGGAAGCCTCAGTGCTTGCCTTAATATTCCATAAAGGCATTAGCAGCAAAGCATGTGCCAGCCTTTGACTTCCTTTGCAGGTCTTCCCAGGACTAAAACAGTTTCGTTATCTTGTCTCATTAGACAGTGTCTGAGGGAGAGATGGGAAAAGAAGAGCAATAGTAACTATCCAGCTGAATGGACAAGGCAGAAGGAGGCAAAGCCACCCAATTGCCAGGCTTGTTGACAGCCAACACCCTTTACACATGGTGGGCAGGCAGCCACC
Source organism: Agelaius tricolor (assembly GCF_023055355.1). Taxonomy (NCBI): domain Eukaryota; kingdom Metazoa; phylum Chordata; class Aves; order Passeriformes; family Icteridae; genus Agelaius; species Agelaius tricolor. The sequence continues at coordinate 3,631,348 of NW_027269279.1, forward strand.
AGCACCACGTTACAGCAGCCATGAGACAATCAAAAAAAGGAACCAGATCAATAAATAAATAGCAGTTGGAACATCTCCCACACCAAGAGCCTACCCTTACTGGCTTGGGCTACGCCTCAACCTGAATGTGAAAACCAAAATCCTTTTTGGCCTACCCATCAGGTAGAGACAAAATATGCTTTCTGTTTCTAGTCCTTTTCTCCTCCCACACACTCAGGATTCCGAGTGTGTAAGAGTCCAGAGTTCTTATGCCCTCGAGAGAGGAAAGGCCTGAAGTTGCTCAAGAACAATTCCTTTAGCAAGTGCACAAACTGGCTCTGCAGGGAGTCCAGTCCTGCTTAGACAAACTGTTGGTGGCTTCTGTATGTGGCCTAAAGGGAGATAGAAGATTAAAACAGTTTGTGTGGGAAGATTTCCCAAGGCTCTCCTTGAAGTGGCACGAAGCAGAAAGAAGGGGTACAGCTCCAAGGTTGTATTTCAGAGAGAGAGAGAGGGGGAGGGACGTCCTTTTCCACAGTGCTTACACCACCTCTGCAAGGCTTTTTGTCTCCTCATTCTGTCCTAAAAACTGGAGTGGATTGTGCTTGCACATGAAATCAGGCTCTTATGCTAGAAGATTCCTGGGGCAGGATAATAAGTGGTAACAATGTACTTAAAGTTTCCTTCCACTTCTTCTCCTATCCTAATCACACAGCATATATTAACAGAACCAGACAAAGACTGTCCATCTTTGCTCCTTCAGCTAAGGCAGAGCTCCTAATTAACTTCTACATTATTTCTCCCCAACTGTCAAGATGTCCTCAAAGAACATGAAAATTACATATCTGGTACATTTAAAGGAGGGAGGAAAACCACCAAAGTAAATTGCACATGCACAACAAAGGACAACCCAAGAAATTAAACTCGCTTTTAAGTTACTAAAAATAGACAGGATGGGAGGGAAGGGACTATCAATCAAATCTTAGAGTTGCTGAATATTCAAAGAACAGCCTTGTAATAGACTGCTCTCTCAAGACTGCTTGAAATTTTTATGATAAAAAATGCAGGAGAACATGAAAAAAGGAGCAGAAGGATAACGAAGAGCAAAATACACATGACAGAAGTGGATACAGAGTATTAATTAGGCCATTAAGATACTTAAATGTTTTACTGTCCAATAAAATATGTATTTCATAAAAATTAAGTGCCATGCAGAAGGAACGCACACATGCATTTACTGAGCTGTTCTGAAGAAACCAAAGATGTGAATTACAGGCAAAAAACCATTTGTGTACAAGAGTGAACAGACATTAGTAAAATTGTATTTGTACTATGAAAACAAAGAATATACAATTGGGTGGAAATTTTCACTCACATTTACTTAAGAGAGAAATTCATCTGCTCTATAAGCATCTCATCAATCTGCTTTTATGAGGAGTCTGCAGTCAACTGAAATAGGGAGACTTATAAATACTTGAAAAAACAGTTCAGTGATTAATACTGAATTATTGACTGAAGTGAATGCATTAAGACCAGACAATAATTTGTACTCACAATTAGTCGATTAACCATGTCTGGAAGTACATCAAGATGCCTTTCCATAGCCCACATTCAGGAGACAGAAAAAAAACACTTCAGCTTTTTCATCTTGCAAATTTGTCAAAGAAAAAAAAATCACTGCAAAAATGACACCTCCACATTTTCCCTGATTTCAGTTTTGCAGTCAGTTACATCAGAGCCCATCAGCCATTTCAGATGCATAAACCAACATTTTAACCTAAGTTTACCTGCCAGAAAACACCACACAAGCTCATGGGACTTCTTAGGCATTTGCTGCAAAGCATATTCAACTGTAAGAGAACAAAGACCTTCACCACCCAATACCCTGTGGATATTCTTTCTTTACAGTGGATATCTCAGTCATGAGTCTTTCAACCTCAGGAAACTCCTGGATGTACAGGGACTGAACCAAAGAGAATGAAACAAAGCTGGTGTTGGGCATGGCTACATGTGAGAGAAGCCTCTGTGCTCTGAACAGCTATTAAGGAGAAGGAAAGGAAAGAATCTGTACTAAAAGCAAATGAGAAATTTTCTCCCTTTTCATTAACATCACCAACTCAAAAGCACATGATTTTTCTTTTTTTAACCACAATTCCACTTGGATTGGAAAGGAAAGCTGTCTCATCCACATCCAACCAGCAGTGAGGTGAAGTTGGTCTGTGAAGCATTTCTGTGACGGAGCCCCTTGGCTCTGATGGCAGAACACCCAGACCCTGCTCAGACACTGAGCTAGAAGGAACTCAGTAAATCACCACATGCCAGAGGAGCTGATATGGAGCTGAGTGCTCGCAGAGATCCCCCCAGAATAGGAAAGCCAGCTGGAGGGAACTGTCAGCTCTCTGAGTGGTTTAACAAGCACCTCACCAGCCTGTGTCCCCTTTGTCACCCCAGGCTGTGACAGAGCAGCCCCCAAACCCTCGCTGGCTCTGCTTTCTGACATCCCTGCACAAACTCCTCTCAATAACACACACTAATTACCACACCTGGGCCAGCAATAAGCCTTTATTTGCATGGCATAAGTGGCAAATTCAAGTAGTTCCTTCTTCTCTACCAACATCCTGTTGCCACATCTACTCCTCCAGGCAACTGCAACACCGAGAGAGAGAATTTGGTGTCCCACAGAACAGCTTTGATGCCAAATGGCCAGTGGAGCAGTTACTGGGAGACTGCTGACAAAGACAACAGGCACATTAATCTGCTTGTCATTTATGCTCTCAGTTATTCAGTGCAAGGCTGCCTATCACATTTCCTGGAGAGGGAGGGTAAAGAACAAAGCAAACAGCATTATTTTGATTTGTTACCGGGACAGATGCTCTACCATGAGTATGCTCACACAGCTGGCACCAAAATAACTAGGATATGAATTACTACAGATTTCATCATTTTTATTCCCCACTTTCAGAAAAGCAAAAACTTTTACACTCATTCATCCTCTAGATTTATATGAAAACAAAACAGTACCCACAGGAAGGAAGCCACAGTCACCTAAGGATACGTGCCATGATTAAGAGTTTGCTAGCACAAAGAAGTTACACCAGCACAACTTGAATCCACATTTATGACTTTATAGCTGAGACTCCACACAAAACTGTACAAGACAAGTGTGGCATGTTCTCATTAGATTAATCTTTTCATAATCAACACATCAGCTAAGCTGAACCAAGCCTGGTTTAAAAGAATCCATAAGGACATACACTGAGTTTTGCATAACCTTAGTTTATATTCACAACCTGACTTACAGCACAGCTATTTTTGAATCAACAAATTGAGCAGCAGTTTCACATGAGAGAAACTTTCCCTTAAACGTTTAATATAACTCATGACAAATTGAGCTGCTTAGCCAAAAATTATTACTTGACATGAATTCCATAATTAAAATCAGGTAATCCTTTATCACATCTTGCTGTGCAACAAAAAAACCTGTTCTCAAAGACAGTCTTTGAAATTAAGTAAGAGCATGAAAAATACAAGATGAAGCGCTAAGAAAGCAAATCTTTAAAGGGTTTCTAGCAAGAGTAAAACCACCATCCACAAGCTGTAGCACAGCAAACAACGTATTTCAAACAAAGAACAAAACCAAGAAAATTGTTGCAAATGCAGATAATGCAATATTTAAAAAGCAAAACTACCTGAGGAGCTACCAGAGACAACATACATATGCAGCATTTCAGAAACAACTAGTTCTGCAGTTGTGGTTCTGTAGTCAAAGCATTTCCTTGGTGTGTACACAGGGTGTGCAGCTGCCCCCAGCTGCAAGGACACCCTCCCCTCCCTCGTGCCCACCGTGATGGCATCGCTCCAACCACAAGAATGGAGCTGGAGTGGCTGGGGAGGTCACCAAAACACTGCAGTGCATTGTGCACATCTCCATTTCCCTAGAATAGGACATTTTTTCAAACTTGAATTAGTGCCTGGGGTTTCTGGCTATCGGACTGTACAGCCACATCCCTTAGAAATTGGATCTGATTCTCCATTTTCTGGTTGCTGAGACACCCCCACTACCCAAACACCAAAGGGAACTCGTGTACTCACAATATGGAAAGATTAATGCACGTGTAAAATTCTGCAGGATCAGCACCTTGGTGTGTGGTCAGAGTATTGGACTATTTATTTTTGTCAAGTTTATTGAGCACCTAGAAAAATCCCATTATAAATAAAGCAGCATACTCTTAATAAAACTTGACATGCATGGTAAGTTTTCAATTTATAATGGGGCTTATATACATAATGTTTTTATTTTAACTTTGTGTTTTAATTTGATTTCCTACGTCCATATATTTACTTCCCTTGAATTTATTCTCAAGCTAAAAAAGCTCCTCCGTTTATTTCCAAAATGCTAAAAGAACTGCAGGTTTAAAAACTTGTTTTTATGCTTAGAAACCTCATACTGAAAGAACTCATTTACACTGAAAAACACCAACTTCAGGCTCCATTAATTATGCTACTGCAAAAATTCTAAATGGTCACAGCAGCCATAAGCAAATATCCCATGAAACATTCCCAGACAAGCATCATTTTCCAATCTATTGAGCTCACAGTTCAAAAAGCTCAAGTGCTATTATCAGGTTATGCTCAAGCAACACTTGCAGGTTTAGTCAATAGAACTTTTGTATTTAGGAGCATCTGAAGACCTGACTCATAGCTACTTAAAATTCAGGTTAGCAAGTTAAACTTTCAACTGCTACAGCTCCTTCTGTTCTGGGGGACAAAATAAATAAATAACTAAACAAATGCTTATTTTAGTTACTGAAGTGTCTAACTTATTACTGCCAATTATTTTTAAAACAGAGTCAATTTTGAAGAAAACAAAGAACAAGTTAATAATTCATCATTAACCTGATCCTGTAAACACCTGATTACACCACAAATTTGAAGAAATTACTGTCTTCAACAGGAAAAAAATACTGCACTTAATGGTTCCTGCTCTTACACTTTTGTTGGTATCAAGAGTTTTTAAAACCTAGTGCATATCCTCCTGGTAGTTTTGAGTTCCTCTCTTTCTTATAGAAAAATACCCAGATATTTACCTACAGATTTCCAGCTCCCACCAGCACAGCTAAAAAAACATCACAAGCTATAAAAAGAGTTTCTAACAAATCCCTAATTTGATTTGAAGCACTTATTTTTGATGTAAGTACTTCCATCATTTCATCTTGATTTATATTTGTAATGTCTGCTGTAGTGTGGCACTTATTAATTAAACTGATTAAGCATCTTCAGCTGTACCATAGGCCCTCCACTCTTTGATCCACTTTGCTCCTAACTGTCATTAACCTCTAGGAAATGTCCTCTTTGTTGGTTATTACTGTTTAATTATACTGTATAGTTATGTCATTACATCTGTGAAACACAGCCTCCCATAACAACACAGCTGTGGAATATGATACTCCTGCCCAGCAGTACAATCCTGGTTACAGCAGAGAATCCACACACACCACGCTGATGGAGGAAGTGACACAAAGCTTTTCAAAAGCCCTTGATTTTGAGTAGGGCTGTTGAGACAGGAGGTAAGTACAGGCTTCAAGAGAGGTCTCAAACTCCCCCTCTTTCCTCCTTTCCAACCCCTCCTGACAAGATCCTCCATACATTTCAGGAATTACTTCTAAACTTAGAAAACTTAGAAAAGAGAAGTTCTACACAGAAATAGTAAAGTGAGAAGGAACCTCAGAAAACAGAATTTATGAGCTCATCATCTATTTTTTGACAAATAGTATGAACTACAACTGAAAGACACTTTTTCCTGGAACCCTCTGCTTCCATTCATGATCTCATGATGCACAAGCATTTCCTCTGCTTGTAAAGTAACAGCAGCAGTGACTGCAGTGGTCCAAAGAAAACAGCACTTTGCACATTTCTGCCATTCTTTACAGGTGTGGGGGGAATAGGGAGGACAGCCACTCAAACAACTGGTTTTTAGAATATTGCCAGTAAGAGCTCCCCACATCACAAGGACCTCCCGCTAAAACATTGGATGGAATGGTCACTAAATCCTGAAATTGAATATAAACTGTACATTCTGCTGGTACACGGAAAAGGTGTGGCTGTATCAAACACAGCAGGAGTGTTACCATAATATGCAGAAAACATTGTGTAAAATCTGTGTACTTACAACCTGTCCTCACTTTGTCCTCCCTCTGACAACATTAGCTGGCAGTAAGCACACAGGCTTCTCTACAGAAAAGAAATGGCACTTTATGTTTACTGGGGAGAGATTTTTTTTTGTGTGTGTGTGTGTGTGTGTGGAGAGGGCGACTGGGAGAGAATTGCCTGATTTTTCAAGAGTGGAGATAATGAGATAACAGCGGACAGTTTCAAGCCTCAATCAAGACTCTGTACGCCAAGCTTCAACAAGATTTTCTTTTTCCTGGTCTGAGTTACAAACCCTTGACTGGCCAGTAAGGAGTTGTTTACCTGACAGAAGCAAGGGGGCAAATTCCTTTAGATCGATGCAAAACATTTTCCTACTCTGGAAGTCAGAAAGGGAGGAGCACCAAGTTTATTTATGTAGCTCAACCAGCAGCCAAGCTATGAGGATGCCTTATTGTGTAGAGTTCAGAAGTGTACATTAAACTCCTCCCTTTAAAGCAATGCAGAAGGAAAGTTGCCATTCCCACTCCAGGAGTCAGGAGCAAAGGGGAGAGAAATAGGCAACGAGGTTGCTGTTTGACATAGTTTTCTGTCACAATGCTTATGATTAACCAAGTGAAGAAACAGAACGACAGGGAGCAGAGAGCTTGCACAGATACCAGAGCCAGAGGGAATGACAACAGAAGTGCCCAGGGCTTCGGGTGGTCTTGTTTTACAAAGCCAGATTAATTAACCAGACACTAAAGGACATCTCTTTTAGAAAATGAAACACGTTAGAAACCAAAATGCCTCAGAGAGTGAGCAGCTAGGGAGCTATAAGTAAATTACTAAGTACAAAATGAAGCAGCCTGCAGAGGAAATGAGTAATTAAAAAACTCTCCCCTGAGCGACAGGCTGGCGAGAGAGGGATAACTGCAGGACCCTGGTGCTGGAGGTAAACAGTGCCTAAGCCAGAACGTGACAGATGAAAACAGATGTTTTATACAAACAACAACCCCTCAATCTCCTGTCTTTACAGTGCACTCGGAGATGGCATTAGGCACAGTCAGTCTGGAACAACCTGAGGAGATGCACACAGGAATTACATCACCCACCACTATCACACTGCTGCCCCGGGGTGAAGCACTGCAGTCACTGGACAGTACTCAGCAACTATAAACAATAGTTTCAGAGGAAGAAATAGAATAACATCAACCTCATTCCTCTTTCTGCAAGAGAATTAACAGAGCACAGACTCTGGTGGCACAGCAAACCTTTCTGCACCCCTCTCCCCTTCCATAGGGAAGCAAAGTCACCCTTGGGCACCTGCTGTCCTGGTGAGCAGCATCATTCCCAGCCTGGCCTGACTCCTTTTCTTCTGCTGCTCCAAAGAGGCACCAAGAACAATACCTAACTTGCCAACCCTTAAGTAAGCAATTCTGGCGAAGTGGTTTCCAACTTTTTCCGCTAGATCTCTTCCAAAGAAGACAAGCCTTGGGTGTAGCAAGTTTTAGCCCACTGAGAGTCCTTCCTTCTTCTCTGTCTTTCTGAAACCCTTAAGAGCCACCAGTTGAACATGAGTCTGTCTGCAGGCAAGCATGGAGGACACCCTGCAGCGTGGGCTTACGCTTCTTCACACTTTTCCCCGAGACATGGCTCTCTCAGAGGGAGCAGCCCCAGTCCCAACGAACATCATCCTCTTTCTCAGCCACAGATGATGGCAGCAAGGCTGGGAAGGTGAGGACATCCCATGCTGATGCTCAGAACCTCATCAAGCAGATGTCCCTCAACAGCACCTCAAGCCCTCCACCAGGTGAGTGTTCCTCACCCACTGTAACCAACTTCAAGCTGGGACCTTCACTGCCCCCTAAGGCTCTCTGTGAGCAGAGGGATGCTATCTCAAGCCCTCCACCTTATTCAGAGACCGACCCTCACTATCCCCTGAGACCCCTGGTGGGCAGGGGGACCCTTGACCCCTGTTTCCTTCATCAGCTGTGGCCCTTCACCATCACCTCAGGCCCTTCTCCTGGCAGACACACATCCCCTGCACAGGACACGGGCAGCTCACCGCCTGCTCCGTGGGTCGAGGGACCCCTCCCCGTCCCCTCCTCGAAGGAGCCCCCGCTCCGCCCAGCCCCGTATCCCCTCCCCGGGACAGAGGGTCCCTCTCCGCCCGCCGGGACCGTTCCTGCTCTGCGGAGCGGGCCCGGCCCCGCCGCCCCCGGCCCCCGGCACTCACTGCGGCGGGAGCTGCAGGGCCGGGCCGCCGCGGCGCTGGAAGGCGCCGTCCACGAAGACGCCGTTCTTGCCGAGGCAGCGCAGGTAGAAGTGCGGCTCCTGGAAGCTGAGCTGCAGGTGCCGCCGCGAGATGAAGCTGGAGTGCCCCATGTTGACGTCCACCGAGCCCTGCGAGGAGTTGCGGCCTATGGTGACGGCCGGCTGCCGCATGAGGAACTCGAACTCGCGGCCCTGCAGCCGCGCCAGCACCGGCCCGGTGCAAGCGGCGGGCGGCGCGGCCGGGGGCGGCGGCCCGGGAGGGGGCGCGGCGGCGGGGCTGCAGGGCGCCGAGCGCAGCGCCAGCAGAGCCCGCGCCCCGCTACTGTCCTCCCCGACTTCGGCCATGTTCCCCGGCAGCGAGCGAGCCAGCGTGCCGGCCTCCGGGGCGGGGCCGGCGGGGCGGGGATGGCGGGGACGCGGGGCGGGGCGGGAGCCGCGCCGGCCGCCGCCTCCCCCGGCAGCTCCGCCGGGCGCGGCCGCCCCGCCGCGGTCCGGGGCGCGGGGCGGGGGCGGCAACGGCGGGCGCGCGGCGCCGCCTGCGGGCCAGGGCGGGCAGCGCGGCTCGGGCAGGTGTGAGGGAGCGGCCCCGGCGCGGCGCTCCCGGCGGTTTAACCGCTCCGGGCCGGCCCCGGCACCGCCGCACAAGCACCCCCGAGCCGCGGGGCTGCCCCCGCCGCACCGCAGTGCGCTCCGGGCTTTCTGCGGGCAGGGGCAGCCGGTCCGTGCCGCGGCACGGTTCTGGTCACTGACATGGGCTCGCTTCAGCGGCCTCGTGCTGCCTCTCCATGGAATCATAGAATGGTTTGGGTTGGAGGGAGTTTAAAGATCACCCCGTTCCTGCCCATGCCATGGCAGGGACACTTTCCACTACCCAAGGTTGCTCCAAGCCCTGTCCGACCTGGCCTTGAACACTTCCAGGGATGGGGCAGCCACAGCTTCTCTGGGTACTCTGTGCCAGTGCCTCACCTCCCACATAGGGAAGAATTTCTTCCCAGTATTTCACATAAATTTCCACTTTTTCAATTTGTACCCATTACTCCTTGTCCTATCACTGCAGTTCCTACTAGAGATGCTCTCTCCAAACCAGCTCATAAACAACTCCCTGTGCTGGAGAGATGCCCCAAGCCCAAACCAACCTGCTCCAGGTGTTCTGTGGGGCAGGGGCACATACATCCTCTGGCTGGGGTCTGGTCTCTGACATGAGCTGCCTTCAGTGGCCTTCTGCTGCCTCTCTATGGAATCATGGCTTGGAAGAGACACTAAAACTCATCTGGTTCCACACCCCTGCCATGGGTAAGGACATCTTCCACTAGACCAGGTTGCTCCTAGCCCCATCCAACCTGGCCTCAAACACTTCCTTAATAACCCTGGACTGTTTGCTGAGGCTTGCTGAAGGGAGAGATTCATCCTACATCCACAAAGGTGTGAGGTTTAAAACACCTTAATGCCCTTTTGTAGAGTTTATATATATATAAAAATATATACACTCATATATGAATGTATATTATCATATAGTGATTTTATATATTTTATACTCATACAGTTTTTCTTTATAATGGACTGTGTAGGTTGTTTAGCTTGCACTACAGCATTTCTTCAAATTACTTTTTATATTTCTGTATGATTATGTTTTATATTTCTATCTATATTTATATTAATGATAAAGGTCATATCCTGTGCCACAACAGCATATATTTGGCTCATGTACAGTCTGTGCTATACATCCATATATACATATATCCAGATTAAACAAAAAATGTTTCTGTATAGGTGAGCTGGTGATACTTTGCAGAATCCTGAATAGTTAAGTAATCAGAAAATACAATGAATTTGAGAATCTGGGAGAGGGAGCAGCTGTAGGTTTGTATTGCTTCAGCTTGTGTGGGGAATGTGTCAGCTCATAGCAAGGCTGCTCAACAGTTTCAAGGAGATGGGGAAAAAAATCCCATAACTGGTCAAAAGTGCAGAGCAAATTTCAGCAATGAAAACTGTAATTAAACGAGCTGGAATTGGTCCAGGACCACAAGGTTAACATCCCTATTCCTGGAACATCTTCCCTGAGATGTTTAATGACTGCTGAGCAGCCGGGACCTGCGTTAGACATCTCACCCGAGACACCGTCTTCAGTGAGTGCTCTTTGCCTCTGCAGTTCAATACCAAGTGAGGGGAAGAGAGAAAAGCACAAAACACCAATGCCACTTCCTCTGCACCAGTGTCAGCTCTGCAGAGAGACTCAGCCAAGCTGGGCACAGCAAAGGGCTGCAGGAGAGGGAGGAAAAGCTTCCAGAGGGGGCTCGGGGAGGAGGGAGGTGGTCTGAGCTGAGATCTGAGCTCCTCTCCTGCCCCAAACTGCTCAGCATCAGCAAATGCTTGTGGCCAGAAAGCAAAATATGGCCATCAGGTAGAGCCAGAGCCACATGCTGCCTGACAAGAGCTGGCTCAGGCTTTTACTCCATCCACCCCTGGATGAGTGTGCTGTTACCTGAGCTTAAAAATGGACCCAGGCTGGTGGGCAGGTGAGTGGCAGCAAGCAGGGTGAGACCTTGTATCAGAGCAGCCTGACCTGCCAAAAAAAAAAAAAAAAAAAAAAAAAAAAAAAAAGAAAAGAAAGCAGTGCCAGAGATTTTAGTTCATGTCTAAATCTTTTCTACATCCCAAATTTGACCAGGAGGATCCTGAAAGGACCAGGAATAGGGTGAGGCTGTTGCCAGATGTTGTCAGTAACTGTTTCTAGGGCTGGCTGAGAAAACACATTGTGGGCAGGCTGGGTCAGGGCAGGAGCCAACCCCCCATGGGCAGGAGCAGGGCTCTGGTTCCAAACACAGGAGGTGCAGGGAAGCCCTGTGTGGCCCTCTGATGTGGGGCCAAGAGACATGTCACTGCAGGGCTGGGTCTTGTTACTGCTCCCACATTCCATACAGGCTATGGAATTCTGCAGCTCCAGTTAGGGAATAACCCGAGGGCTGACACGTGAGGCTGGCTGGGAAGATCCTTGCCCTGCTCAAAGGCCCCCCAGCTGCTCAGGACAGAGCTGATGCAGCATTGCTGCTCCAGGGCTGTGGAGCTGGTGATGTCAGTGGGCATGTCCACATGTGTCATGGTCATCTGCAGCCACTGGGACACTCCAGCCACACCAACTGATGAGATTTTTCTAACAAGTCTTTTCCTTTCTACTTGGAAATTTCTTCTGAGTAGTGGCATTTGCTGCTTAAGCCAGCACCACTGCTGAGATAAATCCCAGCTTCATGCACAATGTGATCAATTGGTGTACAGAAACAGGATTCCTCTGAGCTGCCTGGTGGGTTGTGCTTAGCACCGTGTCTCAGCAGCCCTGTCTGCCTGCGGCATCCTTTCCCTCAGCTTCTAACAGAGGGCTCTGCTGGCAGCCTGCAACGCTCTGCTCAGCTCTAATCTGCCCTGCAACAGCATCAAACCAAGGGCCCTTCAGCCACAGCAATGCCTTGTGCTCCTCCTGTCAACTAATCCTGCTTAAAGTCACGCCGGCTGCCCCGGTGTAAATGCCTGATGTAAACGCACTCAAGATTGTTTGAATTGAGTTTATCTCGTCCTGCATGGCTGGACTTTATAGTTGTTCCTTTTCCTCTGCAGGGTTTTAGATGGATGTGTCAGCAGATGTGGCCAAATTTCTTAACTCTATGAGTTACCTACCAAAGTATTCGGATGGGCAGGAGATGCCTGCCAGGTTTTAAGAGGTGTAGGGAGCTGAGCACAGTCCTTGTGCCACCTGAGATGGGGATGTGGGAGTGGCACCTTGGCCATCCCTGGCCATCAAACTCTCCTGCTCCAGCCAGAACTGTGCTCAGGCACTACCATGGTGTGACAGCAACACAAGCACATGCAGAAATAATCCCTCCTGGCACTTTACAGAGATGCCTTTAGCCATTTTGAGATGCTGCCCTGCCTCACCTCTCTGTGCAACAGGACAACCTGAACTGGGAGGAGAAATCAAACATTCAAACAAAGCAGCTGTGAGAACAGAAAATAGCTGTGATGGAGTCAGGGTTACTCAGAGAGTGGTGTGAAACCCAAATGTCCTTTGTCAAATATTTGTTTGGCTGTGTGTCATTGCTGACTGTCTCAATACAGCAAGAATCTGCTTCATGCTATCAGCTGTGGGCAAATGAATGTAATGGGTTGTTATGGTCACCCAGATACCACTGCATTGGGCAAACACAAATCTTGCAAAAACAGTGATAAAAGGGCACGTTCCTGCTTTTATCTGCTGGATGGTGTCTGCTTAGAAACACTGAGTTTCTACAAGTGAAATGCTGCATTTCTATAGCATTTCACATGGCTGTTGCTCACTGTTCCGATTCGTGAGACTCAATACATATTTATCAAGCCCCAATTCAGCAAGGAATCTGCCCAGCTTCAGCACTGCAGGAAATCTGTTCTACCCTCAGACCAAAGCATCATTGAAAAGCAGCTTGGACAGAAAGGAATGATGAGAGCTGCACAGCTTGATGTATTTACCTAGCAGCCAGACAATACATTGATGCTCACAATGAAAGGCAGCCTAATGTGCACAGCCCTGACCTGGGAAGGAGGAGGAGAAGAGTGAAGGAAAGCAATTACTCTAAGGAAAAGAGAGTCTGCTGTCTCTGTGCCAGCCCAGTCCAGCATTTCTCCTGAGCATGGTGCCAATCTCATGGGGTTAATGGTGATCAGGCTTCCACTGATGTAAGTGTGCATCATTAGCAAGCAAGCAGAGAATTCAGCACCTGCATTTCACAAACACTTTGATAAAATACAAAAGAAGAGGGCAGTGTTCCCTCAAATTCCAGCCAATCTCTCTGCAGCACTTTTTCCTTTCCCTTCTCTCAGCCATCAAGTAGGTTTTAAACGCTGTTGTGGTTTTTGTCCAAACTGATTTGAAGTGTAAGTGATGAGCAATGTGCCCTGGATCTGTGGAGATACTTTCCCCTGCACACCTGAGCTCAGGAGCAGCTCACTTCTCTTTCCAGCTGGGTGGGTTTTAATTCTGCTTTGTGTCTCAGGGAAATCACCGTGATGTGACACAGGAACAAAAAGGGGTTTGCACTTATACATGTCTGGTAGGACTTTCTTCTTAACCAAGCAGCTGCAAGAAGTTAAATAAAATTCATTGTTTTGAAATATATTCAGGCACATCACAGTATCTGTCTCACACACACACACACACACTTGCATGGTGTCTAACTCAGCCTCCCATGGGATTTCTACCTGTTTTCTTAATTCTGTTGGAGCATCTGTGCTTTTAACTGGATCTTTGTGTCTCTTGGTGATGACCCTTGTGCCTGATCTGGGACAGCCATAAGAATGTCCCTGCCTGCCAAAACTGCATCCATGGCATGGCTGTCTGACTGGAAGGACACATGCAAGGCTCGCAGTGGCATTGAGAATGTGAGCAGGCACTCAGGGTTTGGGGAGGACAGCAGCACACTAATCCCATCTGTGACACTCATAAATACCTTCCCTCTGTCAGAACAACTTTACAGATCTTTCACAGTGGCTCAGAGCCAGGTTTTAATCCAAATGGGCTGATAAGAAAGGGCTGGCCTGAGGAGGAGGTGATCCACTGATAGAGGAATTCTTTCTTCTTCAGAAGGTTGAAGAAAACAACATCATTGAGTCAGAAATATGGTGGGAGCACTCACAGTCCTGAAAGCTCACAAAGGATACAAACCCTCCCTTTTCTCCCCTAATGCCAGTAGGTTGCTAAACTGAAGGGAGCAGAATCAGAGAGAGAAAAAGGCAGGGAAACATTGCCCTATAGTGAGGGGGCACTGCTTAAACCCTGCTTGTCAGGGCTGCCTCCTGCAAGGTGCTGTGTGCCCTGTGCTGGGTGCTGAGCAGCAGCCTGGTGCCTGCAGAGACAGGGCTAAATGAGATGCTGTGTCTGTTAGCTCCCTCCCAAGAGCAGCACAGCCTGCAGAGACTGTGCTTTCTATAGTAATGAAATTTTTTCATTTTTAAATCAGCTGTGGTCCTGTTTACTGTAAACTCCAGCATGCTCGAAATGTTTCTATCACAGTTTATTTAGGCTTCAGAGAGATTTTTTTTGAATCACACTTATCAAGAATATATTTTCACAGCAAGCTCTCTGAAATACAGTAAGGACCTAGGAACAGCTGATGCCCAGACTCTGCCATTCCCTAAGATATTATATGATCTGCTCATTCCCCATGCAGAAATGCTGTCACTTTTGTAGAATCCAAGCCAGCGCCTGTCTGATGCATGATACCTCACTTTGGAAGGCCTTGAACAAGAATATTTGTTGTCAAGATACTTTTACAAAAGCAATACAATTTCATGGGTTGTAGTTAAAATAATTCATACAGTTTATACTGCTCTGTGTACTTTGAGATTTAAACCTGCTTAGCTAACTTAACTTTCATTTTGGCTTGAAACTTGGACCAGGATGAAGTGCACACCACAAGCCAGGTCTGAATTATTTGCTTTAGTTTTCTGAATGATCTCATTTTCTCACTATCCATAGATGTCAACAGAGGAAAAAAACCCCACCACATACTTTTCAACAGCTGAAAACAACTGAACCAGCAAATATAAAATCTGATACCAAACACAAAGCATTTCAGCCCAAAAGGAATATGGCTTTGGACTTTTATGAGCCACGGCAGCATATAGAGCCTGTCACTGCTGAAAACAAGCTCCATGCACTGTCTGGAGGGTTGGAAGCAACTGATCTTAAATATCTTGCTTTACAAGCTGCCTGAGAAGCAAGAGGAGACAGAAAAGCTACAAAATTTGTCCTGTATTTTTATAAAACATTTAAACAAAAGGCACAGGATGTGTGTGTTTACTGTCCCCAATCCTAGATCAGGATCCACACCTATGATGATGTATCTATCATGGGGTGCAGCCTGAGTAATGTGCTGCCAAAACCACAGTGGTCACACCTGATCCCAGCATCCTTCCCCTATTTTCACAGGCATAAACCAAACAGGAAGGTCTGGAATCAGTTCCAAAGCCAGCATGTTGTGTGTGTAAATGGCCTCTTTGCTACCTCACCTCTATGCCATGACCCAGCAGCCCAGACCCTGCATTATCCCAGCCTTTGGAAATGGCTGCATGCAGCTGCTTCTTCAGCAAATTCCCCTCACCAAAATAAACAGCCTCCCTTACTCTTTTAATCAGCTGTCACCTATTAACCTGCTTGATACCAAAAATTTCCCTTCCAAGTACAAAAAAAGCCCCACCAAACCATGCCAGGAAAATAAGGAAAAGGTCTGGATCCAGCCTTTCTCACCCTGTTCAAGGCTCCCTGCCTGGAGCATCCCAGGGATGCATGCACACCATGAACACGCTTTTGGATGGATCAGAACAGAAGGAATAATGATGTGGTGGCTGGTGTTCATGTGGCTCTGTTTCTTCTCAAGTAAGAGGCAGGGGACCAAGGGCAGAGGGGAGGAGTCCAGTGCCCAGACATGGACACAGCCAAGGTGTCCAGGGATCCATGTGGGAGCATCCCTGGGCTTCAGCCCCTGTGTAGCATCCTAGCAGAGGAAATTTGAGTTGCTGTGATCTTAGCTTTGGCTGTCAACACAGGTTATCCTTGAAGTAGGGACTAGCAAAGGCACTTGTAAACCATAATTGCTTTCAGTGGGACCTGAGCATCTTTTGGGATCATTGGAGCCTCTCAGCAGGGAGCAGATGCTGCAGGAGGGACTCTCCTAAAATATTCTGCTCTTCAGACCCTCTAAAGCACTGAGCAAACCCAACTTCTGTTTATCGTTCCAGCACTAATGATGGTTCCCAGTAAAATCCTGGATTAAGGGTGAAACTCTACTTTTCTCATTCTGTGCTCCCCTTTCTGGTTGGTTGCATTCATTAGGTGTGTTTGTACCTTAAGGACATTTGATGTAAGTGCTGGGAAACCCTGGATTTACAAACATCAGGCATCACTTTCAAGGTCCACTGTCACTTTTAGAAAAACATCTGCTGTAAACAGTGTTACTTACTCACATTACTAATAATACCATACTGTATTAAAAGTGAAAGGATTTTAAAAATCCAATTTACTTGTCCTTCAGCTTGGCCAGTGAAAAGAATCAATGAGATTCTTTCAAGTGTCTCACTTCAGTTTGGAGCACTTTTCACTCACCAGTTCCCTCATGCAGATGAACTTGCTTTACAGGAAGGAGAGGTCATGTTTACCTGCTTAAAAAGGCTGCCTGTGCACCCTGGAAATTGGAAAAAAACAACAAACTTCACCAAAAATGAGAGAGAAATAGAAAAGCATGAAAACACCTATTGATTTTCTTCTTATAAATACATGTTTTAGAGAAATGAAACTGTTGCTGAATTTGACTGAAGGTCATTCTTCATCAACAAAATAATAATAATGTAAGAACTTAATGGCTGCATCAAATTCAGTTTACGTTAACAGGAGTAAACTATTATGAGGTAATCTTTGATTGGATCAAGGATGTTATTTTCCTTTTTCAAGGTAGGATTTAAAATCCCTAACCATTAAAAGTAATTTATAGAAAGTTTGGGTGACGGGCAAAGTTTGCATTAGCCAAACTGAAAGATAAAAATAGGAACTTTGTAGCCTTCAGAAATGTTGACTCTACATTGACTCTAACCCCAAGGGCTCATTATGCTGGGTTATGTGTTCGCTTTGGGCTGAAAGGGAGAATCAAGAGAAAGTGATTTGAAACAGATTTATGGATTTTTGTACCTTTACTTTCTGTATAGCTCAGAGTGGAAACTGGGTGGATGCCAATGAGTCTAAACTCCCTCCAGGCTCTCCAAGGCATCCTGGAGTCCCAGGTCCCTTCAGCCCCTTTGATTCCCAGCATCATTCACCCCAGGGCACAATCCCTGGCCATGGAGGCACCCAACATTAGGAAGGCACCACCGCTGCTTGTACTGAATCCTTTCTGCCCCATTCACCCAGAAGCTGTTTTCCCTCATCATTTCTTCCTGTTAGAGGTTTACTCAGAAGCCTGCAGCAGGCAGGCTGGCTGGCAGCATCCATTCCCTTTGGGATGTGCCTGGTTGGAGCCTGGGCACAGCCACAGATGCCCATTTGTGCTGCCCATGGCATGAGGACCACCCCTGGCAGCACTGGCTCAGCATGATAATTTGGGATTTTATTTTTCCCCCACCTTGCATCCTGGCTGTAATAAATTGGAGTGATACTGTCTCAGGCTTCCTCTGTGTTTCTCCTGAAGCTTCTATCTAAAATTCAGCATTAGCAAAATGTGCCTCTGGAATAAGGCCTCATAAAATATTGTTAGGATTGCTAGGCAACCCGGAGGCACGTTGGGAGCTGAAAGGAGCCTTAAGTGGGCGTAGCGAGCCTGTGCTGGAGTCTCAGATGAAAAAGAGAGGGTATTCTTTGTGTCTCCATGCTGACAACACTTTGCCTTTGATTTTCTTTTGGAAAGAGGTTGAGATACACTGCTTCCAAATGCACAGAGGTACATATCTGTGTAATTGTTGCTGCGGCGGCCTCTAACCTCAGATTAATCAGCTGGATGAGAAATGCACCTATCCAGGGCTTTTCAATAGCAATAAAAGTAAAATGAAGTTTTTATGGCCATGAAAATACCCATATTCCAGCTGCTTGCATCTTCCAAGGGCTCATTTTGTGAGAAAGAGAGGCCGTGCTCAATAAGAACTTGTTTTATGAGGCCACTGAGGCGTTACCTCAACCCCTGAGCACGCTGCAGTGGTGCTTAATGCAAAGCGACTCTGGAAGGAAGGGAAACAAATAAGCACACAATTTATTGGCAGGGTCTAGCACAAGTAATCGGCCACTTGCAGATACACACACAGGAATTAAAGGAAAATTGAACTGGGCTCGCAAGAACTTTGGGAGGAATTACTGTAGGTGTAAATAGCTGCGGGTTACTGCTGATTTTGTTAGCTTAGGGGCTAAAGGGAATTTCTGGTTTAGCCCTTCCTGCCTTCACCTTGAGAGCAGGAGATGCTGCTCCCACAATCTAGATCTCATGTCTCCAGGAACACCTTGGGTTGCCCAAAGGCCCTTAGCCAAGCAGGCTCCAATCCTTCCTTGGCCATATATTGCACCATGCTGCACCTTCCTTAGAGGAAACCCTGGAAAAGCACACACACACTTTGCCAGCAAACACAGCACCCAGCTGCTAGAGCTGTCCTTGTGTCTGGCTTTTGCTCCTTCCATCCAGCACTGCCAAAGGCAGATCCTGGTGGCAGGTCCTGCAGGAGGTGGATGTGGCTCTGCTGAGAACAGCTGTCTGTGCCAGAGGCCAGCCTTCCAGCCACGCTGAGTGTGCAGTTTGTTTCCCAGGGCTTGATTTAGCACATCATTTTCTGTTAAAACAGCCAGTGGCCAAGCTGACTAACACATCTGTCTGCTCAGAGTCTGTCTGGCTCCTCCACGGGAAGGGCTGCTCCCACCAAATCCTTGCCAGAGGTTACAAATGGCTCCCCCTCCATCTCCAGCACTCCTGGGTGACTGAAATCCCTCATCCAGACACTCACAAATCCCACCCTGCTTTCCTCCTGTGCTAACACAGGGCTTTGTCTGCCCTGTTTCTGGTGCAACACATTTCATCAGCACAAATGGAGGCACTGAAAATTAGTGGTGAGAGCAGGAGATGATGATTTTTGCTCATCCTTTGTCAATGAAAACATTCCTCAAGCATCCAACACACCTAGGTATTCCCATACAACACAGAAAGGGACTGTTATAAGGTAGATATGCTTTTCCCAAGACTATTAATAAATCTTCCCATGAGGCTGTTGTTGGCAAAAGGCATCATGGACATATTTAAAAGATGTGTAGATGTGTGACTTAGGGATGTGGTTCAGTGGTGAGCCTGGCACTGCTGGATTAATGATTGAACTCAATGATCTGAAAGGTCTTTTTCAACTCATAAAATTCTACAATTCTATGACCCTTTCTGTTGCAAGCTTGATCTTGGAAAATAGAGAACTGATGGGAACAAACCTCAGATTTCCACAGTATTGCAAGGTTTCTTACATAACTACAGGTGGTCTAGATATAACTACACCCTTTACTTCTCATGTCTCTTTCTAGCCAGATTTAGGTCAGGAAAGAAGTCTGTGAGGTGTTTATTCATTCCTGGCAGTGACCTGGGTGATTTTTCTGCTCTGTTAACACTGCAGGTCTCATGATACACGTTGGCCCAGGCCAGAGCAGTTGGCACTGCCACACTCTGCCCCTCCAGCCACAGGATGCTGGTGAGTCATGAGGAGCACAGTGGGATTTCTCCTGCAATCTCCTTTTCCTTCCCCAGTCTCAGAGGTCAGTTTTGGAGGCACATGAAATTGGGCCAAACCTGGGCTTTCTCTCAGTTTTCTCAGCAAAGTTCCCTCTTCACAGTGAGCCAGAGATGGGCTGGTCCTCAACATTATTCTAGCAGTTATTTTACTAAAAAAGGTGGCAGCTGGAAGTCTAAGAAGGATGGGAGCCAGGCACCTTAAGAAATGATAATTGCAGACTTGGAGCAGTGCTAAGAGTTAACAGAGAGATGTTTAATCCAATTCTCAGCTTCTATTTTGGGATCCTTTTAACTTTCAAAATCAAAAAAAAAAGGAAGAGGGGAGGGGAAGAAAAAAAAATAATCTCCATCACAGTGCAATTTCTTAAGCTTGTTCACAGCCCAAAGGTGAATTTTTGTTCATGTGAGGAGTCTGAAGAAAATCCATTCAGCTGTTTCAGAGGTTTCAGAGCATGAAAGCAACATCTGGTTCAAAAATCAAAAATAAAGAGAAATTCCCTTTGCTCATCAGAGTCAAAATGGGTTTTGGTTTCACACCTCTGATTTGGTGTATCTTGAGCTGTCCCCTGGAGAAAGGGAGCCATTTCTACATTGATCTGAAGGGGATGAAATTGTGTTGCAAACCCCACAAAAATTATGGTCAGCCAGACAGGAGGGCAGTTGATCCTCACACCTCCACTCCCATCCAGTCCAACACAACGTGGGCCATGGCCCCTAAATTGCCAATTTAATTCACGGCAGGAAGGTCTTGCGCAGCCTGCTGCCTCCTTTGGGGTTTTTTTTAGGTCGTGGTGTGATTTTTGGAGCGTGGTTTGCTGTGCTCTGCGCTGTGCTATAGATGGCACTGCAGGATGGAAATTGCAGACTCTTTGCTCTGGAATAACAACCCTGGGCTGTGGTGGCTCCCGCAGCTTGTCCCGGCGGAGGAAACCAGCTCAGATCACTAATTTCTGCAGCTCTGCCGGCAAATTTCACTGCGTTTTTTACCTGGTTATTAATAACAACACAAACATGACCCCCAGAATAGAGAGCAAGCGTGACAAGGAAGCTCTCTGTAAATTAAAAAACCACACAAATGCTCCAAATCCACTGGCAAATTTAGCCATCCTGTTGCAACACAGGAATATTTTGCATTTCAAAGGAGGCAAGCAGTTGATTTCTCTGTACATCACATCCATGCTAAGACCCTGCCTGTACTGAAGTTCTACTGCTGTAAAGCACAAACTCTCTCATCATCCCATCAGTATTTATAAGGATACTAAAGTCTACCCAAATCTAACCATGTGCAGCAATTTTTTTCTGATCTCTTTGTAGAGTTCCCTGGAGTTCTGGGACTAAAAGTAAGAAAAGAAGCAAAATCCAACTCAGGTCTGCAGAAGGAGATGCAAAACTGGCAGGAATAGGGAAGCTACGGAGGAGATCAGGATGGGAAGTGAAGAATATCATAAGCAATTACAGCAAAATGCTTTTGGAAAATCCCTCCAGGTACCCAGGTGCATCTGTTGATGCTTAAACACCTTCAGAAATCTGGCCACCAGCCTGCTGCTCCAGATGTTAGAAAACCTCCAGCACTCAGAGAAGAGTAAAAGGTGTAAGAAAGACAAATTCCTTTTGCCATTGGCAAAATGAAAGAAAAACGCAACTATTTTAAGGATTTGTGTGGAGAAAACTGCAGACAATAAATACCAGAAGTTGTCCTTGTCTTCCTTTGGAACATGATGCTGGAGGAGGATTAGGTACCTGCAGAAGTTTGTTGTTTCATTGCAGTGAACTATCCAAGAGCTCCCATCCACCTGGGCCATCCCAGGACTGGATGGATGAGCCACTGCTGCTCTCTCTGCCAAGGAGCTGTGCAGCACTTCTCTCTCACAGGAGCTTAATGTGCTCTTACACATCAAGAGGATTCAAATGACAAGAATGAAGGGCACTAGTCAACCTCATGGTTTGAGATTCTGATGAAATGATGTCCTGGCACATCCATCAGACTGTTCTGCTGTCAAGAGAACTCCCAACTCTGGAAGATGAGCGTGTTTTTCTTTTACAGTGCTGGGAAAAAAAAAAACGCAGGAAAAGAAGAAAAGCAGCTGTCCTCTAATCTAACTACTACACAAATGTAACTTTGAGAAGAGACACAGCCAGATACATGAGATGAGGGCACAAGTGCACCCAGCTCTGTCTGAAGGCACGGGAGTGGGGTTAAGCCTGCACTGTGTGCGAGCAGACCTGGGATTCTGCAGAGCACAGCAGGAGGGACAAGAGGAAAGACTGAAGGAAGATTCATTCCTTGCCAGCAGCATATGTAGACTTTGTGTGCCAATCCCTGTGCATTCATCTCAGAGAAGCAGATGCAGACGTGAGTGAGAGGGAGCAAAGTGTAAATCTGAGCCTGCAGGGAAGGAAGGACCACGGTGAGGATATTTGCTAAGCACAGGGCTGGGGGGATGTAGGGATGCAGATGCTGATGTTGCCCAGGCAACACTCACTTTTGCAAGGCGCCCCTTTGTCTCTCCTGATTTTTAAGTGTGGTTCTCACTCTAAAATGCAGATTCTCCAAGCTGTTAATAAGACTTATTATCTCCTAATGCTCTTCCCCTGTTTCCTTTTAGAGGCTGTTCACAGCAGCACTGCTTGTGACTGAGTAACACAGGAAATTAAGAGCAGCTCCACAGCTGTGGCTGCACAGGATGGGAGAGGAGATCTCGAGAGAGAGGCAGAAGCAAGAATTGGTGCTGGAGTGGTGGGTGCAAGACACCCTGAGCTGCATTTCCCACCCCACTGAGCAAACTGTGGCTGTGGAGCCAGCAAAATTTAGGGGAAGGATGAGCCCTTACCAAAAGCCTTGAGTTTCTCCTTCATAAAGCCTTTCTTCCAACTTTCAGAGCCCTGATAAAGTTGCACATGGTGTTGCTGCTGTTGCTCTGTGCTGACTGCAAGGTTTCATGCCCAGAGCACAAGATTTAATGCTGCACCATCCCCAGCCTACATTTCTGTGCAGTGGCCCCTGTTCCCTCCCTCTGGACTGCTTTGAAAACTCAGGGCTGACATCTCCCAGGAAGCACTGGGGACATTCCATGTTTTCCCACCGTGTCTCATTCCCCAGGATGTTGTTCCATGGTTTGCACTAATTATGAGATGCTGATCCCATTATTATTATGGAGCAAAATTGCCAAGTGTTGGAAAAAAGAGCACAACAAAAACTGGTGAAGTGGTAAGCTTGAAGTGAGGTGGAAATAATATCTGCTCTGTATGGAGGGCCTGAGTTTGCTAATTGGACATGGCTAAAGTCAGTAAGGTGGAGTGAGGAGAGCAATCCCCCATTGTGAGGGGGATGAAACTGCCCTTCCTGATGAAGGGGCAGACAGGAGATTAATGGGAAAATTGTGTCTCTGCACCTTCTAAGTAGAAATCAGGACTCAAACACAGTGAGAGAGGAATCACAGCAAGCAAGAAACCTCACCTCCAAGAGTGAAGGTGGCACAGGAGGAAGTGGGGCAGCTGGAGAGATGAATTTGCATTCGGAGTGGGGATGGATTAAGGCAGAGCAAAGGCAGGAGCTTTGCTGCCTTGTGAAAAGCCCCCAGATTTCTTCTTCAGCCCAGCCTGGATGGCTGCCACAACCCCACAAGTGCAACAGCCCTGCCAGGCAACATGACCTGCCCTGTGTGGGGGACAGAGCTGGCAGCAGCCAACTTGTTTTCATTCCTACGTAGCATTTGGTCGCCCTATTTTGCTGCTTTCTCTTTGATGCAATGAGCCTGTGGGGAATAAAGCTCAGTGGGAGATTGCTTACGTGGTTTCTAACCCATTAGTTTCTTTTATTGGCTGTTGCCTCAATAAAAAAAGAAGAAGAAGAAGAAGAAAATCAAGGAAAAGTAGTTCAAGGTGTGAAAAATTCACGTGGCAGAAAGATATATAAAAAGTTATTGGCTCTGTCCCCCTTGGCTCCAACCTCAATCTTATCACCATGCTGTGCATTTATCCTTCTATTATAACACATAATGACAGGGAAATTCTAGCAAGTTCTATGCAAAAAAGCCAGGCTGCTCCTCTCCCCTCCACAATAAGAAACTGTCCTGGCTTGAGCTCACATCGTTGGCATCTGATTTCAGCCTAGCAGGGTGTTTCAATACCAATAAACATCTTGTTTTCATGTGAACAGCCGCTTCAGCTACATTCTTTCCCATCTTTTGTGAGCATCAAAGGCTCCATGTAAAACTTTTTATTGATCACATAAATAGCAGCTCTGCTTCCCTACAGGCCCTGTCTCCACCAAGTGTTTTGATATGTGGAGAATGAAAGGTTCAATAGAAAACTGATTCCCTTGGCTTTCTGGGACTCTGAACACAGGGCTGCTGGTTTCTGCTCTCCATGGCAGAGCAGGGTCTGGGGAGGAGAGTGAGGGAGCAGGGAGGGAAAGGTTTGGCTTGTTCTGGCTGGGCTTGAGGCAGTTTTTACACAGACACATTTCATCTGTAACAAAGGCAGAGGTAAAGCCACTGCGCAAAGAGCTGGGAGCGATCATGAAAGATTTAATTGGCCTGAAAGCTTCCTGAAATACTAAGGAGAGACTTAAACCACACAACATAGAGCAGGAAGCCTCCCAAGCTGAAAGCACAGGTGGCTTTGCTGTTTAGGGTTGCTGGTATCATGTACTGGGCAGTTACTTGCCCTGCTGCCATGCTAAGGAATTTCCCAGGAATGGGATGCCTTGGATCTACCAGGGCAGTGAGGAACAACTCCTTCCCATGCCTGGAGAAGCTGTCTCATGTCTCACAAGCAGAGACTGAGATCTCTGCCTGCATTCCTGCAAGGCACTGCTGAGATACAGCAAAGAACTGCCCAGAAATCCAAAATCTAGACAGGATCCTTCCCATCCATGTCCTGGCTGTCAGACCCATTGCACCGTCACCTTTTGTGCAAATGAAATACAAAACCTCCTCAGCTGCAGCCATGCAGAGCTCACAGGGAAGAAGATTAATGGGAGCTACCAGAGAGCCTCATCAGTCCTTGTTCAGGAATCAGAAATCCCAATCGAAGCCTCCGTGACTCATGGCTGTGGCTGGCACAAATTCGACCTCGTTTGGATAACGAAGGGCACATCCAGTTCAGAGCCATCTCAGAAAACTTCTGTGACCCTGTGTTTATCACACCAGGCTGAAAGGGCACTGGGGACTTTGCTGACCTTGCAGGTGGCAGAGTTTGCCAGCCCTGAAGGCAGCCAGGCTGTGCCAGTGGCTTTGGAAGAGCCACGATGGCAGAGGCAGTGAGTGCCTGAAGCCCTCTGTGGCTGGAGGGACCCAGCCCAGCCCAGCAGCCTGGGGCTGAGCCACCAGCAGCTGCCCTTGGCAGCTATGAAGGCTCCACTCCTCTCAGATGCTGCACTCTCAATTAATTTGAATAATAATTACTTAGATACACATGCCTTGGGGGAAGGAAGAGTTTGAGGTGTGTGTGCTCGGCTCTTGGGGCCAAAAAACAAATTTATCTCTAACTTCTGAGTTCCTACCAGGCTCTCTGTGGTAGCCCTCTGTTAAACTCTCCTTGTCCATGGAGAGGAAGATACTGAAGTATTTGCAGGCTGGAATTGGGTGGCCAAGCCAAAATCTGGCACCTGTTTCACCTCAAGTACCCAATCCTGAGTACTCAGAAAACCACTTCTCAAAGCCTCACCTACAAGAGGGGATAATGGGGAGTTTTGGGGTTTTTGATTTGCTTTGCAATTAGAAATTTTGGGATTTTCAGTCATTTTTCTTACAGGGAAAATCTACTTGCAAACTCAGAGGTGAAGCCTGTTGCCACACCAATGTTTCTCCTCCTCTGCTTCTTATATAACTTGATTTGTAGGGTGGTGATAATGAGAATTCCACTGCTATTGATTTGTCTTAAGAACATATATAATTTGAAACATATACATTTGAAACACTGTAGATATTGCATGGACCTTGGAACAAGATAAGAAGAGGTAATCACATTCACAGTATCTCTAGCTGTTTAATTAATCTGGACAGCAAACTCTAGCTGTATTCCTAGAGCAGACTGACTACCTCTCCTGAATATTCTCATTTTCTATGCAAATGTGGAGACACTGGAGGTAATTCAGCACCCCACAGGGATCTAACTTCTGACATTTTCTTTTTATAAGAGAAAATTGTCATGGCCCTGCTCGTTTGACACTGACTGCTGCACAGCTCTGTGGAATGGGCTGGAAAGCAGAGAAATACAGGCTTGACTTCTGCTAAAATAGTGAGCAGTCTCCCTTTCTCAGAACAACCTTAAGATGGAGCAAAACCGTCAAGCTGTAAGAATGTACTGCAGAGGGAAAATAATAGAGATCAGAAGATGAGAGGGTTATGGCCCAGCTTCCCAGAGACCTGATTTTGGAAGAATTGTCCCTGTGCATTTGTTCTGGGGTTTGCAGAGCACTCTGGAACCCCAATTCCCCCCACCATCTCCTGGGAATGGCTCGTGGAGGGTGAGATTCAGGAGCCCAGGCAGTGCCCTGGGCTCTGGCCTGCAGAACCTCTGGGAAATGGATTTATGGAAAATTCTCAAACCCTGTCAGAAGGCTCACATAGTATGCATCTGTATGCAAACCTAAATTTTAGTTAAGGTGTAAAACTTAGAGCCACGAAAAGTAATTTTACATAATTAACTCTAAAGCATTTATAGCATAGCATAACAAAAGCTAATAAACAAAAAATCTCTTATAATATATTATAATTAAAAATAATTAACTTCTAATTATAATAATGTAAATTATCTCACCCTTCTCATAAAACTAAAAATAGGTTTTTAAAACACCTCTCAATTACCCCATCTCTAAGTCAGAAAAAACCTCAGTCCAACAGATCCCACTGCTGCCTCCCTCCTCACCCTTCGCTCGGGTGAAATCAATGGATTAAATGAGCACAAATGAGGCTGGAGCTGGCTCCTTGTGCTGGGGTGAGGCAGTGAGGAAGCTGGCCCTGATACATCCATCTGAAGCCTTGTATTGAATCGCAGCTGACAGCTCCAATAATGATAATAGATGTGGCCAAAGCTGCCTCCTATTTGGAGGAGGCCAGGTTCCTCCTCGCTGCTCTCAGGCAGGCTCACCAAGCTGCCAGCTCTCATCTCCTGGGCATTCTGAGGGGTCCAAAGGCAAACCCTGCTCCTCACACTGCCAAAACCCAAAAGGATGACAGACTATGGCCTGGCTACCCCACACAGTCAATCCAAGTCCTCACAGGAGTCTTTGCAGGAATCCCCCTGGGCTCATAGCCTTGATAGCACCCCAGGATTCACCTTTAGTTTAAATCTAAAATTTCCCTGGCTTGGCCTAACATGAGAAGTGGTACCAGAGGGATGCCATAAACACATCCCACAAAGCTCTTCTCCAAGCAGAGGCTGCTGCTGCAGATCCAGCCAGCTCCCAGCCCACAGAGCCAAGGACAAGTGCCAAGGACACCAAGTGGATCCAGGGACATGGTGTGGACATGGCTCTTTCTGAACTCACAAAGCCAGGCTAAGCTAACCCAAAGCTCAGTGACACAAAGTCAAGCCACATCAACATGAAAGGCCTCAAGAAATAAATAAAAAAAATCATGCAAAAACTTCAAGCATCTGGACTTTGTTATGGCATTATCCATGCACACATGCTGAAAATCCCTTCGGACGCTTTGCCCCTGCAGGCAGCCATGCTGAGTTAGCCATGCCCAAGCCCTGCAGTGGGGTTTAGCAAGGCTCAGGTTTTATCCTATATCCCAACCCCTGCTGAGCTGGGGTTGTGTCACTAAACAAGCTGGGTCAGGTAGCAATAGAGTAGCTCAGGGGTGTTTATAAAATAAAGGGAGATGAACCCTAAAGCAGAGGGCATGCCATGTGTTTGGGGAGCTAAGTCAGCAGGGAATAAATTGGGCTGCCTGCAGTAAGTGATGCTTCAGGGAGGAATAAAGCAGGGAAGCAGCTGGGACAGGTGCCTGTCCCTGCACGGGGTCCCCAGCATGTCCTGCTTCCCTGTGTTTATGCTGTGACAGGGAGCTCACCAGAGCAGCCTCAGGTTTTATGGTGTGTACACATTATTAGTGCTTCACGAGTAAATAATGTCATATTTCATTGTTTATTGCTGAAAATGCACAGGAAAAGGCTAAAGCCTGAAAAGCACAAGAAAATAATTTATGTGGGAGGAATGAATTTCCCATCATGTCAGACTTCTGCCAGAATTTATCACGGTGCCCTTCAGTTTGGGTCTCTGTCCAACATTTTAAAGGTCTGCCTTTGTTATACACAGAGGCACGGGGAAGCTGAAGGTTATTGGGAAGACTGGGAATTGCTGCTGGTGTTGGAGCAGGAGAGAGGAAAGCATAATGTGAAGCCTTCAAAAAAAGCCTTCCCCCACTTAACATGGAAAATAAGGAGCTCTGACCACCAAGAACCATCCTGGGGAAGGGATGAAATGGCAGGAGGGTCAGCAGTGGCTCTTCTTCAAATGTGTAAATCAGGATGGAGATGGCAAGGGCCACTGGTCAAACTGTTGATAGTGATCAATATCTTAATTAACATCTGATTCCCAGTCTCCACTCAGGCACTCAGCATTGGTAACTCAGGTCACAGATGTAAGGATTTCTTGGGTGTATAAGGATTGCAGAGTGAGGGCATGAAACTTCAGAGAAAGGTTTTGAAGCTGCTTTCCCTCCTGCTGCTTTTTCCTTGAGAACCTGCCACGCTGCTGGGCAGGAGCATCAGCCTAAGGGAATAATTGTGTTTTAAAGCTACTATTTCTGTCCCTGTCATTTATATGTGTCTTGTCAGATTTGCACCTGAATCCATCTCCAAGGTGTCGGTACCAACCAGTGTGGAACCAGAGCTGGAGCGCTCTGGTGAGCACACGCCAAACTATTCTCCAAAATAAACTTCTCCCTCAATCCAAAGAGCAGCTGGAACAGCCTGCTGTGGAAATAGGCACCCAAAAGATTTGGAGCTTTGGGGCTGGAGGTGCCCCCACCAGCCAAGGCAAGCATTTCTGCATACAGGCAAAGTGCCCCCTGCCAGGGATGCAGAGCTGGTGTGGACAAGTCAGAACCCAGAGGGGCACAAAATGCTATAAAAGCACAGAAGGACCAAATAAAAGTGTCCTGCTCCAGAAAAACCAGATGCCCAGTTTCTTGGGACTGGTGGGCATTTTTCTGGTGGGACTCATCCTCTCCCATGCTTCTCTTAGGGATTTCCAGGCTCAGCAAGGTGAGCATCACCACACCATTTAGTGACTGGTTAAACATTCAACCAGGCAAACTGCATGAGCAAGTCAAACTGAGAGAAAGGTTTTTACACCCAGACCCAAGATCAGAACTCATGACACCCCAAAAGACTTATTCTTGTCAGCCTCTGAGTTCAGATAAGCCAATTCCAGGGACCCTTTGACCCAGGTCTGTGCTACTGAGTACTTTAAACTCCTTTGACCCCTCAGAGTAATTTCCAATCTGAAATAATGATGATCCAACTTTTTTCTTTCTATTTGTTTAACAGACTAACCCTTAGCACAAATACAAAATACCTAAGGATTTATCACAGAGTGATTCAAACAACAAGCTTGTATTTTGCTCATGTAAGATGATTTTAGGGACTGGTTTTTAAAATAACAAAAACAAGCACAAATAAACACCCCAAAAATCCAACTTGACTCTAGGCTAAAACTTTAGACCTCAAGAAACTTCTGTTTAGAAAACTACAGAGAAAAAGAACCTATCAGGATGCACTGACATGTGATGTGAAAATAATGCCAAGATGAGCAGATCAGGTAGCTGATGGAGGGAGTGGCAATTTGGAAACACACCCATTTAGGTGAAAAGCACTAACCCCCAATCATCTCTGTTATCACACAGAGCCCTTTCCATGAAGCTCCAGTGCTCTGACATTGAGCACTTTGGCACATCTTTGTCAGGACAGCTGTCACATCTATCCCAGCCACCAAAGAGCAGCTTCCCCATGACAAATGATGGAGGCGAGTGATCTGTGGTGTGAAAAACACACTGAGAAAGGATCTTGGTTTCATTTGTGACAAATACCGGAGTCTCACGGTCCTTACTAAGGGTGTAACTCCAACCACAAGGGAGCTGAAGCTAATGAGCTAATGGGAGCAGGTCACCCTGTGGGAGATGGCAGGGACACCGACTGGAGACATGACGTTATTATTCCTGCCTTGGGCACGATCTCGGGCACTGCTTTGCATAGCAAAGTCCTTCACACACCCGATGATTTGTCACCCTCTAAAAGATCCATTGTTCTGAATGAGTCAAGTGCCCGGACTTCACCAGGCTGTGACATCCCAGTGCAGAACTGACACCCCAAAGCAGAATTCTGACATGCCAAAGCAGGACTCTGCTGGGCAATGACTTCTTGGGATGACTTTGCCAAAATGATGGCACAACAAAGCACCACTCTCATCAAAATATCCTCCTGAAAATATCAAGAACATGATCTCCCCCTTGTACTGGAAATACATCTCGCCTATATTTGCATTTGTCCCTCACCTGTATTTGCTTTTGTCAGGGATTTTTGCTGCTGTTCCCTTGTGGAATGTAACCTTGTCTTTCATTGCATTGTAGGTAAGTCATGGGTGGAGCTGGCAGGGTATTTTATTATTTCTTAATTCATTCTAAAAGGCTAAAGAACGTCGAACAGGCTTTTGTATTAGATTGGGCAAAAGAATGCAGTTCTCAGAGTTAATTAGCCATCCAGATTTCATACAGCTTTTGTAGCTGTCATTTCTTGGAATGAAAAGAAATATAATGATATATTGCAAAGATTATGAAGGAAGATTGGGATATATCAGGGATATTACTTTAACTGAAAAAAACATCAGAAAAATGTCCTAGTTTCTGTTTAATTCCAAAGTTCAGTATATGGAACAAAACATCCAGGGGAATTAATTATGTTTTTGTTGAGGTTTTTTTGTGAGCTTTTTAAATCCCACAGAAATCTAGATGCGGGAGGGTATCAGTCATCTATACACAGAACTACATAAAGTATCATTAGAGAACCCTCCAAATACATTGATTTTTTTTTTTTCAGCAGTAGTGTATCAATATTTTCACCACAGCAAAAAAACTTTAACCTTCATTATGAAGCATTTTTCTGTGGGTTACTAAACCACTGTGTATCAGGGAAAATAAATATTTGCAGCCCCACATCTTCTGTGTAGAAAGTGAACCTGCAATGCTCTGGCAGAGGAACTCTGTAAGTTTAATGTATTACTCCCTGCTCCCACCAGCAGTTCCTTATCTCTCCTCATTTTACATTATCTGACCCTTTTTTCCTCCCTTTTAACCCTATAAAGTAAGGACTCCTGAGCTTTCCAGGCCAGGACTGTGCTCATTTTCAGCCTAGCAATTACTCATGGCTGGATTATTCCCATTTGTCTCTGGGCCAACATCATAATTTGATTCACTAGCTCTTCTACCTGGCATTTATTCTCATAGCAACCTCCTTCCAGCCCAGTTATCATTTAGTCAGACTAAACAAACCAAGGGGTTTGGGGGCACTTCTCCAAGGGGCTGAAAAGTGCCACTGATTTGCTGGAGCCTCCCTTAACTGGACTCCAGCAAGTCAATGTGTTCTAGCACTGGGCTGCTCTGAGTCAGGCATAGAAACAAGAAGATTTTATGGCCAGAACATAAAAATATAAAACAGTGGACTTTGAACTGCAAAATCTTTGTTGTTGTTTTTTTCCTTCACTTCCTACTGGTTTGATTTCTTCTGAGCATCCTTGCAATGCGGCTGTTCAGGCAGTTGAAAGTCTCTTGACATATAACTAGCTGATAATATTAGCACAGCTGATTTCAAAAAGGAGGTTACAGACAGTCTACACTGAAGGTCCTGAGATATTCCACTGGTTTGTTTCACCTGTTTGTCCTCTTGAAAAATGAGTCTGAGTTACAGACTTGGGTTTTGTTTAGACTTAATGTTAAATGAAATGAATGTGGTTCGTTGAACCCAAGGTAATATTACTCTTTATTCTTCTTTCAGAATATCTTAAATTACTCATCAACACTGAGACTAAACCTGTGTCACTGGTTGCCAGTTTGGTGTTTGTCCAGGGCAGAAATCTGCCTTCTCCCTCCCCTACAGAGATTAGCTGAGGTCTGCAAGAACAGCAGCAATTTTTATCATCAGTATCTAGAGAGTTTAACGTACTCCATAACGACACAACTTTGCAATATTTATACCCTGAGTAGCACTGCAGAGTCTCTACTGCTCCAGCCCTGGGAATCTAAAACAAATTCCCCAAAGTAGCTCAGCAGAACCTCTTTCACAACCATACTCCAAAGTGAGTTAGACCTAAAGATTCAGGCTTCTCCAGCCTGGCCTTCCCTATACCTGTGCAGTCCTTCTCATCAGGAACACAAGACATTACCCACTGGGGCTTTTTTCCTTCCCCCCAACAGTTCTTTCTCTTCTGAACAGCTCGTTCCCCCCCACACCTGTGCCACAGTCATAATTGCTATTCCAGGGTGTCCTTTCAACCCTACATCCTTTGGTTTCACAGCTTGTGAAAGATATACATGTTCCTCTATTTTTCTGCCCAGCCCCCAGTCATTATTCCCTGAAAATCCTTTCTCCTCATCACACCTTGTTCACAGCCTGGATTTGCAGCACTCCCTTCATTAGGCTGCACATTGCAACCTGTTGTTATTTTGCTTTGCTGAAAACCATTAATCCATTAATCTGAGCTTCCCAGGGGCATTAGAAATGGGAAAGCAGCTCAGTTCTCCTCTGAATTTGCTGCAAATTTTGACTTTTTAGCATCTCAGCCTGTGACCATCCTGGAAACTCAGTGGCAACAGCCTAAATGACAAGGGGTGGGTATTGTGTGTGTCATTGTCACCCATGAGTAGGACTTGAGGTGTCACCAGCAGGGTATTCACAGCCAAAATTGGGGGTTGCACCTTCTCATGCTCCTGAGCACTATGCCTCTGCTCCAGACACCTGGAGGGCTCCCCTGAAGCCATGGGGGGATGCAGTGGAACTTCCCAATGTCCAGGAGAAGCAGAGGATGGGTACAAAAGCCCGTGGTGGTCAGGACTCAGATGTTATAAAGGTCTTGGAAGGGTGAAGGAACAACTGTGCTGCACCCCTGAGCAGCTTAGGGGACACCACAGTTGGGGGTTTACACTTTTAGTAGAGTGCACCTTAGGGCATAAACTGGCTCTGAGCTGGGGTTACATGTGAAAATCAATCAGTCTTTCCTGGGTCATTGACTTCCCTTTGGCATGGATTAATTGCCATGGGGTTCTTCTGTTTATCTACCAGCTGTCTCTAAGGGGATGGTGGGATTGTGTTGTTTGTTTGAAGTCAATTGGCACATTCCATTTGGAAGAGATCATCAGGTCACCATGGAAAACCACAGCAAAACTTTACATCTCTGGTTTTTCACACCAATTTTCCCAGAAACTATAATTACCCCTAAAAATGATGCAAGGAGGACAAAGATTGAGGCTTATTTTTACTGAGGATGGAGAGCCCTCCAACAATCCTATTTCCTGAATAAACTGTGTTAACCTATTTCCCAACACAGCGAGTTGGGAACATTTTGGTGTCTAGTAAACTCAAATATCAAGGCTGTGTCAAAATGGGCAAAGAGGAACCCTGGAGCACCAGTCACTGCTGTGACCACTTCCTGAAGGGGAAAGCACCTCTTGAACCTCGAACCATGCTCTTGCAACACCTCTGAATCAAGAAAGGCAGAACTCAGCATAGGCTTGGAAAGCTGTGTCATGAACTTGTCTGTTCACGTCAAACTAAAACAAACTGTGTTTATTACAAAATAATCTACAACTGTTCTGTCTCCAAAGGCCAGTGCAAAGGCCAGGGCAAAAGAGAAATGAGATACAAATGTTGAGATAAGGCAGATGATGCTCCTTGGGATGTGGACTGAGATCCACTGCTCGGTCAGTGCAGTGTCTATCACAGCCACATCCTTGCAGACACAAGGCTCCTGATGTGCCAAAAAATTAAAACACCACCCAACTTGCCCCAATGCAGACAGTAAACTCCCTTCTGAAGGCAGCAGCTCTGCTAATATGAAGGGAATTGCTCATTTTAGAATTCTGAATAAAGCTCTAAAATTGCTATAGTGCACACCAATGCAAACCATAGAACTTCCTGCCCTGGCTTGATCCCCACTAACAAACACCATCCAAAGAGCTCAGTTTTCTCCATACCATAATCTCCCCTCAGCACATCCACACCTGCTCTTGGTTTTCAGCATCATCCTTACAGGAGAGCCTGTACAAAATTCATGTTTTCCCTTTTCCTGTGCCTTTTCCTCAGCTGTGGCAGAAGGGTGGGCATGAGTTTTATTCACAAGCCATGAGTGCTTGTGCTTTGGAAAGGGTGGCACTTCAACTGTTTACAGTTGTGGAGTGACAACATTTCTCTTACATAACACCTGGCCACAGGCCAGCAAACAAGGTGGACTGGACTTCTAGAGCCTTTAGAGGGGACAAATAGTTAGAAGCTGCTTCTGACTCACCGCAGGCAGCACTTGCACTTCACAACACAGAGAGAGAGAGAGAGAGATTTCAAACAAAATCTTAAATTCTGTCAAAGTTGATTCATCTGCTAGAAAAGCTCTTGTCATACAATATGTGAATAACCTTTTCCCTTCTCTTTCCCTTTTGTAAACCAACTCTGACACCTGCTATGGGATTTACCTTTTCATTGTAACCTGTTTTTATTTAGTTTGGTGTAGGAGCCCAGGGGCATGAGTCAATGGGAAGGCAGTTATTACTTACAACAGGGAAACCAGCTGAAATGTTTGGCAACACATGCATTAAATAACTTGAACCTTAGACAGTTCAGTCTATCACATGAATGGTGTTTTTCAGATTAGCAGGCTTTTCTACCTTTACCTTCCACTCCTCCTCCTTTGTCACAGAAGGAGGGCCCCTAAATCATATGACTGGATAAAAAAGATTGCACAGTGTGAAACACTCCTATTTCCTACTGACGAGGGACAAGCACGTCAAGGCAGAACTCAGAGCCAATCAGAGAAGAACTGAAATGACCCTTCTGCCTTCTTTCTCTACAGAAACATGGGCCCTTGTACTTCTTTTCATGGTCGTCCTTCTAGTGTGAGTAAAATATTCTTTATTGATTCTCTGCTCCTGCCATTTCTCTCTTTTTGCCATTGCTCACTTTCATACAACTAATCTGCTGAAGAGTAGATGTGATTTCCACTTTTCCATCATCTAACCAGGCTCTGGGATGTAGCAGAGAAGTCTAAAGACTGAACATGTGTGTGATCTTGCTCCAAGGTTTGGAGTATTCCCATCCAGTTATGAGATTACTGCTCAGCATCAAAGAAATAATTGGATAATAACAATGCCAGGTACTGGTTACCATCAGGGTGCTGGTTTCAGTCAGGGTCCTGACCCATCAGGTGATTTTTCACAGACATCCAGCTGTGCCTCCCTGGCTGAGGCTGCTCTGCAGGCGAGCCAGTAGAATATGACCCTCCTGCACAGGTGGAGAGCAGCAGAAAAGCACCAGGAGAAGAATATCTGTAGGATCAGTTTTTACTCCTGACTTCTTCCATGGTGCCCAGCTAAGATTCTCCTCAGGGGCACCTGGACAAGGAGGGGTCGTTTGCAGAGGTTTGATTTCCATCCCATGTTCCTCCTCACAGCTACCCATGCTGGGGGAAGGAGTGGAGCACAGAGCAATGTCAGCCACCTGCTCCTGGCTTTCCAGACAAAATCCCACAGCAGAAATGTACCCCCAGTGCTTCAGGGCACCCCTGCTACTGAGGAAATGCTGTCCTTGGCTTTCAGCACTGCAGCAGGGCAGGGCTGGGTAAAAACCCCTGACTGATGTGGTGCACACAAGCACAGCCCATTTGTCTGCCCTGGCAATGCTCCAGCCACAGCAGTTCAGCAAGCTCAGAGTTTTAGCCATATTTTTCCTGTGATTTGGATCACTGAAAGGCCTGTTTGGGGCTGGCTCTTACCAAAAAAACCCCAACAAAACAAAACAAAAAACCCTCACTGAACCCCAAAGCAAACCAAACTAACAAAACCAAAAAAGCCACCCTGAATCTTGACCCAAGCTCTCCTATTTCAGTAACTCTGTGGTTATCTGAGATTGCTGCTTACCAGACTTGTGCCTTCTGCAGGCCCCTGTAATTCTGTTGTGGCAAAAGGGACTAAACCCAGATCTCTGTGTTCTGACATCAGAGCTAAAATATAAATTTCACTGCCCATTGACACAGAGAGGTTGTTTAGATGCTTCTTGTCCAGCTGGAGCAACACTGTTCCAGTTCACACATGAGAGAACTTCAGCCATTTCTGATTCACATCCATGG
Organism: Agelaius tricolor; assembly: GCF_023055355.1. Lineage (NCBI taxonomy): Eukaryota > Metazoa > Chordata > Aves > Passeriformes > Icteridae > Agelaius > Agelaius tricolor. The sequence goes on from NW_027269279.1 coordinate 3,667,327, forward strand.
TAGGAAGAAGTAATGATTATTCTTTGGCTTTACACTGAATGGTTCTTTTCAGTCTGCAGAAAACCCTGACACATTTTACTTGTAGGAGTGTTAGACTACATTTTCCTGGCCATATTTCAAGTGGTCTAAGCCTGTTTTCGTACAGTATTTCTGGGCTTTGTAACCAGCCCTGCCTGACATTTTCTGACATCTTTGGCTACCTATAAACATTACAAATGAGAATCCACAATCATTTGATTCCTAGCACCGAATTAACCTTTGACAAAAAAAAAGTTAAACATTGACAGACTGAGTTGTGTGAATCCTTTTTTCACCTGAACACACCCAGCTCCTCATTTTTCACCTGTCCTGCTTGGACCATAAGTTGGTATCTGGACTTTTTACTCTGGCAGAAGCTGTGCTGGGGGACACTGATCTCATTTGGGCTCCCGAGAATTTAAAAAAAGCATTGGTAATTGTAAGGGAGACCCTCCCTATGTCTCAACCTAGATTTTGGCTTTTCAAATAAGCATCCCCAAGATCCTGTCTGAGCAGCTGCTGCCTCGTGACCTGAAGAGGATCTCTGATAACATCCCCCGGCCAAACTTTCCCTGCTTTACATCCTTTCTGCAATGAACTGCTCACTTGGGAAGCTGCAGCTACTAACTAAAACCAAATATTTTGAGGAGCTCTTTCAACATAGCCAAAGACGAGCTTCAAAGGGCTGCAGCCCAGGCCCTTGTTGAGAAAGAGAAAGCCCCAAGGTAGGAGCAATAACTTCAGAGCTGCCAGGAAGGGTGCTTCAGAGGAAAGAAATTTGCAAGGCTGTCAATAAAATCTAAAGAGAAAACCATCAAGACTAGGCTTCCACTGAGCTAATGCTGGACTAAGGGAAGGAGAACAATTACTGAAATTGAAGTACAGTTTGACAAAAGGCCCTGTTTGGGACATAATTCCTGGCATTGCTTTGATTTCTCTTCAATTCAAACATGTTAGCTTGGTGTTCCTTCTTCCAGCTCTGTTTTCTGCCTCTCCTTTGGTAGACAATGAGCCCCTTTTAGGACTTTTGCTCAAGATTTCTAGATGCTGTCTCCACAGGTGGTCTGGTGGAAACAATTGCTTTCACACCAAAAGGATCCCTCTGAAGCTCTGTGTGAGCCTTACCATGGTTATCAAGTAGTTTTTTACAGGGCAGTTTTCACTTGCTTTTTTTCCACCACTTGGTTCAACCTCCTCTCCCTCATGTCCCAGGGGATGTTGCTGCAGTGTCGAGGTTGAGGAGAGCTCACATCCCAGTGCCACAGTGCTGTAACACTTCTCTTTTCTGTCCCGCAGGTATGGGATCTGGCCGTTTGGTCTGTTCAAGAAGTTGGGCATTCCTGGGCCAAGACCTCTTCCTTTCTTTGGGACATCCCTGGAATATCGCAAAGTGAGTGCCTGAAGCTGCCTTTGCTGGCACAGCTGTAGCTGAACAGATACAGAGTGCTGATAAGTTGTCTCCAAATGCCAGCTCCTCTGTCACGCAGGGCCTGTGCACAGGTGTGGTGGGTTTGCACTGGAGGCATTCACAGAAGTGATGCAAAGCTTCTGTTTAAGTGACAATCTGTTTGAACCAATGGAAAGCTGTACACACCTCTGTGAAAAACATAAGCTAAAGACAAAAGAAACCTGGGAACTCACTCTTTTCTGGTAACCAAAGAGATAACAGGGGCCAGGCCTGGTCGGGCGGCCCCTGCTGCAGGTCAGGCCCCATTCCTGTGGTGCTGGGCAGGTGAGGGGAGTGTGTGTGGGGGGCTGAGGCCGGGCCAGGCCGTGGCTGCAATTTCTGACATCTTGGTGCTACTGGGCCCAGCCTGGCTGCCTCCCCAGGGCCCAGCCGGGTCTGCCAGCCTCAGGAGCAGCCCTGGGCCTGGCCAGCTCGGCCAAGATTCTACCACCATTGAGATTAGCCCAAAACGACTGGGCCGGGGAGAGGAGAAGCCATTAGCCCCCCTCAGCCACAGTTCCTGCCACAAACTACTGGGCCCAGCCCAGTGTGACCATCTGCAGGCCCTGGGCGAGATATTAACTCTCTCAGTGCTTCAATCCTCCCTAGAGAAAGAAACAAAATGCCGGCAGTGTAGAGGAACAACATGAGCACACTGAAGTCAGTACAGAAGAAGTCAAGTCCCAGATGAGAGGGATGAGGAGATGTCTTGATCTTAGGGCTGAAATCCTCCTTTAAAGCTATGGAGGAAGATTCTTTTTCCCTATAATGCATGAAAGTATGAGGAGATGAAAGTGTTCAAATTGTAGATATTGAACAAAGGGTTCCATGCTAAAGTAAGCAGATGTTAAAGTAGCTGTGATCCTATGAGAAGTTTGAACAGAGAAGGAGAGAAGAGTGATGAAGATCCTGCGCCCCCAGGAAGATGATTTCAGAGACAGATAATGAGAACCTTTGTCTTGAACAGCTCATCTCTAAAACAGTATCCCAGAAGTTGACATGGCCCATAAACACAGCTGTGGGAAAAGCTTGTGGAAAATGGGAGGGATTTCATGATTGCAGATTTCCCCAGGTGGCTGCTGTTTGTGGAAGTTAAAAGCCACAAGAGAACTATTTTCTTGTGGAGAGATCTCCATAACATTAACAAGAGGGACTTCTCTTCCCTAAGGGAACTGAAGAAAGACTATTCTAGAAGTGGCAAACTGACTGAAATTTTAGGTTTTGTTTCTTTATGTTTCTTTTGTTTCTTTATGTTGTCAAGAAAGGTTGCAGGGGGAGGAGAAGTGTCCTGAAGGTTTTGTTCTTATTCTTATTACTCTTTTAGTTACTGTTAATATTTTTTTCTTTTAAAGGCTTTTAAAGTTTTGAGCCTGCTTTGCATTTCTCCTAATCCTACCTCACAGCAGGAAATGAAGAAGTGCATTCTAGTGAGTGCACTGATGATTGGTCAGCACTGAACCCACCAGACTAATTGGTGCATTGGCTGGGAAATCTCAAATTGGCAAAGCAAAACCACTACAAAAGACCAGTGTGGGATAAGGCTCAGCAGCACAGACCAAGGGGCATCCCCAGAGGAGCACTCCTGGCTGGCTGATTTCCAGCTGCCCTTTGCCAGCGCCCTGGCCAAGAGCTCCCTCAAAGCACAGTGCACATTCACGCCTCATCGTGGCTTTGGCTGCTCATAAAGCAGCTCTGAACATTAGTTTAAGGCTTTTCCTCCCCACCCACCATGTCCAACATCTTCCCTTCCACTGCATCCTCTCTCAGAGAACTCAGCACCAACACTGCCAGATCTCAAGGAGCATTCAGACAACACTCTCACACACGGTGGGATTTTTGGGGCTGACCTGTGCAGGTCCAGGAGTTGGACTTGGATGGTCCTTGTGGGTCTTTTTCAGTCCAGGATAACCCAATACAATTTTTAAATTGCATTCCACAGGGTTTCCTGGAATTTGACACAGAATGTTTCAAGAAATACGGGAAAATCTGGGGGTGAGTACGAGCCACTGATCTCTTCGGAGAATAAAACTAGAATCTGCACAAATGGAAGAACACGTTCATTAGGAACATGTTCATTTCTCCACCTGCAGCCCTGAAAGTCCCAACAGGATGAGAGCAGCAGTGACAGGGTGCTGCAGGTGGCTTACTTGGAGCCTGGTGACACAGAGCTGTGACACTGTCACATCATACAGAAACTATTTTGACCAGTGCTGTGAAAAGCAGTTTAAATCTGGTAACAAAAGGCCCTCACCTGCCCCTAACAAAATCATCAGCAGAACTATTTACTTCAGCAGGATCTGGAACTGGGAGGTTGGGTTCCTCTGGTTTACCAACAGCAAAGGAATGTGAGTGACTCCCTTTGGAGCTGATCCAAAGAATTCCTTGTGCTGCTGATCCCCACCTGCTGCAGCAGGAGCTGCTGCAGTTATGGCTCTTCTGTTCTAGACACCTCCTCCCATAGCTTTCATCACAGTTGTTATAACTTAGGCTACAACCTTGCATATCCTGCAAGATGCATCCACTGGTCCCTACAGCAGCTTTAAGAAATGGAGTCTGGAAAATATATGTTTGCACAAATGGGTAGAGAGCACAGATCAGCTTAATCTACATCTGTTCCAGGAAAGCCTTCAGAACTGGCAGCTTAAAAAGACAAAACCAAGGACTGAGTTTCATCTCCAAGGATGTCTCAGTGCTGTCAGCCCAAGTCTCCAGACATCCAACTCAAGAGCCTGAAAGGGGTCGAACAAGTTTCCTTCTAATACTGTAATGTGCTTAAGTGCCTGGAAAAACACAGAGAGTCAGGGGAGGAAGTGAAGACACTTGCTTCATTTAGTATCTGGTCCTTTGAGCAACTGAGCTCTGCTCATTTCCCAGTGAATTTGGAGTGTGTATATCCCCCTTTACCATTTCCAAAACCAGATGGGAAAAGGTCTAGGAGTCCTTTTCCATCTCTACTTTCTACAATTTTGTACTCAGACAACAGAGCAACAAGGCTGCTGATGGAAGAACATTAGATCAACACATGGGCATCTCGTGGGCATCAGCCAAGCCTTACACTTAAATTATCTGCGGTTATTTACCTGGTTCTCTTCTCCCCCCACCAGGATTTACGATGGCAGACAGCCCACGCTGGCTGTCACAGACCCCCAGATCATCAAATCTGTGCTGGTTAAAGATTGTTACACCACCTTCACCAACCGCAGGGTAAGAGCACAAGTGCTGTGATCGACCACAGAGTCCAGAAAAGTGCAGGGGGAGACAGGCATGCCAAGCATGCTTTGGGAACCAGTGGCTGCACTACAGGGATTGCTGAACACAACCACTGCACGTCACTGTTCCCCTGCCTTACAGCCTGAACTGCACACACGGGCTGGCAGAGGGAGCAGACCAAGTCTGTTCTCACACCTATTACATATTTATGCATATATGGATGGATTTGGGTCTGTGGGAGCGTGCAGGAATCTATAAGGGTACACACGTGCCACCAGCTGGGATGCAGGGATGGGACATGGCGGGTACACACAGACATGCAGGTGTTGGACTTGTGCTGGGGCTGGGAATAGCATCTCACTGTTGGTTTAGTGTAGGAAAGGAGTTTATTTATGGATGTGTGCCTTGAGAGAGGCTGTTTGTCAGGCCACAGCTTGCTGCCAGCAGCAATGCCACTGGAAGAGCCCGGGCAGGGGCTTGTGTGCCACATTGCACCCCTGCAAGGAGGCTGCTCTCTTTCCTGGGGTTAACTCTGCCCGCTTGCCCCTGCAGCGCGCGGACCTGGCCGGGGTACTGACCAACGCCATCTCATTAGCTGAAGATGACCACTGGAAAAGGCTCCGTACTGTGCTCTCTCCAACCTTCACCAGTGGGAAACTGAAGGAGGTAAACCAGCGGGGCAGGTACAGACTAAATCAGAGCCAGTAAGCAGTGTTTTCAGGCTGAGATTATCACAGGGGTCTGATTTCTTTAGTCAGAGCCCGGCAACTAAGCTGGCCTGTTTGACTAATGCCTAACTGAAACCAGAAAACTCTTAAAATAAATCCTGAGCAGAGAGATTTTATTTGTAAATATTCATGACACTCCCTGTAGTCTCCATGAGCCTGTGTAAAGGAGTAAAATGTATTGTCCTGAAGTGACCATGCCTGGTTTGTGTTACAGATGTTCCCTATAATGAAGCACTATGGGGAAGCTTTGGTGAAGAATGTTCAAAAGCAAGTGAAAGAGAACAGCTCAATATCTGTAAAGGAGTAAGTAGCTGCTAAGAGCAGCAGGCAGAGCAAACCTTGTTAAAAGTGCTGTGGTTCATTGGCTACCAGCAATGCAGATCTTTCCCTGGGTCAGTCAGGGCTCTGAAAGGAGGAATGGGACTTACTGAAAGCCTGACTGGAAATTTAAAAGGGGAAAATTTCATTTGGATGTTAGGAAACTTCCCAGAGGTATGTAGGAAGGAAAGTGCTCCAGCATAGCTTTGTGAATCCAGAGATCCAAGATGTCCCATTCCAAGCTTGGAAGAGGGGGCTGTGCTGGGTGGAACTAGACCACTCCCAGGGCTTGTTTGAGGCAAGGTGTGCTGCCACCCCTCCTCAAGAGGTTAAATGCTAAATTTCACATGCTGTCCTTCCACCAACCCATTCCATGTTGTTGTAAAATCCTTGGAAAAAGCTGTCTGACTTCAAAACCTGTGCAGTCTTGAAACAAAAGCTCTCTAAAAATCTATCCCCTTCTCTAGAAGTGCTGTTCAGTGCCACATAGCCAATTTTCTCTTCCAACCTAAGGCAGGAGGTCTTCTGAGACTTTATATTTGAATGTCACATAGACATGAGGAAAAAAATACATTCATTGAGTCCAAATATTTAACCACAGTCTATGTTTTTCTACTTTCCATCAGCATCTTTGGGAGCTACAGCATGGATGTGGTCACCAGCACTTCCTTTGGTGTGAACATTGACTCCATGAACAACCCCAAGGACCCCTTTGTCAGAGAGATGAAGAAACTGGTCAAGTTTGACTTTTTTAACCCAGTCTTCCTCTTGTCATGTAAGTGACTCCAGGTTTTGCTTGGATAACTTCCCTTGCTAGGAATGAATTGCTGTCCCTTGTCTCATCAGTTCCTCATTGTGAGCTTCATGCTGAAATCCTGGGGATGAGATGGGTAAAAGCTTCCTCCACCTTTGGCATCCCCAGTGCAAGAAACTTATGAACCACCCAGAAATATCCAGTAAAGTGCTGGGAAATTATTTAAAGGTTGAAAAGCAAGTGAGGCTTGAGGAGAGCACTGCTATCTGAAATGCATTTTCTGGAAGTGAGGGCTTAGTGGGGACTGTAATTAGATGCAATTTCCTCCAGTGCAATAGCTTAGCAGCAATGGACCTTAAATGAATGTCAGATACCTTGCTGAAACCCAGGGAAAGTTTGGATCTGTCCACAGAGGAGATTCTGGTGCTGTAGATTTCATGAAACTATAGAGAGTATGAAGATCCAGTTTCTATGAGGAAGGAAAAGCCTTGAAAGGGACTTGAAAATGTTTGCATGATCACAGCAAGGCAGTGAACAGCTCAGCCTGAACAAAGAACTCAGAATTTTCAGTATTTCTCTTGTGAGCCACAAGAGAAATATGCCTGTTGTGTCCAGACCTTAGAAATCAGAGCCTTAGAAATAGGAGGTGGAATATGCCTTGGTCTTCTCTTAAATGAATGATTATACCCAGCTTGGTTGTGCCCATGTGATGCAAAAACTATTCCAAGGGAATGAAACAGAGGGAAAAAAGGCAAAGTGTATGCTTTTCTCATCTAAAGAAATTTAAAAAGGAAATAAATTCCCAGTAGCATCCACAGCTATCAGGAGGGTTTTTTTTAAAGAGTGCAATTTAATTTTATATTTATTTTTCAGTTGCCTTCCCATTCCTTATTCCTGTCATGGCCAAGATGAACGTAAATATCTTCCCCAATGATGCTGTAGATTTTTTCATGAGATCCCTTGCCAAAATTAAGCAGGATCGTGAAAAGGAGGCTCACAAGGTGAGTAGGAATTTGAGAGCAATTGTGGCAGAAAGAACACTGAAGTGAGATATAATTAGGGTGATGATATCAAAGGTGAAGCCAAAGTACAATGACTCAACAAAACCCTGAGCCTACTCAAGTGTAAACACTTCATTTTAATACTGTCAGAAAAGCCCCACCTGACCCGTCCTGGCAGAGAATCAGGAGGACTTTGTACATCCGTGATCTGAAGCTAAATCCAGATAAAGGCTGAGCAGAATTGGACTAACCTCAGTCTGCAGCACTTGTAATGAGAGGGTGAAGACTCCCTGAAGAAGATTAGGCAGAGGATGAGCAAGTGCAGAGTAAGCAGCACATGAGTAGCAAAATCACCTTTAGGGTTGTGCCTTCCCCTCTTGCTTTTCAAAAACTGCAGCTTGCTTCCTGACAAAATTCTGCCTTTTAGAGTTTGGATCCCTTTACCCAAATTCATTCAAGACACTGCTCTCCCACCCAGTGGCTTAATGGACAGTACAGACAGGTTTCCAAAATAAAAAGCAAATGTTACATTTCTCAATAAGGAAGTTGTGTGCATTTTGGGGATGCTCTCAGTCTAAAACTTGTGCTTAGGCTGTGAAATCTGCTTATCTAAGCCATCCAATGAAGCTGTCACCAAAGAGACTCTCCTGCTTTCCCTCCCAGGGCAGGGTAGATTTCCTGCAGCTGATGATCGAATCCCAGCGCTCAGCCAGCCAGGAGAAGAATGAAGCAAATCACTCACATAAAGGTAACAACAGCCAAATCCCCATCATGGGCACAGGGCTGTGGGAGTGAGGAGAATAGGGGGAGGTGTTTGTGTCACCATCATCTTCACCACCCAGCTCCAGATGGAGCTCTGTCTCCTGGTAGCAGCACTAGGTATTAAGATCCCAGGAGCAGGACTGCCATGTCAGTTATTTATGCCCAGGAAATCACCTGCCTCCTCTATCAAATGGATTTTTCCAGGCAGGTAGAGCAGTTATGAAAGCGTTATCAGCACACAACTGCAACAAACCTGCCTCAACACCACCTGCTGCCTGCTCCTTGCTGAGACCATCAGCCAACACTGCTTTTCTCCTCTCCCCACAGCCCTGACCGACATAGAGGTCCTGGCCCAGGCATTCATCTTCATCTTTGCTGGGTATGAACCCACCAGCAACACCTTAGGTTTCCTGGCCTATGAGCTGGCCATGCACCCTGATGTGCAGGAAAAGGTGCTGCAGGAGATTGACACAGTCCTGCCCAACAAGGTAAGGAGGACCCTGAGTGATGGGGAGGACTCTGACCCTGCAGGCCTCCTGGTTCAGTCAGGGCAATGAGACATCTCTTGGAAAATCCATGGTGTTTAGGAGCTAGAGATCTGGCAGACAGACACTCAGACAACTCAGCCCTGCAGTGGTTTTCTTTTGGCAGCTGGAACCTTCCAGCCACCCCAACTGCCATTTGCCACACTCTGCAGAAGAGCACGTGGATTTCCAAGCATTTCCATGACTCAGAGGTGGAAAAATGAAACCAATTGCTCAATTTCTACCTTACATTTTGTTCTTCAGTGAGTCTGAGTCAAATTTGGGGCAGTGGGGGTTGAGGATACTATTGTTCCTACAGTCATTTTAGGACAATCCAGTTCTGATGCCAACATGCCTGGTCACCTTCCTTGTGTTGTCCTGCAGGCTCCTCTCACGTACGAAGCAATTATGAAATTGGAATATCTTGACATGACAGTGAATGAAACCCTCAGGGTCTATCCCCTCGGGGGGCGGATTGAGAGAACCTGCAAGAAAGACGTGGAGATAAATGGAGTGACCATTCCCAAAGGAGTCGTGGTCACAATCCCACCCTACGTCCTGCACCGCGACCCCGAGTACTGGCCCAACCCAGATGAGTTCAGGCCAGAAAGGTACAAAAAGCTTAATGAAAGGGAAGAAATATCACTCTGCTTTTTCCTCAGTAATTAAGCATTAATCTCTGATTAGCTTCCTAATGGTGTTCTTCCTATCTTTTTGCAAACAATACGGATGAGAAATTGCAGGCTCGTGGGAATGTCATTTTAAAAGGAAACCGAGCTTTGTGCTTAAAGCAGGGTTTCAAACAACATAATCTTCTTGGGAGAATAGCACTGATACTCGCAGGATCTTGTACCCAGTTTTTAAGCTTCCTGAGAGTGGGTAAATTTGGAGGTTTTGTAACTGCTGGCCATCCTCTGTATAATCCTTCTTGTTGAACCTGTTCCTTACAAACAAGCTTCTACTAAATATGCCAGATTTGATCCTTCCAGAATTGCTTTCCCTCCTTGTTTTCAAGGATAACCTTCCCTAGCTGGTTATTTTCGTAATTGATATCTACTTCCCATTCCCAGAGAAACTGAAGCCATAGGCTGCTCCAAACCAAGATAACTTCTGGTTCTTCTCTCTCTAAATACCACAGACAGGAAATATCTGTCTCTGCGGGAGAGGATGCTGCCTGGATTTTCACTTTACTTCTCACTTCCACTAATCTGGATGGAGAGAATTAAAATTAAACCCTCAGGTGGGACCCCATCCTGTCTCTGACAAGGGCTTGGTCACAGCACTCAATTTCAGGGGTAGCCTGAGACACTTTAGGAAAAACCCAAACCAGGGCAGGGCAGCAGTGAGAGATCCCAGGATAAATAAGATGTGTAGGTTTTGTGGTTTTGCTGCCTTCCTTTCTTTTCCCCAACCATCCTCCAGGTTCAATAAGGAGAACAAGGAGTCCATAGACCCATACACATACCTGCCCTTTGGGGCTGGGCCCAGAAACTGCATTGGGATGAGGTTTGCTCTCCTGATTCTGAAAGTCGCCATCGTCTCCCTGCTGCAGCATTTCACCTTCCAGACCTGCAAAGAGACTCAGGTGAGGGGCACGTGGAGGGAGCCGGGTGCCAAGGCCAGACATTTCACACTTCCAGGCACTGCAGATCCAGCAGTGCCTGAACCTCTCATCCCTGCATGTTTAACTTATCCATCTCATTGTTGCAGATCCCAATCAAGCTGAGTTCAGTGGGGCTCCTAACACCAGAGAAGCCGATTATTCTGAAATTGGTGCCCCGGACTGAGCCTGCCAAGAACTGAAACCCAGCCACAGCCTCCAACACACAGGGACTGCCATGCTAACAAAGGGATCACACATCACAGGAAATCTCTCCTACACAGACAGACACAGAAGAGCAGCTCCAGTTAATTCTGGAAGCAATTACTACATATTTACTAATAAACATAACTGTCAGAAAGGTGACATGGACCACTGGGCAGTGACAATACACAGTCCCCTTAATTTTGATTGCAAAACAAGAAATAAATCCAAATGAGAATCTGATCATCGACTTCTAAAGGGACTTCTCCATCTGGAGGGAAGGAATTACTGCCACATCCAAAAAGCACAAGGTGTGATGGAAATTCAAATTGCCAGACCTCACTGGGCAGGGACGGGTACTGTTCTTCTGGTTGTATTGATGCTTGAAATTTCATGTATTCTGATTGAGATGACTGGTGTGGACTACATATCCTAGTTACCAACCCTCTCCTGTGCCATGTGTTAATTAAACTAAAGTGTGTACAAATACTGTCATTAAAAATGTTTGAGAGCTGCTCTGTGTCGTGTATAGTGGCTGATCACTTCCTATATAAAACCCATATTCAGCCTCAACCCTTGAAATCATCCATGTACATTGCTTTCCACTTAATTTAATGAATCTGATCCTTCATTTAACACCATCAAACCCTCCCATTTGTACAGTATTTTGCAAACACTCCAGCTCCCACCTCTTACTTTGATTAAGAGGGTGCCTTCAGTTCAGCCCTGGCCAACCCTCTCCCATGCTGGATTGACAGAGGATGGATCAGAGAGAGCAGCAGCTCCCAGGAGGAGAGGACAGCCCTGCAGGAGGGCCAGTGCTCCTGGAGGAATGGTCTGCACACAGCCTGGAGCTGAGCCTTTCCTCCCAGAGCCATGGATGGGGTTTAGTCATTGCTTGTGGTGGGGTTTTACGTGCTTTGAGCTGCTCCTGTCATCAACAGGATGCTCTGACCCAGTGGCTCATGCCATCCCTGGCCATTTAAACAGGGAATATCCAAAAGCAGGTGGGAGGTTCTCCCAGATCTGGGTTTCCCACCCCAGTTCACCCCAGTAAATTGTGCTGGTCTTGACACCTACCAACCAAAACAGACAGTAGTGAAGTGGGAAAGGTTTCTACAGGAGCTGTGGGATTCACATCCTCTGAACCTGAGAGAAGCAGAGAAAAGAATGATGAAAACAATTTCAATCTCATTTGCTGCTGTTGTGTTGTGCCAAAGTAGAATACAATGTGGAGGTTGTTTACCCACAGTGATGTGTTCTGTTTCCTTGGCCTATCAGAGCCAAGCACGTGTCCAGACTGTTGGTCAGGAGAAAGTCACGAGATTTTGCTCAGCTGAGTTCTTGTTCAGTTTCAGTTTTGATGTAGTATAATATAGTGCAATATAGTATAGAATAATATAGTATAATAAAGTAATTAATTGGCCTTCTGATATCATGGAGTCCTCCTCATCATTCCTCCTGCAAATAAGGTGAAATTTCACCGATAAAGAGCTGCAAATCAAATCAAGTCATCCTGAAACTTTCTCCTGGCCCCCTTCATTCCAAGGCATTATTTGCTGCTTCATGGTCTGTAATTTTCTCCTGTGGCAATGTGCTTTTCTCTTTAGTCTAGCACAAAACTTGCACAAAACTGCAACATGACCCAAATGCTGCCATCCCACATAGCATAAATTTATTCAACATTTCAGGTCCATTTTTTACCAGTGAATATTCAGTAGTTTGGGAGTGGACAGGCAACAGCACAGTGGATTCCTCATCCCTGGAAATCCCCAAATCAAAGCTGTCCATTTTTCTGGAAGATACAGCGACATTCACCAGGCTCTAATTCAAGAGAAAGCAGCTTGTGCTGTCCCAAAAGGCAGATAAAACAATTATAGTGCTCCCTTCTGATTCATCATCTGTGATAGACTGTTTGGGTTGTGCTGTGTACACAGCAAGGCTCTGAGGAGTGCTGCCAATGAGGCCCTGCCTCAGTTTAATCTGTTCCCCATCTCTTACCAGGGGTTAGAAACCATCCCTGGAAGAGCTGGGCCTGTCTGGCTCTGATGGGCAGAGGGCAAAGCATGGACAAATCAGTTTAAAAAAGGCATTTTTTCTGTAGAAAATCCAGTGCCAGGCAAAACTAACTCAGGTTAAGAGAAAGAAAGGGGAAACTGTCATGAAAGCAACACATCACTTACATGCCAGAGAGCTGCTCTGAAGTGATAAAAAATTGTTTTGGCATCTGATGAGCAAACCCAGGTGCCTTTGCCAGAAGCACAAAGGGTTAATCCAGCCACACCCCAAGCCTGGCAGTTCCTTCCCTGCACGGGGCTCTCTGGGAATGAAGTCATTAAGTGCAACTGTACAGATCATTCTTCCAAATGTGAAAAATGTGACTAATTTTCCGGCTTCAGCCAATTATGACCTGCCAGGACTATCATAACAGCCCATAAATAATCTGTAACAAAATCATGGTAATGAGTCTTCTAGAAGAAAATTAGATCCTCTGTGTCTTAACTCCATAAAAATACTCTGCTTTTAAGTGCTGCCTCCATCATTCCCAGCACTTCCCATTGCTTTGCTGGTCACCCCTCAGAAGTGACTTGGCCAGGAGTCTGCTGGTCCTGAGCATCCATCAGATTTCACTGGTTTGGCTGTTTCCACTTTAAATCAGGCGTAGCACTGTTTAACTCACCCCTTGAACCATTTTTGCAGATAAAACATTTATTTTATCTGGACTCCTTGCTGATTCATAAAATCAAAGAGTCTTCATGGTTGGGAAAGGCCTCTAAGATCATCAAATCCAGCCATTAACTCACCACCATGCTCACCACTGAATCATTTAAACCATGTCCCCAGGTGCCACAAACACTTTCTTTGAACGCTTTCAGGGATGGAGATTCCCTCACTGCCCTGGGCAGCCTGTTCCAGTGCTTGAGCACTGTTTCTACACACCCTTGGCAGGCCTGGGACATGGAATTGCCCCAAAATAGCTGGGTCTCATCAGAGGAAAGAAAACAGTGTAAGGTGGAAATTAATTGTGGGGACACTTCTGTTTCTCTTCCCTACCTAAGTCCTCCCAAAGCCCAAGTGAGAAGGAAAAAAGAATGAAGGAAATTGTTGTTTCCTCATCATTTTATACACATAGGATATTCTCAAAGGCTTCACAACCTTGCCTCAGAGAAGTTATTTTCACATCATTGCAGTGTAACAGACTCACAGCCAGGGAAACACCAGCATCACTCAGGAACTCCTGTCAATATGCAGAAATATATTCCCCTTAACACAGGAAGGACCTTTTCACAGGAGGTTTGTATCCATGGAACGAGAACTGTTATTGCATCAGTCCTGGTGAAAGACAAAAGGTGATTTGAAGTGGAGAGGTTTGTTTTCTGTTTTCCAGTTAACTACAGCAGAGTCACCCTCACTCCTAACTTGCCTAAATGTTGCAACGCTTCCGGTTGATTGCAATGACCAAATGGATGTTATGAAAAACAGGTTTCCTGCTTACAGTGAGGGAAAGTTTCATGTGCTTCACACAGTTATGAGATATTTCAGTTATGAGATATTTCAACACCAGGCTGAGCCCCGACAGAGAGAAGAATGGTCTGGCTATTAGCAAACTAAGTGTCCCTAAAGTATTGAAGTCTTTTGCAATTCTGCTGTGCCTTTAAAGTGAAGAATGAAACATTTCCAGGCATATTTCACCTGAAAGGAAGAACAGGCAGCATGGCTCCTTTTACCTCTACAGAGGCACAGTTTCTCTGGCACCAGCAGCCTGCAAGTCAAGGGACACAAGTGGAGAAGGCAGCACAAGCAGGGCTGGGATTGATCTCATTCCCTTCTTCCTCTCTCCATCTCCCTGGTAGAAGTAACAAGCCAGCTTAGGGAATTACCAGATAGATTGGGAACATGGAAAACCTGTGGCTGAATTTATGCAACGACATCACTTTTCTGTGCTGTAATGGAGAGAATTAGACATACTGAATTGCTCACCACACAGATATGGAATTTTGAAAGCCCTTACTATTGCACAAATGTTGACAGGATATTTTATTTACTGCATCATTAAAGGTTAAAGAGACTCGTTCTCCGGAGGATTCATTTTTTCAACTCTTAATATCAATTAAAGCTAATTTCGGCTCTAACCAATGATTAACATAAAATATGGAAAAAGCTCTAACTGAGCATTTCTGTTCATAACTCCAATTCTCTTGTATTGCTGGGGCATTTTATAGGTACTGATGCAGCTCTGCATCACCCGTGACACAGATGATTTTCCCCTCCAAGGTTTTTTTTTGTTTTGTTCATGAAAATGTTGCAAATATGCTCAAAATGCCTTCGATGATTTGGAACAAAATTCTTATTTAACCATTTCATAGCAGATGATCAGGGATGTTCTCCATGGGCTTCCCTACATGGCTGGGTACAATGTCTGGATAAAAATATCCTTTGTTCCAAGGCCTGCAGCTTCCATATCCTTCATATATATAATAAATAAGCCCACTCTGAGGTACTTGTGCAGCCACAAGTTTGCAAATGGAGTGGGAAGACACTATAACTGTTCAAGGGAAAATGAAAAACCTTGCCTGCCACTTATGAACTGAAGCCAGTCCAGCACAGCTGGATGCATTTACCCATCTTCACTTGACAAAATACTGATTCCATCCACACAGCACAGAGAGCCCAGGAAAATAAGCTGCAATTCATCTGCTGGGCTGTGTAAGAGGTTTGTGCAGCCCAGCTGAGGGGGCACAGGTGCCACACCACAGCTCCCCCATCCTGGGGCTGACCAGCTGGTCTTGCTTTGAAATTGGAGGTAGTAAAGACAGAAAGGAGTTTTGGAAAATAGAGCACAAAGACAAACCCCCAGCATGGCCAGCACAGTCTTGCACTAATTTGCCACAAGCTTGTCTAACCTTTTCAGGACTTGTCTACTTGTATCCTAATTTTAGGCTATTTATTGTTAACAAGCACTAATCTGGGATCAATCAGCATCCAAAGGTCACAGCAGAAGGCAGAGGGAAGGCAGGGAGTGGTACAGATGCTCTGAGGAAGGTCAGCTGCTGCCACTCAGGCTGCTCTCGGGGGTAACCACACATCAATCACCCCACCAGCAGCCTGAGCCACTTCCAGGGCAGTCAGCAGATGCCTGGTGCTCCCAGTGATTGTAATAAGCTCCAGTGGAAATCTGCAGGATGCACAAGTGGGAAAAATGCATTTGGAGATGCTCCTTGCCAAGAAGGGGAATGTTTCCCATGCTGGGTCCTGTGCCCAGGGCTCTGCACTGAGCTGCAGGTGTCTCAGACAGGCCACTGAACTGACCATTCTTATTTTTCCTCAACTTCTCAAGACTGGAAGTGTCTTTCTCCTTCCCCCTCCTGCATTTTCTTGTTTAGCTTTCAGTGACTGGAATTCATTTGGCTGGGAGGAACTGAAACTGCTCTCCTAAGTGGAAGAGCCACCTAATAAAGTTTTAATGGAAGATATCATTTCTAATCTTTACATTACATTAAAAGCCAGTCGGGAAATGAAAGCCCAGGAGGGTTGGGAGTGTTGGGAACACTCAGCAAGACAGCCTTATCTTCAGGGAGTTCACAGAATAAGTGTTGCCCTAAGGAGCAGAATTTGCAGCAAGCAGAGAGCCTGGGCTGTTACAGACTTAGCAGCCACGTGTAGATAAATGTATTTATATTTGTGTGCATATCCACACACCCAAAGGGCAGGAGGATATCTTAGCCCTTGGGCAGACTCTCCAAATCCAGCTGAGATATTTACCTGGGAGTGCCTGAGGTGATAAGCTTGGAGCCCAGGCCATGGCATGGAGCATTTACCTGCTCTGCACCACCAAAGTGCTCATTTAAACACCAAAACCACTGCCATCTTCAGGGGTTTTTTTCTGTGATTTACACAAAATTGGTCAATTTGGGTTATTCAATAACTCACAACCTCATTTAAGAAACCTTCCCACCACCAGTTCCTTGCTGTGCTGAACATCCACACAACACCAGTAGGAGCAGTTACAGAAATCTGATTCCAGGAGCAATAGCAGAACTGAGTAGTTCTCAGGCTCACTGTGGAGAGACTGAAACATTCAAGCACATATCAGAAAGACAATTAAAATGGGGCAAAAGAGTACCATGCATTTTTGAAACATTGGCCTTCTAGTATAAAAATTTTAAAATTTCTTTTAGTTGGAAATTTTGGTTGGCTGAGAGGAACCACGTTCAGTGATCAATGTTCTTTCTCCCAGGTAACAAGTGGTAGGTCAAGAGAAAACAGCATCAAGTTGCTCCAGAAGAGGTTTAGATTGGATATTAGTGAAAATGTCTTCATGGAAAGGGTTGTCAAGCATTGCATCAGGCTGCTCAGGGAAGTGGTGGATTCACCATCCCTGGAAATGCTGAAAAACTCTGTAGATGTGGCACTTGGGGACACAGTTCAGTGTGGGCTTGACCTTAGAGGTCTTTTCCAACCGAATCAATTTGTGATTCTATAACCACCACCACCAAGAGTAAAACACATTCAAGAGCTGTTTTAAACTAGCAAAAGCCAAACTTCAGAAAATGCCAGCATATAAATCTTCTCAGGGACCCAGCAGGCCCCAAGGTGGCAGCAATGAAGTTTCTGCAACAAGAACTGAGAGCTTCCAAAGCCAGGAAGGACCTGCCAGGGTGTCCAAGCAGCAGCTGCCCCAGGGAAGTGCTCAGACCCTCAGCTGTGCTGACCCTGCTCTAAGGACAGCGAGAACAATGAGAAATTAAATTGCACTGTCACAAACCCCAGCACACAACAGCTCCTGGCACTGCTTTGGTTTGTTTATTATAAAGCCACGCTGGCTTTGTGTTGGGTTTTCTGCCCTCTCTCTGCTTGCTGGCAGCAGCTCCAGAGGAAGTCTTTGGAATTTTGCTCAAAGTTTCAGATATTGGTTTTCTTTGCAGCACCTGCTCCGTTTGTAAGGAGCTAGAAGCTCCCTGCAGGCTCCCTCCCTAAACACACACCACAGCTGCACAGCTCATTATTTGCCACATTTATTATATCATCACCAAAACGTTGGAGGTTTAAATCTTCTCGTCTCTTGCCCATGTCTGAACTGGCTCCCAGGTGGGTTTGAGCAGCAGCAGCTGGCCCTGCTGGGCTGCTCTGCTCCAGGGGAACATCACTGCTCTCCAAATCACCCCTGGAGCCACAAGGAAGGAAAACAAACCCATGGATCAGCCTCTCCTCACTGCTCCTACTCACAGCTGAAAGAGCAATGCAGGGAAGAATCAGGCAAGTGGCTCTCAGCTGGGCACCTGTCTGTGTGATCCACATGTGCTTCCATCCCAGCCTGATCCCCAAAGCCCTGAGCTTTCCCTGACAAAAATCTGCTGAAATCATCCATTTGAGTATTCATCTTTCACCTGTAATTTCATTTCAAATCCATTTTTTTGAAGGGTTGCTGGACTTCAACCAAAATTGCTTTCAGAAATCTGGGAAATGTGAGAGGGGCTGTTTTCCATGGAAAACTTCACCTCATTGCAGCCTCAGGCCCAGGGCTGACCCCTGGGGAGGGTCTGGAATCTGGACTGCACATCACAGACCTGTTAGCCTGGCCTGCCAGGTGAGAACCCCAAAATGCTCAAGTTTGATGGCTCCCACCAAAAACCAGTGAATAAAAAAATTCTGTGTTTGGGATAAGTGGGATCTTAAATTTTTTTTATCATTCAGGTGGTTTCTCAATGAAAGTTCTGTGGAATAGAGTGAGTACAACTGATGCTGAGATGCTGAGCAGGAGATGCTGAGCAGGAGAAAGGATCTGAAGCTTCAAACACACCACAGGCAGTGGGTGGGCTTTTTGAATAAGGAGAAAATTCATTAACTCTGTGTCAAAGATCACACAGAATTTAACGAAAATCTTAAGTAAAAGATGCCAAGTGTTTCTGAGGAGGCCTCCTGGATCTTTCCTTGAAGATCTGCAAAGAAATGTGAAGGAAATGCTCCACTTTCAGTCCCATGCTGTGAAATTAAATGTTATCCCGCTACACATTCTTTTTTTTATAGCCCACTTTCTATTTTTATTCCTCTTCTGCCGTGGAAGTGTTTGCTAATAATATATGATAGGATGCTTTGTCATGAAAAAACCCTGTATCATTTATCTGTTCCCGAAAAAAGAAATTCTCAGTACAAATCTAATAAGGGAAAAAATCCTATTCTAGCTCCTGTTGGAGGGAAGGGATTGATTTATGGAGAGAGATGAAAAGCACTAAGTATGTATTGCTTGGCAAAATGAGGAATTGTAGAGAACTGTCTTTATGCATTTGAAGGGTGTAAACATCAAAGAGGCAGAAGAGCTATTTAGAGCATTAGGAAGAGGCACATCTAGGAGACAAGAGCTGAAATTAAATGAACATCCTTAACTTAAAAATCATACTTCTGCCTGCAAATCTATTTCCTGGTATTATTACTTGCAGCACTCTAATGAGTATAAATGAAGCTTATAGAAAAAAAAACCATCTAATCTATTTTTCATATCCGATCTTCATAGCAGATCTTCCTGTAATGTTTATAAAGCCCAGATCCGGCACCTAATCCAGAGATTCTGGGAGAAGAGCATCCTTTAAGCCTCCTCCTCACCT
The DNA here is from genome assembly GCF_023055355.1 of Agelaius tricolor. Lineage (NCBI taxonomy): Eukaryota > Metazoa > Chordata > Aves > Passeriformes > Icteridae > Agelaius > Agelaius tricolor. The sequence continues at coordinate 3,686,496 of NW_027269279.1, forward strand.
TCCTATTCCCCACCCAATGTTGATGAGTACAATGGGTCACTTCCCCATCATCCCTGTGCCCTCTGATTGCAGCCTGGGAGCTCAGCCTGGGATCAGACTCATGGGAGCTGGGTGGGTTTCACAGCTTTTACTGCAGCCAAAGGATCATTCTGACTGTTAACAACCCTTCTAAGAAACAAGAGCATCCTCACTCACACCCTGCAGGAAACCCATCACTGATCCTGCAGGATGCCCAAACCTGGCTGCTTGGAATTCAGTTAATTGCCCACAGAGCTGAGCTAAAGCATCAGGGGAGGAAAAGCTCTCTAGGAAATCAGAGCCTCTCTCTCCTCCAGGCTTTGCAAGACACTCCAAAAACTCCAGAGTCTCACGTGGCCTGACAGCCCACAGAGACCTCAAGGACAGAGTTTTGCCCTCCCACCTCAAGGGTGAGGTTTTGGAGTAAGGAGAGCTCAAGGACAGAGCCCAGCAGGCTTTGGGAGCCCCCCATGCCCATCTGGGGTGGGATGGCAGCAGAGCTGTGCCAGGCTCCTGCTGAGCTGACCTCAGCCTGGCAGGGGTCTGCACATCCATATGGATGTGCCTGGATAATGGGAGATGGCCTGCAGCTGGAGGCTCACAGCTGAAAACATCACTTGGTTTCACAGCTCCCTTCTGATTCCTACCAGCCAGCCCAGGATAACAAGGCCTGTCCCTCTCTGTGCCTTTTCTCAGCAGATTTCACAGGTGACAGATGCTGGAGGTGGCAGGAGAGGACTCCCTGCTCTCAGCCTCCCCAGAGAAATCCTCAAATCCTTCCAGAATTACAGACACTTGCTATATTATTTTTTTCTGCCTAGAATTTTAGTCTAAAGCCAAGACTGCAATCTCATATTAGCCATGAAAGTGAAGTAAAGGAGCTGCTTTCTGTGCTCCCTCACTTCAGCAGGAAGAGGTAAAACCCAGGGGAACAGAGGCAACAAAATTGCTAAGTCAGAGCACAGAGGCCATGCAGGCTGTGACTTCCCAAACATCCTGATCCCTTCAGTCAGAAACCACTTCATCATCAAACACAGCATTTCATGTGCATAAATAAAAAGGAAGATAAATGATTGCAATAAGCTTCTGATAATAGCCAAGGTTCACAAGTGAATCTGTGATATTTTAACAGAAAGCATATATTCATGTAAAATAAACATGATGCCTGTGAATGACAGGCTCTGATTTATACTCCTGATGTTTCCAGCCCTACAGCATCATAAGAACATTGTAATGAAAAATGTTCAGCAGCAAATAGGAAAGGCTGGATCTCTGTAGGCAAGAAGGGAATTACACTGCTCCCTGTGCCCCTGCCTGGGGCCACCAAGGTCCCACACTTGTTCACATCCGGAAACATCAGTTCCTGAAGGGACAGAGTTTGTGGTGTAGTCACAGCCCTGTGCAAAGCCTGAGCAGCTGAGGAAAGCTCACCCAAGCTGCAGGGCAGCAGCTGTGGTGCTCAGACATGGGCAGGGGACACAGGGCTGGGGCAGGGCTGTCCCCACCCCTCCCTGGACACTCCCACTCTGCAGCCTTTGCAGCAAACTCACAGACCACAAGCCCACAAAAAATCAAAATAACATCTTCCCATGCTGGGGGAAAGGCCAGATGGGTGATGGGGCTCTCCTGCTGAGCCAGGGTCCTGCTTTCACTGGAGACCTGCACAGCTCCAGCTGAGCTCAGGAGAGGAACAGCACAACCAGGCTGAGCTTGAACGGGCTCTGGGCCTGTGGGTGGGGTGTAGAGCCCAGGTGAGGCTGGGCAAGGTCTGCTGTCCCCACCCAGGAGGCCCTCTCCATCCTCAGCTGGGGGAAATCCCTGCCTGACAGTTCAGGGCCTGTTCTAGTGGAGGTCTGAGGGTCTCCAAGTTTGGAATAAATCCCAGGAGAATTAAGGGATGCACAGTGCAGGTGCTCACTACCCACTGACCAATGCCCAGCCTGTCCCCTGCAGCCACTGGTGACTTCCAGCCAAGTCCCCCAGTTTACACATTGAGCATGGTGTCCTAAGGTAGGAATTTCCCTTTGGCCACTTTGGGTCACCTGTCCTGGCCGTGGAAGGCAGAGCCTGAGACACTGAAAGGTCCTGGGCTCGGGGTAAGCTCCCCTCAGCAGCACCTCAGCCATTGGTGTCACCAGCACTGCTCTCACTCTGAACCACAGCACTGTACCAGCTACTGGAGAGAGAATTAACTCCATCCCAGCTAAACCAGGACAGCTTCCTCTGTCCTTTGGTGTCCCCTGAACACCACGCTGTGCCTGCAGGCTGTGCCAGGAACTGGAGCAGAAAGGCCCTGGGCCTGCACGGGCCTGCAGGAGAAGCTGGCCCAGGAAGGCCCTGCTGAGAGCTCCCTGCTGCCTCAGGCTCTGCAGGAGATGCACCAGGCCAGGGCACGTGGCTCTCTGGGGGAGACATGAGGCCATTTATACCAGGAGTGAGTTTGGCCTCGGGCTGGAGCTGTTTAGAATAAAGTTGGACACGGTGACCTGTGGAAAGCACTTGTTCAGCACCTGGTGTAGTATAGAGAGCCCAATCTGCAAACAGTAAAACCTGGAGGCTCTACCAACCAGAACATGTCCAGAGACTGTCAGAGATTTCTGGTGAGGTTAGAATTTTCCTGTCTCTTAATGGAGTTTCATTCTCAGGGCCCTGTATCCATTTCACAACACATTTCACTGTCCCCTAATAAACATCCCTTAGTCCTTCCCTTAAAAGGGTGAATGTGCACAAACACCCCAAATATCTAAACTTCTTCTTGTAGTCAGTTATTAAAGCACAAGCACAAGAAACATGTTCAGAGGTGAAAATGTCACAGCAGAGAAAGGAAAGTCTGGGCATGGGAGCACCGAGCAGAGAAAAAAAGCTGGAAGAAGAAGGTGTGTGAAAGACTGCCCTGTGCTGGCATGCCATGGAGATTGGTGCATCTCATGCACCCAGACCAAAAAAACCACTACAATACAGCCAAAACAAGGGGAGGCTGATGAATGAAGCCATTACAGGTGACAGGGGACAGGGACACAAAGCACAGGAGTTGAAACGTTGCTTAATGACTCGTGTGGAGGTGTAGGAGAAGGTGGAGAGACAAAACATCCCAATCACTGTCAGCTCCAAATGGGTACAAAATGCTCCTTGAAAACCCAGCAGAAGGTCCCTGGCCCTGGGGAGTACAAGGAGGAGGCAGCAGCCAGAACCCCTTGTCCTCTGTGTCACCACAAATACCCTGAGCCACCTCTGGACACATTTTGGTGCTTGGGAACACATGAAGCTTCAGTGAGTGAAATCAGGTTTGTTTCACAAGTTCTCCTTCCTCCACTGCACTGTCCCCAGCTGGGGCTTGCCCCATTGTCTGGGCCATGCTGCAGCATTAATTGCTGCCCAGGAAATGTGGGATGGGGGCTTTGGAAGCTCACCACCCTCTGCTGATCTCCCCATCCCCTTTCACTGTGAACTTGTGGGATGAGGTAATGTGGCAGGACTGTCTGGGATGGCTTTGCTTTTCAAAGCTCTGCTCAGAAATCCTGGCAGGAATTGGCCTGTGGCAGAGCTGTGGGAGGCTGCTGCCTTTCTCTGCCCAGGGTTTCTTCAACTTGCCAATAAACTCCCTGGGCTCAAAGATGAGTCAGGAAAGTAAGAAGCAAGATCCTGATCTAAAGGCAGCACCACAAAAGGCTTCCCCATCCCCAGGCTCCTGGAGGAGGGCAGCAGGTCTGTGATTATTCACACAACCTGAGTGCAGAGAGGCTGTTCCTGTGCATTGTGTGTGTACTTTTGCATGAGAAATGCTTTAAAGAAGAGTAATTATAGAAAAAAGTTGTTGAGTAACTGAAAGAAAAAGCAGGGAAGAATAAGGAAGTGTGACACTACCTGGGGTACATCAATGAGAGCAGGGCAGTGGAAGATGAGCAACTGCATCAGATCTTCCTAGGGGCTGCCAGCTATTTGTGTAAATTGCATTTCTCAGCAATGTTGAGGAACACTCCCCCTTCTCTCAAAGCACAGGTGAGAGCAGGGCTCCTGTGAGGTCTCTTTCCCTCATCCCTTCTCACACCTCCCCACACATCTGGGAGCTGCTCCCTGCTTTGGCAGCTCCTGCTCACCAGCACACCAAGCACAGGTCAGGCTCTTCCCTCAGGACCAAATTCACTGCTTTCATAAAACTCTGCTTTGGCAACAATGGGGTAGTTAGAGATCCAAACACAACCATTTTCCTTTTTAACCCTATTCCAGTCTTGTACTTCATAAATCTTGTACAGATTTGCAGATCCTGCCTGTTTTGGGGCAGGAGGATGTGGGGAATACTCTTCATGGAGCAGTAGAACTGTGCTGCATTCCTCCATCCCTCAGACCAAAAGTGTTTCACCAACTGATTTAATTACACAAAGCTTATGCTGGAGTTATAGAGGGATTATCTGGGTTTTATCATGGTTATTAGAGAAAATGACTCTATTGTTACTATTACAGAGTTACAAAAAGTAAAGAGGAATCACAGGAAACTTGGCAAGGGCTCATTAGCAGTGTGGTGGTGTCTGCAGAAGCTAATTAAAAATGTCTATACCTCATAATAACCATTTATCTCATCAGAGCCTCCATTCCTTATGTCTCTTTCTCTGGATAGAGTGAGGGGGAATGATCTCTGCTCGCTGGTGAATGCACACACAGCAATACATCTGAGCTGGCACAGTACAAATGGCTTTCTTCCGGGATGTGAAGCCACCAGCACTGCTCTTGCCTGCCTGAGCTGGGCTGGCTGTCCTTGCCTTGCTCACAAGGACACAGAGATGCTCAGGGACATGCTGAGAGTCACTTCAGGAAATATCCCAGCCAGCCATCACAAGCTGGGTGTGAGAGGATGGAGACAGTGAGCCTGGAGGAGGTGCTGGTTGGGAGGCATGGAAACAGCATCAAAGCAGAACAGTGGCACAAGGGTTGGCATTTGCTGTGCCCAAAGTCCTGCAGAAGCCACTGGTACCTCTGGTGCCTCAGCAGAGCTCTGGTCTGCGTCGCTGACGAGGAGGGCAGGATCTCCTCAGACAACATCTGTATCTTCTCTGTCACATCACTCCTTCTTCAGGCCTCCAAAGCAAACAGAAAAATGACACAGCTCCCAGTTAATCTGTGTTATCTGGAAGAAGAAATCAAGGTGAAATCCAGTTTGTCAACAGGGCTGTGAGTGCTGACAGGAGATGGATCAGAACAGGCGAGTGCCAGCTGTAGTTTTGCCCGACAAGTCATTTCTCACACAATGCCTGGATGCTGATGGATATTCTGGAGATGATGCTTGATAAACTTGTTTTGGATTGGAGTTGGAGTTGAAGGGGTCTGTAGGGAAAGCAGAGGAGTAAATCCCAAAGGCCATGGTAGTTGTGATACCATTTTTTGTTCTGCCCCATGGTCCTGGCCAGCACAGAGGAAACAGCGCTGAGAGGCAGAGCCAGCCTTGCCTCACTCTCCAGGGAGAGAAATGTGCCTCCACTTCTTAGCCCATCCAAAATACCAGTCCCTTGGATATAAATTCCTCATCATGTTTAATCTTTGTGCAGATTTTCAGTAAAGCAGAAGGAGTGGATGCTTCATGACAAAATCCTTGAGCCCATCCCAGTGAAGTCAGAGGTAAATCCCCCTCAGCAGCACTGAGATGATGCTTCCTGTGACAGCAAGGACCAAGTCTGAAACCCACTGGCCTCCAATACAACCTGGCTGGACCTCAGTGCTCAGAGATGCTGCTCCTCCTTGCAAGAGTTCACAATCTCTTGCCCAATTTAAGTCTTTCCCCAGACCTCTGTTTGACACCAGCTGACCAAGGTTTTACTGTGTCTCTTTGCCCAGACAGAGATCTTGCCCATGACTTTTGGCAGGAATCAAAACATTTTTGTCCCAAATCATATATTTTTATTCTCCCATGCTAAGGAGAACTTCTGTTAGTTCTCCTGTTACTGTTATTCTTACTGATGTGCACACAGATGATGAGTAGTGCCTCTCCCATCCAGCATATCCAGCCTGACCTCCTTGGCAACTGGGAACACATTTTCTTGAATCCAGTCAATTAAACCTCACCACTGTGCCTGTTGAGCAGCTCTGGCCCTGAGGAAAGAAAACCAGGTACTGAAAACCCTGGCACATCCCCCAGAAATATCACCCTCCTTTGGAAAACAACACGATAAAAATCAGGATTTCGCTCCCACAATTTCTGCACACTTTCTCCTTTTCAGCTTTCCCTGCCAAACTCCATCCTCAGATGCATTCCTGCCTGGTTCTGTGTTGTGTCAGCCTGTCTCCCAGACATCCTCTGCTTTCTCAGGCACACAGCAGCCCAGCTAGATGGGGAAATCTCTTTTTGCAATGGCAGCAGTCACTAAGGGCCTTGGTGGATGAAGCAACCCATGACTCACTTCCACAGCTTTTCTAGGAGATGCTGGAGGCAGGACATTGGGCTCAGCTGAGATTTCCCAACACAGGAAAGAGTGAAAGAGCTGTTGTAATGTTTGGGTGGCCAAACATGAGTCATTTCCAAGCCTAGATCATGATTTTCTCCCCTGAAATCAAATTATCTACTAAGCCAAACCAATCATTCCTAATGAAAACAAGGTGGAACAGCTTTTCTGAAATGAGGGGAGTTATGAGGAGCATGAACTGAACTCCCCTTTGAGTTTATGGGGTGTTCCTCACACCAGGGACCAGGCTGAGAAAACAGGTGGGAGACAGCACATATCCCAGGGCTGCAAAATCTCACCTGAAACAACCTGATGGAGGATCTAGATTTTCTTACAGTAAATTACTAAAAGAGTAATTAAATAATTATGCAGTTGAGAATTGTTCCCAATTGCTATCTGAGAATTAGCAGAGATAAGCACAGTGGTATAAACTGTGATTCATGCTAAGAAAGGCAGGGTGTTACAGATATTCCATGCATGGAGCATGAGGTATCTTGACATATACACACAGTAGAGATCAGCTGAAAGGAAGGAAGAGCTTTGAGCAGTGAAAAATTAAGAGACAGAAAAGAGGGAGGGAGGTTAATCAGCATTAGTGCTGCTTTCAGTCCCCAGGTCCCCTGCAGAAATGAAATTGCTTGACTTGTACAAGGTTACCCATTATCCATCCATGCCACTGCTTTCATCCCTCCCTTTCCTTGTGATGTCCTTGTGCTGCAGCCTTGGCTACATCACAGAGGGGTTAATCTGCTCTCACTCCCCACCTCTTTAAATACAAGCCATAAATGTGATTGTTTGCTTGCTTTTATTACAAGAGCTGTAGCTCTCCTGGAGAAAATACACCTTGCACCAATACTCTGGAGTTTCCAAAGGGAACTTTAAGTCTCCTTCAGCAAACGTAATGGTCACAGGCTTTAAATCTTATGATGTGGGCAATAAGCTGTTATTGGCCACAGCCAAAATAATAGCCAAAAGCTGTTATTGCCAGAGCATAAAAGCAAAATACAAGGCCTCACAGCCCAGAGCCTGCAGCTCCAAACCATAGATGTAACATAACTAACATATATAGATGTAATTCTTTGTACAGCTGCCATAAATACATGGTGCATACCTATGGCACTTGCATACACACATAAATAAATATAAATATATATATATATGTATTTGAAGTAGCCACCAACGGTATTGGAGAAAAACAAGTCTCTGTTTTTCATTACCACCTGTAATTCTACCTGGGCCCATTACTTCTTTCACTGAAGTAATGAATGAAGCAGTAATTCTCCCTAAAAGCTGTGTGGCCTCCCACATCAGTGGGGCACTGGGAATGGGCACTTAGGAGTGGTCAGTCCCAGGTGTAAGAGCTGAATTTTTCCTCTTTACCCCAAATTCAGAAGAAAACCATCAGTTTTAGGAGATTTATGTTTATTTTCATGCTGTAAGCCAGAACAAACTGGAGCTGTGATGAGGCTGCAAGCATCTGCAGGTGCTCATGAAACCAGCACTCAGCATGAGTTGAAAATTTGGCTTTGTGTCCCAGAATAAGCCAAAAATAGGGACTTTTTCCACAGGGACTAAGTGACCTCCCTGCTCCCTTCCTAACTCTGTGTGCTTTATCTGATGGGCTTCAAGGGATTTCCTCTGATTATTGCACACACCTCTGGGGACACATTCAAAAGGATCCTGAGTGCCTGTAAAACCTCTCCCTGGGAAGTCAGCCCGTGGAGAAACCTCACGGAGGAGATGTAAATCTTGGGAGGGTTTATGGCAGCTCCTCCAACATCTGTAATTCCTGTATCAGCAAACACTTTACACGTCGCTCTGGGATGTAGAGGAGGGAGAGTTATTTCAGAAAGCAACCACTTAACATCCACAGCTCTACATGGCAGGAAAAAAAAAAAGAAGTAATCCCAAACAGCTTTCCTTAATCAGACTGTGTTAAAATGTATATACATATATGAACTTACAGCATTTCACTGCTGGTCATTTTCCACTGGCTGGCCATGGATAAACTCTCAGTCACGTCCAGACTCTGCCGTGCTACAAATGACTGCTGGGATAGTTAAATATTCCTGCTGGCTCTCTTGTAGTGGTTTTCCTCCCTGAAAGAGGAAAATTGCCCTGTTCTGGATTAAAGGAGGTGACTGGGTTAAGAGCAGAGTATTATTGGGTGCTAAGAGAGGCAGCAGAAGCGGGATAAAAAATGAGGGAGAAGGAGGAGGGTTTGGTACATGTTGGCATTTTGATAGCACACCTAATTCTGGGCAGACTAAACCCTCAGCCTGCTTTGGCTGCAGTGGGATGATGGGTTTGCAGCCTATTTTACAAACCCCAAATGTATTTTGATAAAAAGTGCCACAGCAATGAAAGGAATCAATACAGCAGTGCCTCTGTGTGTGTGTTTTATATTAAGACTTAGTTGATGACTTCTCATCATTTGAAAGAAATGTTCAGCCTCAGTGCTTGAAATTATCCAGCTGCAGCATTTTCTACTCAATCCAATCTCCAGTTAATTTGATCCTTCATTTATCTTGAACAAAGCCTCCTAATAAAAACATTTGTATTACAAATGATACACTTGATCAATGGGATTGCTTTAGGCAAGTATTTGATAATTTGAACACTAGCTATAAAAAGTTCTCATTTAATCAATGTGGCTGGCCAAAATTTGGTGGGAGAGAAAGCCCCAAACCTGCACATGACTGAACAGCCAGACTATAATTACATATCAGGTTATTTAGATGTTTTTACCAACATTATTGTTAGAATTGGCCAGTGTAATTGGTGTGATATTAGCCTTAATTATTTTTGGTAACACAATTAATTATTTAGTTCACTCAAAGTGACAAGAATGGAATGAATCAAAATAAGGAGCTGGCTGGGCTAGGAACTATTAATTTTCTTTCAATCCCATGATTCCTTCAGTCAAATCAATGAGATAAATAGTCAGATGGAAAAAGCCAATGGGCATTTCCATTGAACAGGAAGAGCATCCAGGTCCCAGGCAGGTGAGGAGATGATACTGGGCCCTTCACAGGGGCTGGGAAGTTTCCCTTGGCATCACTCAGGCCTGAGATGATGCTTTTTCAAACCTACAAGATCTTCAAGGTCACAGGCTTCTCTGCTAAGGGTGGTGTGTTCCCCCCAAGGCTTGTGTCCAAAGCAGGAAACGTTTTCCCTTGGCAGCAAAAGTGAATTTCTGCTTTATTGCATCTGTGGCTATCCTTGGATGCTTTGAGAAGAAAGCATGTTCCTTGGAATGTTATCCTGTGTTTATTTTTATTAACAGTGGTATTAATCAACATTTTCCTCTGTTCTCGACAGATGGCTCAGGGATGCCTTTGGAAAGCAAAGACAAATTCCAGGTCAGGGTTCCTGTTGTTGGACATAGTTGTATGTGGGAAGTGAAATTATTCCTCTCCTTGCTCAGATTTGTGCAGCAACATTGAAAAACTTCTCACAGCTCCCCCATCCCTCCTGCACCTTGGCTGAGGAGCTTTATTTTGACACAGCCGCCAACAAGTACATCATGAAAAAAGTTCAGAAGGGCTAAAAAACATCCACAGTGTACATCAGAATATTTCACTTTGTTTCTTCAACCCTTTTAAATCAGCATTTTTAGGACTTCATTTAAAGTGGGAGACAGGAAGCAGCGCAGTGAGGACTCTCTGCTGTCACATCATGCACGGAGTTGTACAACACAACAGCCCCAAATCTCTTTCAATCCATCATTTATTTCCCTCTAGAAACCTTTTCTTTTTTTTTTTTTTTCCCTCCTTTCTGGATTGTCTTTGACTGTTATTTATATTTTTTTTTTGGTTAGTTGACTTCAAGGGACATTTCTCCTGGCTGGATAAAGATGTTTTACAAACAAATGCAGGGGAACATTTCTGATGAGGCTGCGGAGGCGGCCGGGTCCCCGTGGGCAGGTGAAGTTTTGTGTCACTCAGCTCTGCTCCATCAGGGAGCAGCATTTGTCACAGCTGCTCCACCAACAGCCCCCGAGCAGCGGCAGGGACCAAAGTGAGAGGAATTAAAGGGCTGCTCGAGGTTCCGTGGGGCTCTAAGGGCTCCCCTGGGGAGGATAAAGAAGAATTTGAAAAGGTTTTATTGACGTGGGTATGTTGCCTGTGCTTTGATACACACGCAGAGAGTAATTGTCAGTGTGGGGAGGAGGTTTTTCCACAGCTGAAACTATCTTTTATACCCTGTGGAGAGTTAAAAACTCTCAGTGTAGAACGTGGGTAGGCACGAGGGCCCAAGGCCCAAACAAGGGGTACTAAACAGGCAGCAAGGATTTATAAAGCAGCAATAGATAGCATTGCTCCCTTTCAAAGAGCTCCACAGCTCCTGCAGCACCCCAAGACACCGAGAGGGAAAGGCATCACCATCAGCAAAACGTGTGCTGAATGATGGTGATGGTGATGAAAAAAACCACAAACCACCACTGGGCAAATCTGCAGCTGCCAGGGGAGAGGCAAACACGGCAAAGCATCAGCTCAGCATCTGGAGGGGAGAGCATCTGCTGAGAGACACCTCGACGCTCACTTGGAGTGAGAAATCATCACTCTGGCTGCAATTCTTCACCAGCCAGACGCACCGAGTGAATGGAATCCACACAAATGAGGTCGTTAGCATAACCGAGTACGCTCTTCATTCCTTCAAGAATGAAAAATATGAGTAATTCCCTGGCACAGCCCAATTACAGCCTGCCAGCACTAGCACATGGGTTATATCTATTATGAAATAATAAGATAACATTAATAAGATTCCCAGAAAGGACATTAGACAGCTAATCTCACTACTGTGTACAACTGGTCTAACTATTCAGGCTGTCTCCTGCCTGCATGGCTCTACACTCTCCAGGTCTTTCTTGTCATTTTCACTGGGAAAAGTTCAGGTCTGGCAGTCTTTTAGCTGCGTGGGAAGCAGGGCGAGCTCTCTGGGAGTGCTGAGAAACACTGGGTAGCTGCTCTCTTTTCAGGAGTTTCAGTAGCAGCCATAAACGTGAGAGCTACAGCAAACAATCACACCGGCGTGAAATGCCCCTGTAGACAGAGCCGTGCTGGCAGCTGTATTTTGGGTCGTTAACCTGAGGGCTTCACACAAGTGCTGGCAGAGCTTCCGATAGTACCTGAATTATCTTCTTTTTTTCCCTCCATTTCCTTGTGTCCTGAGGCTCCAGACCTTGCATGCACACACAGCACCCAGAGCTGTTTCACGGGTGTATCAGCACAGGCAAGAAACTGAGTTTCATCTTTCAGATGAGCATCACCCCACCTTCCTGAGACACCCACAGCTAAGCTTTAAAGAGGAAAAAAATGGACAATAAGACATACAGAGAGCTGAGCATAACAACACACATCGCTCAGAATCCTGCTAAGGCAGGAGGCAGCCGAGATTTCCATCACTGTAATTTAGCAAGATGCATCTCAGGCTCTCGCAAGGAGCCTCCAGCCCCCCAGGACCAAGGACACGTCAATAGCAGCAGTCAGACCCCGAGTTTGGCAGGTGGCTAAATTGGCTCCACAGCCTCGCTGGCCCTGCTCGGGGAAGGAAAGACGCCGAGTCTCAGCACAGAGGGCTGTAATGAGGATTAATAAGGCGTGTGAAGACGCTCTGTAATTGTCCGGCCGGCTGTTTCCTTTGCACCTTATGCTGTCGTTTATGCTCGTGCAAAGTGGCTGTAAAACGCCCCAGGTCTGATTCGATAGAACTCTGCAGATTCCTCGCACAGGTGTAAATTGCTCTGCGAGGTTCAGGGCGCTGTCTAAATGCAAACTAATCTGATCATCCCTGTTGCCTCTTTTTTTTTTTTTTTTCCCCTCTCTCTTCTGTAAACTCCTCTGCAGCCAATTGAACATTTTAGTGACTAGTAAACTACAAAATATCAGGTATTTCGTGCATGAACTTACGTCCCAGAAATAGAATTCTCAGTGCTGGCCTCAAGGAGAGCTGGAGCTGCATCAAGATGCCAAGACTGGACCACCAGCACGGCAGTCCTGTGCGCTGGTTGCTGCCCACAGCCGTGGCACATTCACATCATAAACCTCAGGGGCTGGTGCACAGTGACAGCGAGCCTGAACCCTGGAGAAACCATGAAAAATGAGCTAACGACATAATTTGGGAGGGAACGGGCAAAAAGCAATGCCTGACCTTGTTCAGACATAGGAAAAAACAAGTGCAGAACGACAGCAGCTGTAAAATGAGCCTGAACTAAGCTGTATGAGCTGGTATTGCAGGGAATAACCCTTAAGAGGTGGAAGGCTGTGATGGACGCACTCCTACAGGTAGCTTCAATCCCTGGCAGCTGCAAGGCTTCGGTAATGAATGTCAGACCGCTGGGCAGCTGTGAGGGGAATAAACAGCTATTTGCCTTCAGTGGAAGTAGCATCAGTTTGACATATGACATTCAAATGATACGAGCTTTAAAAGTGTGGTTAAACGACTGCTGTTTGACTTGGAACCTCGGGCCCGCCGGAGCGGCAGCGCCGCCGTTTACCTTGGCTCTGTGGGGGATTGAATCACTGAGCTTAAAGATGAAAGATCAAAGTGTTTCTGCAAATCCAGCCTGCAGTATGTCGTGTGTCCAGCTGCTGGAGAGCGAGTGCTGCAGTGATGAGAGGGGTGAGATGGATCCTCCCCCTGCTGCGGCCTTTCCCTCTGGTGACAGCTGCTGTGGGACTGAGGAGACACAAGATGGGGGATGAAATCTGGGGAATGGAGTGAGTAAAAAGGGTTATCCCCACCTGGTCCTTCCCACAGCACCTCCTTCTCCTGCCATCCTCCTCCTCTTTCTCCACATTGGTGGGTTCCTCTCCGAGGCTCTTTGCATTTTGCCTTGCAGGACACCAGCCTGCCCTGCACCATCTCCTGGTTGATTTAGAGAAAAAAGCGCTGCCAAAATTTACCTGCCTGTTTTAGGAGCCCTTGTTAGGCCCTTGTTACATCAGCCTGTCAGCTAACCACCAGCACTCAGAACCCTTTGATAACCTACCTGCTGAAGTGCTTTGGCTTGCAATCTTCACACTGAAACAAGAGCTCAGGACCAAAGTTGCTGGAGGAAAAAATCACTGCTTCCTGACCTTTGGGCAGACTCTGTGGGCTGATTATCTCATCGATTTTAACCAAATTGAGCATTCAATACGGGTGTCTGGAGGCCTGTCTCTCCTCAGCAGCGGGTACAGTACAGCAGCAGCAGCAATAATACAGACAACCTCTATGCAAGCCAGGGTCAGGAGCAGGAGAGCTCCATGTTTCTTGTAAATTGTGGCAGGCATGATTAGTCTACATGAGCCTGGCCCTGGGAACACTGGGGCACACAGGGAGCCCACAGTGAGAGCACTTCAGAGAGGGAGCATCCTGTGAAGTGCAAATGGGTGCTCTGGCTTGGAAGGAGCAAAAATAACTGAAGAGGAATGAGTAGGAGCAGACTGGAGTGATGCCACTCGAGGGGGGACTGTCCTTCCAGAAGGAGCTGTGCTGAGCTGAGCCTGTTTGCTCTGGGAAGCAGTGCTCTGCTGTAGGAGGGGATATGCAGAGCAGAGGAGCCCATGCTGAGGCCCTACAGTCATCCTGGATATTTTTTAGGGGGAGTGGAGGACTTGCTCCAAGCTGTCAGCAGCTGGAGTATATTAGGGGAGCTCCTGAATACTTCTGCTGTAGAGCCCTCTGAAAGGAAACCCATTTGCTCACTCTGGGACCTCACTGGAATCTGAATCAAAGCATGGCATAAGGTGGACACACATCAAATTTCACTATTGCCTAAGTGTAAATAATCTTTAAAAAATTATAGGTGCAAGTAAACTGAGGCACAGGACTGTGGAAGAGCACAGCTCCATTTCCCCTAGACATGGGGGAGTGGTTACCCCTGGAAATCTGACCAGAAAGGGCTGACACCAAACATCTCCCAGACAGCTGCTCAGTCTGGAATAAACCCAAGAAACAGCATCCCAGGTACTGAACCTGCTGGAGAATTCAGCATCCAAGCATTTCCCCACTGCAAGATCTCACCCAAACCACTCCACAAAGCCAAATCTGTTGGCAAACCTCCCTCTAGGACACTTGGAAACCCATACAGATGTGTGCTTCCTGCTCTAAAGCACAAAATTCAGCAAAACAAAGATGAGATGTGGCAGAACCCCACCAGGTGCTGGGGGATGAGGCAGTGCTGTGTCCATCTCTCTGCAGGTACAGCAGCGTTCCCAGCCCAGCTCTGCTCCCCCACTCCCTTGGCACAGGGTGCAGCAGATGAAGATGCCTTTGAAGAGACATGAGAGGGGCTGAAACCCTTTGACACCTCCAAGTGAACTCTGTATTTCCAAAATGTTAAGCAGCTTTGTGAGAGAGATTATCCTGAAGGATGTTTTCCCATAGTGTTGACATTTCTCTGTGAGTGATTAACTCCATCATGGGCATGGGGTGAGGAGGCAAAACCCTTTTCTCACTGCCACAGGCAAGCTCTGGCCTTTGCCCCAGCAAGGCCATTAATTCATCCCTGTGACACTGCAGGTGACTTTGTCACCCTCATCTTCTTGGTCACTTCTCAAGGCAGAGGATTTTCCATGCCCCTTGTTATGAACCACTGTGATGATGCAGGCACTTTTCAGCTGTCTGTCCTCCAGGGGTCTGACTGCTTGTACATTTAGTCCATGTGCTGTCACAAACCCTGCCTTGACTTTGGAAAAGAGGACAGCAACAGCTGAAAACAAAGATGGATTGTCACTTTTGGACATTGGTGGCAGAAGGGAGTTGCAGTGCTGCAGGTGAGGAGGGCAGAAGGGCAAGCCATGGCTGCCTGAGCTGCTGGGAATTTTCTAACCCTCTCACCCAGCTCATTGATGGCTCTCTAGAGAAGCAGCCTCACTCCTCCCCTACACTTCCAGTCAAGGGTGTCTTTCACTGGGGAATTTAATTTGCTGCAGAAAGGTTATTATGTCCCTTCTGAGGTTTTCTGCTTAATTCCTAAAAAATATAGAAAGTAAGTATGAAAAGAATATATAATAACATATGTATAATCTATCTACCTCTATAAAAAAAGAATATAAAAGAAATATAAAACTGCTATGTAGTGAATAAAATTCCTTTTGCAATAGGAATCACTTTACACCCTCAATGACTCTGCTCAGCTGTTCCTTTTGGGCTGTTGTACCTTCAGCTCTGCACCTCCAGGAGCAGCTCCTAGGATTTATGGTACCCACAGGGATTCATCCAGGATAAAAAGAGTTTTCATCACCTGGCCAAAGGCTTATGAGATCTCCAGATGGAGTCACTTGTATGGAGAAAGCACAGCAGCAGAGACTGGCATCAGTTGGACACAGAAGAGGCAAGTGAGCTTTTTATTGCAGTTAGCATTCCTGCAGCAGTTTATGGAGGAATAATATGAAATCCTAGACTGTACAAAAACTACAAAGTTTGGCAAGATTTTGAAGCTTTAAATAGACAAAGGCACCTTTCTTCCAGACAGGATTGCCCAGGACATCTGAAGGCTCTCAGTGCTGCATCTTGCATAATTATTAGTTAAGTTGGTCTCACAGTGGCCTAATATAAATCAGACTAAAAGGTGTCATGATAAGAATATGGATGGTGCCTATGTTGACAATCCCTCCCATGGCAGGTGGCTGCATGCCCACGATAAAATAAGCAAACAATCAGGAAACACATGTGGGACACTTCTCTCCCACTGTGCAAATCTCCAGTCCTTAGGGGTAACTGCTTCTCTCTGGGCTCCTCCAGTTAACCCATCTGCACTTGGAATCACACAAAAGCCATCTAAAATCATACCAAAATCGAAATAAATCAGCATCAGAAAATCTCCTCCAGGCATTCAGTCCTGTAAGGACGAGACCATTTTAACATTTGTCAGGGTCATAGCACAGAGCTGAGGAAACGCCCTGGACAACTCTGCATTCCCAGGAGAATAAAAGCAGGAGACACAGAATCACCCAGCAGGCAGAGGGAACAGGAGCAATGGCAGCATTACTTAACTATGTGCAATTTGCTCTCCCCATCTTGATTTAAATTACACTGCCAGAAGAGACTGACAGTGTCTAGAATCAAATTGCTTAGAAAAGTGCCTCTTCAGAGAGAGAGAAAAAAATGCCCAAATAACTGGAGTGCAAATGGTCTTGCAAAATGCCTATTGTGACTGGGGACAGCAGGACCTGGGGCTCATGTTCATTAGAATAATGCTCATGTAATTGTGCTGGGCCAAACCCCCATGAAATGGGGGGGCTGCCCCCCTGACACTCCTACAGAGCACACATTAACCTGGTCCCCTCTCAAGAGCTGGAGGAGGCACCATTAAATAAGAGTCTCTTGCTCTGATCCTGCTTCCTTCACTTCTTCAGGTCAGCCTGGGCTCTGGGGACCATCTTCAGGACAATGGGCTTCTTTGGCTGCATGAAACCTTTCGAGTCCAGGACCAGTGGGATCTTGAGCAGGAGGGAAAAACAAAGAAACAGCCACATCAGCTGGGAGAAAGGACAGACAGGACAACAGGAGCCCTACAGCTCACACACATCCCACCTACCACTTGTTTTCAATGCATTTTCTAACTCACAGGTGTACTTACAGCAGGACCATCACTATTGCTCATGCAAAGCAGCCACCAGCAGGTGTTTAACAGCCCTCAGCTCTTGGATAAACCGGTTGGTGAGCTCTGGCTTTCACATGGTATAAAGAGCTCAGTGCACTGATCAACAGGCTGCACGAGGAGGGAAGAGCAGCCAGAGCCCAGCCAGGGTGCTGCAGATAAATGGGGACATGCAGTGCCATTTTGTTTAATGCACAAGTGTGTCAGTACTAGGGGCAGCTAGATCATAATGGGAGCTGGAGGAGCAATAAGTTCTCCAGGAAGAGGAAAACTAAGATTGCTGCTCAGACCAAGTAGCAAAGCAAAAGCATCCTCAACATGAAAGGTTTCCATGGGGTAGGCTGGGAATCTCATGATGAAAAACATTTAAAGCTGGTGTTGGAGGAATCATCTTGCAAGGGAGGGAAAGGTGTTTTTTCAGTCTCCCCCACCAATGGATGCTGCTCATATCCCAGCTCCCTCTCTCCCCACCAGGACAAGGGTGACACACCCCAGCCCAACAGGCCACATTCACCCCACCCCCCCCATATCCCAGTAAGCTTTGTTTCAGGAAATTTAAGCAATATGGCTTGGAGCCCAATGTGCCATCAGTGGAGCAGTGAGAGGAGGCTGCATCTTCCATATACATATTCCAAAGGGATGTTCCAGCATGAAATTTTCCCTCCCACTCTGATGTACATGACACCTTCTGTAGAAAAAAGGGCTGAAAGAGCCCCATAAACCTATGGGCACCAATAATACAATACATACTTAACTTGTCTCCTTTTAATTAAAGGCAGTTATAAAAAGAATCAATTTTATGGATTGCAGAGGACTAGAAAAATGTCATTAGACTTGGGGGAGGGTGGATAGGTCACTGCATTGTTAATGGACTATTACAGTCTTTCACCTCCAGGTTACCAGTTGAGCTGCAATCTGAATCTGCAGAGATTCCAGCTGAGCACCCGTGCCAAGTAATAATTTAATAAGGACTTTTCTGTTTCTTACAACAAACGTCCTCTGAGTGACTTGTTGCCCCCTCTGCTCTGATTTCCCAAGCTCTCCTCACCAACAGAATGTAACAATGGCCCAGGCCTTTTGCAGCAGTGAGTGGAGGGAGCTGGGTCAGGCTGGAATCACCGTGGTGCTGCCTGCCTGAGGCACAGGAGCTGCTGTGCTCTCAGCAGGGCTGGACTGACACATCATTTCCAACAGCTCCTGCATTTATTTTATGTCAAATACTCCCACCCTGCAAGGCCCATCCCATCAGTACTGCATGCAGCATTCACTGGGATCCTGGGCAAAACCAAAGCCTGGTGGGATCCTGCATAGCCCCAAAGAGGGAGAGGGTCGCCAATTCAAACTTAACCCATTTTTGGGCTTGCTTGAAAATTGTGCTACCCTTTAGGGACTTCCCTGGGTCATAAGAGCTGAATTTTGGTGTCTTGGGATGTCCCACAGAGAATAGCCATGTTTGTGTTGCAAAACACAGCTTTGGCAAGGGCTGGGGATATTTTCTTCCTGCTCTCTGGAGCAGAGTCTTCCTAAACTGGGTCAAACAGACCAACAGTGCACTGTGGGGGAGAGAGAGCACCTCACAATTTAGGTGCACCCAAAGATAGGCACAGGACTTCAGGGATTTCAGCCTAAAACATCCCACCAACATTAAATATGCTTCTGTAGAGGCTTTTAAAAAAAAGCATAAGTAACTTGTGGTAAACCCCTTACAATTAACTGAGAAGATTTAAATAGTTTTTCCCATGTAACAGTAGGACCATCTCAGAGAGAGTAAGGGGCAGATAATGAGAGACATCACCCCACATCCTCACCGGTGTGTCTTTGCAGGGTCTGAATGAGAAGTTCTGCAACAGGACAATCACAGCCACTTTCACAACAAGATGAGCAAACCTCATCCCTATGCAGTTCCTGGGGCCAGCCCCAAATGGCAGAAAGGTGTAGGGGTCAATACCCTCTTTGTTCTCTTTACTGAACCTGATTATAACAAAAAAAAAGAACGAGTTAGCAAGAGCCACTCTGTTGCAGGATGTGTTAGCTTCCAAATCTAAGCAATGAGGGGTCTGGGAAGGGAAAAGCCTTTTGTGTTTCTGTGCATATTAGAAGCTAAGTCCCTTATTTCTGTCTCAATAGATATGTTATGCCTCTGCTTTCATCCCAGTGCTCAGACTTGGTTGTGCAAATCCAGGTGCACTGGGTGTCCTGGGAATACCTGAAATACGCTAATGGATTTCATAACTGCTCTTTTCTCAGAACTCCCTCTCAGCTCCAAAACTGAACCCAGATTTCAAACCCTAAACCACACAGGTCTACAGCTCCACAGCTTCCCTGTAGATCAAAGGACTGAGCAAACACAAAGATGGAGTTCTCCCCCTGCGTGACTAAAGGCAGGGCTGCTTTTGAGACATGCCAGTCCAATTCCTTCCCTCATCATGAAAAACAGGGAAGAACAATCAGCTTCACAGAGAAATTTGCCACTGAGCATTTTCAGTAATACTTCTTAGTGATCAGTTGGTTTTCATGTCAGAAAGCTTTCCATTCCCAGTGCATGAGGTACAAACCTCAGCTACGCTAAGTCAGAAGTGAAGTATCTCACTACTGAAACACCAGCACGTCCCTCTGATGAACTCCCAGCAAGGCAAGCGAGCCCTAAAGAGCTCCTGTCCAGCTACCCATGCCAAGTTTGACAACTGGAATAAGGATGTGGCTACTGGAGCAACTGGTGTAGCCTGGCCCACTGCCAGAGCACTTGCATTTGGGTGTTTCCTTCTGAATCCAGCACAAGGTGACCACAGGCTCCACAGGTGCTTCTGCCTGATATCACTGCCATGTTTTGTCTCAAAGGTCACCATGTCCCCACACCAGGATTAGTTTCCAGGGGTATTTCAGCTCTTGGTGCAAGGGCAGAGGTCTGGTCCTGCTCTCTCTGGACCAAGCATCAATGTCTTGCTGGCCACCTGAAGATTATTAGGTTTGTGGTATCCCAGGTCTGCCTTGGGCTATTGCATCATTTTGCAGGGTCTGACAGAGCTCCTAAGCAAAGATTGCTTCAGAACTTGAGTTAAAAATTAAGTTTTATTTCCTACCCATCTTTGCCCTTCCACTGCTGATTTGCAGGGCATTGTGCCAGTCACCCAATGGCTCTTGCTTTAATATCTGGCCATAAACCCCTCAGTGTTACAGCTGCTGGGAGCTGCTCTCACTGTTGCTCCCTTCAATGCAGTTAATTAAATTCCATGCACAGTTTATGGATGTAGATCATAAAACTCCCCTCACAGTAATGCTGGGACTAGATGTCAGACAATGATAAATGCCTAATTTAAATGTTATAATCATGCATTCCCCACTTTTGCTGCCATTCCCACTCCCAGGGCTGAGGTTGAGCATGCAGCTATTCCCCCCTGTGGCCCTCACCTCTCAGGCCTGAACTCGTCCGGCTCTGGCCAGTACTGTGGGTCCCGGTGCAGCACGAAGGCTGGGATCATGACCACCATTCCCTCTGGAATAGTCACTCCATTGAGCTCCACTGTCTTCTTGCAGACCCTCTCGATCCGGCCCCCGGCGGGGTAGAGCCGGATGGATTCGCTCACCACCATGTCCAAGTACTCCATCTGAGTGACGGCAGCGTACGTGGGAGCGGCCTGCCAGAGGAACGGGAGGACTGAGGACACAGCACAGCAGCTGCCACCCCACAGCCCCCCAGGGCTTCCAGGGGAGGGGGATCTCAGTGCCAGCACCTCTGCCACTCTGTTTCCAGCCTGGGTTGGCAAGGCAGGTGGGAACAAGCCCACCCTCCTTTACCTTGTTGGGCAGGTGTGCATCGACCTCGTCCTGGAGTCGCTGCTGCACGTCAGGGTGGGTGGCCAGGTTGTAAGCTATGTAGCTGAGGGTGGAGCTGGTGGTCTCATAACCAGCAAAGACAAAGATAAGAGCCTGGGCCAGAATCTCCTCATCACTTAATGCTGAAAAAAGGCATAGAAGCACATATCAGAAGCTGAAAATTACAGTAATTAACCCTTGGCAATTGAGGATCCCAGTCACCTGTCTAGGTAATGCTACTCCTAGCTACATAATGGTTGGTAAAGGAAACATCCAGCTTACCCTCTGGTACCACAAAGGAGTGCAGGATGCAGTGCAGTGTGTCCTACAAATACCCTGTCCTGGCACTTCAAAAGTTTAAAAGCATCCTGCCTTGAGTTGACAGACCAGGACTATGCATTGGCTGAGCCTTTATCTTCTTACAGTTTATCTAGTATAGGGAACAGAGGTGAGCTCACAGGTGAGCAAGGTATACACAGCATATGTGCTTTGTGTGCTTTTTGATATACAGCCAACATTGCTGGCCTACAGAGACAACAAAGTAAGAAATGGGGGTAAGGAAAAACTCACTCTTTTTGTTCTTTGTTGCACAAACACACCTCAGAAGTTATCCCACAAAATGAGATACAATGAAAATATGGCTGACCTGTGATAAACAACCTTATGGCCCCACTACTAAGACCCTGAATCTTTCATGGGATTAATGACTAAAATCCTCTCCTTACTTCCCTTTAAAATGGAGAAGGAACTACTGCTTTCTGCTGAGAGGAGGACACATCTCAAGACATACTTTTGTCCAAGTTGGTCTCAGCAGACTTGGAGCCATCGTGTGAGTTCTGCGATTCAATCATGAGCTGCAGGAAATCCACCCGGTCCTGGGGAGCAACAGAGGCAGAGAAGATGTGGGTGGGGAAGAGGCAAACCTTGTCCAGCACAAGTCCCTTGCTGAGACACCTGCTCCACTCACACCTCATGGCTTCAGTACATGAGGGTCTGGACTACAGACCCTTCAGGAACACAAATACTTTCTCCACTTGGACCCCCAAGCAGGGTGTGGTTCTGGCCTTTCTTGGGTTTGGTGGGCTTGGAGAGCAGGTGACACACCACAGCTTCTGAGGATTCCACCAGATTCCTCCTGCACTCAGGACTTTTCCTGAAGAGAAGAGGCCATCTAGGCTGGACTCACCGTGCTGCTGCCCTTCTCCCGTTCCTTCTTCATTTTGGTGAAGACATTCTTGAAGAAGTCCATGACATCTGAGGGTAACAGAGTCACCTTCATCTTTTCCAGCACAGGGGTAACAAAGGGGAACAACACTAAAAGGAAAGAAGAGACCAACACACTTGAGCTCAAAGGGGGCCCTGGGAAAATCCAAACTGGCCCAAAGCATAGAAAGAAGCAGCACATTTGGACCTTGACCCTTTTTGTTGTCTCCATCTCTTTTTACCTAACCATGGTTGAGATGCAACAGCACTTGAGACCTCCTCCATATGTTACTTTATGACCACAGTACCACACTAAGTGCAACTCTCTTCTAGAGCAGCTCCCCACCATCTCTGCAGACAGGGTCTCTCCTCATAGGAGGATGCTGCCAAGATCCACATGGGCTGTTAAAATCCTGGCTGTGGTTTCCCTGGGGAAATATTTCTGCAGATCTGAGACTGTAAATCTAATCCTGCAAAGTGTTGAGCATCTCCCA
The DNA here is from genome assembly GCF_023055355.1 of Agelaius tricolor. Lineage (NCBI taxonomy): Eukaryota > Metazoa > Chordata > Aves > Passeriformes > Icteridae > Agelaius > Agelaius tricolor. The sequence continues at coordinate 3,709,046 of NW_027269279.1, forward strand.
TATGGCAAAAAGGACTCAAAGCTACTAAGGAAGCTTGCAGAAAATGCAGCACCTTTGACATTGATTCAGGGCTATATGAGATGAGGTTTGTCTTACCTAAAAGTAAGAACACAGGACTTATGAAACTGAATTGGAGAAATTTCTTAATGTTGGTGACAAAGGGGTCATTGGGGTTGTTGATGGAGTCAACATTGACACTGAAAGAAGTGCTGGTCACCACATCCATGCTGTAAGCTCCAAAAATGCTGAATAGAGAAGAAGAGAGAGTGAATGAGATGAACCCAACCACAGCAGTAAATAAGAGCCCATCTAGGAACAATCCTTGTGAGAAGGAATCTCTTAATTCACAGTCCTAGCATAGTAGGTCTGTCTTGACCTGGCAGTAACCATCACTTTATTTTTGAAGTTTCCCCATTGCATTAATTCCCACAACTTCTCTAAGCTTCAAAAACCTAAGCTGTAGTTGGAAAGCACTGCAGTCTCAAGTAACAACAACTATATTCTGATTTTCATCTGTAAAAGAGATTGCAAAAATGACATCCAAAAATACTGTATCTTGTGCAGCTTCTAGAAAAACTCTGGGAAATGCTTCCTACCTCAAAATGCATCCCCAGTAAAATGAAATGGGGAAAGGGCACAGCTCTCCCATTTGAGCAAAGCAGAGCACAGCAAGCCCAGTGCTGAGGAACATGCCATGCCCATGACTGCTGTGGAGTTTGCTTCCATAGCTGACAAGGGATCCATGCTGCAGTGTGAAAAAGGCTCTTCAGAACAGTCCCTTCCCCACTGAATACAAACCCTTTCCTGTCAGCCCCACACAGTTACTCACTCCTTTGCAGCCACAAACTCGTCTTTAGCCACTTTCTTCTCAATGTTTTTCACTAATTTTTCACCATAGTGATTAATGATATGGAACATCTGAAATGCAAACCAAAGCAGAAAGCACTGTTGACTCTTTCTCTGCCACCAAACAAGGCTGGGCCACACTGCCATCTGCTACTTGCCACATCTGGCTTGGGGAGGAAGGGCAAGCAAGGGAAGGGTCTCTTTTCCAGGCCTCAGTCACTGCTTTCTCTCATCTTAACAACCTGTACAGAGAGCTCATCTGACTAGGACTGAGCAAGGCTCTCCTCCAAAAATCCACGCACAGCTCCCACTCCAGCTTAGCGTCCACTCCAGCTGGGATGAACATGGCTCCTGGGCGCATGGAAAATGGACAAGCCTGGTGTGTTTAGCAGGATGAGCATACAGGCCATAGGACCAACAGCCTCAGCTTGCAATGCCTTGTGTGCTCTTTCATCCCCCACCCCCTTCTCCTGACTCCCTCCCTGGGATGGCAGCCAGACACTGCATTGCTGAATGGTAACAACAATGCAGGTGCTCATGGATGTGGTCCTGGCAAACAGGGCGGCTTCCCCATTTGAGGGGAAGGTCTGCACTCAGAAACAGCTCAGTTCTCCTCCAGCTATGGATGCAAAGTACCAGTGCCTGTGCTTTACCTCCTTCAGCTTCCCACTGGTGAAGGTTGGAGACAGCACCGTACGAATCCTTTTCCACTGCTCATCTTCAGCCACATTGAGGGCCGACTCCAGGATCCCGTTCAGACGAAAGTTCTGCACATGGGAACAGGAGACAGGTGAAGGTTTACAGCCCCCTTACATGTGGCAAAAATGCAAAGAAAAATCTTCCATGGAGTGTTGATTCGGCCCCTGAAGTCATGTCAGCTCCACCTCAACCAGCAAACAACAGAAATGGAAACAAAAGTCTAAGAATCATAAATTACATCAGCCCCTAGGGCACATCCAGGCTGATGGCACAACGTCCCAGCCAGAGTGGCCTCTGCACCTCCCTAGCAGAGTTTTGATGTTGGTACCATCAATAAACTGAGGCAATCAGAGAGCAAGAACTTGCTGAAGGGCTCAGAGGAGAATAGAAACCAAGAAGAAACTCCTTTCTTGCTGCATATGCTCTGTACTGAACAGCAAAGCACAGGACTGGGTACCTACCCGGCGATTAGTAAAAATGCTGTAGCACTCTTTCACCAGGATGTTTTTGATGAGGATGGGGTCCAAAACAGCCAGCACAGGCTGCCTGCCATCATAAAACCTAAGCCAATAGAAACCCACAGTCAGTCCATCCTTTATGGTCAGTTGGAGCAAAAGCAGCCTGCTCTGTCCATGGCCAGAGCCACGGCACAAAGGGTTTGGGCCCTCTGACAAAACAGCTGGAAGGATGAGGCTGGAATTTGTTTGTGATGTAGTGAAAGAGGAGAAAGGGAATGACAGTGACAAACATGGGCAACATGAACATTTCTAGCAATTGTCTGTGGTACTGAAGAGTTGCCAAAGCTGTGTGGGTTTAGATAAAAGGCAGCTTTTTGCCACGATGTTGATCCCCTGCACTTGGGCTGTCTGAGCTGTTCCCACTACTGATGGCTGGAGACAAGAAACACACACCAAACAATCTACCTGTGGAGGAAAGAGATTTCCTGCCTGGCCTACAAGGCACTGAGAGGTGAAAACCTCATCTGTCTCCTCCATTTTCCAATCAACAGAGACAGAAAAACTTAAAAGTCGTGGTGTGGGCTAAAGGGCAGGGAGCCCTGGGCCACAGCTCAGGGAAGCTGCCATCTTCAAGAAGCTTGCGAACATTTAATCTTTCAAAAAAATGCACCAGGTTTCATGAAGCCTCCCAGGATTTTTTTTGCAGAGCAATTTTGTTTTGGTTTGAGAGGTTCTCAGTGGAAGCATGATAAGAAGCCTCTGCATAAAACAAGCACTGTGCAGGGAGCAGGGAGGCAGGTTGAAAGGTAGCTTGTGCCCCAGCTCTGGGAGAAGCAGGGAGCAAGATGAAAAACACTGTGGCAGCCTGCAGCTTGCTTTCTGCTCCAGACACAGAAGAGCAGCTTCAAAGGCAGGAGGCTCAGTTTGACACCAAGCACTGGAGGTGATTTTCAAAGCTTATGCAAGAAAATGACCCCATAAACTGGCCATCACCATCTCAGCCCCACACCACACTGAAATCCCAGCAGGAGAAAGTCTTGGAGAGATGGGAGGAGACTTTCCCAGTGCTAAACCTTGATTATCCCACACTGTCACTGCTGGAATTACAGTACTGAGGAATATAACATCAGTGTAACTTTTTCCATTCTACTCTGGGGCTGTAGAGGACCCCAAACTGGTAGTTTTGTTCTGTAGAAACTCACCCCCAGATTTTTCCATACTTTTCAAAGCATTTCTGATCAAAATTGTGGACTCCCTGGAAAAGAAGAAAGGAGAAATGAACAGTTTGCTAGTGAAAAGTGATCAAAGCAGGCCACAGCTGTTAGCACAGTGCATCCCACAGCCCATTGGAAGTGGCAGAGGTGTTGAGGTTGGGAGGTGCATGGTCCTCTTAAGCATCATGCAGATGCTATGGGGACATTCGCATTGGAGAGAAAAAAGAGAGCAGAGATTGAAAAAATAAAAAGGCACTTTCAACTTCTACCAGCCAACATGATCTAAAAATGTAATGAAGACAAGGTATGACAGGGTACAAAGTTTTAGTCAGCAGAGTTAGGAGGCAGAACTGATCCCAGGGTGTCCTTTCACCTTCTGCTCAACAAGTTAGAGCTGCTGCTGTCTCGTCCTCATACGATCTTCCTCTGCAGTTACTGAACACAGATTTTATTTTGTTTCAATTCAGGTTTTAACTGATGTTACATGTAACAATGAAACTTACCAGACACATAAGGCTCACTGAACCATTAGCGAGGGGCAACATGAATGATGTGAACCCAGCAAATACAAGTAAAACACCTCTTTTACTGAAGCCAATACACTTATTCTGCATTTGCAACCAGTTACCTGTGGTCAGCTACTGCCTTGCTATTTGATGAGATTTGGTAGCTTGATAATGTTTGAGTTCTATTTAAAAATGTATTTGTCTGGCTTAGTCTCAGGCTGGCCCAAAAATAAGTGATTGGATGAAGCATTTCTGGAGCTAATTCAGCCTCTTCATGTTGGTGATAAAAAGGGCAAAGAAACATGCAGTTCCCAGAAAACAGCAGTCTTAGAAATCTCTCCAATACTTTTTTTTGTTTCCAACAGAACTTCAGTTGCTCAAGACCAGGTAGAAACACAGGGAGAAACAAAAAATTTAAATTACAAAGTAGTTTTATAATACAGCACACCTCATTCAGGTCAGCCTGAACTTTTATGTTCTCTGTGTGTCCAAAGAGCTTCCTACCAAAAAGCATAATTTTCATCTGACTGAATCAAGGACGAAGGAAAGAGATGCCCAAAGAATGGGGAAAACAGCACCAGCCACAAGAAGGATCTAAGACACTACAGAGCAGCAGATGCTGGTACTCACATGCTGGTACTCCAGGAAAGTTCCCACAAATGGCAGAGGCCGTGGGCCAGGAATGCCCAGCTTCTTGAAGGTCTGGAAGGGCCATATCCCATAGCTGCCAACAAAGAGCATGTGAGAAGCACTTATGCAATGAAAAGAGAAGATACTTCTTCCTAAGCATAGGGAACTGCTCAAATAACTGGTTTCTGCCACTCAGGGCAAGCTGAAATTGTGGACCAGCAGCAGCCCTGCTGAAGATACTCTTTGCAATAAACGCAGGATCACTTGGCGTATGTTTTGATGGAAGACAAGGGCTGAAAGGAGCTGCAACCCAGCCAAAGCAAACCAGTGTACCTGGGCACCTCCGGGCCTCATTTAGCTGCCCAGCTCAGACAGCTGTGGCTCAGGTGACTCAGGAAAGATCTCGGAGTGATTTCTGAAGCTGAGGCCTGCCCTTGTGTTTGTCTTTGCAAAGACCTCCTGCGATGCTCAGGTGGCCGCAGTACAGCGGCACGGCAGGGACATAAATTACCACAGCAAAATTAAGTTTTTGCCTGTATAGCTCATTACAGCTCCCCTGAGCCATATAAGCCGAAGCTTTGCCAACAGAACTACTTAATCGGGAGGGTTCTGCTAGCAGCAGCTCTGGCATCGCCTTGCGCTGCTCCCAGCTGGCACAGCCCAAGGACGTCACGGGCGCTTCTGTCTTTAAACAACCGGAAGTTCCTTCCTGGGAAAAGCTTAAAAAAGTCAAGGATTTCCTTTAATTTCCCTCCCCGCCGAGCCCAGCTCGCTCCTTCCCGCTGGCAGCGAGGCCCCGCAGCCGCCCTGAGGGCAGCGCGGGGGTCCCGCGTGGTTTCAGCGCTAATTCACTCGAACCGCACTGGCACCGGGCTCTTCCGTCCGGTCCTCCAGGGCACCGGCCTCTACTTACAGGGCCACGAGGCACAGGAGGGCGACGAGGAGCAGCCAAGTGACGGGGGAGAGGCTGGGCAGGAGCTGCATGGTGCTCGCTGTCCGCCCGCTTCTCCCGCCGCCGCGCCCCGGCCCGTGCCCGCCATCACGTGAGGGAGGCGGCGCCTCCCCGCCCCTCGGTGCCTCAGGGCCGGGCCCCGGGCGCGTCCCCCGGGAGCGGGGTTCTCCGGGACCGAGGTGTCGGTCCCCGCTCCCCTGCGGCTGGAAATTGCTGAAAGGGCGGTTTGCACAAGCGGCAGCGCCCCGAGCTCCTCGTGCTGCCTCTGGAGGGACTAGGAGCTGCTCCTGTGTCCCGTCTGTCCCCGCTCCGGAGGTGTCTGTGCAGACGCGCCTTCCCTTGTGCCTCCTCTCCCACCTCCATGTGTCGTGCCCTGTATCTCCTGTTTCGGTCCAGGAGGGAACGGGCTGGAGGAGACAGACCTGCACCAAACACCTGCCCAGGCTGGAAGGCAGATCCTCCGAAGGATCAATCCTGTGGCAGCATAACTTGTAGTCTCACCTGTTCGGTGGAGCTTCTGCCTGAGTCGGTGACCAGCCCCAGGGAGCCACCCGGACAGGGCCGTGTGGGCAGGAGGTGCCGCGGGCCGGGCGGTCCCACAGTCGCTGCCCACATCTCCAGCACTCCCCAGCCTCATCGCCTGGGGATGGATTCCCACATTCCCTCTGCCCCGGGCGTTCTCTCTGCACTCAGGTTGCACAAGATGATGACATTTGGCTTTAGGCAGTTCAGTTTCCCCCTCAGGCACAGACACTGGGCTGGCTGCTTTCTGTCAGATAAATGGGAATGCATTACCTGTATGGGAGACACAGTGGAGCCTCTGGCCAGTTTAGTTCCAGTGTGTGCAAACACGCTGGGCTGGTGGGTGGGGATGGGTCAGGACGTGGTGTCCTTTGTCCCTGTCACACTGAGAAGGTCCACAAATCTCTTCCTCTGTTCAATCCAGCACCGTCCCCTTCTCTGTGTTCTCTGAAGATGCCAGTAGACCCACAAGGACCCTACATCACACTCACCTGCATTGGACATTACTCCCCTGCCTTTGGCACACTCAGCCTTAAGGAAACCAAGTGGTTCTGCAATTACCTACCAGTCACATCTCACGTGGCTCTGCCTGCAGGCCAGCAGTGAATTTTGCCTCTGCCCAAACATTTCTTTTGCCTCATAAAACACGTGCAGCATGTGCTGAGCTGCCAGTGGGTTCAGCAGTGACCTCCACACTTACATGGAAGAGCTAAGCAGCAACACTGCCAGTTTTGGTAGGTCAGTGTCTCAGACATCTCCAGCACTGCACAGCCACGATGTGCTCAATGATTCACATAATCACTGGCTGGCAGTAATCAATTAACCATTTTATGAAGGCACATCCCTGATTCCTGCTTCTCCAGGCTGCTCTGAAGAGCTGAGCTGTAGCAGGGCGCTGTGACAGGAACTTTATTCTCCATTTTATGGGATCTGCCCCTTTTAAGACACCTTGAAGCAACTGTACTCGGGGAGTTATCCTTTCTCTTGCATCCAAAGGCTGGTTCTTCTCCTTGAGAGGTCCCATACCAGAAGGACATAAAGAATAGCAGTGAAAGGCAGGAGGAGAAACCAGGTGCTGGAGCAGTAACTCCCAGGTTGGGATTAGCTGCATTTCTTCCCTCACACAAAGCCTTTGATTTTCCAATAATTTTTAACAGCTGTTGTGATTTCTCAGTAGGAAGTGGGTTTGTGGTTTAGTATTTTCTCCTCTCTCACACAGAAACTGAAGCAAGGAAAGACTTCAGAGGAAAAAAAGAATGTTAGCTAGCCCCCAAAATATGTAAATAAACTGTGCAGCATCTTTGCATACAAGGAAATTACTAATTTGTCCAAAACAAATTAGTAATTAGATTTTTTTTTGCAGGTCTCTTGAAGTGCTGTGTCTCTCCAGCTCCCCAGATGTGAGAAAATCATAGTTGATAAAATGTCCACCTCCCAGTCAAAATTGCTGCCATGACTCAGAGCTGCAGGTGGGGCCATTCTGAACACTCACTGTCAGATAATTTTATACAAATTGCATGTATTAAAGTGATGCTTTTATCCTTACACAGCTCTTTAGGCCAAACGTGGTGGTATACTCTGTACTTACTGAGACTATTTTTCTAATGTGAATATCACTGAAATGGCACCCAGGAGGAATAAAGCAGAGGGAAAGGCTCTCCAGATCATTCTGCTGGTAACATTTAAAGGGCTTTAGCACTGTGGGCAAGCAAATTGTACAACAGGGCTGCAGGGGAGAGGCTGCTGTGGCATCCCAGCTTCTTGTCTAAGAGAAGGGAAGAAAATTGCCCATTGTCTGGGCTACACAACTCTTGTCTATCCAAGGCTGGTGGTCCAGCAAAAACCTCTTGTGGTAAGAAATGGGGAGTGATGAGTGCTCCCTACTGCACTTGTGCAACAAATGTGCTAGAACAAGTGAAAAATAGCAGCAGCCTGAAAGTTGACATCACCTTCTCTTCCACCCCTCCCATTTCAGGTAATAACTTATTAATAGGAGGTATCTCCAAGAGAGTTGCTAAACCCCATTGGTAGGAGCCACCTCAATGCCAGTGACCTCTCTGATGTGCTGGTCTGTGTGGTTATATATTAGAAGGCAGAGCTGTTTCATAGCCCTTGTGATGTTTCCAGGGTCAGAGACCTGTACCTATGAAGGACCCAGAGTGGTCCAAAAGGAATGTCCTCCTCTGGGTCATGAGCACACATGGCCTCAGCCTCTCTGTCATCGCCCTTCTACTGACACCAACGCACTGCCACTGCTTTCCCCATTAATAACAAATCCCAAGGGCTCTAAAAAGACTTGCTGGGGATGCACACAGTGCTATTAAAAGACTATTTATTCTTATGCCCTGGGGAGAGGAGGAATAAGTGAGTGTGACCCTCTTCCCCACAGCACGGTGGCCTGTGATGGTCAGCACTGAAGCCATGGCCCTGCCCTCCACGTGATCCCTTGCAGTGCTGTGGTTCCTGACCTGCTTGTTCTTGCTGTGCCAGCCCAGAAACAATCCCAGTTCAATATTAACTCACATATTATCTACCACTCCTCTTTGCAGTGGCAGAGTGCTTTCATGCCCTGGGTACCCTTCCTGTGTTTGTGTCAGTAACCCTGGAGCACAGCACCCTTCTGCTGTGCCAACACGCCGCGCTCCTCGGAGCCAGGAGGGAACAGGTGGCCAAGGAACAGAGATACCTGGGCATTCAAAACTGATGGTCACCATGGCTAACACAAACAGAAGGAGACATGAACTGTGATAACTGGCTGTAGTCACCAGTAAAAATGGGACAATGCAATTTAGACCAACTGGAGAGCAGTGACTGAACTGATAGGGCACAAAGGATGATGTTAAAACTTGTGCAGAACTTCAGTTCATAAAAGCTCTGAGAGAAAGAAAAATTTTAACTAGAGGGTCCCTGAAGGAGAGGTGATGTCACAACTGTCTGCTTGGTGGGACTGAATGAGGCCAAGGGGAGAGAAGCCCTGCAAGAGTGCAGAGCACTGGTGGAAGGCCATCCCCAGGAGACAAACGCTCCCCTGCATCTCAGGCTCTCTGTTAGAGAGAATGAGACATTATCTTGCAAACAAGATAATGCTTATTATCTTATTTGCAAGATAATGTCTTGTTAGCTGCTGTGTTACAGACCCAAAGGTTTTCCTTTCCTCCACATACTATGGGAAGAGTCATGTTGTGACACACACAGTCTAACAGCCATAGCAAAATGTCAGCCCCATTAATAACCAGGCTTTTATTCACTGACTGTCCCATCTTTAACAATTCCCTTCTTATTTTCCTCTCATCCCACAAACAGCATCGTGAGCTGTTTATTCCTGGCTCTTCCTTACAAACCTTGCTCTCAAATGAGCCTCTTGAAAGGACTAAATGGGAAAGCACCAGATGTATGACATCTTCAAAGAGCTCCAGCAGCCAGGGGAGGACCAAGGGCTGGCACCAGCTTCTGCCTTCCCTCTCACCAGGCCCAAAACCACACAGTGCTTCATGCCTGGGTATTTCTGAGACCTCTGCAGAGCAAAAAGACCACGTTGTTCCTTTCATCCAGCAATGCTGCTGAATGCTCCTGAAGCGCTGACAGCTGAAACCCATCTCCCTTTCACTCCTCTATAATTTCTGAGCAAGAATGGAAAATTATAAGCCATAGCCAGTGTTAAAGTGTAAAACCAATTCTGGAAAGCATGGCGGGGGCAGTGCTGTGTGCACTCCCACTCATGCTCCGACACCAGCTCCTCCAAGGACAGCTTCTCCTTTGCCTGTCTCACATTGTACCAGAGAACAACTCTGGCTTTTCAGACCTCCCAGCTGGTAGCTCAGTCTCACTGCATGAAGCAGCCAGTGCTTTTCAGAAAGTGTCATTGCACCACTTGAAATGACCTCAATTTCTACTGAGCCGCTTCCAAACCAGAAGTCAAGCCAGAAAAGACAAAAATCATGACATGACCCTGAAACCATCATCTCCAGACACATGACATGCAGCCCTTTCTACCACCATCCCCTTACCTCCAAACTCACCCTATCTCACAAGGACACACGTTAGAAACAATCCAGTCTTCTGGAATCTATTTTGGAGTCAGGATCTCTGTTCAGCCAGACCCAGCACTCAGAGCCACATTGCTGCCCAAGAGCAGAGTTTAGCCCATTGTTTCTGTCTCCAGTGCCTGGGTTCTGGGCATTTTTTCTGGACACATGCTGGGTATGCACTCAGGGCAGGGATGAAGCTGTTTGGCTTTTGAGTCATTTGGCATTGTGGACTCCCTGTCAGCAGCTGCTGGATGTGAGCCATCCCCAACATGTTCAGGCACAGTCCTTGAGAATCCAAGCAGGTATGGCTGGAGGCTTATCACTCAACCTCACAGGATTTCTCTATTGCAGCTAAAGCCAAGCATTTCGCTGGTTGGATTAACCCTTGCTGGCTTTGTGAAATAGGCTTCATTGAAAACAAGCATCTTTCTCTCACCTTTTAATTTCTTCTGTGGTGTAGAGACAGCTATGGATCAATGCAAGTGTCCTCATCGATCACCCTGGATGTTTTTTGCTGGACAGAGGATTGAAATACTGAATCCTTCCTCTGCCAGTCTTCCCCATAGCGGAGGATAAAACATTTCCCAATTCTCATCAGGTTATGTGAGGTTTAATCCCAGAGGATACAGTCTCCCAGCAGATTAAGTCAGTCTCATAAATACAGCTGAAAATTGACCCTTGTTTATCCCAATTTTCCCACTATCAGCTTCTTTGATGACTCCCCTTACCCTGCTTCTCCCCTGCCCCCCATCTCTGGGGCTCATAACAATCAGATGTGCTTGTACATACGTAAAAAATAACTCAAGATTGAAAAAGTTTGTATTTAAAAGTTGAGCCTTGTACTGTTGGAATTAGACTCTAATTAGGTCAGTTGTGTTCCCCTGGTAGGGTAAGAATGATAGTGTCGGAAAACAGACAATTTATAAAGACCCAAAAATAACTCATCCTGCTGTTTTGTAAGAAAGATGTGTTTTCTTTGCCCTGTGCTGAGGACATTGCAGTCAAGGCCTCTTGGGCACACTCATAGCAGCCACACAGACTGTGGCTTGGTCCTATAGGCAAAGCTGGCCTGTGCCTCAATTTCCTCCTACCACAGGTGGGATATTCATCCTTCCCAGTTTGGCAGGGCTGTGGTGAGGTCACCTGTGCTTGTCATGCATTTTGTCACTCTTGGCATGAGGCCCCAGGTTATATTACACAGGCTTTTTCCCAACTTGCCTTTTAGCCTGATCTACATCTTCTGTGAAGTGCATAAAGGGCACAAACTCAGACTAAGAAGGCTCAGGGTAAAGAACAAGTCCTTGCAGCTGCTTTTCTAGGGTGTGTGTCATCAGCATAAAGGGTGCACAGAATCCCTTGGAAGTTGCACAAAGCAGGAATTACCTTTGAGTGACACCTTGGGTGTTGCTCCCTTCTTCCTCTGAACACATTTTTGTCACCAACCATGGTTTGCAGCTTCCTTGTTCCTCCACAGGTAGGCGCTGATCCTCTGACTCCACAAGACTTCACACGTTTCAGCGCTGCTGACAAATTTGCCTTGTAAAGCCTCGAAGAATGACTTCACACATCAGCCTCGTCTGATTCAGGATTATCCTACCTCGTTAACAAATGGTGATGAACGTGCCAATTGCCTACTTAATGAAGGTTTCTACCAGGCTGGGAAGTCAGCGGCCACCGCCTGGGCTTGGAGGGAGGTGCCTGGCATTTCTAGCTAAACAAGACAGCAAAGCTAAAGAACTCCTGGAGCACCATGGAAGTGAACAAAAACCCAACAAAAAACCATGTGTTCACATAAAGTTCCTTTTGGTTTTGTGGGAAATGCAGGTTTGAAATGAAAATAATTAGTGAGGCAAGAGGTGGAGAGGAAAAATAATAAAAACAAGAAGCAGGCTTACGAAAGAAAAAACAGAAAAGAAAAGGAGTGAAGAGAAAAATAAATAACCCTGGAGCAAAAACGCAGAGGGAAAAAGAGCGAACAAAAGAGACAAATAGGAGGAAAAGGATCAGTAATGAAAGCCCAGATTACTTGATTCAGTCAAGCCACTGCTTGTGCTGTTCAGGGCAGGGCAGGAAGCCAATCTGTTTTCTCTGGTATTGTTTAGGCTACGAATACCGTGGCAGATTTCCCATCCAGTCCCATGTTTATATCCGTGCTCCAATCCTAGCCACAAAAACGTGTGGGGGAAACACATCCCGAGAGGAGTAAGGGCTGGAAGCTGGAGGATGATAAACTTTGGAGCCAAATGGCCTCAAAAAAGCACTTCTGCACCTTATGGCAATTTTGCAGGATAATGTCTCGTTCACAAAATTCTGTGGCGGGAGGATTTTCATCTTCAAAATGGGTACAGTGATACCTCTGGGTTATTACAAACTCCCAGCTGCAAAGGGCTGCCTGTATTTATACAACACTGCATTATTTATAATATCCTTTCAGGAGCAGGAGAATGAGAGTTCTTTCCTTCACAGTTTGACTATTTTTTTCCTTCCCTTCTCCCACTTGGAAAACATTGATTTCTTGCCCTCATTTCTCCCACCAGAGCTGTAGCTGACCTGACTGTGTTTAGTTTGCTTCTCTAGGCCAGATCCTCAGTGGGTGAAAAGCACAACCAACCACCCTGGAATAACAGAGCTGCCCTGATTTTCCCCAGCTGGGATCTCATCCTGCCTCCCCAACATCTGCACGTTTGTGGGAACTGATTAACAACTGCTACAACACTGCTGGGGAGGGGACAAATGTGTAAAAACTGCTGGCCCCATGATGTTCTGTTTCTGAGTGGGTTTTGACTCTCCTGTACTAAGAATCTGAGGAAGTTTATTGCTGCAAAATAATCAAATATTTAAGACTGATCAAATTTTGTGTGGAAACTATTTGAGAGTGTCAGCTTCGCTGAGAAGCAGCAGGGGTTGTAAGATTTTACAGTCCAGAGCAAACAGTGAGGAATTTCAGTCCGTGTTACATTCTCAGTATCCTGAGCCATTAACTCGTGAGCATGTTGGCAAGACACCCAGAAACTTCTTCAGCAACAGAAGAGTCTGGAAAAATCCTTTTTTTCCCTTCTACAGAACAAATGTACCAAGGACACAGATGTTTCCAAAAGGGTTCTTTTAATCAGAAGCAAGTTTGCAAAAGAAGAAGTAACTTTCTCATATAAAATAGTGGAGTGGTGAAGGTGAGGCTAACAAGAGGTGTGGAACAAAAATCCAGGGCAAATCTCCAAGGAGACACTGAATTAAAAGCAATGATCCCATAACCGGAGTACACTGAAGGGTAGCTCAGACACAGCTGTGGGAGGTGATCCTACCCCATAGCTGACAGCAGATACCAAATCAGAGGATGGACTCCAGCCCAAGAGAGGCAAAGTGACCAGCTACAAAATCACCAGAATATGGGGTTCTTGCACCTTTCTGCTACCTGAGAGCTCCCACTGCACTGTGACAGACCCCAGCACGGCTCAGGGGTGCAATGACATCAAAGGGAGCCCTGGTGGCACTTCCCACCTGCAGAATGCCACCATTCAGTGGTAGCAGAAGTTCCCAAATCTAGTGACTTGGACACAAATGGGAAAACACCTTGATATAAAGCTCTGTAACCCCAATCCAGTCTCTGTATCCAGTGATTCAAGCTCCAAGAAAGTGCACAGTGATCAAACAGCATTGAAATAATGAATTTCCTGTCAAGTCTTGAGGCCCCAAGGCCATTTAAAGTGGGCAAGTGGCAGCTTTGAGAAGATAAAATTCTGAGTCAGAGCCTGAATCTCAAGTGCTAATGGTACTTCACTCCTTGTTCAAACAAATCTCACCTGTCCCAGGTGTCACGTGTGTGCTTATCCATTGTGGCTCTCTGCTGTCGGGCATGGCAGACTCTACACCTGCACAAAGTGCAAGGCAGCTTTCTTTTTCTGGGAGGACAGGGGGAGGACAAAAGGAGTCAGAAACACAAAGAACAGAAGGGACTGGAAGTGTCCAAGGCCAGGTTGGATGGGCTTTGGAGCAACCTGGTCACAGTGGAAGGTGTCCATGTCCATGGCAGGGGGGTTCAAACAAGGTGATCCTTAAGATCTCTTCCAACCCAAACCATTCTGGGATTCTGTGACTTGTCAGGTGGAGCCATTTCAGGCCCATCATGTTTAGTCTTGGGGTGAGCATGCTCCTAATCCAAGGGTAGTTTCCATAAGGAGGTTTCAATGGGTTTTGTAGAACCACATCATCACACGTGTGGCTTTGTTTGAACGCCACACTAACAAACCTTTCCTCACTCTGGTAACCTCCTAGCTTCTAGGAACACTTTGATAATGTGTGGATTCCACATGTGCTGGCAACCAACCTATAAAAGCAACCTAAGGAATGTGACTGAACTAGCAGGAACTCCAGGCTGAGTGGAGCCATCCGCAGTGCAACCTGCCCATGTCCCAGCAGCTCTGTGGTTCTTCCTTTCCAAACATCACCCCTCATTGCACGTGTCCTTCTGGCTGCTACTGGTACGGGAGATCAGCAAAACCAGGAGGTCTTGGCATCTTGGTCACTCTTACACATCACAGGCTTCTGGACTTCAAGATTTCTAATACCTCTGCCAGAGGTTATCTTTCTTATGTGGTTATTTGCTTTCCTTTAAAATATCTGATGAATTCCTTTTCTAAAAGGATTTTTCTCCAACAACTTGTTCCGTATATCTGAAAGCAATGTGTGGGAGAAGACACCAGTGCTCTGTATGTACAAAGATCTCTCTCTCTTCCCTTTTTGGAAAGTAGATTAGATAATCTTTGGATGACCCAATGGATTTCTTGAGGGAAGCAATGGCAAGGATAATAAATGCATCCCCATGTCAAGATATTTAGTCCAAACAATTGCTACATAGCTTCTGGCAGAGACCTTGGTATAAGGAAGAAAAATGAGATCTTGGCCCATCTGCAAAACATCACTGGTTTAAACACTCGAAGAGGGAAAAGCAATCCTTTTGAGTAATAGATTAGTTTCTTTTCTGTGTACTTTTCTTTCTTCTCTCCAGTCATGCCAACTGCTCCCAAAAGTGGGATCACTGGCCAAAGTGTGATTCCTTTAGTAACTGCTGATGAAAGCCTTTGCTCCCACCTCTCCCTGCCCTCCCCATGAAGGCAGTCCCTGAGTGACTCCCAGGGTAGGAAATAAGAGACTGTCACTGATGAAAGCAAAGGAGTGCCCTCTCCTGTCCCTTGTCACCATTGCCATTTGTACCTGCACAGCGCTGGCCCTGCCCAAACATCAGAGCATTAAAAGGCAGGAATGGAAAATACTCCAGCCAATGGTGTAGGTCATGGTGGGGACACACGACGTGTGACATGGATTTTGGGGGGGATAAAATACTCTACTCAGAGTGGGCTGGAACAGCACAGCTCCTTTATGTGTGCACTTTTGCATGTGATTTATGACAGGGACAACTTGAAGTCTGGGGCTATTACTGACAGTGGTGACTGCTGTCATCTCAGCCCTGCAGGGGGTGAAGACTCGGGCACTTTTTACCTGCAGGAGATTGGATATTGTTATGGCTATTGCATGAAAAACAAGCTCCTATTAAACCATTCCCTGAAATGTCTCCCTTGGTCATTTCATGATGCTGCTTTTATTTTTCAGTAACAGTCACCAAGAGACCTGAGAAACAGGGGAAGGGAAATAAATAAAAAAGAATAAAATATCCTGAGAAGGCTTTTTAAGCCTTCATTTTTCAAGACTATTCTAAACAGGAAGATGGAAATGGAAGTGAATTCAATGGGTGAAGTTACTGTAACATGACAACTAATGTTTAAAAGTTGTATTTCAAGGCTGCAATTTCCAAAGATTGCAGCAATGAAATAGAGCTTTCTTCCTAACTGATGGAGTATTTCCTTCCAGATAAAACAATTTCCCTGATATGTGAAGTAAATAAAACCTACCTATTAACCATATTTTACAAGTTGAGCGTGTTAGCAAGAAGGTGGAGGCATCACACATGGAGCTACACAAGATCCTGAACAGCAGAAAACACATCCTGTGCTCAGCTGAGGGCTGGGCAGGGCACTGCACCTCCTGACTCTGCAAGTGCCTATCGAAAATAAACCCAGGTGTCAGAAAAGCCTGAACACAACAGAACCAAGACTGACAACAGTATGGATGAGAATGGAACAGAAACACCTTTGTTGGGATCAACAGGTCCTAAAGGAATCACACCTAACCTGTTATTTCGACAACAGTCAGAAGAAAAGAGCCACACAGCCAACTCAGCAGGTCCTCAGCAAGCTCAGGCTTTTTAGTTGCAGCTGGTTCTGAGAAAAAAGGAACAGTCTCTTCTCCTTGCTTTGTATAGATTGTGCTGCTCCCCATGTTGTCCTTCAGCGGAGCAGTGGCCATGAAGTCCATTTCCTTTATTCCCCATGGTTTTCTTGTTTTTTTTTTTTTCTCAATGTGGTATCAGATCAGCCCCAGGGAGTAACTGTACCTTACATCAAGTGTAAGGCAATATTCAGGAGATGTGGAGTTCCACTATGCTTTCCTTTGGAGCAAAGTCTTCGGTGTTCCATCTACATCTTACTAATTTTCATCCCTAAAGTCCTCAGTGGTCCTTGGAGGGCTCCTCCTGCAGCACTACCTCTTACACCTGTTGGACAAGGGCCATTAAAATTCCAAGAGCAATTGCATTGTTGTGTCAAATGTATAAAAACAACATGCCTAAAATATGTAATCTGATGCAGGAAATGACAAAGGAAAAGGAAAACAAATCAGAAAGTCACATAGATAATTTTGTCTAAGAAACAAAAAACACAGACTGAAAACAAATTTTGGCAGTTCAGTAATTAAAGCAAAGTCCATATGGCTTAAGAGAACAGTCAAAGTGCACAGAAGGCAGTGGGTTTTTTGTTTGCTTTGCATTCCTCTTCACAGCACACTCCAAGTCATCCTCTTTGGAGCCCCATCTCCATCCCACACACATCCTACCCAGGTGCAGAGAGGGGGATGACTCACAGGGTTTTGGCTCAGCCGTGTCTTTGCAAGTCCCTTGCCATCTAATGAGCTGCAGATCATTATCCCAAACTCAAAAGCCCTTAAACACACCCACTGGAGTTTTTGGTTTTGAACTTTTTCTTCCTGGAACCTTTGGAGAAGAACAGGAATCCAGTGCCAAAGCTATGCTGAGTGTGCATGCACCGAGAGCTGCAGGGCTTGGAGGCAGTGCCCAAGAGTAAAAGCAGTTCTGAGATAGTTTGCCCTGTCCAAGAGGCACTGAAAGGTGACAGCAAGGCTGAGCTGGCCCTTGGACCTCAGCTGTTCTGGTGAGGTGCCACCAGGATACTCCCAACCAGGCCCCTGGGCAGCCTGATTTCAACAACCTGCTCTGAAGACACCACCTCCCCCTGCCACAGACGTCCCACATCCCTCGAGAGGACAGGGACAGCTTTCTGTGGCAACAACGCCCACATGAGCCTTGACAGGACCAAGCAAGCACCAATTTTCCTGGCTTATCCACCTGCAAGGAAATGCCAGATCCTGACGTGGCAAGGACTCCCCTACTTCCAAATTCACCTTTCAAACTCTTATGATAAAAGTCTGGTGACCCAGGACTGTTGCTACTTGGATTCTTTCAATGCCTGACAACTTCCTTGCGAGTAAACAACTTGCTACTAAACATGACAGACTCAGAAAAAGGATAGAAAAGAAGAAAACAAAAAGTGAGCTGTACAAAAAGATGAAAAATAAACTAGAAGTCTCCTCTTTTCTTTCCAAAGGCTGTAGGTTCATGTGCACAGAGCAGGCTGTAAATGTGCACAAGGTAATTCATGACCCCAAAGCCTGAAAAACCTGGTTAGCTTTATTTGGAGACACTTTTTTGCTTCTCCCAGATACGAAGCTGCAGAATCAATAAAAGGCACCTGTGGACACCAAAACTCACCCAGTCTGTGTGGTGTGTCTTTGTACTAAAAAAATAAAATCAAACAAACCCTGCCACTGTGTACTTTTTTACAGACCAATAAACAGAACTGCAGAGTCTGGGTGAAAAAGGATGTTCAACTTCTGTTGGCAGGGCATGGTAACTCTGATGATCAAACCCCTCATCAATTAGTAAACTCTCTAGGTTGTCACTGCAATTTTTAATTGAAAAATTCCTCTGGCTTGCTGGGTTGTGTCCTCTGACTTTTAAAAAATGACTGATTCAAGTAGTACACGCAGTCCACAAGGAGCATTAGAGCCACACCAATAATAAACTGACCTTACATCTGAATTCTTCCCACTTGCTTCACCCACCACTGCCTACAGCGCTCTTTTGAGCCATCTCCTCTTCCAAAGGCCCTGGAGTTGGAATATTTAAAGAATGCAGCAGGTCCCATTTGAAGAAGAAAGAAAAGCAGGTCAGTAATTCAATATAAATACACCAGTAGTGAGCTTAGAGCAGACACAGTGACACATCTGAGCCTACACTGATCAGCCAGTGCTCCTAATGTGTGGAGCAGCCAGGAGAAGAGAGGTGTCTGCTTTTCACCTAAAAATGTGTCCATTTTCTATGTTTTACTACTTAACTTTGATGACAGAGAAAAATTAAAAAGGAGAAAAAGAAAATAAAAAAGAGTAGAGAAAAAGGAAGAAAAAGGAGCCTGGGAGGTTTTATGTTTTCTCTTCAAATCACATCACAGAGTCACTCATTGCATCTAGGGAATTCACCTGCTTGTTTGAGAGCAGTGGGACAGGAGGAGGGCAGAGAAAGAAAGAGGGAAGGAGAAGGGCATGGGAGCTGCTTCCTGAAGCAGTGTTAAAAAAAGTGGTTAAAAAACCCCTACTATTCACAAGTGGTTAAAATCATCACTGTTCAGAACTCCTTTTTTTTCTTTTTGTTTTCTTAAACAAAGGTTCAGCTAGTTCAGCTCCGTGTTTTTATAGAGTTGATTGTCTTCAGAAAGAAAAAAAAAAAAACCAACAAAAAAACCAACCAAAACACCAACAACCCAGCCTCAGGTGTGTTCCCATCCGTTTCTACCCTGATCAGAGAGGGTCCCCCCGAGTTGAGCGCCCCGGCCACGCACACGCGGTCCCTGCGGCTGTCCCGCCGTGTCCCCAGCCCCGCTCAGACAAAGGACGAGAATCCTGTCACTGGAGTCCGGGAGCCGGGCGCGGGCTGTCCCGTGGGGGTGTACACCCCTCCTGAGCTCTGTGTGGTGATGACAGTCTGGAAATAGGGCTCTGCCTCGCTGGCCGTGCACTCCTCGTATCTGTAGGACGCCGGGTGCTGCTTCACCCCTTTCTGCTGCCGCTTCCACGAGTTGTAGTAGGTGGGGTCGCTCATGTAATGGTTCACAAAGGAGTGCTTGGGCAACTCGTCCTCGTAATCCGAGTCAGTGACCTGGGGCATCGGAAAAAACAGAATGAAATAATCGGTCATTAGCATCGATGATAACTTTAGCTTGTTGTGGTCGCAAAGAAATGAGAGGCAAGTTTAGCATCACCAGCTGACTAAAGCTGTAATGTTAAGGTAAGAGGGATGGCAGTCCAAGTGTGGTACAGGCTGGGCTGGGGAAAAGCACTGTGCTCTGCTTTAGCCAGACTTTCCTGCTAGAGGCAGAGTCCCCTGATGATAACTGACAGAGAAATCCCTTCTAATTCCCTGCAGAATGGTGCAGGAGCAGCCAGGAGCTCCTGCTTGGGCACAAGAAGCAGGGAAGTGTAGAGAGGTCACAGTGAAACCAACAGCTTTCAATCACCATCAGGAATACTGCAATTACAACTGAGCATCTCTCTTCTGATGGAAGGACAGCAGGGTTGCCTTCCACACAAACACTCTGGTTAGCCAGGCCAATGTTTGGGGTGGCCAGCCCAAGCCACCTGCACAGGACTCTGGGTGTTAAGTATTGAAAATTAGTTCTGTAACTGGAAGGAAGTTAAGTAAAATCAGACTTTTTTTACAGGCAAATAACACTATTTGCATGTTCCAGCTGATTATGGTGGTACAAGGTACACAACCAGCAGGGACAGAAGAAAGAGAATGCAAAATCTGGGAAAGAAGAGCTGCCGGGCAGGAGGGGCTGCTTCCTTGGGATGAGTCAGACCCAGCTCTGTGCTCAGAGCGGATCTACCCCTGAAACATTTATGCACGGTGGCTGGAGAGCTTCAAAGCTCCCATCAATATCAAGCAGGAGCTCTATTGAGATGTAACCAGATAAGCTCTGTGCATCTGCCCCTCCTCTGAAGTGCTGCTGCTGGGATGCAGCTGGAGGAATCACAGAGGGCTTGTACATCTCTGCTGAGCACAGAGACCAGGGCAAAGCCTCAGCCCTGGAATCTCAGAGCACATTTTCCTTCTGTTCCCACTGATGTTCCCACCAGTAACAGCCCCATCCCATCCAGCACACAAACATTTACTCAGGCATTTCCAGATCTCACGCCTTCCCTCAAAATCTCCAAATAGATCATGCAAAAGCTTTCATTCCTTTCCCTCCCCCACTCAATAATCTGCATTGCCAGTTCTAGAGGCAATTAAATATCAAAGTAGGAGCTGCCTAAGACACACAAGAGAGACAGGTAAGTGCAGCTCATCACTGCTCGTTGCTGCAATTAGTTTCAAAAGGTTGGTGTGGTTCTGATCTATGACACCACCCAGCAAACACACATCCTTCTTGATCCTGCCTGCCACAAAACTTGTCTTTCCTCCTCTAAAGCTCCTTTTTAATGGTCTCAGAAGAACAATCCTCAAATGCCTTGTGAACCATCGTTTGAAAAGGGCACAGCATCCATCATCCCCCTTTGCTTAGGTAGCTGCTTCAATGCTGTTCTGTGCCCATTTTCCAGCACAGAGGGTGATGGACAGAGCTGAGGAATTTTTCCCAGTGCTTTCCAAAAGTGAGCAAAGCAGCTCTTTACAGCTTTGCAAAACTTCCTTTCCACTATTACCCAGGCTTTGGCTCTTCAGGAACTATGTACTGTTTGATTTTTAAGAATGAAAAGCTTCAGGTGCCTTGACAAGTAATTACTAATACAACAAAGCCCTACCAGCATTTCATAATTATCCCAGAAGGAACACAGCAAGCCTGTCTCCTAGAAAAACACTCCTTTGCACCAGCTGCCAGGCTTGGGAAGCCAACACCTGACTCCCTCCAAAGACCTTCCTGAACAGGTGGTTTTTGCAGCATTCCTGGAATATCCCCAGATCTGGACTACTTCACAGCCAGTGGGTGCAGAGAGCAGCTCCAGAGTTCTTGGCACTGCTGCCAGGAACGTCCTGCCAGCACTGCCCTGTCTGTTTTTGCAGGGGGCTCCAGCAGGAGTGCCATGGATGGCTGCAGATGTGGCAGCATGGCAGGGCCTGGCAGCAGGAGCTCAGGCTGGTCCTCAGCCAATTTCACCAGAAGATCCCCAAACCCTGGTTCCCTCTGACCTCAGCAGGAAACAAGTTATTGCACCCTGCATCAGTCTCCAAACATGATGCTGTGTGTCCATAGTGCAATTTTAAGGTAAATGCCTGGGAAGCTGAGGGATGACATGGAAGAAAAGTCTCTGCATCCTGAGCAGAGGCAGGATTGCTCACCAGAGGCAGCACCCAGAGGTGTGGGCTCCTCCAGCCCCTGTGTTGTGCTCTCTCTGTCAAAGGTACAAGGCACTGCTCTGCCATGGCTCTTTCTCCTTCCCCAGCCCACCATCACTCTTACAGACTCAGACACTCTCAGCCCCCCAACAAGGAACCAGCCCTGCTGAACAGAGGCATCACAGCTGAGCTGAGGTGGCATAAACCCGAGGAACCAAAAAACCCCACAAACTTCTGATGGCTCTTTATGAATCTTCCTGATGTCCCCACAGACACAGAGGATCTGTGGGGTTGGACAAAGCCAACTAAAAGCTGGAAGCCCTAAGGAGGAATGCAAAGAAGCATGTGACATGACTATATAGCTGTAATAGTACTTATGCAGCCACTCGAGCTCTGTCCATCACAAGCAAAGAAACCACTCACTCACAAAGCTAATATAATTTCTGTTCCTAAGCCAAGTTCTTTCAACATTGCCAGAAGTTAACATAATAAAGAGAGGAAATCCTGGGAACACTTTAAGATGAGCTGCTACCATTTGAAATGTGGTGTGCTCAGATTTGCCACGAACTGAAAGAGGGAATTTAAGACAATAGCAATTGCTGATAATTTGTCCACTAATTAGTTCATTATACCAACTGAAAGGGAACAATAATTTGGTGTAAATAAGGCCAGGGTCTTTTAGAAGGAAAGACTGTCATGAAGCATATGGGGCTTCAGTAACTTCAGCCTTTCACCATCATTCAGGCTGATGCTGGAAAGGATAACCTGCTTGTTAGTGTTGATACGACAGGTTTTTTCTGTATTTCTTTCAGGACAGGCAGGAACTGACTGTTTTGTCCACGTTTCTGAAGTATCTCCTAAGGTCTGTTCCCAGCAAGACTCCAGTAACCAGCCTTATCAGCAAGGAATGCTCTAAACTGGCATTCCACAGCCCGATGAGAATCAAGGAGAAGTAAGATAAACCTGTTTAGCATGACAATACAGACAGCTTATACTAAAGGATTACTCTTTAGTGGTTTTAAACTATTGAGTAAATAGAAATGCTGCAGGGCTTTTTGCTTTGTTTTCAGTCTTCTCCTTTCCCTGTGACTGTGGCTGTGTTACCTTGGAAACCTCCATAGGCTGGAGCGTGATTGGGTGTGTGGTGACATTACACACTGTCAACTAAAGGTGCATGGATGCCTATGAAACAACAAATACAGAAAATGAGAGCTATTGAGGTATATTTTTCATAGCATAAAATGCACAAGTGCTGCTCAGAGGCAAGTCAGCCACCAGAGTTGGCTGGCTTAGTCAGTGGGAAATGTGATAATAAATTTGATAATCGTTCCAGTTATCCTTTTAAGTGACTACAAAAGAAACAGCCTTATAAGATTACTTCTAAAAATGTAGATAACAGCAGGAATTTTTTTTGTTGGCCTGAAATAAATATGCTGTAAAAGAGACAAGGTAACCCAGTATGCAAAATATTTCTCTGGACATGGGAACCCACTCTTATTTTATGTGTCACCTGCAGCTGGTTTCCACATAGTGCCCAACTTGTCAAAATCACTGGAGAGCTTTACTGGAAACCAAGTTAAACCCTGTTTCCTCTGAAGTGTTAAGTGGAAATGAATATCTTCCTACAGAGCTGAGAAAGCCAAAGCCAGTCATATTGCAGACAGCAGTGGGAAGGCCAGAGCATCCAGCACTGACTGATAATGTGTGCAACCTGTGAGTTATTTTCTCCTGGAAACAGTTTTTGGGAGACCACAAAAGGAGGACACATGAGAACACACAAACGTGCACCAGCCTCCCCTCTCCTCCTGCTTTTGCTTGGCTGGATGACACTGCAGGTACATCATCAGATTTCTATACATGGTGAACACCAAATTTTTTTCAGATTATCTGTCCAGAGCCTTGTCCACTTGACTCATTAACTAAAAGTCTATTATTATTAATCATTTAGAATTTACACTCATAGCAGTCTCCTGCTCCGTACCTGCCAATTAAACTTCTTTAACCTCATTAACAGTACTGGTGCTTGGCTTTCATGACATGGAGTAAGTTCACCACTTGATTTATGAATATTAAGAGTCCTACTTGATTTCCTCTTTGTTTCTGTGTGTCTCTCCCCTCCAGGAGGGAGCTTGGAAGAAAGAACCCAGGCAGATGCTGTGTTTTAAGTGCAGTCAGTCAGCCCAAGAGTTCTTCATGTTCAGCAAACCCCAGGAGACTTGAAGCCAGTGAGCTTCCTTCTTTTCCATATAAAATCATGACAACTCAGGCAACAGGCATAAGACTAAGCAGTAACACAGTGACAAGTGGATTGAAGGCAAAGGCACAGGTTTTGTTCCTGCCTGCCCTGATGTGCCTCATATTAAGTGGAATTTGAGACCCACACACAGATGTATTAGAGGAAAACAGCATCAGGACCCTCTGCTGCAGAGGACCAAACCTGGGTAGAACTCTCACATGAAAAGATGTCTTTAACTCTTCATCTTATGGCAAATGTTTCTGCCTCCTAAGACAGATGGAAAATCTGAAACTCTCAGAAAACAGAGCTTGTCTATTACGACCTCCTCTGAGAACAGAAACTAGAAGAAAATAAAAGACAAACAGGAAGAGCTAATAGGTACAGGAACACTTGAAAAGAGAGTGGTCAGTCATCTATGCCCACCTCTGCCCCAACCCACCCTCACCTCCTGTCTGCACCTGCCAACATAAACAGCATTTTCAGGCTGATCAAAAGGCAGCATCTCCTACTGCTACCTCTACTGGGAGCATATTAACATTTCATGACTAAAAGCACTCCCCACTACAAAAACCCCCAGACAAGCATCAAAGACATTATACAAGCAGGCTGCATCTCCAAGCCCTAAGGAAAAACAGGGGCATATTTTATGCACATACTCACGTGCACACCCACATTCACAAAAACACCAGAATCTCAACTGAGACCTTCAGGCTCGACAGCAATACAACAGTAAATAAACAATATCAATAGCCTGAGAAAAAAAAAAAACAAACCCAAATCACATAATTCTCTGCTGTACAAACAGTGCATATAGAAGGCATAATGACACCCTGCAAGGAGACTTCTGCACATCACCAGGAAACACCACACGGGACATTGAAATTAATGTCAAAAGGTGCCAGTGCTAAATTCACGATCATGCTCAGCAAACTGTTTTAATGACAGGTTTAATGCTGGGTTGTTACAGTGACATGACCAAAGCACTGTGGGTTTAATCTGGAGGGTAATGCTGGAGCATTGCAGAGACAGCAGCTTGAGCTGCACCAAGGAAAGCTGCCTGCACGACGGGTCGGCCACAGGGCAGCACAAAGCAGCAGGCTGTCGGTGGTAATTAGCAGGAGGTGAGAGCTAGGTAGCCAGGAAAAGCAGCTGTAGCTGCAGGTGCAGAAAAGCTCCAGATGAAAACTGTCATCTTCTTTCACGACTTGCTGCCCGTGATATTTTCTTGCTGGAAGGGTCAGGTTTGGCATGGTTTGGCCCACTGCTCGCTTCTTGCGCTGTCAGTTCGGATTCATCAGGATCTCAGCTGACAGCATCTGATTTTAGAGACAGATTTACCTTTCTGCATCTCCTTTGAAGTCTGTCTATTCACCCATGGCCACTGCTGGACTTTCACAGCCAGCAAACACTTTCTTCCTTTTTACAGGGAATGTGGAACACAAGATGGAGCCCTGACAGATGGATAATGCTGGCAAACACCCATCTTCTGTGGAGAGCAGTCCACAGGCAAGGCTGGGGTGTTCAGAGAGCTGAATGCTGGGCCCTCACAGCCACGGCCATGTGGCTCCCTGGCAAATTACTCACTCCCCATCTATTCCCTCTGTAACCAAGGCAGTGGCTGTCACCACTCAGGCTACTCTTCTGACTGGTGGGGTGAGCTATAGCTGTGAAACTGCAAACCACATTCCACACTCCAGTCAGTGCAACAGTGCAAAGCACATCTCACCTTTAACCTCACCCAGAAGACAGTAGCTGGTTATTTTGCAGCACATATGTGTTTTCCCAAAAGTGCTCCAAGTTTGCAGACCACAGGCAGAAGGGGCTGTGCAGATGATCCTTGAGACAGGTCAGCACACACTGTCTGACTGATTGCACTCACCTTTCTACTCTGGAAAACTGAATATCTGCCAAGGCCAGGTCTGGAATCTGCCCTGGCTGGGTCCTGCTTGTCATTCTTTCCTTTGATATTTTTATTTTAAGACATGATGCAAACAGCCTGGTGAATTGAACCTTTTAAAATCCCTGAGACAGACAGTGACCACACAGCATGATGCAGATATGGGACTGGGACTTCAAAGACTTGCCAGGATTCAGCATGGAAATGATTATCTGTGGTGTCTGTGCAATGTGAGGCAGAGGGAAATCCTTACCTCTGACTCTGACACTTCCAGGGGCTTCTCATTGAGGCCCAAGCCCTCGGTCAGCACAGCCCCATTGTACTTGTTGCAGATATCCTCATCAGAGTAGTGCAGCCCCCCTGGGCTTGGCCGAGGAGGAGACCTAGGAAATGCAAAGGATGAGTGTTTGGGATGTTGTTACTCCCCTGGAGTTGATGAAATCATACCTAGAAGCCAGAATCACAGCTTGAGGCAGAGACTTGGGTGTTTAAGTCCTCCCTGGATTCTTCAGTCTCTCCTTTTTGCCTCTTTACCAGTGCTTGAAGCTAGAAAAAAGACATTCCAAAAGCACAGCATTCCCAGCTTTTTACCTGGTTCCATTCTTCTTTGAGAAGGTGCTCTTGATGTTCAGGTGTCTGCTGTTGAGCTCCAGAGCAGTGAAGCCTCCATTGTCCAGGGTGACTGACTCTTCCACGTTGGAGATGGTTTTACCTGGAGCCAGGAAATGAGAGCTTCAGCTGAAACAAAAGCACTTTTCCCCCAAATAGAACTGCAGGAGCTAACTTGTCCTTCTTTCTGTTTTATGACATCATTAATTATTTGAAATTCTCTTTACTTTTTCTCCTGGCAAGTGGGAACAGAGTGAAAACAAGGAGTGTATCATGAAAGTCAAGGGGCAGAGGAAGTCAAAAGAGGAGAAAGGGGTCATGGATGGATGGATTTCATTCATAGACAAGCATCTAAAATAGCACAGATAAACTGTGCTTCAAAAATGCTTATTCTTGATTTTTGACTATAAATAGAAACCTGGTAAGTAATTTAGGTGGCTACTGAAAATGTCCTAAATCAGGTGCTCAGAATCCCATTCCAAGAGAAAAGCAAAGAGAAGCAAGAAGCAAAGAAAAGCAAGAGAAAGCAAAACTAGAAAAAGAGGAAAAGGAGAGAGAAAAGAGCCAGGAAAAAAAAGCAAGAGGAAGGGCAAGTGGATAGCAAATGGGAAAACCATGCCACAGCTGAAATGGGGATCAGGTATGGAGAAATCACCAGGCAATGTAAGGCAGGAGCAGGGACAGGATGGGAAGAAAAAGGAGAATACAGCCCAGCATATTAAATCTTGTGATCAAATCTAGCAGGAGCTTGTTCTCTGCTGCGCTCATCCTTTGTCATCCCAGAGGTGTGAGCTGAGCCCGTGTCCCAGGGAGAAGGGCTGGCTGCCACTTTGCAGCAGACAGGTGCTTTATCCTCAGCTTCAATTTCAGTGCTGCATTAAGGCTCTGTGAACACGGATATCTGACAGCACAGGTCAGACCTGCCTTTTCATTGTCTGTCCCCAAACACAGTAAAACTAAGAAGATGAGAGATTTCCTATGAGCTGTGCATACAAATATATAATAGTATTAACTTGGTAAAATGCCACGGTATTCATACATCTTATATCTCATGGGACTGAAATCTGATTTCTAACACTTGTTAGAAGTGAATTACAAAGAAAGAGAAGATCTTCACTTTGGGACTGAATTACTAAATACTGCCTGGAAGACTTCATTACATTAATCCCTAAGAACAGGTAGTGCAGAGACCCATCCGCCTGATCCTTTTCATTAATGGACCTTTTCTGGCACCTCCTGGCATCAGAGAAATTTCCTGCTGCAGGTGGAGGAGGCTATCAGAGAAATACACATGTGAACAACCCTTCCAGGACTTTATCATGTAGGGAGAAGAAAAGGTAAAAACAATATTCAGAGCTCAAGAATGAGGCTTTTTCAAAGGGGACTATTTGACATTCCAAGTTACAGAGCAGGTAACTCCTGTTTCCTTTCAAGAAAGGAGACTGGTAAAAATCATCACTAAAGGAAAATTCAAAGCTTGATGCTCACTATATGTTAAAATCTAACAGGTCCAGATAACCAAGACACCTCCTGGCTGCTTGGCCCCCAGCCCAGCAACTGCAGCTTGACTTAGGGAAGGAATGTGAGATGCAGGGCACTCAATATAAAGGAATTGTGATATAGCCCTCACACACAGAGGTTTAGAATATCTGCACTGGTACAGCCATGGAAAAGTAGAATCTTTCTCCTTCTCCTCATCTATCAGGGATTTATGCCAAAGTTAAACAAAGGCTCAGCTAATTCCTTATTTATTCCTTATCTGCCAAGTGTTTGACCCAGACTCCTTGGCTTTTACTGCAGTCCCTGGGACTTCCAGAGTCTGTCCTGTCTGAGCTGGTCAGTGTCCAAACCCTGATCTAGTGTGGCTGGGGGTAAAAGCCATTTCTACCAAACCAGACAGCAAAAAGTTCCAAGTCTTCTGCCAAGCAAAATAGCTCTATACACAGTCCCTGCTGAGGAAATCAGAAGTTCAAAGGAAAGGCATCTCTGATTCCCACAGCTTTTGAGACTTTTGCACAGCACAGGGATGGTGCCTTACCTCCATTACAGTTCTTGTACTTCTTGCTCTGGCCATGCAGGACCAATGCAAACACCACCAGCAGGATGAGGATGAGGCTTGAGAGAGCCATCACCAGCAGAAACCACCACTCCTCATAGAAAGGGGCTTCTGTTTGTGCTGAAAGAGCAAAAAAACAAATAACAGTTCCTCTTTATGCCTCTTTAAAATTTTCTCTTGTTCCCCACAGGGAACGATGACTCCGCAATGGTGCTCAGGAGAGGAGGGGGTTCAGACTCTTAGGGGCTTGCTGACCCTTCTGAGATGGCAGAGAACAGGAGCATAGCACAGCTCCAAGCCAGAATCCCAGGATGGTTTGTGTTGGAAGGGACCTTAAAGCTCATCCCGTGCCACCCCCTGCCATGGGCAGGGACACCTTCCCCTGCCCCAGGCTGCTCCAAGCCCTGTCCAACCTGGCCTTGGACACTTCCAGGGATCCAGGGGCAGCCACAGCTTCTCTGGAGAACCAGTTCCATCTCCACAAGCACCTTTCACACCCCTGGAGCAGCTCCAGAGGCCCTTTGCTAAGTTATCACCAGGAGAAGAGAGGCAGGTTTCTTCCCACAGCTCTGCACACCTACATTTATTGACCATGGCAGGCTTAGCACTCCTGGGTCAAGGGAACCACTAATATACGTGCCATGACCCATGATTATTCCACTTTTTGGGAGGCTTACCTTGTCAAAATGCTGCTCAGTGGCTCTTTGAAAAATACAGCTAGTGCCAGGGAACAAAGCACACTTGGTTCAGCATCTTTCAGTACCTCCATTAACTCCAACTTCCAACATTCACTGCTACTCTATATCAGTTCTCCATCCACTGAGCCAAGCCTGATGTGCAGCACAGGGATATCAATTCAATTGCCTGGATTTTGTGCAGTCTCAGGTAATTTCACCCCATTTGACCTCAAGTGGAAACACAAAATGGCACTAACTTCCCCTTTCTGGAGTTACCTTGCCAGTCTTGGTTTAAAGCAATAAGTATTGTTGTTTTCTTGCAGTGATATTCTCTTTGTCCTCCCTTGAGCTCCCTCAGTTTTGGGAAAAAGTGCAGCCTCTGAGCACGAGCCAGCAGTTGACATAATTTCCCTGTAGTCCTTAAGGTGGAACACCACCTGGCAGGAATGGGCAATGCCAGGAGAACAACTCAACCTGTCACTGTCACCAAACCCTCCTTCCCTCTTTCCCTGACTGTCCCAAGCCTGGATCTGAATAAAAGTCTCTTTTAAGCCTGACGATACGAGCTCAAATTTGTTCCAGATCACTGGGTATTCTGCAGCAGGGAAAAACAGCCACGCTCCTTCTTTGCTAGGAGGCCGGTCCAGGCCAATAAAATCCTAGAGACAAACTGCACAAGCCATGCTGGGATGAGCAGATTCAGGGCAATTTATACCTCCCTGTGCCAGCTGAAATGCTTTATACTTTTATGACTGTGAATCTCAATGGAAGCCTCTTACTTTCATGCAGCAATTTGAGAGGAACACTGAAGCATCAAAAGGAGGCGAATTAAATAGTTCTGTTCAAGTGGAGAACTTACAAACAAGCAGTTTATTTATAGAAAGCATCACAAGGAGATGCATGCCCTGCTTCAGAGGAATAATGTCTTCGAGCAAAGGAAAGACTGACATGATTGCTGGTCCTTTACACTGTGTTATTGCCTCTCTGAAACCCCAGACAGGAAAAACACTGACTCTTGGTGTTTGAAGTGGGTTGTCCATGCCCTTGTCCTGAAGAAGAAAAGCAGGGGTAGCACTCACAGTGAAATCCATGGAAGCTCTCCTGGGGTAAGTGGTTAATTGTGTCAGGACAAGCGCAGCAGCCGCCATGGCGAGAGCAGCACTCGCTTCTCCTGCCTGCTGGGGAGTTGCTGAATGGTGTTCATGCCTTTCACTAGAGCAGCAAAGAGATAAAAGCCACTCCAGATACTGGAGCACTGCCAGGTTCTCAGGACTCTCCAGAATTTTGAATCACAAAGCTGCTGTATCAGGTTCTTTTATCCCCCTTGTCTTTGCTGACACAGCAAGGATGAAACTGATGGCTCAAAAGCAACCTGGAGTAGAGCAGGGGAAGAGGAGACCCAGCAAAGCCCTCCCAAGGGCAAGGTCTCTCACCTCACCACAGGCCAAGGCACTCCAGCTGCCCAGCCCAGGCAAGCTGAGAGGAATTTGATTTTCAAGGTATTCAAGCCTTTCAGAAAACCAGAGGGCTGGGCTGCTCCCAGGGATTTGGGAAGCATGTTTAGGTCATAGTCCTGTAACTGGGAGTAAGCACAGAGAGCAGGGAGAGTGGGAAGAGCCCCAGAACATCACAAATGAGCTGCTCTGGTGGAGGGGGACTGGAGGCATCACACTGGAGCAGGACTGCCAGCACAGAGGATTGTCAGGAATAATGTGAAACTACACTTCTATATTTGTGAGAGCTAAAGACAAAGTAACACAGAAAATGTTTATCAGAGTCCAGAGTAAAAAAAAAAAAAAAAAAAAAGAAAGCAGAGCAAACAAAAAACAGACTGAGAATGGAGAAAAAGCAAACAAATTGCAGACTCTACAAATTAGTCTTATGACAAGAGATCTGACATAAACAGTCTGAGTAGGTTCTTTATCAAGCTTAAAAATGGCACATGCACATTTTTCTTCTTGAGAATCAAACATACTGTAATTTCAAACCTTAATTCACCACTGTATTACTCCAGTTTTATCCTAAAACAAGTGAAAACAAGCTGCCCTTGATTATTTGCTGCAACTAGAGAGTCTGATTTGTTTCTTTTTCCCCTCTTCTCCCTCAGCCTCAGGAAATTCCATTGAAAAAGACTTTTAAAACAAATCCATGATTACCTGATACTGCCACAGAAGGAGCACTTGGCTCTCCATAGCCAAACTCGTTGACAGCCACCACCCGAAATTCGTAGGTGACTCCTTGTCTGAGCTTGTCCAGACCCACTGTGTAGGAGGTGGCGCTGCGAGGGATGTCCTTCACAAACATGTCCCAGAGTCCTTCATCTAGGAGAGCAGCAAGGAGAGGAATGGCATCAGCTGTGTGCCCTGGCACTCCCACCTGCTCAGTGAGAGAGGCTGTCACCAATGTCACCAATGCTGTGCTGGGGGCACACTCACCTGGAGGCTGCCCTGTGGTGCACACTAATGTCAGAATGCCCTGCAAACCCCATCTGTGAATGCATTTATTCAGGATGGGAGCTTTTCATAGCCCAGATGGAAGAGGTCTCTAAAATCAGCAGCAGCACCCACAGAGGCCTGAGCTGGCTGGAGCAGCTGCCACTCCCTCCTGATTGGGTTAGGTCACCCACCAGCACATCTGGCATTTGACAGATCACATAAACCAAAGGCAACATTAATGAGTCCTCATCACAAAGGTTCTGCTTGCCTTTTACACTGCAAAATTTGCTTTGTTGTTGAAGCACTCAAGTGAGGCTTAGACTAATATAAGTCCTGGGAGGCTCAGTGGTGCCAGGGGACTGCTGTCACTGGAGTGCTGCTTGCTCCATGACAGCAACAGTGATGAGTCCTTCGCATGGCACAGAGCTGGTGCTGTACTCGGTGCTCTGCAGTTTCAAACAGAAATGAGCTTTGTTTATTTTTATGAAGCTGTTGAAATTGTTAGAAGCACAATGCCATTCTGATGGGAACATTTCAGTAGGGTAATCTTGGCTCTCCACAGCCATAATGACATTAATCCTGATTCACATCCTGACCAGGCACCATTCCCATTCCTGATCCACACCTGTAACCTCACATTCACTTGACTACAATGGAATGGACTTTCAACGAGATGGATGCTAGTACCAGCAGCAACAAAACCAACTATAATTTAAAATACCACTCAGAAATTTTGAGGGCAGGAATCAGACATTAATCTGACTGATTAATTTCCCAGTAAAAATTGGTGCCCAGCATTTCTGCCGAGAAAATGGAGTCTCTGACTACACGTGGGGCCAAACCCTCAGCTCACCTACCCAGTGTAGCTCTCACAGACCTGTCCTCACAAGCATCCCATTGGGCTTTTACTTTTAGCTATCAAAGCTGTTCCAACAATATCTATTTTTCTCTCCATGTCCCACAGCAGTGGGAATAGGATGATAACCTCTCCATAGACATGACTTCAGTGTGGGAGCTGCCTGCTTTGAAAGCCAGCCGTCTGCACTGCGTGGCTCAGCAGCAGCAGGACTTCTGTGGCTCGAGGTGTTATCAAGGTAACAATAAAGCAGGAGCCAGCACTGTTACCCTCTGTGACTCGTTCTGCTGCTGCAGTGTGAGGCAGGGATCTGTTCTCATTTGCTTTGCCTTTACCTGAGTGTAACCTAATTGGAGTCACTGCAGCGATTCCAGAATTGTGCTGGTGTAACAGCAAGATCTGGCCCTCAGCCTGCTCCTGTGCCACAGGGAATAGCAGCAAAGATGGATTGATTAACACTGCAGGTGCATTTCCATGTGAATGTTTTAGCTTTGGCACCAGTAAATATTGGCTGGGTGATTTGCACCGCGCTGCACGTCTGGTGACACACACAATGAGTAACAGCCCCAAACTACAGCTTTCCTGGTCATGAGGATTGGCAGTCTCAGCAGATGCAAAAAGCAGGCTGGATTGTTATTGTTCCAGCTGCATTTGAGAAACACCAAAAAACAATAAAAATAGGTAATTTTCCTGCCATGCTTAAAACTCGGACCAATACATTATTCACCAGCATGATCAGACTATAATGAAGTTATCATAATGTACCATTGTTATGTATTAGCTGGGTATTACAATGGCTGTAAAACAAGAGATAAAATATTGACTTCCCTTTTACAGGGCAATAGAAGCTGAGATTATTTTACCACATAAAGTTACAATGTAATAAAAAGAGGAGTTTGGGATTTAGTTTCTCTGAAGAGGGTGGAGTGAGGGATGCATTTTCAAAGTTGGATTGTTGCAGCCACCAATACTCAGAAGATGCATCTCACGACTACAAAATATTGCCATATTTGCTAGAATTGCCTAAGCTTTCATAAACACATTTGTAAACAGCAATAAGAGAATTTGAGCCTATTGTGAATTGTCTGAAAAGCAATTTGTTTGCATTCAAAGCCACTTAAATAGGGGAAGAAAAAGCAACAATAAAAGTGAATGTTCAGCACTCATTACAACAAACACAACTGTTCAGACACACACTTTCTCACTCATTCTCTCAAACCTATCAGGGTGCACAGTGCAGAAAACCCAGCAGACCAAGAAGCGTAAATTTAAGTGCTTTGTGAAGCAGTAAGTTGGGAAAACCACCCCTGAGACATCAGCATGGCATTTCCTCCTCTCTGTCCCCTTGGCTATGGGGGTGATGGTGTGGGGCAGCAAAGGAAGCTGGTGGATGTTTCTTCAGAGGTATTTGTGTCTCACAGGGACTCAGAGATGCTCTGGCTGGTGGCCACATAGTCACTGGCCCATCTCCCTTTCATTCACTGAAAGAATCTTTGTCAAAACTTTGGTTTTTTTTTCCCTGGGGTGGGTCTGTCAGTACTGAGTTAATGGTTGGACTCAATGGTCCTGGAGGTCTTTTCCAACCTTAATGATTCTAAAATGGGACCCAGCTCATTATCCCTGGGGTTCCAGAGAGGTGCTGATGCAGCCACAGTGGACAGATGTCCTACATCTTCCCCACTGCTGACCCCTAAGCACAGCATAGCCTGTGGCTTCCCAAGCCCTGGCCAGCAAGATTTTTAATTCCAGAGCCTCAATTAATTTATCTTATATCCATCTAGAACATCCAGACCCCTCTTTGTGAACAATGATCACAATCAGATCTATCTGAACTAAAAAAATATCCCTTTATTCCAGTACTGAACTTTGAGATTAAATATTGAACACACACTTGTGACTTCCTTCAGTGCATCTCTCCCCCATCCTCAAAACCTCAAAACCAGGTATGCTCTAAATGTTAGAAGCTCAGCTGAAAGAGAATTCATTAGAAGGTCACCTGTGACAGCAAGGACTGGCCTTTCAGTTCAGTGGAAAATCATTAGTGCACCATACACAGCATTTTCTGCTCAGTCTGGGGAGGAAAGGTGCTCATGCCATGGCTGGGACATCAGCTGGGTATTAACTCTTAGAAACCACCGAGAAGAGCAAATTTGCAGCACTAAACAGGGCTCAGGTGCAGGGCTTAGAGGCACATCCCCAGGGAGGCTGCCTTTGCTTTTTCTTTTCAGTCACATCAGTCCCCATCTTCAGTCCCCACGGCCTTTCAGTGGGCACTCAGCCTCTTAAGCATGTGATGGAAAAGCAAGCACTCCTCAAGAAAAGAAAGATTTTCCTTTGCTCCTTGTTTCTGTCAGTTTTCCCCAGCCCTGCCCCAGCCTAACTCCTGCTGATGGGAGATTTGCTCCTCACCTCCCAGCCTCGATGCCTCTGTCCCATCTGAGCTTGAAGTTCAGGCACGGGGAGAGGATCTGAGTGACAGGGGAAGGTGAAGCCACCTCTGCCCTAACGCCGTGTCCAACCCACACTGGAGAGGAGCTGCTCTGCTCCCGTGGGCCAGCCCAGCATCACAGGCCATTAATCAGGGTCTCCACACTAAATAAAGCTGTCACTCAGCAAGGGAGGCTCCCAGCTCCACTAAATCCAGCCACTGACAGCCCAAGACATGGAGAGCTGTCAGTTCTTTGGGTTTTAAACACCAGCCATCCCCTCTCAGAGCAGGAGAGCTGCGCCATAAAGCTCCCTCCTAATTACACATTAGAAGGTTTATGAGGGGAGAAGCTGCTGAGAGTTAAGGCCCGGCTGAAAGCCACTGGTGTTCCTCCTACAGAGGACACAATTAAAACGTGGCTGTGTTTGTCAGAGGCAAAGGGCTGGGTTATCATGCAAAGCAGTGGAAGGACAAGAATGGGAAGTGAAGGCTGACAAACTGTCAGCCCCGGTGTGTCGCTCGGCAGCAGAAGTGAAAAAGGCCCCATGGCAGATGCTGGGGATGCAGCTGCACCCTTCACTTTGAATTTACTGACTTCTGCTGGTTCGTGGCCATGTTTGACACTGTGCTCCCCCATTTGGTTAAAAATAAATAGAAAAGGAAGAAAACAGAAAAACACTACTCAAGACACCAGAAAGGAAACTGAAGTGAGAGCTGCCCTCAGGGCGTGGGAAGCAGAACCCAGCATTTATGAGGTAGACAATTCCCGCTCCAAGTAGATGGGTTCTTTCCCTACATGTCTGTTGCCTTCTTGGAACTCATCATCTTGAAAGCTGGAGAGGGACTTTTTACAAGGGCATGGAGTGACAGGACAAAGGGGAATGGCTTCAAACTGTCAGAGGACAGGGATAGGTGGGATATCAGGGAGAAATTCCTCCCTGTGAGGATGGGGAGGCCCTGGTACAGGTTGTCCAGGGAAGCTGTGGCTGCCCCATCCCATGAAAGTGTCCAAGGCCAGGTTGGATGGGGCTTGGAGCAACCAGGTCTAATAGCAAGTGTCCCTGCTCGTGGCAGGGGGATGGAACTGGCTGATCTTTAAGGTGCCTTCCCATCCAGACCATTCCATTTAGGTGCAATTCTCTTCCAGTTGCCTGACATCATCCCCTGCTTGGCAAAAGCACACAAAGTCCAAAATTGTGGTGGGGAGAGGAAGCAGAAAAGGAAATCTCCCTCTACTTGTCCTGGGTCAGGGAGGCTCTTTCTGAGGTGACAGAAACCAGGAAGATGTGTCACTTATGGATGTGGTTTAGTGGGGGACGTGGCAGAGTTTGGTTTATGGTTGGACTTGATGACCTTGAGGGTCTTTTCCAATCTAAATGGTTCTGTGAGGCAGATGGACCCGACATCTACACAGCTGCTCTGCACAGGCTGATCCATGGATGGAGGTCTCATGGGGCAGCTCCACATCCAGGGGCACTCCTGGCCTGTGGGTGCCCAGGGTGTTTCACAAACACCTCCCTTGCAGACGGGGGTCCCTGGGAAGGCAGCTCTGGGTGAGACTGCTGGGAATGCACAGGCCACATGCCCACCACTAAAGCACAGTGACAGAACCTTTGGGTGGGACCTGGAGCTGGGAAAAGAGGGGTGAAGCCAGCTTCTCCATTCCTCCCAGCAGCACTGGCAACCTTAACATCACTGTGCCATTTGTCTTTTGCTCTGTATATTAAAGCTGAGGGCACAATCTATTCCCCATTCCTCAGCCAGCCCAGCTGATGTCTGGGGAGCACTTACAGTGGCAGAGACAGAGCCTGCTTAATTGCATTTCTTGTAATGCACAGGGAGCTAAACTGGAATCCATTTCTCTAAGGACAGAGAAGTTGAAGGAAAAGAAAAACTCTTCTGTTTCTGTAATGTCTTCCTCTAGCACAGATCACTCCGGAAAAAAATATTGGCTTGCCTGCTTCATCCCTGTGTGTGAGTGTACTCAAAATGCAGAGGAGGTACTGAGCCTGGTCACCTTCCATAAAGCAGAGAAACAGGGAAATCAAATGAGCAGTCTCAGCTGCCTGCTGCCACCA
Organism: Agelaius tricolor; assembly: GCF_023055355.1. Taxonomy (NCBI): domain Eukaryota; kingdom Metazoa; phylum Chordata; class Aves; order Passeriformes; family Icteridae; genus Agelaius; species Agelaius tricolor. The sequence goes on from NW_027269279.1 coordinate 3,745,688, forward strand.
TTGCTAAACCCAGCAGGGCAGAGGAGCCCTGGGAGACACAGCAGGGCTCCGAAAAATTCAAAGGGAAGTGACAAAAAGGAGTAGGGTTTGCCATTTCTGACATAAAGCCATCCTCCCACTCTGATGGAAGAGTCTTGGCAGGGAGCTACAGCAGGGAAAATGAGATGATACAGCATTTAACGTTTGGGGTAATGAGGCCTATAACAGATGACACTTGAGATGTGAAACACTAAGGTAGTGGTATTGCATTTAAATATTGGCAACAAGCTAAAGCTTTTCATCTGTCTGCTCAACGCCCCCTTTTTGACCCCAGAAGGATAAATATCTTTTCCTTTCTTCATTTTATGTGAAGAGCACAAGTCATCTGCTCTTCTCTTGGAACAACTCCTCCTAAAAAACAAAGGTTGCTCCAAGCCGCACTCTACTGCCTGTATAAATTAACATGCAAAAGCAAATTCTTACAATGATATTAAAACAGGAGCTGCTCTGAATGACCAGCCCTGAGAGGAAGAATTAGTTCCCTGCTTTTGTTAAGCTCGTAATTCAGATTTCAGACTCTTCTGTGCAGAGATGAGGAAGAAAAGCAGCACAGAGAGGAAGCCGAGGCTTGGGTGGAATAAGCAAATCCTCCAATTAGTCTGTCTCCTCTCCTGGATCACATTTCACGCTTCCCACAGCTGCAACCAGAACCAAGGATGAGAATCCAGCATACAAATGCCTAGTTCATTTGCTACAGCAGCATGAATAGGATTAAAATAATCTGAAGAGGAATTAAATGCCTCAACAGTCAGGTTGCAAGAGCGGGAGAATAAGACCTTGTGTGCATTTCCAGGATCAGTGGAGTGGGGCCAGCAGAAGTGACCCAGGGTTAATGCAGCTCAGACCTGCCTTGGAGGGACTATTTTCTTCCTACTCAAAAGGAGTGGGCCCCAAATCCTACACCCTTAGCCATGAGCTGTGAAATGTTTGTTCACATCCAACGGGGAGTCGAGGGGATGATTTCCCAATGTCACTACTTGCATGAGCTGGATTTCCAACTTGCAGACAATCTGTACATGGGCTGCAGGTCTCCCCCTGAAATACTCTGACTCACAGAAAACCTGTCTGGGGGAAATGTAAGCTGGTAAGTGATTTTAAATGAACAGGTTTGATTTAACTTGCTAAGAATGCTGTCCAAATAAGAAAATATTTTCTACCTCTGACGAAATAAGGACAGAACTCAAAAAGCTGATGTAGGTGAAATAGAAGCACAGGAGTGTCATGCCTCTAATTGAAAGTAAATTTGATCACTCTGGGAAACCCCAGTGCTTTGAGAAGGTATGTATCTCCCTTGCTTTTATTTTGAAAGCAATTGTCAAGTTAAATGACAGAAATAAGAAATAATTTTTAGGATCAGAGAAGAGCCTCAAAACAGAGCAAATTCTATCAGATGTAGGTATGGAAATCTGCATCTTCAGAGATGACCTCAATAATTTTCTTACTGGTCTGGTTAAATGTAATTAAAATCATTGGTTTTAAATGCAACCTCACATTCAAGACACAAACAAACTTCTCTGTAATCAAAAGATAAGCATTCATTTAATCAATATATAATCAAGCAATGTGCAAGCACCTAGAAGTGAAAAAGAAAGAGCCAGTAGGCAAGATGGTTATGTCAAGTATAGATCATGTCTAATTTCCTTCTGTGACAGAGTAGCAGACCTTGTCAATAGAGGAGAAAGAGCAGACATCATATATCCTGACCTCAGCAAAGCTTTTGACTTGGTGACCTTCAAACACGGCCTGTGTGGAACAAGGAGCTGGTGGAGGTATCACCAGCTGGAAACTGCACCCAGAGAGAGGTTATCAACATCCCTGTCAGAGTGGAGGGAAGTTATCAAGGGAGATCACACAGAGGCCTGGCAGCACTCACTGGCTTTCCTCAATGACTTAGTTCCCAGGAAATCTGTGCTTTTTGAATTTGCAAGGAGTACCAAGCTGCAATCAGGCTGGAGCACACACTGACTTTTAAAATTACCTTGTCCAAGTGGGGGAACATTCTGGAAAAAGAGCAGAGAACAGCTTCACTGAGATGCAAATCCCAAAAGCAAAGGAGCTCTGGGGAAAGCACCAAGAACAACTGTGGTGATGGGGGATTCCTTCCCCCTGTTCTGCAGTGCTCTCCCTGCAGAACAAATGGGGGAAGAAATGTGTATGTGCTGCTGAAGCCCTGGCCCTATTATTAACATTAAAACAGTAATTAGCTGCTGTGCTCTGCTGCAGAAGGAGACAGATTTCTATCTGTGGTCCTCAAAATACAGCTAGCAAATACTTATTAGTCCTTGCTCCTGAAAGATGCTGTAAGCATTTAAATGAGTTTTAATTATTAACTATATTAGTTCATCTGTTGGATGATTTTCCAGTGATGTAGCACAGTGAAAGCTAGAGCAGTCGGGGTAATTTTCTGTGACTACTCCTAAAGAGGAGAAAATATGCTAAACTGCATAATAAACCAGTAACATCTTAATACTGGCTGGAAACACATCCTCTCACAAAATCCCATTCTCTTACTGGGATGACAAACAACCAACCTTTCCACTTAGCAGGGGCTGAAGGAAGGGAACTGATGACATCAAACCCCTGCATTTCCTGGGGCTTACCTGAGGGTCGTGCCTCTATAATGTAGCCAGTTGTGGGTTTTTCTCCTGAATCTCCTTCAGTCCATTGCAGTGTCAGCCCAGAAGAAGATTTTGTCACCAGGATTTCCTGAGGGGAGCCAGGAGACCCTGAAGGAGGAAAAGAGAGCAGCAAATCAAGCTGGCATTAAACTGCAGTATGAATTGCTTCTGCTGAAAGAGGGGGAAAATTATCTTGCAGTGTTGGTCAACAAATATGCAACATAAACCAGCTCTATAGGTTACTGACCTGATTTTCTCACTAGTTCCAGTACCAGAAGTGATATATCAATGGGTTTTACAGGTCATAGGATCATAGAATATTCTGAGTTGGAAGGGACCCACTAGGATCACCAAAGTGGCTCTACAGGGATTAACCCCAAGAATAAGAGGGGGTTTACACCTTCTGTGTTAAGAAGGCAAGAGAAAAAGGACTCTCATTTTACCCATTGCTGCTGCTATTTCTCATTTCAGAGGTGAAACCAGCCTGTGAGGTTCATGGAGAGATTCATGAGACAGGCACTGCCCACTGGCTTGGGAAAATGCCATGGCCACGTTAGAAAGGATTCCTTATCTACACTTGGTCTGTGTGTGGTGTGAGAGTTAGACTGGAAGTGGGAAACAAACAGAGCTGTGGCCACTGCACCGATGCTCTGTGACTTATCTGACAGGTTGGTATCATTGGAGGGCATTTACCTTGTTGGATTATTTGTTTATCAAAGTCCCTGATCAAATAAGAGAACCAGCTCTGGGTACAGGCACCGAACTAAGCAGGGAATGCTGCCCTAAAGCTGCTCTTGACACAGCAGGAAATCCACAGATCTCTCCCTCTGCATAAGCCAACGTGTCAGGAAAGAACAATTGTCAGTTCTCTCTGGTTTTGCATCCAGGAACCTCTGCTGGTTTCAGCAGCTACTCCAGCTCTGCCTCCCACTACAGAGCAGTACAGTCAGAATTATGCACTGTGCTGTCAGACTGCAGCTTGGAAATCCATGGCTGGCCTGTTTGCATTATGATTTATTTACAGTGTTTTGTTTATTCACATGAAACTTCTAGGTTCCAGGAAAAAAGGAAACATGTTTTTCATGGCAGTTGTGAAATGCACTGAATCACGTCCTGTGACTCAGCTTCTCCTTGGAGCTGGAAATTCACATGAAGCCCTGAGCGCGCCATTCCCTGCTGGTGCCCTGTGTTTGTAGAAGTGATCTGTGACTTGTGATTTGTTTTTATAGTCCCCCTCACCTTCTGCTGGCCCAGCTGTGATGTTGGCTTGCAGTTCTGGTCCGTAGGTGATGGTTCGGGCTTGCACTCGGAATAAATAGGTCACGCCCTTGGTGAGATCCCGCACCTTCAGCCAGCGCTGCCAGTTCCCCTTGATGTCCACAGTCACCACCTTGCTCACCCCTGCAACAGCCACACGGGTAAAAAAAAAATAAGAGGGAGTTTCAATGAAAAAATAGAAATCAAGTGGAGCTTATTACATCTAGATGGTAAGTAAAATCATCTAACAGTTTGCTAAGGAAGTATTTCTTACAATTAGCAGGAGTTTAAGTAGTGATAATAGGCAATTTTCAGCACTGATAAGTATAATTAGAGTTTAAGCTTGATAAGTGGGTACTGACAAGGAAAAAACCTTACAACACATCTGGGAAATTACCAAGAGACTACATGTAACCTCAGTAATTATTCTGGGAAGAAAGGAGGAGTAAACGAAGAGGAGTGCACATTCCAGATTGCTTCCCAGGCAAGCATTTCTCTGTTGCTGCTTCCCCAAATAACCTCCAGCATGGTCTGGAGGAGGAACAAGGGCCAGGTGTGCTCCATTCATCTCATCCTGCCATATCCACCATCCCCATGTGGATGCAGAGTGAAGGATGTGCAGCTCACCAGGACCTGGGGGCTCCAAATGCCATGGCAACAGGGGATGCAACCAAAGCACTGTGAGCTTAAACAAGGCTGGAGCTGTGACTTGTGTTTCACTCTTCTCACTCTCTCAGAACTTTTCTTACAGGGATCAGTTAAAATCACTTGTTCCCTTCACCAAGGTTCATAGCCAGTTTCACCTTTAGGCTCTCAATGCTGCACAAAGGACAGAGGGGCAATGACTGGTTTGAAAACAAAAAAATCTGGCTTTCACTGATATTTTCCAGAAGTAAGCCAATGGAAAGGATGTGATTTATAAAAGATTTTACGGAATAAAAATTTCAAATTTAGAGATTCTTTCTGGTGGTTTTTTTGGGTCTGTATATGTACATGACACATTTCAAGCCAAGAAGGTAAGATCGGAAGTAGGAGATTTTTCCTACTAGAAATGGCTGCTCACTAGTTTATCTTTCCAAAAAATGCAGAAGGAAGAGGTTTTCAATCCAGATGCTAATTTTATGCAAATCAAGATGATACTTTCAGTTTTAATCACTTAAATAAAGAGTAATGCCCAAGCAATTTCTGTTCAAAGTTTTCTTCCAGATACAATTTATAACTCAGGGAATCTTTCCTTGGCTAACAACGATGCAGTAAAAGTGCTGCCTCCTTCCACAGGTGAACTATTTCATTTCTCTGACACAAATCAGGAGGCATTTGTCATTTTCAAGCTGTGTTCCAAAAAGAAAAAAAAAAAAAAAACCCAACCAAAAAACTGTTGAAAAAGGCTCTGGGGCAATCTTGTTGTCTATTATTGTGTAAAACATAACAGTGTAAAGCTTAAACAATAAAAGGTCAAGCAGGGATAAGACTGTGCTAAAGAACAGATTGCTGCTGGAAAGCTTGGGAAAATGGGCAGGTGAGTGGTGGCTGTGAGTGGGAAGGCAAAAGGTGGCACCATGGGAGGATGCTCAGCCAAAAATCAAGAATGGGTGGAAAGTCAAAATATGAATGAGAAAAGCTTCGAAAGAGGGTCCAGCCCATCCAGGTGGGTGCACTGCAATGCTCACGTGGAGGAATTTGGGTTCTGGTCCCATATGGGCCATTTACTTTAGCTGGACTTGATGATCCATGTGGGTCCCTCCCAACTTGGAATATTTGTGAATCTGTGAAAATGACAGCATCAAGGAAGGGATTCTATTCTTTTCCATGGCAGGAGAATAAATATATTTGCTGAAAGAAAAATGTTGGCACAAGAGCACATGGTGGGTAAAGACTGGAAAATAAATTTGGGCAAATATTTTGCATTTGAGGAAGAGCCCTCCACAACCTTCCTGCTCACATCAGAAATCCTCCAGAGGGGAAGGAGAGACAAGCTGGAGTCAGGGGCAGTACAGACAGAGGTGGGGAAGAGAGGAAAAGGCTACAAAGGTTCTGAAGGATGTTAAGTCAAATACATGCACAGAAAACATGATCTGACACTTCCATATTTTTAGGGGGGAAAAAATGTATTCTTGAACATTGTGTAGGAATGAAGAAAAGGGAGGAAATGCCCAACCAGCTTGAACCTCCTGCATACCCTGTGCACATTTCTTGGTCAGAATTAGAAATGCTTCCTGTATTAGCTCTTTGTGCTCAGACCTGCCAGCCATAAAGGCTGACAGTGCTTTTATTCTGGTGTTTTCAATCCTGAGTTTAACTTTCTCTGTGCATGAGACATGGATATTCAGACAATATAGATCATTATTCCTTACAGGAGAAGCAAATACAAGTGATTGATATCCTTATTTCTTTGGAAAAGAGTTTAAAATGGATTGGCAATGGCTGAAATTACTCTCCCTGCTGTCATGCTGCCAAAGCTGGACATCCTATTGAACTACTGGCAATCTACCAGGAATATAAAAATATTAATAAGCCCATCCACAAACTATGTCATCTTTTCTAATTCACCTTTGGAATGAATTTACATTTGTTTTCAGAGAAACTGCCAAATCCTTCTCTGTTGCTTTTCTGGCAAATTAATGAAATGTTTGTGGCCTGCACATTGTTGTGGTTTCACTGAACTCTGGGTTAAAAATGCTGCCTGAAAACTCCGTGTGAAGAGACACAACCACATCTCTGTCCTGTTATCCTGCCTGTCACAGCAGAGGTGCTGCCAGTGATGACCGGCACATTTGATGCCTGGGCAGTCTCTGTGATAACAGAAGTGACACATGATGTGATAAGCAACACAAATGTGCCTGACAACTATTCTGGGATGGAGCCTACTCAGCAGTTTCAAAGGCAAAGCGTGGAGACAATCAGGCACTCCCAGGCTGAGCTTCCTCTTCGCCCAGACCAGGTAATGAAGGCTGTAAAATGACTTTTCAAATCACACAGACTATAGTTTGTGCAAGAAAATGAGAGAAGACAAGACAAAAGCTATATTCCACAATATTATGGCTCACTGAAGCATTTTGGCAAAAGTGGAATTGTTTTATTTACCCTTTGCCACCTGGCTTCTCTTAGAAAATGGCAGAGAGCAAGTAGGAAATTGGAGAGATGAAAGGTGCTACAGCACCATTGTGTCATTTCCCATGAATATGTATGATCAGAGATCTTTCTTACCCTGGACAGGAGCCAGAGGCTCGTAGACAACTCGATAACCCTGCAGGACTCCATTTGCTGCTGTTGGCTCGCCCCAAGACACGTTGAGGGTTGTGCAGGTGATTTCAGAGAAGGCCAGGAAGCTGGGAGCACTGGGTGCTGAAAGGATTGCACACAGATTGAATTGCAGCAGCAGCACTCAATCTAATATACATATATATTATAAAACATTGCTTTATTTGCCCAGCCTAAATCTAAAGGAAACAAGCTGAGAATGGGATTTGTCAGTTGTATCCAAATGTCTTGTAATCAGTCACAAACACAGCCTGTCCTAAAAATACAGTCAGTCAGCTGCAAAACTGAACCTCCAGAGCAAACAAGGAGAGAGGGCATGGAAGAGAAGGACTCTCAAAAGGGTGCAATGGGAGCCATCTCCTCTTCACAGCCACCACCAAGGGCATTGCCTTCACCCTGTGCCACAGCACTGCCAGCACATCCAGCACAGCGACTGCTCAGCCTGACTGGGAGGCTGCTGATCCAGCTTAAAAAAAAAAAAAATAAGGAGGAATTCTAAAAACCATGCTAATTGTTTCACAGGACCATCAGGGCAACTTCCAGGCTCTGGGGATGAACTCCTGATTTCCAGGTGTGGCAGCAGACACCAGAAACAAAGCCAGACTGTTTCCTTCTGGACCAGCTTAGTTTAGGGACTCCGTTTGCATTTCAGCTCTATCCCTCCCTTTCCTCACACTCCACTTATTTTATACTTTTTTTTCCCCCACTTTCAAGACTTCTGAGTTCAGACCAGAGCAATCCAGGTCAGTTTCTATCTATGATGAACTCTTCCCAGTACGGAAGGATAGGAATAGTGAGGCCAATGCCACAAGCAAGCCTTCGCTTTAAGTAATGAAAACAACTAATTACAAAAAGCTGTCACACCACACCACGTCCAAGAAAAGGACCAGCTAGCATGGCAGAGCTCAGAAAATGCAAAAGGCTTAAGTCCGTTAACTCAGAGATTCAAATCCTCTCCCTAGCTTAACTCAAATCCTCTCCCATGACTAACTACCCTCTCTTAATCAACCTCATCATAGCCCTCTCCTATGACCTCCCAATCTTAATTGCAGTAGCCTTCCTCACACTAGTAGAGCACAAAATCCTAAGCTATATACAAGGCTGAAAGGGCCCAAACATTGTTGGCCCATTCAGGCTCCTATAACCTCTAGCAGATGGAGTAAAACTATTTATCAAAGAGCCTATTCGGCCATCAACATCCTCCCCAACCTTATTTATCGCAACCCCAGTACTAGCCTTACTTCTGGCAATCTCAATCTGAACCCCGCCGCCCCTTCCGTTCTCCTTGGCAGACCTTAACCTAGGCCTACTCTTCCTACAAATCCAAAGAGCAGTTCCCTGCTGCGTGCCCCATTCCCCTGGCTGTGCCTGGGTGAGCAGACTCTGTCCCGTACCCGCCTGGTGCGTCCTGCCCGTGGCGGGGCTGCTGCGGGGGCCGTCCCCGGCCGCGTTGAAGGCGGAGATGCAGACCAGGTACCGCGTGTGGCTCGTCAGGTTCTTGAGCCGCACGCTGTTCTCCGGCAGGAAAAGCACCTTCACCTTCTCCGTGTCGTTCAGGGCGTCGCTCTCCCAGTAATAGATCTGTTGGGGCAGCGAGACAGGATCCCAGCATTATTGAGTGTGGGGGTACATTTTATTTATATGGTTTGCTCTGTCTCACCCCTCGAAAATGTAGGGTTTATTCCAAGCCTGTGATGCTCCCCTGAAGTATCATGGATCTGTAATCCCATTGGCCCAAGTCTTATTCTGTGCCCACTTTGAATCTCCCTGTTAAGCTGTGCCAGGGAGACCAGATCTTCTTGGCCCTTTTCTCCCTAGGCTCTCCCTCTCTCCCCCCCTTCCCCCTCATAAACCATGCTGCTTCTGGAGATGGGACCCCCAATAAACCCTCATCTAATGAGCACCCCCAGAAGCCGTGTGGAGTCTCCTTGCCTGCCTGCTGCTACCAGCGAAATACAGCTTAGGGGCCACCTCGGGGACTCCCCGGGAACCCTCAAATGAACTGCAACAATTAAGGTTGGAAAAGTCTGCTAAGATCATGAGTCCAACCATCAACCCCCAGGTTTGCCACTAAACCGCGCTCCCAAGTCCCACATCCACTGGCCTTCGGAACACTTCAAGGCTCTGTGATTCTACCACCTCCCTGGGCAGCCTGCTCCCATGCTGACCAAACTTTCTGTGAAGATATTTTTCCTAATATTTAATTGGAACCTCCCCTGGCACAACTGGAGGGCATTCCTTTCATCCTGTCCTGTCTTGTACTATATCCTACACCTAGAAAATATTTGGCCATTGCAGCATAGTCTTGTCCTGCACTCCTCTGTTAGTTGGGATACTGAGGTTTTTCAGCACACGCCAAATCTTTCCTTAGCAAATTCCTCTGAGTCAAATGACCACATAGCTGAGTACATCACTCAAAAATAGAGCAAAGGCTGAAGAATATGGCTTAATGACAGCAGGTATGAGCTGCCAGGGTTCACTGAGGAGAGGTAAGTTTAAACACTCCCTGCAATGCAAGCTGCCTGTCAGCACTGGCATCCTGACACACCCTGATGGTCCATAACTCCCCTGTGTACACACACAGCACTCACACCACTGGTGTTCACAGCACAGCCAGGAAATGCCCTCCTGAAGAGGGTAACAAAGATTCTCCCTAAAGTTCCTTGAGGTGCTTTGCCCCTTTCTTCCATTGCATAATTTTTACCCTGATGCTATAAAATTAGCCTTTGGAGAAGTTGTTTCCAAGCGGGAAATTGGTGCCAGCCCTACTTATTGGACAGGCCTGGCAGTGAGAGCATTACAACAGGCCAAAGCAAGCCAGAGAGCTGGGAGAACAAGCCAAGGCAAGACTCCACCTTGGCTCTCCAAGCCAAGCTGCTGAAGCCATCTATATACGTACAAAAGGGAAAGGACAGGGATTGATATATAAGGATGCTTGTTACTGCCAAGAAGGGAAGCCAGATTATTCACATTGGCTTGGCTTTCCTTCACTTATGGATCTAAATTCATGGAGAGAGGCAGAGCCAGACACTGAACCCAAGCCAAGCTCCAGTGTTTGTAGACTTGCCCATTCCCACTCTCTGAGGGTCCATTCTCATGCTGGAGATGCTGAGCAGCGTGTCTCTGCAACGTGCTCATCTCCTGCAAACCAAACGCAATTAATACTCTGATTTAATTTTGTTAAAGTTAAGGAAATGAAGCAATGCTTCCAAAATCTGACCTGGCTCAGGCTTCCAGCTGGGAGAAAGTTCTGCTCTTCCTAAAGGCTTGTAGCATTTGATGGAGGAAAAGCTTAGTTAATTTTCTTCAATACATTTCTTGCCCCCAGCTCTTGTGTAGCTGTGTTGCTTTTTGCAGCTGATCTGTTGCCTGCATAAGTGGAGCTGCCTCCTTATCTGCATCTCCTGTTTCCCCCATGCTCTCCTTCTCCATAAATAATGACACACTCTCCCTTTTCTCTCCTCCTCCCTCCCAATCTCATTCTCTTTCTTCTGGTTTTGGGACTTGCTGCTGTTCCCTGCTGCAGCCTGAGCACTGCTCTAATTTGCCTTATGCGGCAAGGGCGACAGCACTTTGTAGAGCTCTCTCACAAGTAAATAGCAATGCCAAGCAAGATAAATGAAAACAGTAGAAATGGGAGGATTGCCTTGTAGCCTTGGATGTTCCCGTTCTGGCTGTCAGCAGGAGGGGGGTCCCAGGTGAGCTCCAGCTGGCTCGCGGAGAGGGAGTGGACTTGGATGTTCTGTGGGGCCAGCGCCGGTGCTAGGGAGGAAGGAGGACAGAAGAATTAACAGTGACAAGCAGAATTAGCTCATAGCCAGGTTTTTCATTTGCAGGAGCACCCAGGACAGGCTCTGTTTATGCCACAAGTCAGCAATGAGCCAGCCCCGGGGTATCTGTGTCATTGGGATGTCTCGGCACAAGAGGAGTGAGGAGCAGCTGAGCCTCGGGACGTGGATGTGCTCTGCTCCACACAGGCTGCCTTAGACACTGAATCAACTCAATCCTGCCAGCAGCTTTGAAAAAGAAAGGAAAATGTTGCCTTGGTTCGCTGATAGTTTGGGCTCACCTTTGGCAGTGGACAGTGCTCCTGATCGACTGTTCCCTGTTGAGCAAGGCAGCCCCTGCCACCATCAGCCCAAATGCAACCCAGCAGCAAGACTTTGGGCTAAAATACTGCCTAAAATTACCTCCAAACCCAGACAGCTGTCAATCAATGCACTATTATTTTATATATGACAGAATGACTTTTAGTTTGCTACTATGACTTTTTGTTAGCTCCACTCTGTTACACCTCCACATGCACACACTGGCCCTCTTTGGCTCCTGATGGCATTTCTTCTTTGCATTGTGCTGTGCTACAAAACCAATCTTTGAGTGCACCTGGGTCACTCCATCCCTTCCCTTTGTCAGGATCCCAATTGGTGCCGGTGGATTTTCCTCCCCAGCAGCTACTGAGGACGCTCTGTTCTCCCAACCTGCTGTCTGAGCCTCCAGCAGGTTTTAACAAAACAGCTCCTGTTCTGCTCACAGGAAAGGTGCTGAAGCGTGTCCTGCTCAAACTGCAGAAGTGGGGAGAGAAAGGCAGGACAAAGGTTCCACTTCTCCTTTCTCTGTGTTCACAGTGCCATAGCCTTCTGCCAGACCCCCTGAGAAAGTTGTCTCTTTTCTCTCTGCCCCTTTCTGGGCCATAAATAGAAGCGATAAAATATTCACCGCTTGCACTGGATAGCGCCGGTTAGCTGCTCCTCTGGAGACTTCTTTCTTAAGAGAGAATGACCTTCATAAGTCACACTTTTCTACCAATACTCCCTCCCCCCAGAGTTATAAAATAAAAAAGTAATTAACACCCACTCAGCCTGACACCAACTATTTATTTTGTTCTAACTGTGTGGTTTCCATATTATCACTGCCCACCCTGCCGTTAATGGAAATGTTAATAACCAGCGCCAGGTTGTTGTGACAGATGCTTGGGCTCATTATCAGAAATTCTTATTTACCGCTCCATTAAACGACAGAATCGCACAAAAAAACAATTCAATCAAAACTAACTGGAGGAATTTTAACAGCCACATTAATAATCCAAAACATAAATAAAGTTAATGTCTTTTGCATGTTTGCCATTGGCAACTCTATTGCAAAATTATTGCTATACAATTAAAACGTGAAAGGTAAAATTGAAAAGAGCCTTTATCCCAGGGCTCGGTTAAAACTATTTATTTATTGTGGGTTTTTTTGTTTTCTTTTTGGCTGGATGGTGAATACATGAGGTGACAGTGACCATCAGTAAACCCTAGCTTGGTCACAAGGGTGCACTTGTCTAATTATTGCCCTACCTTCTGTGCTCGTCGCCTGGCTGGATGCCCTCTGTGCAAGGCAGTGCTGTTAGGGACCAAAAACCTCAAGATTTTGAGAATTTCACAGCACAAACCATAGCATGAGGCCAAACTGATCACAGAGAGCAATGCTGAAAACACATCCCAGAGATCTGCCAGGATGACACGCTCAGGGAAACAGGAATGTGTACAATCACAGAGGAAAATGGGTGCCTTTAGCAGTGTATTTCCTTTCTAAGGAGTGACACCACTGTCTGTCCTGAGCTGACAGCCTCACAGTGCTCTCAACACTCGCATCTGAAGCAGCATCTACGAGAGCATTTTTCTTTGGATGCCATGTGGCAGCCTGGAACAAATACCGCTTCTGAGACGCGACCATCAGAGGAGACGGCGCGTACAACCCACTACCAGAAAAACACTGCTTTTCCTCAACCCCTTCATGCAGCACATCTAAAAAACACAGTGGTTAAAACCTGCCAGGGATAACTCTGCACCGACACACTCGCTGCTGGAGCTGCACTTCTGCTGGCAGGGCGGAGGAACATTTGATGGGAGGAACGGAAAAAAAAAAAAGTGTGGAAAAAGACATTTCTCTTCGCTACTCCAGAGCCTCCACGAGATGCAAATTGTTTGGTTTTGTGCCCTGTGAGTCTGTCCCTCTGTTCAACTTTCAAAGGCTGATGTGTCCCCCCTGCTCTAAGCACAGATTTCTTGTTGACAGCGAGGAACAGCAGAAGAGTGCTGCTGGTGCTTGATGTGGCTCTGTGCAAGAGCACGTTCCATTAAGGGTGAAGTGAAATACTTCAAAAAGAAGGAAACACATCCCTGAAGACCCCACCTGTTTGCAACCCCAAACCATTCCCTGAGTATATGGATAGCCTGTACCAATAAAAGCAAGTGCATTTTAAAGGTGAATTCAAAAGGCTTTTTACCTTCTAGGAATGCACTTCAAGATTACTGAGCTCGGGATTTTTCACGGCTGTTGAAATCTCAAATACATAAAAAGCAAGGTTAGAGCTACATACCTCACACTGCTTTAGGTGTTAGTGACATTATCAACTATAGCAGGAGCGACACAGACCCCTGAGGGTCCGAACATAGCTCTTGGCAGGTGGAAAGCATTTCACTTTCCCTGAAAAAAACATCTGTGTACTCATGGAGTCGAATTCTGCGCATGTATCCTGCCTTGGAATCTCAAGCAGATATTTGTAAACATTTCTTTTCTTATCTGATTTCAATTTACCTTTGAGATTGTCTCCTTGAAACTCTCTCTCAGCCAAAACCTAAGGAGAAAGACTGAGCAGGTTGTGTATTAATTAGTAACAAATAGCAACAAATGTGGGCTGGGCTGCTGTTGGTAGGATCACGTAAAGACAACAAATTTATCCAGAAACGTGGTGAGAGTGTCAAAATGAGCCCATAAATAAAGTTACACATCTCAATCCACATTTAAACATATCACTGCCCTCATTTCCCAGCTGCACTGAGCAGCCTCTGCTCTCACTGCAGGCAATTTGAGCTTGCAAACGCTTCTAACCTTTAAAGAGAAGGTGCTTGAAATCCCCAGTGGCCTCCCTGCTCCAGAGCTCTGTGCTCTGCAGAAGGTTCACCTCAGCTTTTCTCACTTGGGATATTTGTTCTCTGGGTTGTGTGGCACCCAGAGCTTTCCATCAATATGGAGCTACTATTCCTCTTCCCAGTGACAATCGCCGTGATGCTCTGTGGTACAGGTAGGCTACAAATCCTTGTGATTCATTGGGCAAACTTGATAACTGGTTTTGTGAAGCATTCCTCACTGCTCTTAGATCTGCTCCAGTTTCTGGGGAGCAGAGGATTTCTCCTCTACTGGTTTTCTAATTGTTTCTCCAGTGGCAGTGTCCCTGGCAGGACACTCACAGACAAGTTTGGGACAAGATTTCCTGATACTCATATGCCATTTAAGAAAAGATTCAGGCCAAAACTGAAGAGAAAAATGCAGTGAAAGAGACTGAAGGATTTTCTGTCCATCAGCTTGATCCCAAACAATCCCAAGCAAATTTCTGTTTTGTAAAGACCACTGATCCTTTTCTATCTAGCGTTTCCCCCAAATTCTTCAAAGCATGACTTGGAGAACATGCCTGCCTTTCTTCCCTGGTAATCAATACGTTTGCATTTTGGTGTTAGCACCTTGAGACCATTTTGGTGTTAGACCCAGAGAATCTCATTGCACAATATGCTGCATAAACAGACCAAAGACACAGCTCCAGGCCCCAAAATCCTCTAATCTGTCTCCTCATTACAATGGAGGGGTGGTTGCAGCATGTTCTGAGTATCAGCTGTAATTTTTCCCCACCTAGTGATTAACAACAAGGGAGAAGGCACAGCAGTGTTCAGGTCAGTGTGTGCTGATGGTGAAATCTTGCACACCAGAGCTTCCAAAGTTTACACGCTGATTCCTGGCACACACAGTCATGGAAAATAGGGCTAAAAGGATTTGGAGAGGACTCAGACATCATCCTCCTGGGTCACGCTGGGATCAGCTTGCTGGTCAGATTTTCATGTAATCTCAATCACTGACTTCTTTCCAGATTGTGCTGCCATTCCCACACAAACTCTGCCAGCACCTTTCTACTTTAACAGCTCTTAAAATAGGGGTTTGTGTAATAGCCATTCTTTAAAAATAAAAATAAACAAAATAGGGATATCTATTATAGAACACTAACAAAAAGACATCTCATATTATTCTTTTTGATACCTAACCTAAACCATCCTTACTGAATTGAAGTTATATCCCTGCAGTGACATGGAGATTGCTGCTTCTTCAGCTGCAGCCACTGCCTTCAAGTCACAGTGTAGATAAGCAACAGTTTAGTGGATTCTAAAGCCAAACACAACACAACAAACAGAAGGGCACCAGATAAAGCAGTGAGACTGATCAGCAGAACAGGCAAAGTGGGGTTTTCCTGTAGTACAGGCTTAGAGAAGAAATGTGAGGATGGTGCCTCCCAGGAATGACCAAAAAGGTGGATGTGCAGATGTCTGCAGTCACTCCTTGCATGAAGGAAAAGTGGCATGAGAGAAGGATGTTCAGTGTTTATTGGCCATTTTCTGGCAGAGTCTGGGAGAGAGCAGTGGGAGGATCAGAGCTTCCCCGAGCAGCAGAGCCTGGTGCCATCAGGAATGCTGCGTGAGGGATGCTGATTAGCTCCATAACAATTAGTCAGTTGTGCTTCAAAACCAGCTACTGCGAAGCTGCTTTCCACTGTGAGGAGCAGCACAAGCTATATTTAGAATGTAAAACACACTTCCCACTAATTTCTGCCTGTTTTAGGCTGGGCTGCACCTCGTGATGGAAGTCGGTGCTTTTTCCAAGGGCTGAGCTCTCTGTGGTTACTCAGATGTGTTTCAGAGGCACTAAGAGAGGCAGAGCCACATTCCAGGGATGTGGGTCTTAACCCCTCCAACATTCTCCATTTGCTACATTGGGCCTGAGTGCTCCTGCCCTCTTGCTCAGCAATTTGGCACCACTGCTGCCCTGCCAGGTTTGTGACACCCTGAGATGTGAAATGAGTCTCAGCAAAGAAGCAATCTGGTCTCCCCATCGTTGAGATGTTCAACTGGATGGGGGAGGAGGCTAAAACAGGTCTAAAAGCCAGGTTTCAGTTGGAAATACTCCTTTCCAAGGGATGTGGATGTATGTGTTGATTTACACAATTGCATAGAACTGTATAAGAGGAATTGAAACATCTCCTCATGTAGTGGAAGTGAACACAAGAAGAACTTGAAAAACATCTCTCTGACCTTCATGAATGCTGAGGAAGACAGCAGGGCAGAAATGCAAAAATAGATGTAGAATAGAAATATAAAAATAGAAAAACCTGTTTTAGTGGAGAAGAAAGGGTGAAGAGGAGAAAGAGAACAGCTGTCAGGATGAGAACTTTGGGAGTCTGGAACACCTGCAGTTGTTTTACTCTGTGCCATCTTGTCTGGGTAGGCAAACACTTGGCTCTCCTCTGTATACCACATTTAGTACAGTAGCTGTGTTTTGCCACATCAATTTTTAAGGGTATTAAAGTAATGAAGAAACATAAATCAAAGCAGCTGCAAATGATCCCCAAATGTAACATCCCCAGCTTCTATGCTTAGCACTGGGAAGCTTCCCAATGTTGGCACAGGTATCTTCAGCACCTGCAGAGATACAGGGGGGAGGTGGGGATGGAGGGAGGGGGAGATGACAAACTGCAAACTGAATTCCTGAAAACTGAAATGGAACAAGGACTAGAAGTGCAGTCTCTTTTCCATGGACACAGACCTAGGGGTTTACCTGTCAGTGCCCTTTTTGAACTGAGGAGCCATCCTCATCCTCTTCCTCACTAACTCTTCCAGTGGTGAACACACTGTTGCTGTGATCCCCAATCTTTTAAAGGGGGTTTGGATTTCCCACGTGAGTGAGCTATGTGCAATCTGGGAATTTCATGGGGCAGACATGATCTGGGTAATTAGAACCATGGCCAATCCCACAGAGCAGTGCTGTGAAAGAGCCTGCAAACAAAAACTACACACTTTTCTTCTGCTGAATTCCACAGTTCTACTTAGCAAACACAATCCTAGAAGAGGCTATCAGATTGCATACTGAGATTATCCATCAAGGAAGTGAGAGAGCCTGGCCCAAAGTAAAGCCCTCACAGAACTGTCAGACTGCCTCTGGAAAGGGCGTGCAGGTGGTTAAAACAAGAAGTGGGGGGAATAATAAAATGAGCTTTTCCCTCTATTTCTTTCATGTCAGGAAGGATATGATCACACACAGGCAGGCAGCCCATCAGTCAGCAGAGATGGGCCATGAACAGCAAGAGCCTGACAGCACTAGGGAGGCACGAGCCTGCAAGATAAAACCCCCTTTCTCTCACATCCATGCAAATCAGGGATGGCTCTGCAGCTCCCTGTCCCTCACATCCCTGCACTTGGGGGTTCTCTCCATTGAAGAGCAGAAACAGCTGTGCAAGGAGAGCAGTGCCAGCTCTGATGAGTGCAGGATTCACCCCCAGGAGGTGCTGAAGGTTGTTCAAGGGATGGTGAGGAGCTGCTGATCCTCTCTCATGTGCTCTGCCCTCTGCTCTCTTACAAGTCTACTCATTAGAGAAGCAAAATTACCAATTTCAGATTATTTCCCCACACTCTCCAGGACCCAAAATTCCTCTTCCTCTATTTGTAATCATGTTCCACTTATTATAATTTGTTAATGCCACATTTGAATATCATAATACCACAAGTTCATGGCACCTGACAAAAGCACGCGCTTCACATCCACTAACAGCAATGGCAGCACCTACTGAACTCTAATCCTTCTGCTTCACTGCAGCCAAGAGAGCATATCAAATAACCTCCCCTGGGTTTGCCATCTACCAAATGTCAAAAGCTATATCAGAAAAAAGTCAAAGGGCACAGGTGAGATCTGCCCCTGGAATGACCTTTCACTGTGGCTTTAATGCCAGTTTGGGTAGCTGACCCCCACGAGGAATTAATTTAGGATTTACAGATTGCAATGGTCAGGGAACCCCAGGGAGCCCACAGAAGACTGTGTTCTTGTGCTCCTGGGGAGAGAGAGATTAAATTTAAATTTTCTTGACTCTCAGTGAGAGTTTTCTCTTTTTTTCTTTATTTTTCATCCCTAAGATCATTGCTGCAGTTTCACACCCCCATTCCTTCTCAGTGCCTGGACTGCTGCAGCCAAGATATTTTAGACTATTACTAATTCATACTTTTTTAAGAAAAAACGGCAACTTTTTTGTTTTCAGTCTACAACAAGCAACCTGAAAAGCCTCCAGTTCTGTGATTGACGACGGATACAGCAAACAGATGTCAGAGAAGAAAACCAACTGTGTTTCTCCACAGCTGGCTTCACAGCAAAGCTGTACAGAGGAGGCAAAGCCACGGGAGTTGAGACCCATATGAAAATACTTACAGCACAAATTTTGCTCACATATCCCAGGATGACTGCAAACAAGCAGAGCAGGACTGCACAATTAGGCAAAATAGGAATTTGGCTGCAAATGTAACCCTTTAGTCAAAAGCACTCCAACTCCAGCCTGTGTCTGCTGGAATAGGAGTTATCAGCCAGGGGCTTCCCCACCTCTTTACCAGGGCAATTTCTGCTTCATTTGACTTTACTACCGATTGCTTATGTTTTTTGAAAGGAAGGTTAATTCCTCTGCTTTTAATGGAGTAAGCTGTGCTGCGAGCTCAGCAGAGCCCCGCGTACACGGTCAGGTTTCTCCTCGCTGAGCTCCGCGCAGGGATGTCCCTCCCTGGCTCTCCCAGCCCATGCAGCCCTGCAGCTCAGCACTCATCTGTCCTTGCCCTCCCACAGCTGCAGCACACAGCCACGGGTTCATGATGAATTCGGGCACGGGGGCCTGCCCGTCTCGGCCCACAGTCGGCACCAAAAAGATCCGCATCAAATGCTTGGGGTTGTGAGTTCATCATCGGAGCAAAACGCTGCCCAGCTCCTCCCGGCCCTGCCACAGCCAGGCACCGGCGCATCAAGCACCGCGGATATTTTTGCTAGGACAGAAACATCTTTCCTACATTGAGACGTGATAAAAAGAGGCAATTAGACCCGAGCTAAGCAGGAGCTGCCGCACTGCATAAAGCATTGTGCTGTACCAAAGGCTGCTGATGACCAATATTAACAACTTAATGAGCTGTTAATGAGGCGCGCGTTCGGCTTTTACTTGCAGCATGAAAACATTGCAAATCATTTTAGGGAGCTTTGGACTGTCAATGGAGAATTAAAGATGTCAAATAAGCCCATCAAATCTATGTCTCAATCTGGACACTGCTTTCCAGTGCATTCACTTAAAATTCCTTCTCCTATATGGTAGAATAACTTGCTTTGACAGCACTACGACTCCCAGACTTTGCTTCCTTCTGCCTTGACATTAGATTTCAGTCTCCAGAGAGCTGCAGGGATGTCTTTTTGACATGTTGACATTAAGGACACTTCCACAGACTCACACTGGCACGGTTACTTTCTGTCTTGCCATTGTAAGAGCAGCTACTGAGCTAAACTACCAAATCTGGAAGTCTAATTAGCAAAACCTTCACATCATCTGTAAACAGATTAAGAATATAAAATTACCCTTAAAAAATGGCCAGTTTGGGTAGGAAAGGGAGCCAAGCCTTACAGAGAAAATGAATTTCCGTAACTCCCCAGCATTGTAGCAATACCAGCAGCACACAAGCAGTGACTAATGCTCTGATGTAGGCACACTTTGTTATTTTCTACTGTCCTGTCACAGCCCTGCAGGATTAGATCCCACAGCTACATGCTATCAACACTCCTGCTGCCTCCAGTGGAGCTGCATTGAGGGGAACAACAAATCCAAATTGGACTTGCTGCAGACAAGCCCCTGTACATAGAGTGAACCTGGAGAAGTTTAAAATCCACCAAGAAACACTGATGGGATGTGCCCAGTGGCCAATCCTGCTCTCAGAGATGGGATGCTGTTGGGATACAGGTGAATTGAATTCCAAGAGAAACTGGAAAGAGGTTACTTTCCCAGACCAACCAGGAAATGTCTCACCACTTCTTTTTTTCCTTTCATCTTCCTACAGTTTGCCTTTCTTGCTCTGCTCTGACTTTACTCTGTCTTTTAGCACATTGTTGGAGAACGTGGCTTGCATCTTTAACTCCAGGCTGACAGGAGACCTTCTCCTTCCTTGGAGACAAAGGCCCTGGGACAGGATGGCAACCCAGTGTCACTCCTGGAGCAAGGCATTCCCAGCATGACAGTGTAAAGCTCATCCAGAACTGAGCATCACATTGGAACAGCTCTGAAGGTTCTTTACATTTAAAGATGAGGGGGAAAGGCAACCAGTTTCAAACACCCTGCCATCCCCCAAAAGTAGCTGCTTTCTGCCCAGAGGTGTCAGAAATTAAAAAAACCCTTTTATTTCAAAGGCTTGTTGCTTTTAAAGCATCAAAGTTGCCCTTTGTTTAAAGTTTGAGCATGTGAAACCAAGAATTAATTTACCATTCCATTCCCCAATAGCTTGCCTCCCTCCCCTTTTGTTTATCGAGGGAGGATACCCAAGGCTGACAGGTTTTAGACTTCTGCAATGTGCAATGGCCACGATAATCCTTCTCTTCCCTTCTCCAGTGGCACCCGGGATGGCAGTGCCCACCCAGCTCTTGCAGCTGTGCCAGCAGCAGTTGCTGCTATCTGCAGAGGCGCAGCCAGCCCACGTGTGCCGCCGAGATAGGAGAGCGCAGCCAGGGGCCGCGCAGGGCGCAGGCTGCCAGCCCCATGCGCTGCAATCCTGACATTCGTGTGCCAGCCTGGGACCCAGGAGGCACAGGGGACTCCACACAGCACCTCCTCGGCTCTTTGGGGCAGGGGAGGAGACAAAGCTGCTGTGCTGTAAGAGAAAAGGGGGGCCCAGGCAGCGCTGAGGGAGCCCCTTCTCCAGGAAAGGGACAGGGGTCACACACTGGGGGAATCTGGAGCGCACAAATAAAAGAGCGAGGCCTGAAGGAAGAGATTAAAGCACCCAAGGGCAAAGGAGCCTTGTCCTGCCAACCTTCCTTGCCTTCAGCACAAAGGGATGTTGCCCCAGCACAGATAACCAGGTAAGAAGGGACAAGAGCTCTGTGCTGGAAGCAGTTTCTAAAGGGGAGCCAAGTCTTTGCTTCCTTACGCGGCTTCTTTGTCCTTATCATGGCTTGCTCTCTCAGTGTAGCCTTTTCTGTCCCAAACCTATTTCACTATTTTCAGTCTTAGAGCTTTCCAGGTGGTTTCTGTTTCTGGCCAGCAAAATGCTGGAGATGGCCAGGCAGCTCCAAGTGCTTCCCCTGACATTACTGGCAGAGCAGATCTTCCTGTGTCAGCTACGGGTGAATTAAATAAAATTTGTGAGGTCCAGGAACACCTGTGGAGCTGCAGGCAGGAGGGCAGATGAGAATAATTGCACATAACAGGAAGAAATTTGGTTTGGTGTCTGCTAGCTTTGCACTAAGAGGTGGATTCAGCTTTTGAAGACAGAGGTAAGAAGCAGACATCACTCAGTTCCATTCCTGCTCTTTTCCAAGCTACAGTTCCACTTGGAAGAAAATGAGAGAGCCAGGTAATGTTCTCTGAAAGATGATGGCACAACTAAAGTGGCATTTCAATGGAGGACTACCAAACAAAGGGATTTGTCTCCCAGCTCTTTTTACTCCTTGCCTTTCCCATTACAGAACCAGCTCTCAGAGATCATCATTAAAAAGAACAACAACAACAACCCGGCCTCATCAGTTCTTGTGAGTTCTGAAGGTCACCAATGTCACCATCAGCTATAATGACACACATCACTCCCCTCTTCACACAAATGGATTTACAACCCGTTTAAAGGCTGATGTCTTTCGAAGCACTTCACCCCTTCTGCCACCCCCTCTCTGCACACATTCACTCTACTCCAGCAACAGCTGCTGGAAGAAATGATGAATTTCATTACTTTTCATCCAAAACAGCTTTGCAGTATATGGGAGAAGCACTGAAGGCTGCAGGCTCGTTAGCACAGGATTTGTATTGCCACATTTTACTTTATTCACCTTCCCAAATTAGGTGAAGCACGCCTGGCCCAAACCTGTGATTTCTGTTTAATTAAAATGCAGGGAGTGGAGTCTCCCGAACTCCAGAGCCCCCCACACAATCAGGTGGTGACAGCAACCTGGTAGAATAATGCTCTTGATATAGTGGCTGCTCTAACAGAGTCTTAATTTCAGTGGAGCAGAACAGCACCTCTGGTAGCAGCTGCGTTTGGGGCTGGGATGAATATCAGTAGCCAGCCTCTGCTGAGCACTCACTGCCTCCCCAATCAGAGCCAGCATCCCTGACAGCTGAACTGTTAAATGAATTAACAAGGCGAAAAGGGGGCTTGCCAGCGGGGCTGCGACTCCCTTCCTAATTTCTGCAAGTGGTGGCTTTCAATTTTTCTGTCATTTGTCAGGAGATGCACATGGTTCTCTAATGAGCAGGGCAGAGCTGCAGCCAGCTCTAAAAAGGCAGAGTTAGAGGATCTTCTGGGCCTTGGAGGAGAGGGATGCAGATGCTTGAGGCAGGTGGGGGAAGGACACGGGCTCTGCTCAGGCTGAACAGGCAGCACATCCTTCCCAGCTGTGCTGAGCTCAAGGACTCCCAGCCCACTCTCCCATCTTGGGAAAGAACTGCTCTCCACACCAGTCAGTTTTGCCAATATCCAGGCAGAACTCAAAAGGAAGCCTTTGATCTTATGGGCTACCCAAAAAAGGGAAAGCATTTCCTCTACCTGTAGGATAAAATAAAAAATCCACCACCAAAAAACCCTCAGAAGATCCAAACCACTGGCATCCAGCTTTCCTCTTCACCATGCAAGCTGGGCTACAGAGGCCTTTTACTCATGGCTGGCCCATTGTTCACCCCCAGAATTTCCCCCTGCCCACCAGTCAGAGGCAGGGAGGACCTGCTCAGGCTGCCCAAGGGGGCAGTTGGCTGCAGCAGGGCTCAAGAGCACTCCAGGGCTGGAGAGAAACTCCCCATTTGGGTATATTTGCTCATTTAATTGGCAAAACTTGAGGAAGGTTGGTTTTAGTAGCTTATTTTCCCCCAAGCTTTTCAGGTTGTTCCATTACCTACTGGAACTTTTACTGTAAAAATCCAGGTCTGATCATAGGGAAATTTTCAAATCTAACAGGGGAGAGCACAAGAGGGAAGGAAGGAATCACAGACATTCCTCCTTCTGCACCACTCTGGAGAAGCTGAACAGCGCAACCAACAGCAACATGAACACCCAACAGAAATGGGTGCTTTGACTGAGCTGGCCTAAACCCAGCACATTTCCCCAAAGGCACATTTTATCCCTTTTTACGAGCCAGAGAGGAATGTTCTCCCCTCTCCCAGAGTTACTGCAGTGCTTAGGGCAGAACCAGGCCCCATTTAACAGCACTCAGGCAAGAGCTACCTGAGAGCTTCAGCCCAGGGACTGCCACCTTCACTCACTCTGTGCCCAGTGCTGTGCCTGTGTCAGCACTTGTTTATTGGGAAGCTTTTCTCTGTTTTTAACCTGGATGCCTCATTGCTGGAGCTGAGCAGACTCATTTTTTTCCAGCTTGCTGCTTAACTGCCTTTACTGTGGGTAAGAACATTGAGCAAACAATAACAGCAAAAACCTTGTATTTCCACAGCACACTTTAACTCAAAGGTGTCACAAATCAATTTAAAACTTAAATTGCAATACCATCTCCAATCACTTTACTCACAGTGTAAATCACAGCCAGTTCTGGAGGTGGAAGAGGCAGTTATATAACAAAGTGTAATAACTTCACACAACAAGAGTGAAAATCAGCAGGAAGATCCTACATTCATCATCTCTGCTGTGTCAACCTGGATGGTCCCTTTCCAGAGGTAAATCCAGGAACTCTAACACAACAGCCAAGTCACACACTGCAACTTCAGACACAGCAGTCCTGCCTGGGAAAGGAGGCCTGCTGGATAGCACAGAATCATGGAATGGTTTGAGATGGAAGGGATCTCAAAGCTCATCTAATTCCAGCCCCCCTTCCTTCAGACACTCAGGGGTCCTGTAATTATCTCAGTGTCCTCCCAAGTCTGTCTCCTTCCATTGCCTTGTTCCCTGAGTTATGATAGCAAGATCTGGACTGTGGGATTAAAAGACACAATATAACAGCATTTCCTTGTTTTCCCCAGCTGATTTCTCATGCTGTGTACATGTATATAAGTGCATGTGCTGGCTCCATTTGCAGCTGGGAGATACTTAGCTCGGAAACAAAAATGTATTTTGAAGCCAGATACAGTTGGCTCCACCTGGGACTTTCTTTGCTGCAGTTGCAGAAGTAAGTTGGAGCAGAAGCAAACTAGAAAAAAATGTAAATATTGCCAGCTGTCTCTCCAGGACAACGCTGCTCTGATTAATTTATGATGTTTTCAAAGAAAGATGGTGAATGTTGCACCATATTTGAAAAGAAAAGGTTAAGCAGAGTTTAAAAAAATGCGCAGTAGAGTTCTTAAAAAATGTGCTTTGCTTAGTTTTGAGCAATAGAATGTTTAATGAGTAATAATGAAATGAATTAGTGCTGGCTTTGATAGCTCCTCCATCCCACAGCCCCGAGACACAGAACAAAGTGCAATCAGCTCCTGTGCTGGGCCAAGCAATGGGAGGGTCGAGCTGCCTCCCCTTGTTGTGAGCTTCAAACGCTGCTGCTGCTGCAGAAATGGAGAGCAGAACTAATGAGGATTTCAGAGCCTGCCTCCCTCCCTCCAGCTGGGATCACCATAACCACAGCCCTGCTGGCAGGAGGGCAGCAGCCATTCCAGGGCTGCCCTTCCCTGCTGGAGTTTCTGGGGGGACAGACTGGCCCGGGGTTCTCTGGGCTCCCACAAAGCACCTGCTCAACTCTTCTGTCCTGATTTCCACCTCCAGCCTTCCAGTGGGGGGAAGGACCTTTTTTGATCATTTTAAAAGGATCAAAAAGGACTCAGGCACCAGGTCCAGATAAGCAAAGGCCTGAACGGTGCCACTGAGCGGGGCTGGATGCAGGGACAGGCTGCACACTCCTGGGAGCACCCAAGCCCTGCTTCCAAAACCAGCACTAAACCAAGCACGTATCTCCTTGCTTCAAGAACACAAAAACACAGCCAGGTGTGGTGCCAGGCAATGCCTCTACACAGAGAGTTATAAAATAAAAGGATCATCTTTCTGAGTCTCCCTTGTTTTGTAGTTTTGTTTCTTTTCCCTTGTGACTTTCCTGTGCTCCGCTTTTCACTTTTTTAACTCAAGTCAATTTTTCCCTCAAGCTTATTTGGTATGAAAAAGTCATCCTCCTGCAACTCCAAAAAGATTTTCTTTTCTTTCTTTCAAATGTCCTTTCTTCCCTCCTTCCTGCAGACCAACTGGTTTTCCAATGGCAAGAAACTGCCAGTGCCTATTCCAGGAGAGTGGGCAACAAAAAACTGTCAGCAATAATGACTGGGGAATTTTTCAAATAATGCCTTTCCTGGACAATTATTGAACACTATCTGGAAAAAGAAATCGACTGATTTTCTTTTCACCTACCTGCTTCACCCACAAACACTTCCACTGGTGTGCTGGTAGGGCTCTCACCAATGATATTATATGCTGTCATTAGTACTTCATATCTCTTGTATTTCTTCAATTCTGAAAAAGTAAAATATTACATATTAATATTATATATTATGATTTATACTGTATTACAGCTATCTTTTAGACTTCAACACCTTTTTATCTCCAGACTTTTCTCTCAGAATAGAGCAGTGGCAATAGAACAGTACAATAGTGCAATGTCTACTTCAAGCCTTTCTGAATTCACACATCACAACAGTATTTGCATCATTTTGAAAGATATTTATGATGAAATGGCAGGATTTTCCAGAATTTCCTCACAGTGTCACTCCAGTAAGAGGAATAATGATTTCTCTCTATTTCTTATGGATAACTAACCAGAGGAACATCTCTAGGTCATTCTTAAGCCCAGAAAATGGCAGGATTTGGCTTTGAATGTCACCATAAGGTCTCCTTTTGATCTGCACTGGTAGGGAGGAGCCTGCCTAGCATTTGCCTAATCCCTGAAATGCTCCTTTGGGGGGGCATTTGGCAACTGCACTGCTCTAGAACAGCTGAAGCAGCTGCAGAGGGAGAGCTGCAGTGGAGAATCTGGAGTCCCATTCCAGGTCCTCCACAGGGATCTTCTCCTCCAATGTGACCACAGCCCAACCATCAATCACAACCAGGAAGGAGAATTTGAAGGCTGGACTCCATTTGACCACCAGGCAACAAATTTCTTTGCTGACACAGAGAAACTACTCTGACAGGTGAGGTGGGAGAGTGAGAGAAGCATGAAAAAATCTGAAAACCCCAATTGTTTGTGGGTAATTAACAGATGCAACGAGGGTGGAGCAGAACTACATCAACGTCATTGAGGGAGGCAGCGCCTGAGTAGTTTCAGATTTTGCATTTTCAGGATGAAAGAATCAATCCTAACAGATAAATTTATCATCTACAATACTTATCAGGGAAATTAGAGTAAGAGAGCAATCAATAATATAAATTGCCCTATTTAAATGAGCATTGAATTAAGACACGCATGGCCAGAGGTCCAAATTTCTCCCTTTGCCAATAATTGTCCCTGCTATCTATGAATCAGAGTCCCCTTAACACAGGGCTGACAGTATGCCATTGGTTTGGTATGGTTCAAAAAGTCTAATTAGGCAAGTTTGTCTAATTTCAGTGTCCCAGAACTCTTTAAAAGTGTTGTGCTCCAATATCTGACTGTGACTTCAGCATCATTCCCCAGTCTCTGGCATACTGTAAATTATACCTAATATATCCCCAATTTTTTAAATGTCATGTCACTAAATTTGGATGGACTGCAAAAGATGGAGCAAGCAAATCAGAAATAACGGTGCTGAGTTCATAAACAAACAATAGCAAGATACACACGTATAGTACTGGGCAGCTTGCACAGGGAAACTGTTTTTTTCTGCCATGAGAAGCCATAAGGGAGATTTTAGTGTTAACTGGATGTGGAAGAAAATGGAACACGAGAGTTCATGCATGCAACTTTCAGTGGGGATCAGGCTTCATTTTTTCTTTTTTTTAGTCCATCACAATCTGTGACTCAAAAGCCTTGGGCAAAACCTATCTAGTGAACCATCAGCACCACAAAGCAACTTGCCTTTTAACTCTGTCGAATGTTATTTTATTCATTTCCAATTGAAAACACCTCTGGAGATGCACATAAATTCATTGGGCCCTTTCTAAATTGGCCTTGTACTCCATGGAATGCCCGAGCATTGCAATACTTGGATCGTAGGACTAATGATGTGATACAGCTAAACTCAGATGGACTGCAGGATATATAGCAAGTGAATCAAAATTCATTTAGCATCAGCAATGCTGGGTTGTTACAGTCACTAATGTTTTACCTTCCCAGCAGCCACATTTTTAAACAGCTACCTACTTGCATCATCGATGTCTCTGTGTGTAGGGGAAGCAAAGGCTTGGAGAAAAAGAAACTGGAGAAAGCCAGAGTCATTAATCTGTGTTGATTTCTGTGGAGGAGAGCCACAGGAGTTTGCCCATGGTATATTTTGAACCATTACAAAGAGTCTCAACTGAAGGCAATGTGCACTTACGTGTTAATTCATACGTCGTTAATGCAGAGCTGCTGTTCACTGTCTTGAAGCTGCTTTGGGCTATTCAGGGTAAGCAAAGCAGAAAGCTTGTTACAGTGCAAGGAAATAGTTATTGCAAATGATGTACAGCAGAGACAGAGGCAAATGAGGCAGCACACCCATACACAGTTTAAGCTTTAGGAATATACCTTGAAGGGCAATAAAATCACATCACTCTTGTAACACATCAAGAGCATCTCGCCCACATGGGGCTGTTTCATTTCCTCCTCAAACA
This sequence comes from Agelaius tricolor, assembly GCF_023055355.1. Classification (NCBI taxonomy): domain Eukaryota; kingdom Metazoa; phylum Chordata; class Aves; order Passeriformes; family Icteridae; genus Agelaius; species Agelaius tricolor. The sequence continues at coordinate 3,773,640 of NW_027269279.1, forward strand.
GAGAGCTCACAAATACACAACACAAAGATGTTCTGGCTTTTAGGTTAAATAGAACAAATGAGTAAAAATGAAATGATTTCTAGGGGCGAAAGCTCTCAGTGGTGCATTACATGCTGATTTCTCGAGATGCAAAATTCAAAACCTGGAGAGCTGCAGAGTGCTGAGCTGGAAGCTGGACCACAAAGTGAACACTTACATCAGGGCAGGACCTGTTTCTTTAAGAGTGAATTTGATTTCCCTGAAATTGATTTCACTGAAAGAATTCAAGATTCCTGCTGTGAGTGAATTGTAATAATATGCTAAGCTGTGCAAAACTGTGGGTCAGTGAGGAACAGAGGTGTTCTAAGGCGAGAATTATGAGGAGAAAGAGGGAAATTTATCTTAAAATACATTTGTCTCCACCCCTTGCTCTCTCTGTCTCTTGACTCCCTGGAGAGGTACAGCTTGTTTTTTCTCCTCTACAGTAATTAGGAACATAGCTGCAGGGCCAGACAAGAAGAGGGAAAAGACAAAACTGGTTGGTTTCACAGGCTCCCCATCTTGTGAGAACATCCAAATTCATGATTTCATAATGTACACTGTCAGTCATTCAGTTTTTGTCTGAGAAAAACCCTTCTGCATTCCTACACCTATGAGAGCTTTACATCTCTGTCCTGGTTCAAGCTGCTCAGTCTGAGAAGTCTCATTAGCTCTGACCACATAAGTAAGGTCAGAGTTAGGGGCTTACTTTATATTTAATGCACCTACTTATCCACACCCACATTAAAATTCACTCTTGCTTTTGTGGAAGTCATTTCTATGGGTTCAGGAAAGCATGGCAGATGATATAAGATATTAAAATAGTCTCACTGAACCCTATTCTGCTGCTCTTGGAGTATTATCTTATTCTGAATATTCCAGTGACATCGAAGAGGACAAAAGCTGGTCCCTACATGAGCACATCTCATTGCTGGACCTTATTTTTCAGGCTACTGACTGTTCACATGTCTGCCTCACATCATCTTATTCTGCCTATTCTTCCCTCTGATTTCCTTTCTAGCCTTTATCTAAAAAGCCTTTTCATTTTTTTTCTATTATTCCTCTCCCCTCCACCTTCTTTCCATGTGAGCCATAAATCCCAGTGACTAAAATGGAAAGCAGGCACCTAACAATTCTTGCTCATCTTTGCTATTTTCTTCTAAAATGTGGACAAGCACTTTGAAATTATAAAAATTCTTTTTTAAAATTCTCCTCAGCTGTTTTCCCCATACTGTAAAAAGAAAAACAAAACATCGATTATAAAAACTATTGAAAAAAACCAGCAAGAAAGGAAAAAGTTGCCAGCTGAGGAAAACGAAGTGTCTCTTGTTTGAAGGGAGAACAAAGTGTTCCAGGATAATTATGAAGTGGAGGTAGGGGAAGCAGAAAATCAGAGGGTATGTGGGGGACAGACCATCAATTCCAGAATGCTGGCAGAGATCAGCACAGACCATTACAATGCTGATCACACTCAAGTCACTCGCATTTTTCAGCATCTTCAGGCTGATTGTGTAAAACCTGAATTATTCCCAGCTCTCTTAGACTTACATTTTATTTCCATGGGGCAAGAGGGGGGTGTGCAGTGCCTGGTGTAATGACAGATTACCATTGTGGAGTATTTTAAGGTCCAAAGCACAGGCTTACGTGTGAGCTCTGCTCTCAGGGCTGAGGGGTTCTGGATGGTTTTGGATTCTGTCCCAGCCCCGGTGTCGTAGTCCAGCTCGCGGTAGTAGATGCGATATCCCAGCAGGAGCCCGTTCACACTCTCCATCTTGGGGGGCTGCAAAACACCCACGGGAAGAACAGGCTGGTTAGGATGGGCATGGCAACACAATCCAGCACCAGGGGCAGCGGCTCTGTACTGGAATTATTACCAATAGAGCTGGTTGGGACGTGCCTGAGCTTGGCTGGCCCTTGCTGCTTGACCAAATAGCGGCACTGTGGTGTTTCACCCCACAGACACCCTTGGCTGGCTGGGTGTGTGGTGTTTCACCCCACAGACACTTTTGGCCAGCTGGGTGTGTGGTGTTTCACCCCACAGACACTTTTGGCCAGCTGGGTGTGTGGTGTATCACCCCAGGGACACTTTTGGCTGGCTGGGTGTGTGGTGTTTCACCCCACAGACACCCTTGGCTGGCTGGGTGTGTGGTGTTTCACCCCAGGGACACTTTTGGCTGGCTGGGTGTGTGGTGTTTGACCCCACAGACACTTTAGGCTGGCTGGGTGTGTGGTGTTTCACCCCAGGGACACTTTTGGCTGCCTGGGTGCTGCAGCTGGGCACGTGGGGACAAGTCCAGGCCTGCAGGATCTCTGGTGGTGGCAGGATGGACCCCTAACAGGGGCTGCTCCTGGGGTTTCCCTCTGGCAGAGAAGCTTTGAGGGGATGGTGAAGGAAAGGAGTCGGTTCTGATGGAGGGTTTGGATCCAGAGCTTTATTCTGGCCCTCAGGCCTCTGGATCCAGCACCAGCTCCAACAGAACTCCCTGAGTCCGTGGCTGCTGCTCCTTTAACCCCGGGGAGAGGGGCAGGGAAGGGGCAGGGAGGCACCAAGCAGGGACAGGAGGGGAGGGACAAAGGGACAAAGGACACCTGGATGGCCCAATGCCCCCCAGGGACAGAGGGCATCCTTTGGATCTGCCAATCACTCGAGGCCCTTCTGGAATGCCAGGATTGACAGACAGTGCTGGGAGGGGAAAGGAGAGGTGACTGACACACCTGGGAGGGAATTTTCAAGGGAGGGACCCAAGGTTCTCAGGTAAACTTTGAAATCACAATAGCTCTGTGCTCTGCTAAAACAGACATTTATAACGCACTGGGTTGGAGGTTGTGGGTTTGAAAATCACAATTAAAGGCAACTTTGAGGATTTTGCTCAGCTGTGGCCTTTGCAACAGGTTCTTGACTGAAAAATCCACACAATAAACCAAGCTCCTTTCCTTTTTTGGCCCACAGGAACCTGGGTGGGATGAAAAGTATAAATGAGCACTCCCTAGAAAAGCAGGTTGCCTTCCACCAACACTGGAACAGCCAGTGTCTCACTGCTTCCAAAAGGAAAGAAATTATTTTGTCACCGACAGAATTTCTTCCTTTTTCTTGGGGACTGATCACAGGACAGTCTTCATTTGGCATTATTTTACTGAAAGACTGATGATCAAATAAAAAGGAAAATAAAAAGGAATAATAAAAATTGCTCTGGCTTGGATGAGGAAGACAAAACTAGGTCTAATGACAACCTCATACAGGCATTTAGAGAGAAGCTACACTGTGATGGGCTCTGGTGTGGGCACAGAGGAGAACCAAGGGCTCCTCCATAACAGCTCAGGGCAGTTTGGCACATACAGCCACGGGATGGTGCAAATATGAGATTTTTCTTTCAGCATCATTTTGGGAGATGCTCAAAGACAAAACATCTCAGCAAGGCTTCTCCAGCAGCCCCTCACATCCTCCTTCAGCTACAGATACACAGCTGGCACACTGGAAAGGAGATTTGTATCTGGGTGGCTTGCTTAGGTAGAGACAAAGGGATGCCTCATGTTTTGGAAAAAAATTACTTTCCTGAGTCTAATGCAGGATAAGAACTGCAGAGAAGAGATGCCTTGAGCCATTTATCTTCTAAAGATTCTTTAACTGAAATTTAAGGGGCTGAAAGTATAAATTAAAAGGGTTTTAATGATAATCTTGCCTTTAATCCAAAAAAAATCCCTACCAGCCTTGAGAACTTTACTAAGGAAAAGCATTGTGTAAAAATTAACTGCTGGTGTGAAACACTGTCACAATAGAAGGTAACGCCTCATGTAACTTTAATGAAGAAAGTAAGGACATCTTGACAGAAATGAGGAAGATCTTTGGTTATTCTGCTTCTAGAAATGACATGAATTTTCCATTACTCCATTACAGTGGCAAGAGGAGGGAGAGAACTGTCCTGTCTCAGTCCCAAGGACCTTGCTTTGGGTGAGGGCTGAAGGAATTAAATAGAAAGACTGCAGTTTATGGAAACCAAAAATAGAAAATGACATGAACCAGAGTATAAGGAAACTACACCTGCTCCAGGAGGAAGCTGCCTTCTTTTGCAGCTGTCCTGCACAGAGCCTGCTGAAAGCAACCCAAACTCTCCCAAGCTTTCACTTGCTCTGCCTGGGTGGAGATCTCTTATTCATCATTTCATGCTCATCACTGTGCTCCATCCTCTGGCAAAGCCCTGACCACCTTTCACTGTTATTTGGGATCAGAGTAGAGAACGATGCTGTGGATACAGGATTGTGAGGGACCTCGAGGATCACCAGGGCTGGGAGCTCCCCATGCAGAACCCCATCTGCTGAAAGCCTCTTTCACAGACAGAACAACCTCCAGAAACCAGAACAACCAACCAGAAATGGAGCTGATTCTTCAGCCTCCCAGTGTTCCTGATGGAAGCTGTTCCCAGCCTCACTGCTCGGGTGAAACATTCATTTAATTTCTAATCTAAATAATTCATAGCCAGTTCCTAACCATTTGTTCCTGTGCTAACATTGCCTTTTGGGTTAAATTGTTCTTCTCCCTGTGGGGTGTTTACTCCTGTGATGTATTTTAGAAAGGGCAATCATATTCCCTCTACGACTGCATTTTACAAGGCAAATAAATCAAGCTCTCGTACAACAGCCTTTCCTAGTCTCAGGCTGAGAGCCCCTTGGCCAAGGGACTAAGAAAATAGACCAAATAAAGTGCCAGGTTCCTCTAGGGCTGCCCTGTGATGTTACTGCTCATGGACCAGCTGAAACACTCTCCTGGGCAAGGAGATGAGATGGGGTTACTGGAAATTATCAGTATCTCTCTCCTGATATTGTCTTTTCTATTTTCCAATCTTTTGACTTTCTGTTTCCTGTGTTACACTGAAGTTACTTTAGCCCTGATGGTGCCCTTGCAGAGAAGGGCTCCACAGCACAGCAGTGTCCTTGCCTACCTATTTTAATTCTTCCTATTAATTAAGACTTTTCCTATTTTAATTACTAATAAACTTTTTTTTTTTAATTTAGGAGGAAAAAAAAGTTGAAGTGGAATATCCTGCAGAAGTCAAAAAGGAAAACTCTGCTGAAGCTGAGGAGGACACTGTGACTCCCTGCTCTGCCATGTAACTGCCTTACAAGTAAAGCTTAATTTCTCATTGTGACCCAACACTGATGTTATTGTTTTTATATAAAACAATATATAAAAAGAAAACATTGCTTTCATATGCTATCATATGATTCTCCATTTTTTCCTTCCTTGAGATTAAGGACAGGAAAGCTCAGAAAATAAATAGCTTGCAAACTGTCTCTCTTTTTGCCATGGAAATGATGATTTTTTCCTGGAAAGGGTACTCTGCTAAAAGGTCAGGTCTTCCCCTTCCTATCTGTCTTCTGTGGACAAAACTCTGCTTCTGATGTAATGGATTATTTAGGATTTTGTTGAAGGGCCTGGGGGATCTGCTGAAATAGGTAAAATGGTTATGAGTGGCAGCCCATAATGTTGTACAGAAGTAAGAGAAACATCTTTGTGCTGTTTCTAAAGAGAAATAAATAAATAAAGACTGAAATGTAAGTTTGAGTAATTGTTATCTCTAAGGTAGAAGCAGAACAGTACATGATCCTGATGTTAAGTGTAACATCCTCCAGAACATTTGAAATAACCCTGCATTATTGATACAACAGACCTCACTGGAAATTACTTATTTTCTTCCTCCTTTAAATTTAAAAATAATGGACTGATTGGACCAAGCAGCTGAAAGCCCAGATAGTGCATCAAGAATTTGTTTTGTGAATTATTAACACAGCTCAAAGTTAAAAATTTAGCTTTGCTTGGAAATCCACTCTCCCATTTAGCTTGACTGCTGTTTTCAGTTTACATTATTTCTTAGACACTGCTGTGAAACTTCCTCTTAATTGGAGGCTATTGTGGGACTTCAAGATTTTTGTTTATTTGAAAAATATAGTACGGTTGAATTACCAGGACCTATTAATATACATGTGGTAATGACATATAATCGCCCACAACTCCCTTGAGATGGCTCTGGCACAACAACCCCATTTCACTTTCATGAAATGAAAAGCATCCAATTACCTAAACAACCACCTATTTCACATTAACTACACACCAGCAATCAGTCAGCTGGGGGAACGTGTATTTCTGTGGTCCATCGTGCCTCACATCCTCTTTGTCCTCTCTTTCTGCTCTTTTTTCCCCTTTGCTGGGGGCTCTTGTTGTAGGTGGGGAGGTAGATTTTCATCTCTCCGTAATTCCTCTGGTAAAACTGCTCAACATGTCTCCTATTTGCTTAACATGCTGTAAGCAGTGCTGCTGCTCAGGATTCTCCTGTGTGAGCTGGGGCCAGGCAGATTTTCAAGTGCTGCTGCACACCAATAAACACACCCTCATCCATATATTTTTCTTCCAAAAATGCAAGGAGTCCCATCTGTACTGTAAATGCATATGTACATTTTTCACTATAATGCAATCTGTCCAAAGTCATCCTTATGATGTTTGTGGGGCATTGTCTGGGGAGCAGGGTGGGCAGAGGCTCTCCAGGATGGGTTATGGATAATGTGCAGTGCCCCGCTGGGGTCCCTCTATTAATGCCCACTCTGCAAAAAGAAACCTCAGGCACTGGATCACAAAATGTTCCTGCATCTCCCAGAAGGCCAGGTCTGAGAGATAAAGGAAGGCAGAGGAAATGACAATATAAAATGCAGACTTGACACAAATACTTCCCCATCCAACCCGGAGAGACTGCAGAGAGCTCAAACTTCCTTTCTTTTCTCTGAAGAAACTCAATGTTTCCCTCTCAAAGAGTCAAGAGGGCATGTGGAGCTCCTCAGAGGTATGAATGGGATCTCAGGCACTGATCTCAGGCTTCTGATCATTCCAGCAGCAGGAGGAGGCTGTGCACAACGTGAGCTTTTGATTACCTGATCTTACCAACACCATCTCTGTGGAGTGTTTTCTGTGTAAAGATGCACAACCATGGAGAGCAATGAAAGGGCAGGAGAATCTGACAAGAAACAATCTTGGACATGGCTACAGGCACTCCTTTACCAGTGCCCCAGTGGGGCACAAAGTGAAAACAACTGACAGGAATCTCCATTCATTGCTAAAATTTATGCTAGATCAGGCAAATAAGGAAGTAGCTGCAGTCCTTCAATGTCAGTACAATACTTTCAGCTCAAGAAAATGTCCCTGGCAATGTACCCTTAAATTCAACAAGTCAAAGCAACCAAAAAATTGTTCACAGGAACATCAGAATTTTTCATTTACCTACCTGCCACTGCACAAGGACAGAGGAAGTCGTGTGGGGAGTTACTAACACAGAACTGGGTGGTTCATCTGGAACTAGAGAAAAAGAAAACAAAAGCAGTTACAGCAAGAGAGTGAAAAAGGGACAGCTTTTGTTTCATTCATCGAGTTCTTTTTCTTCACTGCTGAATGAAATCTAGCCCAGCTGCTTCATGGTGGTCCCAAAAGCAGTGTGGTGGATGAGGATGTTGGAGCCCAGGGAGAAGCCAGGCTCTCCTTTTACAAACCTTGCTCTACCTGGGGCCTTGGCAGCTTGAGCAGAGCAAGAAGAGTTCAGGGCATAAACCTGGAGGAAGCTGCAGCAGCCAGCTGCTCACAGACCACCAGATGCCCATCTGTGAGAAAGTTAAACCAGCTGTTTGCTGGCTCCAAAGGGTGAGAAAAGTACACCCTGAAAAATTCAGGAGATTTTTTGCTACCTTTGGGGCAAGCCTGCCTTGAATTCAGGAGTGTGTGTCACATAGCCACACATTATTTTAGTCAGGACAGCTTGATTTACCACAGGTTAACCCTTTCCTATGCCCATGGCCTGTGGCACTCCCAGACACTCCACAGCAGCTCAAAGACACCAAGCAAAGGCTTATCAGGAGCTCACAGCCCTCCACAGTGCAATGCTCAAGTGGCAGCACCGGGGCTGCTCAGCAGAATAAATGCTCAGTTTGTTGAGGAGGTGAGAAGCTTTCACAGATTTTTCCCAGCTGTATTGTGAGGAGGCCAAGCACAACTCTGGATCCACTGTAGCTAAATTCAAAGAGAACTTAAAATGAAATTTTAAATTCCAAACCAGTGAGTCAGTGCTGCCTCATTAGCACCTGTTACAGCCTGCACTGACCCTGCTGCTGCTGTGCAGGAAGGTGGAGAGTCAGGATGCCTTTAAGGGGCTGCTTAGCACATTGGTTAGGTACTAAATGGGTTCCTGTTTAACATCCCACATCCCTGAGCTCTGTTCTCTCTCTGGTCTTCTGATTTCAAGATCACATCCCCTGGAAAAATGGCTTCCTATTTTTATATGTCAGTGTTGTTTCTAACTCATCACTCCTTGCTCTGTAGGAAATAATTCCTAACACCATATATATATATATATATATATATATATATAACCATAGAATGGTTTAGGTTGGGAAAGACCTCTAAAATCATCAAGTCCAACCATTAAGTCAGCACTTCCAAGCCCACTGCTAACTCATGTCCCCAAGTGCCACATGTACATGCCTTTAAAATACCTCCAGGGATGGGGACTCCACCACCGCCCCAGGCAGCCTTTGCCAGTGCTTGAGGAACCTTACAGTGAAGGAATTTTCCCCAATATTCAATCTAAACTTCCCCTGGTGCAACCAGGCCATTTCCTTATGTCCTACCACTTCTTATTTGGGAGAAGAGATTGACCCCCACCTCATAGCACCCACATATATATCTTTATCCATGTATGTATCCTAGGATTACCCAATTTCCCAGGGTAAAAGCACATACTGATGCTTTCTCGTATTTTGCAGAGTTCTTTTCTCCATTCAAGACATCAGAGCTACTTCTGCATTCAGGCATCGACTTTATACAATCAAGGAATTAGAAGCTGATCTCTAAGGCTAAAAATAAAAGCCTTGTCAATGTCATTCACAGTTTATTAGTCCTGATCTGCAGGATTAAATGCTCATGTTTCCAGGAGCTTCATACTCTTTCTTACTTATACCTCAGCAATTTTGCCATTCTGCAGACTGACGTGGATTGTGAGGGGAAAACAATTGAAGAAACTTCTTCAAATGTATGCAGGGCTCTACATTTATTTTTAATGCTCTCTTGTAAATTATTCAATTTCTGCAAAGATAATGGTTAGTGCAGAGTTTGGAAGCCAATCAAACAAAGTTTAAATTCATTTTGGGACTCCTGAAAGTATGATTCATTATCAGAGGGCACGGCAGGACACTTGAAGGCTGCATGTTAATTCAGCCATATCTCACTGCTACCTGTGTCAACTTCCTGTGGACAAAACTGCTTTGCCTGTTGGTTTTCACTCCAGCCTCCATGGAGAACACCCTGCAGCGGCTCCAGGAGCCCTGGGGAGCCCCCAGTGTGTCTCCTCCTCCTCCTCCTCCCTTACCATCCTGCAGGGTGGTGACCGCCTCGGTCTCCGCGCTGAAGTCGCTGTCCCCGATGTCGTTGGTGGCCTTCACTCGCAGCTTGTAGGAGGTGAACGGGTTCAAGCTGTGGAATGGGGAAGACAAGGCTGAAAAGGGGATGAAATCTCCCTCCCTCATCACAGCTTGCCTCCACAGAAAACCTGCCCACCAGAGTCACTGAGCAGTTTGTCTCCTCTCCCCATCACCTCTTCTCTGCAGTTTCCCCCTGTCTCCCACCCCTCTGCCATCAGCACCTTCCCAGATGAGCCCTGCCCTGAGTTCCCAGACACACTCATTTATTGCTGAATAAATGAGACCACCAGAACACAGACCTGAGGCTGCAGCTCATGGAGCAGCCCACAGCTGGGGCTTGCTATCTGAGTTCTGCATGGCTGTGCAGAGCCTGGCTTCCAAGGTGCTTTCCTGAGATATCCTCCAAAGCCATCTGGGTCAGCCCATCCTCCGAGCATGGATGGGCAGGACAGGTGGGGAGGAGGCAGGAGACGTGCCCAGGGTCAGCCAGGGCCCAGCAGGCTCTGGAATTCAGAGTGCCAGCTCCTGACTAATCCCCTACACCACACCACTTGATCAGTGCGTTTTGCTCCTGCTGAATCCCAAATTAATGCCATTACTTGGATTATTTAATAAAGACGGTGACAACAGGTTCCCTGCAGCTCTTTTATCTATGTGGTGCTTTAAGATATGCAAAGAGTGATTTCCAGCTGACATAACCTTGCAAAGATGATTCTGTCTTGGCTTGGCAGGGGAGGTGAAGGGGAGGCTGCCTTTGGAGTCGCAGGCAGAGGTTTGAAATGCAGAGCTGTAACTTACAGGGGATTTCACTAATTAATTGGTAGTGTCTAACCATTCACTGGCAGATGGAACACTGACTACAAACCCAGGTTATTTGTAAGGAATGATTAAACATCAAGGATAATGCATTCTGATGGGCAGCACTCTCACATCCATGACTCTTCTGGACTTCCACAGGAAAGTGCTTCTAGCAAGGGAGAGAGGAAATCTCTTTTAGCAGTGCCACCCTGTCAGGACAGAATTACTTACCTACAGCAACTTGATTAATGTGAATCATCCTTTTTGATCTTTTGTTTTCAGTCATGCCAATGTCAAGTATAAGTGACACAGATGGTTTTCTTGTTTTTGCATGTTTTGACTGGAAAGATCCTGGCACGAAACCAGTGAGCTGCCATATACCACAGCCACTAATGCTTTTAATAACAGACCCAAAAAAATCTCTATCTGAATGCTCAGAATACCTGATTCTAAAACCTAAAGCTCACAGCCTTTTAGAAATAATCTGATTTGTACTGGCTCGTCAACAGAGGAAATGGACAGCAAAACAAGTACCTGCTCGTAGACATTCAATTACTTCTGCTGATGTTACAAGGACTTTAATTACACCAGTATTGCAGAGGATATAATGAAGCCTGAATAACAAAGTTTAAACATTCTGATGCTATCTATAAACTTCAGTATGGAAAATACAGATAAAAATGGTTCTCATTTCATCTGGAAAAGCTTATATAGAGATAATTGCAATGCAGCATTCGGAGTTGATTTTAACATCAGTCACTGAAAGGATTTTTAACTAGTTGTATTTTACAGAGCACTGTGTAGCTACATATGATTTAGCCTGAGTAGTGTTATCTGTAGTGTTGAGCTTCCAGGAAAGGCTTCAAAAAGATGCACTGCAGTCCAACTTTAATTAGATTTATTGCATGACCTTCAGCAAATCTCTCAACTGCTGTTCATAACACCACCTCTAAAATGGGAGCAGTGGCCTCACTTAACCTCTCTCCCCCAAAAAGAACATGAAGCTGAGTGATGCTTGTTTTGGTTTCCTAACTAGTGGGAAAGTGTGGGAATTTCTGTGCTAGCCTGGGATCACGTGGTACCTTTCAATAAGGCAGGATGTGGCCTCGTGGCTGATGGAGGAGGAGTAGGTTTGCCAGTCCCCGTGTGGCAGCTCCCGCACTTGGACCGTGAAATATCGGATTGGAGATGATCCATCGCTGCCAGGAACCCAGGTCAGCACCAGGCTCCGGGAGGACACGTCAGCCTGGGGGGTCATCACCTGTCTGGGAGGTGCTGGTCGCTCTGCAATCAAACCATAATTTAGCTGCTTTGAGAGGAAATTCAAAACAACATGAAATGAGACAGCCTGGTCAGATTTTCACAGTGGTAAAGCCAAAGGGCATTGAATTTTTGGATTTGCCATGTGAAGTATACAACCATCCCATTCCTTAGCCTTCTACTGCAAGGAGGAGCAGTAAAACTGATTTTTATCTCCCTGCATCAAAGGCCACTGCAGGATATAAACCTTCCTCACAGCAGACCTCAAACTTGGGGGGGGTCTTGACCTGGCAGGTTAAAGAAGAATCATCAGGGCTGGCAGCCAAGCAAAGCAAGGCAATCTTTAATGAAACTCAGCTGTGCTTGTGGCTACAATTGCTCTTTTGACAGCATCTGTGTGTAAAGCAGCTCCCTTTTTAACCTGTTCTTACTCCTTGGTACCAGGAACTCTGTTCTTTCTATGCTATGCAGGGTCCTCTTCCCCCTGCTGAGGCAAGAGAAGAGGTGGGCTGGAACAGGCTGTTGTGTGGCAGAGTCCAAGCACACACAGCTGATGCTGAATTCCTGCACCAGGCAAGGAACCAGGAGGCATCAGCAGCTCCTGATGCTGCTGCTTCCAAACCCCAGCCTGGAACCAGCACAGAGCTGGGGCTGGAGCACCTGCTGCAGGTCCCTTCCAGAGCTCCCCAACTCTTCCCTTCATACCCACTGACCTTGAACCTGCAAAGTCAGACCAGCCATGCTGAGGGAGATCTCTCCAGAGTAATTACCCTCACACCTCTGGGATGAGCAGGGAATGGCAATGCAGGTGTAAGCATGCCAGCCCCCAACTGTTTCATTACAGATCTCCTTTCCCGTCACCGCATCTCCGCACTCCATCGATTTCAATAGAGAAACTCTATAGAGTGAGGAATAATTGTTTAATTGTTTATCATGAAGATTATTGATTCTGATTAAAATGTGTGGCATGTAATAAAGCAGAAATTGATTGGAGACACCGCAGTGACTTGCTTTTGAGAAGCAATTCAATTCAACTTCATCAGCACTTGTTTCCATAAACACACCTCTGCCTGCCTGATTCCTCACAGCTCCGTGCGGCCAGCGCTTCATTTCCCTGCCATCCCCTACAACCATTTCCTGCATGTTTTGGCATTTCTCTGCAGCCTGCTCTCGCTGACATCAGTGCCCAAAGACTTGTAAGCTATTAGCTGGAGGAAGCCCTGGGTGCCAGCAGCCTGCGAGCAGCGGCACGACGCGAAAGGTCAGTGCCTTACACTGACAGGCGGAGACAGGGACGTGGGGTTATTCCATGCCAGGGAGGGAGAGTCATGCAGGGATTTTATACATTCTGCTGATAAGCTCTGCACTTTTGGGCAGGTCAGATCTTGCAGTTAGTCTCCCATGATTTGGTTTCTTTCTGCTGCTTATGGGAGATCTTAAAATCTCCCGTGTTACAGGATATACTCCCTGACTGTTTGTACAAACCCATTAGTATAAAGAGTTTATTTATGGGAGTTTAGCCACAAGCAAATGCTAAGGTGAGACTGTCAGTGCAGGCTGGAAAGGCCACATGACTCTATAGACTACTTTTGATTTCTTGCTACATTTCAGTTTTTTAACTCAGCTCTGCCCTGATCACCAATGTTGACTATTCTGAAGTGTAGATTCAAAGCACTGCAGTAGAGGCTTTGGAGAATACAGCCACAATATAACTTGGGATCTATAAATCACAGGCATCACTGCAAAATGTAAAGATTTATACTGGGATTAACCAAGGAATTTACAAGGGCAAGAGTGACTAATTTTGTTAATTTTCAAGAGAATTTTTGTGTCTGTCTACCTTAGTATCAAGGTCTATGAGGATTTTAAATACATCTTTATCAACAGGAATAAGATCTCTTTTCATTCTAGAATATTTATTGTCATGTATACACATTTCAGGTTAATTTCTTGTTAGCAAAATAGCTGCACTGGATTTCTTTATCATCCCTTTTTATAATTTCTTATCATCCCCTTTTATAATTCTTGCTGATGTGAGAAAACACATTGTTGTCCTTATACTTTATATGAGATCAGCAAACTTGTGGTTCCCAAGCACGTAGAGACCCAGCAGAGTTGTCCATCAAAAAGAGAAAGGGATCATGTTACACTGTGATTTGGGTACTCAAGATAACCCTAAAGCATTGATAGCAGCAAGGGATCACTGTTCCCACAGTGCAGCTGGGAGTTCTGCCTTGAGCTGTGGTGCATCCTTGTGCACAGTCTGGGGAATCTCAGCACATTTTATTGAGCAGGAGAGGCTCTGAGCTTTGAGAATTCACATTTTTTGGCATGGTGGGTTTTTTTGGAAGCCTCTAGATGTCAGGCTTTGAACCTCTCCTTTGACAGCAATCAGACAGGGTGGGAGAAACCTTGAGCTGATAAATCTCTTTGATGGACAGTACCTTAAGCAGAAGCACTTCCAATTTCCTAATACATCTCCAGAGGTTCTTTCTCTGAGGAGTGCACTGTTATGCACTGGGAAGGCTGCACATGACCTGCAGAACTTTGCCAGAGGGAATTTTAAACCCAACCAAACAGGCCAGGAGTAGTTGAAATGCACCTCACAGGCTCTTACTCTTGGTAGCTGAACATCAACTTCCTCTCTTCTTACAAGTGTTAAAATAAAAATAATGAGGAAGACATTGCTGGTAAATACAATGGGAGATTCTTACTCTTGCAATAAATGATGTGCAAGGTGTAGAAAGGACTTTAAACAAATGATTGCTTATCAGGAACATTTTAGAAAATAAAAGCAAATGTCATTGATTGCATTATAGTGCACCAAGAGCAGGCCCACAAGCACATGCAGAAATTCTAACAGTTGAAAGATGTCTGTGGAGGTCTGGCCTGGTGACCTGCTGGAGTGTGCTCCTCTCAGAACTGTGACTTTTATAAGGCATGGGAGTTGTATGGTTCTAGTTTTTGAGGGAGAATTTTACTCAAAAAATATCAATATCCAGACATAGCACAAAACCCAGTGGTGCTGGTAGAGTTACCCTGGCTTGTTTTGATTTTGCCAGCTCAAGAGACCAGATACATTCTTTGCAGTGGAACATGGCCTATATGCAAGACAAGGGAAAAACTCACACTCTTGTTCTCCACCAATATTCAGCAATATATTCCCTTTTATCTCTGAATAAAAAAAAAATTAAAAATCTTCATGCACAAGTAGAAAATGCAAATTTTTTAACTATAGCTCAACAGATCAGTTCTAAAAGTGGAGGAATGAGCAGTTCCTTGAGCCAAAGCATTAAAAACAAGCAGCGATGCAGAGCGGATCCTGTAATACCTTACACGTCTTTCACATTTTGGTACATTTGGTATCAAAGCATCTGGTTTCATTTACACACACATATAAATGCCACCTTCTAGATTCCCTTCAGAGCAGAACTTGCCTGGAGAGTCAGGATGCAAACAGCCATTTAATGGCTGATGCAAGAGGCAGAAAAAGTCTGGGCAATCCAGATGCAAAGGCTCTGCTGGAGCGTGTGGCAGTGAAAGGCCAGAGTAATTACAAACACATTAGGTCAGGGCTGAGGCACAATGGAGGAGCTGTGGAGAAATTCTGCAACACCACTGCCTCTCATTTTGCGTTCCCTAATCAATATAATTCATCCATCACTTACTTTCTTAAGATTGCAATCTTTCTAGAAAACGAGAGAGCTAAAAAAAAAAAAAACCAAAACCATCTGACTGCAAAAAGAGGCTGCACATGGCCAATATAGCAGCTGATGGAAAAATCAATTCCAACAGCCCGGCAGGTTAGAAGAACTGTGTCTCATAAAAGTCAGCCTTGCTTTCTCAAATCATGATGCTGCCATGGACTGGGGCAGGTTTATGGGGAGAGAAGGAGGAGGTGTAGCCTGCTATTAAAATCCCCCAAAGTGCAGTGCAGGCTCCAGAGCAGGCACAGAAATTCCCTGAGCCCACAGCTTGCAAGCATTACCTCGTTTCTCCGTGGTGATCACTGTGGCTTCCAGAGGCTCCCCCCAGCCCTGCCTGGTCTTGGCAGATGTCCTGAAGATGTAGGCTGACTCTGGGCTCAGGTCTGTGGCCGTGAACTGCCGGACTGTGGAGCCAACCTCCACCGTGGTGAACTTGTTGGGGCTGCTGCTGGCCAGGCGGTAGGCAACCTGGTACCCTGCAGACAGAGAGGGGAAAAGGCTCAGCTGGCTTCTCTAGCAGGGACAAAAGAGCACAAGCACTATTAGTTTGTCCTAATTACATGCTTATCTGAAGTCGGGAGAAAAGTAATTTACTGCCTTTGGTGTTATACAGCTCTGCTTTTTGGCAGATGCCACACACCGTACAAAGGAAATCACACACGAGGCTCTGCTGGATACAACTGCTATGAAACTGAGTTCACTTTCCATTCCTTAGGCCAACAAGATGCAAAAGCAGTTTAATCCTTCCTGGGCATTCTGGCACCTTTTTGGAAAGCAAAGGAACAGAGCTGGTGCAATGTGTCACCTGACTGAGGCGGTTCAAAGCAACACTCCAGTTCCAGCTTTCCAACCCACCCTCACAGGTTGTTCTGCCCTCTCCCAGTTTCAGCACTGGCTCAAATTCAAGGTTCTTCAGCTGCAGCTCCAGCAGCTAGACTGACCAAATCAGGCAGCCTTCAAACTGCTCCAGACAAAGCTTGCTCCTCCTTTCTGCAAGTGCTTTTCCCTCAGCAGTGAGTGCCAGAACTGCCAATAAAGCCACCCTTCTGTCATTCAGCATCGCTGCCCTTGCCCAGAGCCCGAGGAAGGAGCCTGCGAGCTCTGTGGTCCTGCTTCAACCAGGCAGGTCCCCATAATCAATTTTGCTGATGCCTGTAAGTGATAACCCCCCTTCCACCCTGCCTGACAATCAGGAGCTCACAGTTTAGCCTGGGTTATTAATGATTCCACTGTGCAAGGAGGGTTTCCAGGGTTCTTACGCACCACTAGCGACAACTGTCCCCCAAAGAGGGTCTGCCAAATGTTCAAATCTATTCTGTAAACCCAGCAATTCAATCAGGCTCTCACTTCTGGAGCTCAATGGTGACTTCCAGTCCAGCAGCTGACTTCCAAAATCAATTAATAGCAGAACTGATGTGGGGTTTTATTGCCCGAGCTGAATGTATGATTAAATGCTCCATGGACTTACACAGGGCAGAGCACAGCCAACAAATCCAAATCAAACCAGCTGAAAACAAAACAGTCATGGCACAGATCTGCCAACCCTCTGCTCACCCTCTGAATGACAAAAGAGGACTGCAGCACCTGAGCCATCTCTTTCTCATGGAATTAATATCCCAGCTAGAGTTTGAACTCCCACCACATCTTGGCTGTAACAAGACCAAGGGAAGCCAAACCTGGCATGGTTCATTTGGGAAGGTCAGTGCATGAAATCTGAGGGGCTGATCTTACCTCTGGCTATTAGAGAAAACCCAATGACATTTATTTCCCATTGTGAATATGCCACAATTGTCACATTGCCACTCACAGGAAAGGCCTGAAGTTCCTGCAGACCCTGGAATCGATGCCACTCGCGTGTGGCGCACTTTGCCACAAACAGTGGAATTTAATTGGGATACAGATGGTATTAATTTTGTTGTGCTGACTCTCACAGTGCCACTGATGATGCACCAGGGTTTCTTTGTTTTTTCTTCTCTGGCAGCTGCTTGGGGACATGGGGCAGCAGTCATGGCTGCTTCATGTGGAAGAATTTGCACTGACACCTCGAGGAGTGACTCAGCTTTTCCGAGCACTCGTGGCTTCAGCCTCAGCTCCCCCAGGCTGTGGTTGGTTTAATCCTACAGGAACATTTCCACAGCTGGGTGGACAGCTTTAGATTTCTTCAAAGGCTGGCAGTAATGTCCTACAAGGAGTGCCTGAGGACTTTGGGCTTTTCTCACCTGGAGGCTGAGGGGTAAGCACACAGCTCCCTGAGGAGGGGGTGTGGAGAGGGAGGTGCTGATCTACCAGGGTGGTAAAACACCTTGGAGATATTCAAGGTCAGGTTGGACATGGTTTAGAACAACCTTTATTAGTTGTGAATGCCCCCTGCAGGGGGGTAGGACCAGATGGCTTTCAAAGATTGCTGCTAACCCAAACTATCTGGGTTCTGTTATCTCCCTGGGACTGATAGGACACGTGGGAATGGCTCAAAACTGCTTCAGCCAAGGTTCAGACTGGACATCTGGAAGAATTTATTAACAGAGAGGGTGGTCAAACCCTGGAACTGCCTTCCTGGAGAGGTGGGCAATGCCCCAAGCCTGTCTGTGTTTAAAAACCATTTGGATGAAGCCCTTAATAATGCTGTAACTTGGTCAGCACTGAACTGGTCAGGCAGCTGGACTGTTAATGATTGTTATAGGTGCCTTCCAACTGGAATAGTCTGTTCTGTTCTATTCTATTCTAATCAATTAAAAAGTCCCCTGATTTTTCAGTGCTCCTGAGTATGCTTAGATCCCAGCAAAGTCTTGGAGTCTTACACTTTCAACATTTCATTCTTTCAACTGCAAATTATCTCCTTTTATCCATGGGACTAGTTCTTCCATTACTGGTCCAATATATTTCAACAAAGTATTTCTGTACCCTTAATGCTGCAATATTTTGATCTTTTTTTAAAGTCCACAAAAAGACAGAGAGCAATGGGGAGAAGGAACTGATATATATGATCTTTTTTGTTTATATTGATGTGAAGAATGTGGGAGTGAAAACCCCAGTGCAGGATCTTAACAAGGAGGAAAAAATAGTCAAAGAAAAGCACTGGGGAAATTTTTACAGAAGCAAGATGAAGGAAAAAGCAACTAAGATGGCTAAAGAAGCTTGATAAAGGGATATAAGACGCAAAGAATAAGACCTGGAGGGAAACAGAGAACATTAAAAGAATAGAAAAGTTGATTTATCTAGTTATTAAAAGATAAGTATGATATCTGGGACATATCCTTGTCGAGTAATTTCCTCTCTTTTCTAGACCTTTGTAAAATATGAAGTGTAGTTAAAATGTAAGGGGGGAATAGAAAGATAACTATTTACTACTAAATGGTGGCAGTCATGCTGGAAAGCAATTACAAACACACCCAGATTAGGCAAAGGAACACATACATATCTAGGCCATTACAATATCTTACACAAGAGTGAGTCTGTGGCTAGTGAAATAATTAATTTAGCTGTGAGAAAGAGGAAATCACTTGTCATAGCCTGTCTCTGTGACAGGCTCTGCAAACTCCCTCTCCTTGCATCCCTGTGAAAAACAGCACCAGCTTTCACTGTCCCCTCCTACATCTGCTGTTGGCTCAAAGTCTGAGGAAATATCTGTTCTCCTGAATTTACATGACCAGAGCCATCACCTTAACAGACTTCCTAAGAAACTCAAAAGCTCCATAGGTCTGATTCCAAGGCAAATAACCAAGCTCTACACCTGAACTCAGCTCACTTTTATTGCTACCTACAACCCGCCTGAGAGACACCCAGTACTTAAGTCTGACCCCCTGCACCTCCTGTTAGACAGTTTGGGACAATGAGGATCCAGACTGGCATAAAAAGCATTACTTTTATTTTTTCTGAGTGGCACAGAAGACTCAGTACTTAAAGTACAACTTGGATAATAACTAGGGCTAATGCAAGATCAAAAAGATAAAATTATTAAGTTGATGAATTTCAGCAACAAGGGATAGGAGAAGAAAGGAAATGTTAAGTGAAATCAAACGAGGCAAATCAATAGAGGTAAATGGAAAGTGTTCAAAGAGAAATTAATGTATGCTCGAGGGCTATAACAGGCAATTGCTGCAGTGGAGGAATGAGCAGCTTCCTTTCCTTGCTAGATTATGACAATAAGATGTTGCAGATATCTTAGGGAAAAAAAAGTAAAAAATCAAAGGCTATGAATGAAAGTATAGCCTTTAAAAGGTGATTGGAGCAAACTTTTTTGGGAAAGGAATATCTTACAGAATGTGAAATAGCTGGATAGTCAATAAGGATTCATATTATTTTCTTAACTTTTTTGCCATACAGCATTAGATCCCAAATCCCTTCTGCTATTGGGAGTGCTGCCACTCACCAGGCCAAAACAGCATTAAAAACCTTCCCGAAAAGATCAAGTCTTCAGGAGTTTATTTATTCATTGAAACTTGGCTTATTTGTCACTTCAGCATCTTTTTGAGCATTTTTTTGGACAAGTGCAAGCAGTTCCATGAGCTGCACACTTCCCAAACTCAATAAATGGCAGCTGCCTGTTAAACGTTGGGTCACCGCAACAGAGCCGCCGGATTCCCCGAAGCAAACAGGCGGCAGGAGGGTGACAACACCCCATGAATATCAAAAAGCTTTCAAGCTCATCACCATACAAAGCCCTTCAAGAAGTGACAGCACCCGTTGGTGCAGGCCACGGTGCAGCAGAGATACAAACAATTATTAATTTGTCACAGAACTCGGGGAGAGCTGAGCGATACCACGAGGTTACGCTCGGCGCGGCGGAGCAGCAATCCGGTTTGTTGATTTTCCTGCTTATCTGTTTTAGGGCCAGCGGGTGTGCAAATGCAGCCTGGGATCAAAATAGGAATTTGCAAACATGGATTACATCCAATTTTGGTTCTAATTCTCAACGGGGTTCTTACACTTTTTTTTTTTTTTTGCAATAAGCTCCAGGTAAATGCTAAATATGAGGATACCGTGAGGAATACTAACCAGGGCCTGGGAGGATGTGGGTTAAGCTCTCATTTTCAGGGGGAGCTCATAGCTTGAAGTGCACAAATGCACATTCATGCTTCATTTATCTTTAATAGTATTTGAGGGAACTATGTGGGTGCTGGCTGAACTGAGTGCAGAGAGGAAGACAGAGTGAAACCTCAGATGGTTGGAGAAACATTCCCAGAAGAAAAAAGGGAAATATCTCACAGTCTTGCATGGTAAAATATTTAAACAAACAAACAAGTGGTTTTCCCTCATGGTGCCTGCCAGTATTTCATCCTGCTAATCTCTCTCTGAAATGCTAGAACATGTTTTTATATAGATTACAAAAATGTTAGCTGCAAAGGTGCGTGTATGCTCAGAGGACAAGGCAGCCAGAACAGGAACATTAGTTCAAAGGCTCTGAGTATAAGTCGCTCTTGCAAAGCAAGTGGTTTTTCTTTTGAGCCCCAGGAGTGAATAGAAGGGCAGCACACAAAATTATGTTCACTTATTTTTCCCAATGACTCCACTTTGGTGCACTTGACCAGAGGGATGGAGTGGTGTTTTGGAGGTTCATTATAGTAATGAGATGTAAAAAGTGTACAGGGAAAAATAAAAACCCAAAACTCCCCAAATTTGCAGCCTGTCCTTAGAACGCTACACAGAGTTTTTATCTATTTTTGAAGCACGGTTCACTTCTTAGGAAAGATCACAGAAGTACCCAGCATGAGCAATTTTCCCTTTTTCTCTCTTTGGCAGCTAACTACTTCTTCCAGGAACCTCAGTATTTCTACCATTGAGAAAATAAAAGTAAGAACTCTTGAATAAAGACAATGGACTTCAAAGAGGTGGATGGGGGGGACTGGCAGGTAACATCCCCCTGGGAAGGAATTCTAAGGGAAAAAGGAATCCAGGTTAGCTGACCATTTTAAGAGACAAAAAATATGGTACAACTATTCCAACACAGACAAAAGATGTTAAGAGGCCAATATGTTTGCATTCAGAGCTCACTAATGACCTGAAAATCAAAAGTGAATTGGACAAAAAGTTGAAACAGGACACAGGTCTAAGGGAGTGTATAAATAGACAGCACAGGCACATAGGGACAAAATCAGAATGGCCAAAGAGCAAAGTGAGTTATCACCTGAAGGGAAGCAAAGGCAATGAGAAAGATTTCATAAATACATTAGAAATCTGAGGGAGAGAAGGAGAACAGGTCAGCCAGCAGGAAGAAAAAAAATGAGCACAAGACAGGTGAGGCAGAGAGGGAAGGAAGGACTGGTACCTGCATTGCTGCATTTTCACACACAACAAGAAGTTGGTGCTGACAAGATCCTCCATACAAATTAAAAGTGACAACAATGTAAGTAGGGATGCAGGCTGGAATGGAGAGCAGGTTAACGAATATTTAGTTAAGCTGGATGTAATCAAGTCAGAAAGGCCTGATGAAATTTGCCCTGCAGAGATGGAGCCATCTCTAAATAATTAGCCATTCTCATCCAGGACTTGTGGACGACAGGTGACATCCCAGAACATTACAAAAGGGCAAACAGAGTACACCATCTTTTAAAAGGAGGCAAGACTGACTAAAGGAATTATGGACAAATCAAACTAAAGTTCAATACACAGAAAGAACCTGGAAAAAAATATGACTCAATATACAAGCATCCACGAGGATAATAATGTGCCAGGGAACAGCCAATATCTGTTTGATTGGAGCAAATAATAAATATCAAATAATCTGTTTTCCATTTTGACAGTGTAATTGGCCAGGTGGGAAGAGTAGATATGATCCACATTGACTTTGAGTAAGGCTTTAATATGGTTTCACACAGTCCCACCAAAAGCAAACACAATAACAGAATCTAACAAAAACACCACACATTTTGAAATGAACGCTTAAAATATAAAATGTCGTTATCAATGATTTGCTAACAACCTGGGAGGACACAGTAAGCTCTCATGAGACCTCATGAATGAGTCTGGTCCTGTTTAATACTTTCATTAATGACCTTGCTGATGGAATTGCCAATCTGCTTGCAAACTCCAAAAATGAAACCAAGCTGTGCACACTTTAGAGGACATGAGTGTCATTTAAAGAGATCTGGGTAATGAAGAGAGATGGGCTGGAATCAGTGAGATGAAATTCAATAAAGGCATCTGCAAATTATCACACATAAAGAGAAAAAGCTGAATGTTCTTGTGAAAGGAGGACTGGCTGACCTGGAAGTGTAACTGTGGGAAAGAGCAGGAACGAACAGTGGGACATGAACTGACTTAGTTACGCCATCAGAGTAGTCAAGGACTGTGTGACACATCCTGGGATGGGCTGTGAAAGACATTGGAAACAACAATCTACATGCTAAAGATGCTAAAGATTCTTTAAGGGAGAGCTTTTCCCTTTCCTTCCAATCCTGTTTGTATGATTTTATCATCACCATAACGGCAATGAGCAATAACCAGCTGTGGAGGGGATGCACTGCACCAAGCACTCTGCAAAGACGAAATAAGGGAGAGTTCCTACTCCACTGATCTTGCAGCAACTCCAGCAAATGAGGCTGACAAAGTGCAGCAACGTGAGAGGTTGGAACACAGTTGGGGGAGCAAAATGTCTTCTGTGCTTTCTCATCACTCCTATCAAATGATTTTTTTTCTCCTTAACCACATCCTGTGACTCAAATCTCAATCTCTGCTGAGAGCAAGTTCTAGGACACACAGTTCCTTAAAAAAAGCAACAAATCAAACCCACAAGACAACCTGGAAGCCAAACTTCCTTGAGCTGCAGAGAAACCCTGCGTGGATCCATCTCTAGCAGCTCACCACTGCCAAGCTTCACACAGACTCCTCCTCGTGCTCAGAAAATCCTGCAGAGTCTGCCTTTGGATGCTGTTTGATGATTTCCCTGTGTCTTCAGATGCCAGGATCACTTTGGTAAACTACACACCTGAGCAAACACTGAGTTCTTGACTCAGGATTTCAGTGCAATGCAGGATGAGTTCTGTATTTAAAGCAATGCCACCTCTGTAGGAACATTTGAAGCAGGCACCCTCCAGCCAGCAAGGAAGGCTTTAGGGAATATTGCTGGAAGCCAACACATGAGCCTGAACGATGGCAGTGAAATTAGAAGCAGAAAGGCCTGGCAGACTGAGTACTAGATAAAAACAAAAGCTTTTGCTTCTGTTCTCAGAATTGAGACACAAATCTTTACTCACCAGCCAGAACTGCTGTAAAATGTGTTCAGCAGCAGCAGAAAACACTAAATTGCTTGGTAACTATGAGCTACGTTAATTTTAGAGGCAGGAATGGATTCTTACATTGTAAAAGTCTTCACATTTTAAGTGCAACAGTGGCTGGTGCACATATTGCAAAGGCAACCCAAGAGTTATGAGAGCAGGAAGGTGAGAAGGTTTTCTGCAAATTCCTGTCATGCCTTGCTGCCTCTCTTTCCCTTGATGAAAGGGCAAATAGGATTTAACTCCTCATGACCTGTCAGACATATTATCTCAAGGAAGCAATAAAATGGAAGCACACATAAAACTGAAACATTGGGCGTGTCTGGCAAAGGTGGGGAAAATCCAGGCCTCCAGGCAGTTTTCCCAACAGTCAGGCAAACAGGTTGCCAAACCAAATGCAGATGGGAGGAGAGATGATATTCAGACACGGGGCCTTGAACAACACCGAATTCTGGCTCAGGAAATGTGGTGGTGTTTGCAGAGGTCCTGGGACGAGGGAAGAGATGAGAATCTTGACTCCATGTTTCAGAAGGCTGATTTATTATTTTATGATATATATTATATTAAAAGAAAATGATATATTAGAACTATACTAAGCAAAGAGAGAAAGGATTTCATCAGAAGGCTAGCAAAGAAAAGAATGGAATGATAAGAAAATCTTGTGACTGACCAGAGATTCTGAGACAGCTGGACTGTGATTGGTCATAAAGTAGAAACAATCTACATGAGACCAATCAAAGATGCACCTGTTGCATTCCACAGCAGCAGATAATTATTGTTTACATTTTGTTTCTGAGGCCTCTCAGCTTCTCAGGAGAAAAAACCTAGCAAAAGTATTCTTCAGAAAAAATGTCTGTGGCAAGGAAAACCCAAAGCATGGAGCCCTGCAGACTGGTCCCCTCACCACAGCCCCTCAGCTGACAGCAGCACATTTCCTTTTCTTCAGCCAGAGATTCACTTATGTGCAAGGCAAAGGAAAACCCAACAGCTGTGCTTGCTCTGATCTGCATCCCTGCACTCCCAAAATCCCAGGGTTTGTGCTCCACCTTACCCAGGATGATCCCGTTGGGCTCCTCGGGCGGCTGCCAGACGATGCGCACGGACGTCAGCCTCACCTCGGGGAACACCATTCTCACAGGGGGCCCGGGGGCTGCAAGGCAATGCAGAGAGCATGGACCAAGGACTGCACATCACAGGGATCACAGCTGTTCTGCTCACCTGGGCAGGACTGCAACACAAGCTGTAGCTCTCCGATAGTGGTTGGAAGCACCCGTGCATGTGCATAATATACATTTATTCTATATATAAACAAACATTCTGTCCATGGATAAAGGCCTCCAACACTCTCAGACACCAAACAAAGCACAGACCAGTGCACCCTACACTGGTTTTTTACAGCACCATGAACTCTGAGCTCTATAGGGTTTTTCTCACTGCAGCATCACCACTGGTGTAACTGAGAACACACTATGAAGCAAGACTCAAAGCTGCAGAGAGTTATATAGCTGAATCCACTTCATACCTGTTGGAATTCAATCATATCCCTTCCTTGTGTCATCAGCAGCAGCTTTGAACTGCTTCCTGACTTTACATTTGCATTTTAAACACCAAGGTGTGAGCAGGAGAACCTGAGGCAGGTGAGAGGCACATTAACACAAAGGTGCTGACCAGCCCAGGTTCACGGGGTGAGGAGATGCTTAATTCATACATTACCATCCATGAATTTTCCCCTTCAGCACAAATTCCACCTGCATTACTCCTGGTGATGCTTTTAATTAAGTTGAGCCCAGAGGAGACACAACATATTTATGTCAGGGGTATGGAGATGGAAGAACAATTAGTTTCATTTGCCAACATGCACTTAAGGAGGGAGCTGCTATAATGGGGTTATCCAAAACAAACAGTTTTAAGTATTTCTCATTACAGTCTGATATGTACATTTCATTGAGTGCTTTTCTCTCCCTGGGAGTTCTGCTAACAGTAACTTTTCTTATTTTTCCTTTCAAAGAAAAGCCAGGTCCACACACAGGGAGTATGCTGAGAAAAAGGCTAAAAAAATGTCAGGGAGTTGTTGTCCCTGTTCCTGACCCCACATGCTCCCACTCCTTCCTCCCCTGCACTGCATGGAAAATGTTTTGTTAAGCCAGAAGTCTGAATGTGTTTTCAGCCCAACCAAATTATCTTAATGAATTTACTTGTGTAAACCAATGTTTACTCCATTATTATTTTGAAAAGATTTTGATGAGAAAGAGAGAGACTTCAGAAGCCTCTCACACTGATCTCAATCTATTTATTCCTGAAAAGGTGATGAAAAGTAAAAGCAGTTTTAGCATCTGCAAAGCCCAAAAATATTTCAAGAATTGAACCAAATTTCTGTACAATTCCATCAGCAGGAATGCTTCCACCACAGCAGTGTGTTCAGGGAGTGCTTGCTTGGGTTCCTTCAGGAACCCAACTGCACTGGGAACCCCCTGGGAAGTGCTGGAGGCAGCTGCAAAAGGAGCCTGGTAGGATCATCTTCCAAGGTCAATGCCTTATTCTTTTGGGGTTAAAAAAAAGGAGAATGGATTACTGAAGCTGCAAATTCCTCCTCTTTCCTTCAGTCCACTCAGACCCAGATTTGTTTGTTGCTGTCAATTGCAGCATTTTTTTTCTTTAGCACAATTGAACTTCAATAGGAATTTATAATTGGTCTCTAAAATTGTCTTCAATAGAAATTATCTCCACCAAGCTACAGAGTTCAATATTAGAAGTCTTCTTCCTCTTCATTAGCTGCAGGGAAGGAGGAAAACAGGGGACACTGGTTTTCTGTGCTTTTGCCAGATTCTCAGCCCATGACCAATGGGATACTGCTGAGTTATATACCAGCTCCAACCAATGTCCTGTGGGTTCAGAGCTGAAAAAAAAAGCCACCCAAAAATGCAAATATTTGTTGCCTCCACTTGCCCCACTAGAAGAAATCTGCATTAAAAGGCTGGATCAAATAAGATGGTTATTTTGGCAGCCTTTAAACTCACCATCATCCTTGGTTCTCTCTGTCACTGCTGGGGAGCTGGGGACTCCATCCCCAATGCGGGTGAATGCCAGCACCTGGAGCTCATAGAGGACAAACTTCCTCAGGCCTGAGAGCAGCACTGACTGGGTGTGGTTCCCCCTCACTGTTTGGCTCTTGGGTTCTGAGTCCAAATCCTTTGCTTTGTAAAGGATCTGCAGGATAAATGTGGATGAGACACAGAAGGAAAGAGATTGTTGCATGAGGACTGGAGAGAGGGAGATTCCTCCTTGTCACCCAATATAAAATGAGATAACATTCACCAATCACCCCTTTCAAAGCCAGCACAATTCCTGTATCTTCTCCAGCTGACTTTGAACAATAAGAATATCCAGAAAGTGAATAATACATAACAAATACAAAATCATGTCCTGGTAATGCACTAAAAATCAAATGAGTACGAAACTCCAGTTGCCTACCTTGTAGCCCAGGATGAGACCATTCTGCTCAGACTCAGGAACCGCTGCCCAGGTCAGCAGGATCTGGGTTGAGCTCACAGCTTCAGCAGAGACATTCTCAGGAGGAGCAGAGGGAACTGGAACCACACAGCATCACCAAAGAGCAGAAATAGGTCAGACATAGCAGATAATTTTTTGCTTTCTCCCTACCTGCCCAGGAATCTTCCAGGATCCCATAGAAGAGTATTCAAACCCAAAAGAGCTGGAATATGTTTTAGACAATCCCTTCTCTTCTTGTATTCATTCTACATCATCTTTATATTTCAGCCTGTCTCACAATTTCTTGCCAGTTCATCTCAGAAATGACAATGTTTGTAAAGAGCTAAACATTTAATACTTATCAGTGTCTACAGACAGACAGTAAATATTGACAGCTATGAATAAATTTCAAATTCTATATATCTGCAGTAATAAGAACCAAGTTTAAATTCCTGGACTTCTCCAGAAGCCTATCCCCCAGTATTTCTTTACCACAGCTTTTCTTCCCTATGCCAAAACCCAGAACTCTCTCTGAACATGAGTTTATCTTACAGCATGATCTGTTCTAACAAGAAGTTTTATGCCCCCGTGGCTTCCTATATTATCTGAAAGGAAATTGTACCATCTTGTCTAGAGCTAGCAATAATTCCCCCCCTGGATAGCACTGCCACTTCAGTAAGAAGTTCTTTAACCTATGCAGCCTTTTGATGATGTGATAGTGCTCAACATTTGCAAGACATCAATTAGAGATGGATGCATTAACACCAGGAGTGTTTTCAGGGTGTCAATGAGAGATGCCTATTTCATCTCTGTTGCAAAATTGGCTCTCATGAAACTGCAAACATCATTAGGACTGATGGCACAGGAACACTGTAATTTTCTCTGACTCCAGGGAAGAGCAAACTTGCATTTTCCCATGCCATTAAAACTCAAAGTGCTGCAGAACCACACAAGTGCAGCCTTTTGTAGGCAAGCTTAGTAGCATGTCACGTTATGCAAGCAGGATGTGAGAGTTCACATTTTTAAGAGTTCACATTTTATGCTGCCCTTTTGCATTTTTTCCCCATGGCATTTCCAGCATCTGAAGGGTACAATCTTTTCTAAAGCCTGCTACACCTGTCAGACCTCCAGAGAACATTCACCAAGTTATGTTACACAAGCACTTAGGGACAGTGCAGCTTGATTAGGGCCTGAATATATCACAAAAAGCAGCCCAAAGCTCTGCCAAAGGAAAGCTTTCCTGGCTGTCCGAGGGAAAGAACAGATCTGCTGTTTTGGAGGCGAGCTCCTGAAGCTCCTAGCAACATGAACGAGATGAGTATGACACCAGAATTAATAAAAATGGAAAAATCCCACCCCCAAAACGTGGTACCCCCACCCCTGTGCACTCAAGGTTAACGGCAGAGATGGTAATTTCTGAAACAATTTCCCTGATACTAATTATTTGGGGCATAAGAAACAGAGCACCATCACATGACACTGCAGCAGACTCAAATCCAATTTTTTCCCCCCTCCAACACTGAAGTGTCTTTTTTTTTTTTGTTAAATCTTCTCCCAGATTTATCCCCCACAAGGATATAATTATGTTAAAGGAAAATAGATTGCCAGGAGCCATGAATGTCTTTGGATAGCTGCCATAACTTTATCTGTAGATCTTCACAAAGAGCTACTCCCACATGAATCACTCCTGGAGAGAGAAAGGGTGGAGGTGGGTCACAAGAAACCAGGATGTGTAGAGGAAAGAAGCCCTTTCCAGCCACATTTATTTCTGTTTTATCTGGTTTGAGGCCTTTCAAAAGAGAAAAAGTTACTTTATTTTACAAATATTTATCTTCCTCTTTGATCAGCAGCCAGGAACTGTCCTGAACTCATAGAAGGCAGAGGCTGTGCCCAGACTGGCCCCTGAGGGCATCCTGGCTTTGAGGTGAGGATGGTCACACTGCTGGTGGGGCACTGGACAGCTGACAAAGGAGAGAAGAGGGTTCATTAGCTCAGACCTCTCTCAATTCCCAGTGACAGAGCAGCTGAATGCCCCCTCTCACTGGAGAGGAACCTAAGTCCAATGCCTGAATGGTAAAAATCCTTGTGTTCATTGAGCAAGCTTTAAATCTCCAGTCCTCACCTCAGTGTCGAGAATTTGATTCTAATATGAATTCAGGAACTGCAAGTGATATTATGGATCTTATTGTTGCCAGCCTTTTATCAAGTAACAGACTTTGATCGACCCTTTAAGAATGAATTGAAAGGTAACCTTCATTTCTCTGACCCATCTCCTCTCTCAGGAAGCTGTGATTCAAGGAAATTATAGTTTGCTAAGACTAATTAGTGAGTGAGGCACATAATCCCTCTTTCCTCTGCAGGCTCCCTTCTCTAATGCTGGTTTCCTTAAACTGTTGCACCGAAGACTTTGTTATAAGCTCCAAAAAGCTGAGTTCTCATTAGTAACCTGCAAGAACACCACAGAAGCCAAGCAAAAGTGTCCAAAAAATCCCAGAGCATGAACAAAATGAACCGGAAACACTGAAACTAAACGATGAGCTAATCCAGCAAAGCGCCAGCACGGAGCACTTCACAAGATCAAACGCAGGAAATCACAGAGTTACTGGCACTTTGCACTGGAATGTCAATAACAGAGCAAGTTTTTAAGGTTATCCACTTTGGCATCTAAAATCATGCATCTTCTTTCTACATCTGACACAGGCACATCTGATGTACAGCAAATTATGTCGTTTTATGTCTCTAACTGGGCCAAAAGGAGGTTTTAATAAGCTAGTCTGTATTCTGGCTTTCTAGGAAAGCTAGAGAGCGGGATGCAGTGGTTCTCTGCATTTTTGCAGCTCATTTAAGCTGCACATCCCTCACTCTTTTTGAGAGCAAAAATTAAAGTGGCACATTGTATATCTGACGTTGGCTAAGAAGTGCAAATTTCCAGCAAGGTTGATGGCAAAAGTAGCACAGCTGCAGCACACATCAAATTAGGTACTGCAGGCCAAATCCTCAGCCTTGTACAGATTCCCACAGTGACACTGGGCCACATTTGAATTATCAAGAGATGCTCCATCACAGCACAGTAACTGCTCTGTGAAGGTCAGGCTCCCAAGCACTGGGAGATTGATCCTTGCCATGGATGTGTGACCATGCTCCTACAGTAGCTCATCCTGTAAGACAAGTGTACACATTCATGTAGCTGAATATTAAGAGCACAAAATCCATTAAGGCACTGGGTTTAGTGTATCTGAGATGGAATTTTTCTGAAAGCTACAGGGTCTGTATCTAAGAGGAAGCAGCCCTGCCAAGGTTGTTCTAATACATCAGATGCCTCTGCAATTCCTTGCTTTCTCTATATTGGACCTACTGTCGTTGTCAATTTATTGAGTGGAAACTGAGCTTGTTACTCTGCAGTTATTTTACACCATAAAATTTAATGAGCTATTTAATTTCTAACATTACAAAAACATTTTGGATTGATAGAACCTGTCCTGTTTAAAAATCCTAATTCTTCTCCCTCCACCTTCAGCTGCTTGCAACCCTACCCCAGATTTTCATTTTAGGAATTCCCAACTGTTTCTCAAGCCAGTGTTACCAAAACCTACAGCATTATTTATTCCCTCATAGTTTCTTTGGGTTTGATTTGTTTTATATATTCAAGAGCTTCAGAAACCAGTGAGCACTTGTAATGACATGCCCCACTATTGTTGTTGGCATTTGTGCTCAGCTATCAGTGCTGTGATTGCACAAGCTAAAGCAAACAAATGCTCAAACAGAGCTTTATTTTCAATAAAGATTTTGGGCTCCAGTGATTGCACTGCCATCAGATACCATGACCTGGTTTAGTGCCTGGGCTCTACTCCTTATCTCCTTGGATGGCATAAAACACGAACCAGGAGTTGTGCCAATGAAACACCACATGATCCTGGCCAAGACACCTCTGGCCAGCTGTGTGGGATGTTTACAACCCCCAGCACCAGCAAACCAACTTCCCTAAGACTCTGTGTCTAAAAAATGGAAAAAGAAATATTTTGAAGTTCTTGGAGAACACAAGCGATAAATAGAATTTTTCTTATAGTTCCAAAGACAGACCTTAAAGTGCTTTGACCTTTCTCTCTGGCTTTAAATATATTTTATTTGCTTTTTAACCCCATTTGACTGTGCATACAGGTTAATTCCAGATTCCCTGAAGTGCTTTCATACAGTTTGCTGCTAAGCCAGCACATCTTGTATATTCTAAATCTAGGAAGATACAGCCAAAAGTCTGAGCCCTGACTTGCTCTATGCAAGAAATCAGATGTCAGTATCAAAGCAAACACATGGAGAAAACCAAACGAGTCCTTATGGCCTAGATCACAGCTTTGTGTTATTTTGATCCCAGGTTCTGTGTGCCTCCCACAATCAGTTTCAAGTCAACCTTCTCTTAATAGTCCCAGAGAAAATGCCAGATCCACGCATAACCTCTGATCTTTAGATGCTGAGCAAGAGCGCTGCAATCCTAAGGTTTTATGAAATGACTTAATCTTAGTATTTACTACATTTCAAAAGAAGCGTTTGAAAAGCAGCGGAGAGGCGAAAGTGGAGGATGTGATATCTTTTTATTATGATACAGAACTGCTTTGTCTGGGTCGTGCTATCTCTAACTCCAGCACAAGCCTTCTTTAAAATACCTCTGGCAATCGCTTTGCAATTACTCCTTCCCAAAGAGCAACACTTCAATGGAGGGGGATGACTTTGTTTAGCTTTCTCCCTGGCTAGTTCAAAGCAGAGTTATCTGAACCAGCAGACCAAACCCTGCTGTGCCTGCTCTCGCTTCCCACCAAGGAACACTGCGTGGTACACAGGGCACAGACATGCACACATCAGGCATGCACAGGATTAAATTCCAAAACTTCTTTAACGAAGACAAATTGCAAAAAAAAAACCAGGGAAAAAATCAGCATTGAACCTTGCACAAAGAAGTGTCACAAATAGATTTATTATTAAACTTTTAAACCACACATGACCCATTTTGTTGCTAACTTGCAACATAACTTTTCCTTTCCCATGTGCTTGTAGGGTAGGTCTGGAAATAAGTTTTGGGGAAGTCAACAGCTAGAGAGCAGCTTTTCAACATCTGCCTTCACTGCTCTCCTGAGCTAACAGTAATTTACTGTTGCCTGAGAGTGACAGCTTCCTTCTGATATTTGAAGTCTCTGTGCTTGCCTGGACAATTCAGCTCAACAATACAGCCCTGCTGCTCCAGGTCTGTGAGCAGGTTATGTCTACACAGCCTTGTACACACAATTTTGGAAGGCAGGTTTGAAAATGTGCCATCAGAAGCTCAGGTAATTATTTTATTTCTCTCTGGGTAATCAGCTCTCTAATGCGACTTGTGCCCTTTTAGAATTATTTGGTGCTTGAAATGAAATTTCAGGTAACCACAGCTGTGAGAAAATGTGCCTCAGGCAAGAATCAGATGAGGAAAAGGGGAGGATTAGGGAAAATAGGGTACTGGGGAGGAAGAGGAGGCATGAGAGAGCATCTCAGCCAGAGAAGTCTATATACAAGCTTCTCCTTGTGCTGTCCACACTGGGGCAGAAATAGGGAGAGGTTGTTCTGTTTGCTTTAAATAAAAAACCTGAAGGTTTGTGCATGAAAGCAAGGTAGGAATAAAAAAAAAAAAGAAATAACCCTTCAAATGTCTGTATGTCTTTTTGCCTGCAGTGCATCTCAACATAGCTTTTTTTAAATTTAATTTCAGATTTCAAAAAAAACCCCACCCAACATCGAAACACCAAACTAAAGAATTAAAATCTGAAGAAAAGGGTAGAAAGTGGTGAATTTCCTGGGTTTTCTGTGCTTGGACTCACCCGACTCCCGCGTCCGGCCTCTGACGGCCTCGCTCCAGGGCCCTGCCCCGATGGCGTTGAAGGCCTGGATCTGCAGCTCGTACTCCGTCCACTCCTGCAGCTCCTCCAGCGTGCACTCCCGCGCCAGGCGGTCGGGCAGCACCTTCAGCAGGGCTGGGGAGGGCAGGTCCACGCGCCACGCCCGGATCCTGTACCCCACCGACTCGGGGTTCCCGTTGTACTGCGTGTCGGGGAGCGGCTGCCGAGCGACAGGAAACACAACACCCCCGTCAGGACACACGGCCAGAGCTGGGAACTGACCCCAGCTGCTCCTCAGGAGGGGCGCAAGGGGCATCAGTAACAAAAAAAAAGACAACAAAAAACCCCAGGACCCAACGGTGATAAAACAGCTGCAGAGCTTAGGACTTTCTTAATGAGCGTCATGGTGAAAAATCTCAATGGGCTGCCACAATTGTCCATGTTTTTGTCTCTAGGTTAAGGGACATAGATGAGAAACAAAGAACATGATTATTGTTCTTCATGAAATAGTTCAGCTTGCCACAAGGTTCTGCTCCTGAACCCGTGTGCAAGGCAAAAATGATCAAGTGATCATTTGATTTTCTGGTTTATGCTTTGTGATCTGCTGCTGGTTTCTGTCCTTCTTGGAATTTTTTTTTTTGATTTTGAGCCAAGTAGGTTTGCTCACAAAACCAAGCCCTTTGCTGTGGGTGTATCAACAGAGATTATATGAATACAATATATTTCAGAGCTTTGTGATTAATTATGGAAATGAATGATAAATTGCTGAAGCATGTGACAAATTCATTTATCGTACATTTTTTGCCTTTTTTTACTGACTCTCTGCCTACTCATTTATCAGTAGAGATTCATTCTAGTATTCCAACTCCCCAAGCAATTTCAGAGATTAAAATATGAAATAATTAGCCTACTTCATGAAGTTTGGAGTTTTTCTGCTGTAAAACTAACTAGACGATGCCACGGATGGCTGAGATTCAGTTCTGATTCACTGGGAAAGCTGGATACACATTAACATTTCACAGCTTAGAAGACTCTACCCCGCAGGCATGCAGGGCTAGAAGCGTGACCCTCATTCTGCAGGAAGGGAGGAATCCCCAGCTCCCAGGGGAGAACAGATTCACCTGCAGGTCTTGAAATAAAAGACATTAAACACTTTCAAATATTGATGTTATTAAGCATGAAAAGCGTTTATCAGGTCATTTTTAGCTGTGGCTGTTGCTTGCCCTGAACCCTGCAGATTGACTCATGGAAAACAGGCTTTCAAGCAGCACAGTCTTAATGTTTTAAAGGCTCTTAAAACAACCTGGAGTTAATTTTGATGGAAGATACGTAGGTCTGGATACAGTGCCAATGTGGGCATGATATTCACACAGAAAAGCCATGACAGAGTTGTGTGGGGCCTCTCAAAGGGACTGCCATGGCTCTTCTGTGGGTAGTGAGGTGACACCTTCAAGCTTCAGATTTTGGTCTGGCAAGGTTCAGCATTAAGTGCAGTGTCCTGTTGAGAAACTCAAATTATTCCTTTCCAACAGGAGAAAAACCCTCTTGTTCCCAGCCTGATTTTGACTTCCAGCCATAATGAGTTTATGCATGGAAAAGCTAACATTTGGTCAAAAGGAAACCTGTGCTTCATCAACTTCACACCACAGTAACCCCGGTGGAAAACTCTGCCTAACAGGGGTGAAGAAAAACCATTTTGGAGCAGGTTAATTGCCAAGTAAATCCCAACGTGGCAACTCTGCAGGTAACTGAGATGGGTAAAGGGGCACAGCGATGTCAGCAATTGCCGCATCTTCGCAATTAATCATTTATCTCTGCATTTTAGCGCATGATTCCACACCAATTCAGCTAAATCTAATCTTCCCACAGGAGTGCCAGCCTCGCTGCTGCTGCACCAGGGCTCTGAGAAACACAGGATGCTGCCCATGGCTGGGTGCACCTTCTGGGGCCTGTTTTGTACAGAGCAAACAACCGAGCCCTGGAAAGCAGCAAATTGGCTCGAGCGCCCCGTTCCTGCCCTATGTGTTGACCCAGACTGTGGTCCTGGAGCCCCTCAAAGCCAAGCTTTTACACACAGCCACATTCCCCTGATGAAGTGGCAGAAACAGTGGCAGTAAGCAATTTATTTGATTAATAAGGCACTTAAGGCAAGGCTCAGATTTCCGACTAGTCTGGAAAAGGAAACAATTTGGCTGTTGCTCCTCTGCGCTGAGCACGATGATGAGGAGGAGGC
The DNA here is from genome assembly GCF_023055355.1 of Agelaius tricolor. Lineage (NCBI taxonomy): Eukaryota > Metazoa > Chordata > Aves > Passeriformes > Icteridae > Agelaius > Agelaius tricolor. The sequence goes on from NW_027269279.1 coordinate 3,808,666, forward strand.
GCTTTGGGGAGGGCTGCCCTGGGCCTGGGGTGTCAGAACTCAGTGCATCCCTCCTGGTGTCCAGAGTTGCTGAGGACCCCGCCGAGGGGTTCAGAGACCCTGGCATGCAGCCCAGAACATCTGGGGATTTGATTGTGACCCTTGGAGCAAGTTACCAGCTTTGTATGAGGACGTGAAAGTCACACAGGTTTGAATGGTGTAATAACAAAATATTCACAGGGTGAAAATGTAGAATTTGGGATTTTTGGTATGGGGTGGAAGAATGATGGAAAGATGGAGGAATCAGGGCGTGTCTAGCCTTTCTTCTTCTTCTTGTTCTCCATTTTCTGCTGTGATGTTGGCACTTTGGGATTGGTTTAGAGTAGAAGTGCACTGTCTAACATAGGTGATAGGTATTGGGAATTAAGAGTAAATATGATATACATAGTTTGTAGTATAAAAGGATGATACAGCCTTGGGGGCAGTCAGAGTGCTCATGGCTGCCTTCCTGAACAGACCTCAGCTGGGCAGAAAGAAAATTTTATAGATAAGAATTAATAAACAACCTCAAGACCGAAAAGTGAAGAGTCCAGACTCATTCTTCAATTGCATGGGCTGAAGCAGAACCATCCTACACATCTCAGGGCAGCAATTATCAACACTAACCCGAGACTGGGGGAGCATCCCCATCCCCACCGTCCCCACGTCCCTCGAGCTGCTCACCACCCATCGCAGCCACAGGCTGGTCTCGCTGGCCGTGCGCACGGTGACGCTGCCGGGGGCCACGTCTGGCGGCGCCTGCAGGGTCTGGATGACCCGCGAGGGTTGGCTCAGGGGGCTGGGGCCCACCACGTTCACCTGCCGCATCCGGAACCTGCAGCAAGGGGGGGTAAAAGCAGTGAGTGCTGCTGTCAGGGCTCAGGGAATGCTCCCTTGCTTCTCCAGGGAGGGAGGACTGCTGGAAAAATATGAATTAGCAGCTTTGGAAACGTTCCGCAAAGGTCGCCGCACGCGGGTCCCCTTTGTATTCGCTGCTGAATGCTTGATGGTAACTGCTTCCAGATCCTCTAAGGTATTTAAAAAATGAAAATGAGATTAGCTTAGGGTCTATTAGAAACTTAGGTATTTGTGTGAGAAATTTATGTTAATTATACCAAGCCTGATGAGCTTATGCTGGCAGTAAGTGATTTTCTCTGGTGATGCTTATACAATACATTCAGAAAGGTATTAAAATATCAAACTTTGGATAGTCTCATTCCCTGTCAATATAAAAAATATACTGGTGATAACATTTCCCCTCAATTACGTGTTGAAAGAGGCTGATTTATCCCTGTGCTGCATTTTCAGCCTTCCTGCACAAGAAAGATTAAGTTATTTAATGTGGATATGCATCTTTAAAAAATACCCTGTCTGCTTGAAACCATCTCTTCTACAATAGAAATCCTTATTGGGTCACAAAAGATTTAGGGAAATCTTTTTTTACAAGGAGCACCACATAATTAAGATGTGCTGTATATTTCAGATACTCTCACCCATCACAAGCAACTGGAAGCACCCAGCACTTGCACATAAATACGTGACCTGCTCATATTAAACCCTTAATTTTTGGAGCTAATGACTGAGCTTGGGAAAAGGATGAGCCAGTCAACACAGCAGTGTTTATTTACCTGCTCTGATCTCCCTCCAAAGTGCACTGAAGGAAACACATTAAACAAATACTGTTCTGATTTCACCCTCAAACACTGGCCCAAAATATGGGGAAGAATGGCCTGTAAAGAAGTGCTCTGATAATCAGCTCTCACCACGCATTTCTTCAGTGAGCAATGACTGAACAGTTCAGGGGACAACAAATCCATTTGGAAACAGCTTTATAGGTTTCAAAAATTTGTATAAAATTGGTCAAGACTGAAGCAAAACCAAAAAAGTTCCTATCTTTGCATACAGGAGAGACAAAAAATAGGCAAAATCCAAGGTGCTGCCTTGAAAAGTCAAAGGGAAGTGGACGTGTGAAAGATTCCAGCATAAGTGGGACCATTCTAGAATTTAATGAATACAAGAGAAAAATGAGATGTAAGAATAAAATAAACCAAAAAGTTTAACAACTGGGAAAAAAAATCAGCCCAAATTTCTCATATTCTTCATTATTTGCTATCCCAAAAATATTTCTCCATGCACCTGTCTGGGTGTGCAAGTTTTCCTTATTCTTCATGGACAATGAAGGTTGAACTGTGGTACAACCTGCACTTTCTTGCTCACCCCTGCCTTTTCAGCTTTAGGATCTGTCTTTATGAGGAGAGCAAAATCCTCTTAACCTGAAGATAATTTTCCTAAACCTCTGCACCAGAAATCTCTACTTAAGTTCAAAAAAATTTTCAAAGACCTTTTAGTAAAACATTTAGCTCTGGAAGATGAGGTTTAAAACACTTCAGTAGAGGGTTAGTGAGAAATTCAATATGTTCCTAGGTTTGTGACCAAGGGAGGAAAATTACATGCCAGCACTGAGTCAGTTGTAAATTACATGAGCTCTCCTTGGTTGCACCTACTCCTGGCTTACAACAGCACATGGGTTAGTTAATAGCCCCTTCAGGCAGCACAAAATGGACAAGTTTCTAGAGGACTCATTTAACACTTGCCACTGGATTTCCTTTCCACCGGCCTCTACATTAGCAAGCTGGATCATGAAAGTATTTTCATTAGGGCTGAGTACCTCAAATTCTCCAGTCTTGTCTATACCACAGCATCACTTGGATTGGATTGATTTAAAAATCAATCTTGTTTAACTGGGGTGCACCCACAATGCAGAGTCACCTCAATCAGTTTAGGCATTGCTTATATCTATTAAGCTTAACTTGGTAAATTCCTATAAACAAAGGTTTCATCTAACTGATGTTACCAAATTAAGTTAAATCAATAAAGAGATGCTTAAGCTGATGCAAATATGTAATTACAGGTTTGCACCAGTTTAACCACGATTGATTTGCCACTGGCTGATGTTCCACTGGTGCTCTCTTCAGGGAGGAAGTCACAGGATAGCAGCTACTTGTAAAAGCATCTCACTGAGCACTTGAATTTCCTTCTCAACTGGATTTCATGTGAATTACAATTAACAATATCAGATTGGTAATTTTAAGTATAACCTATGAAAACAGCAAAGCTTTTCCCATTTGTTCAGATCATAAAACTCAGCCAGATGTTTCTGAATAGGAAAGCTGCTCCATGCTGCTATTTACTCTTTTTCTTTTCCATGTTGCAGAAAATTACCTGCTGTTCTTACCTGTAATGAGTGTAAGGAGTGAGGTTTGGTACCTCCAGCATCTGAGCATCAGGTTCATTCTCCACCTCATGAAGAGTCACCCATTCTTCTTCATCACCCAGCACACCAACCTGTACAAGGGAAAGGTTAGAAGGAATGCAAAGTATGTTACATATATATATATATAAATAAATACATATAACCTCTTTCACAATGTGTGTCATCACAGCAGTGGAAGCACAAATGCTGTTAAACACATTTTCCAGTTAGTACTAATTTTTCTATGACTTGTTATTTGTAGAGAGAAAACCCAGCCAAGTTAGCCAAGTCTCCTTGTACCTGATGGGACTTCACTGGATCCTGTGATAAGATCCATTCCAGAAAAAACACCATGAGAGCAATAATACCCTGTTCAATCTTCCTGCCACAATACAAAAGTATCAAGTAGTAATATAAGAGAATGAAAAATAGCCTTGATAATAACTTGCAGGAACTGATGCATACTAAGTAAGTCTCAATGGAGGCAAAATGCCATGGAAATGAAGACAGAGAAACAAGAGCAAAGTCAAAGAACAAAAGTGTTTTAACCTCATCTGCTGCTCTGCACTTAGACCAGACTTTTCCATGAGCAACCCTTTGTAGTAATTAATCACAACATATTGCCCAACATGGGCCCTCAGCCACAGCAGAGTTAGAAGGGACTAAACACTGATGAGAATTGAGCATTGCTTTCTATGCAGCTTTCTGGAGATGAAATGAAGATGAATCAGGACTTAAAAGGAAACCAACAGGGAATGAGAGAGGCCAGAGCCTGACCTGAAGATGCAGCACACGTGGGCAGGGCTGTGCCTGAGCCATGGGAGGAGTGTGGGGAAGGGGGGAAGAGAAGGGCTGGATGGCTGGGCTTCACTTTGGAGGTTTGCAGGTGCTGAAACCCAGGGGAGCTCAGGCAAGGCCCCTGGAATAATTCCCCAGCACTGAGCATGTTCCTCTGGTGTTCCAACCCCACCACAAAGGGCGGGTGCAGCCCAATTCCCCCACCCTGGTACCCACAGTCAGGGGCTGAAGGGTGGCAGAGGGTACCTGGGCAGCTCTTCCCTTCAATGTCTATTCACAGATTTAACATCCACAAAGACACCTTATCCCTTTTTAACCTACTGACACTCTCTACTCCCACAGGCTGCTGTGGCAACACATTCCAGAAGCTCACAACCCACTGTGTAAAGAGCCATTTCCTTTAATCTTTTTTAAACAGATCCCTTGCAAGTTCTGTGTATGAGTTACAGCCACAGACACTGTCAAATACTCAACAGGCACCACAGCCCCAAGTATCTCGCATACCCAAAGTACTTCAAATAGAAAATTAGGTTTCATTCACTCTTTTCTTTTTTTTTCCCCTTCAGAAGAAGCAGCCTGATTTATTTATAGATGTTTTAGTTCTTCGCTCACCCAGGACTTGATGTGCTGCATATTTATGTTTGTGCAAGAAGAAATGACACAAAGAAAATTAGGCCAGAGAAGTAAGTTCTGCATTGCACTGTGGAAAGAAGCCTCTCTGATCTTCCCAGCAGAACACTGATTCCATGGAGGATGTGGCTGGACAGGTCTTGATGGACCTTTCAGATTTGTTGGGGGATCAAGGTCACTGCCATAGACTAAACAACATATAAAAGAGATGGTAGTGAAAATTATGGACCTTTTAAAATTCCCAGTCCTAACTAAGCTCCACAAATTGTAGTGAAGCCCATGGATGTGGAATCTGAAGGGAAACAAGTTGAGATGGGTCTGCATGGTAAAACATAACATCCCTAAACTGAACCTGCAGAACAAAGAATGGAGAAAGAGATTTAAAAGAAAAAAAAGCCCTACACAAAAAAAGAATGAATGAGAGTGTTGATTTCAGTCAAGGAAACAGAGAACACTTTTTATTAAATGAATTGTCTATTAATACTGTAGGAAGTCTATAGTAAATGCTTATTTTTGCAAATTTTGCACGTAACAGCATCACCTCTAAGTGCTGCAGTAATTGTATAGCAACAATCCACAGTGCTCTGGAGGCTGCAAATAATCTCCAGTGGTGACTAAGTTGTCTTTTTTTTGGTATTCTAAGAGCAGTAAGAGCTTTTTAAAATATTTCTTACCTAACAAAATAATGAGAGGAAAAAACAAAGGGCCCACAGGTTGCAATTGCTGTGCAGAGCAGGCAGGTCATTAATACACATTAAGGACCACAAGGCCCAGCAGGGCTGACATTGGCTCAGTGAGACATTTTCTGGTGGGCTGCAAAGGTGGAAATATTAAGGATCTTGTACTAGGTCTGTGTTGCTTGGAAGAAGTTTCATTTATTTATTTAATACATATATGTATGTATTCTCAGAAGTGAGCCTTAGAAGAAAATCTTCAGTGATGGACTTTATATTTTTAACTTCCCCAAAATCTATAGCAGATTCCAAGTTTCAGGCTGTGGAAGGAAAAGGAAACTATTTGTGCTGAAACACTCTGATGTCAGATCAGAGGAAACTTATCAGTTTCAAGAATCAGAGTACAAAGGGATTCCCACGGGGCAGAGAGAACCACGGGCAGTGGTTGGGATAAAAGAGTCCTTTGAGGGGCAGGAGAGCCCACTCTGAGCCTCTCTGCAGAACATCAAGTGAAGTTAAAGGCTTTTCTTTCTTGTAGCAGTTTTTTTTGGATAACAGTGTATGCACACTTCAGAGCAGGATGGTGTTTGTTGACAGATCACACGCACTCGTGGGTGCTTTGTTTTGGGAGGCAGATGAGGCACCAGCTGCTTTTCTGTTACCATCAGCAGAAAAACTCCTCGAGGAACAAAACTCTGCACCTCCCCAGTTCCCTGTGCCACGGGGCCACAGCCCCCAGGGACCCCAGCACTGCCACAATAAAAACACCTCTGTCCCCTGAGGCTCTTCAGAGAATGCTCAATAACCATCAGCCATCGCTGCTCAGCACATACTCATTGCCATCCCTCAGCTGCTCCCAAGGCAATACGTCCAATAAAAGGCCATATTCCTTCATTATTGCAGAAATGAGACAGTGTAAAACAATATTGGGAGTGATGTCAGAGCCTTTTACTTCCCCATGCATTAGTTTCTCCATTTCTTAAAAGGAAAACGTTACATATTTTATAAAATGACTCAATGTTTTCTGATGGAATGCACTGCATGAGCAAAGTTGCAGAATTCTGACTTTAAAAAGAAAACCCAAAACATTCAAATTTGGCATGAAAAAATCACGTGTATAAGACAGAAATGCCTCCAAAACTTCAGTTATGAAGTACTAACTGCAGGAAAGGAAAACACAATGTTCCTGTACATTACAGAGGTAGCCCTTGTCCTGCTATAGTTCAAGATGTGCCAGAGTTTTCGTTTTAGAGCTCCATAACTCACACATTTGAAATCGCTCTGGGAGAAATTCGGTTCAGGGGATGTCAGCCCAGGTGCAATTTTTTTTCTTACTAAATCCTTACATCGATTCAGCCATTTTTGATTTAGAGATTGTCAGGGGCATAAAACTGTCAGAGTTTCAGACACTTTATTTACCAGCGCTGAAGTGAAAACGACACCCAGAGAATCACCTGGTGCAATGGATGAATCCTATCTGGGTCACTGGCTTCACCCACAAAACCACACAAATTCGAGGCTAAAGTTGCAACTTCTTTCCCAACTCACAGCTTTAGAAGGCAACACAGAGATAATACTTTAAAGGTTTTACCACTTTGAAACTCTGCTCCTGCTCACCATGACATTCATACAAAAAAACCTTTCTAAAAACAGCAGAAAGGCTTTAAGCAAAAACTCTCTATAATAGCCCATACACTCGTGGCTCCAGGAAATGTGATGTCTCTTCAGAAACATCTTTCAGCCATTCTGCAGCTCTTGTGCTGCCTGCAAATAATGTTAATCACCAGAAAACCACACCTGACTGGGCAGAAGTTACCCCAGATTCTGTAATCAGCTCGATGGTGTGGACTGAGCACCCACCAAGGCACAGCCAGGGTGGGTTGAAAATGCATGATCCTCAAGGTCCCTTCCAACCCAAACCATTCCATGATCAATTTATACACATCTTTCCTGAAAAAAAAACCCAGGAAAAATCCAACAAAAGAAAAACAAGAAACTGGGCTGCAACTGCCAGAGAGCACAAACATGAAACTACATGAGAACCAGCAGGGATTTGTAGTCATTCTTGGCTGAAAATTACAAAAAAAAAAGAAGTCAGCAATATATGCTCTAACTGCATCTGAGAGGACAGGATGGCTGGAAGGATTTATTGAAATTCTTTGTAGAGGAACAAGTTACCTGTGAGTGTCAATGCCACAAGGCAGGGGGACTGCTGGTCCCTCTGAACAAGTGTCAGTGGAACATTTGTACTGCATTTGAGCCTCATCCTTTTGATTTGTATTCTATGTAATACTAAAAAAAATGTTAGAAGTGTTTTTTAAACAGCATTGGTACATTTTTGTATTTCTCTGTTTGGAAATCCAGTTTCTTCCAGTCCTGAGTCTAGATAAAATGATGGAAAAGAAACAATCTAGTGATTTTTAAAAAATCCCTTCAAAAGTACAGAATGTACCTTCACTAGAAACACAGAAATGGGATTTTTAACGCTTGATATTTCAGTATCTACCAACACTAAACTCTTAAAGACTTGATCTCCTCTCATGCTCATTGACATAATTGAGAATTAGTTCCACAGTGGCTCCCATGAATTTACACCCAGGAACAAAAAGCAGAAACCAAGGCCAGATGCACAAAAATTTCACGTCAGCTGGAATTCCCAGCTGTGTTTCTCATCCAAATTGTTCATGAAGTATCAGACTTCAAAAATGGCTCTCAGCCAAACTGGAGGACTTGGAACATTTTCTAGACCTGCCCTCACCAAGGAAGCTTTCTGCCAAATAAAGGAACAAAGAAGGAAAACACGTTGGTAGCAGGTTGGTTGTGACTGTGAATACAAAGCAGCTGAATTTTGTCTGTAAGGACTCAGACATTGAGAGTGAAAGGTAAATTCCCAGTAGAGATGGAAGAGAAGAGTCAGAATTATCAGGGATGGCCAAAGCAAAGGTGTTGCCCAGTTACAGAGGGGGAGGGATGCAGATGAAGTGCCAAAATCACAGATTATGTTTTATAGCTGAATGTCATCCTGTCCCTTGGCAATGCCATCAGCTTTAAAATCAGAGTGTGCAAAACCACCCCTTAAGTGGCTTTTAATTTAATGCCAAGGCATGAAACACTTAACACTGCTATTAAAAGCTGTACATGGGTCAATAAATGAAAGATCCAGAAGGACAAAACCCCTCCCTCCATTCCAGTGTTGTACAGCCACAGCCTTCCAATCCAGCACAGTCCTAAGGAACAATTATGGTTGTCCATGCTAAAATACAGATGTTGCAACATCAGCCTGCACCCCAGCATGGACAAACCCCAGCTGAGAATAGACCACATCAAAGGCAGAAATGGACACTGGGGTGGCACTGGCAGCAAAAAACAATTTTGCAAAAGCTCTTTGAAAGGTGGGTAGGTCCAAGGCAGTTTAGATCCAAGTGGGGACAGAGGCATTCCTGCCCTTATCTCTGCTCCCACTGCCATGTTCACACCCCCTCCTCTCACAAGGATGTTCTGATCACACACAGCCTATGCACAGTTGATCTGTCTGAAAATCATTTGTTCTTGGCTGGATCAAAGCTCGCAGCAGCTCCAGGTCTGATCCTCTGTCAGCACACACAGGAGGAAGAAAAGTCTTGGTAAGTGGGATGGGGAGAGGGAACAGGAGCAGGACAACCAGAACTCTGCTTTAGATTGGCTGAAAGTGCTGTGAAATTGCACTTTTAGAGAGAAAGAGTTTGAGAGGAGTGCTGGCAGAAAGGGGCTGTGAACAAAGGATTATATGCAGCTGTCATCCTGGAAACAGGATTTGCTATATCCTTGAGGACTCACCAATTTCACTGCATACCTGAACTGATTTTCATTAATCAGGTGAGCAAGAGTTTTTATTTTTTCCTGAAATCCACCAGGAGCAACATTTCTTGTTGTGCTGAAGCTGAGCAGTGAGGTGTGGTGCAGCAGAAACTTGTAGGGTTGCTGTGCTTAAAAGGACTGCCCAGCTTCCTCAAGGACTTGGCTGTGCTCCTTCCTCAAAAGGAACAAATAATTCCTGGATCTGTCAGAACCAAAAACCCCTGGACTTTTCTAATGATGCATGAGATGTTGGTGAGGGTTTGTGAACAAGAAAGACCCTCCCTGCACAGCAAGGACTGTTCAAACCACTGTTTGTACCCAGGGCTCTTCAAGGATGCAGATGAACTTCACGGTAATTATCACTGCAGTTTTAAAGCATTCAAATTTGCCTCACTTCAGCAGCATTCTGTAACTCACTGAATTAACAAATTCCTACCAACATCAATGCAGTGTTCCGGCAGGAAAATGCTCCTCGGAATGTGCTAAGCCACCATATTATTGGATTTTGGTGTTTAATTCTGTAATATGCCATAATGTGTATATAAATGGCACAAAATGTACCAACTTGTTCACAACAATCTCATTACCAAGTGAAGTGATTGTATCAACATGTCTAAGTGTGATGGTGATTTAAGAAGTCCAACATTTGGTCTAAAAACAGATTATAGTATTTATAAAGACCTGTGGGAGGAAAGGAAGAAGCAAAGCTCATCTGTCAGGAGAACAAATGAGGAATATATAACTCCTCCAAGGCATAATGACAGCAGAAAGAGGGATATTGTTTAAAGCTGATGGAGAAGAGAATTCATCCTATTCATATCTAGAGGCCTGGATAGAAAACCTTGATATATTCCATTACGAGATAGAAAAATACACTCAATCTCATGAATAATGGTATCTTTACTGTTCAGTGCAATTCTTCCTATACTTCTGAATCTATGAGATAATAATTCCAAACTTTTGAAAAGACACCTGACAGAAACTGAACACAAGTTTCAAATCCTTTTCAAAATAGAAAGATGGACTAAAGCTCTGTTGTGTGTGCTGTTTATGGTTTACCTGGTGCTCTTCTGAACATAAACAAAACCCCATGTGAATTATTTAAAGGCTAAGCATTCTCACATACACATATATATACACATATATATACATATATATTATATAGCACTTTTTTATGTTGTTCTTCTGAACAGAAGTCCCAGCATTCATCTGACCCTTTTTGCCCTGGCTGACACAGACATTTCTGGACTGAGCCTCTCAAACTCCCCTGCATCCCAACCTTCCCAGAGCCCCCTGGACAGCTACTCCAGCATTTACAGAGGACCTCTGCTCCAAAGTTAAACAAAAACTGAAATCCCAACAAGAATTCATTAGTTAGGCTCGTTTTAACCTCCCAGAAACTTCATTAAGGTAACTTTGTCAGGGACATACCTGGCCTTCCACTATCCACTTGCAGATAGAGGTTTTGCCATCGTAGCCCGGGCGGAATTGAAGCGTGGCAGAGCGAGGGCTGATGTTGGAAATCACCAGGTTGGTTGGAGCACCTGGAAGTTCTGGAGAAACAGAAAAAATAAATGAGAGGTAGAAACACTCTTTGTCAGCCAGTAACACAAGCTGACATTCAGTTTCCAAGGGAAAAGGGCTCTATTTGCCCCAGTTGTGGTTATTTTTCTTTTCTTTTTGGCAGAGTTTTACCCACAGCATTACTATTTCTGCTCTCTGAGCATGCACCACATTGTTACAGATCAAATGAGAAAAGAAAGAGCCCATCTACAGAATTACAGGAACTGTTTTAGAGAAGCTTCCCAATGAACAAACCCTGGTGGTTCTTGGGGGAAGGCATTTCCCAGCTCCATATCTGCCAAGTCACCTAACTCCACTGAACTTCTGTTTCCCCAGAATTCAATTACAATAATGCTTATTTACTTCTCAGAGGACATACAACTACAACTGGAAAAAACTCCAAGTTTTGGGTAGTGTATTTAATATTGACCTATAATATCCAGGTTTTCTAGGGCATTTCTAAAGCCTGATTAAAGTAAATGATTTTTTTTTCCTTCTATTTCTGTAGCAAATAAAGAGGGTGACCTCCTACGGGGAAAAATCTGAAGCCCCAATCAGATCTTTGCCTCCCATCAGTCAAGATTACAGTGGCATTTACATTTTTAATATCATCTGAATTAACAACAAAAGCAAGTTCAGGAAAGAGATTAAATATAGAGTGTTTATAATAAATTCTCAATAGTTACCTGCACTTATAACAAATGGAAATAACTATTATAATCAGTAATTATATAGTGGAAGGTGTCTCTGCCCATGGCAGGGGGTTGGAACTAAATTATCTTTCAGGTCCCTTCCAACCCAAACCATTCTGTAATTTTATGATAATGCTGCACTCTGTGCAACTGCAAAAGGCTAAAAATGGGCAGGGTTTTGGCATATATTTCAGATATGCACAAATACCCAGTATTTCTTGGTTCTTACTTCACATTTGTGGGAACCACGATCGATCAACTAACCCTGCCCAAGTGGGATAATGCTGTTATCTGGCAGGCACCCTGCCATCAGATATCATGGCATTGATCCAGTCTGCAGCTTGTCATAATTACCTACGATTAGGGAAACAAGGGCAAACATACTTTAGGACACACAGAAAAGTTAAATAATACTGGGGAAGGGAGAAATTGGATTCCCTCAGTGATGAGCAATAACTGCTCCACTTCGGAAAATTCTACTTCTGTAACATCTATATTAACTGAAACTGCTTATTTGAGGTATGAATTGGCTGTTTTAGTTTGCTTTTTACACTGGATGGGGCAGAGTGTAGAATTTTAAAAAGAAAATACATAAAGGGTAAATGTACAGGTGCCCAAATGGTAACTCAGACAATGTGGGACAGAATTGCCTCCTCCCAAATATTTTTTCCGGCCAAAACTTCAAATTCTTGTAAATAAGATTTTAGTTTTACTATACAAGTGAAACACTCATAGTTGACATAAGCTATATTACTTCCACATGGAAAATCCTTTCCCTTTTAATATCACCCAAACTCTGTTTTTTGCCCCAAAGCAACACTTTGAATTGATTCAGGCTTCATTTTGATGTCACTTTGTAAATGTCAAGAGATTCTGTATTGTATCCACTTTATTGCTTTGTCCATTCCATTGCCATACCCACACATTTTTTTTGGTATTTGTATTAAACATCCTCAACTTCCTGGAAATTTCAAAAAGCAAGTATCTTCACTTTAACATTTCAGCCTGTCCCAAAAATTAAATCCAAATTACGCGGCAGAGAACTCTGGCGCTTTACAAATAAAATAATTTTTATTACCGCTGAACCGAAGTAACCCGTGACCTTCGGAACACAGAAACACCAAGAACCAGCAGGTGTTGTTCTGTTTGGTTTGCTGCAGGCTGACCCACCTGGGGGCACTCCGGAGGAGATGGTGGAGGAGGTGGCCCAGCCGCTGCCCTGGGCGGTGGCGGCCGCCACCTCGATGGTGTAGGTGGTGAGGGAGGACAGCCCCGTGATCTTGTACTCCAGGGTGCTGTTGGGCAGGCTGCGGGCCAGGCGGGACTCGTTCCTGCCGTACACCTCCCAGGAGATCTGGTACCCTGCAAAACACATCGCCCTCAGCTCAGGGGAGCAACAATAACCCAGAGAATTCCTGCGTGGGCTTGTGGGCAGTGGCGCATCCTTGTTCCTTGTGCCATTCCTTGTCATCACCTTCTATAAGCAGGAAAAAACCCCTCCTTGAAGTTAACACTGGCTAAAATACCCAAGTATTTAAAAAATATTGTTATTTCCAGTAAACAATTGATGCAGGTCCCCCTCAGAGCATTATCTCCCTGTCAGGAGGATGTGAGGTCTCAGCCATCTTTTTTTTTTCTATGCTTGATATGAAATGGCCTGGAAACCTGGAGATAACCTGACAGAAAGGTGGACTTTCATTCTGTGAACTCTACAAAGCAAACGGGAAGAAACACTGGAAAATATAACTTCTACTGGAATACCTAATTAAAAATCTCTATGTGCTTAGCAGGGCTTTCTCCCTTTGCATGCTGAAGTAACCTTCAGTGCTGCCTGTCTAGAAATACTTAGAAATCTGCCAATAACAAGCAGGCAGGAACATTGTGGGAATCTTCTAGGAACTGAAAAACCTCTACTCCCCACCGCTTGTTCCTTGCAGAAATCCTTCAGCAGGGTGAATCATTATCCTTTCTTTCAAAACCATCTTGGAGCCAATGCATTGTCCAAAGCTGCACCTGCCCTGACCTCCATATTATTCTTCTATCATAACCAGACTTTCCTTTTTATCTCTTTGATAACCACTTGCCTTCCAAGAACTTTTGAAACTTTCCACTGTCTGATTTGCTCAATTTTACCTCCAAATCTGCTTGTCCTCCTCCTGCCCAGTCCCACTTTATTCTCATTTGAACCCATGTGAACCTCACCGTGCCAGTCCTTGGAGAGCATGTCTGAAAAGTTTGCTTGATTGCCGCTTTCTTTGTGATTTGACTCAGAGGGTGAAAAAAAAAAATACACATAGCTCTTGAATGCCTGTGAAATTGAAGTGAGTGAAAAGGACTAACAGAAAGGAATCCCACTGAGTGAACCATGCACAAGGCAAACTGGCTGGAGAAACTCCCTACTGGGTTCCTGTTCCCATCATCTAAGATGAGGAATTCAGACCAGTTGGAAGGCTTGAAGGGTTTTTAAAAAAAAAATCTTTAAAAAGAAGACATGATAAGCTGATTAACATATATGAATTGATGTAGCAAAATGCCTCATGGTATTAACCAGCAAGAAAGCATCATCTCATGAGCCAAAACCATGGTGAGACAAATATTTCTGCAAGAGCCTGAGAGGTGTGAGACGTTCTCAGTCCTCTCTTTTGAGCTGCCATCACAGACAGGGATTCATCTTGACCTGATTTTGCATGATAATGGGCTCAGTGTGCTCACACAGTCACTAATTATGTTTCAGGTGAGGGACAGTGATAAAGGAAGGTGATGCTTCAACAATTCCAGCTACACCACAAATGCCCCTCTGATTTGCACTGCAGAGGGGAAGGGGAAACACTCCTGAATGCTCATCTGGAACTGGTTTTAAACAATTATCTGAGTGGGAATTAATTAACTCAGTAATTTACTCATGTCTTGGAAACACGGTGCTGTTTTGATGCTCTTTGAATAGGCTTAAGAATCATATGCCAGACCAGAGCTGATGTAGCACAGACAGGATTGTAATCTGTAGGAAGATTTAGACAAAGTTTCAGGGCTCTGTTGCCTGAATTAACGGAGGATGAGCAGAAAGGTGGGGGCTGACTGTTCCCTGTGTTTGATGCTCAGTCGAGAGGCACGAAGGAGTTGCAGACAGAAGGACCATCACAAGCACCCTTTTCTTTCAATAGCTGTGGGTGCAGCCTGTTCCAGACAATAAATAACCAGAGGAAGATAAGCAGGGGACTTTTAATGCTCACTCTATCCATTTGTTGCTTATGGACAATAGAAATTGTCACTCAGCACACACCAGGCAATCTTCAGTGATTGAGATATCTCCTCTCCCATCTGGATAAGCTTAGGTTATACATCAAATGTTGGTGATTATTCTTTGGACATTTTATCTCTTCTCCCTTGTGACCACAGAAGAGACCCAGCTTTCCCGCCCATTAAGCACATAGTCCCTATGTATTTATTTCCTGGGGAAAGGAAGAAAAATGTTCACCAAGAAAAATATCCCAAGTTTCTGTGTAAATTGAAGAAAAGGCAAAGAGGCAGTATTTACTGTCAGGGATTTTAGTCCCCAATGCATAGTTAAATTCCAGTCATATAAAAGATGAGAACAGAAAATCTGTACATACACAGCGAGCAGACACAAAGCCAAATGCAATCAGGCATAACAAAAACAGATGGGAAAAAAAGTGCTGAAGGAAAGGAACAACAAGCACTGCACCCCCAAGTAGCACTCCAGCCACACTGAGTGGCAGATGGGCAGAACTCTGGCTCATGTGGCTGGTGAGAACACACTCCAGCCAGATGTGTCACAGATGTGAGCCCTGCCAGAAACGTGCCTGGGCAGCACAGCTGGATTTTCCAGAGGGATTCCCCTGGTGTGAGAGAGGGCAGGGAAGGTGCCACAGATCCCTTCCCCACACTCTGGCACTCCACGAAACACTGCCTAATGACCAGAGGAGTTTCAGAAATAATTTTCTGTTGATGTGGAGTAAATTCTCTACACGAGAGCACTACACCCAATCACAAACTGTCCCTCCACATCCAGATCCTCATAAATCAACGTTTGCTGAGGGAACGAGGAAGATACTGAGATTTACAGCAAGAGTAATGGGCAATTTCCCAGAGCAGGTTGGCTGCTGGGCACTCCCTCCGTGCTTCCCTCCTCCCAGCGCCCCTGCAGGGAACAAGAAGGTCCAGTAAAGACATCAATGAGCAGAAATGATGAATAATTGCCTCCCTGAGCACTCAGATCCCCAAGCAGCCCTCTCTAAACCTTTGAGGTGCTCGGGGCATGAACAATTTTGGCTGTTCTTCTATCCCAAATGCAATTTGCATCATTAAGGAGGTTTCTTTTTCCTTATAGACTCTGCTGGGCATTTTCACACCAGTGTTTTGTCACGAATGTCTTCAGCTGATTCCTTCTGAATCAATTTATCCCAAATATAACCCAGTCCATCATTTGGTTCCATCTGGTTTCAACCCATTCTGGGAGGGGGCAGCTTGTTTTTAGCAAAGTAATTCTGCAGAGCTGCTACCTGCTGCTTAAAAAGGAGCAGTATTACATCATCCTGGGTGGAGGTACCTAAATTTAAGCACTTGGGCTGGCAAGGCTTTGGCCATCCTCACTGAATCAATACTGCTCTGCTTTCAGGAGTCATTAGGTTCTACTCTCAAAGCACTTAAATCAGTGCATATTTCAGGCAGGTTTCCACAGTGGAGAGGCAGGAGATGATCTGCATGAGGACTCCACAAACAGCTCAGAGCACACAGCTACAAATGATGCATGTCACAGATACACAGAGGAAAACACTGACAAGGGAAACCCTATTAAAATAATTACACCTGTGAAAAAAATTACACCTTCAGAAAATTAGACTGATATAATATTTCAGTGGTCATGGGTCAGAAAATCTGATTTTTTAAACTCCTAAAATGAATCTTTAAAAATTAAACATTTTAACACTCTAAAACCAAAATATTTTGATCCATATGAAATTATTTTCTCCCTTCCCAACTACCTCCAGTAATTTAAAATCTGGGAGCTTTTTTGTGCTTCAAAACCTTGAAAACCTTTGTTAAATGGAATGTCCATCCTGTGCAGCTGCAATAGTTTCCCATCTGAAAACAATATTGCTTCTCTTGATAAGAACTAGAGGTTTCCTCAAGTATTTATACCTTCCTTTATGAAAAACAATGAAGTTGCTGCTGTTGTACCTACACTGGCATACAGTAAATAGATAAATAGCTTGTCAAATGGCAGACTCATCAAAGGGAAACAAGAGAGTTCTGAGCCCTTGTGATAGTTTATAACAGATTAAATAATGACATGCAAATTCTGTCACGCAGTCCACAGCCAGACCACTTGATCACAGAGGAAGGATTCTGCTGATTTCAGGCTTGGTCTTGATTGCAAACCCCAGCAATGCTAATCCAGACTTTGCAGCTGTGAGCTCTGCATAGGGACCCCCCACCCTTGGGGCAAAGGCCAAGCGCGGCCTCACAAATTTCCAAAAATTCAGTAAAGCAGGTGGAGGTCACGGCGGATTTAACAGGACCAGACACCCTGTGGGGAGCTGATTTCTAACACAAACTGCTTTTCCAGTAACCACAATCATGAGCTGCCAGTAATTGGAGCTGTACTTTGTGTAACACTCCCTGGTGACATCTCAATTACCCAGAGGAGGGGCCAGGAAGCCAGCAACAGCCCAAATTCTCCCTAAATGCTCCACTACACAGTTTTTCACTGCAGCAACACATTCCACCCCCCACACAGTGAATAAAAAAAAAGAATAAAAGCAGAGGTAGCAGCTGATACCTGTGATGATGCCATTCTTCTCTACAGGTTCTTGCCAGCTGACCTTGAGTGAGGTGTCCAGAATCTCAGTGAAACTCAGGTGTCCCACAGCTCCTGGCTCTGGCAAATCAGAAAAGGAAAGCTGTTAATGGGTGAACCCACTACACTGGGATCAGATTCACGTGGCAGGGTTAGGGATGGAGAAATATGTCCCTGAGCCAGGGCTAAGGGAGGCTGGAAAGCTCAGTGAGAGGAGAATGCAAGGTGGGAAGAAACACTCTGGCTATCATCATGTCAATTATTTCACCCAGTCAGCAGCCCAAGTGTGTGGAGATCTGACAGCATTACTGTTTGTCCTCAAGGATACCTGTGAGGTGTTTGCCTGCCCTGTTTTGTGCAGCAACACCACCAGCAATCCCCTCACCTGGAAAGAGCCTTTTCTCTATGCAAGGTCACAGCAAGGACAGAGTCACGAGCCACTGCTTGGATAAATTCCCTCAAAACAACTCTAAAAATGTCCAACATAATGGCAACTGTCTTCTGTAAAATGAATACAAGTGTGTGAAACTTTTTAAAGGGTTTTTATGATGTAGCTCAAGAGCTCTTAAAAATTTCAGCTCCCCAGTGTGCAATGAAAGAGCATAAAATGGAATGACTGTCAAGAATATGCCATCCTCCCTCAATTTTGATCTTCAGGGGAGACAACCTGACTGATTTTTGATCCAAATGCTGTTCTGTCCTCAATCGATGCACTGCAAAAAGGAGGTTTTGTTCACTTTATATTCACTGTGCTTCTGTCATTGGATGCCTGCCCGAGTATCCTCCAGCTCCACTGACATCAGTTGGCAATTTCTTGTCTGCAATTTCATGTTTTGTTTCCTCTTCAATTTAGTCCAGCCTCTTATTCCCCTCCAGCTATGACAAAAAAAAGCCCAAACCCTGCCAGTGGGTCAGCTACAAACCCATTTGCAATTCTGCAGTCCCAGGGAGGAGAATTCCCAAGCCCACTCTGCAGTACCCAGCAGTCAAAGCACACAGAAGAATTGCTGAGCCTGTAGTGATCCCAGGAATGCCTGACAAGAGCATGGAATTATCACAGTTTGTGGAGCTGCAGACATTGAAACCACACACTCACAAAGCTTTGCTCCAATCAGCCCCTGCAGTCTCAGCCCAATTTTAAAGTCATCAGGAAACACAGGTGCAGGTGACTCCAGGCCAGGACATGACACTTGTGACTGGATATCAGGTTTTATCTGACCTACAGCTTGTCAGCCAACAGATCCCTGTTTTCCTAAAGGATTGCCTGACTTTGCTGTCCAGACAGAAAATGATCACCTGTGAACATGAATGACAGGCCTTTCAAATCTTTTTTCCCATCACATAAATCCTGAAGCAACTCAGCTTCAAGGAGTTCTCTGCCAAGATGCATTACACCATCCTGCAAGGAACTTCTCCAGCACTGTGAAAACCCAGAGAAACAATTCTGCAGGGTTTATAAATAAATAAATCAACTCTGCTCATCTCTCCTGCTGAGGCTCATTGCAGCATGTAGCTGGACACACCAAGAAATGTCTCAGATTATCTAGAAAATACAAGTCTGGCTCTCTCTTGGTTTATATTTCCTGATGGAATTCTCTTGTGTTTAAATCAGCATGGGATCCCAACATTTCCCTGAGATAGCCTCGAGGAGACAGGGCAATGACTCTGCCCCTGCTCCCACTTTGTGGAAAGTATTTAAGGTTCATTTCTGCAGCCTTTCCTTCAGCAGAAACATTAAAAGTATCTTTCCTCTTCCCAGCTGATTACTTGTTGTGAAATCCAAGGAGTTTTGTATCTTTGGTTTCTTACCCTTCTGTACTCACTGAGGTCAACCACAGGGTTCTACTGTGCTGAGAGGGAGAAGACAGATGAACTCAAACACATTTACAAATCATCACTGGCTAAAGCTTTTTTCCCCTCAGGAAAACAGGCAAAAAAAGCTGATAATGCACAGAGGAACCTAATACACGTTTCACCTTCCACCACACCTTTTGCTTTCATCCCAGACACACAAGCTGGAGTTCAGATTAGTGGCTCCCACAGATTTCTGGTCCTTAAATTCCTACCTCTGGCAACCTGTTCTAGTACATAGAGGAGAGTAACCACACTAGGAAAAATTCCATGGGAGAGTAATTTTCTCCAGGTTCCTTCAAAAGTATCTCATGAGAAACTGGATTAGCACTTTAGCCTCACTCCTGTGAATGTTAATGACAATTGGATTCTTCTTTACGGGAACACTGACTAACCCAAAAGATCCCTATTAAGGCAGAGCAGTATTTCTAAAAACAATATCTTAATGGATGAATGAGACACTTTTTATTCTGGTTTAAACCTGCAAATGTGCAGCAGTGTTTATGATCCTCCTGAAGCACTGGCCAGAGCCAGGATCACTGTGGATACAGTCAATTTATCTGCATCAGACACACACTGCACTTGTTAGGCCCAAATATGTCTTGAGAAAACAACTTTGGCCACAGAGACCAAACCTTTTTCTGATGCAGGAAATAATTTACATGCTAAACTACTCAGTTCATTTTATTTAATCCTGCCTCCAGTTTTTCAGGATGTGAGAAACTGCCTTGCTGTGATCCTGGTTCTTTCACAGAAACACTTGCAATGTAATATAGATACAGACATTTTCAATTTATTGAGTAACAGCAGGAAACAATTGCAAATTAATCATTGACCTCCACAGGAAGTTCCAGTGCTCAGTTCCTAAGAAGATCAATTCATATTTATTTGGGTGCCTGAACATGGATTTAAGAGCACAAGGATTTGCAGACATAATGCATTATGTGTTGGCTGAACCAGACTATGAAGCTCTTAGATAATCATCAATATTAAAAATGCATCCAGGTTTAGCCCATAATGAAACAAAAAAAAAAAAAATCAAATATTTGCCACAGGCTGAAAGAACACCCATGGAAAACTGGCTGAGGTCACATGAGAAGAGATTGCTGTGAACCCAAGGTCAAATTTTAAGCAGAGAGGTTTAAAACTGGGGTACTCACTGTCTTCCAGGGTGCGCAGGAGCTGGGGAGGGCTCCGGGGGCCGTCCCCTGGGGTGGTGAAGCACAGCACTGAGGTGTAGTAGCTGGTGAATTTCTTCAGGTTGGTGATGCAGCCGCTGTGAATCCCGTGGAAATCCGGAGCGATGGTGACCACGGTCACGCTCTCTGGGGCATCCACCGGCCACGCCAGGAGCTGGGAGAGTCAAACAGGGATGAGCTCTCATTAGAAGTTGTGTCTATTTGGAATCAAAATCGGTTTGGCTGCCAAAACCATCTTAATCTGATTGCAAAGAAGCAATGCTGTTAAAGCACTGTCAGCTCTGATGCTGAACAGATGGATGCAGCACTGTGACACTGGAGGGATGTCTGTAACACTCACTGCTGATGGGGATCCACCAGCATTGCAATTCTCCATGGCTGCTGCTGAGCAATACCAAAATTATGGCAAATCATTATTCAGATGACACGAGCCTTTTGTCTCATCAGCCTGGCCAGTCTCTGCTGCTGAAAGCAGGCTGAAGGAAGAAAAGTACTTTTCAGTGCTACTCTGTCATAAATGCTTTATCTTATTTTTTTTAAAGATGCCACAGTCTGGGGAGGTTCCTGGGATTAGAGGGAGAGAGATGGGGACACACACACACCCTCCTGGCCCTTCCAGAGCTCCCCCAGCACCCCAGTGAGCAGCCCTGCCTCACAGGCTGGGAGCATTACAAGCTCAGTGCACTGGGGACATCCACACCGTGAATGATTCAAGCGGTTCTGGAACTACAGAAAGAATAGAAGAACGGTTGTAAAGATGATTACTACAATTTTCAACACCTGAGTCCCAAAAGTTAGACTCCTGAAGACATTTTCATGCATTTAAAATAGGGTGCTTGTCAGAGGAGCTCAGTCTTGCAGGTTTCATTCATCTCAGTGGATGTTCTGGGCGATCAATATCTCTGAGAGTGCAATACCTCATGCGTAGGTACCTAAATGAGGACTTAAAAAATTCATTTTTGGCAAACGACTTTGAAATTCTGAAACAATTTTTGAAATCGCCTTAAAGGCTTAGGGGTCTAAAACTTGAAAGTGTTTATGAAATTTTTATTTTGTCCAAAAATCCTTCTCATGTGGCTTGCAGGAGAATGTTAAAATTCCAGGCCTGACTCAGTATCTGTGTAAATCATGCTACCTGCATTGATTTCAGGCTCATAAACATGAATAGATATCTGAAATTATTAAGCCATATTTGACATATGTAGCCAATGTCTAGAGTATCTGATAGCCAGAAAGCACAGTTAGGGGACAATAAGGAGTAATTTTGTTAGGAATATTTCATATTTTAAAAAGTGCACTTTACAACTTCTGTTGAAATGCAAATAAATTTCAAAGAAAAGATAAAAATGTATAATGGCTGAAGAGGACAGTAAGTTTTATTTTCGTTTCTAAATCCCCTCTGTGCACTACAATTGGCATTTATAACTTTGGAAGACGGAACTCTTGAGTGCATGTTCATGAGGAAACATGTGCAGAAAACACAGGTGAACAATTTTGTCATTTAAAGGAAAAAATGGGTTTAATCCTTAAGAAAGGCAAAGGCCTGGCTTTGACTACTAGAAATTTATAAATCATACACAAAGCTACTCTAGAAATGAGTGACAGAAATGATCTCACATAGTCTTTGTACTGCAATTCCCAACCCCTGGGAGAAACAGGTTGGTAAAGCTATGGCAATCTACTGCAATCAAAGAAACATAAATTTTGATAATTTCAGAAGTTTTTATTGGCCACTGACAGATACAAATTACAATTTTACTTCCTTTATAGCATTGCTGAAGAAATTGAAACAAAAATTAGAGGTAGCTATGCAATGAGATGAAGGATCTTTAGACTGAAAATCTGAATATAACAGAGAATGAAAATCTGAAATAAGACTTTTGCAAGCATGGGCTCATTGTGCTTGGACCTGCATCAGAAAATTACAGTGCACTGCAGTCCACTGAACCCCAGAAGTGTTTTTATTCTCCAGAGTCTGAACAGAAGCCAAGTGCTATTTCTGTGCTGGAGTTTCAGGGTATTGTGCTGCAGCCCTGTCAGTCACTGAGCCTTGAGAGCTGATTCTATCCCTGCCAGAAGCAGACACACACATCTCCATGTATTTATTTACTTCTTCAGCACCGAGATTCTCAAACCACTGCTGGCCCTCATGAGAAATACATTGGTTTGGGCAGAAATACCAAATCTCTGTCTCAGTTCTCTGTCACTCTGAGACATTCCTAGAGAAGGATCAAGTCTTCTGAAGCATCTCAAATCCATGTACAATCCCTTAATTCACAACTTGTCTTTTGAACTACAACATCCTCCTCAAATCACTCCACCCAGCACTCAAATCAACCTCGCTCCTCCCCGCTCATAGACCACACCTGTCTTCCCTTTTCCTGCTCTGAGATTCGTGCAAGATTTCTCATTGTTCTCTCTGTGGAGGTTTTTAAACCCTTCATTTATTATGCCCTGACTGCTGAATCACTGATGGAGGTTCTGTTGAGAACAAACCACCCTACCCAGCTCCTCAGCAAACACTCCACTGGTCAGAGGCTCTGTTGAGCACTCTCTGCTCTGTGCACTCCAACAGATGTTGCCTGATTAATAAATTCTACATTCTCAAATCTCTCAGATCATCACAGTGGGAAAGTCAAGGCAATTATTTAGTGTGCTGCCTTGATTCCCAGTGAAATGAATGGTGAATCTGCATTAGCATAAACAGAAACCTCAGGGTTGGTTTTCAGTGCCACAATGACATGTCTCCTGAGGTGACTTTCCAAACTGACATGGAATTGCTTTCTGGCTATGGAAACTCTCCAGGAAAATGACAAAGGTATGAGGACTTCTATGCTATGACACATTCCCTTTTCAGAACTTACATAAATTGCAAATATTAGAATCATAGAATGGTTTGGGTTGGAAGGGACTTTGAAGATCATCCAGTTCCAACCTCTGCCACGGGCAGGGACATCTTCCTCTATCCCAGGCTGCTCCAAGCCCTGTCAGGAGCAATATCTGCTCACGTCTCCCTTTATCTCTTTATCTTACAGGTGTAAGATACTCCTGAAAGCAGAGAGGTACTTTGGAGATTCAGAGATCATAAGGCTGAAGTTCTGGTTTACACCAGGACTGTTAATGCAGACATTATTTGGCACCTGTACTCACCTTGTAGCCTTGGTTGATGCCGTTGATGAACTGCTGGGGTGGAGGGTTCCAGAAGAACTGGATGGTTGTGGAATTCACAGCTTCAACCTGCACGTTCTGAGGTGGAGCTGTGGGCACTGCTCCCAGGAGCAGAGAGGGAACAAAGCAAAAACAGAGAGGAGAGGGAATGAGGGGAAAAAAGAGAAAAATGAACACAGAACCCACTGAGTGTCACTTGCAAGTCGCAGAGTAATAAAAACCTCGAGAGAGGGATGCACTTCCCATGCAACAGCAGCGATTTGGAAAGCTGGGCAATTGGGTTAATTTCTCATTCTGTATTGGAGATTCCTTCAAGGGGAGGAGAAGAAATGGCTTCTGCAGCTTATTATCCTGCAGAGGAGTTTCTCAGAAAGACTTGAGCCACGTAAGGACAGGTGAGCACAGCTCTTTCAGTCATCCATGAGTGCACGGAGAATGAAGAGTTTCTGAGAAAAATTTATGGAGTCCTTTAGTGCTGCTCAATTCCCCAGATCAGACAAGAAAACATGGAGTTTGCACAATTAAGGTTTTAATTGTGAATTATAATCTGGCAACAGCATATGTTTATTATTTACTGCTGCCCAAAGAATTAGGACCAGTCATATCACACGTAGTAAAGATTCTTCTTGGGAATTGAGAGTTGTTCTTATTTTATCTTGATATGATATAAATTCATGTATATTGAATTGATTATATATATCCTGAGCCAATACATCCTCTAATCTACTAAAAGTTGCACAAACATTTTATGCCAAAGATTTAATTAGACAGATGTTTTCTCAATACAAAAGCAAGCATGGAACATAAAGGCATGTTGCCTTCAAACAACCAAAACCAGCATTTAAATATTTCACCATTCAATAAAATGTCTCATTCCAAGCAATTTCTTCAACTCACTGCTTTAAGATGTCATTTCTATAGTTCTCAGAGGAAAGAATATTAATAGACAGGCCTATTTTCTGATATTATCAAGCTTATAGTAATTTTAAGAAGAAAACTGCTATCTGAGTACAAAGAAATGGACTAAGACACTTTAAATCCCATAAAATAAGCTTAATAATGCTTCAAAAATATCACTATTGACAGCCATGTGCATTTGTATTCTACTAAAGAGGAGCTATCCACAAGTGGTTTTGAAGCCTGGAAGCCTTTGTTCCTTCTGCTTCCAAAGGAAAGTTTCTACCAAAGCCCAATGATTTGTGCTTCTAAGGAGAATCCACGATTCCCACTGAGAAATGGTGGTTTCCTCCACACTTTTCAAAAACAGGGCAGAAACTTTTCAAGTTCCAAAGCACTTTTCAGAAGATGAGTCTTTGTGTGGAGAAGAAATGAAGAAAAGAAGTTCAAAAATGCAAAAGTGCCCCTCTTCCCACCAAAAGTTATTGTTTGTTTGGAAGAGACATGAAGGGGCATTATTCTTAACTAGTGCTGACAATATACTAAGACAGGACAATGCACACTTACCAGAGATGTGCACAGCCAAGAAAAATCAACACAGAAAAATGGAGAAATCCTCAAGGATGTCAGGTTTGAAATGACAAGAACATTCACTCCCATGCCCTCTGTCACTAAAATTCCCTGAAGATTCTGCCATGGGCTCCACAACCTTGCTCTGCAGCTTTTTTAAACCTCAGTAGCTGCATATTAGTCAGAACCTTCATGCCCTAATTTTAAACTTGATGTGACAATTTATGAACTATGCATAATTATTGAGTTCTGGAAGCAGAGTTTATCTGATAGTACTCTAAATTTTCATTAGAATCTGGGCCCTATTTCCTGCCATGTATCATAATTCCCTGTGTGCTTTTGGAAGGTTATACTATTATCTGAATGACCTGTAGACATCATAAAGTTTTTCTAGTCAAGAGATTCACCAAATCATCCTGAGATACAGTCATAAATATTAAAGTCCCTCTACACTCATAATGACTTGCTTTGGCTACAGTCCCCCACTAAATGCATTTTTTTCTTATTCATATTCTTGATGAAACTGTTTATTATGAGAGCCACAAGATATATTTGAATCTGCTTTTGTGTGCAATACCTTGTATAATTAATGGTTAACATGCGTAAATTTTTTTAAAAGTCAAAATTCTTACTTTCCTGCACATTTGCACGTTCAGATATTGTAACTGTCAGAGATTTGTTATTGCAGAAGAAAATTGAGTTACAGGTCTTCAGGTTAGTTTGTTATCAGAAATGCACCAGGATATCACTGATAGATTCATCTCCTCCAGTCAGTAAAGCTAAATCAGCTGAGCACCACCAAGCTCCAAGTTTTCCTTTGTGGTCCTCACAGTTCTCCAAAAAGCTCAGGCAAACACTTGAGGATAGGTTTACTGCAGTTTTAGGAATGTGGATAACCAAATGCAATAGTTATTTCTTTTAAAAAGGAAATATTTTTTGTTCATTAGGAGATAAATTTCTGAAACAAGAATATATGGTCATAGCAGAGAAAATACCTGCTGTAATATGAAAAGTGGAAAAAAATTATGAACGGAAAACATAAAACCTTCAGAATGCTGGAAATCATGATTTATATCACATTTCCTCCTTAGTTATCTTTATTGAAACATCAACATCTGCATCTCAATTAATGCATTTAAAAGATGGAAAGATGGTCCATCTGATTTGCATAAGCTTAATTATACTGCAGAAGGCATAATGTAATATATTTTTATATTTTTAATCAGTAAAATATTGGCATTATAATCTCAAATTTACTTCAAAGTGCCAGTTTAAAATTCTCCTTTTATGTCCTGATATTAAAGGCTTCCTTGGGTATCTGAGCACTTCTGCATTTTAAAAAGAAAAGAAGTTTGAGGAAGCCAAATCAGAATTGACCTTCTGGTCACTTCAAAACTCAAATACTTTTCCAAGATCATGCAGAGTAACTTCCTGAAGCTTTGGCTGTCTGCACAAGGGATTTTCTAATTTAGTGGTAGATACCTGTCCTCTTCCTACAAATTTGTTGTCAAGCTGTACAGAAGCTGCCAATGTCAAACAGGTGTTTCAAGAGTAATCCCCAAGTATTTACACTCCCAGCTTTTAAACCTGCACTTCATCATGTCTGCAAGTATTCCAAAGCCATCTCACACTGGAGATCCATCTGGGAGTCATCTCAGAGCTGCAGATCAAATTGGTCAGACACAACCAACTGTTACTTTCCTCCTGATAAAGTTCATGTGCTTGGAAATCAGCAGAGAGCTCAGCCCCCGGGACTGCGGGTTAATGTACAGCATTCCAAGTAGAAAAGGTCATGGAAGCACTCTAGATAAAAACCATTAAAAGGGTTTCACTGACAAGATAATTGAGAGGAGACAAGGCACTGAGGTTAAGCATGTGTACATGGAATTATTCTGTCTCTGGCCATGTGCAAACAGCATGGAAATCCCGTGGAGTTTCTGACTGCCAGACTCCTGCTCCTAAATATAGATCTTCAGCACAGGCTTGGAAAAAAGGCTCCTCTGGAGCTCCTGACCTTTGAGGTGGCAGTTTGCCTGTCTCAGGCAGGGTTGTGGAACTGCAGTTTTCCTCTAGGCGAGGATTTAGATGTTCCTTTAATGCACCAGCCTGAGGTGCTGAGCTGCACATCCCACAGGAGCAGTGGGGATGTGGAGCTGTAATTCCTCCTGGGAAGCCTCTTCCCTCTGCTCCCTGCTGGTGCTCCCTGCTGATGCTCTGAACTGCAGTGGGTGCCTAGGAAAAGTGGTCTCTGTCACACTACACATCTGAAAAACTGAATTCTGAAATTCAGCAGTGTGAGATTTGGCACTAACTGATGAGTTTGGCTTCTTGTGGCTGGGAAATGCCTCCTTCCTTTCCTGCATGGCTCTCACACAGACAAGATTTTATTTCTTTATTAAGAGCTGGGGGCCAGGGGCCTCTCTGAGACAACAGCTAATTTCATCACCTTGTGATATAATTTAAAAATAAAATAAAAGCAGTAGATGGCAAATGACATGTAAGCAAGAGGAACTCCCCCAGCCACTACAACTCCAACCTGCTTCTGCACAGGAGCAGCTGGGCCCAGCACAGTCATGGGTGCTCCAGAGCTATTGGGAGGATCCCCAAAGGAAGTGACAGAGGATCTTTAAGGTGGTTTTGCCAAGAAAACCCAAGGGAAAACTAAGGAAAATATCTTTTCACTGAGATAAAGCGAATGATTGCAGAGAGATTCTGCAGTCAGGGATTCCTTTTCCAAGATTATTTCCTACATAAAGCAGGAAGCTTTCAGTTAACTGGGTTTGCTCTGGCTCTTCTACACATTTCTCTGATTCATCTCAGTGCCTGAGGAGAAGCTGCTTTGGACCTGGCTGAACAGACTCCTCTTGCTTTTATCCTTTCCACACCATCAAGACTCACTGGTCTGGTAACTTTTATTCAGGAAGGGCTTTTTTTCAGGCCTTCTTGGCCTGGCAAGGTGTCCATGCACAACAAAGAAGGGAAAATAAAACAACATTCAAATACGTGTTGAGATCTGTGAGCTTTGGGACATAAGGCTGGCTTTTGAGATATGCATCAAAAGAAAGACATGGCACTAAAAGCAGAAACAGAAGTGGTTAATGTCAATGGAGAGGCTAATGGAAGAAAAGTCTCTACTTGTAAACCTTGCCCTGCCTAAATCTAAGACAGGGTGGGAGTTTTTCAAAGAGAGAGTTCAGAGATATTCACAGTGGTGAGATAAAAGGGACAGACCCAAAGTAAGGGGTGGAAGTTGCTACTTTATCAAATCAACCTGCAAAAAAAGGCAAACATGCCCAACAGTACAGAGCAGAGACAATATTGTCACCACACAAAGATGTTTATACCTTCACAAAGCTGTTCTTACATGAAAAGGTATTGGGAAACTTGAGGTTTTCATATGGCAATGAGAAGTCCTGCAGGACAATGCTTAAATAAATAAAATTACCCTATGCAGAGGGCTGGCACAAATCCCTGTGAAAAGTAACATCAAAGCAAGGAACAGCTGGAGAAACTCTGATGAAGAAAAACCTATATATCCAGAGCATCAAAGGATCAGGCTGAATATCACTCTGAAAAGACTTTCAAGATTTTAGAGCCAGTCAACCTGTCTGACCCTCGTGCTGGGATGTTCAGTGCTCTGCCAGTAAGGCCTCCTGACACTTTATCTCACTGACATGCACTGGTTTCCCCCCAGTTCAGACCCATCAGCACCTCGTGAGCTTGGCTGTGTTTTGGAAGCTGGTGATTTTTGAGGAGCTTGGAGCAGCTGATTAGTTTTCAGTGGCTAAAGCAATGCCAGAGGACTAATAAGGGATTAATAGACTAGCTCCTGGTATAAATCCACAGCTTATATGGCCAGTCAATACCCCCTATGACAAAGGTGCCAATATGCTGATGTGCTCCTGCCAATGGGCTGATCTGCTCCCGGGGTTCATTTCCTCCCAGGCTCTGCCTGCCCTGCACATTGATGAGTATGAGGTATTTTTCATCTGCAGACAGACAGGTTCTTGCCAGCACAGCTCACATCATTTAGTGCATGTCAGAGCAGAGGCAGTGGTGGTGTGGTACTAGGAAAAGGGGATGGATGGGAGTGTGTGTCTTTGACATTTATCTCTGCTCATATTAAAATCAGAATATGATTTACAAGGCAGTTTTACACATGGCTTTTTCTTACTCCTGCTAGTTTGGTTTAGGAAAAAACATTCTGGAGCAAGAAACAGTCACTAGATTTCCCTGTCTTTTCTCAACTACAATAAAAATAAAGGAGCAGGGATTTGGACAGTAGCACATTACATATGGAGACTGGATATTAATCCAGTTTCAAATTGTATTTATACCAACCAGTCTCCCCTTTCAGCTCTAAATGTAAAAAGACTTCAAATTCTTTTTAAAACAGGACATATGACTTTGGTGAACCTAGCAAGGTTCAGCATGCTTTAGGTAGTTATTAATAGCTATTAGCAAATATCAATATGAAATAAATCAGAAATATCCAGTTTTTCTTCTATGTCTACCCAGCACTGAGGAATTACATAAAGCCAAAGAGGCCATTGTAGGTTGGCCTGGAGTCTAAACAAGTCTAAACACTCTTGCTGATTAACATGAATGCAGGACTGACTACACCTAATTTATAACAGAGGATTTATACCCTTATAAATGACAACAGACAGCCAATCAATAAAGGATGATAATAACTGCACATAATATCAAGGGAAATTAAGAGTCAATTACAGGGTTTAAGAAAAAAGAGTGTGAAGTCCAAACCTGGGCCTTAATAGATGGAAGGTTAAGGTGCTATGATAGCTTAAAATGTGCAAATAAACAGGGTAATGAATTACAAGCATAATCACAAAAGGGATTCAAATTCTGTGGGCAAACCAATTCTGTGCAGAGCTTGGGTGTTTAAGTGGGATAGAAAACATTAATCCTGGCTGAATGAGAAGACTTCAAGAAAAACATTTCAAGGTCTGCTATAAATACTTCTAGAATGAGGTTGAGTGTGCCTAGGCTCCTCTGAACTGTGAGACTTTACATGCCCTAAGACAAAATATAGATCATTCCCCAGTTGTTGTGGTTAGTTAGTGTTGCATATGAATAATCTGTTCTTAAAGATCTCCCTACACCTCAAACTGCATCTAATCATGTTATAACCTACTCCTAGTAACAATTAACAAACAGCTACATCTTCTTCCCTGATTGAAAATTAACTGATGCACTGTAAATCTGCTGGGTTTTAAAACAGTATAATTGTTTTATGACCAACGAAGTAGAGCCCATGTACTGTCCAGTGCTCAGCATCCAGCACAACCCTGCAATTATGGGAATATATGGAAGCCTTAAGGACCTGGCACTTAATTATCCTACAGATTTTTATACCAATCTAGAGGTGTAAACATGCCTTACACTGGTTGTAAAAAGTAATTACATATCCTTTTGTTGGTGTAATTTATACTCTTCTTAAAGCACTTAGAAAAGTGTGGAGGAGCTGTAGCATAAAAATCAGGGCTTTAAAGACCATTTTATCTTCCCCTTTGAAAGTATCTGCACCATTCCTGACATGCTTCAGAACCCTTTCTCCACAGGTTGTACCCTACACTTTCCTTGCAATTTATTCCATATTTCTAAAACAAGGTGTTCTGTGATTATCAGAACTAATGCAGCTGGTTCACTCTATCTCCGGTATTGCATATGCAGCATCTTGCATGGTACAACCAATTCCCTGAAATATTTTCTCTAACTCTCCTGGCAGGGTAACCTCAGCCCCTGCCTGTCACAGGTCCCATAAATCCATTCCCCAGGACCCCAGCTCTCATCAGCATTTCTATTTATTACTTCTGCTGCAGCTGACTCTGACCTGCAAGTGTGCCAACACGTCACCACGAGGGTCAACAAAACAGATAATTTTTTACTTCACTCCCAGCTTTTCCTACAACAGACATAGAGCAAAGACTTGGCTCTGATCAGGCACTTGAAATTTGCAGGTGCTCCTGCTCCAAGCTGCCCATCAAATTTGTCTGAAGTGACCATTGATTTCCCAGGTTGTAAGGTGGGATTGCCAGGCAGCACATCCCCTGAGGAAGCCGTGGGATGATCAAGGAGATCCTGCTGGGGTTTGCTCACCTCCCTGCAGTGTGTACTCTGTCACAGGCCTGCTGAAGGCTCCCAGCCCAGCTCCATTGTAAGATGCCACCTGGATTTCATACTGGGTCCAAATGATCAGGTCTTTCACCAAGCAGTAGTTGATTTCTGCGCTGGTGATGTTTTTGTACTGGTACTCTCCCGGGAGGCCGGCCAGGCGATACCTGCCATATGGGGAGGAGAATTAGCTGGTTAATGAGATGGGACCAATTAGAGAAAATATCCTGGCTGGCAAAACAGCTTCCTTTGTGAAGAGGCAATATGCAAAGTTTTACAGCAGAATTTTACCAAGAATAATGAAAAATAATCAGAACATAGCAACTCTGATAAGACCATATTATGTTTGACTGCTATAGTATTTATAATCTGATCTCACTGAGATTACAGGCTCAGGGCTAGACAAAATGGGTATTTTATCCTGTTTTATGGTTGCAGAAAAATTACAGCTTTTTAAATGTGGCTTGTCTAGTAAAAGCTGTGATTTAGTACAAAAAATAGCCCAGATGTGATTTTTATCAGAGTGCTGCTGTAAATCAGCCTGAGAAATTGTTTTTTTCCCTTCACTTCTGAAATCTGAAAAGTAAGAGCTCAGAGGGCTCTGACCTCCTGGGATCTCAGCCACTGGCACCCCTGGCTTCCACCAGAATTTACTTCAGAAAATAATTAAAATAAGGATTGAACACAGTTGAGACTGAAGGGTTGGGTAAGCACTGGAGTTCCAGGAGAAGGGCTGTGCCAAACACAGGTGGGTGATAAATATCCTGAAACTCTTTCTGCTGAGACACGAGCAGCTGAAACACTAAATATATTTTCTCATGTAAAAACTGTATTCCAGAAAACAGAGCCCCTTTGATGTGTCTCTTCAGGCCAACAAACTACAGAAAAAAACTAAATTATAGAAAACAAACAAACCTTGCAAATCTGTGAATGTGAATAATACTGTTTGTTTTCCTTCCTTTAGGAAAGTGCTACAGTGGATGCTCACAATATGCTAATTCACAAAAAATCAAAAAACCAGAGGCCAAATAAGGGACACAAGGCATTACTATTACAGGAAAAAGACAAGTATGGAAACATTTGTATTTTTATTCACCACACAACTTTTATACACTCTTACCCATCCTTTGCTTCTCTGCAATCACCAAAAGTTTATTGACACAGAACAATTTCATTGACATCTTGCAGAGACATTTTAAATTCATCTAATAAAATTGGTGCAATGTTTATGACTAGACAACTTCATGTCTTCAGCCAGAGATTTTTGTTCTAAAATCTTCTTATAAAGAGATCACTTCTTAATCACTGACATCTCTATTTTCTGCTGCTTGCCTGACCATCTCCAGCACACTTAATATTTGTAATGCTACACTGGTGTGATTCCATTTAGGAAATATGAATGGAAATAAAGAAATAGCAGCCCTCAGCTGAGTTTATTGAATGTCTTGCTCCCCCTTTCTCTCTCTCTCTCCTGTGCAGGGTGTGTGCTCCCTGGCAAGTCAGTTCTTAGTGCAGCAATGCTCTCTCTCCTGCCCAGCAGACAAGGTGCAAGTGCTCCTGTGATTTAATCTGTTATGCTGTTAGCATGGCAGACCCCTAAATGCAATATTGGCAGTGAGAAAAAGGGCAGAGGAAGGAGGCCAGTTCAGAAATGTCATGTCTTCATGATTTTTCTCACCATGGACTTTGATGGATACTCCACATGACTTGTGCAGTGCACCTTCACTTTTAAAGATCAGGTGTTCCATCAATTTAGCATCTTGCTTGTCTTGAGCTTTGGGTCTGTGGGAAGGCTGGTGCTTTTCACTCTGCTATCCCCTGATTCTGCAGAAATCAGTGCAGGAACACTTCTTCAGTGCATATTGCTGTGACCGCACAATTCAACTGGGAGGAACAGCCTGGTTTATTACCTGGGACTTGTGCTTTTATGTGATAATCTTAAATTCCTGTTGAATAAATGGTTTCTCTGCTCTGCTGTCAAGACAAAGCAGGAAGACAGCAAAAATGCTCACAGATTAAGCATAATGAATATGAGCACTATTAAAATGGACAGAGATGTTCTAGCAAGGTCAGGGATCAATTATGCAGATAAATGCTGTAGAAAGTACCAAAGTTAAACATTATTGGAAATGCTATATGGAGAAAACAGCACAGATTGCCAGGAGGAGGAGCCTATGGGATTGCTTTGTAAAGCACATTAAGTGCCAGAAAGACGTGGCACTAAAAGCAGAAACAGAAGTGGTTAATGTCAGTGGAGAGGCTAATGGAAGAAATGTCTCTACTTGTAAACCTTGCCCATGACTTAATGCTGAGACTGGGAAAGACTCCCTGGGAACAACTGAGGAGCCAAGCCTACCACTGGGGAGACCTGTTTGAAGGGAAGAATTGCAGCAAGAATGTTTGCATCCTTGGCAGATGGGACCCAAGGCTCAGGACAAGGATCTATCTGCAGGCAGAAGTTGAAGCACCTTTTCCCACTGGTGGCTGACAAAACATTTTAAACTGAGCCCAGCCCTAAAACCTTGCACCAGCAGCACTTGCACAAGGGGCTCACCTCTGCTGAGGGGCTCTGTGCAGGTGACAGGGAGATGAACATACTCAACTCTGCCTGCAGACACAGGGAACTTCCCAGGGCTATTCTGGGAGCTCACCAACACTCTGAACATGACAAAAGCCTCTCCATCCATGCCAGCAAAAGTAGGAGCACAGCTTGAACTGGATGTTGGCATTTAAACTGCAGCATTTAGTTATCTTTTACAGTTCTGGAGGACGCTGTATTAAAAATGTCAGCAGCCTGCCTACAGGAGGATGTAACCATCACTTGGAAATATGTCAGGGGCTGGGAGTTTTCCACAAAAAATGCCTCCCTCACTAGAGGTGTGGCCCTAGCTGGCTGCTAGCACTGCAGGGTGTGGAGGATGCCAAGTGAGCAGTAATCTAGTGGAATTGGGTAGGAGTGAATACTGAGTCCCAAAAAATCACCTAAGGGAAATACTCTGCAAAGTCTCTCAAGTGGCATCACCCTTTCCAACACAATGAATCCTGGGTAAGCTGCCAGACTCGATGGGTGCAGGATTCCCTGTTACCTGCCTGAATGTGTTTCTCATTAATAAACACAAACAGGGCTGAAAGGACCTTACTCAACTGGCTGATTTTCAAAACCAAACCAAGGTCTGCCATGAAGCATCTGACCTGTCATTCCCTCTCTCCATTTTGTTTGGCACAAAATTGAAGTTTATTGATTCTTTTGCTGCTCCTCCATAGGCAGGAGCCCTGTTGTGTCTTTGATAAATTTAATTAACCTTTTGAGCAGGGAGCTGAGCTTGTAATAAGCAAATATACATCTGCATAGGCTGCACTGTACCAGCCTCCCATGTGAACACTTGCATTACTTAGAGCTTCACTTCCCTTTGAAAATGGAATAAAAGGATTTTGTGAGTCTCCACAGGTCCTTTGGAACAGCTGATGGACCCTCAGACGCTGTAGGACAGACAGGCCAGAATTTAAGTGGCTGCACCCTTGTGACTCCTTGAAGAGTTGTTTTCCCATATTTAACAAACCATGGAAGCCTGAGCATTTGCACACAATAACTAATATCTTTAATTCAGTTAGAGATTGCTTTTATTACACTCC
Organism: Agelaius tricolor; assembly: GCF_023055355.1. Classification (NCBI taxonomy): domain Eukaryota; kingdom Metazoa; phylum Chordata; class Aves; order Passeriformes; family Icteridae; genus Agelaius; species Agelaius tricolor. The sequence goes on from NW_027269279.1 coordinate 3,843,402, forward strand.
TAAGTCACAGCATTTGAACTCCCTTGTGCAGACCTGGACCTATCTCTGGACCTCCCAGGTTAAGAAAGGACTTACCTTAGGATGTAGCCATGAAGAACCCCATTGTGCTCACTCTCAGGAGGAGGCTGCCACTGGACCATGATGGACTGATTGGTTCTCCCACTGGCCACGATGTTTTTAGGGGGGGCACTGGGGGGCTCCTCAGGGAGCATCAACCTAAGTACAAAAGAATGTGATGGACATGGGTGTTGAAAGAAATCAAAAATAATAGTCTATTTCCTGTATCCACTCCAAGTGAACCACTCTTTTATCACAGTCTGATGACTAGAAAGAAATATAATGCTGATCAAACTGCTGAAGACATGCATGAAATAGTTACAACAAATCAACATAATAGGAAATCAGTTAAGCAAGCAACAAGACAGACAGCTGAGGTAACCCTATTCTCTTGGAATCACCCAGGCTGCTACAACTCTTTAAAAAGATTACAAGCCTGAATGAGTAAGAGCTCAGGTCCAGTGTCTGTGACTCCTTCCAAATTGTTTCTTTCAGCTCTTTCAATATTTTTCATATCAAACTCCTACATTTTGAAAAAGCCATTTAGAGTTCAGCTGTTCTGCAATTCAAGCTTGCAGCAAGCTTTGGTTCACAGAAGAAGGGGGATGCATTTGAAAGTGAATATGATGAAGCCATCCTTCTCTGTCACCTCTGGGTAAATTCCAGAAGTGACATTGCCATGACAGGGTGAGAGCTGTGCTCCTGCCCGGCCTAACTGCTGGGGCTTAGCATAAGAGCAAAATGTAATTTCCAAGATTCTTCTCAACTGATACTCTGGAGTACGAGGACACTTCTCTCATGATGTGCTGAGCTCCTGCATCCCCCAAACGCCATCATCCCTAACTCCTGCCAGCTGCAGGGCACTCTCCAGTGACCTGGGAAGTGGCAACTTCTCCATCTCCCAGTCGTTGTGCAAAAGATGATTTTATTCCTTGACTCCCAAGCAGCATTTTCCCCTCCCCAGGCCTCTGTCCCTTCAGCACACACACCCTGGCTGTCATTACCTGCTGGTCTCGGTGCTGTAGCGCCCCTTGCCCACCTGGTTGACTGCACACACCCTGAACTGGTAGGTCCTGGCTGGAGTGAGGCCACTCACAGTGACACCGGTCATCTTCGGGTCAAGGTTTGACAGGTGAACCTTCCAGGGAGAATCTGTTGGAAAAATTAGCACGGGGAAAAAAAAAAATAAAAAAAAAGATGAAAGTGCCTGTCAAAAGCCCTGCAGAAGTGAGAAAATGCCTCTGACTGCTCAGAGCTCTTGGTGCTTGCTTCCCTCAGAGGAACTTTGGGAAGAAGTTTCTTTTCAGCAGAAGAAACCTTCCTGTCAGCCCACACGGTTCTGCAGATTGCACATTTGTCTACTGGAAAGTGATGCTGCACATGTCATGGCATAATAAATAAAAACTATATTCATTAACATTTTAATAAAAGAGGAAACAAGCATGATAAAGACAGATGGGCTGTGCATTTCACAACCCATCTGTTTGGCAGGCCATCACACCACCACACCCATGAGTGGCTCTGGTGGAAGGATTCTAATGAAATTCACAGTCAGTTTGGAATATCTTCCTACCCAGCTTGCAAGCAGGTGTAGAAGCGTGACTCCCTCTGCCAAATCAGCCCTTTGCTGCAAGACCTGAGAAAGCTTCTGCTGCTGATTCTACGTGTCTGCAGTCTTATTTTTTTTTTTTTTCCTAGTGATATTATTCAGCATGGAATCTAATTGTCCTAGGAAGGTTCCCTGGTAGAAAGAGCCCTGGCAGCACTCTAAACCCCTCGCTGTCAGTTCACATTCTTGCCATATCAAGCTCCTCTGATGCCTAAATTACATTTACAAGTTTTTAAAGAGGTCAGAAACAAAACATGTTGAAAATTAAATATTCTGACTTCTTCTCTCCATAGCCTGGTGTCACATATTCTCCCTGATGTCATGACTGAAATAGTCAGGGAGAGGTGACATTTGGTCTGCGTTGCAACAGTACAGCAACAGAATCAGCCAATTTGAAGATTTGTTCCATTTTTAAATAATACCAGCTGTTTTCATGCTCCCTGCTCAAAATTACTAACACTTCTGGAAATTGCTGAGGAGCTCGCTGTAGATTTTGGCAACGTTATCTGTGCATGTTGCTCATCAGAAGTGCATCGTGGCTCCTGGCAGGTCACCTCAACGTCTGCCTGAAAATGAAGATGAGATGTCCCAAATGTGGAAGGCTGCTAAACTTCACACCAAGACAGAAGCCACTCATTTTGTGCTTTTCTGGCAGATTCCTTAGCAAGTTTAAGTCCTCTAGGGTGTGATGCCAGTTGGGCTATAAACACTGCATCTTCAAATTACTCCAAATGTATTTATTCCAGTAAGGGCCTTGCCAGAACGAAGTCTTTTTTAACAGGAAAACTGACACAGCAGAATACTGGGAATGCTGGAGAGGGACATTTGCACAGCAGTGAAGCTGTGTCCTTGCCAATTCTTGATTTACCAACAGCCACTTTGGCTGCAAGATCTTGATGCCAATTTATCTTAGCTGAAGATTGGATTTCTTTTAGAGAGCCCTTAGAGGAAGCACACCTGTGCCATCTAGAAAAGCGTTGCTTAGGAGTATTTTTGCACCTTAGTTCCTTCTGAATTTTCACAGGCTTCCCCTTGAGACTTCCCCAACAGCCTTGTTACAGCCAGAGTGCACAGCAACAAATCAAGGGAAGCTGGAGTTAAGGTATGGCTGACCTAGTGCACTGCCTGAAGGAACTTCCTGAGGAAAATGGAAGAAGGGAGTGAAATACCCTTGTATGAGCTACTTGGGCACTGGTCCGTTTCCTAGAGCATTTCATTTGTTTACTGCCAGTGTAAACACCACCTGAGAGTGCTTAACCCAAGCAGCTCAATGTAGTGAGCAGTTTGATTCAACAACAGGCCCTATTAATCTCCTCAGCACCTTGGGGCTTTGCTCTGTTTATATGCTGCATCTGTAGAATACTTTATTAATTCTTTTTCCTCTCCTGGTGGAAGATAAAAGATCTGGCAGGAAGAGAGATTAAACTGGAAACTAATATAAACGAAGCCTATTCATCTCCTGGGCACTCTGATTCAGAGAGGAGGGCGGTTCAGGGAGCATTTGCTCACTCCTGGAGCACTGGATACACTGAGTCTGCAGAGTATCTTTAAAATTTAAATGTCAAGTCTTTTTTTTTTTTTAATCAATAAACAAAACATTCCAAAAAAATGGATCTCCTTCATTAGATACACACAACCAACCCCAGGATTGTGCAGAAGCTCTTTTCACTGTGGAGAAGAGCAATTCTGACAAGGGAAACATGCCATAACATTTTTAACAGCGCCTCTCCTGTCCTCCAGGGATGGCTGTCACTCACCTGTCCCAGGAAGCCTGGAGAAGCTCCATGGTGACAAAAGACTTGCCAGGTCAAACTATTAAAAAGGTCCCTGTTAGACTGAACAGACTCTGCTAATCCTTCATTTAACTTAAGCTGCCCAGAACATACTCTGGGCTCTGCTGCTCTTCCCCTGTAATTGCTGCTGTCTGAACAACTTCCATGTTGAGCTGTCTGTCGTCTTACAAATATTGGCCATTCTGAATTAACTCTGATTGCCTCTCCAGCTTAATTTATTGGAAATGAAGAATCTCACAGGCTGTTCTCTGGTTTACAATGTCATTTTGGGGTTTTAGAAATGACATTTTTTCCTGTCATGAATTTTTGGATGCGCTTGTGACGCGTTCAATAACTCTGGCCATGTGCCAAGAGGCATTTCTTCTCTATTTTCCTGCCTACCCTACAGTTCATGCATTAATTGCAATTTCCCCAAAAATCATTTCTAATTTGATGTTACCAATCAGATCTACTGCAGAAAGCTGATTTTTGCAGGTTTGGAACACATTTCCATCTCTTTCCTTCTCCAGGGGCTTTTGCATAGATGGCAACATAGGAATTTGCTGTACTGCCGGAATACACTGAATTCATCTTTCAAACCTTTGTAGCGATATGATGCTGCACAAAATCCAAATGCAAGCTAAATGGTTCACCCTTTGTTTGGTAAGACTTACACAAGGTCTAGCAGTGGCCTGAAAAAAAGTATCTTTTATCAAAAAATTATCATATCTAGATCTGAGTCACAATCATAATGACAATGCAGTTTTGCTTTGATTTTTGCAAAGATTTATCAACGGGTTCAATATTTGCCATTTGAATATTCCTACCAAATTCAGGGTGACAACTCATAGGTTTTATTAAGCATGTACAGATGCATTCCACAGGAGCTTTTATTATCTCCTCATTGGCACAACGTGATGATTCTGAGTTATATCATCACCTCACACAGCACAGATATCCCAGAATACAATAAAACAAAAATGGGCTTTTATCTTAATTGTTCTCAGCAGAATTCTACAAGTCTTAATTCATTTCTTCAGTTAAAAGACTATTCAGAATATTTTTTTTGATTAATTCCTCCAGTCGAAACCTCTTTGGAATAAAATAAGCATATCCCCTCCTAACTCCATGAAGACACTTCATTGGAATTCTGAGGTAAATTGCAATGGGGCTAAACAGGTCATGAAACATCCAAAATTATATTAGTGCAAATGACAGCAATGCATGGTACTATTTATCTGAAAATCCTATTTCAAATCAAGGTTCACATTCTTGGCTCTGTGTGGGCAGGAATACTTAATGACTGTGTTTCCTTGGAACTGTGTTTTTCAAATTAGATTATAAATTTGCCCCCAAATGTTTAAGGCCATATGTCTCAAGTCACCCACAGACACAGTCTACTGTGAATACTTGTATTTTGAGAATTATTGCATTGTGCCAAATACATTAATTTTAAAAATTAGGTGGCTAGAGTCGTTCATATTCCCAGTAATTTATGTGCACGATCTGCCACTGTTTTCTTCCCTCTAATTAAAATGAGGGTTTTGTATCTCTTTACTGAATTGATATTAATGAAAAGGAGTTCTAATCCATGCCAGGTGGAGTGACACGCCTTCCTCTAATGCAGCTGGTAATTAAACCCCTGAAATTTATACTCGTTATTTTGAATCCTCTTCAGCTATTTCTCTGCAGCAGACACTGTTATGTATTCATTGATGGTAAGTGCTTCAAAACCTACCATGGCTCCTAAAGCTGTGAGAAAGTTATCCAAAACAAAACAGCTAAAAAAAGCAACAAAATAAGGCTACTTTTCAGCACCTATAACCAAAACACAAACTCCAAACATTCAAACTCCACAGAACTAAGAACAAAATCTGCACAGCGTTGCTGACTGGAAAATAAACCATAATTCTGGTGTCCCTCCTTCACATCTGAAAGTGAAGGGGGACTGGGATGGGAGGATTGCTCTGCTGTGGCAGTGACAGAGCTCATGGAGGGTGCTCCCTGTCTCCCTGACAGTCACTCCTTCTGCAGCTCAAACCCCAAACAGAAACTGTCTTTGGAAAGCAAAGAGTTTCTGCAGAGTCATATCAGGCCAAGCTCTACCTACAACATTGGACAAGGACAACATCAAATGCCATCTTTGTGCACAAACAGTGCTTGGGATGGCTGGGAACAGAGGGAAGGTGATGGTTTCCAGAGGAGCAGGAGGTCTGGAGAAGCTAAATATTAACCACACACTGCTGAGATCAAAATAACCCTGAAAAACAAACACTTCAGGAAAATAGAAACCAAAACAAGCCAGTGGCAGTGTGCAGATGTTTCAGTCAGTGTTCCAAACCAAAGTCACTGCTGACATTGCTGTCCTGCTCTGTATATATGGAACAAGAGAGCACAGCAACAGTGAAATATCCAAGGGCTCAGATTCTTCCCTGTTCTACTTCTGTGGGCAATCATTTACACATTGCACATAAAAGCAAAGTAAATAAAGACAAAAATTTAAAGGACAGCAAGACCTGGGATATATCTGGGAGTTAAGATGCTCAGGTCACAACAAAGCTGGCCTGTTTGCAGCTCTGAGCTGTGGCAGGACACAGACCTGTGCTTTGGGACAATGAGACCCTCTCAGTGGCAGACTGCAGTGACAGCAGCCAAAATTCATTGATCTATCACAGAGTGAGCAGTGGTTCACAGGACCCTGTGGTGTTCTCAGGGTCTGTGTGCATGCTTTCCAGAGAAATACTGTTGATTTTGGCTGAGCCTTCGACAAATTTCAGTGAATTCTAAAATGATGGCACATTTACCCCATTCCTATACAACTGCAAAGCATCCTTGGTAGAAAGGACTTGAAGACCTTCCAAATTCCTCCATGACAAAAGAAAGATGATGGAATGAGATGATCTTCAAGGTCCCTTCCAACTGAAACAATTCCATATTTCTCCTGGCATTAAATGAGCTGCCTTTTCTTTTAGGGACTTGTCCCAGTTGATGCAGCCCACTGCAGGATCCAAGTGCACATGTTCTGCCACCTCTGTGCAAATACAGCTCTAGGGCCTTTGCATCATATTCCCAGACTGGGACTTCACTAACTTGTCATCAACAAAGCCACTGGGAAACAAGGAGCAGAAGGGGAACATTCTTGGGCACAAGATCAGGGAGGGAAAAGAAGAAAACCAGGCAGTTACTGGCCTGTAGCTATGGGAGGGAAGGAGAGAAGAGTGAAAATAAAAAGGAAGGTGGTGGTAAAAAGGTGGAGAAGGAGTATGAGTGCAGGACTGTGGATTTTCTTACTCATTTGTTACAAAAAGATCCAGAGTCTTTGATTGAAAAGAACTATTTTAAGGGCAGCAGTCCTGGGCATGACTTTGGATTTCTGCTAGGATCAGAAACCTGCACTTAGCTTAACAGTTGTCAAGATCATTGGTTCTGGGACCTCCACATCTGAGAAGTTATGCACTCCAGCCTGCAAAGCAAAAGGCTTGTATGTGATCTGAAGCTCAAGTTTCCCCCTCAAGCTCTCAGTGTGGCAAAACAAACTGCTGCTCTCCAGATAATCAGAAATCAGAACTGTTTCACATTCAGTTATGCAGTGACTAATTTCAACATGTCACAAAAAGTGATGCTCTTAATTTTTTCATCAAGAATCAATTGTTCAGCTTGGATTTCCAGCTCCTAGGGTGATAGAGATTAGAAAGTATTGCCAAGGTGACCGATTTCCATATACCCTCATCTTTCCATCAACTCCTAAAGAGGCATTAGCAATGTCCCTGAATAACCTTGCAGACTGAGAGCCTGGTGTACAGCATGACAAAACTGGCAAGTGACAATTCCCAATGGCCAGGTTTGTAATGCAGGAAGTCAGATATTTGGATTGCACTCAAACATCCTCAACCACCTACCTAAAGGAAGGGTGTAAAATGATAATCTAGAGAAAGCAGAGAAAACATATGAGCCCACAGAGAGGTAAGACAGCAGCTCCTCTTGACAACCAAGTTTGTTCCTCTGACAGACCACCACTTCCTTGAATTATCCGCCTCTCTGCATCTTTCAGGTGAAATTTGGGCTCTGAATGCCCCGAGAAATCCATGAAACTGGTGAAAAAGCCATGGGAAGGAACAAACTGACTACTGCTGCATTGAGGAATGAGCTGCTGTGCCTCAAGTCTGTCTGGCAACACCAGAGGTGGAACTAAGTCCTGTAAATCAATCCCTCCATCTCAGTCACTCAACTCTTCCAGCACGCAAACACCTGAGTGTAAAACCCCTTTGTGCAGGCTCGAGCAAACTGCAGCAGCACTTTGCCAGCAGCTCTGGGGAGAGGGAATGGTTAACAACACCATGGGGCTGAGAAGTATTTGACTTACTGTTCTCAGAGAGCTCCACCACGTAGTAGAGCACGGGGCTGTTGCCGTCGAAGGGGCGCACCCAGGAGAGCACCACACTGCGGCTGTAGGAGGAGTTCAGGGTGGCCACCAGGTTCTGAGGGGAGTGAGGCAGCTCTCTGCAGAGGAAAAGGGTAAGAGAGGGGGGAAAAAAGAAATAAACCAGCACAGAAAAATTAATCTCTATTTCATTCAGCTCCAGTCTTACAGGCCGCTAAAGGCAGGCGACATCAGCCCCGTGTGATGATGGATATAAAACCACCAGCAGCTATTGTGCAATTAAAGATGTGAAGGACATCTTAGAATTCTTCACAATTTTATACTGTTTGGGGGGAAAAAAATAAAAGATTATGCTGAAAGTCCCAAGGCTGATGGATAGAACAGCTAATGGACATGTTGCTAAATGTGGCAAAAAGCCAATTTTCATCCTGTTTTTGACTGAGCAAGTTGGTCAATAAATTTCCTCTCTCACTTTTTCTCCCGTCTTACAATGATGTCCTACAATGTGACAGCAGTGATATGTATAAACAGTAAAACACATGGGAGATATGATTTAACATGGAATTTTTCATACTCAAGGAAGCAGAAGACATTGACACTATCCACACAGAGCGACTAATCAAAATTACCATATGTATTCTTAGGCTACAGAACAGCTTGATTTACTCATGGATTCAGGCTTATCCTGTCATGGGTAGAATCCTTCCTCCCTATAATAAGGATTTTTTTGGAAGCACCCAACCAGAAAATGCAGTGAAAATGCCTGCAGAAACCCCATGGAAATACAACATAAAACATTTCAAAAACAAAAATAAAATAGCAGCTCAATTAAAATGTGTAATTTCTACACATAAAGGAAATTTGTAGAAAAACATTTCATTTGTACCCATTGGCTCAAAGTGGAAGCTGCATGATGAAGTGAGAACACTAATTCTGCTGCAACCTTTAAATGCTGATGCATTTTAAGAGATTAAAGCCCTTCAGCATTATACTTAAGCATGTTTTTTGCTCCTTATCATCCTGATTCCTAAGGAGAATAACAATTTCAGAGTGAAGGAAAAGCAGGGAGGGACATTTTTTACTCATGCAATCTGCCTTCCTCCTCAGGAAGGCTGAGGGTGACCCTTCCACAGCTCAGGCCAGAGCAGAAAGCCATGAGGGCACTCACACGCTTAAATTAAAAATGCAGCAATTGCTGCTTGTGATGTATTTTGCCACTGAAGGCTCAGAGTTATTTAAAAACCGCAACTCCTCAGCCACTCACCAAAATAAATACAGGCTCTGGCTCCAAGCCAGAACAATAAATATGTCCTGGATTTCTGTTTCTACTGGAAGATTGAGGAACATATGGAGAGCCAGACAATAGTTTTATTATTTTTCTGTTAAGCCGCGAATGCTTTTGTTTACGCGTTTCTGATGAATACACACTGTGGAGTTAGCACCAAAAAAAAAAAAAAAAATTGCTGGAAGAGCCAAAGAGTGGCAAGAAAAACACACAGCTAATGAGGCACCAGAAGCAGAAGGCACTTCCCTGCCCACCTCTCTCCAGGCAAGAGGGGTTGATATTTCCTAAGGCTAAACCTGAGACTCAAAGCCTTGTCTCATCTCATTTGACTTTAAACGCAGAACCAAATTAGCAGCACGGTGACCCCAGGCTCTTTCTGTAGTAAACATGGAATGACACCTCAGGGTGTGATTCAGATCTCAACTTCATTAAATCGCTTGCTTGAGATGCCTTGATGGTGAGGAGTTTAAGTTGACTGTTCTCACTCCTTTCTGGGCGTGCACTGACAGCTCAGACACGGCCACTTTGGGGCTAAAACAAACATCAGGCACAGCAAGGATCATGTGTGGGCCCAAAGGGAGTAAATTTTGAACACAGCACTGTGAAATTTTGGATAAACACGTTTAGGGAAGAGGGGGACCTGGAAACAAAGCAGGAGGGCAGCTGACCTGGGAGACAGAGTGTGGCTGTCACTGGAAAGTGTGGGGGTGTAAGATATGGCCATTTACCCAGGGACTACAGGAGTGTGCTGCTTAATTTTGAATGAAACATTAAATTATAATAAACATTAAACCTACACCACAATTTATCATTATGTCCTAGGCAAGCTGGTTGGAAAAGTTTTTGTGATTAAGCTGGCAAAGGTAATTACTAAAGGGAAGAGTGAAATGTCTTGTTGCTACATGGCTCACACAAGTCCCAGTCCCTACTTCATTTATCACCAGTCCCTGTGGGGAAGAGCTCAGAGAGGGGCTGTGGCTCCAGCTCCTCCTGGAAGATGATGGCCATGGAAGCAGCAGTGTGGGAGGAAGGGGGGAGTTCACAGCAGATTATCCCCATGTGTTGCTTTTCTGGGCACCCAATGAGCACTCCTGGTATATATTATGGGTATTTTCAAGGTATGTATTTGCTACTCTTGATGTCCCATAAATTAGAAGGGCTCAATTAACAGCTCACTTGAAGACAGAGACTACACAATTAACAAAGACTTAAAGCTCGGCCTCTTTTTCCAAGTGCACAAGACTCAGAAGACTTTTGAAAACGAGTTTCCCTGCTTTTCCCCTGCTTTCCCTGTTTTTTAAATGCACAGACTGGGTTAAAACCTGGGTTTGGATTTGGGTTTAGTAGCTTTTTCTCTCAGATTGACAAGGACAATCAGCAGCAGCACCAGGGAAATGGGCACTTTCTGTTCAGACAGAGATTGAGTAGCGTGAGCTGCTGCCTCCATCCAGGACACCCCATCCACAAATATCACAAATATTGGGTTTGTCTTTACCCAAACGTGTCCACGCTGAGCAGCAACAGATGGTGCTCACAGATTTAAACCCCTCGAGGCAGACAGAACAAGTGCCTAAGAAACACACCTGGACAGAAATGAATATTTAAAGCTACAAAGACATTTCAGCACAGGAGTGTACCTCTCTCATTGCAGTATGCAAAAGCAGAGATTAAAAAGTAGTAATTTCTACTTGAGCATGCACTTACACTTTGTCTCCTTCTCATTTGCTACCACATACCCTGTGGAAGGGATGATAAATGAGACCTGTACCACCATCATGAATATTCATGTTCCCCAAAGAGATCATTGCTTCTATTTTTCCTTTAAGAGGATTACTTTTCCTTGCTTCCAACACCCAAGAAATGATTGCAGAGCATTCTAATTTCAACCCTTTCTCAGGGTGAGGAGGACCTCAGACTAGAACTGGTCAGCACCAAGAAAGTGGATGAGGTTTAGAGCAATAACACCCAGAGCACTGAACAGACCTTGACCAGACATGCAAAGTGTAATTCCATCATTATCTTTCTTTTGTTCGCTGAAGCCCCAACAGGAATTATATGGAAGTTTTTCAATACAGAATATCTTAAAACCTAATTTTTCTAATGCTGAAGAGTTGCATGAGGCAAGTTTTCCATAACTTATTTTATGTGATAGCAAACTATGTGCATGGACACTTTAAAATCTGTAATTGATAGATAACCCCAGGGTTAATGGCATTGCCACCAAGGTGACCTGAGGGAACTCTGACAAAGCAATTAAAGTAGTGCATTTGCAAGAAAAGAACATGAAGTCATTGTGACAATCTGGGAGAGAAATATTAGCCAGTTGCAGATGATACATGCTCAAAACAGAAACCCTAATGTTTTGAGTCAGCTCATCACTGCCAGAGGGCAGCTGAAAAATTCACTCAGCAAACACATAGAGTGTTTTATAAAATTAGCTAAAAGCAGACTATTTGCTAAGAAAAATAAACCAGACACGGTTTGGAGAGACTTCTGAGAAAAATGGTCCAACAGCAGGTAATTAGAGAACCTGTGACTGAAGAGGGGATTACTAAAAAGGCACAGGAGATTAAACAAGTTTTTTTGTCGGTTTCTGAAAAGCCCTGCTCCTGTTTTCTAATGGGCTCCCTCAGCCAGGTCCAGCAGGCAGGGGCTGCTCAGGAGCAGGTGGTTCATCTGCCAGGGCTGATACCAGCTCTGGGCTGAGGCAGGCAGGGAATGCAGCACTCAGCCCTGATGGCTCCGCTCCGAAAAGTTTATCATGGTTTAAATTAACAAACGTGGCAACTGCTGCTCAGGACTGTGCAGTTTCTCTTGCAAAAGAATCCTCTCCAATTCCTGCAAGGCAGCCCTGAGTTTTGAGGCTCTCTGTCTCTCACAGGTCTGTAACACGGGGAATTTTTGGAATTAAAGGGTTGCTGAGTTCCAGAGTGCACAGATTTATTTCCCATTTCAATCTGCTCAGACCTGGAGATGACTTGGGAAAGAGGTTTGAATTTTATGCTTTCTTTTTGCTGAAAACACCTACATTCCTGCTATACCTTCAATGACAAACAGACACAATGGCATTTATTTCCAAATGCATTTCTGGGAGATATTTCTCCTTTGAGTATCAAGTGCACTCAGACTCCGCAGTGAACCTTGAGTCTTGGATGACATCTCAATAGAGAGCTTGGAAAAATAAATAGAAGCCTTCTTTCCAGTGAGGAAGGAATAATATATTTTCAAGTTTGACATTCCTTCTGCTTTCTCTCCCTGGAGAAAGGAAAAGAGATGGGCAGTTGGAACCAAGGGATGTGGGATCTGTATCAAGTTCCACTTGTAATTGGACATCCTTTTTATCACTTACCCTGCGTTTGTCACACCGATTTTAATTTTAGCAATAATTTTTTATAGGATATATTGGGAAGAAATTGGAAGAAGTGGCAATTATAAATAGTCCAGTAAAAAGGGTATCCAAATTCATGGATAGATGGCTGACAAAGGCAATACTCTGCATTCCTGGCAACCCACTGGGGTTTATTATAAGTGGTTAGCTCCCCTCTCCTGCTTTTGAAGAAGACAGAACAATAATAGCTTTTTCTCTGATGAAAGGGAACTGAAAGGAGATGAACTTGCTGCCAGGAATAAATTGCCTATTTTTGTATTACATTGTCCTTCCCATATATTTTGCATAGAAAAAGAGCCTAAAAGATTTTACTATATGTTGTGACATAACAGAGGCTTGTAGAGGGCTTTGATTTTCCAACAATGCAGCATTACCATACTTTGCAGTCACATTCATACAACAAAGAGATCCTCTAGCTCGGGCTGCAGACAGGCTTATATTGAGCAGTGGGTATCATCAGGCACAGATAGTGGTAATTCTGCATATTTTATACATCCTGAGAATCCTCAGGATACTTTGAGCTGGAATCAGCACAGTTTCCCATCAGGTGAGTGATACATGGTGATAACTCAGCTTTTGCAGCTTTAGGAACAAGCCTTTTTTCCTCTGTATGTATTTCAGGCTAGTGTTTACAGGACTATAAAGTAAGCTAAATGAAGCTGGGATGTTTCATAACATGCAATTACTTTCAGGATCAAACTCTGTGACTTGCAGGGATGCAAGAGGAGCGGGGGGCTCATCATCAAATGTTTCTGATATGCAGTCGAGAAATTCTACCAGGAGAAAAGCAAAGTCAGTGTAAAATTAAAATCTATCTCTTGCAGAATAGAAACATCACTCGCAAATGTTTTACCTCATGCAAATCAAATCAAGTGATGTACATGGAGAATAAACACATTTAGAGAGAAGACAAATGAATGAATAGAGTATCTTGACTAGCAATTAGTTTCTGTGCCCAAGTACCATCAGTGCAAAATTGATGAGCAAGGTAACCTTTGGCTGCACTTTAGCAAGTTCTTCATTAGTTTTCTGGCTTTTCTTTGCAAATATTTTATTTCTTCTTTCATGCTGAGGAAGATGATCCATCCTGTCTGCAGCACCAATGTCTCTGTGCTATCCACGTCGGTTCTTCCAGCAAGGAACAACAACCTTTGTCCCTGACCCAGCAAGGGCAGGCAAAGGAAGAGAGAGTTTTCTTTCCTTCTTTTCAGAGATTTGGAAACTGGACCACTCAGAGATTAAATAATTGAATCAGTTTGAAGAGAAATCAGTAACAAACTTATTTGTGCCTTTGGAAATTCCTCTTGATGGGCACAGAGGTGGAGAAAGAACATGCTGCTTCCTGGGGGGAAAAAGGTGGGGAGAGGTTTGGAGCTGTCAGGCAAGGCTGTGTGGGACACAGTTATCCATTGGTGGCTGCTCCAGTCTGTAACTGGTTGAGAGGCCTCCTTTGAATATTTATCTACCATTAGTGCTACTCAAGGCACTGAAGTGTAAGTGCTCATCGATGGGAATGTGCATGCCCTGTTTGTTAATGCTCTGCAAGAGGGAATTATCCAGGAGAACAGGGAATGTTAGAGATCTGTCATTCCTATACAAGCTGGAATTTAATTTAAGCTTTACTTCAGATGTTTCCTTTCCACATATTTTCTTCTTCATTTCACTCCTGTTGTATCGTGTATCTCTCTTCCTCGCAGATCTGTGCTGCTGAGCCAAACGATAATGATGAAAGCTGCAAGGAAATGCAATGTTTTCTGGCAGTATTGCACTACCTGCAGCCCTGCTTTGAAATGAAATGTCACAATTCAAGGTATTATTGAGTGACTTATCAGTTACTTGACTCCTCTCAAAGAGTGGGTCTGATAGATTCCTTTAATTCCTCCAGGAAAAACAGGAGATGGGCGATCAGCAACAGAACATCAAAGGAAGCAGAGAGGCAGGATTAAGAGGCAGTCCCAGTGCATGGAGAGGCAGCCAGCACAGCTGGAACAGCTGGGGTGCCTCAGCAGGGCACACAGGATGAGCCTCTCCCCACCAACTTCAACCCAGATTTTATGGGCCATAAAAGAAGCTCCTCAGTGGTCAGTGGGGAACTGCAAGTAAGTCCAATTCCCTGTGCTGTGCTGGGCAGCTTTTGCTATTTAGCATTAGGAAACTGTCCTGCTACTGAAGTGTTTAGCACATATTTATAGCTTTGTTTCAAAGTCCAAGCTTTAACATTCTTTCCAGTCTTTACTCTGCCCTCCATTCAAAAACTGCCTCAGAGAACAGTGAGCCTGGTTATGTAGCTGCAATATATCCTGAATTGTCTTCTGCTCTTGGATTCCAACCAGCAGTAAAATGCACTCCAGGAGGAGAGCTGAGGAGTGCTTAATTAGAAAAAGAATGTATGACCGCTCTTGGAAAATGGGCATCTGATGGAGCCTTGGCACTGTCAGAACGATGCTGTATCAAACAGCCCTCTGCACAGCAAATCTCAGAGGTGAACTCATTACACTGCCAGCCACACAACTGCCATCTTCTCAGAGACATCAGGCATGACCAGCAGAAACAGATGCAATTTTAGTTGAATTAAAGCGTACTACTCAAGCAAATAAATAAATAAATAACTCTACATAAAACATTACCTTCTTTTTTTTTTCTTTCATTTGATCTGCTCCACACATGTACCAAACCCACAGCTGTTGCTTTTAGTGATAAAAATAAAATGGAAGTGTACTTCACCCCAGTGGAATGACAGAAATAGAAAATATGGAACCATGTAATGACATTTTTATAATCCTTTTCCAGAGCAGAATGGCACTTTAAACATTTTTTTGTTTTTATTTTTAAAGATCCATAGGAATAAAGAAAGTCATAGATAAAACTAATTTTTTTTCCTGAAAAATGATGTATAAAGAGAATGCAAGAGTAAGCAATGCCCATCCAGGGAGCAGCTATTCTGATAAATGTTTAACAGAGAAAAAATACTAAAAGGAAGAAAACATTTTCTTGTTTTCAAACTTTGGCATCACAGCACAGCACTTGGGCTTTTTGGGAAAGCCCTACAGCATGGGGTGATAGAAGGATCCAGGTTTAAAGGAACCTTAGGAAGTCTGTGGTCCAGTCTCCTGCTCAATGCAGGTGCAGCCCTGAGATCAGAGCATTTCAAAGCAATCTCATTAGCAATGAACCAGCCTTAATTTCCCTTAAAAAAAAACCAAACCAACCCACACCAAAAAATCAGAACTGCTGACTCTCCACAACAGCTAGAGTGCAATGTTAGAAAAACACCTGAGGGTGACTGAAACTCAGTGTAGGGAGTATTTAAGCTGGAGCACTCACATCACTTCCAGCCGCGCCGTCCTGGAGTCGTTCCCTCCGGGCGAAATGACCTCACAGGTGTAATCCCCGATGTCCCCCGACCACGTCTGGCTGATCAGGAGGGTCCCATCCTTCTCTACCGTGATCCTGGAACTGCTGGATGGGTTTATTACAGCACTGTCCTTCTTCCAAAGGTACCTGAGCGTTGCAATGCTTCGGTTATTGATCACTCGTAAGAACACCAGAATAGATTTATTTTAACTTTGCTGGAAGGGATCAGCTCCTGTCACCACATGTTAAAAATGACAGACCCCTGCAGCTACTTTCAAGAGCAGTGCCTTTTACAAATTTAAGTTTTAGGTCAACCGATCAGAATGAAAAATGTAATTCCATCTGAGATATTATGTATTTTACAAGGAAAAGATGGAGCACTCATACACATCCAAGTTCTTAAGTTCACCCCCACCAGAACATTAACTCTGCAGTTAATGGTGGGTGCTGGCCAGCTCAGTAACATTGGACTGCCAGCATCAGACACTTGTTGAAGGTTTTCTAAAGCTCACATATCAAAACCACCCCTCCCAACACATCACAGAGGTGTGGAGACCCCAAGACTCAATTTCCCCTAACCGAAATTTTTATACCCGTATTTCTCTTTCCAAAGTTCTTTCTGCAGCTCACCCTTCAAGCACTCTTCAAGTTCTTCCTTTTATTTTATTTCATTTATGTTGCTTTCAGACTACATTAATTTTATGGCAAATTTATTTTCAAGTTTTGAGTTTCGTCTAAATGCTCTAATTCAAATTTTAATAGTCCAGAACAATTCTGGTTTCCTTTACATGGTTAGAACAGACTACAAGCCCAAGTTATTGAGTTGTTTCCACAAACATGGGCATCTCTGGTGTGGCTTTTATGCACCCCAGAGTAAACACTTCTGAAATCCTATTCCTTCTCTTTGGCTTTTACTCTCATTAAGTATCAGCCTCTGACACGTTGGTTTTATTGATAGTGTATTAACCTTGACAGTAAAATCATGGAAGGCTATATTGAAGTCATGAAGTGGAACATAGCTCATTGTAAATAATACATAAGGCTGAAATGGAAGATGGGATTTATATGATTAATGATACAGTGTACAACCTTATAATGCAGTAATCAGGGGTTTGGTGTGAAAATCTGGGGTCCAGAAACTTTTCACCTAGTGCTATCCATACAGCTTATACAATTAAACTGGGATAAACCACACAAACGAGAAGTGCCACCACCAACCTGATTGAAATTCTGGGGTCGTGCGTGGCCTCGCAGCGCAGGGTGGCTGTGGTTCCTTTGATCACCGTGCTGTCCTCGGGAGGGCGGACAATGGAAGTGCGATCTGAAAGGAGCACAGCTCAGGTGAAATTAGAGCCTTCTGCCTCGGCTATTCACTCCGAGAGCAGGCACCGAGCCTTTGTCATTCAAAGCAAGAGGGACGCTGCTCTTGGAGCCTCTGCTGCGAAGGTTCCCCTCCCTCTACAGACATTGTGGCACAGGTGGCACAGGTGACGCGCTGGGGGTGCTGAGAGGCACAGCAGCGCAGGGCACGAGTTCAGCCCGCTGGGGAAGAATGGTGAAACTCTCCAAACTCTCCCTTGGCTTGTGCGAGTGTCTGTGGGAGCTCCCTAAAGGCTAAACGAGTGTGTGGCAGCAAACACTGAACCAGGCAACGAGCCACGCTCAAAAACACAAACAAGACCAAGGAAAATCTGTGCAAAGGAAAACGCACTCGAAAAGCATCGAGAAAGAGGTAAACTTAAACCTACAACCTCATCAACTCCAGGGCAGTGGAGGAGCTCCTGGAAGAAAAATCTTCTATATCAGAAAGATGTTGTTTACTCAAATGTTTCAGAACATCCTTACTCAAGCCCCTCCTAGAGGCTCAGAACACAATAATTGCTGTAACTACAGCAACCAGATCCGGTGTGAAAGATCCCCATTATTTGTCACACACAGGAGGAGCAGCAGAGAGCATCAGCTGAGGCAGGGAGACAACCAGGATGAGCTTGGAAGATATGTGGATAATGTTAATAAGTCCCAAATCCCTACAGACATAATCAGCATCTACTGAGATATCTCATACATGCACAAGGAGGGACCATCAGCAAGATCAAAAGCTGACTCTAAATAGCATGGAATTTTTAGCATTACTCCTGATGCACATATGTAAGAATTCTGGCTTTATAATGGTGCTGTTGCTACACAAACATTAAGTTACATTCACTTTTCTTCCCCTCATGCAGTACAACAAATAGGAACTATCTTTAATACCTGTAAGAACCACAGCATTGAGAATTAATAGGAAGGATCTCCTTTACTTGATCCATACCCCTGGATATCGCCCAGTTTAGAGCATCCTGAAATTTCTACCAACTTGATATTGTCAATAAGACAAACATGACAGCCACATGACACAAATACATTACAGTTACTGCCAGGTATTCCCAGTTTCAAAAGGAAAAATGTGGCTTATTTAGCTTGCAGAGTTTGAGGATTAATAAATGCCAAATATGCACCACACATCAGCAGCACAATCAGTACTTCAAGTGCTGGAGAGGAGAGAAGCCACAACATTTCTGTATTAATCCTCATCATCTTCATTATTTTCTGTTGCTCTTAGTCCCTGCTAAGGGATCATTATTTTGTACCTTGAGTAGCAAAATCCATGTTACACTTCAATTGAACTCACTTAGGAGTTACACAGGTGAACCTCTTGGATCACAGTCACTTCCTCAACAGAAGAAATATAAAAATATAGAGATCAAGGGAAAAAGGTGAATAACAAAACCATTTCATAGGATGCCTTGTCCCACATCAGTCTGTAGCAAGAGGGATTAGCTGAAATCTGCTGCACTTTGATTTGGCTTCCAACAGCAGCCAGAGCCACAAAAAATACAAAACTGTGAGGAAAATCCTATCTGTTGTGACTGTGGCCACTGCCTCAGTACCAGCACGGACTGGTCTGTGCTACCTGCAGACTCCTGAAGGCAGACACCACCTGAAACCAGCCAAATCTACAAGTTAAAAGCTCAGACTTGCATTGTGAGACACCAATGCAAAACCTGACTGAAACTGTAATTGTGATTGAAGCTCTATTTAAATACACTTCCTTTCACAAAATAGAGATTTATATGCATAATTCTCCAAACAAAAAAAGGGTTTTTGTGATAGGCTTCCTAAAATAGACACATTATTCCTATTAAATCATACAAGTAATGCTATTAACGAGAAAAGCATAATTACTAATGAAAATTTCCTGAGCGTACAACAAAAACTGATTAATACTTGATTAAAGTTAGACTTTAAACAAAGCATTATCCTTACTCCACACTGTCAGCATCACAAAAGCATTCAGAGCTCCTTCAGAGTTGGCTGCACAGCAAGTGTAATTGCCAGCATCCTGCAGGAACACGGGCGTTATCTGGAGGCCTCCAGACTCGAGGAGAACGAAGCGAGGAATCTGCACCGAGCCACTGGCCAAGATCTGCTCTCCTGAAACACACAGGGGGAGCAGCATGGTTAGTGTCAGGCAGGATCAGGGATCAGGGACTGCAATTCCAGCTCTCCCAAAATGTTACATCCTGCCCAGGTCACTGGGTCACGACGGCCCCACAGCGAACCCACCGCTTGCGGCGCCAGGGGAAGGGGGAAAGAGGCACTGAATGGATCTACAGGGTCTCAGTAACAGGAATGGACAGGAAAGTGTGGATTACAGCTCTTCTACATATTAATAACTGGCTACCTTTCTTCCAGGAGATGGCAGGTCGTGGAGCCCCTGAAACTTCACAGGTCAGTACTGCAGTCATCCCCTCGGTGACCGTGGTGTCCTCTGGGGGCTGGATAAAGGCTGGCTTGATGTCTAGAATAAAAAATTCAAAAAACTCAATGCCTCACCTCTCAGAAGATCCTTTAACTGTTACCGTGGATTACTTTACATTCACTTTTATAGAGCTGATCATGGAGAAGGACATGACAATAAGACATGAAAACCTTTCAGCAGTGACTGTAACCTTTTCTTATTCATCTCCCAGGAATTGCCTAATCCTGTTTATTACCTACACAGAAAATAAAAATCTATCAGTGCTTGTACCTGTACAAGTAAGATAGGTTAAAGAAAAAGGAAGATAAAGCTCAAAATGAGTGTTTGGGGGGAACTTGAGAAATCTAGATAAACAAAACTATTTTCCTTCATCTTCATAACAGAGTTCTTTAAGATGAAAAGCAACTTGAGAGAGGCATTAACTTTGAAACTTAAATGTCAGCCAAAAGAATTTAGAACCTGAGCCTTATCCAAGACATTTTCTAAGTTTCTTTCTCTCTTATTTTCCCCCAGTTGCATTTTATTGCAGTTTTTTTCCTGCAGTTTCCTAGATCTATATTGAACTGGGGCTGATTTATTTTCTTAGGCCAGTAGGAATTCTGGTCAGTATGTGCAAAGTACTCTTGGGCTAAAAATCAGCTCCTGAAGGGAAGTTTAATATTACTGAAATGACTGTTAATAATCACTGTTAAAAGACTACTAGGATTTGTAATTCTTCCATAGAGAAGCATGCACTTCATTAACAAAACCATTTAATCTGACTTTTTGGCCAAAAAAGACATTTAACTTGAACTTTCTTTCTTTTCCCTGACCAAATGCAGTTGCAGACAAAGGCAAATAAAATGATAGCATGCACAATCATGAAGCAGTAGCTCAAGTTCTGAATGGAATTACATTAGAGTGGAAATTGGAAGGAAACGAAGGAAAGATAAAAGTATTTCACAATTAATTTTTTTTCTTTTCACTAACATCTCTTTTTGCCATGTGAAATAGGGGAGTTCACCTCAAGCCAAGCTCTCCTGATGTCATGGAGAGCTTTTCCAGATGATTCAGCAGATTGTGCTGAGGCCACAGGGGCGTTTCGGGGTTCGTTGACAAGAATTCAGAGTTCTGCAGGTGGAACTAAAGCACCTCTGGGAAACACGATGGGTGTGGGGTCACCTACAGGGACGACCCCTCCTGCACCCCGTGCCAGCCCTCCCCACTCACTGGTGACATCCAGGTAGGTGTAGGTCTGGATCTCCCCAGCCTGGTTGCTGGCAAAGCACTGGAAGATGCCGGCGTCCTGCGGCCGCAGCGCGTGGATGCGCAGACCCCCGCTCAGCAGCACCTTGTACCGGGGGTTCTCCAGCCTGCTGAGGGGCACTGAGTCCTTGTACCACACCAGGGTGGGGATGGGAACACCTGCTCAAGCAGAAAGAAATCACTGTTAGTCTTTGCAGAGCGTGTTTTAGGTCGTATCCCCGTTTCCCTGTCTTTCTAAGCCAATTATTTGTATTTTTCCAAGCTGTTTTAGATAAGTGGAGGCTGCATCTCACATTATCAATGGTAGTAACACATTGCACGACATGAGGGAATAAAACCAGCAAATACTAGGGGGGAATGTTGAGAAACATGTTATCAAATTACTTTCTTCACCCAATCATATTTCATGCTACTACAAAATAAGATTTGGAGCAATTTCATGTTGAAAGCCAGAATCATGCTCCTTAAACAGCAGCACTGTGGCAATACAGCCAGTCTGTAAGACTGCTCCATCCCAAATAAGATTTCTTTGTGCTTCTGTAGCTAAGATAGCCGAAATACAAAGGAAATGGCAAATTACACATGAAAAATGAAGTGCTCACATGGCTGTACTTGAGTCCCAATTTAGCAGCTTAGTTTAAGCCAATGTACAAACAACATATTGCCAACAATAGGATGGCTTTAAATTATTATTATTTTTATTCAGTCTCAAGCTTCACCTGCTATTTGAAAAAAGCAGGCATAAAGAGAAATAAAATTCCTAGCCTAGATAAAACTTACAGTCTCATTTATTCCTGTTTTCTTTCACGTACATGTTCCACAAACCCTGACACAGTTATTTCACACATATTTTTGTTGCTGTCATGTCCCCGTCACCCGGGATGAAGTGGCTGTAAATTTATTATACACAAATAGTGTAGGATTCACTTTTCTTCAAGAGATGTCAGGGCCCTAGAACAGTCTTTGACAGCTGTTCCCATCCCACTGCTCATATCAGACAATGTTTTATGTTTACATCCCAGAAATCCCCACTGGATCAAATGCTGGGGATTCGGTACAGAGATCAGAAGTGAGGCAGGTATTTTATTACATAATTAGATAATCACTGAGTGATTAAGATTGGAAAAGACCTCCAAGACCATCACCTTCCAGGCACCTCCCTCCAATACCTGACAGCCCTTCCTGTGATTAAATGCTTCCTGATGTCCACCCTGACCCTGCCCTGGCACAGTTTAACACCATTCCTCTCATCCTGCCCCCATTGCTCCCTGGACAGCCTGACCCCATCTTGCTACAGGAGGGTGAATTGTGGAGAGCCTGTCAGGAATTGTGCAGAGCCAGAAGGTCCCCCCGATCCTCCTTTTTTTCCAGGCTGAGCCCTCCCAGCTTCCTCAGCCTCTCCTCACAGGATTTACACTCCAGACTCTTCTGCTCCTTCCCCTGGACAGGCTCCAGCCCCTCAATGTCCTTCCAGAACTGGGCACAGCACTTGGGGTGCTTTTGAACACTTTTCACTTAAAACCTCAGACCAACACAATTTCTTGTAATAAGGTAAGAGACTGCAAACTTAAATTCATGGGTGGGTGAAATTTGCCCAAATAGAGAAGTGTCACTGAAGCATGGAGGATGGGATGTCACTGATGAATTGAGCATCTGCAGACAATGAATTTCGCTGCAATGCTGGCAGTCACTTGATGTTCCGAGAGCTAAAGTGCCATGGGAAGATCTATATAATCATCATTATCATTTTAAAACTCCCAAAGTTAAATACTACTGTGTTATGCTTCCATTCACATCTTCTCTCAGTGTACTTATTCTCTTTATACAGACAAAACTGTATTAACTCTGGAAGGAATGTACAAACAATGTATGGAAATGACTGAAAAACAACATCCAATTGCTGTTGTTACTTTTATAAACACGTATCATTTACTTCAATCACCTCTGATGCTTTTGTTCTGCTGATAAAATAAAATGTACTCATGACGCAGATAATCATCTCAGGAAGAAACCCACTATGTAGAAGTGCATTGTCTGATAGAGAATAGACACGATGTAGGAGCTTGCAATAGGCATAATTTAAATTTCATACAACAGCCCATATACAGAATTAGCGTAAATTTCAATGTTCACAATTCTCGGTGAGGGTGTTATTCATCTCTTGAAAATCCTCCTGGGCAAATACAAATTATCACTGAGTAATGAAGAAACAGATGATGCAAAATGGAATAGTTCTCCTGATGCTGAGAAGCTCGGAAATGATTTCAAGTTTAAATAATAGCAACTCCATTTTCCCACACATTAGACTTGATAGGCACCAAGGAAATAATGAAATCCTGCATTCAGAACACTGAAACCTTTAACACTGGTGTCATTCCATAAATCCCATTCTACTAACAGTATTGGCAAACCTTCTAATCCTATAATCACTGTGAGATACACCTTCCTATCACCAACTCAGCTGACAAACTGAATATTACCATCTCTATTTCTCTCCTTTTCAGTTACGGGTATCTTCCTCCACTCAAAGTTATGAGTCTGAATAATAGGATCTTATCTGAGCACTCTGATGCCTGTCAGCAGCATTCATCTGGGCTTTAGTGATCTTCCCAGAGAGATTTGTCTTCCAAGTTGTACACACATTCTCTTCTAATTTTGCTACCTGTTTGGCTGGAAAAAATGGTTAAACCCAGCTTTTCTCCTCTTCTACCCACCCCACAGCCTTTCCTCCCCACACAAAGAAATTTTGCTTTTTTTTTTCTCTAAACATCTTCTGGTGAAAAAATTATGAAGAGAAGAAAACACTTTAAAGACCTTTTGCACTCTACCTTTCCAAGCAGTATTGGCCCGACCCTGCTGCTCAGGAGGTGAGAGTGGCCTAAAAAACTGGCAGCAATAAATAAAATAACCTTATTTCTCAGTTGTGTGCAGCACAATTCATTTTTCACAGACAAATTAATCTAGCGTCAGGGGGGAGAAGGGAAGGCAGGAAACAGATTCTGGTTCTGGCTTTGCCACTTCTCCTGTAACCTTGGGCAAATAACTTATGGAACCCGAGGCTCAGCTCCTCCATCTGGGAAACAGCTGCTTGACTCCCTGCCAAATTTCACTTAAGAACCTCCATGAAAGACTCAGAATATTCACTGTGTCATCTTTGTTATTTATTTTTTACCGCCTCCTCTAGATCCCAGCGAGCTCCTGAGGAACCCCCAAAGCATCTCTTCCACCTCCTTCTCTAAACAGGTAGAACTGAAGTCCAATTAACTGTGCTCCCCAGACAGCACCACTGCTGCCTGCAGCTCCAAACTTTCCACAAGCAAATCAGAAAGAGCATTTAAAGGAAACCCATTGAACATTCAGGCAGCATCAGCCACTGCTGGAAGATAAACAGCAGAGCCTGGTTCCTGTGGCCTGATACCCCGAAACTCCATTACAGGGAGCAGGGAGCTCCAAGCTGCAAGTTGCAATTTTATTTACAGTTAATCTCTGCTTATACTGTGAAATTAATCTGTCTCTCACACATCCATAGCGCACCAAGTCTTGGCAAATGGGCTTTGTGCACACAGCCTGATGGGGCTGGGGAAATACAATCTGTCTTCCATTTACAGCAAAGGTAGAGGGCAGCTCTGCAGTTTCCCCTGTGCTTTGTTCTCCCAGCTCAGAACAGGGAGGCAGCAATCTTCATTTACCCTCTTTTTAAGTGCTGGCAATTGCTAGATTTGTGTAATAATGGATCAAATTTCCTCTATGTTTAATTCTAGTACCTGCCCCTTATATGTGTTATAGATACTCAACAAAATAATCCACAAGGAAACAGGTTTTCATGCTCCTGCACCACATTTACCATCAAATCAGATGTGCACTACAGGAGTTGAACAGAAATAATTAATTTTTTCTAATAAGGGTTTCCCATATCTCCACTGAGAATAGTTATGAGTGCCCCACTAACCCCCATCAGGAACTAAACTGCTCAAAGAAAAAGTGAAGGTAGAAGGAAGAGTTAAAGTCAGCCTCAGGTCTTCCTGATTCCTCCAGGTTTTGGGTTGGGTTGTCTTGTTTTTTTTTTTTTTTTAATTCATGAAATCTGTTTGAGACAGCAGATGGGTTCCTGGGGAACTCCACTGACAGCAGGTCCTGCTGTGTTTTGCTTAAAAAGCTATTAATGAAGAAGAAGACATTGTCTCTTATCGTCTGATAGCTTCATTTCCATCAGAGCTTTTTGTAAGAGATCTCATCACAGGCTTCTGAAATTCCAAACCAGCCACAGCACCCTTAACACACACACTTGCTTATCACACAGTTTGCAAAGACTCCTTCTAGAAAAGCAGTGCTGACTCTTTCCTACATAAAACACAGGGAAAAACGCTTAAATCACAGTGGCAATAACACAATCACGCTGTGACAATGTCTTTATTGGCTCTGATTTGGAAGAAGACACCACACAAATAAGCTGGGTCTTAGGTCTGGGTGCTTTTTTAATCAAGGATGGGATCTTTTTCCCTAAGGACCTCATGGCATTTTATGTGTGTTGCTTAAACTCAGCACCAGGGAAAGTGAGACAACAAAATGTTCAGTCCCTTGCCAGAGTCACAGAGAAATTTGGTGACTTTGAGAAACCTGCTCTAAATGCATAATGACAACATCTCCTACCTAACAGTGCTGAAATAGGTGGGGATTGCATTTCTGTGGAACTCAAAACATGATTTGAGTCAGGTGGAATTCTAGACTTTTGAAGCCTTTTATATTATTAAACCACCTATCAATTAAAAACTGCCTGTAATAGTCCTGCAGATTTCATAACTGCATTCAGATGTCAGAGTTACTGACATTTCTATTCACTGTAAAAGTTCCTTAAGTTTTAGAAGAAAGGGCATTGTGACTGTTGAAAATAAGGACTGTTTGCATTGCAGGTGATGGGTTCCACAACCACGCTCTCCCCTCAACCCATTTTCTGGCTCAAGATATTTAAATCTCTTCTCTAGTGACAACTCTGAAGCACAGGCAGGATCCCAGAGCGACAGGAGCAGGACTTGTGCTCCCCACAGACAAACATCAACATGCCAGCATTATTCCAAGTTAAAGTAAATTACAGGAAATACCCAATTCTCCAAAGGGAAGGGCCAACCCTCTTCGTTTGATATGGGACCTGTGATAATCAGCAATAACACAGAGACTTCTAAACATTAAAAACTTACAGAGATAGTTTGTGTAAGATGATTTCTTCCAAACTGGACAGACACATGCCATCAATCCAGGTTGGAACTGTTTTGTGCACTCACCCATGGCCTGGCACAGGATGTCCACGTCCTTCTCCACCTCAGCCAAAATCACATTCTGGGGTTCAGCCGTGAAATATGGAGGTTCTTGGGGAAAGCAAACAAAAGTCAACAAGCAAAGCCACAGCAAAGTGAAAAACAGGCACTCATTAAAAAATATTAATCACAGAATCTCTCCACTGGTGGTGCATCTGATGTAAGGGGTTACAGATTTGTTTGTCTCTATTTGGAGGTGGGGGTTTTTTTGGTAGTAAAAGCATCATAAAAATAAGGCCTGACAATGTTTGCTATGCTGAGCATGAATTCCAGAGTGGAGTCAATGGAAGGTAAAGATTTAGGGGTTTGCACTGCAAATTAATACCCAGAGCAGGGGCTACTTTTCATTTTATAGGACTGAATCATTGAACGTGTTAATTTTTTGCTTAGAAAGGCCCTCCCGAGAGGTTTATAAAGGTTTATATTTACAATGTACATTTTATAGGATAGTTTGCTTCAGTATCTAGACTGCATTTCACTTCAGCAAGGCATGAAGTATGTCAAATAAAGTGCCATGGCATGTCACAGAGTCGACATCAGAGGACAAGTGCAGCATAATTAAAAGAAATTCCTCTCAACTGTTTTATTTCGAGAAAGCAAACAGATTTAATGCTTTAATTGAAGTTATAGTAATAATCATAAAAATCCCCACTTTATCATTAGGGCTAAAGAAAAGATATTACATGTTTAATTAAACAAAGACCAGACTGCAGAAATTGCAGAGTATGCTGGCATGTAACTCTTTCTTCTATGCAGCATAAAATTGAAGAGCATCATGTCAAATTCCCAGAGGCACTAAGGTTGCAGTCATTATCATGGTAACTAAAGACTGTCATAGTTTGTTCAATGCAATTATCATCTGAGTACTGGTTTTAGAAGGATTTTACTTGATTATAAATGCAGTTCTTCTGCAGCATAACGAAACTCAGTGCTAAGTTTTAAGAAGTACAGAAAAGGCAATGTAAGTAGCTTGTGAAACTGAGTTATTTGTATTTCCATTTGAAGGAAATTGAGTATGTTTTAAAGTATGTAGGAAGCTGCAAGATACAAGGTAATTTGAGCTGACCTGCTCTCAAATCTCTTCACCAAACACAACTGGAAAAAAAAACTTGTTGCTATATTATTGCTAGGGCATGAGCATTTTAGTAAATAAAATCAAAACCATATAAATTTATCCTACAAAATCTTGTTGCTGCTTGCAGTGTAGCAAACGTGGCTGTCACACTGTGGGGTGACATCAGGAGGCACCAGGTTAGAACAGAACCTCCCCTTTCCCAGCAGTTCTTCCCTCTCACTACAGTAAAATACTTGCTTGGGTGTACAGAACTGGGGTCCTGTCTGAGCACCAATGGATATTACAATTCTGTATTCATTCCAAATAAAGCCAATCAATATCAGTCTTCAGCATACCATGCAGGGGAGGAGGGGAGGTTGCAAACTGCCTGCAATAGTTGTTTACCCAGCAAAACCAATAAAAACAAGCAACCTGATTTATTATATTCTAATAATATACATGTGTTAACATTATTGATCCCCACTGCCTAAATATAAAGCTATTAATAAACATGCATAATAAGCTGTGATTTATTGCATATGATCTCATGCGTTAATCTCAACAACAAATTGAGAAGCTGAATGTTTAATTGAAATTCACTGATGGCACACCCTTTGACATGTTTGATCAGCTAAGTTGCTGAGTCCTCTGCAATTCATCTAAGTCCATGTTTTCACTCTGAGCACTCTCCTTCCTCTCACACCATCCTCCAAGCCCTGCCTGGTGTTTTCCTTGTGCTCCATTTCTCTGGATGTTACCTTCTGAATTTCCAAACTTTCAGCTCAGTGTCCTCATCTATGTGTCCTGTCTGTGTCCACACGTCCATCTCTCAAAATAAAATTTGAATCTTTCATTCTACGGCAATTTGATGTGATTGTGGGGTGAGGAGAAAGCAACGCTGGGCTAGGAAGGCATCCAGACACATAGTCACAAATCCAGACATTCCCTTCTAAGTCTGGGCTTCTTCTGTGAATGTCTCTCCAGTCATTGAAGTTCATCTTTTGCTTAGGGAGGTCCTGACTGCACCTTTCCTTTTATAAAGGATTCTGCTCTTAATGGGCCAATCTCTAAACTTGGCAACCTTCAGCCACCAGCTCTCAAACTTTCTCCTGGATCAGCAACATACTCACACACCAGTGATAAATTTGCAGATTTATCTTCACTGTGGGCCTGCAGTCCAGCTGCAAAGCACTTATGTGACCTCAAAGATGCTGGTAGTTCCATGACCTCTGTTTATGTGCTGCTGCTGCTGCACAGCTCCTGCAGTTCCACCTGGCATATTTACACTGTTGTCTTTCCCAGTGTCCCTCCCAAAATCCCAACCTGTGCTCCTTCCTTTAAATCCCACACAGGCTGCTTGACACCCTTTGTGACATTAAGAGATACTTAGGGGAGCAGGTATCAAGCAATGAATTACATGACAAAGAGCCTGAAGTCAGTGACAACTGTCACTTAGCAAACGGGATGTGATGGTATAAAAAGAAGACTCACATCAGTGTTTCTGAAAGAAGCAGTGAGAAACAGAAGCAGACAAGACAGAAAAAGAGCAGGAGCAGCAGAAAGATGCAATCTAAAGGCCACAGGCAGATCCCAGAGGACTTTTGGTGCCAACAGATTTGATTTCTAGTCTTGAAGGCCAGACTCACTTCTTCCCCCAGACTAAAGGCTGCTGAACTCTGTTCACAGGCACTCCAGCAGCTGGAGGCACTGCCAAATGCTGCACCTGACACAGGGACAGCAGCTGCCCACAGACAAGTCAGATCCCATTCTTGAAAGAGAAGCACTGATACAGAAAACCTTCCATGAGCAACTCTGCAATTCATGGCCTGTACTGACTAAAAACTGACACCAGCCTGGGTGGGATGGCAAGGCTGATTGATAAGGGATTTCTGATTGATAAGGGATTTCTGGAAGATCCAGAATAGCACATGGCCAGCAGAGCTGTGGTAAAGTCTAACATACCTGGAAAATTAGCCTTGGTGGTGCAAGGAATGAGGGGATTCCAGGAATATCAGTGTAGGGATACCCTAAGGGGTTTTAAAGCAAATAAGAGTGATTTCACACAGCTTCTCATCTCATTATGGCTGGGGGTGGAAGTGGCCCCTGGAAATTACCCAGGCCAGTCCCCCTGCTAAAGCTGGCTCATTCAGGGCAGGCTGCAGGTGAGTTTTTACCAATTCCAGAGAATGAAACTCCACAGCCTCTCTGAGAAGCCTCTTCCAGTGCTCTGTCACCCTCCAAGTAAAGAAGTCTGAGTTTTCCATGCAGCTGTGCAGCTTTTCCACACCCATGTGCCATTCACCAGCAGCATGGATGCTCTAAAGGTCCTGTGGAGGAAACAGCTCCATTTACAGGTGCTGAGCAACTGCAACCTCAGCTCCTCACTTTTCAGAGGTGTCAGATGCATCATCTGCACGTCAGGTTTTATGCCCAAGGGCCTGAATGCCCAGCATTAACTGCAAGGGAGAAATTCAGAGTATCTGAATTTGGGTTGTACAGCACCTGGTGAATGACTGTCAGAAAGAGGCCATAAAAATGCAGCACTATTTATAGGGGTCAGATGGCATTCTGAGGGGGCATTCTGGGTGGCTGTATATATGACTCCACTGCATATTTATAAGGCTTGGTTTGAATCACACAGTATGAATTTAACATTTATTGTTGTAGGCAATAATCATGTGTTGAAATTTAATATGTGTGGTGAAATTATAGCATCTTCCAAAGAATATAACGTGCCAGACACAAGTCCCCACACACTGCAATTTTTAGGAATGACAGTAATTTGCCAGTATCAGGTCAAACATTTAAATTTTTTGGAAATTATAGAATCACAACAGTTAGAATAGGAAAGGACCCATTACTCCAAGTTCACCCTGCTGGCATTGTGGTGTGTGGCAACGAGAGGGGTCACAGCCCATATTAGGCTGAAAGAAACAGATACTGCATTGTTCAGATATTGTATTGGTTTTTGACTGATCTTCACTAAAATGTCAAGTACAAGCAAGGGGGGAAAAGAGTATTTGAATATAAATGGTGTTTTTAATAGTTGTTGAGGGTTTTGGAGTTTTTTTTCCACTCCAGACATCACTGGAAAGATGTGTCTCAGAAAAGCCCTTGGGAGCCTGCAAAATTTGATCCCATTCTAACTTCCACCGTGCAGAGTTACATGGTCACTGATTTTAACATTCAAAAGATAGCAGTCAGCATCCCATTACATACCCTTCAAGCTGCACTGGAGATGTGTGACCTAATCCTAGATACACACATGAAAGTCAGAAAGAACAGAGAAAGCCCCAGGGGCTCCTCCAAAGCTGAAATTCCTGAATCTCTCAGAAACTCAGGGCTGCATATTTAAGAGGAAAATTGAACCTTCAACACGGAAGCCTTCCTCCAGCATTACCATAAACTAATTTATTTGGTGAATATCTTCTAAAGGAAGAGGAACTGGAAGCTTGACAGCCCCTTGTAGGTATAAAAGTCTGTAACTCCAGACAGAAGATCAGACTGGCCATGCTGGGAGAGAAGCCCCATTGTGGATGCAGGTACAGCAGGCTCCTTGGAGCAGGAAGTTTCTTTGCATGAATATCAGGTTAAAACAGAGAGAGATGAAAAGATCCATGTGGTTTCTTGCTACCCCTACTGTGAGCAGCAGCCTGTGTGTTCTGAAATAACAGCCCAGGGAACACATGTCCTGTCTGCAGGGCTGAAAGGAGGAAGAACTTGTTGGGAATACCAGAGACAGAGCTGGGCTGCCCACAAGTCCCACTGCTCCCCTCTGGGGTAGGTCCTGTTGCATTTAGGCCCAAGGCAGAATGTCTGTGTTCATCTCAGAACCTCTGAGCCTTGACAAATCAAAAGCTGCAAATATTTCTTTCCTTTGAGCCCAGACTGTGATTAGGCGAGTCCAAAGACATTTTGTATTATAGTTTTCCTGAAAACTTATTATTTTCTTACACAGTAGATGAGCACAGTCATCAGGATCTTCCCCTTAAGCACCACACATGAAAAATTATTTCCACTGCTTTCAAAGAAGGCATCTGCAGTGTTTCAAAGTGTCTAAGCTGGAGCCACGGGAGCTGCTGGTTCCAGAGGTCTGAGCACGAGGCACTGAGGTGCTCGTAGCTACAGAGGGAAATAACTTCTGCTCTGGCAGCTCTGTACACACCATGCAAATTCCTGAGCAGCAGAATGCACAAAGAAGACCCTTCAGCATCTGGACACTCCTGGAGAAGAGTGAGGAGAATCAGCCCCACAGTCCATGTCAGAGCCCAGCCAGGTGGGCCCTTAGGCCAACACTGGAGCTTGTCCGTGTTCCTGAATCCTGTGGTCCCACAGAGCTGAATTCTCCCAGGATGAGAAGAACATGTCTTTTAATGTAGATCTCTGGGCACAAAATCTCTCCAAAAGAAGGGAAGCCCTCTCCTCTGACTCTCTTTTATTCATTTGTATTCCTTTGGACAGACCAACAAGGCTTCAACCCTCGCTTCTGCACAACCACTCATCATGCCAGGCCCTTTTTTCAAATTGTTTTTCTCATTTTTTTCAGATTTTACTATCTGACTACATTTAATTTAAAGAGCAGTTTGGATTTCATACAGTGGAAGAGTTTGGTTCCTCATTTTTTAAAACTCCTAAAATTCATAATTTCCCGTAGAACAGTCATTTAAGAAATGACTATTGCCATTTGTCACTAAAACTTGCAGAAGTGGAGCAAAAGAATTTAAGATTATCTCAGCTTTCAAATTGGTTTGTTCATGGGAAGACTCTTTAAATTACTTAATCTTCAAACTGTTAGTGATAAAACAAATGTGCTCTTATCTAATCTGCAACAAATCTTTCCCAAACTGTTACTCTGCCAAGCGAGGAACATGATACCCTTTAAAAATTTATAACAACTGCAGCTAATAAAACCAAGGTTTGGAACCACCTCAGTTTATCTTTTCTGGAACAATATGAAGATGTCAGGGAGCTCTTTGCCACGTTCAGAAGAAAAGTGCAGCAGCACACAGCTAGAGGATTTTCTTGTTTATGCAGTACTACTCTAATACATTGGAGATTCAGGCTTTTTCAATAGTATTGTGATTTTAATTTACAGACCGAGATATATTCTCAGAAATATCCAGAAAAACTTCTGAGATAATACTGTAGGACACAAATAATAATTTGCTGAGTAGATGCCTTTGTGCTAAGTTCCACTGCCTTCTAATAGAGCTCTGGTTGCCATCTGAGCCACACTCAAAAAATCGTGTGACTTCTCTTAGCTGGGAAAGTCAAGGACTGATACATTGGAAAAAAGCTTTGATTAACTCAGTGTTTGTGACATCTTTGATGCATCTTTTCATTGCTACCCCTGTTCTACCTGTTAATAGCAAAATATTTTTCTCTCTTGTTTCACAGAAGCTCTTACAGCCATGCTATTGAGGGGCTGTATTTGATTTCTCCCATTCTGCAAACAAACCTCTTCTTTTAAGCTAATTTCCTTTTTCTGTTAGTTGAGACCCCTCATTAAATCCACGCTGTGTTATTCTCCCAAGAAGTACAGCTCATTATCAGCTCCCAATCTACACATCCACACTACAAATATTTTATGCATGCAAATGGACAAGCATTCCTGATTCTCTCTAAGTACTGCCCCCATGGACTAGGAGAGATACACTGCAGAAAGCCTTAGGTTTGAATCTTGTCTGCACTTTCCTCTAGAACCCGTCCCTTGACTAATTAAATGACAGCCAGATCCATCCAAGAATTCTAAAGCTGAATATAAGTTATGCATTAACTACTAATCCTTTGATTTGGTTCCCTGTTTAGAATTAGAGATCCATCCTGCAAGCTCAAGAAACTCATAAATAAAGAAATCTATCAGGCTTTGCTGACACGTTGAGTAAACACCTGCATCTGAAGTGTCGTGTTCCATCAGAAGGAAATAAAAGTAATTGGTAACCAATTTGTTTCTGCTTTCTTTCATCTGCTTGTTCTTATCTACAGACCTTTTCATAACTTCATTCCCTGACAGCCTCCTAAAACTGGAGAGGAAATAAATAAAACATTTAAAAATAAGAGAGCAGGTAAGCTACTAAAGCACTGCTGGTTTAATATGATTCCCCAGTGATTATTTTTCAGTTTTATTGTAACTGTATTTAAAAATCTTTTCGATTAACCAAGAGGCTGCTTTAAGTATTGCATTAGGCTGGATCTGACATCACAGCAACAAAGGCAAACCAGCTACAATAAAATCTTATGAATAAGGAAGAGTTTAAACAAAACCTATAAATAAGTAAATCCATCTCTGCTCCTTAAAGAGAAGGTAATAACTCCAAGGAACAGAGGGCAAGGAAAGAGACTGGAACCAAACTTTGTCCAGTAGGTAATAAATATAACAGACACACAGTGCTCTAAATGAATCTGGAATGGAGCTTTGCAGAGGGAAGATCTGCTTTCTCACTTAACAGCAGCTACTACAAATTGCTTTAGCAGAATACAAATCATACAGCAGTCTTTAAAATTGTATTTTCAGAAGGCTCAAAGAGGTAAAGAATCGTGGGCTGCATTCCCTCTGCAAAGCTCCAGGAGTGCACGTGCCTGAGCCCTGAGCAACGCTGAGGCTGCTGGCCCTGCCAGGGCTCCAACCTCCCCAGGACACTCCCACAGACAAAAGCTTGACTTGACACAACCACATCTGGCTGAAAACATCTCAGTGTCCCTAGCCTAAACCACCTCTTCCAGTCTAACAGTCCTAAACCACTCCACACTGTGTGCACTGTGCTCACGTGCAGAATTTCATCAGACATGCCAGGAGCCACCATTCCCAAATTCCAACCTCCTCCCTACAGCAACACTCGGAGAGGAGGTGGTGGTGGAAACAGGCAGGGAAAGGGCAGCAATGTCCCCTTTAAAAGAATTAATTCCAAAGTTTCCCTGGGAGCTGGAGGTCCAGCAAACAGAGCTGCTTTAATGGCATTTGCTTCCCTGTCCTGTTGCCTCAGCAATGCTCTGTGCCTGCAGAATGTCCTTGGCCCCCAACTGGCACCTGCAGCACACGAGCACAGGAGTGCTCCTAAAAGCCTTCTTGCAAAAATACAGGCACTTGACATATGAAAACTGGATGTAAGCAAGGCAGGATATAATCAGGATTTAATGCACCTAAAAGCCAAGATAGGGAAGCTGCCCATTAAGGATTTTACTACTGTATTTCTCAAAATTCCCATTAAATGTATAGTTTCGCAGGGGATTTACAATCACAGCAGTGTTTAAAAAAATCTATTTGATGAATTTATATTAGCAGGGAAGAACGGCTGAATTAATTTGGAAGATAACCCTCCTTCACCTCCTTTGTTCTGTTCTCTGAAGAAAGGTTCAAATGTAAGGTCAATGAAATATTAAGATATCAATTTTATTTCCTATTATACCTCAGCCCAGAGCCTTTTTTACTAAAAAACACATTGCCTCGAGAATTACCCAAGATAGAAAGGAAAGCTTTAGCTCTTGCTGGCTCCTCTGTGCTCTCTCTGAGTTTGGCTTCACAGAAGTACATCCCCACATCAGCAGAGGTCGGGTTGGTGATAGTGAGGCGTCTCCCAAAGCTGCTGATGCCACTGGTGATCTTGATTCCATTTCTCTTCCAGGTCACGCTCAGCCTCTCAAGAGGTCTGCCAAAAAAAACCCACAAGAATAAAATAAAACATATATACTACAGAATAATCTCTGTGTGCATATATATATATATTTATACACATGAGGAATATAATATTACAGATTATAAAACTTCTTTAAGTCTTCCTCTATCCCCAAAACACACTGTTAAAAAGTAAATACATGTATAACTTCTACACATCAAGGACTACAGACTACTCAAGTGGCATTATGCAAGTACAGCTAATTGATACAGCAATAGAACTTAAGTGCTAATAATTTGATTTCTCCAAGCAAAAGGAGTAAATACTGCTATGGGAATCAGCTGCATGGGAAGTGCTTTCATTACAACTCAATTACCAAAACAATATTAATCATATCAAGAACATCTCTGCCCTCAGAGGGGAAAGTAAATCAGTTGGTCTTATCACCCAAGGACTTCAACTATTCACTTCCACTGAAATTCAAAGCTATTCAAGGCCAGCTAGATAGAAACATAGGGGAATGCTGTGAATTCTGTATTACAGTGCATTATGAACAGTTGAGCAATAATCACTGCAAAATGAGAGTGTCTGAAAAAATTACTTCATAGGAGATCCTCACTAAATTTATTTACTAGGAAGCACCAACTGTTCAACAGCATCACCTCTGCTGTTGATAGGCAACAGCTGAAACATTATTAACCCTCACCATAATTTTTTCCTTAAGATAGTGTCTGATGCTTGAACAGCACTTTTCCTTTCCATGTGAGGACCAGGTGGGAAAGCACCCCTGCCTGACCCTCATTTGGCCAGAAAAATCAATGGGTTTAATTCAGTAACATTGGACAAACAAGATCACTCATAAGGTCGCTGTGAAGAGCGAACGTCCTGCTTCAATCTCCAAATTATTAACAATAAAGAAATGAAAACAACGTCCTCTGTGCTTCTGCAGAGAGGACAGAGTCGCTGTGGGGGCTGTGGAGGTGTTCCCATACCTGGCGTTGGCCACGCACTCCAGGGTGGCCTCGCTGCTGCCCGACACCACGCTGGTGTTGTGGGGGCGGATGACCATGGCCGGAGCCGCGCTGTCCGAGGGGCTGCTGGCACCTGCAGGGGCACAGACACACCTGGTGAGCCCCAGTGACAGCTGGGACACGAGGGTGCCACCGTCCAGGCACTGCTGCAAGCATCACCCTTCAGCCTCACCACAGGCTGGCATCGCCAGGGGGGCGTTCCTGATGGCGTTCCAACCAAGCCAGCACTAAAACCCCACTGTGGGAACCCAGGACATCCCTCTGGCTGCCCTGGAGGGCTCGAGCCCCTGCCCGGGGACTCAGAGACCTTGGCACAGAGCCCAAGACCCCTGGGACTTTGATTTAGCCCTTGGAAAAAACAATTACCAACCTTCTATGAAGAATTACAAGTCAAAAGTGTTTCAGTAGAATAATAGTTAGTTTGTCACGGAGTGAAAAACAGATTTTTGAGGTTTTTAGAATGGGGGCTCGGGGTCCTAAGATGGAGGAATTTGGGCGTGCCTTGCCCTTTTTCCTTCTTCCTCCTAGCCTCCAACTTCTGGGTGACGTTGGCACTTTCAGATTGGCTTAGAGTAGAAGCTCACTGTCTAACATAGGCGATAGGTATTGGAAAGTAATTGTAAATATTTTACATGTTGTTTTTAGTATAAAAAGATAACACCACCCCGGGGGGAGGCAGAGTGCCTCTGTCTGTCCTGCTGAACAGACCTCGGCTGGACAGGAGAAAGAATTTTATAGATAAGAAACAATAAACAACCTTGAGACCAAGAACTGAAGAGCTCTGACTCCTTCTTTGACTGCCAGGCTGGAAAAGAGACTTTCAAGAGACTTTCAAGAGACTTTCTAACGTATCTCAGGGTCCCTCTGACCAGCAGAGATCCCGAGGCCCACGACTCCCAAGAACTGGCCCCTGCCCTCCATCCAGGAATATTCTCCAAGACAGAGAAAATAAATTAAGCATCCTAAATGTTTTCTACTGTTGAGCACTTTTTTTTATCAAACACTTGCTGACTTATATTTTTAAGACCTTTTCATGTTTTGTTTAATCTTACCCCTTCCACACCATTTCAAAAGAGTCTGCCAATACTCATGTTAGTTCTTTAAAAAGATTTTACACACTGGGGAACAAATATAAAATTAACAAAGCAGCATATCACAGCAACTTCAATCCTCTTTTCTTATCAGGAAAGTAAATAACCCAAATCTGTTACTCTTTTGTGAGGCTTCATACTGTAAATAATTTAGCTTATGCAACAGTCAGCAGACACTTAAAAAATGGTAAAAAGGCAGCTTGTAAATTTTCTCTGTATGCATTTAGTAAGTGAATTAAAATATCCATGTATTCATAGGTACTTTGCTTCAAGCAACTCATTTGGGAAAGAAAAATTAGCTATTTTTTAGCTTGAATAACACAGTAATAAAATTTTCAAGGATATAGAAACCAATAAACAAATTACAGGGAAAAGTAATGAAAATAAAACTAAACTGATGGAAAAGCAAGCCAGTGCATCAAATGCTTTCTGCACAGGAGGGTAGTCCATGCCCATTCAGCAGCATGGGAAATTGGGAAATGCAAGGTATGGACCCTAAAATTTAAGCAAATTCCCTAAAGAATAGAAAATAGTCAGAAGATTCTTTGCCTAATCATATCCAGCAGGCCAAAAGCCATTTGACATCAGATTTTACTTGTTGGATGGATAAAGACTTTGGTTATGGGGCTCAGAAAGCTCACAAGGTGAGCAGACTTCTCAATGACAAATCCTTTACATTTGGATTTTCTAATTGACAGCAGTTAGTGTAGAACAGGAGATGGAAGCGTGGAATCATTTTAAAATTTAAAGAATACCACCTACACTTCTGAATAAATTCAAACATTTAAGCATAGTACTTAAAGTGTAAGCAGATGTTTATTTCTTCCCCTAAATATGCTCTGTCAACCTGACACAGCATCTCTATGAAACACACACAGGAGCTCAAAACACAAGCTGTTAGTAGCTTTTACACCTCCTCATCAACATTCCTGGAAATACGATGCCATCAGGTAGAAAATCTATTTTCTAAGATTTCCATGCTGGTCTTATAGGTATTCATGGCAGAAATTTTCCACTTAGTAATTAAAAAAACCAACCAAAAAACCCAGAAAACAAGAGCTGATGATCAGATTAGAAGTTTGTTACTGATGAGAAGAAATATCCTCAGCATCTCTGCTCCCCACCACTTCTGCCCAAGATGAAGGTTTACAACAGTGAATGCTAAAAGATCAACAAACTAGTGACTAATTTGGCAGCAATCATTCCTTATCTCCATCTGGAAGAGAGGAAAACCACTTGTTTGACTTATCAGCTCCCCACTAAAACCAGACAAAGAGGAGAAGTTGGCTTTGCTGTCACCCCCATCACCCACACGAGTGGCCCTGTGTGCACCCAGCAGATAAGAAAGGAAATAAAAGTGCACATTCCCCATCCTGCAACCAGGAAAAGGCAGAGATTTCTTAGTGACTGTAACAAAAATCTAAACAAAGCATGTGTTTATTGTTATTTTGTACTATCTCTGAAACAAACTTATTAAAAGCAGGCTCCTGCTAAAGGCTGCGATGAACAGATGCTGATGTGAGACAGAGGGCTCATCAAAAGGGTCAGAACTTGGATTCCCAGGAATGCACCTACAAAGGTCAGCTATGGACATAACAGGCATAGACAGAAAACAACAAAATTTCCAAGAATTACCTAAACAGTATGGAGGCAGCATGAATATTCCTATTTTATATTCAAAGACAGCTCAAGTTTCCCTTCACAGCACTAAGAAACTCCTTCCCATAACTCACTCTGTCCCCAGTCTTGCCAAATCAAACTCCACAGGGACATTCCCTTTGCAGAGGGCACTTTGCAGCTTTGTTTTATGGCTAATTGAAACTCCAAAGGAGGATCTTAGTTTTACTTTAGAGCAAAAATCTCAACAGGGCTGTAACCTGGGATCTGGGCCTTTCAGAACTTCATCCTTTTGTAAGAAATCCACGGGTTGGAGTATCAGAGTAGCCAAGATCCTAATGGAGATAAGCAACATTGGGATTTAGTTTGGATGATGGAATGAGGCAGATCAGCTTTCTATCAGGCTGGGGAAGGCAGAGAGTGATTGCAAACACTCAGATAATGAACAGCTACCCAGACTCCCCAAGTTTCTCATCCTGCCTGTCAATAAAGCCACTCCATCCTTCTCCTGCCTCCACATGCAGCACACAGATGTGATTTCACTTGACTGATGCTACACAAAAATCCAATGCAGAATGTCATTGTTAGTAAACAGACATTTTCTTTTAAAATCCTTTGTCGAAAACAATTGAATTTTTCTCCTTTTCGCTGTTCCTTTTTTTACTTCATCAGACTTTTTGTTGCCTGAGCTTTCTGGCACTTTGCTGTTTCTGGCTTTTCATCACCTCTTCCTTCTCCTTCTCCTCCTCCCCTCCCTCAGCTTCTCTGCATTCATCTCTGGACATTTTCCTCCCTTTTTTCCATCCCGTGGTCCCCTAAAGATGTTTCCCACTATTTAAGAGCTGCTCAATTTCTGATGTATCCTTTAATTTAATGATTGAACTTCAGCTTCTCTGAAGAAAATGTTATATACACTGAAATGGGGAAGTAAAACAAATGCACATGGGAACAGAGCTACAGTGAGAAGAATCCACTAACAGGGGACCACCATTGCCAGCTATACTCTACCTTTTTAGAAAAGAAAAGGCCTTTGCTTTCCATCTGCTTTCTGAACCCTCCTCTCAGCTAAGAAAGCAAAGCAGCATTAGGGAAAAACACTGACCCCACAAGTGCAGCCAGGGGATGCCTCATATCAGACATGATCAGTCTGGGGGGAGCCTGTGGGGAGCTGCAGAGGCAAGGCTGAGTGACACTGAAAAACACTTAGGGGATGTGCTCTTAATCTGATTTTAGCCCTTAATAGATGACTGGACAGAAGGACTGCCACAGGCAAGAGGCCTAATCCAACAGTGACTGTTCTGCAAAAGAGAGCTCCCACTGCTTTATTTTCCTTTCCATCCATTTTAGCCACTGTACTCCCAGCATTTCCAATCTCCCCTTTGCTTCTAAACTTTCTCATTTATCACTGTCTGAGCCATTACCTGCATCTACAAGGACCCAGAACCTGCAGGGCCTTCAGGACTGACCCCAAACAGTTTTTGAAGCAAGACTCTGGGAACACCCAAGACTTGGGACAGGAGGGAGTTTGTCCTCCAGCCTTCACCCCCTCATCCCCTGCTGCTCATGAAACAGTTCAGTTG
Source organism: Agelaius tricolor (assembly GCF_023055355.1). Taxonomy (NCBI): domain Eukaryota; kingdom Metazoa; phylum Chordata; class Aves; order Passeriformes; family Icteridae; genus Agelaius; species Agelaius tricolor. Next base: position 3,883,593 of record NW_027269279.1, read on the forward strand.
CTGCCATTTGCAGCACAAGATATTAAGGTAAATTGGCATTGATATTATGTTTTCCATATTAAACCTTTTTTTGGTTATATTTTTTTTAAGGGCCAGAAAAAAAAAAAAAGAGAAAAAAAATGAGACAACAGAAAATGGAAAGGGATGATCTGGGGTTTTTTTCTGTCCCTTTGAACATAAATTCCTCTCCAGACTGTGGAATTCAGGAATCTGGCAATCCCCCACAAAGCAGAGATAAACTGAGAGAAGAGAGAAGAAGAAAGAATGAACAACTTTTGCACGGTCTGTTTGTTTTTATCACCTGTGGCTGTGAATGGCTGCACATCACTGAGCTGCTGAACTTCTCCCTCCCTCCTGCTGCCTGATCAGGAATGAAACCCATCCAAGGCCTAACACTGATTTCTTTTTTTTTGTACTGACGAGCTGTAGAATTTTCATCTGTTATTTAAATACAATAATTATGTACACTCCCCTATCATCTCTGCAAAACCAGTATTTTTATCTCTGTACATATATTGACATGTAAGGTACAGGGAATTTTAAATATTGTAATTTACAGTTTATAAAGATCCCAGACCTTATCAAAGCCACTTCAGGGTGCTTAATTTTCCCAACTGAACTGAAATCTCACCCAGGCCAGATGACTGAAGACACGATAGGTTCTTTCCCCTTCAGAAATGCATAAACATTAAGTTCTTCCCCAGATTTTACATTATGACATGCAAAGTTTATCTATGTCTGTATTTGCAGTGCAGAATATTAAGTGTATTACTTCAATGGGAGCTCAAATTCATGTGACAGAGATATGAGGTAAGCCAGCCTCAACAGAAACTGAGGGAAACTCTTTATCTCCTGAAAAGGAAATAATAGTTTGAGTTCAGACTTGAGCACAACAATAAGGTTTATTTTTGAGGCTTGCTTATAGGTCCCAACCCTCTGAAGAAGCTTAATTCAAACAAGGTGACCATGAGCAGGAGGAGGAGGATTGTCCAAATAATCTGGAGCCTGGAATGTGGCTGGATGCACCTTATCTCTACCCTCACTGCAAATTACTGCAAATACTGCTCCATGTCCAGCTTGCACTGAAGAAGGGATCTCACAGGAATCAGTACCCAAAAATAAATTTACTTATTCATGTTATGAAATTTGTCTACGTGAGAAAAACTCTCCACGGAAGAGATCACCAGTACCCTACCCAAGATATTCGAGAAATTGAGTACTTAAAAAGAATTTTGAAACCATTTATAAGTTATCCTGAGAGAAAAATATTAGAAAAATTTCACCCTAAAATTCCCACAGACTTCCAGGTTTGCACAGGATGCAGAAATGCCTTGGTGATTACCATGCAGGATACATGCAAAGCTTCATTCTATCAAATTATGGACACCCCTATTAGAAAAAAGCAGGGTAGGAGATAAGAGTCCAGCACAAATAGCAAAAATATTACATCTGGTACAACATTATGGCATCAGGAATGTGCACTCTCTCTGCCTGGGACACAGAATACGAGAAAAGAAGAGAAATGACAATCACAGGGTATCTCAAGATTGCTCGAGGGGGAGAGAAGGAAAAGCAACCCTACAAACACCAACCACCTGATGGAACACACTCCCTGCTGCCAGTACAGCCTGCAGATGGTTTGAATTATGAACCCAGAGTGGATTCATGCCCCTCTCCCTCTCCAGTACAAGGCACACAACAGGAATTGGATCCTGATCAATAATAGATTAATTTCCCTTCCCTTCGGAGCAAAAGATGCACAACAGGAATTGGAGCCTGATCAACAGAAAAGCAAATGCTGACAATCACCTGCAGGCACCAGAGAGAAACATCATGCAATTCATGAAAAGAAAGTGTGTTCTCAATCATAAACCCATGTCCAAACCGTGTCTATTGGTTCCCTGCTTATTAGAATGATTCCTAAGAGCTGCTACAATAAAAGAGCATTAAGATAATCAAAGTTACTGTTTCAGTTTCCCACTCTGACTCTAGCAAGGACTATTTATTTTCAAGAAAAGGGAAATCTGATGCTGCTGTCACTGCACAGGTCTCTGCTCTGATTTCTAGACATAAAGAAAAATAACAGACTTTCCCATGAGGCTTCTTGGTCACATTTGTTTAGTTTGATGAAGAACATAAAAACTCCAGATGGGTTTTTTTTGAGCCAACATTACATAGTTACAAAATAGTTAGCAAACTAATGGTGGAGAGTTGTTATATCAAGAATTATGACTTTTCAGTACCAAAGAATGTCTTCAGACTCCCCAAAAATTTAAGTATTAACATAATTTATTTAACTTTTGACAACCCAGACTGTAGACCTAAAAAAGTAAATAAAGAACAACATAAAAAAACCTTAATTTTGTGGATCAAATTTATAGGGAAGAAACAGCCTAGTTGTTTGAATTAATCACAGCAAGTGAATTCTTCTATATCCAGCCCTGATCTTGAACCAGACATCAAACATCACAACATATGAATAAAACACCAGACATGAAACAGATTTACAAAACCCAAGCAAAACAAGTGAATGATCTAGGTCAGTTGTATTTATTGACTCTTTACACTCTTGTCACTGTGACTAAGCTTTGTCCACATCACAACAAACACAGGATGCATTTCCACTGCAAGGAAAGCTAAAAAAAAAAAATTAAAAAAAAAAAGGTGAATAAAATAATAAGGCTCAGAACAATATAGAGCAAGTGGATCCCAAGTTAAACACCAGAGTTTGAGGAGGGATATGGTAAAGGAACAATTAGAAAAGATTTCATCAGCACCTGTGGAGGAAGCCTTACAATAAATTCATTTTGCCTGAATTGCCCATGTCATAAAGGCTGAGAACCTCCCCTCCCTCCTTTTCCATCCACCCCTCCTGGGCCTGTGGGATTGTCTGAATTTGTCATAATGACACTTCTGAAACACTGAACTTCAAGAAACAAAGTTACCCACAGAAATTAACCCCTACAAGTGGTGATTTCACCAGTGCAGATCCTTTTTTGGTTGGAAAGCTTCCTAAAGCTTTTCTGCTCAGCCTGCTCCAAACACTCCCAATTCCCAGCTTCAATGGCCAATGCACTCTGTTAGTTCTTCTGCCAGAGCTGTCCTTTATAGTTTGAAGAGCTGCTCTCTCCCTCTGAGATGTTTACATCCTAAAGCATTTACAGAAAACAATCCTATTCTTTCACAGCCTTCATTTTACTAATGAAACAAGCAAAACCTGTCCTGCCTGGAAGGATTCACTGAAAAACACACAAAAGATGAGGAGATTTTTTTTTTTTGTAAAAATCCAAGCCAGCATCACTCTAGAAATGCCTCCAAATGTTTAAACAACTTACAGCCACATTTTAAACAGCTTTTTTCTCCCCCTTTGTAAGGACTTTCACACAAGTGCAAGTGCTGTTAATTTAGCCCTAGGGAAAGATTAATGGAAAACTCAGCTCTAGCCAGAAGACAATTTACACCCCTTTGTGTGTAGATAGTCCAGTAAAGAGGAGATTTATGTATTTTATTGGATAAAACTGAGTCTAAAACACAGGTTGAAAAGGTCTAAAACCTTATAGAGAGTTCTTAGGGTCTACTTCTGGGCACAATGAGAGGCTGGGGCCTAAATACAGTTGATTTAAAGATGGAAAATGTATTTCTGTAACCAACAAAGTGCCCCAGGAGAGGCAGCAAGGCCAGGATGGTCCATGGTGACACAGTCCCTCCAGTCTGTCTTTCACCAGTTCTGCTCTGAAGACAGGGATGGGAGAGGTGGCTTTTTTTTGATTTTCCTCTCTTTCTACAGATCATTAAGTGCAGGTGACCCAGCAGCTGCTATCTGGGGGGTGAATTCCTCTTTTTTCTACTTCCTGAGGTCTGCAGACCCACTTTGTATTACAGGACTACCTCAGAAATAGATTTCTAGCATTGTCCAATGTAGTTTTAAGGAAATTAAACCACTGCTTAGTTACACAGCTCCCTGTGAATCAGCAGCTAAATTCAAAAGCAGACCAAATTCCTGCTCAAACACTCTGCAATTCCCTTCTCACAACTCCTCATGCAGAAAGAGCAATTTGGAAGTTGAGTCTCTGTCACTGACCTGACCTTCCCCCATGCACAGTGAGGGGCTCCTTTCTGCCTGGAAACTTATCATCCAGCACATCATTAGAGCTTTTAACATGAAAAAATATCTAGCCTCAAGCTATTCCAGCTAAAGAACACTCAGGTGGCTTTTCAATTCACCAGATAGCTTTAATATCAGCTAAATAAGTGGATAGAGTGTGTAATCCTATTCAACAGCAGTTAAAAGGGGGAAAAATATCCATGGTCTGGCAGTGGAATCTATTAGCCTCAGAGTCATCTTCAAAGGGATGCAGGAGGCAAAAAGGCAGAGCAGCAGCCAGGGCCCACAGCCTTTGGCTTCCCATGGAATCACAGAATTCCAGAATGGTTTGGGTGGGGAGAGACCTCAAAGCCCATCCAGTGCCACCCCTGCCATGGCAGGGACACCTTCCACCAGCCCAGGTTGCTCCAAGCTTTATCCAGCCTGGCCTTGAACACTCCCAGAGATGAGGCAGCCACAGCTTCTCTGGGCACCCTGTGCCAGATCCTTCCCACCCTCACAGGGGAGAATTTCTCCCCAATATTCCATCTATCCCTGCCCTCTGGCTGTTTAGAGCCATCCCCCCTTGTCCTGGCACTCCAGCCCCTTCTCAGCTCTCCTGGAACCCTTTCAGACACTGGAAGATGCTCCAATGTCTCCCCAGAGTCTTCTCCAGGCTGAACAACCTCAAATCTCTCCCCAAACACGGCTATGTTTAAAAAGATTTCAAAATAACTCATTAGTGGGAATTACTTTTAAGAGGCTGTATATTTTTACGATGTACTTTAGTGCATTGCATGAGAAGCATCCTTTTAACCATAAACAGACCCTCATTTGGCAGGAGAAAACAGGTTTGAGGGGCCTGGCAGTGGTTGCAGGGGTTTCTGCAGCACAAGGCAGGACTCACTTTCTCCTAAGGACAAAATCTGAAGGTCTTGCATCCTCAGTGCTTGACACACCTGGATATTTACCATTTGCTTTCTTAATAATGGGAAATTTAAGTTAATAAACCACACATCAGTGGCTGGATGTTAAAGAAACCAAGCCTGTCACTTAATAATCATGTCCACAAATGCAAATTCAGTGTTGAGATGAGCTGAGAGGAGAAAGGAAGGAGGAAAGCTGGGCTGGGGACATGGCTGTGTCACAGGGATCAGAGAGCTGCTGCCATTTCGGGGCTGCAATTCTCACCAGCAGATCTTGGTTTAATGTCAAGCAGCAGCAAAGAGAGAGAAATAGAAGATAATAAAATGCTGCTTTCTATTTGCAAATATGTCTTTGCATATGGCTTCACGTTGGGGTTTTTTTATAAATGCATTTCTTAACTCCTTACTTTGGCACAAATAAAATCACACAATTGACAATCTACTTTTGCTTTTTCTTACTTGTAAGAAGTTTAAACTCTTCCTCTTACTTAGAAATGGAAGGGTGGTAACAACTAAAGAAGAGAATCCCATCTATCGTTCACTGGACTTAAATGAAGAAAAGGATTTGCAGTGACTTTGGGGGAAATTCTTTATGAAATACCTTCAACAATTTATTTTATGACAACAATAATGGAAGCACTATTTTCAGAGGGAAGATTTAAGATTAAATATGCTCTGTAGAGCACAAAGCAGATATGTACAATTGATCACATGTGAGTTCCCAAGATCTATTTCTCTGTAGCAGTTTTTTAAATGAACCTGATATTGTGGGGCATTACAAGGGAAGCAGAGACTTGTGCACACAGACTGATCACAGAACCCCAGAATGGTTTGGGTGGAAGGGACCTTAAAGCTCATCCTTAAAGCTCAGGGACACCTTCCCCTACCCCAGGTTGCTCCAAACTCCATCCAGCCTGGCCTTGGGCACTTCCAGGGATCCAGGGGCAGCCACAGCTGCTCTGGGCACCCTGTGCCAGGGCCTGCCCACCCTCACAAGGAAGAATTTCTTCCTAACTTCCTACATAACCTAAATCTCTTCTCTTTTAGTTTAAAAGAGTTCCACAGTTTACATGCCCTTCACAACAAAAGGAGGAGCTTTTGTGTCACAGATATTTGGGGCAAGTGTCTAGGCCACCACCTGGGCCTCATTCCCATATTCTTAAAAAACACTCAACCAAAGCCATGCAAGTCCATTTTTGCAGGTGATGGATAAGCAAAGTGTGGGTCAAAGCTTTCTCCAGAAAATCCCCTCCAAGAACTGAGATTAAAACTTGCCACTATATAATTTGACATAATTTGAACTTTAAAGAAATAAAAAAACCCCTACCAAATTTAACAGCCTCAGATCCCAGATACCAGAGGCTGGGCACAGTTCATGAAGGCTTAAAGGAGAGCAATTCTACAGGGAGGATGACACTGAAATAAACAGGCATTCTTGGTTTCCCTTGTTGAACTTAACTCTTCAAAATGCACTCACTGAGCAGCATTTTAAGCTCAAGGTCAACTCTTGCTGCATTCTATTTTTATATCTTTATACACACACACATCTGAGGAACATGTTTTGGGATCCAGATTGCTACCTTGCTCCCAAAGGTCTGCTATTTCCAAGTCTTTACATAAAGAGAACAGATCAGAAAAACAAGAGGATACCCCACAGCCTTCTTCCAGCAGCTAACTCAACCAAACATATGGAATGACTTGTCAAAATAATATTTTGAGAAATAGGTTATCAGGGGCCTCAGGTCCACTCCATATGGTCTAAAGTTCTCCATCCCCCTGACCATATCATGCTACTTCTCCACTCTCTTCTATAAAGGGAGACAATCCTTAATAAAAGGAGAGTTGTTCAGGTCACGGACAGTCTGAATCAAATAAAATTTCATTTATAATATTTACAATATTGTAAAATAATAATAAAAAAAAGGGACAGAGCCACGCACACAGCAGAGCTCAGAATCCATAGAAATATTTTTTTTAATAAAAGAAAGTTTTGCTTCCCCTTACTAGCACAGATGTTTTTTTCTAAGTAAAGTGCAGCTTCCCCTTTGCAGTCTTTGTGATTATCAATCTCTGGTTATTTTATAATATAACGTTGCCTCAGACTTCAGCAGGGAGAAAAATACACATTGCTGCATTTCCTCTGTCACCAGAATAAAACAACTCTGAAAGCAAAGAATGTTCCAAAAGAGCAAACAATAACCCAGCTAAAGAAAGTCTACAAATGTATCCATTCAAAAATAATTCCACAGATGGATAAGCATTTAATTTTCTCAAGTGAGAATAAACCAGCCTCTCTCTTTTCTGGGATGTGGAATGGGGTTTTGGACCTGCCTATTTATACCCAGTACATAAATGCTGCTCAGAGAATGCTGCAAGCCCTCTAAAAAGAAATCTAAAGGGAAGTTATTACTCCAGGCTCTTTGTTGGTGCTGCTGCAGTCAGGGTAGTGCCAGCATTGTTAAAAACAAACTGTTGGCTGTACCTTGCCTGGCCTGTACAAATGCTCTTTGCATTAATGTACTCAGGATCTCCTCTCTGCTGTGCCCTGCCAAGAGAAGAGTTGAAGAGTGGGATGTCTTCTCAATCTTGCATTGACTTCCTGCCCTCTCAGACGAGGGCTGGTCCCAGTTTTTGGCTGTGTGGTTGGTAAACAGCCTCTCCTGAATATGACAGGGACTCACCGCTGTGATAAAAACCATCAGCTTATTTCCACAGGGTGCTCTTGACTCCCAGCTCATCCAAAACTTCGTGTTTCACGCTGCTTCTTATTTGAAATTTTCATCATTATAATATGACACTCGGATGTCACAACAGAATTACAGTTAATAAGGAAAATTAGGGGGAATAAGTGGAAGATAAAGTGGCACATTAGAAAATGCACCATCGTCTGAGACATGAATTTTTATATTGTTGAGGAACAAGTAACATCTATTTCATTTTGTTTTAAGAAGAAATCAATTCACCCCTAGGTTTAGAAACACTCTGTCACTTCCCAAAATGTCCTTGGGTTGTCAGTTTGAAATAAATTGGCAACGTGTCATTAGGCAGAACACAACTGCATTGTTTTGACTTAATTAACCCATTTTACTCAGATTTGCCCCAAAAATAACCCTAACAATATGATTCTGCTCTCCAGATGGTGATGGGCTGTGTCAGAGCAGAACTATCAGCTGTCAGCTAAACCAGAAACCAAACCTTGCAGGGTCCACCTGAAACCCAAAAGCTGTAGCTCACTTCTCCTACACACATCTCCTGAAAGTGCTTACACAGAAGGAGGAGGATGAATCACTGAATCACACACATTAAATGCACCTAGAGGAGATTAAAACAACTCCAAGCAGGTACAACAAAGCTGCCAGGAGGGCAGGCTGGAGGGGCTGGCTGCAGCCAGCACTGGCTCCTGGATGTGATGGGGATGCCCAAACACCCACAGCACCGACCTGGCCTTGCCACCTCCTGCTCAGTGACTTCTCTCCAGGTTTTTGGCTGTGGGATTAGTGCTGAAACCTCAGTGCATCCACACTCACCTTCAGTGGGAGGAAATGCTGAAAGAATAAAGCATGTGCAGTGTCAAAAGCTGGTGCTGGCCTCTCTGCAGGCTACTGCCAGCACCCTACAGAGTGTCACGAGCTGCTCTATCTCCCTCCTCTCCTCCCTTTCAAAAAACATTATTATAGATAAGAGATTAATGTGTGCCAGACCATTTGGCTATTCAGGAGCAAAATAATTTTGCAGCATAGACTGAATTTAAGACAATAAAATGTGTTACCTACTGAACCACAAAATCTCTAAGAGGACTTAGAAATAGAAGCAGCTTTTTGAAATAAACTGTAATCTCTCTGCCCTGTTCCCAAAGTCTGCAACTTCAAACAAAAAACCCCTGAAAAACACAAAGCCTGGTGATATATAAAAATAAAAGTACAGATGAAGCATTTTTGACATTTCTCTATCACTCTTAAAAATAGTAATAATCTTGAGCTATTGAAGTTGCTGAAAGGAAATAAAAATCAATGTGTTTTCACTTAGCAGTTCTGAAAAAGAAAAGGATCACTTGGTATTTCAGCAAAATGCTTTAATGCCACTGTGTAACAGAGCCCACTATAAGGTGCCAGTAAAGCTCTCCTCACTGAAGCATTTACTGCCCCCAGAATTAGGGGCTGGGAAGGGAGCTGGGACAGGGCTGCAGAGCAGGGCAGAGCAGTCCTGCCCCAGGGCTCAGAGCCTGGGCTGGGAACAGCTGCCCCATGTTCCATCCACAAGGCAGAGACTTTGACATCTCTCCTGAACATTTCGTACATGGAATAAAGCAATTTATTTCCCAAAACATGGAAACTGCACTGGGTTTGTGCTTTCCATGCTTCCCACTCAATCCCAATCCAGAAGCTGTGATGCACAAATCTCAGAGGGGGTTTGTTGCTGATTTGGGGGGCAGCTTCATTGGCTTTTTAATCTTTATTTAAAAGAACACACATGGAAAACACTACAAGCTTCAACTCCAATGTGCACCCAAAGCCCAGCATATGTGGCCTTTTAAAGGTTTCTCTGCATTTCCCAGTTTCTGTTTGGTCACAAATTTTAGGTGTGCAACCATAGGCAGGACAGAAAGGACCAAATTTCTGAGAGACATTAAGAAGCTTCTGCAAATCATTGTCATCTGCTCACTTTGAAAGTAATAAATAGTTGAGTCTTCCCTCAGCACAGGCAGTGTGGACATAAATTTGTCTATTTTATAGTGAATCACAAGTACCACTCATAATAATTAATAGCAATAGCTAATGTAAAGGACAAGAAAAAACAGAACGTTGCAAATGAACCTGTTTCTTTTTTCATATAGGAGAACCAGAGTCACAAAAAATGCTTTTAAACAAATGTTTTTAACTGCTAACAATTTTTCTGTTGTTTCTGGTTCCTCTCTATGCATACAAATGCATGGAATGTAAAACCCAGCAAAGAGGGAAAGTGGAAAATTTTAAAAAGCTGATTTATTTCTGTACAAATCCTTTACTCCTACCATTAAAAAGTACAAATTATTACCACTGGAAAGCAGAAGGAGTAGAAAGTGCTCTTGAAAAATAATAACTGCTTCTCCCAGCACACCAGAGACCTCTAGAGAAGATGGAGGAACCATTATCTCCATTTTATGTGTGGTGAAAATGAGGTGAGGACAAACATTACTGAAATGAGGCTGCACCAGGTGCATCTGACCTGTTTATTACAACCTTTTAACATATTAGGTTACACTCAAATACAAGATGGGAAGATTTTGTTTTTTCTTTCCCATTTTCAGCTGGAAGATACAAATCCTTGGGGATCTTGCAGGCTCTGAGGGTGTCCCCTTCTCACAGTCCCTTTTCAGGCCAGTTCTCAGTTAGAGAATTCCTTAATGAGATGTGGCAATCTAAATTTGATTCTGCTGCTGGACAGTTATTTACAGTATCTTTGTCAACAGCAGAGCAGAGAGGGGGAAGGCAGAGGATTCTCCCAGGTTGTACCACAGGCAAGAACCAGGCAATTTGCATTTCTCAGTTATTGTCTCAGGCTGCCCTCAGACCCTGGCACATGTCACCACAGCAATTGGACTGAGCTTGAGCTGTTACAAAGCATTAGAAATGGTGCCTAAACCCCAGATCAAAACATGTGCTGAGGCCATTCAGCCAGCAGGTTCCATCCCTGTGTCAGAATCCTGCTCTCCTGCCCCTCCATCTCCTCTGCCATGTTCTGCCAGATCTTTCTTCTGTCCTTTTTCAGAAATCAAATGCACATATCCAACAAAATTATAGGTTTAAAAAGCCAAGATGAAAGCCCCTCTGAAGCATTGCAGAGGATGGGTTCAGTGGGTGTGAAGTGTCAGTGAGGACTCTCCCCTTTCCCTGGGAACCAGCCAGGAAAGGAGCCTGGGCAGGGGGATGCTCCTCTCAACCCCTGAGCTGAATCTGTGAGGATGTGAAGGGATATTTGAGAAGGGATATGTCTTTCTCTTTAGGAAGAAAGAAAAATAAATTCAATTTTTTTCCCTTAACCTTTATGAGTCCCAATTTCCCATTTGTCTGTTGTGACAGATTCCTGTATTTTTCCCAGAGGAAAACCGAATTTTCCTTGAGTAAGGAGAAGCAAAAGAGAATGCAAATCAAAATATTTTGATTATTTCAGTTCTTTCACGGGCCACTTTCTAAGGAAGGAACTTGATGGGTTCATCCTTACAGCTGCCCTTGCCAAGTGCTCTTGTACCTGCAGGGTGGGATGAGCTCCTCAGGCCACCAGGAGGAAAAGAGGAACATAAATACATTCCTAGTTTGTACATCACTCTTTGGCATCACTTTAAGGACTCAATTCACCAACCAAAAAAAGCTTTTTCTTCTAATGGAGGAACATTGGACAGCTCAAGGATGAGATTTTTTATGAAACCAAGGACTCTAAATTGAAAAATTAGAGTAAGAAATACCCCAAATGCTCAGGATGCATAGAATGAGCTGCTAAGTTTTGTAAAATCTCCTTCCCTTTACAAATACCCTTGGCTTGGGGGTAAAAATCTGTTTAAAAGACACATTATTAACTTACTAACTTCTATAATGAAGGTTACAATCCTCAACCCTTCCCATTACATTGCAGAAAAGGCATCCAAAGATGAAAGGGAACGTTCACCAAAGCACAAATATCTGTTACCATTATTTGATGATCAGCTTCAGGTTAAACCTGTCTGCCTTGAGACTGGAGATTAATAGTGATAGCTTCTTTTAATGACTGCAGAAATGCCACAGTGCCTGCCAATAACAACTTGAGCAATGAACAGGTTGCTATAGAATGTATTGTTTATGCACCACTGACTGCAATCTCTATACAGAAAATTTAATAGACCCTTTTTTCCCTCTCAGCAAGCTTATGTGGTTGGGGATTTAGAACTGCATTATTCCTTATGACCTGACTTATTTATCGTGTCAATCATAGTAATGATGTGTCAGAATTATCACAGTTCTGAAGCTTTCCCTTTATCATCATTTTGAGAGTGTTCTTTCTCAGCATTATAAGTACATATGACAGAAGAGACATCAGAGGCATAGATTTCATGCATGGCTCTAACAAAATCACAGGGTTAAACAGCTACTTCGAAAGCCAAAGCACCATGGAATAACTTCTTCCATTTTTCTAATTCAGTTCTTGTAATAGCAGCCAGACACAGCTGCAGTTGCAATTAAGGAGAAAAGATGGGGAATAAAACAGCACAGAGTCAATTGCCAAAGGTCAAATTAAGATGCTGGGATTTGCAGGTCCTGACCCACATAACACCATGTAGTTGCCCTTCTGATATCGCCAGTCAGATTTAAAATTACACCTTTAGCAATTACTGTGAGTGAAGAAGCAGACAAGCAGGTCATGTGTTGGTGAGAATGCCCTTCCCTGCCCGAGGAGAAAGATCCTCAAGGGCTGCTGCTAGGGAAGGCAGGATAATGCAGATGGAGGGATTCAGCCTTTGCTGGAGCACAAGTTTCAGACAAGAGTGTGAGCAAGGTCAGGGCCAGGCTGATGAAGGTGACTGTCTCAGTGGCACAGGTGTCTCAGAGCAGCTTTCCCCACAAAAGCCTGGCCTGCATCCACACCAGGCTATTGACTCACAGAAATTAAAGGATGAGAAATAGTTAACAACAGGAGTTCTGTCAGAGGTACAACATATATTCCTTTGGTTCAATTTTCTAAAGCCCGAGGTCTGAAAGAGATGGAAGCCTCTCTGAAAGGGTCTGGACAGCATTCTAAATTTCATGTACCATAAGTTTCTCTCAGTCACACAAGATTAATTCACCATTTACTCTGGAGGCTAGCAAGAACTCAGGGAGCAGGTAGTGTGTGCTGCCCTGAAGGAGTGAGACAGCAAAGCCCTGCTCCCTCTGGGGCTTGTAACTGGGGCTGAAACCATTTTTTAATGTAGTCAAGAAGAGTTTTAACAACTTTCAATGCACACCTAACATTGTTACATCCTGAAATATGGATTCTCTAACCAGTGGCCTGTGTTGCAGCATAATTTTTGCTACAACAGCTGTCTGGAATGATCCTAAAAATCAAGCTAACACCAGACAGGTTGAAAAATACCTGTCAAATCCAGTTCGGGCAGCATCACCATGATGCCTGCTTGAAGTGTCCAGGCTGTGGATCAGCAAAACCACGCAGCTTAATAAAGCTTAATAAAACAGAAACAGCTTGTTCTGGGCAAACTCTGATGGAAGTGCAGGATGTTTGCTGCTGAATTACCAGGTGAGCATGTCTCGGGGGACCCCAGAATCAATAAAAGGGACATCACGTGGCCCTTCAGCAGGTAGAGTTGAGACAGACAGGTCCACAAAATGAACTGACAACAGCCAGCAAGAACTGCTTAGTTAGGAGAAGTAAAGTTGTGGAGAAAAAAAAGTATAGGAGTTGGAAGGAGTTTTAAGCATAAACTTAATGGTATTTCAAAACCAATTAAAAATAAGCAACTCTCATGTCTAATCTAGCCCTGCTCTGTCAGTTTGAAGCCGTTCCCCGTGTCCTGGCACTCCAGACCCTTGTCCCAAGCCCCTCTCCAGCTCTCCTGGAGCCCCTTAGGCACTGGGAGGGGCTCTGAGGCCTCTCTGGAGCCTTCTCCTCCCCAGGCTGAGCACCCCCAGCTCTCTCATGCTGTCTCCAGAGCAGAGGGGCTCCAGCCCTTGGAGCATCTCCTTCTCCTCCCATTCAATGCTCCAGCTGTTTGCAGCTGGGTGGAGCACCACAAACAGTGCAATGAGGGGGTCACGTCCACCTCTCCCATCCCCAGCCCTGCCCAAGCCACACTCTGGAAAAACTGAGGAATGCTCCTGGCTGCCTGTGCTCTGTCTGCAGGGACATCACACTAAAGGGAAGCTTCTTATTGCTGCTGTGCCCCTGATAAATAAGTTCTATTTCTTAGGAATTTCCAGATAAAAGATCTTCTCCGTGCCAGTGGACAACAGAAGTGTGAAAGTGTTTCATGGGAGGAAGACAATGTACACAAAATTCACTACACCATGAAAGTTTGATGTCTTCCTTAATACCATACTGAGGTTGAACTGGGTTTTGTGGTGATTTAAAGAATATAAACCCATTTCAAAAAAAGGATAACATCATCTTGAGTGACTTAAATTTACAAAAGTGAAGAAATTAGCCAATCCCATTGTACGGATCATTTCTCAACGTTCCATTTAGCTTTTAATTACCCAACAGACTGTAATGGTTGCTCTGGAGCTATTACACTCCATTGTGTCAATTTGGCTGCTACAAATGCACAGCACAAAGTCCTCAAGCTAAAAATCATTATGAAATTATTGTTGAAAAAGATTGTTGGGCATGTGCAATAGCTCACTTTTGAACTCCGATGTTTCACAATTTCTCTTTTTTATAAATAGCTGGAGCAATTAGATGCTGTTATGGAGCTATTCAAAACCTTTCAGTTTTGAGATCCAAAGCATTTCTTGAGTTACAGAACTGTAAAATTTCAGTTAAATTGGCAAAGTTCTGTTTGCAGTCTGTCACAGCCTCATATTTTCTCTTTACTTCTGTATACAATCTATTCAAGTCATATTTTTTACACAATTTTCCATCAGAGAAAACATCAGAAAATATTTTAGAAAGTAAATGAAATAAATCTTCTAAAAAAATTGTGTCTGCAGAAGCTACACAATAATAAGAAACAGATGCATGTATAGAAGAACAGAACTCGAAGCACTACTTAGCACACCCAGCCTTGCCTGGACACAAGATTAAAAAGGGAAAGAAAAGATTTAGGAATTTGGGCATGCAAAGAAAATTGAGGCTTCATGTAAATCAGAAGCCCAAAATAACAAGGAATTTGAATTGGTGGGATTTGCAGAGAATGAGCAATTAAATGGTTCGTGGATTTGAGAGAAAGCTGCACCAAGGTGAGAATATCTCAGCTCTGCTCCCCAGATCAGGGCAATTCCAGCTGAAAGCACAGGACAGACTCAGCCTGGGATGGAGCCTTGTCAAGGACAGACCAGGGCTTCAGAGAGGAACAGCTCATCACACAAATCCAACAGTCACTGCCTCACACATCTCACAGTGCAACTTATAAACCAGAAGTTCCCCCTCCCAAGGATGATGCAGCCAAACCAGAAAGCAGAAGGAAATTATTCAGCTCTGTTTGACAGCATATTAACTTGCTGGATCACGCTCAAACTTTCTTGTAGGCATCCCAGCACAGAGACACTTCCAGAAGGCGTTTTGTAGCACTAATGAGGCAAATTCATAGGATTCATTTTTTTTTTCTGGAATATAAATCAGGAGCAGAATAGGAATTAGCACAGGTGAGACTCTAAAAACAGAACAAGCAGGTAAGGGGCTGGGAAATGGCTGAGGAGAGCCAGGAGCTGATCTCTCCAAGGTTATAAATCTCCTCAAAAGTGAGGAAGAGGGACACAAAATGGGAGGGTAAAGGTCAAAGCAATACCTGAGAAGGCATTTTAGTAATGGAGATATGAGTTGTTAGAAGCTTTGACAAGAGTTTTGGATTTATTGGGAAGGCTATATCATCACAAGACTATTAAAGGTAAGATGAATTTGTAAATAATAGGCACAACAGAAATATGAGGGATCTCAGAAGATGACAGAAAGTAACTTCTGGCCAATGCCATCCTGTGGGATAAGCAGCATGTTTACATTCTCTGGGGAGCCAGCAAAGAATGAGAGGAAGAGGTGTGGTGGGATCTGCAGGGACTTCTATGGGAAGATAAATCTGATTTTTCAAAAGTGGATGACAAGCAGTAGATATATATCACAGAGATTTAGAGATTTAGAGGAAAGGCAAAAAAGATACCCCAAGAAATAGGGATAAGGTGGGTGTTCTTTGAAAGGGTGATTACACTGATAGGAAATCAAGCAAGGATGGTGGCAAGGAAGCAGAAGGGGTCAAGATTTAAAGGAGGATATGTGTTAAAGAATCCAAGGAGATTACCACTACTTTTGTAACTTGAACTGGTATGAAGGACCAATAGCAAAAAGCCAAAGATCAGATAAAAAAAGCCTCTGTGTTATCAGCTTTTATATAAAATTAACCTTTGATAAGTAGTGAACCTAAAATAGCAAGAAGCTCTCACAATTCCTCTGTATTTTTTCCTGCAGTTGAATATTAAGAAAACCAAATGCAGCATAAAATGTTTGGAGAAGAATCATAGAGAAGCCCAGGATGGTTTGGGTTGGAAGGGACATTAAAGCTCATCATGTCATGGGCAGGACACCTCCCACCAAGCCCTGTCCAGCCTGGCCTTGGACACTTCCAAAAAGGCACAGAAAACAAGACCTTGGAGAGGGCTGAAACAGAACCTCAAGTGTGAAATGGACACAAAACCAAGGAGCAAACAGAGCACTGGAGGTGAACCATGGCTAGGGTGACAGGAATTCTTACTGGAACACCATCATTTTACAACAGAGAAATTAATGCCATCAAAAATTAGGATATCAAGAGTTTCCCTTCCTAGAGCCTGGTATTTTAACAATGCTGACTGGCTTGAAAAGATGCAAGTTCACCAGCAGACAGACACCTCTGTGGGCAGAGAACAATCCGGGTGTCTGCAAGTCTGCCTGAGAAACAAGTGTTTGTGAGAGGTGGCTTTGAAATGCTTTTGTTGGGGGGTGAAGCACCAATACAGTGGGATAGTCTATTCTTGTGTTGTCTCTTAAAATGGGAGGAAAAACGAATCCTGCAATTCTGCACATTGCTTGCTGTACACAAAGTGCTGCACTCTCCCCAGAAAGCTGCTGATGCAGCACAGCTCAGAGCCAGGCATGGCAGAGCTCCTCCAGCACAGAAACAAACACTCCTTCCCCTGCTACCTTCAGGGAAAATTAACAACATTCCTGGGCAGCTCTTCAGCTGTCCAAAATATTCATTTTTAAAGTCTCTTCTCTTCCTCTGCTTTCAAAGAAATTTTACCTCCTGGCTCGTGTCCCTACAACACAGTTTGGGATGTGCCTCTGAGAGGCATTTATAACTAGGAAAACAGGCTCACCTTCTATGTTCTAAACAAGTAAATAAGAAGGAATAAGAAAAAATAAAATTACATCTCAGAACATAAGAAGCAGCAGCATTTTGGTTATCAAGCATGAAAAGATGCTCAGCTCAATACAATGGACAAACACCCAGTGAGGCAGCCCAGCCCTCATTGTGCTGCTTAGAGATGTAAGAAATATCACCTGCAAGGCTTTTTTAAGCCTCTACACTCCTTAGGTAAAAGTTAACTTTAAAAGGTTGGTGTCAATGCCAGAAAAAGCCAGGCCTTGCTCAAATAATGGCTCTTTAATGCTTAACTACCATTATTTAAGATACAAATTGTACAGCCTGGTTTTGCCATGAAATCTCACTTTTTTATTACATGGAAATCAAACAAAAGTCTCCCCCCGCTGTTGCAGGGCCCAATGCCTGTCACCTGATCCTCTCACAATTGCCAAAATACTGAATGAGGTTTGCTCCCTGAGGGGCTCAGAAGAGTCTCACACATTTCTGTCCTCAGCACCAAGCAGAAGCCACAACTTGGAATTGATGTGCCCTGGGAGGAAAGAGAATCTGCCTCTCACTCTCCTGCCCATCTCACATCACCATTCCAGCCTGCTGGTGCTGGGGTTGCCTGGCAGTCATAAACACTCCACATTGCTTCCCAAATTAACACTTCTACAAATAGTCTAAACATGATCTTACTTTATTTTCATTTAAAGGAAAAAAAAATAGCTTGTTTACAGAATACCTCAGTATATATATTTTTTGTATCAGTCAAAAATATAAAAAAGAAGCCTAGTTCACCTCCTTAAAATGTTGTGAAGTTATTTCACAAGATCTGGATGATGGCATAGAACATTTTTCAGGAACTCTTGATTTAAATAAAACTTTTTCATACTAAAGGCAAATGATAAGTAAGTTTTACCAGTGTCCATCCAAGTGACCCCTAGAAAATCCAACAGAACTACAGCATGGGTGCACTGAGAGATTCAGATTTCTTTGAGAATGAGGACTGAATCCACACTCTGGATGATATTGGGGACTCAGGAAGAATAATCCAAGATTGAATAAAAAATGGCACAGCATGATATAATTTTAATTGCCTTTCCCACAACATTTCTTGCTCTAACATTAATGTTAATCAGTTAAAAGCCAGTTAAAAATCCACACAAAAGTTCAGTAAGATGCACAATCCTTCCTCATTTCAGCCCTTAAACTACTGTTCAATTCTTTTGTAAAAATGTCATTACCACAGTACCTGTGCTGAAGAGAAAGTGAAAAAATTTCTATTTATAATCATACATAGCATGATTAGGGCAATTCTGGATTGCAAGTGATACACAAACCTCACAATAAATAATGCACACAATTTTGAGATTAGCACTGCTGACAGCATTTAACTTCAGCACTGCTGCAAGACTTTGATCTAACATCAATATAACTGACTGCAACCCTTTTGCTTAATTGCCATCTATAGAAAAATCTAATTAGACCAAGAAATATTAAAATAGTTTTAATGGTTAACATAAAGCTTCATAAAAACAATCACTGCTGGTTCAAGGACACAATCAATACCCCTAGTTTGAAAAATATTGTGGTTGCAATTATAACTAGACTGGCATTCAATCCATCCTCTCCCCTTTTTCATAAAAATCAGTATCTTGAAGAATGTTCCTATGGCATTACATGCACTGTAATTTTTCACTCTTTCTCTAAATCTCAGAAAATGTGCTGTAGATGGCCCCAGGAGCAAACACAGCAAAGATGAAGTAAAACTCGAAAAGGAGCTGTCTGGTTTAATCTATGAATGTTCACAGCAAGGGCTTCGTGTAAGAAATTTGTAATCAGGATTTCCACAAATGATGGTGGCAAGGTTTCATTGGAACTGGTGTTCTTGTCATCTGCAGAGCCTGTCACAGCAGCCTGTGAGCATTTGCTGTTGCTGGGATTTGAGAATCCCCGAGCATCCTGGCTTCTCCCCAGTGCCCAAGCACACAGAGCAGATCTTCCTGCTCAGAACCACCCCGGCCTAATGGCCATGCATTTGTTATGCTCTGCAGGGAGAAGGGCAAGGGCTGCTCAAACAAGCTGCTGGAGCTTCAAAATGCTAACCAAAGCTCCACCAAATGAAAACTGTCCAGATTACAAGTTAGTGTGTCAATTAGGAGCAAACTCCTCACACAGTGATGGGTAGGTGAGGGAGCAGGGGAACACCTGGGAAGGAGCAGGGGCTGTCAGAGCTTCTAACAGGGGTGACTTCACTGCAAGTAAACAAATAACACTGACACACTGGGTCTTGTTTCTTAAGCACATTTGTGGAATAAAAATACCTCACAGAAGCAGGAAAACAAAAGATATCCTCCAGCTACCCTGTTTCTCAAGCCTTTAAATTAATTTATATCCAATTACTCCAAGG
This sequence comes from Agelaius tricolor, assembly GCF_023055355.1. Lineage (NCBI taxonomy): Eukaryota > Metazoa > Chordata > Aves > Passeriformes > Icteridae > Agelaius > Agelaius tricolor. The sequence continues at coordinate 3,903,011 of NW_027269279.1, forward strand.
CAATTAGCTTTACAAGGAATGGGGTGAAATTCTCACAGAACTTTCAGTCAGGCCAGGATGCTTCAGCAGATCTGCCTGGTGCTGACTAATGACAAAACAGAAATGGGGAGCTACAGTTATCCAGGGTCCCCTGAGAGACTCACATCCTGGTGCTGATGCTGGTCCACAGCACCAGAGAAGAGATGCACAAGCTTCACCTCTCCTTGCACCTGCCAGACCCCAAACAACACTCAGCTAAAAACCATTCTCTGCTAAATGACAAAGCAAGTCAAACAAGGACAATAAAGTTAAACTGGTACAAAGAGGAGGAGAACCAGTTCCTTGGTGTCCTCCTTGCATCAGCCAAACGCTGCAGGCAGTTTCCAGCCTAGTTCTCAGTGATGTTTTCTCACCTTTTATTCTTTCCATTCTCGAGTTTTCCTGGCGTACAGGCTGTGTATGAAGATGTTCAGAAGCATCATCTCCCAAAGCACACTCACCACAGGGGGTGATCACACATTTTCATCCAGAGCAACACCTCCCTACCCAAGGCAGCTCCTCCTCACTGTCCTGCTTGTGAGAGACTTCAAAGCCTGAACTGATGATAATTAGCACCCTGAGATTATCATCATCCTAATTGGGAGGGATCCTCAGTGGGGAGCCAAGATGACCAAGGCACCACAACCCTCCTGGGACACGCTGTGCCAGGCCCAGCTGGTACCAGCACCAAGGAAGAGGAGCCAGCAGCACAACTTCCCCATTTCCCTAGCAAAGAGCTACAGCAGAGAATCATCACTTTGTGGGGGTCAGTGGGGTCCAGGGAAAAAGCAGAAGAGAAAAGGAATTAGGCTGGAATATGAGATTTGACTGAGATTTAAGCTGAAAGCTCCACAAGTGAATCTCTGCTTGCAGTCAGGCCACATCAGCTGGGTCAACATAGAAAATACAGCCTCCTCTTCCCCAAAAAGATTAGTATTAACACCACTGCCATATAATATATTGTAACTTCATTATCCTGGCATATTAAAATAGGCCATTTAGCTGCAAAATCTGAGGCCTGGACAGTAATCATTACCTTCTCAACATTTCACAAAAAACAATTAAAATGGCTTGTAAATCAATATGTGCACACTTCAACACCATACACAAAATGTTCTTCCCCAATAATTTCGTCCTATTTTGCAATTTCAGCTTTGGGTGATGTGTGTAGGGAGAAAGGGGAGGGTGGAAAGCAGAGATGGGTTTTATATCAACAACTCCCATTAGCATTGATGGGAATTGCACCCATAAAGACTCAGGTCACTGATGCTTTTCTTTACTCATTAGGTAATTTCCAGCATTGTATTCTTCTAGTTTCTGCTCTCTGCCCTATAATTTCCAATGCAGTGTTTAGATCCTTCCAAAAAGCTTCATTGTGTGCTGGCTGCCCCTTGCAAGTAAATAGCACTGTGATGAACTTAGGAATATCTATTTCTCCCATAATTGGTTGGTACCAGTCAGTGCAGTCCAGCAACGGAAAAAACAAGGAAAATACACTGCAAAACATTAGCTGATTCAAATACTCCCTGAAAATACAGATATTCCATTATGACTTCTCATTACCAGCAAAATACTAAGGAAAAGTATGAATCTGTGTCATCAAAAACTAAGGAACAAAGGCCTGTATGGACTTTACTGCATTCTGGGAGGGGAAATAAAGCAAGACCTGTCTCTTCTTTTCTCTCTGTAACATCAGGGAAAGTTGTTCAGAGACCTCACAGACAGCACCAGATATGGTGTTCACATTTCAATTGAATGCCCATAATAAAATATTTTGCTTGCAATGAAATCTGAACACCATTCATTTTTCTCTTGATTTATGTATTTATTTTTAAAGAATCTGACCCTCTGTTTCTATAAGAAAGCCTAGTGCATCGTGTCACATACCAGGGATTACTGGATTAGAGTGAAAGGGACTGTTCTTCGTAAAATTCTGCATGTTGTTCATTAAGAGAACACAAAAAACTCAAGATAATACATGATATGTGCAAATTGCTCTGATATTCCAGGATCAGCACACCTGGGCTTGAAGTCTGCCACCCAAATTAATCACTGCTGATAATCATCCTTCAACAGAGCAATGAAGATCAATTTTGATCTGTTAAGTGCTTCTGCCTTACTTTATTGCACCACTGTCTCCTAAAAAAGACAGATACTAAGGTATTTTAATAGAAATTATTTGACATAGCTGTTATAAATTCCATAAAATAATTATCCTTGTGTTGCATGTAGGAGTCAATTTTGTTAAGTGAGAAGATCATGGGACTGAGAATTACAAAATGTGATTTCTAACCTTGTTTCTGCCCCTGATTCTAACTAAGTGATTTTAGGCTAATCACTTTTATCTTTCTGTGCATCAGTTTTCTCATTTTGATATTGGAATTAATAACCTGCATCTTGGTAAAGACTTTTGAGGAATACTGATGAAAAGCATTAGATATGAATCAGGCCTTATTATTAATAATAGGAAATTGCTTTGGGATCCTTGGATGGTAAGTGCTATTTAAATTCAAAGAAAATATTGGGACTTTAATTGCTTCATCTTTCAGATCTACCCCAGTTTTACTTACTCACACACTGACAGGTAAATTGAACTCAAATTATATCACAAAGATATAAATGTATGGGCCCCTTGCATTATTGCTGTTGCAGCTTCCAAGGCTTTCCAACACCTGCTTTGTGCTGCTCAGGATCCCACATGGCAAACATCCAAATCTCCTGCTGCTGCTGGGATATTGGGTATTAATGGAAATGCTGAAATCCCCAAATTCTTTCAATATTCCAACTTCAAACTTCTCCCAGTTATGAGACGGTTTATCAAAGTCATTACAATTGTGATGAAACCGCTGTTGTTTTGAAATGATATAGGGAACAAAATGTCATTATCACATAGTTTCACTGAGGGAAGATCAGAGCCACAGTCTATTAAAGTATTGCCATTGATTTATTCACTAACGTGCCCTATATTTTCATCTGCAAAAGCCTTTGTAAAGCCCAGTGTCTATTAGTGCAATTATCCCACATAACTGCTCTGCAGGGCACGGCTCATTATGGGTCTTTTTTTTTTTAATCTTTCAGTGCTGAATGCTGCCAGCAGCATCTGGGTACAGGGGAGGCTTCAGCAGGTGCTGACAGTGGGAAAACAACTCCAGCACCAACAGGAGCCTCACCCACTGTCTCCATAACCAACTGCAGGGAAAACAACTGTAAATGGATATTATCATCTCAGCAGCGCCCATGACAGACAGACAGGCAACAGGCACGAGATGAAATGTAAAGAATTCTGTTTAGGCACAAGGAGTTTGAATTGATTCCTTGACTGCTGGGGTAGACACACACTGGAGAAGGCTGTGGGCTCTCCACCCTCAGAGATGCTCAAACCCCACCAGAACAGAGCCCTCAGAGCCTGCTGGAAGTGACCTGCTTTAGCAAGGAGGGAACTCCACAGTCTCATGGGGCCCAGCCTCATCCACCCTGTGATTCCAGGACTAATAATTCCTCTCAGATCACCAGGCTGTTCATGTGTGACCTGTATTATTCACTACTGGAAATTAAAGAGAGCAGCTGCAAACACTTAAAACCTGGACTGGATAGAAGAATACATTCCCTAATAAGCACTGCAGAGAAAACTTTGTTTTTCCTGTTTACTCATCTTCCACCTGATGCAAGTAAAGCATAAACATGGCTCTTTTTAACCAGCCTAATTCTGGCAAGACACTAATGACTGACTTAATTACTAATCAGTTTGCATCAGAAATTAGCAGGCCAAAAGCAGAGTGCTGCATTAGTCACACAGTTTAATACCCAGTATTTTTGGTATTTCAGAAATATCTCTTTTCCTTAGAATTATCCAGCCAGAGCCCATTACTTTACCACAGTGTTGCCTTGCAGGAACGTTATTTCTTCATTATAAACCGAATTCCAGCCTAGGAATGGGAGGAGGGAGCCTCCCTGGTTGCCTGAGTCTCTATTGATGACTGCAGAAAGCCCAGGCAGCTTCTTCACATCTCTGAGAAGCAAAGAGAACTCCATGGAAAACAGGAACATGCTTGGTTTTGTTTAATAACAAACCAAATCAATCTGATGAGCAGTGATGGCCTCGGCCCCCCGCACATCTGAGGAATTAACAAGGACCTGTATTTATGGCCCACAGCAACACTCCTCCAGCAGGGAGGGCTCCAAAGCAGGAGCTGAATTTTCACTCATATCTGCTTCTCAATGGGGAAGAAAGTGAAAATCACTAAGCAGAGGAATTTAGGTAAAAAGCTCCCTTTTTCCCCCCATGAAACACTAATTATGCTCCTTTTTGTCGTTCTCAGAATTGTGACACCAGGCTAAGCAGCCGTCATTTCTGCTCAGTGCAACTTCCACATTGCAATGGAAATAACCTTGGAGTTCAGGACTTGTGTATTTTTTACCTTTTTTATAGTTTAAAGTGCTTCTACAACAAAATCTGCAAATCAAAGCCAACAGACTCTTTGGGGCTTGAACTCCATGCCCTGTACAAGATCTTAAGTACTGCTAATATCCATTTCATTTTCCAACACAAATTTAAAGGAACATGCATTTGTGGAGAAAAGAATAATGATTGCCAGTACTGAGTCTCCATATGGAAGGACAGGGACAATGAGAAGTGCATTATTTAAAAATACAAGAGGGCTGTGTTCCAGCCATAGTCAGGCACTATAAATATTTCAGCTACTTTTATAATTGGGTTCATTTAAAATACTATCTACTCCCAAAAACATTGCATTCAAAATGCATTGTGCAGAATAACTATCATTTGTTTTGGTCACATCAAAATATCACTCAAAAAACCATTAGGGATTCTTTTTTTTTTTCTGGCAGTGATGCTGTAAAACAACATCTCCCCGAGACCAAAAAAAATGATGTTGTAGAACATATAATTCATCTTGCCTCTGGATAAAATGACTGCTGTGAAACAATCCAAAAACTTTCAGCAGGGAGATAAAACAATGTATATTTTTGCCAAAAAACCCAAGTTGCCTGACAGCACCTCATCGTAGCTCAATGGTTAAATCTCAGAGAGTCTCCTGGATAATGTTTTTTGTTCATCTCCCTAAGACAGGGGTAATTATGCAGTATTTTTAATACCAATGGCAAAAATATTGCATAACATTTGCAATATCATGGCAATAGCAATGAAAGATACAACTCCTGTACAACAGCACTAAACTTTACAGAACTGTGCAATAAAGCCTTTTCCATTGAATTCTTTGAATTTCTAATTGAAAATGTGAAGATGGATTTTATTTTGTTCTTCTTTAGTGTGCATTTGCATTTAAGTTGCATTTAATATTTTTCTGTACGAAATCAGCAAACAGGGAGACTGGCATTCTGAATCTGTATGAAATGGAGTATCCAATGGTGTTTTCTTTTTGTTTGTTTTTGAACTCCCCATGACTTTACATAAATAGGAGACTTTGTGGTTTGGATACTATGGATTGCAACACAGCAAAAAACAGAGTCAAAAATGAGCAATTCTTCACAGAGGCTTCCAGAAGAACTGGTTTATTCTATGCAAAGCAGAAGTGTTAATATCCCCTGCACATTCCATCCCCCTCAGATTTTATCAACCATGAACGTGAGAAGCAAGAACACAGAATAATCTCCCAGGATTAACCCAAACCTTGGCTAAGGGGACAAACCTGAAAATTCCCTCACACATTTTTCTCCCACCACGAACGTGGCTGATCCATTTCCTCACAGGATGAGCCCACCATTAACATCAGCTTTTGTATGTGTGCCAGCTGTGCTTTTTTAGCACTTTTAGCTTCTGGTCTCAGTGACAGGCATGTCTTTCACCATCTCTAATCTGGGAAGCTTTGCAGAATTAAGTTAAATGTGACGAGGAGCAGCATTATTTACAGCAGCAATGTTGTGAGGTGTTCTAAATATCAGCCTTCAGGAAACAGCTAAAAAACTTCTTCACCTCTGGTCAGAAACAGAAAATTTTCAAAGTTTGAGGGGGCTTCTCTAGAACTAAAACTGTGGCAGGTTGAAGTCACAGCAGAGAACATCATCCAGGCTGCAGTTTGTGCCTCTGTCTGGCAAGGCCAGACCTAATGAGGACAGGCATATGTTCTCTCCATGAATTGTTCCAATCCTCCTGCCCTCCCTCTCACCTGCTGATCCCAGGAGCTGCCTCTGGTGCTGTGGCCAAGCCCTGGCTGGATGGGAACACCCCTATCCCCCAGCACCTCCCCAAACAGCCTTTGTCAGTCCTGCTGCCCCAGCCAGCTGGTAGGCAATGATAAAAATCAGCTGATTATTGCTCCAGCCAAGAAATATTCTTCCACCAGGAATAAGAAATCACCTCCATATTGCCAGTCCCAAAGTAGGCAAGGAAAATTACGTTCATTAAAAAAATCTTTCCATAATGACATCCTTCCTATCAAAAAGCTCAGGGATGACCGACCTTGGCATCCAGGATTAAGGCAGCATTATTTTTCTTGATTACCAGCAGCAGAATAGTGGGGAAATTATAAGGCCATTGAGAGGATTAATACAGCCCTGATTTCCCTCTCCTGGCTCTTTATCTCAAGCGATTAAAGTTCTCCAGGAAAAAAACCCCTAAAATAAAACAGCCATGGAGCATACGCCTGCTGCCATGGAGAGAGACAGCATCAGCTCCCCGTGACAGCCAGGAGGGCAGAGGTTAATTATGCATTCTCTATATGGCTTTAATCACTTTAATCAGATCACTGCTCTGCTCCATCTCAGGCTGCAACTTCCTAAAAGCAAGAGGAGCCCTTTGGGCCCGGCAGTGTTTGTTTTAGGCCAGGGGAAAGGAGGAAGAGGATGGGACATGCTGCATTAAGCACAAACAAAGCTGGGACAAGCCAGACACACAGACTGAGCCTGGCCATTGGTGTGAGCAGGGCCAGAGTGGCACTGAGAGGTCACACTGGGGACACGAGGTCCCTTCCTGCTCTAGAGACACCCAGAGAGCTGCCCCAGACTCTGGAACAAAGCATGGCCCCAACACACACCCTGCAGCTCCTCCCCACCTTTGTCTCTGCTTCCAGAGCCTGATACCCCAGCAAAGGCCAAGAAAAACAAGGGAATAATTGCACAGCAACAGGAAAAGCCACATGAAGGGAGATGGATCTGACTGGCTGGGGATCACAGGAGTCAGAGCTCCGTGCTCAACTGGGAACAAAGGATGGCTCCTTTCAGAACTTCGGCTGGGGTTATTATCAGCTCTGTTCAGGGTTTTGTGCTTGCATCTTACACAGACAAATCTCTCATTTACGGGCATTTGATTTGAAAAGAAAGAGCAGAATAGGCTTTTTTTTTTTTTTTTACATTTAATTAAGGAATATTGGCCCTCAGGAGGAAGGGAGGAAGTTCCACTCCACGGAATGGAGTGGGAGAGAGAAATCTGTCTTTGTTCCCTTTGGAGCATACAGAGACATTGTTATATTCTATTTAAAATATTTTCAAACTGGGTGGCATGAGGAGACTGTTCAGGCTTCTCCCCAGCAGCCAATATTTATTGCAACATAAAAAATGTCAAACATGGATGGGTTCTAACTTTGAACAAAGCAATCCCTGAGCCAAACTGATCCTCATTACAAGACTCCCTCACATCGCCAGACATGACTTTAATGCAAGGCCACACTTTCCCTGCCAGATACAATTTCCAGGTTACTTCACTTTTATATTGGGAGGCAGAAACCCAAGAATATCATTCAGTCCCAAATAAGCTCCCTTTTACAAAAACATCCAAAATATTTGACAATTCTTGTGGGCTCCTCTGCAGTGTTTTATTGAGCAAAGAGAATCTTTAAGATAAATCTATTTCCTTTCATAGCAGCCCATAAATACTTCTCTATATAATGCTTTGGATATACCTGGCTATACACAAGGGACTCTAAAATCTTGGAAGATAATTTATTAATTTTATTTTTAAATCCAGCCGTCTGGAGCTATAAACACATTTAGTGAATTATATAATAAGACCAATATCTAACAAAATCCTCCCATGCCTGTCCAGAGAACTCCATCATCCAAAAACCCAACTCATTCTTAATCCTAAAGCTATCATATTCTGTTGGTCCCAATTTTTGCAAAAACCCGGATTGAATTGCTTTTATTTCTGCTTTTAATTTGTAACCAACCTATATATTTTACCTTGCATCTGCTATAGTCCAATAAAGAACAAAATGAATAAAAAATCATGTTTTGGAGGTGAGGAAACAAGAAGGAGGAAGCAAACCTGCCAGAGACACTTTCTTATGCCTCACCTTAAGCCTTCTCAGAAACACCTCTGGCCTCAACATCTTCCCAACATGCACAGGTGGAGAATGAGGGTTTTTTAACTACTATGGAGTACCCAGGTACACAAGGTGGTATAAAACAGATAATATCTGCTCAATGTCTGACCAAGTATGAAAATGAATGCCAAGAAGAGAAGACAGCATTTTAGCAACAGATTTCTACAGAAGGAGTTCTCACAGTTATAAGGAAGGAAGTTTGATCCATTTTAGAATAGAGCTTGTCACCTGTGCATTTTTGAAGCCAAAAATCTGAACCAACTGGCAATGAAAGATTTAAAATGTAGTTTTTTAACATTTGTTGATTAAAGAAAGGATTTGGCTTTCCAAGGAAAGTTGTATGATGAGAGCATTGGTCTCCAGGTGATCCCCAGGATCTGGGGGAGCTGACAGAAAGGTATCAGGATAATTCCAGGGTTCTCTCAAAGCCTGAGTTAATAAAGACAGGGTCACTTCCAAATGTCACCATCTCTTTATTCAACAAGCACCACTGGAGTTCTAAGATAAAAACACCCAGCTCAAAGGTTCTGCAAGTTGATATTATCACTACCACGAAAATCACTTTGGAGCTTAGCAAGTAATGAAACACCTTTCAAAAGCAACTTAAGGAAAGGGGAGGCAATAGCAGGGAAAACAACCTTGTTCCTGGGCAAGAGGCTGTTTTCAATAAATAAAACAAATGGCAGAACAAACCCTATTGCACAGAGAATGACCTTTCAGCAAGTCTAACCTCAGTTCAGTGTAAAGGAAATTAAAGTCTCTGGTACTGATGCAGGCATAGTCAAGAGCATCTTGTGCTGGCAGCAAGAATTCCTGTTGCTGCTTTACTTCTGACCTTTTGCATCCAGTAGGAGAAGAAAGTAGAGAGAAGGGAGCCCATCTGGATTTCCTGTAGACAAGATGTCTGTTCACATACATCATGACCCAGCTGGTAAATAAAGAAACCTTGGCAAGTGGTGGTAAGCAAAAATGTGTCCTGCTGATAGGATTTCTCCAGGAGAGGTAGCAGCTCTGAATAAAGTCCCCATTCTCAATAATCTGCTCATTGTCTCTGGGGGAAATCAGGTTTAACATTTATTTGCCCTTTGGTTACCAGAGGAGCAGGCTGACTGCAGACTGTCCTTTTCCCCAAGCCATCACTAAAGTGGCCTTTCAAAGCTGGCTTCTCTAAGAAACTTTCATCTCTTTGAATGGCATTTCTCTGAAATGCTGCCTGTCCATTAACACAGGACTGGAAGCTGGCCCTGCCAGAAGATCCCTCCTTCCCACCAGTTCATTGTCTGCTGCAATTTACTCCCTTCCTTCAGCTGTGTGCTCTGGACATTTCTTCATCTCCCTGCACACCTCAGCCTGTGTGAAACACCACTACAGCCACCCTCAGACAGATCCCTTCCTTCAGTAATTTCTGAATCCTTTGAGAAATGATAGTAATGAAGAGGATCTTTTGGAATGTTTTCAAGATAGTTGTGATCAGTAAGAGCTCCAGGTTAACGACCCAAAGGAACCCCCAATGGATGCATCCCTAGGAACTCATTTTTTAGGAATAAGATTCCTCAGCTCCTGTATTTCCCATATTAAGAACCTGCATGGAAAAATGCTAGAATAACATGAACTCCCTTCTTCACAGAAGAATTCTTCTCAAATACTTATCCCAAAGGTGCAACACCTAACAGAGACTTTGGATAACACTGAAGAAGAATGTTACTGCAGCCACAGCACAGCCAACTCTCTTCTCATGGTAAATCCACAACACCTTCATAATTGTCCCAGATACTTTTGGCAAAACCCATGGCAACACCCAGGCTGCTGAGGGGTCTGAGAACAAAGCACATCTGCACTGTGCACCCAAACCAGGTGACAGTCTGGTTTCAACCCTTCAAATACACCAAGAAATTCTTCTGTAGGAGGGTGGGCAGGCCCTGGCACAGGGTGCCCAGAGAAGCTGTGGCTGCCCCTGGATCCCTGGAAGTGTCCAAGACCAGATTGGCTGGGGCATGGAGCAACCTGGGATAGTGGAAGGTGGGATGAGGAAGATAATCTTTAAGGCCCTTTGTAACCCAAACCATTCTGTGATTCTTTGATGAGGCAGCTTTATCTCTTGCTGCTTAAATAAAGTTCATTTTTCTTAACATGACAGTTTTAATCTCATTCAACTGAAAATTCTGCTCAACAGTATTTGATAAACCCAGTACTACCCAGAGACACATATACTACATAGAAATGATGCCATTTATAGGAGTAAGTTATATGGCACATTTTTCAAAGTCAGTGATTGGTGACAGGCTTGCTTACTGCTCATTAATAAAAAATAAAGGCATTGCTCCTGCTGGATACTACTAAGGTTTCTTGTTTACTTTTCCTTCCAATTACTGTAATTGACCTATAACTCACTGGAGTTCTGGGCATTTATTCTAAACTTTGCACAGAATGCAGCAACAATCCTGCAGCATGGCAGCTAAATAAGTCAGGATTAACATTCTGCTAAATATTCCAAGAGAAATTACACTAGTGTTGTAAGCTGGGGGTTTATGAGAGGTTTTATGCAATTTGTGGATTCTGATCACATCTGGGACAATATTAAAGGGCAAGTAAAGGTCTATCACAAATCTGTGTTTATCTCTCTGCTAAGCCAAAAATAAAAATCCAACCAAATCTCAAAGTCTGGTTTGGGAAAAAATTATGTAATAATTTGCTGTATTTCCACAAGTTTGTTTCATTTGATGTCAAGCAAAACACCAATAACATAAAGTAACTCTGCTGGGTACAACCACAGGGTAACGAGACCCTTTGATCACTCAGGGATGCTCTTCCACATCCCTGCTTTTTTCAAAGTTTGTTCTCATATGGGAACTTTAACATCAATTCCTGCCTTCTAGAAAGATTTCTTTTTTTTGATCACCAGATATAAGGACCCCCTGAGATGTGCTCAGACAAGTGATTGTAGATGAGACTGTTTTGAAAATCCAAACTAATTTTAAGCACAGGGAGCAAAAATCCTCTCAGCACAAGGACTTGCAGGGTGCACCACGCAGCTGGTGGGCAACAGCCTCCAAAGCTCCACAGCCAGAACTTGTCTGACAGCTGTGGATTACAAACCTCTTCCAAAACTGGCCTAGCAAATATCTACACTGCACCCTGCAACCCCTTGGCAATTCTGTAAGCTGCCTCAAATTGTTTTTCAAAGCAGATTTTTCCCTTTGCATAGCGATGGAATAAACACAAACTCTTCTAATTCAGTAATCAGGACAGATAATTACATCCTCTTAATTGTTTTCTTTTTCCAGCTTAGGTTCATGTTGATGGGAGATGGTAAAATTAGTCCACGAGCCATCTGAAGTTTGCCACTTGCTGATTAAAGCCTTAATTGATTCAGAATGTTTTACAAATCAATCTCTGAATTACTTCGGGATCATGGTGGCATATTGTAAAAAGGAATTCGAACGCACACACACTCCACTTGTGAATGAGAATCACATTCCCATAAATCCTTAACTGCATAAACAACTTGGTTATGTTGCTTCAAAATTCACTGTTTGACAAATTCAGGGGAAAACGGCAAAATGAGAATTGCTTAAAATACAACCTGCTGTGACTTACAGAGGATTCTTATTTCTTCCTAAGCTTACTTAGCAATTTTTGAATGGATTGCAATGATACCATCTTGGGGGGGGGGGGGGGGGGGGGAAGAGTAAAGACTAGAACTGTCCCATCTTCTGCAAACTCATAAAACTGTGATCTACAACACAGAGCATTCCAGGCCAGATGTGTTTTTCTGATTCAGTGCACTCCTTCCCTCAATCAGGACCCACACTTCTCATTGAGATTTCAGATTCCCTATCATGCAGTTCTGGTGAGTTTTGCACGTTTCCAGAGACTGCAACCCAGGATTTCCTTTGGAAACAGAGATTTTAAACTTGTCTTGGTGATCAAGGATGAAAAGCAGAGATATCTGACATTGTTCTTAAGGGCCCATCAAAAGGAACAACTCTGGCTGTGAGGAGAAGCCCCTCCCTTCCCAGTGCTGAATTTGCAGAGGTCAGAGTGAGCATTAGACAACTTTGATGTCTCTCTTCCCCCAGAATTGATCATTCAGTTCAGCTCACCTTTGTCTCAATCTAAGCACAGGCTCACTGCACTTGAGCACATGGAGACCACTTAAAACACACCACAGTGCCTTTAAAAAACAGAAAAAGAGGAGCTTCTGTCCTGTATTTCAAGAGCTGACAGAATTCACAAAACATCCTGTTTTTATAACACAACCTGGCTATAAAACTGTGTTCCCCCCATTTCTGTAATAGCTGAAATGAGGTGGATTACAGAGGTATTCCAGCATTTTTCCAGGGATCATTTCCTCTGGAGCAGAAGGGTGGGCAGCACAGACAAGGTTGGTGTTTGCTGTTTGCACTCATGGACAGAACTTCCTACAGATCACACACCTTGATGCCCCACCATAAAGGTTAAATTTACTTTGGAAAATTCATATTCAAAGATGCAACTGACAAACTTCCATGCCACAAATATTACTCAGCTAATTCATATTCACTTCTGATAAATATTTAAAGAACACAACTCAGTTAAGGATAAGGATTTATGACGAACACACCACCTCCAGCATTAACACACAAATGAGGTTTGTGCTCCCCATTCTGCTGCTGTGCCATGAAGCATCTGTAAATGTGGCATTAAGGTACTAAAAAGTCATCAAAGTTGTTTGTGACATGCGAAGTGGAAGTGAAATCAAGTACCTGAGTCACACAAACCAAGGATGGACTCGTTAAAACCCAGTCTTTTAAAAATTGCAATAAAGTCTTGTCAGCTGACTTCATAAACCTCCACTTGAAACACACAGAAAATAGCTTTATTGCTTTAAAAGTAGAAAAAATATAGTTCTGAAAAGAAACTGCCTTAAAGAACCAGTGTGTGCAAAGGCTGCAGGAAAACAGCTTGGTCATTATTCACAGTAAACTCATAACTTGTAGGCTTTAAGTCTCACAACTCGGAAATATTTTGACAAAATTAAAATCACCTCCTCTTGCACGTGCAGTGAAAGAATGAACCAAGAAAAACATCATCTACCTGCATCTGCTAGCCATAAACTGGAGATAAACAGTGTTACTTCATCCTCTCACAGCTGCTACAGCCTCATGCTGCCACACTAATTAGAGGTCTGTCACTTCTTCCATTACAAACACCCTCTGAAAGCATTTGTAACAACCTTGTAAAAAAAGATTTATCTGTGAATTTTAAGAATTCCACTGTTCTCTCCACCTTTAAATCATAAAAACAAAAGCCTTCCTCAAGTAGCCCAGCTGACTGCAGTGACACTGTTACAAGCTATAACAAAAACGCACAACCACCCTGGACTTGTTTGCTCAAAATGAATTCTGCATTATGCTGGGACACTCAGCAGCCACTGCCACGTCCTAAAAGATCTGCCAGATCCCATATTTTACCCCATGAGCCTCTGAGGTGCAAATCCCCCTGTTCTGCAGTGGACACCCAGAGCTGTCAGGCACAATTTAATCAGAGTCTTCCTCCCCTAGGTCAGGGCTGTGTTTGCTGATGATGCCATGGCCCACAGCACTACTTTTAAAGGCACCTCAGGCCCTCCAAGCTAGAACACACCACATCAATCACATGTAAGAAATTATCAACAGCATTCACTTGCCCCCAAAAGCAAGTGGCAACTGTTAATCCAAACTCTGTTAGGATGCTTTCAATATTAAGCAGCCTGGACCCATTTGCTGTGCTTACATTTTGTACATGACACTTCTTGAGTTAAAATTTAAAGAAAAGCTAAATTTAAATGTCATCTTGAGGGTGAAAAAACATAATACTGCCTTACTGTAATTCATTGCTTCTTTCAGTAGAAAAAAAAAATCCTTCTCCTTTTGTCTTCCCCAGAACATCTTGGACATTGGCTATTTGCATTACTTGTCTTTCCACAGTTAAAGGGAAGCGCTGAACATCTGGTTAAACCTCCTCTCCCTTAAAAAACACACCTGTTGCACTGACAAGCTATCCACCTGCAAACAAGCTGAACAATTTTTAGAAAAGCTTTAAAAATACTTGCAAGGTATAATTATTTCTTTTTTAAATACTGGCAAGGTACAGATATTTGCCACAGAGGTCACAGGGCAGTTCCTAAGCTAACAACTGTGTTAGTGTAGTGGAATGAGCAGAATTCTCTATCAAATTTACCAAGGGAATACCCACAAGTGAAAGAATATTCATTTTATATGAAGAATCAATATGCAACAAAACCACTGACATTACAATGACCACAAAATTAAGGTAAGCAGAAATATTGTCTGAAGGGGAAAGTTTTCCTCAAATGATTAAACAAATGGCCCTTTTGCACCAAAGATAATAAATAATAATTGCAAAGCACATTTATATAAATCTTCAGAATCAATCCCATGGTGTTTTACAGTTTAAAGAGCAGATTAGATAGGTCAGCATGATTTTGGAGATCAATACAATAATAATATGTTGAAGTATAAGCAACCATACCAAATTCTATTTGAATGTGTGAAATTGGTCCAAAAGTGATGAGTCCATAATCACAATATTCACAAGAAAAACAGCCCTCAGGCCCCAATTCACAAGCTATTTAGATCTATGTGAAATCACTCTGCACTTATATTAAAATTAAGTCAGCAGGGCTCAAAATGAAGATATTTATTTTTCAGTTTTCTCTAGCTCTGTTTGCATCTGAAGTTTCCAGTTTAAATCATGGAACAAAATGAACCTTATTTTTTTCAGCTAAAAACCAACTCCCATATAACCTTTGCTTTGTGAGATGAAATCACCAAATGAAATTAAGTCACTTTACAGTATTCCTTGGCCTTGCTCCAGGACAACGTGGCAAAGAAACATTTGTCATAATCCCTTCCAATTGGGAAAGAACAGGAAAAGATCCTGTTAATGACACAGCACTACCTGGCACAGGGGACTCTGCAGAGCCATTTCTGCTCTGTGGCAGCAGCCACAGGCCTGGGTAAAGCTCTGGATAAAACAGGAGTGAGATGCACTGAGTTCTCTGCACAGGGGAATTCACAGCCTAGAAAGGGAGATATTTATTCCACCTCCTTTGACACGATGCACCCACCTGCATTATCTTGCTTGCTGGGGTGTTTTTGGTTGGTTGGATGGACTGGGGGCTTGGGTGAGCATGGCATGCCTGCAAGAGCCTCTTTTCATGCCATTATCCTCAGCATATTCACTTCTTGCTTTCATGGGCCTTTTCAGCTAGCTTTTACTGACTTGATTTAATATTCATAATCACCTTGAAAAGGCCATCTGCAATTTAATCACTCACTACCAATTACTTTCTTTAATAGCTCTGACAGTATCACTCACAGATACCTTATAAATCCACAAGGATGGCTAAAGGCAGCACAGGCTTTGCAGTAACTTTCCCAGCATTTGCAGAAGGTACAACACTGCTGGCTTTTTAAGCCTCCACCAAGTCTTTACTAAGTCAGGTTTATGAGCAGATCAAAATGCAGCCACACGGAGTGAAAAAGCAAAATTTTCTTTTATCCCTCCTTAGTGAGGAAGAAACGAGCAGGCAATAAAAAAGAACCACCAGACACAACTACTCTGCTTTTCCTTCTTTATCCAACACATCTTCCACTGCAGTGTTTTCCCTACACACAAACAGCAGAAGCTACTTCATCCTCAGTTTGTAGAGATATTTAACAGCAAACACGGCTGGACAAAATTTAGTAACAATTTTGCACAAATAGGGCCTTGGAGACCAGGGCATTGTGTGCATTTTCCTGATTGCTGTGCTCCATCTTTATCACAGAAAGCTTGCAGTACTTTAAAGACATGCTATTTAACAATGATGTTCTCCAGTATTAGAGGAGCTGTAACTTTGTTCACACATTCCATTGCTAGAATGATTTATCCACCCTCAAAAATAATCCATAATCCCAAAGCCTGCCTTTTTAAGGGTTTAAAAGTGTAGACAAAAGTCTGCACATGAAAAGAAAACAGTGTTTTCATCACTTTATAGCAAAGTCTGTAGGGAAAAAAAAAAACCAAAATTTGGATTGCTCCAATGTCTAAACCACTCCCCAGCTGCACACAACAATGTGTGAAACCGAGCAGGACAAAACCATAGGATAACAAACATCCTGGCTGGGCAATTTACAGCTCCCAGGGCACAGCCAAGGCGACAGGAAATCAATGCAGCTTTTACATACATCAGGTGAAGCAACCCAGGTTATGGCCAGGTCTGAGTTTCTCTTCCTATTACAAATGGGGTAGGAAGGACCAATTATTCTAAATTACTTTAAAATTCATAGCCAGTCCTTACTAAAATCTAAAAAGAATATTTATAGCTGTATGTGTGACCTTGAATACTGCCTGTCCTGACTCTCCAGTGCTTGGGTTGCAGTTATAATCACTATTTTTCCATTTTTTTCCATAGCCAAGCTGTTGTCTGCACTCCCACAATTACTTGGACAAATCACGTCTCTCTGGCAGAAGGATGAGACAGACATCCAGGGCTTTTCCATTCTTATTCAATTTTCCTGTTTTATGATGTATATTGAGAAGAAATTAAAAACATCTTTAATATGAAGAGCTTCAAAAATGATAACCCCTCAAGCAACCATATGTCTGTGAAAGCTGGAGATGAAAATTAGCTTTTGTGAACACACTGGGAGGGCAGCTCTGCCACACAGACCTTTGGCACGTGCAGAGATCTAACTTTAGGATATATTTAGGCTTTTCAGTCACTCAGTGCAGAACATACTCCACTAAACATCTGTTTTATCCATATTTACAATTCCTTATCTATATTGTTTAGAAGAGATTTCAAGTTTGCCTAAGTCAACTCAGTTTAAAGAACGCTATCAAATAGTTCTTAAAGTATTTCTTTTCCAAATTGAAGAGTCCTTCTGTGACTTAAAAAAAACCCCTCAATACACCCTACATGCTGCAAATTTATCTGGTTCATAAGAAATAAAATGCTTGTCCCTGTTTTCCTAAACAAGAGCTTGGTATCTCTGCACTCTCACTTACAGATCAGCCAGGACAACTTGTCTCACAGGAGACCAGGAAAAAGCTCTCACAGCCATAGATCAGAGAATCATTGATTATCCTGAGTTGAAAGAGATCCACAAGGATCATCAAAGCCCAAATTTTGGATGTTTTTCTTTAAATGACGTTGTTTGTTTTTCCTTAAAATAGCATATTTCAGCTCAAGCTCGCTTCAGTAAGTTACAGGTTTTTAGTTTCTTAGTAAAAAGCACCTTCAAAAGGGTTGGCCAACGTAAAATAAATGAAAATTATACTTTAAATAGACCTCACTGTGTAAAGATGGGAATCAAAGCAAAATAGTTCAAGTCAGCTCCTTGGAAAACTCCAGGAGTTTGGCAGAGCAGAAGGAGACTCGCAAGAAACCAGGAGTTAATGTTCAAAAGGGGTACATTGATACACCAGGCTCCAGCAGCTGCTCCTCCTAAAGCTTCAGCATTATGATCCTTACAGGAACTGAAATGCAAAGCCCCCTACAAATGCCTGCAAATCACTGAGCTTCTGGCTGCTCTGGGAGTTCTTAGGCAGTGCAGCTGGATCTGGGGTGTACAGGATAAAAAGATAAACAGGTTCCAGAGAAAAGATTGTTTGCTAGCCTGACAGGCCCAGGAAGCTGCTAACACTGAATGTGGTTTGACTTAAATCTGCTCCATTTTATGATTTCTATTACTGTTATTACATTATTCATCTAGATGCTCATTTTTATGACATTATCAGTAGGTATTAAAAAGCTTTTGCAAGACCCCACAGTAGTGCTTAAACTTACAAGCATGGACAGGAGCTACTACTCTCATGCCAACAATTAGAACTAATCATGAGCACAAAGTACTTACATGAGAGTGAGAAAATTGGTTCACTTATCACTGCACTGAAATGAAAAAGAGAAACTAAATAGAAATATGTTCATGATAGAACGTGGTTAAATTGGAATTGGATTATATATATCAATTTTACCATTTGTGCCCATGAAAGATGATTCAATCTCGAGTAACCAGCATCATCTTTTTATGTCTGATCAAAACAATGTTTATTTTAACAGCTCCCTTTCATGTTATTTCACTCTGAAGTATTAGTACAAGATTGATTGAAGAAAAACACGGATCAAAAATGATACTTTCTTTGTAAATTCTACAGTATTATTTAAAACCACTGTAGGTGGACCAATGAGATTGAAAAGTCTGTCTGTTGAACCAGCAATACTTTTCTGTCTAGAAAAGTTTCCTGGCATTTCTCTTCTGCTGATCTTCCAACAAATCATCGCAGTTTGTTCAAGATGGCATTTTCCTGGATGGCATGTATAATTGATGGGTGTCACATTTTATAAAATGATTGCAAGGTAAATTCAATTTTCCCTTTTCCTTGTTTGTGTCCTCTAAGAATCCCTTATCTCCACATATCAATTACCAAGCAGTGACAGAGATAGGATACAAATCACTCCGATGAATGTAATAGCAAAAGTGATTAGAGATAGGGGAGATTAATTGCATGTGTCAGATATAAATAAAGGGTTTAGGAGACAGCCCAGGATTTGGAGCCTGTGTTTGTGTGTGCATTCCAGATCTCTCTCAGACACAGTAACCCCTCTAACCTCATAAACAGACAAGTGTAACAAGAAGCCATGTTCAAATAATAAGTTTGATTATAGAAACCTCAGCATTTGCTGTTTCTTTAGAGAAACATGCATAATGTATGTGCATCTGCTGAGGGAACACACTCAGCTCGGGTGCAGTTCTGTGGTTTCACCAGCCAGAGAGGAGTCCCCATAACAACAGGGTTGTTCTGTTGCACTTGGGAGAAAAGGAAATAACTATTCTTCCCATAAACCATGCATTTAAAGCTTCATTACATTTGTTGATGCAATATGATGAAAATTAAGTGCCATATATTTGAATAGATTTTATGCTGATTTAGGCTGTTTCAGTTCTCTTTAATAGGAAGACTGAAATAATCCTACAGAAAGTTCAGTTTATCATCTTTCCATGACAAAAACCACCAGCAGAAGAGACCCTGCTTGCCTGGGGCAGAGGCTGCAGCAAATGCATCATGAGTGGCACTAAGTTTTATCAAAAATAGTCCAGAGGAAGATGAAACTGGAGACCAACCAATATTTCTGCTATTTATCAGGAAGAGAACTGATAGCAAATTTGGAAAAACTAAGAAAAAAAAAGCTTGAGCTGCCACAGAGGTTTCTTGGCTCACCTTTATTATTCCTGCAGTTTAGCAATCTATCATTTTAACCACAGCTTTTCTTCTCTATCTCTGCAGTTAAAAGTGAGCAAAGTTTTCCTTTAAGGAGAAGAAAAGTAGAGAATTATGGAAGAGATCTGGCTGAGGCTTTACAAAAACCTAACAATGAAATTTGGAGTCCAAGAAGGCTGATAAATCCTGAACATCATCTGTTACTTCTTTGTAATGCATATAAAATCAGTCTACACTGCAGTACAGTGTCAGTTTTTGCAGTAGATAATAGGGAAAAGCACTGAGAGTATCTGCCTCCACTGAAATTGCCAGCTCTGGATAAAGCTTAAACTAACATTTGTTCCAATATATCAAACCCAAATCTTTAACACTAACTCAATTTAGTCCTTTTTCTTACAGCTATTATTGTTATTAAAATGTATTTGACTTAAATACATAACCATGCATTTGAGATGTGTGTAAATTGCACTCTATTCTCAAAGTAAGGGAAAAGATCCCCATTTAAAATGTATGTCTTTGAATATAGAGCAACAATAGAAGAAAAAGCACTTTGACAGTATTTGACCAGGGTATTAAAGATGGCTTTTACACAGAATGTGTCCTTAGGCTTGAATGTTAGACCCCAAATACCTCCACAGACCCCTTCAAATTAACATTTTGGATAACTGAGGCTGGTTTAGTGTCAATCAAATGTTCAGTGTCACTCAAAGCCAAAGGCTCACATTTACTCATGGAACCCCACCATGATATCCTTCCTGGAAATCCTGCAGGGCAAAGAGAGCAAAACCTTTGTGGAAATGGGGAAGAAATGTGATCCTTTCAAAGAGCCACTTAAAACCTGTTCTCAGAGGGCTGAGCTCTGCTCTGTTGGACTTGCTCAGTATTTGGGAAATCAGGTACAGTCATGGCACAGAAATGCAATTGCATCTCATCTCATATTCCTTCTTTTTCCCCCACCAAAATAACACCAAAAGGTAAAAAAAAAAAAAAGCATCATAGAACCACTAAATTCACCTCCACAGCACTGACCCAGAGAGGCTAAAAGAAGTCAATTCTCTTGGCATGAACTAAAACCAGTCTGACAAGTCTATAGAGCTTGTGTGAATTTGACATCAGAATAGAAATATCTGTTCCCTGGGTGTGCCAGCCCATTCCTTTTTTCCTTTTCCCTGCCTACACCTGAAAGCTGGGACCGGCTATGAAAAATTCATGCCTTTTGTGCTTCAAACGTACCCATGAAGGATCCTCAGCATCTGCTGACTTGAACGAACCCTGATGGTTAATATGGAAAATCATGTTAGTGAAATGCTCTCTTCCAGGGAGGAAAATGTCTGCTCAGAACCTTCTGAAAACTTATCTTCTTACCACACCTGACAGAAGGATGTCAAGAAGAGCATCCTCTCAAAGACAGCGACAGGTAATGGGGCACTTCCCCCCCCACCTCTTTCTTTCCTGACAACATAAAGAATATTTCATTCTTACAGACACTAAAAGTGACCTAAATGTCCTGTGCAATCAGAAGAGCCTTCCTTTATAGGAGAAAACCAACCAAACAAGAGCTTTGAGGTAAATTCAGTCCCTGTGAGCCTGAAATGGGACTTCTGCCTTCTGTAAAGTTTATGTCTTGATACATTAAGTTGAAGAACAAAACAGGCACCAAGCATAGAAAAGCAGGGTCTCTTTAGCCTCATGTCAACGTCTGCCATAACAGAATAAAATTCTTCTGGTTGCAAGCAGGAGTTGGGCAGGACAACATCACACCCTCATACTTGAAATTAATTGCAATGCAACCAAGCCAGGAGTTCAATTTTCAGTCCCCAGCTTTTTCTGTCCCTACTACTTTTTTTTAAGCATTGCCAGTGCCCAAGGGAAAAATTTATCTTCATTAAATGATAATTGGCTTTATTATCTTTGACTCTTCAGAAATGCTGGCTGGCAAGGTTTTAAAATTTTTCATCAATCTTGTTTTCTGTTTTCACGAAGCCTGCATCAGAAAATGACATCAGGCTGCAGAACACTCTGTATCTCTTGGTGTTACCAACAGGTCTGGGGACTATCTAATTTACTAATAAATCTATTGGAGAGACATGCATCTCAATATTTCACAGCTTAACAAGGAGGTGCAGGAGCAGGGCCCAGAATTGCAGTTCCGGACGATTAGCACCGCAAAACCAATTGAAGCAGGACCATCTAAACTGTCACAACAGCTTACACACACCCACCTCCTGCAAGCCAGCATTTAAATCATTTACTGAGGCCCACATTTTTCATAAAATGCTTCAGCTGGACTCAGAAAAAGCCAGGCACTCCATTAAAAGTTTCCAGGATTAGGCCAGTGGTGCTGACACAAAGCGTTGTGCTGAAGTCAATAATGGAAATATCTCACCAGGGCTTTGCCAATTTCTTCCCAAGTGGCTCCAGATCCTGGCCATGGTGTCACATCATAAAGTGGAAGGACATGGACTGAGTGCCCTGCAGGGAATAGCTCAGCCAGCTCCTCACAGCAATAAAAAGCTCCCCATTAATCTTTCTTTTCTTCCCCCCCCTTCTAATAAACCCACTTAAACTCTTGACTTACATACTAAAATCCCTCATGGTTTCATTAAGAAGCTCTAAATGGCCCTGCTCCCCTTTACCCTCAAAAAAAACTTCATGCAAAAGTGGCACAGCCAACAGCAAAGTACCATGTACTAATTTCTCTTGTTTGTTTGGGTATTTCCGGGGGTTTTTGGTTTGTGAGGTTTTTTTATCATTACTTTTGAGGTTTTTTTTGTTTGGTTGGATTTTGTTTATTTGTTTTTTAAGTTCCATACTACAACCAGAAGAATTGTGATGGCAGATGCAGAGATATTTAGCTGTTACACTGAGCATGGCCCTCAAGGAAGTGAGGGTTTTATGATGGCCTTGCTTGAATAAACACTTCAATCTTTAGGTGCCCTGCCAACACTTGTAAGATCAAAGAATGTCACTTTATGCCCTGACAAGTCACAATCCTTGGGAACAGACCTGACCATCTGTGCTGCAGAGTATGTCTGGCTGTGGGAGAACAGGCATATGAAAGAAAAAGCCTAAAGAATTAAGGATCCATTTACAATGCCATCATCAAACCCTATTGCTTAATAGATGGAAATAGGAATAAAACATTTAGGATTTTCCAGGTGTTGTTATTGAAGAGCAGCATTTACATCCCAAAAGCTTGTACCAGCCCAGAGACAGATTAATTCTCTCACCACTCCAATCAAGTCAGGAAGTTCCAGCAATGGAGTTAATACTGAAACCCTCCCAAGCAGCAATAGTGAATTCTCAACAAGGAGTGAGTAATGTGAGTTAAAACCCAAAGCCAGTGTTGTTACTATTTCCACTGCCAAACTCTTGACTTTCAGACTTTCCGATTCTCCAAGCCAAAATTTTGTGTTATTTACATGAAAGCTCTGACATATGGTTTAAAAAGAGAGAGAGAAAAAAAGTGGCAAGAATTTCATTAGTGTAGTACACAGTTCAACTCATTTTTAGACATTTTAAATTTAGGTCTAATTTATGACACCTCACACTAATTTCAGATGTGACGTTATTCCCAATATGCTGCCTGTTGGACATAATTTTTATTTCCCCAGAGCCTGTCACCTCAGAGATGATCTAATTCTCCTGAAATCAGTGCAAATGAGTCCACTTGAAAGAAACATCCTTGGTTTTCAAGCAGAGCAGGGTGGAGCTCACCCCGTGTCACATTCAGACACGCGGGTTTAGGGCAGGCATGTGGAACATGGGTGTTCAGCCAAGCTGGGGACTCAGCTGTGAAGGAAAAACACTGCTCAGTTTTTGGATCCTCTCACCACTGAGTGACCAGATCTACTGGGAAATAAATCTTTAGTGCCTTTGCACCAAGGGTGTGTAAGGACTGAGCGATGGGGACAGGGCGTGTACCTGAAACACCCAAATGTCCCAAAAAACTGAGCGTTCCCCCTAAGCCCTGGCACTCTGCTGCCTTCATTTCCCATGAGTGGCCAGCCTCAGAACGTGGAGAAAAGCAAATCCAAGCACAGCCACGGCAGCCCTGAGAAGGCTGCAGGCTTTCTCTGGGAGCTGTTTCCCAGCTTCCCTGCATGTTTGCAGTCAGGGGCGATGGGTGGGTGTGAGACTTCGCAGTGTTGGACTCAGCGAGCTGCAGTTTAGACTGACGAGGAACAACATGTCTGTACTATTAATACTCCGAGCCCCACTGGAGAATTCCATGTGACTGGGGCTTTTAGACTGTTTTTGAAACATGCTCAACATCCTCTAATCTTTTTATACCACGTGTGTCAAATACAGTTATTAATTGAAGGGCAGTTCAGTGTATTTTCCAGGTGATGCTCAAGCTCCATTTACCTTCAGCCACAATTCAACAGCAACTTTAATCTGCAATATGAGGCCCTGTAACTCATCCTCTGCTCAGCTCAGAGCCAGACCTTTCTCCTGCTGTCATTCTTGTACTTTGGAGCAGAACAGGACAGCTTACAGCTTTCTCAGCTGTTAGAATGATTCTGCAAATATGCTTTTCTTACAGGCTGAAGCAAATCTGACACTGGTCTCCTTCAAGGAATAATGAGCTGTGCATATCTAGCACTGTTCTCAGAGAACGGCTGCCCTGGGAATTATCTGTGGGGTTTTTTCCTCCTGCCCTCAATAATGGTGGCAGTGTGTATGCTGAGTCATGCAGCAAGGTTGTACTCAATAATTAATATATAATCTACTTGCACAGAAATTGGCTATTCCGCTTTACTTGGGGTTTATTGGATTTTGATTAAACTGTTTTTAAATTTTATACATGTCCTAATGAAAAGTTACAAGTGTCATCACTCCTAACATCCCTTAAGATTCAAATAGTGACAAGTCAGTGCAGTATCTTCCTCATCTGTGTTACCTTTAACAGTCTGTTTCCAACCTCTTGCTTGAATTCTTTATTACTCTTCCAAAATATGTCATTTTTCTGCAACCATTTTCTGCATATTGCTTCAGGACTGTATTTTTGCCTGATTATTTTCTGTTACCAGACCAAAAATGCTTATTCATTTCTATGTAATTTATCACATAAGTTTCCTCCCCAGATCAAAGTTCAGAACAACCACATTAATCCAATTTTCTTTACAGACTCCAATGCCTTACAGCCAGTGCCTTCCTTCAGCAACACACACACACAGCCTTAATAACCCAGGATATCAAGGTGTCAATTTGAAAACCTCATTGGCTGACATTAATTCTAAAAGCAAATTCATTTCTGCCTTTCCATCTTGTCTCATCCTTCATTTCCTTTTATCCATTTTATCTTTCCTATTTGCCACATTCCAGGCAGACTTTGCATTCATGGTATCAAGCCTGTGAGCATTTTGGAGTGTTTTCTTTTCCATATGCCCATATTACCTTCTGCTTTGCATAGCACTTGTTATGCATGCATGATCACAGACTATTTCTAGCATTAATTAAGACATGAAATTAAAGTGGGAAGTATGCTATTGGTCACATAATACAAACAACACAAATTTGCTTTAAAAATGAAATTACGAAAGTGTTAGCAAACCTCTTCATACTGTCAGAAATAATAATGTTTACAATCTACGTGCCACAGAACAGCCAGAATTCACAAGTGGATTTGGAATATTATTTCCACTTCACAAAGATACACGTGAAACCCCTGAGCAGTTCATTTAGTTTAGATACTTGTCTGGAAGAAGACAGAGGTTTGTGTCTCCTGCTGCCTGTCAAGCCATGCAGCTGCTGCCCACAGTGACCCCAGCCCATGACCAGGGCTCCCCCTGATTGTCCAAGAACAGCTTTCCTTGAAATCCAATCAGGAATTTTAGCAGAAAAATGTCATTATCTTAGAAATTGAATGTGTCCCAAGACCATGTTTCAGTGAACTTCTGACAGACACAAGTACTGTTCCAAAAGCAGTTTCCCAGAGTTCCTGCCCAGAAACCCAGACTCCCAAGATTTGCTGTTGTAAGGAAATGAGCCAACAAGGATTGTCCAAAATCTCAGGGCACCCAAGATGAGGAGATCTGAGCCATCTCATCATGTCATTGATCCAGAGCTGAGTCCTGCATCTTCTAGAAGCCCAAATTACAAGGGCTGCCACTGTCATCAGTGATTTACTCCATCACCTCTTCCCTGTCTCTACAAGCAAAATGAGTAACCTCCCCATTCCCACAGCACTAACTCTCCCTCTTCTCACTGCTACATAAATAATGCCTTTATCAAGTGCCTCATACAAGGATTCAATCCATTTCACATGTTTAGAATATTAATTTTTCATGCAAACAGGTTAACTGGATGTTTTACAAGAGCTTGCACATGCACATTTCTGCTGAATGTGCACCTTGGCACATTCAGTGTGCAGCCATCTCCCTGACCCCAGCACTCTGCTGCTTTTCCCTCTGCTCTGCTGCAAAACCCAATCATGGAATATCTCTGGAGTGGTGGTGTTAATACAACCCATGTAATGTAAAATAATAAGTAATAACAATGAAATGCGTGTTCCCTGGGACTCTGTGATAACTCCAGGTAAAAATAATGCCATAAACTGGGAATAGATTCATAAATAAATTTGCACTCAGAAGGATGACTTGTTTACTTAGGCACAATGGAAAACAACACATTATAAACACCTGCATTAAAAAGAAATTATAACCACAACTTCACAATAAACAGTGAGGGATATCATCATGTACCTGCCTTACACAAAGCAAGCCACCAGACAAAGGGCTCTGAGGGTGATTTGTGGAGGGCATCTCCTCTCTTAGGCCCCTCTCTTGCACAAGGAGTTCAGTGTGCTCCAAACCAAGCAGGAAACACTGACCTCCTTTAAAGGCCCAATCCTTTATGAGCAAGGCTCTTTGTATTCATCAGCCTTTGTGAGTCCTGCCTGAGCCCCAGTGTGCCACACATGCCCCACAGTTTGGGTACTCACGTGTCACACTGAGATGAATGAAGGGACTGGTCTTGTTCTCCCCGTTCTTCTCGTTGACTGCCTGGACATAGTAACCTCCTGCATCCATCAGTGACACCCCCAGGATCACCAGCTGGTTCTCCAGAGTGATGGCTCTGGTTAGGGAAGAGAAAGATCACACTGAAACCAGAGAAATCTTATCCACATAACACCTCAGACCTGACAGCCTAATATGAAATTCACTGGTTACACAAATCAAGATGTTGCAGAATGAAAACCAGCCCCACTTCAAACACACAGGAAATAAAGAGCTCAGGTGCCTCTAGGCCTTTTCTCTATTTAGATCATGTAAGATGCTTATGGTGACACACATAAACAGCTTCAATGTGTGAAACAGGGGCAGTTTAAATGGCAGTAGGAAGTTATGCAAGATTCAACAAATGACACTGGTGACTGCCAGGCTGCATCTTTGTGGAGTCACAACAATCCTGGCAATCATCAGGATGCTGCAAAGCCAGATTTATTGAAAATCTTCTCAAGAAGTGAAAGGCAGCCTATTAAAGAGTGACACTCAAGCAATAACACACAGTTCACTGAAATAAGAAAGTAAAAATCAAAGACAGCAGAACCTCCAAAGGTAAACTTTCTGCACTTATGGCATCACTGGTTATCCCCTCACCACAGACCAGACTATGGGCTGTCACAGAGATGATCTGTGTGGAGAGGGAGGCCTTTCCTTTCATCCACAGCAGGTAGGACAGCACTCCTCCTGAAGGAGTCAATAAATGCCATTGTCTAAAACAAGTCTGTTCTTAGAGCTGCTGCATAACAAAGGTTTCTGTGGACTCCTTCACAGGCAGCTTTACACACTTGGCTACTTCACTTTTCACATGGATTAGATGGCCTTTTCTTGACTATAAAGGATTAACCTAAAGGAAACACGTAAATATTCAAGGGTTTGAGGAACAGGACACAGGAAGCTCAAAAACCAGACAGATAAAAGAAAATGTAAAGTTGCAGGGAAAGCCTGTGGAGCCAGGAGCTCATCTACTGCAGCCTGGGACAGGCACAGGCTTGGAAATCAGAGTGTAAGGCAGGGAGGAAGAAACTCCCTTCACTTCTAATACTTGATGAGAAGCCATGCTGAGTTCAGCTGTGCTATTAGATACAGCACTGAGCATGAGGTGAAACAACTTAGAAAATTATTATACTGGAAGAAACAAATTCACACATCAATAAGCTCAAAAAGAATGAGCACTGAGTCAAAGCATTTGTGCACCAATCAGTCAATAATAAACACCCCTGCATTCCATCCTCCTGTTTTGCCATGGGGTGGTTACCCTTAGTAATAAACAGCTATTTTGCTCTGAAAAAAACCCCAAGTAACAGTGGAAATCACACATTGCTAGTGCAGCAACCTGGTTTTTATGCATAGGGAGAGCATTAGAAATTACAGAGAGAACATGGCTGTGTTCAAAGCCAGGCACTTAATTCATAACACTCCAATTTCCTGATGTGGATCCAAAGAAACCTGAACTTTTTTAAAGCTATCATGGAATCAGAGAACTATCTAGGTTGGAAAAGATCTTTAAGATCATGGAGTCCAGCCCTGCCAAGGCCACCACTGAACCACGTCCCAAGTGCCACATCCACACAGCTTTTAAATCCCACCAGGGATGGGGACCCCACCACTGCCCTGGACAGCTGTGCCAGGGCTTGAGAATACTTTTTGTGAAGAAATTTTCCTTTATTTCCAACCTAAATCTCTCCTGGTGCAAATTTAGGCTGTTTCTTCTTGTCCTGTCAGGGAGATGCAGAGCAAGAAGAGTCCCCTGAGCCTCCTTTTCTCCAGGCTGAGCCCCCTCAGCTGCTGCTTAGGCTTCTGCTCCAGACAATAATTACAAAACACCGCTGAAAAATGAAGCTAAATGTTCAGCTCTGAAATCAGTCATCACACATCACCTAAAGATCCTGTTTGTAACATCTTCCTTGGTAACTTTTATTGTAAAAACTACTAAAAAAACAATCACAGTACTTTTTTTTAAATTCAATGACACGGTACTAGTTTAATTGATTTAGAAAATTAATCAAAGAAACTGTGATAGATTTACAGAGTGAGGATATAAAATACAATTAATAGGACATTTGATAGAGCAAATAAAGATAAAATTCCAGTGCAGTGCTAATAATTGAATATTACAAGACAATTACACTCACACTCATTTCTACTTTAATTCTAAAGAAAGCAGCATTAAAAGATTCTTTGGAAATACTGAAATACATTTCAGGCTGCTTTGATTCCAGGTAAAACTGCACCCAAAATTTTAGAGGTGATCCTGTAATGCTGTTGAGATGGACACCGTTACTATCTGCATTAAATTGGCTGAGAATTTTGACACTTAACCCATTAAGCTCATTATATAATAATCAAGAGAAAAGGAAATGAAGATGTATTTATGAAGGAAATTGTTTAGAATTAAGTGGGCCTTTTTCATTTTCATACAAAAATTTTAACGGGAGTGTGAGCAAAATGTAACATTTGTGAGTGAAAAGTAAGTAATCTACATAAGCATAAAAGTTTGATATTAATTTGTATAGGAAAAAAGAGAAGATAATGCAACTGCTGAAGGCAGCTCTTAGGGGTCATCAATTACATGGTCAAAGTCAAATTAAAACTCCACAAATGAGTTATTGATATCTTAATAGTTCTGTGAAAAATGGAATGTCCTGAGTTCATTAAGTGAAGGCAGGTACAGAGCCAGGAGCCTCCCGAGCTGCAGTCTGGGAGTTTTATTTACATCACACATGAGCCCTGTGCATCAGGAAAATCAATTAGTCACATTTTAAGGACTCATTAATTCCAATGTTTCTAAACCACCCAAAGCTCCAGGCCCCAGCCCTTACCAGGGCTGCAGCCACTTTCTGCACAACAGCTGCACAGAGCATCCAAAAATTGGCTTAGCATGTTTTTCTTGGGTTTATTGTTTGTTTTCATTGTCTGATATAACTTTTAAATTCTGACAGCACCACTGTGATGTTCCAAGGAAAATCTGATTCCTGGGTGCTCAGTTTAGCAGCACATTTGATGAAGATGACTGCAGCAGATGGAGTGGACCTGTCAGTAATTCATACCCAGCGCAGAACTCATGAAAAATATAAATATTGCTTTTTTAAAGCAGTATCAAACTTAACTCTATCTACCATTTTTGAGACAGGAGCAAGCAGCAAGCAAACTAAGCAGACTGATCCTCTGGGATTTCTTAAGCTAGGAAAGGAGCATTTTAAAGCACACTTTTTAACAGAAGAGTTTTTAGGATTTCTCTGGAGCCCAGCAGGAGCCTGCAGGGAACACAGCAGGCAGGGCTGGCAGTGGGAGGTGGTTGGGGTGGTGGATCCAAGGTTGTCATGTCCAAAAACATCTCAGTGGCACCTTCACCACAGGAGCTGGAGGCTGAACCAGGCTGATCTCAAAGCAAAGGCAAGGGGGCCTTTGAGATGACAAACTGTGTGTAGGGAATGCTGTTTAACCAAAAGTTATGGACTGAGGGGATGGGAAGAGGCAGCAGTGATGGACACAAATCATTGTACAGTCCATTACTCCAAACACCAGGACACAGAGCAGCACCTTCTGAGGTTTCCTCACTCCCACTCTCTGCAGTCAGAGCTGAGCCTGTGGATACCTGGTCTAAAGTAAAGCATCCTGCCCCTGGCACAGGGAATTGATCATCTTTATGGTCCCTTCCAAACCAAACCATTCTATGACTCTGGGCACTCGGGAATTTTTAATTGCACCTTTTCAAGTTGTCCAAATACTATAAACTCTGCTGCAAATAATCTCTAAGCTTGATCTAAAGCTTATGGGAATTCTTTTGTTAAGATCAAGGGGACATGAATGAGACTTTTACAAGTAAAGATAATTTTTCAAAGGGGATGCCATTCTTATGGCCTTTAAGAGAAAGGTTTTGGAGTTAATGCTGCAAATGAGCCCTTCAGTATCCCAAATAGGTGGATTTAGATTAATTATGTTTTTTATGGGAAAATACCAAAATCTACCCTACAAGTGGATAATTCCCCAAAGTTAGATATTTGTTATGTTATTAGTCTAGCAGATTACACAAAAAGTAGATAATGCTGGGTTATAAAAACATAAAATGAAAATCAGAGTAACCTGATTAGGCTCTCTCTCAGAAGGCACCATCTGCTTCTGAGCCAGCGTGCAATATTTTAGTACAAAGACCTTCATAAAGCCTCTTTTCCAATATTACCTCCAGCTAACACGATTATTAATCCCTCTATACCAGATATTTTTTACCAGAGAGTCTCTGTTCTCCTTTCAAAAACTTCTGTCCACACTGCACAGCAAGGCCCAGTCTCCCCATGCCCCAGACTCCAAGGAATACCAGTGATGCAGCCAGGAAAGGGAGAGATTATGGAGTAATAACAAAATAATTACTGCAAGACTGCCCCCATGGGTTTCCCCTCTTGGAAGAGCAGGGATCTGCTGTAGTTGTACTCACAGCTGTTCCAGGGGATCTCAGTGCATGCACAGCTTAACCCATCCAGCACTTCACCACCCTCACGGCTCCTGGTGCTGAGAGGGAATTATTAATCAAAATTATTTAAATATACATCTCTCCCAAACAGCCTGTGTTTCTCAGGACTCAATCACAGAGAAAAATATTTGTGTTTGTGCTACAGAGCAGCATCTCCACAGGGATGGAGCACCAAGAGCTGTGACTGCATGGCAGCTTCCTAGGATATTATTCAGGTTCCATGTACATTGTTACTGCAAATCAGCCATCTATTAATAAAAATTTTATACTTCCACAGACACTGGATATTAAGTAAAACTGCACTGAATTCAGAATCAGGGCAGTTCATCTGTTGCTTTTCTAGCTATGTCAGGGCACAACACGTGTTTCTGGGAAGTGACTGGGATTTCTACTCATGGAAACATCCAGAGGTTGCACAAGAATAACCAAGACAGTCCTAATGACCACGCAGAGGCCAAACACTACCCTGAAATGAAGGACAATCAGCTATTGATGGGTTTAGCAATGTATTCCCATGAGGAATGGAGATAAACAGCAGAGTTTCCACATTTTAGAATTGATTTCCCTGTTCTCTGGTTTTGGGGCTTGCAGGGTCTTGGTTTAACAAGGCTGCAGACAGCACTCCCTGTGCTTCATGAACACCTCACACTAAATCTGGTCTGTGTAAAGCAGCTGGAAGGCTGGAAAGGAACTTGATGGAAAACTGCACTTGACAAATCATCAGTGATCCATGACCTGACTGGAAAGTGAGAGCAGGTACAAACCCACAGGGTCTGTCTTTGGCCTGGCTTAATATTTTCATTGGTGTTTGTTGACTGAATATAGATTTCACTTACTAAATCTGCTGATAAAGTCCCAAAGACTCTGAAAGACAGAATCAGAATTACAAATGCAGGAGATCTGCTCAAGCCTCTCCACTGACTGAGAGGTTTGCAGTTCAGTGAACAAGCTCAGAACCTTGTACTCGAGAAAGAATAAGTGACTGAGCAACAGGCAAACCTCACAAGGGGCTGTGCAAACAGC
Organism: Agelaius tricolor; assembly: GCF_023055355.1. Lineage (NCBI taxonomy): Eukaryota > Metazoa > Chordata > Aves > Passeriformes > Icteridae > Agelaius > Agelaius tricolor. The sequence goes on from NW_027269279.1 coordinate 3,935,080, forward strand.
AGTATCACCGGGAAATCTAAGAAATAACCCTGTTTCTCACCCAGCACGGCCTCCACTCAGCCCTGGCTGTTAGATTTAAATGTGGGTAATTCAGGAAGAATTCAAACAGCACCAAAACACTATCACAACAATCCACTCCCCTTGTCTCCCATCCATCTGACCCAAAGAATCATCCAGAGAATGTGATGTGCAGGACAAAACAAAACCAAAACAAAACCAAAAAAAACCCCACAAAACCAAAAGAAAAAAACAAAACCAAAAGAAAAAAACCCCAAAACAAAAAAACCCTTAATTCATCATAATCATCTTCATATATGTACAAGACTGGTACAAGAAAGTGTCGCAGATTTAAGCAGAATCACCAAATATTGAGCCTTGTTATACAAATCTTAGCAGCTCACCCTCAGAAAGCTTGTTTTTGGTCTTTGGAGATAGAAGCTCCCAGAAAAGATGCTCAGATGAATTATCCCAAATGTATATTTTTAAATCATGCCCATATGAAGCAATTACTTGCCTAGAGATTAAAAACCCCACAAAACCAAACCCAAGATAATCACTATATAATTGATCATGAGAGAGATGCTTACAGGGAAAGACAATGCTGCCAATGCAGAGGCAAAGAATTACAGCAACAAACTCAGGAATAATTCCTAAGTGCACTATTTATGTTTAAACAGTTTTTTTTTCCTCCCCAGGTTTTCAGCAGCTTCAATTCTTACTTAATGCAGCTTAATTATTATCACACAACTTTGCTCCTTGGGTTTTTTTTTGTTTTGCTTGCTTTTTTCTTTTAATTATTATTACATTTTAAGCAGCAAGAGTTAGTGCAGCTGATATAAAGACTTGAATGTGCTTAAATCCCAGCTCCTGGGTGTTATCTTGCTGAACCACACCGAGGTGTGGCTGGATGTGCTATGCCAGCAGCACTCCTCAGGATAATAGAAAAAAAACAGACTTTCAAGACAAAATAGAAGACATCTCGGTCAATAACAGAAAGCAAAGACCCAGAATAAAATAAGACCATTTTCTCCAGCCTCCTCTTCTTATAAAACTCTTACAGCATTCAAGATATTTATAAGCAGGGTGTCTATTTTTCTTCCCTCTCCATTTTATGGTATAATCAACACTTTGAACTCCACTTGTGCCATCACCAGCTGTTGCCATGGACATTGCTGGCAACCACAGGCAGAAAGAATAGTGGAAAGGTTTTTTCTTAATACAAATGGGTTATTTAAACAAAACATTGCAGTTAAAAAGTACCATAGGTTGTTGATTTACACAGCTGGCTGACTTCGCTGACAGCAAGCACAAAGACTATTTGTAATAATTTGGGATTTTATAGTTCAATTTTCAGAGACAGACATGAATATTGCTTCACTTTATGATAGTTCTCCTGAATTGATTATTTAAGGTGCTGTGGGTTTTTTTTTAAACACTGATTTGTTCCCCTTTCCTTCACTGGGGAAGGAAAACTTGTGTTATTAAATTATATCTTCATTTCTGATAAAACATGTCAGCATAATGGTATGTGCTCTAGTGCTTTGTGGTGTAGAGTGGAAGGGTTTCCTGTTGAATATTGTATATTCATACCATTACTTCACTGAGACACATTTGTTTCTAGTCAGAGTACACAAGCCATGGCTGTGAACTGCACTAACGATAAAACAAATTAGCAGCAGCGTGGCCCAGTCACAGGGCAATGCCCTGAAGGGATAATTGATCATGCAACAATGACAAAGGAAACTTCCACCTCTTAACAGCATATTTAACACATATATTTAGATGTGCCACAACTGTGTCTACTTAAATGCTCCCAACTTTCCTTTATTAATGTTCCTGACTCTGCCCCAGCATCATTCCTGCCTTTTTAATTCCTGATTTCACACATATCTCATTCAGAACCATCTCTATTTTCACACAGGTGTAGCTGAGAATAAGATTTGGCACAGCTGGGTTTGAGAACATGTAGTCTTATGGACTCAGAAATCTGTATCACAGCACCTGAAATAGCCACACCATTTGGAAATAAAATATCAAATCTTGGGCTGGTCAATGTATTTGCTCTGTTTTCTCAGATGAAAAACTCCTTCAGCAGCAAAATACATGCACATGAGTATATTTAAAACCGATTTCCAGAGTACACAAAGCAGGGACAGCAATCCTCTCTCTGGAACCAGCAGACCTCATGGCAGCTGATTTTCTTCACTGAAGATGAAACCCACAGGTGGAAGACCTCAAGAGGCCAGTACCTGCAGTGGCCACTTCTTATTGTATGAACCAAAGGCTTTGGTTTCCTTTTAATGCCAGAAAAATATAACTCCAGCTTAAACCCAGCAAAATAAATATCCAGGTGTCCCACACTTGCTCTACAAGAAAGAGGAACAGCACCAACCTGGCCACTCAGTGCCTTCAGGTGATAATAAACACTCCAAGGGATAGGAAAAGCTGTACAAGACAGAACTTGTAGGAGGCAATCTTGTACCTCAGGACTAACAGCCTGGTAGCCCCTTAGTTTTTAGATCTATTACCCTTCCTTTTAATGGCACCAAATCTTTAAACAAAGAGAAAGGATATGGTAAAAAGTGGCCACTGACCCAAGCATCAACCTCTGCTGCTGCCAGAGAGCAGCAGCACTACAGCAATTTATTTAGACAAGTTTTACTATGAAAGATAATTAAAGATTTAGAGGCACAGATCAATAGAACAGCAAACACTATCTATGTACAGCACTGCAGTTTGCCAAGACCAGCATTTGTGTTACTGCTGCAGATCCATCATACAGGACTATTACAGTGCCTCAGGTTTGCTGTCTACATCAAAACAGGGATTTTGTGGGGTCATTTCTACTCACACACCATTAGGACACACACTACTGCTGTGCAGCAGAAATTGAGCACAGGCCCTGGAGCCAGGTAAATCTAGGTTGGGTTATGAAGCCTTGGGTGAGTTATTCAGCCTTTCAGTCTCTAGGTTTTGCCAAGAGAGAAAAAGGACAGCACATGTATATGTTTCTTTTTAGGTAGAAAAAATATATCTGGAGGCTTAAATAGTTAACACCTGTGGCACTCAAAAGATGCAGAAGATTATGCAAGTGCTAAATCTTAATACTTTTTACCTCCCCTTGCATTTCAGTTTGACTGTCAAGATTACAAATTCATGCAAAGCAATGATGTTCAACTCCTTCAACATCTCCTCAGCTCAACACACCAGGCAGGTGAGCACTGCTTTCCAAACACCAGCATTCCATGGAATTGCACAATTTCCTTTGGAAGAACCCCATTGTACTTGGTACAGATGCACTCAGTAACAAACACACAGACTCCCCCAAATCCTGGTTATTACTGACAGTGGTTCAGAAGCAGAAACTTCAAGCCAGTCAATCACAGGCCTACTTTTTTAATATCCATACTGTAAACATTTCCAAGCACTTCAAGTTAGCAACAATAAAACATAAAAACCACTGGTTTAAAGAGAAGAAATAAGCAGAAATTGAAAAGGAAGCAGCAACTCTTTATTTCTATCACAAATAGACCATGCAGTGACCTAAAGTCAAAGCCAGGTTGGATTCATTCAACTAAATGTTGAACAAACAGATCAGGCCAACCACTGGAAACTATGGAATGAAAAGAAAACTGTAATGTCAGAGCAGCATTTTCTGTTGTGGTTTCTGCCCAAACATGATTTCCTGTCAATAGTGTGTCAAACAGCACAGTAAGCTACTGGAAACTATTGTTCTATCAATAGCACTTTATCTTTTAAGGTACATAATAGTCTAAAAATACAAATGGATAATTTTTCAGAAATAAAAGGAGGAATACTCCTTTCCAATTAATGAGCCAAACACACACAAAGCTGTTGTGTAGCAAAGCTATAGAATTCTAAAAGGTGGAAAGCAAAGTTATAAGAAGATTTATGTAAGAAACTGAAAACTATACCTGCTCCTAAGCATGTGATGATCCCAGTTCCAGGCAAAGCAGCACTATCTGCAGTAAGATCTGTGACACCTCAGTGTAAACACCAGAATATTTTAAAATAAAGTGTCCCAATGTGGCAGCAGCTTTCTGGCCACAGAGAGCAAGGCACAACTCCCCCAGGCACTGTGCTAGGGAAGGCTGTGAGATCAGAGAAAATAATGAGAAACAATTCATATCCTAACTTGCTGCACCTGTTGTTGTGAACACTTGGAATGTGTTCTGGATATGTATTTACCAAAGGGTGGTTTTTGATTGGCCAATGGTGATGGTGTTTGGATTCAAGGACCAATTGAGTGCACCTGTATCGTGACTGTGTGTAAGGGTGATGGGTTTCTTAATAAGTATAGTATAATGAAGTGATTGATCAGCCTTCTGAGAAGCATGGAGAAAATGCTAATTATTACCTGGCTGGGGGCCTGCAGAAACATCCTAGAATAGAGGCTTTAGACATTCCAAAGTAAAGCTCTTTTTTTGGGATCCTTTTGTATGTCCTGTTTGAAACCCTGTTGTAGCCCTTGTCTCCAACTCATCACGAACACTTCAGAGGCCAGCTCAAGTGTAAATGACACACAATCAAGTGACCATACAGATTTTTATGCTTTCAGCATAGGTGGTGTTGCCAAATCTGGGCACACAGGCACTCTTTCAACTCCGCTGATTTTTAAATTACTTGAAATCAAGACACAGGTGTTTTTGTATGACTTACTGCATATTTGACTTCTGAGTCTAATGACACAAATTTCCTTGCCCTAGAGCAATGAAATACATTCAGGACTTCTGGCTGTAAAGCTTAAGGAAGTCAGAAGGCCAAAGCTCCTGCAGTAAATCTGGCCAGTCCTCTAGTGGAATGACAGCAACTTCTACTTTAGAAATAGTCCCAGAGGTAAAATAAAAAGTGAAGAACTTCAACTCCCTCCCAATACTGAAGCTTTAAGCATCACACTTTCCCTCTAATGAAGGACAACCCTGCCTTGTTTGCATCTGCTGCATGATCCATAAACATTGTGCCCATCGAGCAGGCCAGGGAAGCCCTGAGGTGTCAGGAGCCACAGCATGGTTTCCTGGATTTTATGGCTACAAGAGGCTTTGCAGAGCATTTTTATTCTCAGCACTGAAGAAACACTCGGCTGAGTTCTGTGGCAGAGCAACTCACAAATCCTGGGGAAGAGGCATCTGTGATGCCAGCCCAGCTCGTATTCCAGGGCTGGGAACACAGTGCTCCACACCCTGCTGGTGCAAGTAATTCCACTTAAGAGCTGGACCAGAACAGAAAACCTCTGATGCCCCCAAAGTCTCTGCTGCAATCTGTCTCCCTGTATTTATCTCTGTACTTGCAGACGTTCCTGCTGCAGAGGTTTTAGGGATTTGCTCCTGCAACGCAGCAAAATGCTGCTCCCTGCAATTCCCCTCATCTGGAGGAGAGCTTCTATTACCCAGTTAATGGCCAGTAGACACAACAGTTCCATCACCTTCAGTTACTGACTCTTTTTATCCACTTTGCCCTGTAATGAGGATCTCTGCTTGCTCACATTTACGCCGCGGCAGCATCAGCTCTCCCCTAATCCTGCCACACATAAAAATGGAAAGATAGATGCAGGAAAACATTAAAATGCCCTTATCACTTGGCTGCAGGGGTATAAACTTAAAATAGGAGATTGTTTTTTTCTGTTGGAAACAAACAAATAAATACATTTACTTAATTTTCTTCTTAAATAATCCTTATGAGCATTGCAAGGAGCCTTTGATTATTACTGGATAGATAAACACTGGAACATTCCATTCTATCTTACCCAGGTTAGATAGAAACAAATCCAATTCCTTCCTGTACATGTTTTTCCCAGGTGCATTAACACGCTCTTTACATTCAAGAACCAACTTTTATTACAAGCTGAGTGTGTAGGGAACAGGGAGATAGGGAAAGAAAACAGAATGAACAGAATGCTAATGAGAAAGAAAAATACAGCCTCAACAGCCAATTCCTTTAATTAGACAGACGTCTATGTTTTTAACTTCCAAGTTTTTAATCCTGTTGTTACTGAACTTGAAAGATGGAAAATAGAAACAATGCTCAAATAAACCCTGCAGGCTACCTTGCTAAAGGAAATGGGAAAATTAACCTCTTATCTCCTAAGATGAAAAATAAGTGTTTTATAAGAGCCAGGTCCATGAGGCCAATAATAACAATACACAAGCCTCAGAATGAAGTCCTGAAAGCAGAGGTAACAAAGAGGGGATAAGGAACAAGTCTTACAGGATGGAGAGATAAATGTCTTGTTTTCTCCCATACATTCTTCACCCAGTAATTAAGAGATTAAATACATATTTGGTTATACTGCAGCTCTTACTCAATCATGCAAAACAATCAGAAAAATAACCATATGCAACAAGTCCTGCTAAATTAATAATAATGAAACAGAAAGCCACTTGCAGGTTTGAGGTACTTAAGTCTCATTTCTTGATAAGGATCTTCATGCAAAGGGCCCAAACAAGTTCACAGAGTTTCCTTGTTTCAAGGTAGTAAAAGCACATTGTTCAAGTGGTTAATATTCAACCCAGAAATGAAGTCAAACAGGTACCCAGGGATTGTAACTTCAAGCTAAAATTCAGGATTACATTCCACAGACATGCAGGCTCACAGTTCCTCAATCCAGGCAAACCTACACTTCAGCTCTGCAAAGTCAGAGAGACTGCAGGGAAAAAGGAGCCATGGCACAGCTCGTGTCTAATTGAGTGCTTGTGTATGAGAATGAGCAGGAGAGAGGGCACACATCCCACAGAAACACACAGACACATCTCAGGAGAGGTGTCAGGGCTGCCTCTTGACTGATCCTCTGTCAACTCAAGCACTGAAGTTCCTCCTTCAGCTCATTCAATAGCCAAGGTTTTTGATGTCAAGACTTTAAATTCTGTTCCCCGGTGCCACAAGTGAGCCAGGAGTGTCTACACAAGGCTAGAGTTTATATTCTGTTTTAGTTTTTATTCTGGCATGTTATCATGCCAGAATTGAGCTTTAAGACCTCACAATACTGTTCTACAGATAATTCCAGCCTGCTCAGTTTAGATGACTTCACCCAAAAGGTCACAAATGGAACGTGTTCCTTTTCCTCCCTCTTTCTTTACTCTTCAATGCAGAGTGGCAGCTGAAGAGGAATATTTGAGACGAGAACACAAGTCACCTTCTCAAGAGCAGAGGCAGCACCAACACCACTGCACTGTTTTCCCTCCTAAGGCAGCAGAGGGACTGTCTCACTTTAAAGCATCTCCTCACTCCAACAGCAATGGAGACAGAAAGGAAAAAAAATTCTTCACCAAAATCCAGCACTTTTGTAAGGAAATTTTCTTCCTACATTTCTATTGTCACTCAGGAGCTGCATCTCTGATGCCTCAAGGATTTATGCAAATACTCTTTGTTGGTAATCTCTATAGCAAGAACAACATTAATAGAAAGCATTTGCCTAGAGAACACAATTCTCCTTTTCCACAGAAAGCAGCTGGAGGTTTATGAGAGTTACTGAGCCCCCTGAAATGCTCTTCTTCCACCCATCAGCCTTTCCTGCTGCACACCCTTCCAGCCTGGGACACAGCAGTGACTCTGTGCATGCACATCCCAGCCCTGGGACAAACTGCCAGAGCTCCCATTCCTGGGAGCCACACCAGAACGTACAGGGTGATGTTAAATGAACCTGTGAAGATGGATGAGGACCCCCAAAACTCTGCATTTCCAAGCTGTATTGCTCTGGGTTCTCTGCTTGCTTTTTCTACCTTTGCTGGGGTCAGAATTGATGATCCATAACCAAAATCCATGTTGATGTGACTTTTTTTGTGCCTGGGTGCAGGTTCAAACTTCTGATTCCAGGGTATAAATTCTGCATACATATATTGACTACACCTCTATAAATGCCATGTCTATATAAGTGATATACAGAATATAGAAAAAGTCTGTAATATGCTACAGATTATACTTTTGGAATATATCTACAGATCCTCTATATTCTACAGGACATATCTATAGATATTCTATCTATAATAGGAAATCTGTTACATATTCTCTATCTACAGGCAACTTTCTGTTGGAAGGCCTGTGTTGCAGAGTCTAAGCCATTGTTAATTAAAAAAGACACCACTCAAATTACATTTTACTCTAGTCCTTCATTTGTGTCTTCACACTGCCTGCATTTCATTCTTCAGTCAGTTGCTTCAAGAACTCCAGGGAGAAAAATAATGTGTTGCTGTGAGGATATGCCTGTGCTCCTCTTTAAGCTTTAAAGTTGGCTTCCAACAGTCAAAGAAATAGCAGGAAAGGGGAAGGTTAAAAACTTTGCTTTTCATCTCTGCCAAAACAGTAAAAGAAAAATGAGATTGCTGAATAGCTGACTGACTGCAGAATCAACACAGCAGTGATCTGCCTATAAGCTGCAAAGGGCAAACCCAAGGCATCTGCTTAAAAGCTTATGCCAACTGTGGGATAAAAAGTAAGGAAGCCACAATAAAACATAATTATTACAGGGGCTATAATTATGGCATTATTCTTTGGTGTATTCAATGTTGTGCACATTAAACCTTGTACACTGTGAATATTTAATGATTATATGCTTACTCAGAGCGCTTTCATGTCCTTAAAATACAGGTATTTTTCATGTATTAAGAAAAAATTACACATAATTTTTTTCCTAAGGGTCTGCTGTTGAAAGAGATGGACAATATTCTGTGAGTCTTCTGCAAATTTAAATCTCAAAGCTTTGGAACCTGTGTGTTTACAGTCACTGCATGCCAATTTTCAGTAGTTTTTGGAACAATACTCCACCGTCTTGACCTCAAGAAAACAAAATGTAACCTGTGAGTGGTCAGCTGCAGCTGCTCTGTCTTGTCAGCTGTAAGAACTTCCCATCAAAAGTAGCAGCAGGTCTCTAAGGAGTCTGAAAAACTTTGGATACATGCAAACATTCTTCATAGAAACAAGCCAAAGATGTATTTCTGCACTCAGGAGCAGCAGGAAGGAAGATTCACCAAGTGCCAACAGAGCAGAAAGCTCAGGAGTTTCTACTGAACTGCCTCTCTGTAAACCATGCACCCAGGAACCATGAAAAGAATTCAGGTTTTAGTATGTAATACAGTATAACAGGGCCAGACATACAATTTCCCATATTTTATAAGGATATAAGTGAAAAATTACCAGATTTTTTTTGGCATGCATTGAGGCTTTAGTACAGTAAATACTGGCAATGGCTTTATGATATTTTACATATTCCACCCTTACCTGAATGAAGAGCACAACTTGATGTGTCTGGGTTTTTATATTGAAAAAGACTGACTTTTTAAACAGCTTATTGATTTTTTGGGGGGTCAGCATTCTGGGCTGTTGTAAGATTGCCAATAGCTGTGCTTAAAATGTGACTATTTCCAAACAGCCACCTTTTAATCACTGCAAATGAAAGCAGAAGAAACAGATTCCAGAAGTGCTGGTTGGCTCATCCTACCAGGATGGGAAACTTGCAAATCACCCAGCACAGAACTGCTGCTAACTCTTCTCAAAGTACAATTTCCCCATTTTCCACCCCTTTGCTGGTAACTTCTGGCAGACCAGACCTCCTCACAACTCACAAAGCAGGATTGAAAGCCCTGCTGAAATTAAGATGTGTGACATCTGCTGCTCTACTTGTACCTACCAACCACAGGGGGGTCCAGCACAACTCATTTCTGACACATATAAACATATATTTGCTGGTAAATGACCTTTCTTTTTTTGTTTTGTTTTGTTTAGGAGATTACAATTAGTTCTTTTGGTTGCTTATTACAGCATTTTTTTCCAGGAATGAGAGGTGAGCTGACTGACATTTAATTTCCATATTTCTTTTTTCCCCTTCCTAAAAACAGCCATGACATTTCTTGGTGTTTTGCATCCCAGGCTCACATCCTGCATTCGTTCCCCAGGATAACTGCCAACCATTCCAAAATCATTCCGTGGCTTCTCCAGGTAACCGAGATAAAGATCACCTGTCCAATTGATTAAGAAATATTTAAGCTGTGACATCAAGTAGGAGGGATGGTTATATATGTAATAAAGATGAAATATTGCTTGTTTTCAAAAGCACCGTGATGTTCTCATGTTTTTTATTATTACTTATTTCCAATTTATTACCTCAGCAACGCCGCATGCTCTATCATTCCAGCTAGCCAGGGAGCACTTCTGATCCCCAGGATATGGTTTGTGGCCTTGAAAGGATATTGAGTTAAAAAGAAAATTAATGTGAACTAAATTAAGCCCCTCAATGCATGCCTCACTTTTTAAAACTGAAGCTAAATCACAGAAGCACAGGCTCCCAGGTTGGAAGGGGACCTCAAGGGCGATGATGTTTGATAATGCTTCCCAAGCCTCCATGGCAATCCAGCCCTGAGCATTTGCTGCTTGCTCTGTGCTGCAGCTGCTCCCAGTTCTCCATCTGGAGGACTCCAGCCATCCAACACAAGTCCCAAGGTAAATCTCAGGCTCTGGGAGGAAGTAATTTAGATGCTTGCTAGAGCAGCTGATAAAAATAGGAGATTTCCTCATCCCGTGCTTTGTAAGACTCGTGATCAGGACAGAGGGAATGGAGAAGAGGAGGGGAGGAGAAAGAAGAGAAGAGGAGAAAGAAGAGAAGAGGAGAAAGAAGAGGTTTCCGTGTGTCCTGGGAAACCCAGCAGACCAGAACACGCCATGTCTGGAAGCCAGACCTTATCTTTCCCTGCTCCACAAAATGAGGAATGGAGAGACAGAAGTGAAGGCAGAGAGATATGAAGAGAGCTTCTGCTTGTTTTCATTGGTCATGGTCCAACACAATGGGATCCATGTAGGAATGTGCTCCTTAGCACTGCCTGGGTTGGCTTGACCATCAATTTCTTGTTCTCTAACTACAAAAAGCCAGCTGATGTCCTCCTTTAGAGTCATGCAAACCATTCAAACATTGACAGATGGAGTTCTGGGCAGAAAAGAACAGCAGCAGAGAAGCAACACAGCCCCCCAGAACAGCTGGGTATGTCACACACTGAATATTGATGCAAATTCCACACTCAGGTACTAACTAAATGCACATTAAGAGACCATTTACACAAGCCTAGTTGTTAGTAGTATTTCCCAAAGCAAGTTCCACGTGCTCTGGGGCCAGGAATAGGAATTCTTTTGTGTTAAGGAAAAGGATGTTGAACACCATCTTATTTGCAAAGTCTCTCCATTTCCCAGCCAGTTCTGGTGTCTGGGGTCACAGAAGTGGCATTTTTGTTTTGTTTATACAAAGCAATGAATGTTTTAACATTTTCTATCAGTAGTATTTGTAGTATCCAAGGTTGGCCTGTTCCATGGCCTTCTATCACTTGATATTTAAAGGCTTGTAGATAATTGTGGAATATTTTGCATATTACTTGGTGCTGTATGTACTGTTCATAAATATGTATTACCTGGCACAGTGTGTGTACCAGTCATAAAAGTTTAATGGATTTAAGAATTACCTTAAGAAGAACAAAAATTGTACTGGATATTTGTGCATTTATGAGCACATACACCCTACCCTTGTAAGTACATTTGCAAATGAAAAAGGAAATAGAATGGAAAAGGGATTTTTCTAATCACACCTTTGACAAAATAATGGCATCATTTTCTTTCCTACATTAGGAAACTGTAGAATATTTCACTTTCAATCATTTATCTTCACTGTTTGTTTCTGTAAAATCTTTCTCATACCTGAGCAAATTGCAAAATGTAATTTCAGAACCCTAAAAAATCTGCTAATTCAAGAAGGTAGAGCTCTAAAAATATCTCTGTTATCAGGGGTTTCCAGGAAGTAGATGTAAAAAGGGAGAACTAATTCTTAGATTATGCAGTGTGCTGATATGAAATCCATTCGTTTAAAAAAACAGAAAAACTATTTTTTTCCAACCAAGCCATAAATTTGATTTGTCTCTTTCCCTCTCAATTTTTAAACTAACAGCTCCAACTTGTTGCTTCCTCCCAGCCTCTTTCATGCCTCCAAGTCTAATGGAAAAGATCCATAGTCACCTCCAATATCCCTGCAGCCACCTCCAATATCCTGTTTGTCCCTCTGCAGCTCCAGCACCACTCAGAACTTCAAAGCATCAGGACAGACCGAACTGGGATCCTTGTTTTTCTAAAGAACTGACTCCATGAGATAAGAATATCTTCATTAGCTGCTCTCTTTATGGAGACAATGAATCAATTAAGGAATTCTGACTCCAGTGAATGAGAATGAACCCTTGAGATAACTCAGTTTGAAATGTGTAAAACTTCCAGGGCTTTAGATACTGCTGATATTGGAGCTGCTCTGAGACAGCTCTGGGTTTCCTCCCTCATGGCAGTTTGGTTTTATTGAACAGCACTGGGGCATGGCCATAGCAGGGGCTGCTCGCTTTGTCCTTCTGGAGCTTTCCCAAATGAAGGATTTGCTTGAGTATTGGGTTTTTTTAATTTCAATGAAATAGTTCATAGATTAGAAAAATTCAAATTATGCATGGTAAACATTGCATTCCACAGAAAGCATCTTGTGTGATTAGACCTTAGTTTTCATAAGTGGAAGGATTCCAATTCCCTTTCTGGTGTTTGCAATTGAGCTGCTGAGAAGATACTGCTCAGAGATCCTTACTGTGGGAAATAAATTTGAATAGTTCATTTTCTGGAAGGCCTTGAATAAGTAGCTTTCTTATGCATTCATTCTTTAAAATTACTCAGTTTATTACAGTCAGTGCCACTGTTTTATTGTTCCCCTTTTAAATTTATTTTTAGCACCAACAACCAAACAAAGCATTACAACTATAAACTCCCATGGGCTAGTTTGACTTGAAATTTAAAAATGCAGAGTTAGCAGGGGCAAATGGGGAGATATTTTTAAGTCACACACATAAATTAGGCAGAGGGAAAACAGGTTGCATTGGATAAGTTTAAATTTAGATCTGGTACTGCAGTTCTCAGTACTGTTTTGCAGTACATCCTAGCCTGAATAAATACAACAGTAAGATGAAGTTATTCGAAATCTCCAGGTAAATTAGCAGCTCCATCCACAGCTGATAATGTGCAACACTGCCCAAGTTATTCTACTTCATGGAAGTGAGGCCCCAGCTAGACAAAATTACCCTTTCACAAACTTTTTCTCCAGAAAGCCCCCTACAACTTCTATTAATTAAAAATACTGATTTCAGTTAAAGTCAAAGCACTTTTGCATGTCTCCTGAAACAATTCCTTCACCAATGCAGAAAGGGGCCATCACTGGGAATTTTACATGGGAAAGGAATTAATCTATAAAATATTACAGGGAAAACTTACCTAAGTGTGATATAAAAAATTATAGAAAACTTATTTTGGAACAATTATAGAGGGGGAAAATTCTCTCTCTCCTTTTTTTCCCCTTCTCTTAAGGAAAAGTGTTTGCTTCCTGAATTACGAATCTGAATTTAGCATCTGACAAAGTCATGATTACTCTCAAAATCACACTGATTCATTTTTTTACCACCTATTATGCATGTAAGCTGACAGCAATATGGATATGTATGCAGTCTATATATGACTGTATTAATTAATCTAATCCCTTGACAACTTGACAAAAAAAAAAAAAGAAATAAAAATGGAATGGTGAATTTACAAATGAGGATTTAAACAGAACTTTCAAATCAAGGAACTACAAATCAGAAATCCTGCGGAAGGCAGCCCACAAAGGCAAAGCCCCAAATCTGTAAGGACAGAGGCAAAGCCCACCCAGAGCCAGGCACTGAGATACAGTTATTAAAGGTGCTGAGAGCAATTCAATTTCCAGGCTGGGAGCAGAAATATCAGGCATGAGAGGGGATTTCTGCAGAGACTCGAGTAACTGCTCTGGCTTACAGATATTGATCAGAGCATGCAGATGAAAGGCAAACTCAGAGCTGGGCTTACAGACAAGCCAAAATATTATTGCTGTCACAAAATCAAGACATGTCCATTTCCCCCTTTTTAATTAGGCACTCCAGAAAGTGTGCAGTGTACAGCTCCTCCTAATTTCACCAATAACTGTGAGTAAATTCCCTCTTCAGTTTAAATGCAGGATTAAGCTGGTTGCTGAATCAGCTCACTCTGCCTCTGGAACTGCTCAGACTGCTACAAATTTAGGAACTACTTCTTAGAGATGCAGAGTTAGTCAGAATAAATCCTGTATCACAGCTCCCTCAGTTGCTAGGTCTTTCAGCTTTTGCTTTTAAAGGGACACAAGCAATGAACTGCAGTAAGTCAAGCATCCTGTGCTCTTCTAACATTTATTTTCTTTCTATTACAGTTGTTTGGAAAGCAACTGTGGCACAGCAATCTTGCCAGGAAGCCCCAAAAGCCCATCTGGATTCTGAAAAGCAGAAATTGCTGCTTGACTCTGGAGTTAACTGGTCAGACTCACCTCACCCTGGGAATACACATAAATATACTGTAATAGTGTATTATAGTGCATATAGTATGTGATATTTTATATATATATATATATATATTTATATATAGGATTTATATGGTATTTACTGTAGAGGGCAGGGCTGGGAAATTAGGGATAGAGGCATCATTTCCTCCATGTCCCACCCTGTTCCAGATGGAAAGAATTGAACATGTTCTGGCTTTCCTGGCATTTATAATACCATACATATATATAATTATGGAAGAATCAGGAACTTTCTGGTTGCTGCAGACAATTAATGCCCAAATACACAATGTATCTGCCACAAACAGCCTCCCTCAGCAGATTCAGGGCCGGGGCCATTTCATTAATCAGTGTTTGCCCGAGGCACCGCACACGAATTCCCTAAATTGCTGCCAGGGTTCCTCGATCATCCTTTGGCTTCAGAATGAGAATTTCTCCACAGGCACCACCCTGCTCAGCACAGCCATTCCCAGCCTGGAGATGTGCAGGACACACAGCCCTGGCAGCTGCTCTTAGGGGTGCAAATCACATCTCCCAAGTTGAGGTGTAAGAAGAGGACACAGACAATGAACGGTGAAGGAGAGAGGGCAGAGGAGTCCAAACCTGCTTGGAAACTGTCATTCCTTTAAGGCAGAATTTGACAAGAACTCTGAAAATGCTGTCAGGTAATTAAAGACAGATGCTACAATTCCTGACTTTAAAGGAAGTCAAGACCATTTAACACTTTGCACGATCAGAATATTAAACAAACACGATCAGAGAGGATTGTATCACACATGAGAAGTAAGGGGTTATGTTCTGCATCCTTACTGCAGCTCTATTAAAATCAAAAACTTTGTCCAGCCTAGAAAGGAATTTTCAAAGGTTTTAGACCTTTTGGTTTCAAAGTGTCTGCTTATCAAAGGTACAGTTTTGTGCACTATGAATGAACAAATCAGCTGCATAAAATTCAGATATTTCAAGCACATCTTAGATTCAGAGATGACACCCTTCTCATTTTTAATTTTCACTCAAAAAAACATTGATTTTTCTTCTTAAACACATCCCCACACTCTACAGACCCGGAATACTCAGACACAAGACTGCAGTGGCTGAAGTCTCCCAGCACTCACACCCAGATCCTGGGAAACCTCAGGTGAGGAACCTCTGCTTTCTGTTAAAATCACCTCTGACAGTTCCATATCATAATTGTCAATAAGTTATATGGCCATTTAATCAAGATTCCATTTCAGAAACTAGACCAGCTTCTGAAGATCTAAGTTCTTTAAAACAAAAAAGGTGATATTTAAATAAGCAATCCAGTATGAGTGGAAGACTGAGATGCCTTGAGGAAGAGTATCAGAAATTCTAATGGTCACTGCACAATTTCCAATTCCAACTAGTAGAACAAATCCACAAATAATTAGGTTAAAAAAAAAACCACCCCCAAAACCAAAAAAAACCATAAAAGAGGGGAAAACTTCCAGATGTTTAAGGCAAAACAATTTTTTCTCTACATATCAGACCAATGTGAGATGACTTTTGACACCAGCTCTGTCTACTTAAAAAGCCCCTTTTGTACCTAACCTGCAAAAACAGCTCTCACTGATGAGTTATGCCACTGGAATGTGGTATTTTGATGTGAGATAAAAAGTCACCCAATTTGAGAACATATTTAGGAAAATAGCATGAGCAGCACTGAAAAGCAGCTCACTTTGAAAGCTACTACAGTAAGGCAGCTTCATATGGAAAAAAATGTGCTTTTATTTATTTTTACACATCACCTCCCACAAGTGTTAAGACTGTTCACCTTCTGGCATATACTAAAAGCTCTTGCTGAGTTCACAGACATCAAAGACTTACTGGATTCCACCACATGGCTTAGCTCTTGCACAGAATTATTTTATAATAGTGGAGGAACACTACTAAGAAGTGACCATAGATTATAAATCTGAGAGATCTACTGAGGTGTTTTCAAATTTTTTAGTACTGTATAATATAATTCTAGAATATAAATAACAACAACAGCTTCTAGAGGTTGGCCTGAATGAAAAACTTTCAATACACTGGATTGTTATCAATCGCTGCACAGCACCTACAGAAGGAGTTGATGTTATCCCCACTTTTTGCCCCTTGGGACCATTTGAGCCAACAGCACAGACAAATCTGGCTCCAGCACCTGCCCACACCAGGGCAGGGATTTATCACAGGTTCTTTTTACACAGCTCCAGCCTGAGATGGACAACTTGGCAACCTCAACATCTGCACTTTTTCTATCCAAAATCCATTTCAGCGACGGGCGTCGAACCGCTCTGCAAGACAGATTGGATGTTTATTTCCTAAAATTGAATATACAGGGTAAGTTCAGGCAGAAGGACAGCAGAGGAAGGGAGGTGGGAAAGAACATCAATAATTTAGTGTTGTCTTTGTTAATTTAATAACTCACTGAGGTATTCTATTAAAGTGTCATGTACTAAAAGCACCTCTTCAGAAGGGATGCCAAATTCTCTTCAGTGTCAAGGAAGTTTAAGCCTCCAAAACAAACAGATACCTTCATCTAAGAGCATTTAGCTACTTTGTATTCCTGCCTGCTAATGTCTCATGTGAATTGTTTTTAGTGGTAAAATTTTGTCTATAATGTGCAAGCATTGCAGCACTTTGAAGTAATGAAACCCAATGGACCCTTCATCCTTATTCTGTTTATGTTATATAATTATAAACTCATTATTTTTATATAAAAAATGCTATTGTAATCTAGAAAAGGATGCTACAAGATACAGCAAATCAATCTGTCAACCTTGCAAACCAAACATAAATCTGTCAACCCCACGCTGATGACAATTGTTGTTTGGAATGGAAAAGAGATATGACTTATGATCATAAATAGCAAAACTCAAAAATTAAACTGAACATTAAACTGAGCTGTTTTCCTGCCTCTTTTTCATCTTGCTAGCAATAAAAACTCTGCTACCTGAGCCCTGCTGGCTTCCACCTGTGCAGCACCACTGTCTGCACTGTGCATGATCTCAGCACAGCCACTGAGCCACTCCTGGTCACTCCTCACATCCCAGTCCTGAGCATGGAACTCCTGTTTTAAAGCCCTGATTTACTGCCCTCCCTTACACTGGAATTAATATCTATCTTTAAAACCCCATTACTCTGCATGTACTCAAATTATTTTTTCAAAAGTGAATTATTTTCACTTATGTTTCCAGTGCTCCTTATAGTGGTGTCCTGTGGTGTTTTGGCCAAATCAGTCAACAAAACCCTGAGGACTGGGTTTAGTCTCTTCTTTCTCTCCTCCTGACAGTCACTATCAAGGGAACACCTCAGCATCACTGGGGTTCCTTATCAACTGTGCCAGAAGAATGACTGAGTCACCACCACCACAGCCATTCCTGTGGAAGTTCAGCACCAGGAAGAGAATCTCTGTGTGCTCTAGGTTTGTACTGCATTAAAAAAAAAAAGAAAAGGTAAAGAGCAGAATAAGCCCCCATGGCAGCACAACTGTCAGTGGTACAAGACCTACCAGCACAAGGAAATCTATTTTCAAAGCAGCTGGAATCCCACATGAGAAATCCTTACTCATTCATGCAAGAAAACATTTTTGTTGTAAACTTTCAGGAAACTGAAAGCTGCTTGTGAGGAAGGAATGGCTTGTCTAGGAACAAATTATATGTGCAAGATGACAACAGAGAAGTATGGAGCTGGAAGGGACATGTGCAGCATTGCTGCAATCAACACTGATTGCTAATTTTTTTTTGACACTAAGTTTTGTGAGACAAGACTGTATCCTGCTATAAGTATATTGTGCTTACTCCCTTGAGCCAAGACCATATTTTATCCAGCAATGGAGCTTCTCTGTTTAAACCTGCTGTCAAAGCACACTGAGAGACAAGTCTCAATAAGGAAAAGGATGCAGTTGACCAGTAAATTATTCCTCTATATTACTACTCTTTTTTATCTTAAAGCTTCTCTCTTGCAAGAACTCTAAGCAGTTTATTTTTACGATGTTTTATTTGTTCTGCAGAGTGCTGCTGCCGAGTGGTGTCTCCAGTTAATGCAGAGTAATCCTGTTATACAATACAAGCCTGTATTCTCCAGAGTTTCAAGGTAACAGCTTTTCTGTTCAGACTCCAGAAGATTGGATGTTTAGGATGTTTTCTCTGCTGCTCTTCACGCTTCCAGCTGCTCTGACAATGATGGTATTTACAGCTGGGGGAAAATGCTTAATAAAATTACAAGAATCTGCTAGAGGAGGATTCAGGCAGTGATGTGCCATCAGTTTGGTCTCTCTGACATGTTAGAGCCATTCTGAAGTAAGTCCTGGGTGAGGGCAAACTGCACATTTCCAGTCCCACCTGGCTTCCATGGCCAATCTTTATAGCGCACATCTCATTCTGGTTCTGCACAGCACATGACTGGACTGCAGGAAAGGACACGTGATCAGAAAGAATTCCCTGAGCTCTCACAGCTTAATTAATCCCATCTCCATTTTCACACCGTGTCCCCAGGTCCCTTTGACAGTAGCAGAGGTGAAAGCTGCACTTAGTGCAAACACACAGCAGCACTGCAATGGTAAGATCTGTGTTCTGCTGCCTGTGCCACGCAGAACTGTGCTCTGAGGACTGTGGAGTGAACAATTTGTAGTAAACAATGTGAGTGGGACATTCAATAAAAAATTCTTTAGAGTTTTTAACCGCAGACAAAGAGATCTCACACTGTGGTAAGGGCATAGGATGCACACAGAGGGCACTGCCTGCTAAAGGCTCTGCTTTAAACAGGTCCATCTAGCAGGGGGTCCAAGATTTGGAGGAAATATTAAAGCTATGGGGATGCAAGATAAAGCATTGCCTGCCTATAGGCAAAGCCAGCAGGTGGGAGAGACCTCAGGCACAGGAAAACATCCCCAGTCTTTCCCAGATATGTGTCTCAGTCACAAATATCATTTGTCAACAACTGTCCTCTTCCCATTGTCCCATTGACAACAAAAGGGTCCAGTGTATATTCCAGCCATTTTTAAGGTCAGTTTATGTTTTCTGTGTTCTCAGCACAGCTTAGCACTCCAGAAGATTTCTGAACAAGCCCAGGAGAACGCTGACTTCAGTAGTTTCAAATCTTAAAAAAGTGTAACTTAAATTGACTTCCCAGCTGACACTGTGGCACCTTCCAAAGGGTCTTTTTCTCTGAGCTTGTTTCTGCCTGTAATCAGCATCCTGGCAGAAATCTTATCACTGTCAATCAGGATGGAAATATTAACTGGGGAAAAACACGTCTATTTAGGCATCCTTGGTTTCATCAACTCTCTAGAGTTTAATTATGAATAATTTTAATGTTCAGGCAGAGATTTAGGAGCTGTGTGAATAATACATACAGATAACAAAAGACAGAATCAATAGTTGAATAAATGACGAGGGTCAGACATACATTTTCAGAGGACAAGAAATATTTACTAGGCCTTACTCTTCAGTGATCAGTTCTGAATAAATTCATACTATCACTAAAAGTAGCATAATTTATTTAGAATAAGTGGGTGGAAAGGTAAGCATCATAAACCAGCTTTTAACTGACAGCTCATCAGAACACTCTGCTGAAGATGATAATGTATTTTGGAAAAGGCTTTAGGAAGAAAAAAAGAATTTTAAGGTTGAATAAATAGTTGTAGATATGATGCTTTGCCCTCAAGAGTCCTGTTTACTCATTGAGGCAGATTTTTTCAGGAGAGAAAAGCATATTGAATAAATATAACCCTGTTTTTCCATTATGAACAATATAATTCTACAGGAGAGGAATTCAGGAGCCAGTGGCCACCATTCCCCACTCCTGTCCTGTATAGAGATTCCAAACTGGGTTAGAATATTGGAAGGAGGACCTGAGTTCACAAAGCACACTTCCAGAACTGAGCTGGTATTTTACTGGAGTGAAGCCCATTGATGCACAGGGAAGGAACCTGGGATAGTGGGAGGTGTCCCTGTGCACGGCAGGGGTTGGAGCTGGATGAGCTTTAAGGTCCTTTCCAACCCAAATCCATGGTTCTGTATTCCCAGCTCACTGTATTGACTGAGTGAAGGATTTATGAGAACAAGAGAATAGAAAAATACAGTGAATGCATTTCTAAGATTGCAGCATTATTCACTAAAACCCCAGCAAAGTGACATAAACCAGATGTGAAATTACACACTAGGTCTTAAAGCAAAGCTCCAGCTGAAAGATTAACATCTGAGAACACAGAATCATCTTCAGATCTTCCTCAAAGTCTCACTTCTGAAGCAACACCTCTTTCCACCCAACACCTTGCATTTCAGGGCACAAGCCAAGGTAAAGGTGTCTGCCTTTGACTCCTTCTTTGTTGTCTGCATTTGCCTTGTCACCATTTACCAACACAAATAAAATCTCTGTGAAACCCTTCTCTGCTCTCTGCACTGCCCAGCTCATTCTAGCTCTTCACAAAATTATTGACCTTAAAAAACCAGATTTTTACTGGGTCAAAAAGCCCAAAAGATGGACAAATATTTTCTTTCCAGTGGTTTCCGATGATGCCAAAAAGAAACAGCACCTACAGCACGGGCAACTCTCAATATTCAGTGTTTAGATTTAAAGATCTGATCACTTTTTTTCTGGGCTATTTTTGTGCAAAAGAAAACCAGATGAAAGCATAGTTGACAAACTCCTGGGTCAGAGATTTCTAGTCCTTTCTCACTCTGAATTAGGTGAGGCTCGCAGGAAGGCAGTTTGCAGAAAGAACTGATTCTGAAAAAGCTTTCATCAGCTGCACTGGGAAAAGATGTCTGAATATCAAAAAAACATTTTTCTCCATCCCACAGCACCAGCTAACTCTCTATTTAAATCTTCAAAATAAAACATCCAAGGAATGGGAGGACATGCAGTTTGCAGGTAATGATATTTGGAGTCTGAGATGGAGCAGATTAGTGAAGCATGAACCCACCAAGCATTCAAACTGAGATGGAGGAAAAATGAGTTTGCATATTTTATATTTCCAATGTCTATGAAATACCAAGGAGGTAACACTGATCTCACAAGCACTGACAGGATTTTCTGAACAAGGAAAGCTCTCCTCACTTGTTTGTGCAGTGCAAGGTGCTGGTCCTCAAGCACAGAACATCACCTCTGGCACTGGGAAAAGTGATGTCACCACGTCCCATTGTGGTGAACAAACTCCAGCCCTCTTCTCTTTCATTACAAGCCTAAAAGGTACCAAACACCCACAAGCCCTCTCAAAGCAATGTTTTTAAACTGTGCATGTGGATTGTTTGAGAACTGTAGTTTCAGTCTATTAATTGTCAACTGATGTGTTTGTTCTCTGGTCTACAAAAAATTAGTAATGAAGATTTACTCCAAGGTTTTCCACTTCAGATTTCCCATTTGATGATTATGATTCTATAAATAAATAGTGAAAAAATACTGTTATGCCAGAAAATGCTATAAAAAAGACAAAAAAATGTGTTTCTCCCAATCTTAAAGAGATAGTCAAGGTTTATATGCCTATAAATGGAATTACATCATAAAGTGTGAGAATCCATTTGTAAGTGTAAAAGCTGAAAGCCAAAAACTGTTCTAACAGTGCCATATCTAGCAAAAAAGTGGGCAGAAAAATAGTGAAACTCAGCAGGTGATCTATTTCTATTTGACAATAATTCCATAATTTTAATAAAGAAAAGATGCCCATCAGTGTTTCAGACTTTGTTCAATATTACCAAAATAGAGACTACATTGCATCCATTTGAATAACCAAATTCAGTCATCTGCCATTTGATCAATACTGTCAGGAGACTGACCCAGTTCCAGCTCTGTGGAAACAGTGGATTCCTCTAAAAAAATTATTTTCCTTTTATTTTTCTGTGAGTAGCCAAGGAAAACCTAGTCAAGAATCTATATCTGGAATTTCTTTTTGTTTTAGCCCCTAAATTCAATTATAACCCTAAAGACTGTTTTATTAATAACATTCAGCTTCTTTAGCCAGACTTCCAAAACAAATTAAATTAATTCTTTTTACCATAAGATTTCTACATTTTCTCCTCTATCAGAAGAAATTTAATGCAGATCCAAAAAGCTGGCTGGATCCTAAGCTGCTCTCAAGGCTCCCAACACTGCAAAGAATTGTGTTCCTGCAGCTCCACTGGGTCCAGGAAAGACAGAAGAGCTTGCAAACTCATCTGCAAAATCCCTTCTCTTTGCTTATCCCTGAAACTGTTCGGCATTTCCCAGCTCCAAATAGCAGACAAACATAATCCAGTCCCTCTAGGAGAAAAGTAAATCTTTACAATTTGCTCAGTTTAAGGAATCTTCGATATCAATGAGTATAATATTGAGATTTACCACATCATCAAGTTCCAAAGCAACAATTTCATTTCCTTCTCGAAGTTCTAGTACAGCAAATGGGGCATAATCTTTTTAGACTTAAATTTCAACTCTTTTAAAGTCTGAAGAACTGTTTTACCACTAATTACCATCATATCTCTGTGGCAAATGGATTTTTAAAGCTTAATTTAGTCACAGACGGGGAGATACAAAAAAAATGGTTGCAAGAAAACACATTTGTGCTCATTGTGGTCACAGGAAGCTCAACCAATGGATGGAAAATGACAAAGTTGAGACATTTTTGCCCATTATTATATATACTTCAAACTTTAAGGAACTGACAGAACCACAGATACTCCTCCATATGTGCAGTGACTGGATCATTTTGTTCCAAACTCTTTTCAGTTCCTGATTGTCTCAATGCTGGAATATTTCAGCTGCTTCTGTTCACCTTCCTGACCCTTCTGGGCTGCCAATGTCTAATTTTTGACTGCTCTAATTTCTGTTTGCCCAACACTTACATTTTCATCCCTTTTTGATGAAAGACAACTTTAGTTCAGGCTGTACAGAGAACAGAGGAAAAAAAGAAAATTCACTAAAGTAGGAAAGAAGAGTCAAAGCCTGGGTAGCAGGTGAAAAGGGCATAATCAGCTCCATAAGCAGGGAACTGAGAGAGCCCCAGCTCAGCTCAGCTGCAGGCTGAGCTCCCAGGGGGACACTCAAATGTCTAAAAAGGGCTGGAGCTTTTCTCACACTGGATGCATTACTGGGCTCTCCCTTCCGTGCAGCTTCACGCTATCATCAAAACTTTTTAGGATTCAAGACATCTCTCCCTCTTTTCAACTTCTGTTGGAATCAGCCATGAGCTTCCAGGGGGACTCTGAAGGTCAGGAGTGGGCAGAGTCAGAGACAGGAAGGTGTGGGACAGGGTGGAACCTGAGGGAGGTGACAGACAGCAGGAGGGGAAGTGCGAAATTGAGGGCTTTTAAAATTATCATTTCATCTCAATGTTCTCTTGATTGCAAAATCATTCATTCTTTCAGTCTGAGAAATAAATCAATCTACTTAAGTTTCAGGTTTCAAGTTTTGGAGATAAAACAGTTTCTCCTTGTTTACCTTTCTGAGTAAGAGCCACATTAAAGGGGAGTAGAGAGACAAGGGAGCTTAGTACCACTCTTTTACCCTTCTGCTCAATACATGTTTCCATTCTATGCTTAATTTGCAATTCAGTACACTGCTTACTACCACTTGTACTGATCTTTTCAATTATTTAAAAAAGTAATTAGATAATTAGATAGATTATAATGTCTGGGTGGAATGTGGTGCTTTTCAGTGCTGCTTTATTCCCTACATACCCATAGCTGCAAGTTCAAGTTAAAACCTATTTCAGTATTATCTGCTGGAGAACCCCACATCATTAACTCATTTCTCACAGTTTATCAAGCTGTCAACATCTGGACATGATTTTGGTCATTCATAGCCTTGACTGAATGTCAGTGAATGACAAGAAGTGAATTCAGACACTCTCTGAATCTCTGCTTCTCAAGACAGTGAGCCATCAAACATCTTTCATGGCCCCTCCAGTTTCCCTAACTAAATTCCACTAAGGTAATACTGCTGCTGCCTGATTAATTCATTTTCCTATCATTTCCCACTGTAGTGTACCACTCTTGCTTTATTCCACCATCTGAATATTTCAATTTTACATATTTTTCTTCCCTACTGAGTTGCTTCTATAATTTCCCCATCTCTTTTGCTGTACATTGCTTTCATGTTTCCTCCTGCTTCTCCAGATCTCAGTCTTTTGAATCATTTCAGTCCCCTCTGCACATGTTCCACTTTTATACTGTGGGATACTCCCCTTGCTCTCTTCATTCCAGGAGATCATGGA
The DNA here is from genome assembly GCF_023055355.1 of Agelaius tricolor. Lineage (NCBI taxonomy): Eukaryota > Metazoa > Chordata > Aves > Passeriformes > Icteridae > Agelaius > Agelaius tricolor. The sequence continues at coordinate 3,959,658 of NW_027269279.1, forward strand.
CTGACCTCAGGCACAAGCAGCAAAACCAGCAGGAGAAAAGTCAGTGCTGAATGTAACACAGACAAGCGAGAGGCTCTGTGGCACACCTGGGGGAGAGGCACTCACGAAAGAACCATGGCCAGCAGTGCAATCACTTTGCCATCACACACAGCAGCTCTCACATGGCTGATGATAACTCACATTGTTGGACAGGTTCAGAACAGAGCAGGCTCTGTTTAACTCAGAGCCCTCAGCCTCTGCACGGCTGCCCCTGGCCAGAGCAGGGAACTCAGAGCCATTAGAGGCAATAAAATCATAAACCCCACAAAAACTGGCCACAAATAAATAGCAGGCACAGCAACCCATCCCTGAAGAGGAAACTGGTGACAGTTCCCCGTGCTGCCATTCTCTTTCAAAGTCACAAAAACCCTTTTGAACCTCTTGTATTCCCCTGACTAATGCCATCATTATTTCAACACTGGCTGTTCAGAGTGAAACAGGTGCTATCTTGTCAAACGAGCCTCTCAGCTTTCATCATCCCCGAGTTCTTCATTGTGTATTGTTAAACTGACAAGGTTTTGGGTTGCCTGGATACCAGGTCATGCTGACATAACTGCTAGTGATCTCTGCATAACCAAACTTTGTTGGTGAGAAGCAGGAGAGGGGAGGAACGGTGTGGAAAGGAATTGTTTTATTCCCGTGTCATCCTTGCAGTAAAAAGAAGTTCCGTGAGTTTATCTCAGAGGGCCATGGAGAGAGGGCTGGTGAAAAGCTTCCAGCACCTGATTAAAATGATTCACTCCATAATAAGCCAGCATTTCTAGTCTCATTTCTAAAAGCTTTTCTCCCTCACTACTTTTAACAGTCTGCTAAATTCCTAAATAGAAGGGAGAGATTAATCTGTGCTAAATTACTTGATGCGGGTTTAAAATTATTCTGGCAGAAAAGTAGAACAAAGTTTGCCCAAGGAAGCAAAGAATGGAGCATCCACCCCCCTCCTCCAGTTCAGAATACAGTGATGAAAATACCCCAGAAGCTGCAGCACCATCCAAGTCCCAGAAATACTTAAAATCAGTTGAATCAGATTTTTGTTCTGAATTTTCTTTATCTCTCTCTCTCTCTCTCTCAGGACAGATGGCTCTCAGAAATAAATGTTTCTCAGCCACATGCTTGCCTAAATTTTACCAGGAAATTTTGCTGTAAACATGATGCTTGTAGAAAGATTGTTATAGGAGAGGGTTTGTTTTATGTAAACTGGTTTTTGGTTTTCATAGCAGTGAAGTTTTTTTTACAAGGCATCATTTTCCACTGAGATGCTGGAGGTTCATCGTTTTCTTGTCCTGGGACAAGAAGCTTTTCCACATTATTGCTTTAGACAGAAAAGAGCCCAACCTCACCTGCAATTTCCTGCACAAAACCTATGACTGAATTCATAAATTCCTTAAAACAACTGAGTTTTATAAAATGTTTCAGACTTTGAAGACACAAGTTGTAAAAGTCCAAACTTCTGAAGCCATAAACAAAGCAGGAGATCCATCTTCATCAATGGCACTCATTCTCCTGTAGCCAAATAAAAAGGATTTGCCTAAATAATACACTTTGGCAGCTTGCTCAGGCATATCAATTGAAATATTGAAGTTGATTGAAATGCTCCTCAAGCCTTTAATGTTTTAAGCTAATGTTATATGAAAGCCATCATCTATCACATGCAAGTTTGGAACCAGGCGGGCTTAGCCAAGTAACAAGTTTTCCTTGGATGATGTCCTGATAATTTTGGGCAAGCAAGGTTTAAAGAAATCATGAAAACCACTTTCTCTTAAAAGGAAAAAAAGATGTCCAACCATGCACATAGTTCATCTAGTCTGCAAATTAATAGGATTTTTCCCAGCACCTTCAAGGCAGTAATTACTAAATACAGCAATTAAAAATTATGGAGAAATGCTCTTGATCACAACTGGGGGAAAAAAAGAGAGGCTAAATGGGTTGTTTTAGTTTCCAACCAATCAAACAAAACTTCATTCAGGCCCTGGGTATCATAAAAAATAAAATAAATAAATCAGATACAAGGAGCAGGCCTGTAGGACAGGAGAGGGAGGGAGTGAAGGGAGAGAAAAGAAAAAAGCTGGTGTGTGGTGGAAATGACAGAAACTGAAAGTGAAATGATACAACAAATTAGACCAAAAAGATGTGATTTAACATGAATTAATAAAAAGAAATCACAAGGAAGTTGGTTCGTTATTTTACAAATCTCAAACTATGTTGAATCCATAGCTTGTTTAAAAAGCAACAACTTTATTCTTACAGCTTCAACAAAATCTTGAATTTCTGTCATTCAGAAAGAGAAGCCAAAACAGAAACATTTGAGTCTGAGTTCACCTGTGGAAGTGTCCCAAATGTGATGGAAGGAGCTCGTTTGACCTCCTCCTCCTATCACTGCCCTACAGCTGGAAAACCAAAAGCCTGCACAGGGAAAATGGTGAGGATGCAGCTTTTCAGTGCAGCAGAACATATTTGCAGAATTGAAATTAAATGGGAAGAAAAAAGATTTGAGGAAAATGTACACATCAAGTGACTTCCTACCCAAAGCCTTCCCAATTTTTTGAACATGAACCCGTGCCTCCAAAGTAGAGCCATAAAATTCCCCCAGCCCCTGATGGGCAATGCTAATAGGCATGCAACTTGCAACACTTTTTACATGTATTTTTAATTTAATCCATTAGAACCACAAAGGAATAATGTATTAAAGTGATAAGTCTGTACATTCAGTAAATAAATATCAAAGTGAGAGTCATGAAAGCTTTAGGAAAAAAAAATCCAGTCAGAAAAGAGGAAAAAAAAAACGAAAAGAAAATTAAAGCCCTTGAAGGAATACATCACAGAAAAAAATAAATTGATCTACTAAATTAATTAAGTAAATTGATTGTAAAAATTTACTACCCTATGCAGTATAGAATAAATCTCATGGGAGGTAAGTTAGCAGAGTCAATTTGAGCCTTTCAACCATGAGAAACTTGTAAAGCACCTCATAAACCCTCTCAATAATACCATAGAAGAAAAATAAAAACTTTCTATACATGCTGAATACCTCAAGCAATAATCTACAAAGTACCATCCTGCACTGCTTTTTGCTACATGCTCGGAGCCTGTCCATTTTTATTAAATCCAAAATAACAAAATATATGGTTCCTCCAAAGCACATTTATTTAATTATGCTCTCAGGATATGAAAATTTTAAAATAAAAAGGATCTGCTTGTTCTCCTTCTTTCAGTTGACTTGTTGAGCCTTTTATTCATTAGATATAAATAAAATAATAACTTCAGAACTCAGCACTTCTGGGAGGCGAGTGCCTTTCTAAATTTCCTACCCCGACAGAAGACCTGCCTATGAATAACAACCAATTCCTCTTAATCAGAGGGCCATGAATCAAAGAATCAGCTATTTCTAGAGCAATAACAAGAGATAATCTGGATAAATCCTCCAGTTTAGGGCCTGCCAGCAAGACCTGGGTTATCACAAGGAGAAATTTGTCTTATACTTACAAAAATTACCTGTAAAGGCCTTGTCAAAAGCTCTTCCCACAGCAAGGTATCAGTAGCCATTCTTTCTGTTGCTTACAAAAACTTGCCTAACCCAAATCGCCCTTATAATAAATTATGCTGATTTATTTTTGTGTTCTATCTCCTTTCCCCACCAGCTATACAGAAGAACTCGACATCATCCACTTAATAATCTAATATGTGCTAGAAAACGTTATCATGTTCCTTCCTAATCTTCTCAAACTAAACAAATCCCATTCCTTCATCTTTTCATCATTTGCCAGGTCTTCTGGGAGAATTGCTCGCTCCACACTGACAGTGTCTCACAGCTTTGAGGAGATTTGATCTTTTTCCAGTTAACCCAGCAACAGACACAAAGAAATAATTTCTAAATTCATAAAGAACCGGTTGTGATCATGAAAAGCACTTCAGTCAATGCTTCTAACTGATATGCTAATTAACAGAGATAACCAGTCTTAATCAAACTAATTACATTGCAGATTAAAGGTATTTGGAATTTAACACAGCTTCCCCTATGTATCTACATTACATTATGGTGACCTGAAGCAGCAACCTGGAATAAATACGTTAATATGTTTCTTTAAAGAATTCTTAACACATCATTTAACCACAGAACATAAAAGGCAAGAGTGAATAAGACATAATGGTTGTTATGATTTTTGCTCTTGTTTAAACTGTGGAGGGTGAAAAACCAACCCTGTCAGCTCTGCTAAAGATGAAGACACTTCTTGGGACCACTAGCTTGAGTTTCAGTTTGTTGCTGTTGTGAATGTCAGGCCAGTCCCAGGGCTCAGAGACACAGGGGTGACACTGGGAACACACCATGGGCACTTCCTGCCATGGTGGCACCCAGGGGAGGTGACACTGGGAACACAGAGCCTGGTGTGCTGGGACACCATGGGCACCTCCTGCCTCTGTGGCACCCCTTGGAGGTGACACTGGGAACACAGAGCCTGGTGTGCTGGGACACCATGGGCACCTCCTGCCTCTGTGGCACCCAGGGGAGGTGACACTGGGAACACAGAGCCTGGTGTGCTGGGACACCATGGGCACCTCCTGCCACCATGGCACCCAGGGGAGGTGACACTGGGGATACAGAGCGTGGTGTGCTGAGACACCATGGGCATCACCTGCCATGGTGGCACCCAGGGGAGGTGACACTGGGAGCACAGAGCCTGGTGTGCTGGGACACCATGGGCACCTCCTGCCATGGTGGCACCCAGGGGAGGTGACACTGGGGATACAGAGCCTGGTGTGCTGGGACACCATGGCACCTCCTGCCACCGTGGCACTCCCATTCTCCTGCAGGATCTGTGTGACAGACCATGGGAGCACTTCCCTGAGGATGAGGTTGTGTGTCCCAGAGAGGACTGAGCCCCATCCCTGCAGGGTGACAGTTCCCCAGGGATGCTCTGGGCCTTTCCCCACCCTGGAGGGTTCAGTGTCCCTGGAACAGCACCAGCAAAGGAGCTGGGCAGGAGCACCAGGGCTTTGTGTTTGGGTCAGGCTGTGACCCTGAGCTCCCACTGCCACCCACAGGGTCTCACTGGCATCCAGCCCCTCCTGCTCACACAGCATCACACAGACCCCCAACTGACCTGTGTAATTCTTCATAGGAGAGCAGGTCCCACAAGGTGATCCTTAACTGCAGAGCGCATGAAATCACCATCTGTGCTTGGAGAGGTGTTTTATTTATCAACTTTGTTGTGAAATTCTCACTGCTCCTCTTAGAGTGCAACCTGGTTGCTCTCCACATTTCTGATACTGAGTGGCATCCTCCTTTTTGACCTTCTGTACGAGAGTTTTACATGAGGCCACCTGACAACAGTCTGAGGCACAGAATGATAAAAATGGCCTATAAAATATAAAATTGTCTGTACCCATTATTTCCTTCTACATTATGTTTAGTTTGCTTTTGCATTCTCACAGTAACAAATGCCACAGCAGGATCACAGTGTCATCAACGCCAAGAGGTTTCCATGGTATAGAAAAGTAAGAACATTAAACTGTTAAATATCTGTAGAAGCGGGAAGGAAAACAATGGAATGATTTTATTTTAATTGCTGCTCGCACATTGTCTCATAAGGTCAATTTGAGATGCATTTATTTAAACTAATTAACCAATGTACTTGTAAACGTGGTATTTGTTCTTCTTCTGTAGAGAATAAGAGCTGAGAGTGATAAGACAAGTACAGCTTCTCTGCACTACATGAATTAATACCCACACATGGACATGCATGGAAGAAACACTACAGGCAAAAGGAATGGTGGAGGAACCCTTTCTGTATATTGCCATTACAGCAGTGAATGAGGTAAAAACATTGAACATTTCTCATTATTCCTGATACAATCCTGGGCTCAGCCATGCAATGAGAAAAAGTAAGTTGATTTCAGATGGAGCTGAATAATGCAGCCATTGACACAGTCACCTTTAAGCTGAGTGTTCATGTACTTACAGTAGGAGACACACCTTGTCTTCCAAGAGCAAGTTTGGTATTTTTAGGCCAAAGTAGAAGTTGTATTTAACACAGAGTGAATTGTGGCCATGTACATTCCCTAAAGTCCTTAGGTGTCTCTCACACTTTCCCTTGTGAGATGTACAATAACATGAAATGGTTGTAACACAGGACATGCCCATGTGAAGAGGCAAGTTAAGCACCTGATTAAAGAAGTTAGTACCCTCACTGTTTGTTCTTATTCTCTCCTTTAATTAGCTTCTTAATTGCTCACTTGTTCGAGCAGCTTGGTAACAGAACACATCTGCACCAGCTGTAACAGGAGCTTTTACTTGTATGGATACTTGCAGACATTTGGATTTAGGTTTCTTGAACTGTTTAGGATTGATTTCCCTTTGAGATGTGAATCTCTTCCCTAAATCCAGGCATCTGGATCTCATCACCATGAGAGGTGATTGGGATGATGATGATGGTTGGGCACACGACACAAGGCACAATGCAGAGCTGTGTCCTGGAGCTGCAGCTGGGGCAGGTGGGACAGTGTGGAGGGTCCAAACCAGCACCAGAGCAGGGCCTGAGCCACTGACAGCATCCACAACAAGCAGAGAAGCTGGAGATCGTGAGCAAGAGACACAAAGTGGGAAAGATGATTGATGACTGTTTGCATGATGCTCTTACGTGTCAGACAGGTCACCCAGGCTCTCAACCACCAGTGCAGCCAGTCCAAGTGTAACAATGCACACAAAGGATTGCACTGAGATCAGGGAATGGCATTAGACTGCCATAATTTCTAATTTTACCCTTTAATTCAGCTTTTCCTGTAAATACATTCTAGATATGCTTGCTGGGCCCTTAGAGCAAGTAGCAGGATTAATCCAACCCCTATTTCCATGTAAACAGTCTTTTAACAGACAGGTGATTTTTTTAAGTCTGTCTCAAAGTATCAATTGAATTTTTCTGCCAGCACAGAGAATGTTTTTATTCTGTCCTTTCACTTGCTTAAAAAGGCCTCTGGCTTAAACATCCCTGGGAGCCAAGTAATCTGTTCAGAGCTACTTTCTAACAAAAGTAAGAATTTACTGACATTTTTTCTCACTGATCTTGATATCTCAAAATGAGAACTGAGTTTCTAAGAGAAAGCTGAAACACACACAAATAACCCAGAGTTAAAGTGCAGCTGAACAGCCACAGGCAGCAAGAAGAAGATGCAAAATATCACATGGCAGAGACACTCCTGTAATCAGAAATTTCTTAAATCACAGCAGCCCCTTGAGAGTGAACCTCAATCCTAAGTGGCCCTAACCCTGTTATGTGTTTTGTCACTGCAGTCAGTGTTTGCTGTCTCCTGTTTAATGGGGATCTGGGCAGGACACTGCAGCTGTCCTGATCTGTCTTCCTCTGAGGAATCATGTTCACCTAGAAAAATTACTCCAAAAGTCAGATGTAAACTCAGTGTAACAAACATTTCCTAAAAGCAATAAATGAGGATATTCCTATTTTAAGAGGTAATAATAACTCTGGCCACCTGTCCTGTCTGCATGCCAGTCCTGAGTATTGGATGAGCAGGGAGAGTAAAGAGGGGATTTCCTTGGACACTTTGCTTGACTGAACACCAATCCATCACTTCAGTAAATTTAGCTCTTGCTGATTCTGTTATTGATGGCTGCATGTAACTATTATAATAAACTAACCACTACAATGTGCTAACCACTATAATAACTACTATAATATATTGACCTTTTTGTTGATAAAAACTTCCATGTGCAGCAAATAATTTTCCATTCTCTGACATCATTACTGATGACCTGCTTTGTTACTCTTTAGTAAACTACAGCAGCTCTGTGAACACTGTTTTTTTTTCTATTAACCTGATTAATAAAGGTTCAATACAGAAAATTCCTACACTCCTCAACTTTTAGACTGAGTTAAAAGCATTCAACAGCTTGTAGGAGTAGCCAACAATGAAGTGCCACCAGATAAGGGTTTGTAAGTGCTCCACAATTGCTTTGAGCTAGGAAGCATTAACCTTAAAACTGGACTGGAACTGAAGTACCAAAAAAAACCAAAAGAAGGAAAAACCAAAATGCTCCTACAAGATGCAATAGCTTGCCAAGGAAGCTGCTGACCAACACAGGCCCATCAATAGCCTCATCAAATGCCACTCCACTGAAAAAACTAATTTTGATTTTTTTCCCTTATTTTGAATGACAATGAGTTTGTGATGAAAACCTTACAATCCTTTCCCATAGGTTATGAATGTCATAGAAGGAACACTAATGCCAAAAATCTGCTTTAATTACTGCATCTGATCATGGTTAATTTAACCAATTTTAAAAGTTAAAAAAAGGAAGTCAAGAAGTGTCTGTGTTTTTTCACATCAACAAAAGCACTCAAGTTCTACTGTGATCTTACCAGCAGTGTCTTCTGAAGAATATCTGTACTCAATCACTCCCAGAGCAGTGACATTTTACACATTTCTGGTCACTGCACTGATGGCACCAATTGCCCAGTTGCACCTCTTGCCTCTGTGAGCTGGTGATGCCCAACATGAGCAGGGACTAAAGGCAGAAATGGATTACTGGTATAATTTACCACTGTGGTTTTGGGGTGCTGTTTGATGGGAGCTGAACTCTGAATCAGCTTCCTCTTCTCAGAAAGCACCTCCCTTGTGAATACCTCACAAGACACAGCTCCTGCTCAGGGTCACTGCAGCCCTACACCAGAGCAGTCACTTTCCTCTTAGATGTCACTGCAATAATAACCCAGTCCAGGCTACCTTCACTACCTGATTAACACTTATCTTCATTCTCCTCAAAATCCACATCTGGGCTCCTTAATCTGCCTGCAACCCTTCCAGCCCACCCCTTCTCCTTCTGAGCCTCTATAATACACACTTACAAAAATTTCTTAGCACTGATATTTTATCTTCATGATCTTTTATTTACATCAGCTAAAGACACAGTGTTCAAGTGATATTTATATTCCTGTGATTTCTATCATCTCATTGTAGGAGATGACAAGTTGATTGCAAGATGTGAAATTCATCTACATAAAACCCTTTGTGAAGATGCACAGGAAGGTGAATCTCAGTAACAAAGTAAATTAAAACATACTGCATTTGAGCACAATGAGTGAACATGTCAGAAAATGCAAAGGAAAAAGCAGACCTGTCATGATGACAGCTGTAAGATTCAAAGGTGCTGCTTTTCATTCCATCACTTTCACCATCAGAAATTAATATCATAGAATCACAGAATCATTTAAGCTGGAAAACCCTTCAAGGTCATCAAACCCAACCCATTAAACCAGCACTGCCAAGGCCAGCACTGAACCCTGTCCCCACATGTCACATCTGCATGTCTTAAATCCCTCCAGGTATGGAAATTCCACTGCCTATTCCAATGCCTGGCAACCTTTTTGGGGAACAAATTGTTCCTAATATCCAACTTAAACCTCCTTTGGTGCAACTTGAGACCATTTCCTCTTGTCCTGTCCCTTGCTCCTGGGGAGCAGTGCCCGACATCCTCCTGGCTGTCCCCTCCTGTCAGGGAATTGTGCAGAAGGCTCCCCCTGAGCCTCTTTTTCTCCAGGTAGGGCTCTCCCAGCTCCCTCAGCTGCTCCTGGTGCTCCAGAGCCTTTCCCAGCTCTGCTCCCTTCCCTGGACAGAATCCAGTCCCCCAGTGTCCTTCCTGGAGTGAGAGGTGCTGACACGTTTACACCTCTCATGTCTCCGCTGTCCATGGGGCTCCATCCTCACTGCCCCAAGAGAGCCCCAAGGAGCTCCTTGAGCCTCCCTCAAACCCTGCTGGCACCAGGCTCATCTCCAGGGAGCCTGGTTTCATCCCTTTCCTGCTTCAAATCCAATGCAATGCAAGGGAAGAAATTTTCCAATAGGAAGTGCTTTGAGGAGCAAGGAGATTGTGCCAAGCTGACCTCTAAAATTACAGAAATTGGCTGCCTTCATTTCAATTATGGCTTATGTGTACCTTGTAACACCCCGTGAAATCATTTAAGTGTTGGCCTGTTTCAGAACTCAATATCTTTGAGCCCATTAAAGAGGGATTCTGTTTTCCAAACATATGAAATAGTGTTCATAAACATACCCATTAGAAAACCAGAAGCAACCTGTTTAGCTGGGATCAGCCTTCCAGAAATGCTGATCCAGCTACCAGGATTTTTCTCATCTTTATTGATACACTTATTATTTACACCCATCTATGATGCTGGGATTTGTAATTGCTTGTGGCTGCAATTCCTCAACATTAATCTTTCTCAAATTATGTGGAGTTACTGTGTTTATTTTAAACCACCTCTGGTTATGCAGATCTCAAAAATGTCATTTCATGCATCGCCATATTTGCACTGTCACCCTGATCCTTCTGTGTTTACAGTTCCAGTTCCAATGGGACAGTTCACAAATCTCAGCATACAGACAGATGATCAGAAGTGTCAAATTACTGCAGCTTAGAGAGTCTCCATGAGTCACCTGAGCCATGACAGCTGAATCTGTGTATCCTCTTAATCTGCTCAATTTACCGAGCAAATCATATAAACTGATTTATCTTCAAGGTTGTCACCAAAGGCTTATAATTATGTATAAAAAAAATAATTTAAGCTACACATTATAGTCTGCAACTGGAGTGAGGAAAGAACAAATGCATCATTACTAAATCTCACAACACCCTTTAGATTCTATTTTAGCTTTCTAACAAGGACCACCCTCCTTCTAGAGTTGTGGCTTTGTTCTCCCCTAGAAGGGAAGTGTGGTCATAATTTTGGATTCAGAACTGCTAATATTAAGATGAAAGCTCTCCAATAACTTCTCCAAAGCCAGAGAGCACTGAAGCAGGAGTGCTGCTGCTTCTGGGATGGGGGCAAAGCGAGGAGCAGAGCGCTGGGCACTGCTGACCCTGCTTGGGAGCCAGTAAGAGATGAAAGTCAAGGCAGGTCATGGAACAGGACATCCCAAAGGCTGCAGAGAAGCCCCTGAAGTCCAGCAGCCCTTGATTGTGTCATAGTGTCACACACCATCTGCAGTGTGAGGTGAGGTTAAGCCAACAGCTCTTGACAGGAGTTTCTCAAGGTCTGCCCCGCGCCTCTGGCTGCACAAATTATCTTGAGCCTGAGATGTCACCATCCTGAGAGGCCTCTGTGCCTGGCTCACAGGGAGCTCCAGGATCAGCCAGGAGCTCAACGACAGGAGGAGGGAGGAGAAGCTTCAGTAGAGACACAGACTGGGTTTTCACCTTTTTGCTTTAACACAAAAGCTCACATTCTGGAGACCAAGCTGGTGAGCACAGCCCAGCGCTCACAGCTGCTCTCTGCCTTGGACCAACTCACTGCACACTGAAGGATCCAAACCCATGGATGGAAAGCACTTCTGGGGAAACTGGGGAGCCTGACAGGAAGGCTGGAACATCCCTGCTCAGGTAGCATGATGATGATAAGTCTTACAAAGGTACTCTGTTCCTCTTTTGACTTAGCTGGGGGAAAAAAGCAGCTCAGGAAACCAAAAAAGCTGTAGAAAGGTTCGTGGCAAAAACAAAATAGACCAGGGAACTCCCAGGCAAGCTGGGCCTTTTCCACTTCTCCTGGGCTGGCTACTGCAAATATGATCTAATCCATGGAAAGGCCTCTTGAAAGAAAAGCCAATTTATGGATCATGGCTTTAAAATGGGCAGGGGAAGATGCACTGAAGAAATGGTGGATGAAAAGATGAAGAGAAAAAATGTGGAAGGTAAAAGAAAACAGATATGTAAAAATCAATAAGGAAGTAGTAAATATATAATAAGGCTAGCAAAAGGTGCAGACTACTAAAAATATAATTATCAGCACTGGAAATTAATCCTAGTATTTTTTGCTGCACTTTTCAATATTTTCCACTTCTTTAAGTCTTCCTAGCACATCATCTTTCATTCTAATTCTGGGCTTTTCTCCTTAAAAGCCAATGAAGCCTTGCAAACAGATTTCATCTTTTTAACTGGATGAGAAATACATCTCCAATCTCTCTTAAGTGGTTGCTTGCTTTCAGTTCTTTATTCCTTTACTCCTATGACACTCTCCTTGAAGGACTTTTCTGTATTAGAAGGCACTGAATGACAATTAATTTAGTGCACTTATCACATTTGTACTGGCTAGATACTCTCCAGATTCCTGAGCAGGGATAATTCTCCTCTCAACAAAGGCAGATCCAGTATTTTTGGTGCAACAGTAAGAAGAAGTTATTTAATAAGTGAAAGTTCTTCCCAGGAGATTAAAATGAAAACCATGAAGAATTGGTTGAGATGGCACATGGCTACAAAATTTTATTTGAAGTTCTGTTTTCCCTCAGCACTATAATTCTGTGTGACAATTTGAGCATGAATCCAACTGTAATGCAAACACTTATAATGATTAAAGTATTTAGATGAAAAGTCTTCCTAATTTAACAGACATTTTTGACATGAAGAGAAGGCGTAGAAATCTGCAGTTGGTGTTTAAGGAGAAAAAATGTGAATATATCTCAAAATCTTCATTTCCTGGTCACCACACTGTTGAACTGTTCACATTTTCAATGGCTATTTGGACAAATTAAAGCCAAATTTTCTGTTACAGCTTTAAATAGTGACCTTATACTTTCTGCCACTGTAAAACAAAGTCTAATGCGATTTGCTGTGTTCCCTGTTTAGTGATTCTGATTATACATTAGATCTGTGCACAGGAACAAACAGCAGTCAGATAAAATCAATGCAGCAACAAGATTCCTGTTTAAATGAAAAGCATCTCAACTCTGCTTTGCCATGCAAACAATCACTGAGTGGTACTTTTTCTCAATGTCTACTTATGATGCAAGAGAAAATGGGAAAATCGATGCCCTTCAACGGAGGGAGCATCGGTGTCTCTCTGCAACCACAGCAAACGACCCATTCCTGTTCCTTATCACAGCCATGACACTCTTGTAGAGCTTAAAAAACACATTCCCAGCAATGTCAGTCACAGAGGAAACCTCTTTAGTGATCCTTCACTGGGAAAGAGGTTATAAAGCTTTTCACAAACGGTTCTTATGTTCTACGCGCAGACCGAGAAAAATCTCCCAGGATATTGATTGGTTTATTCTATCAGAAAGCAAAAAAGTAAAAGTATATAAATATAAAACCCCCCGATAACAGCAAAATTCACTGGAAATGTTACTTTTTGGAAAAAAACCCCTGTGATTTCTTTGAGTTTGATTATACAATTAATCCTTTTCTAATAAAAGAATAATTTTATCCATATCAATCAAAGGTACTCACAAGATATTAGAGATTTGGAGAAGGGTAGAAGTAAAGTTGCTCAAGATATTTCATTCTAAATAAGTTTATCCAAAAAAATCCTACACTGGGGCTTAACAGAAGCTACACAATGTACACATTTGCCACTGATGGTAATTATATCCTGCTGTACATCTTACTGATCTTGACTACATTTGTAAATGAATGGTGTAAGCCAATCCATTTATCTCTGAAGTCATTAACTACTTAAGACTGTTCAGAAAGCTACTGAGAGAGGGTTGCTAAGATTAAAAATAGAATGGTTTAATGTAATTTTCAACGTCAGTATGGAGCATAAAAACACTGAATGAAGGGTTAATTTGCACAAGGAAAGAAAGCCAAATAAGAGATGACACTTGGGCTATGAGACCATCTTCAGGCTGTGGAAAAAAAATTGAATATACTTTCTCATAGCCCTAAGAAGAGCTTACAGCTGAAATGTCTTGTCTAATCTTATTGTTTATTTATAATCTGCATTTATTATCCTCTTTGCTTTTATTTTGCAGCTAACATCCTCCTGCAGGACCCTATTTGTCTCCAGATGTTGATCAGTGTACATTCTTTTTGCTAAATGTCTTCTGGATCTAAAGCCTTTTTCATACTGAGATTTGGTAATCAAACCCTTTTCTATCTTCCCTGCTTGGGTGAAGCCTCCTCCTGCAGGAACAAGAACTGACACCCACTGGAGTCACATATCATGTGAGCACGTGCTGTTGAATTTTTCTGTATGAGATTTTGGAAATATGCTTTATTGTAATATGCTGGCTGGGAAGAAAAGCCAGAAAATTAGAGTTCCTTCCACTCTCTTCCTTAGTGTGGTGGAAGTGCATGCTAAGGCAGCCTCCATTTGATGTTTTATGAAATTGGATTTTGACTGCTGTAATTTCAGACACGCAATTACAATTAGAAGCTCTGTTTTTAAAGAAACTCTCATTCAGTCTCACTGTCCAAAAGGCTTCCTCCTGAGGAAAGCAGTAAATACAACATTGCCCAGAATTTTTTACCTAATAATATCTTAGATATCTTTGCTATTTAGGATGGAAAATAATCATCAGGCATGGAAGTATTCACAGAATGCCAGAATGGTTTGGGTTGGAAGAGACTCTAAGGATCTTTCAGTTCCACCCCCTGCCATGGCAGGGACACCTTCCCCTGTCCCAGGTTGCTCCAAGCCCCATCCAGCCTGGCCTTGGACACTTCCAGGGATCCAGGGGCAGCCACAGCTTCTCTGGGCACCCCATGTCAGGGTCCCATCACCCTCACAGGGAGGAATTTCTTCCTTATATTCACTCTAACCCTGCCCTCTGTCAGTGGGAAGCCATTCCCCTTTCTCCTGCCACTCCAGGCCCTTATCCAAAGTCCCTCTCCAGCACTCTTGGAGCCCCTTTAGGCACTGGAAGGAGCTCTAAGGTCCCTCTGGAGCCTCCTCTTCTCCAGGCTGGATGCTCCCTGCCCTTGGAGCATCTTTGTGGCCTCCTCTGGACTCTCTCCAGCATCTCCACGTCCTCCCCATGGTGGAACCCCCGGGCTGGAGGCAGCTTTGCAGGTGAGGTCTCACCTGAGCAGAGCAGAGAGGCAGAACCCCCCTCGGCCTGAGGGGCAGGCTGGTTTTGATGCAGTTTTACAAGTACTCAATAAATTCCTCCAAAGAAAAATGCCATTTTGTTTAGTTTTACGTTCCCATCTGCTCTTCCCTGACCGAGCAAGAAGGCTTCAGGGCTGACCTTCAAATAACCCAGGGAACTGCTGAAGTTTGAATTATCTTCAAGAGAAGAAGTTGATGAACTGTGTTTTAACCCAGGAAAATATCCCATGCCAAACATGGCTGCTCAGTGGCTCTTTTGATGATCCATGAGTTATTGCCATGGATTGATGCCCAGCTAATCCCCCTCCTGAGCAAAGTGTCTTCACAACACATTAAACCTTAATCAGCTCACAGCAGTGATCAGGGGCAGATTGGGAAAATGCTTCAGCCCATGCACAGTGGAGTAAAAGAGTTCAGGACATTTCTGCCACTTTTATCAGCAAAGGCTCAGAATTTTTGTCAACTCAGTAAATTTGCTTAGAGATTTCAAGGCGTTTCTGTATCAGCAAAAGCCACAATGTGTAAGTAGTTCTATTAGGAACATCTGCAGAGGGATGGGTGAATCCTAACCCTGAGAAAAGGCTGGTGTTTCGTGATGAAGGGACAATTTATTTCAGGTATAAAATATTCAGGTATAAGCATGCCCACATCACAAATGCACAGCTGTATCTGTTAGGAGACAACCCTCAGTTAACACCCAGGGAACCTTTTCTAATTTAGTCCTTTGTGGAGCAGCCCAGAAGCAAAGACGTAAGAAATAAGAGAAATAAGAGAATAGCTTGCCCTCTTTCTGGATCAAGTTTAGAGAGCCCAATGATAACCCTGAAAGTTCCTACAAAAAGTTTTTCTTTCTTTTTTTGCTATCCAGAACTCCTGGACTCAAACACTCTACCAAAAAAAAGTGCCACCTCTTTGTCATTAAATTGATGGCCAAGTTTGGGTTTATTTCCTGCTTTGTCAGTGCCCAAGGTACAGACAATCCTTTTGGTTTTGTGCAATAATCCTCATGCAGTCTATGCTAAAGAAATAAAATCTATGATTACATAAAGGTGCATTATAATTTTAATAATATTTAATGACAGAAAAGAAAAAAAAACCCAAGGTAAATTGATGGAGGCTGACAACATCAGCAGGTTCAAAGGAGAATTAGACAAACTCACAGACAGCAAGTCTGTAAGCAAATACTAGAAGAACTGACAGGAATAAACCCTCCAGCATTCCTAACCCAAAAATTCTGGATGCTGGAGCAGAAAAAGGGACAACAACTGCCTGCTCTCCCTGAGGAGCATCTCATTTTCCTGGTGGCAGGACAGAATGTTTGGCTCAATGGGCCATTAGTCTGAGCCAATAGGGCATTTCTGATGTTCTAAGGGAAAACCTAATTTATCCCTTCTAAAAGCCAATTAGACACCATAAAAGACAGATATTATTATCAAGTTAGGACAATCTGTAAATGGAGATTCCAAGCTAGCAGCAGTCAGAGAAATGTAACTGGTGTTAATTGAATACTAATTATAGGTGCAATTATTCTGGATTACACTGAACAGTGAGACAGTGAGTTAGAAGTTGGTGTTCAGTGCAAGTCCCTCATTGAAAATTCGAAGTAAAATGACTGCTTTCCCCTGTATCATTTTACACTTATTTTTCTTCAGCTTTTCCTTCTGCATGATCCAAATTTATGTACAAAACTCCCCTCCCATAATCTGTATTTTAAGGACAATTACCAACATGCAGAGGTGGAGAACTGGTCCCTTTATGCCCTGTAGGGCTCCAGTGCAGGAAACACAACAGATGTGGGCACGTGAGGAAATGGGATTTATATCATCCTACTTCAGGTAATATTTTACAGAATTATCTGAAATACATCCCCAAGTTCCCAATTCATCATTCAGAAAGGGTCAAAATCTGTAATTTCTGGGGTTGTGCAAACAGCATCATCAAGGGCCAGAAGAGCAGAGCACTGGAAGCCTTAGAACAGCAGCTCAGATCCTGGAGCAGCAGGGCAACATAATTTGAATTCCATTATATGAATCTAAGCCAGCAAATTTCTAAAAATCATCTACAAAAGGTAAAATGCTGATTTATGCAGCAAATTATGAAATCGTACAATCCACTTATTACAAGTGAGAGAGAAAAAGGGAAAGAAAAGCAGAAACAGTGAAGGAAGGAAAAAAGAATATATTTGGTATTATAAAATTCTTCATATTTCTACTGTTCAAGACTTCTATTTTTCTGATTCATTGAAGTTGTTTTAGAGGACAGTATTGTCTTAACTAAATTTCTATGCCTGACAATCCAAATGGGATTTCACCAGAGAAAATATTATCCTTTGCAAATCTTATTGCTACTTATGCTAATTTCTTTCTTAAGTTTAAACTGGGACAACATCAGGTCAATCTATAACACAGCTACCCTGGAATTAATGTTGCATTTGTCAATTTAGCTACTTTTTCATGGGTTTCATTGATCTGTCTTTGTTTCAGTGAAGAAAAAAAAAAGATGTAAAGGCTTTATTAAAAGAAAAAAATCCTTAGATCATAGAATGTGGCATTATCATAGCAAAAAGGAAAATAGTTTCCTACCTGTTGAGTGCTACAGAGGAGGTCAGGAATGCAAACAAGAAATAGATGCTTCAGAGAGGTTTTAAGCCAAACAATTCAGACAAGATTTTCAAACAGCTGCTTCCTCATTTCTGCTTCGGTAAAGCAATAGCGGAAATAATGAATCCAGTAAAACAGTTTCAGGAGTCACATTGTGTGATTGGTCAGAGGAAAAGCTCCCTAAACAGCCAAAAATAAACGTGGGTATTGTTTTCTGTGCTGGCACCCATCAGCTTGGGGCTGGACCAAGGGAGACTTAGGGGGAGTTAATTTACCTGGTACAGCCCTGGGCCAGCAGCAAAAACCTCCCAGTGACAGCAACAGTGCTCTGTGCAAGCAATGCCAACATTAGGCAGGAGAGTCAGGAAAGGAGGAGAGAAAAATACCCCAGTCTTTCCATTATTTCCAAAGTCTATCTGATTAGCTGAATCTGCAGTCAAAACCAGAGCTCAGGCAGAAGCAAATCAGTAAATGACACTCTCAGGATTTAAAGCAGGATGAATTTACTATTTTTTGCTGCTGCAGTGCCAACAGAGCCGTTCAGTTCCTCTGTCCCGGAGTGATGGCCCTGAATGAGATTCCCATTCCAGTCATTCTTTTTGTTTCTTTAAGCAATGGGATTCTAGCAGGCACATAAGCCTTTGGATTTCACCAGGCTCTGAAAGATTTGTTAAAAACCAACATTTTCAGCTAAGAACCCATCAGCTGGGTCCTTTAACACACTTAGAATCAATTAGCAGGTAGGGCTTCTATTTATTCCATACTATTGTGTGGGTTCTCCCTCTCTACCTAACTAACTCCATAGTGTTTTTTTCTAAATACAGAACCCTTATGTCTAAATAAGTATCTAACAATAGGACCATACCTGATTTAGCTCAAATTTGCTACAATTTAAAGCTTTTGCACTGCCCAACACCTTGCAATGCAGTCAGCTATTAGTTAAGCCAGAAATTTCTCCATCAGAGCCACCAGTTGGCAATTTTCAGAGAGGAAACCTCTTTCCAGACAATTCAGGGGCACAGCTTGAGATTCTCAGACCATTTCTGTGGAACAGCTGAAGCCCAGCAAAGTAGGTCAAGCATCATCCATCCCCCCAAGTTTTGGCAGGAAGCTCCCCAGGTGAGAGCTCCAACACGAGACCAAAGCCTCACCTCAGACTGACCCACTCGAGGATCCCTCTAGGATGTGCTTCCTCACAAAAACTCCTGTCAAGGTTCCACAGGAGCTCAAGGCCTGCACAATGGAACAGCAGCACTTCCTTGTTGTTGTACTTCACATCTCCTCCAAACACTCTGTTATTCCCTCTGAAGGCGGTAATTGAAAGTTATAAGTCATAAAAACTGATTTATTCTTGCTGAAGGACTGTTTAAAATGATCTGAACTAACTGAAATTTAAAGTTTAAAAATCACATCAATAGTTCTACCCTCAACATTTATTTAAAAGAGGTTTCGAAGAGAGCACTATGATATAATTTAGAAATGAATTCAACAGTTGTTTTTACTCCCTCCGAGAGCAGTTATTGCCTGTCAGATAATTAAGTGACTATGCCAGTGACAGAATACACAAAGCAGCAGGGAGCACAGGAAAATACTGAAGCTTCTTGCAGTCCATGAGCTTCCAGGGAGAACAACCTGTCTAACATATTAGAGAGAGAGAGAATTAAAAGACATGATCAGAAAAACAAGAAATCGCCATGGAAACGCTCTATCAGTGTATTTCACTCTGGGTGTGATCAATTCAGATGATTCTCAGCAAATTTTATGACACATTGCAAAACATACCGTAACACTCTATCTCACATAAACATTTATTTAAAATCTATAAGTCAACAGAAAATAATAATATACCTCGAGCAGCTACACTGAGCTCATGGAGCTTCATTCCTCACTGAAGAGTCACATCAAAAATCCAACTACTCTATTCAAGCCAGACTAATGTGTATGTGCAACTCTAGACACCTTTGAAATTTGTTTACTTCAATTATGAGACACTTCTGAAAAAGAAAAGGAGATACCAGGTTCTTGTTCATCTCTAGACAGGAAAAAAGTGAATAGGAAGTCATGGATCGTTGAATTTTGATTCTGAAACAAATGTCATCGTTCTAAATATCCAGATCCCTCAAAACACACAAGATGTTTAACACTGCAAGCACAAAGCCCTGTGAGATGCAGAACTGGCCTTAGCAGGTGGATTTTGGACACCATCAGGGTGGGAATCCCAGTACAGGCAGTCCCTAAACTGGCCTGAGCAGCCCTGTGCCCACAGGCTGGGCCATGTCCTTGGGATTTCTGGGGGCTGGGGGGAGACAGACAGACTGACAGACAGACAGACATGGGGCACAGGCAGCTCCAGGTTTTCCTCACTGGCTCGCACTGCAGGGCAGCTTCAAGAGAGGCTATTTCTTCAGTTTCTTATGGTATTATTTACTTCTATATTCTGTAAATCAATTTATTGATTTGTTTTAATCTATTCCTGAAAATTCTGAAGCAATTTTGGGAAAAAAAAGAGAAAACCTTCAGAAACTTAGGCTGAAACACCAGAAACTGAAATTGAAACCCCAGCACAAAAGTTTTTGTGTGAGCAAAGCTAAGAACACACCAAGTGCTTTTCAAGAGAAGAGCAGGTTCCCCTAATCCTGCCAGGGGACAGAAGCAGACACAGAATCCTAAATCCCAGCACCACCCTAATGTGGCCACCTCAGCCACCAGCAGTGTCTGCACATGGCCATGTCCTGCTGTTGAGGTATCTGAGAACAAGGGTATTTTTTGAAGGAACATATGGTTTCTGACAGAAGTGAAGGTGTTTCCTCAGAGGTGAGCTGCTGTTGTAGCACCTGGGATGAATTCCTCTGCTCAGAATACACAATTAACCAGCAAATTTGGGTCCTGTGACTGCTTGCTGCAAGGCTCCACACATCAAGAACATTTTTCTGGAAGCTTCCAATTACCATGGAATTCTTCTTGGAGTTTTTTTTTTGTTCCACTGATTAAAGATAATCACGAGAAGAAAACTAAGGCTACTAATTGTTGAAATTGTAAGGGAATATATTGAGATGATTATCGACTTAATGAAGCTGGCATTGAAATACATTTTCCTGATCTGCTTACTCTGTGTACTGTCTCCTAACTGGATAATACTCTGTGATTTACTCAGCCTCAGTAAATAACAGACTGATCTCTCTTGTTTGCAAATGACAGCAAACATAGTTCCAGGAAAAATCATAAAACAAACAAGCACAACATGTAATGCAAGTATCAACCATTTTGGCCTCCATGGAAATAGGCTTCATAGAGAAATGCTTGTTTCAACATACTTCAACTTGATGCCAATTTGTAATTACAAATCTCATTCTGAGCTATTTTACTAATTAAAAATAATATGGGGGGAAAATCTTATATTAATGTCTTTTTTCTAGTACAAATCCACACAAATTGAGTAACAAAGATAAGTTATGTTCACCTTCTGAGGAGGAGAAGCTAAAATTATCAATGAAAGCAGTCCAGCCCTTCCCCTAAATTCAGTCAAGGTTGTTATCCCTGAACAAATTTTTGAAAGTATTTTTTTATCATTTGCTTTTATTTACTCAGTGCATTGAGAATAACCCTTTTTGCCACAGAAGGAGCACAGAGAGAAAACGTTGGGTTTGATTTCCTCCCTCATTCTAGCAGGACTATTCAAAATTCTGTCTGTGAACATCTACTCTTCTACGACACAAATATATTCCAGCTTCACCTCTCATCTTCCCATTACAAATCCTCCTTTCCAAGCACTGGAAATTTTGCAGCATCCATCTCAAGCCAATTTTGGTCCCGTGATGGAGAGAAGATCACCCTTGCAAGGGAAAGCAGCCCTAGTTCTGACTGGGAGGGTTCCCAGGGTGAGGATGACGTGTGAATCCAAAGCATTTCCAAGTGTCTCCCAGAGTTCATCAGGCAGCTGTGATCTTATGATCCAACTAACCAGGATTATTTGTTCTTTAAACAAACTAAATGTAGCAGAAATTACTCTTGTGGGACAAATGATCTGTCCATAACAAACACAGATGACGTAAAAAATTAATGTTGTTCTTCATTTCCACCGTGTACACAAAAGAAATTAACTCTTGAGTTCCATAGATGATCAGTCTGTAGCAATTCTTGGCATAAATTTAAAATTAATTATGTTCTAAATGCTGTACACATATTAACTAATTAACCTCACAAAATGTGAAATAGATTTGTAGGCATTAGCATATGCCCTGAAGCATGAGATTTCATTACCTTTACCATTATTTCAGCTTTCAGAAAGATAAGTGTGCACAGTAACACAGAAGGATCCAAAGGAAAAAGGTGGTTTCCTGCATCCAGAGCATTTGATTTGAAATTCTTCCAGGAGCTGAAAAATTCCAAAGCTCCAGTGCAAACACAGAAATGAACCTTTATGTAAATCCACCAAACACATCACTGGTACAACTCATGGTAAAAATCCCCAGACAAACCAAAACCCAAAGCCCAATTTCCATTTGTCATTCGTGATGCAGACCCTGTGCTGGATTTGGAAAGAATAAGATGAGCCATTTACACAGGGAAATGGCTCAGGACAATTCTGATGTAAACCAGAGGGTAAGCAGATCTTCTGTGAATCTCTGGAATGGTTAAAAGATTAAAGCACAAGGAGCTTCTTAAGTGTGACTCTATTAAAGGAGTAGGAGGTGTTGGAAGAGAAAGTGAATGTCAAAGGGAGAGGGTGCACCTTCAAAGCTCCCTCAATGAACTCAAAAATGTAAATTTAAAAAACTTATTAAAATACTAGATTTTATATTAGCATTTATAAAGCACAAGCAGAGAGTCCTTTTCATAATTCTGGTAAATCCCTTTTGCAGTTTAATAAAAAAGAGATTCGACATTTGCATTTGAGGAACGACCCAATGGATTTTTTCTTTTACAATATCTGCATGGTAGTTAAAACTGCAACCTTGTGGAAAGTACTTTGATGTTATACAAAGAGAGGTTTTATTACTATGTTATTTCAGAGGTGTAAATGAAGTATTAGGAAATTAAAAAGTTTAAATTATTGGGAAACCACCTGGCAGCTTGTTGGGTAGCTTGGATCTGTCGTTGTGCTGATTCTTTTCCATGGTGCAGGTGCTCTTTACCATTACAGAAAGTTACAGAAAATCTGAAGGGCACCAATAGAACATGTTGTCTTTGCTCCTGTGTAGAGCAATCCATCTGTGCCACCTCAAACAAACCTATCAAACGAGCAAAAATGTGCTGTATTTGATGAAAATGAGTATTTTACTAGAGAAATGATTAAAATTCACACCTACCAGTCACAGGATGTGTTAGAGCAGATTAAGGGAATATCCCATGGGGTGCAGCAGGTTTCAGGGGAACTGACAGCACTCAGACACCCCACAATTCACTGACAGAAACCTCCCAGCAAGGAAAAGAGAGCTCTGAAAGCTGATCCTCAATCAGAAATTTTCCTACTGATGAAACAATTTTGCTTAAATAATTCAAAAATTCAGGCATGATGTCCAGATCCTTTATCCATCCAGCATCACCTTCAAGGTTTCACCAGAAAAAGCAAAGTGTGTTTTACACACTCAGTTTTCTACTTTATGCTCAGTATTTTTTTCCACTCAGGAATTGTTTCATGTACAAAAGTGGCTTCCCAAAGAGACAAGAGGATGACAACCTTTATGAATCTTGATTAGTGAACCTTTCAGCACCATACAGTCTTTTATTTAGTGAAATTAGCACTGACAGCTATGGATTAGAAGCTATCAGACATTCTAATATTAAAGAGACACTTCTCTTTATTTCTCTGGAACAAGAAGATTTTTCCACCTCCCTGTTTTTATTAAATTATGAGTGGCATGTTAGTTTATTTGTTGTGCTGAAATATTTCTTTAAATCAACATACAATAAATACCTATTTACAGGATTCCTTCAAGGTATTTTCACTGCTTCTTCTAAAATAAATTAAAAATTCTTGAAAATAAATTCATTTACTCTTCAAATAGTGGTGTTAAAACCAGAGTTGAGTGTAGCCAGTACTAGATCTAGATCCCAGCAAAGAAGCTGTGCAATATTCTCTGCTCTTGCTGTGCACCCTCAGCCATTTCTTCCCAGTTATTGATCATCCCCTCATGCAGCAGGTTTTTAATTACATATGAGTGCAGAAAAATCCATCTGTGTGAAAATATAGCTTGAATTGTTCATAATTATGCTAAATGTGAATAAATTATTGATAAAGACTCTGACACAAAGATGTGAGGGTAGATATTTTCTTTAGAAAGTGGCTTTTGTGGTAAATACTGCACCAGTGATTACATGATCTGAGATCAGCCCTGTGAAAGCACAGAGAGAAGCAAGAACTGAGAATTTTCAAGGCACTTCCACTAAACCTCCTCCCAGGTTAGATGTGGGACAGAAAGAGTCACAATCAAAGATACAAAGGCTCACTAGATTTGCAGCAAAATCAGAAATTCTTTTCTTGGGGGGTCAGCCAGGGAACTGATTTAACAAATTTATAAAACAAATAATTTATTAAACAAATTAATTCCCTTAATTGATCTGAACTTAACCAAGATCCAGTGATTTAGCAGCTGCCAAGCAGAGATAGGCAGTAGATTTTCCAGATTCTGCAGTAGCTTTATGAGATGTTTCATGTTAGTGGAAACTCTTAGAGATCATGTGGGAGCCTGGAAAAATCAGCATTTCTCCCCTTGCACCTCAGCACTGGATGGAGCTTGTAACAGTTCCCTCTCTCCCCCTGTTATACAAGACAAATAATCTTGAATTTAATTCCAGCATGTTTATTAGTAAATATGATCTATTTTGCCCCAAAATGCTTCCTTGTAAGCCAGCTTTCCCTGTGATGATAAAATCAGGATAAGAAGATGGCAGAAGATGAAGGTTGTTTGTTTGATACAAGGTCTGTGAGTAGAACAGTTTTTCAAGATTTGAGATTTGTCTTAAATGGCTGCCTCACTCTGAACCAAAATGATGCCAAACTCTAAAATAATGATTCCCACTCTGAAGCACTTGGAAAAAAAGTAAAAATGCTGATACATATTCATATCAACACTATAATCAATTAGTTGCCCAGTTACTCCTTTTGATACTGAAATATCTATAGCAAAACAACATTTTCAAATCCACACTGCTACTCCTTGCTGATTTGATCAATGGGGTTTAAAAATGGTGGTGAAATAGCAGGAATTAGGAGAATTTGAGCTCTGGAGCAGAAGGATGAGCTGTAGAAGGATGAGCTGGGCTTGGGGAAATGGTTATTCTGGGGCAAAAGGTATTGAGGAAATCAGACTTTGGAAAGCAGAAACTTTGGGATAAGATTACCAAGGGAAATGCTGCACCTGAAAAGTGGGAGCCTCCAGGTGTTTTTAGCCCCTCAAGGCAGGGCATTTTTCCTTTTTTTTCTTTTTTTTTGCCACAGTCCTGGTTAAATCACTAGTCAAGACATTGCATGGAAACATCCAATACTGAATGCTTATGATGGAAATTACTGATATTTCCCTCTCCCCCATCATAATATTTCTGCTAAGTTGTGAAAAATATGAATAAAGACATAAATGCATTAAAATGAAATGTATATAGAATTTTTAAGTGCATTATGAGGTTGTTGCAGCAATATCTGTTGGGTAAACAGAAAATGCAGCTGTCTAACAACAGCCATTGAAATGTGTAAGTATCCCAATAAACTCTGCTTCTTGTGGCTGCTGAGGCCAGTTTCAGTTCCCATGGAAACAGATGATGGATTGCCAAAAATGAGATTTGATGTTTTAGAATAATCAGTGATTTGAACTAGTGATTACTAGGAAAGTATTGCAGCCCTCTTGCAGTCAGGAGGTTTTATGCATGGAGGAGGGAAGGAACACATGGCAGCTGGCAGGCAGCAGCAGAGTTGTTAAAATTCTTGCAAATGGTTGTGGTTGCTGAATGACAACAGCAAATGCAGTTTCTTGAAAAATCATCGAGTAAAATCTAGCAAAACCCCATTTTATAAAGTGAATAGGCTTTGAGGTTTTAGAAAAAAATACAAGAAATACTGTAGTACAGCCCTTAGGTGCAATGCTTTCAAGTGCTTTTCCTAAATAAGGTCTCCTTTAGACCTCAGTTCTGAGAATTCAAGGAGCCAGACACATACAAGCTTGAAATTCCTGGATATTTGTTCTCCTGTTATTTCTCAATGACACATTAGGTCCTGATTCTTGAAATAAGCCACAACAAAGAGAAATAAAATGCTGACAATGTTCAGTTTTCCAGAGACTGCAGGGGACTTCCAGGGGGACACAGGACTGGCATGGATCAGTGGCAGTACAGGGAGTTTGCTGGGAGTTTGGGTTGAGAAACTCAACAAGAATTTTTTGGGGAAGAAACTAAAGAAAAGTGAGGGCCACACTGCTGGGACATTGACACTCCTGGGAGGTGAGGGAAGGAAGAAATTCCCTCCAGCATTTCCACTGCTCATCCACTCCCTTTGCTCTGCTATAATGAAAAGCAGGTTGATCCATTCCACTCTTTCCCACTCGAGTGGCAGGAATTGAGAGAGAAAAGCAAAGAGGGAACTTGGAGAGAAAAGCAAAGAGAGTGAAGCTGAGCAAGCTGTGCTCACCCCAAGAAACATTTTCCTTGTCTAAGAATTGGTCCTTTCATGTAAATCAAGGGATCTGTGTAATACATAAAAACAGCCACAGGTGTGTATTAAGAAACAAAAGGTAGCACTAACAAGCAGCAGATAAATAGTTTTCACACGAATTTTGGCAGAATTTGACTGTTTTCTCACTTCTAATTCCAAGATGCCTTTGCAAAGTTTCACCAGAGCCAAAAATGGCTCCTGTCACATGGATCAGCCTGACCCATGGAAGAGCAGACAGCACTTTTGCAATGGGATTAAATTCATTTGGAACCTGCTGGGGGAAGGCCAAGCACAGAGCAGCTCCACTCCCCTCTCTGGGCACCCAGGATAAGGCACAGGCTGCCAGCTCCTGCCTCTCCCTGCAGCACTAATTCATGCAAAACTGCTTCACTTTTGCTCCCATGTAGCAAATTCTTTAAATTCAAGTTGAATACTGTTAACAAAGTAGACTTGATGCAAATCAACCACAAAAGCCACAATATATCCCCAGAGTGCCAGGTTCTGTGGTTTTGGAGGTTTTTTTTTTTCTTTCTTCCTGAATCACACAGCAGTTTTCACTATAAAAGTAAATCTGCCAAAATGAAAGGCTTTTAAAGTATTCCACATAAACCTGAATCTTAAAGCTACAAACTTATATGTCTTAGCACCTTTTCACATCACATAAAAATCCACTGGAATCACGAGGCAAGACAGAATTTGTCCTTTCCTGCATAGAAAGAAAATTAACAATCCTTTGTAGTACAGAGCCAGAAGTACTGACAGATACCTTTTACTTCAGTCAGTTTTGATTAATAAAAGTTGATTGGTAAACATAAGACATTACCTTTTGCTATATTTGATAAATCACCAGCATTTTGCATCTATTTCCATAAAAGTAGAGATATGTGAGAGGCCACAGGAGATAAATTGTTCTCAGGGATTTGTGAACAATTGCCACTTTTTAAGCATAAAGCAATAGTTTTCTTTTGCATATTTGCTCTTAAGAATGACTGCGACACTTTTAAATAGTCTTATCTTGGCTGCATATTAAAATATTACCATTTGTAGCCAGAGTAGTTCAAAGATTGACAGAAAAATGGTTTTCCACAAAAGCACATTAGTTATTAAAGGATTATATTCATGATTTGTCCCTAATAGCTTCTTTAGTTCCTATTAGAAAATGCAGCAGATGCAAAAAGTGAGCCTCAAAATATGATGACAACAAGTCTTCATATTTAACCACCTCTAGATTGAGGATGGTTTTTTTAAAATAGTATATAATTCACTTTCAAAGAGTAATGCTATTAACACTTCTTTCACAGTCCATATTTTCTTTCTCAAAGTACATTTGTCCCCAGAAAGCAACAAACTCATAAATCAATTTCACTGCTAGCTGTGATAAGTAAATCATACTTAGAGCAAAAAAGGTTTCCTTCCAGTGACACTTCCATTGCCTTTGTTTTACAAATTCCAAATCTATGATTAATAAGGGTAGTAGCACATAAAATTATTTTGTTCCTTATATGTGATTATCATAGGAAAAACAATATCCAACAGTCAGATTTTCCTCCTAGACAGTGATCTTTGAAGTTTTATTGAAATTTACAGCTGCTGGAGATTGTCCTGGAAGATACTGTGAGCAGCCGAGGCCCATTAAGGCACAATATTAGTTCCAAGCTTCCACTTTTTTCTAGCAAAGATATGGATTTTACACTGCTACTGTAATGGCAGCAACTTCCCCTGGCTTATGAAAAAAACATACATTACAAAACCCTCTGTGGTTTGTGGTCCAAATTTGTAATGAAACATATTGGTCAAATCCCAAAATGTGCCTCTCATCTCATCAGCTCGAGTGCCTCTCCTGGGAAGAATCCCCTTCCAAATGAGCCTTGCTAAAAGGCATTTTCTTTGGCAGCAATGTTTTCTTCCTGCTGTCCCTGTCCCACCTCTTAGGGCTGTGCTGCTGCCACCCACCCTGCACTCAGCATCCTGTGGTCCCCAGGTGCCACCTCAGTTTCCTCCCCCTCCATCAAACCAAACAGCAACAATCACCCCAGGAAGATGAGAGTCTGAATAAATTAATTTCTGACACATATGTTGGAAACCTGTGGCAAACAAATGATGTGCAGAGAGGAAAGCAGTGAGGCTGGATCCAGACAAGTCAAACAGCTTTGGGAGATAATGCTGGGATTGGCTTCCCTGGGGTGCTGCTGTTTCCCTCTGCTGAGCACGGTGATGGCCACAGCAGCCCTGACAGACAATGATGCTCACACAACCCCTGACAGTGCCAGGACTCCTCAAACTGAGCACTCCAAGAGATGATGGGGGATTTCCCTACAGTCCTTCATACCCATACAGGCCTTGGGGACAACACTGAAACTACTGGAAGATGATTCCTGGTGCTGCCTGAAGCTACTCAGTGCAGAAGTTTGATTAAATAAATTAATTACAGAGTGGTGGTGATGAATTTTAGCTCAAGGGAAAAATTTAATTCTACCAAATATTCTTCTTTTTCAGGTACTGACCTTAATGTGGAGCCTGTGAAAGGTACATACAGATAAACCCAATATTATAGGGATTTTTCACATCTTATTGCTGAGAGGTGTCACTCCATGATATTACCAGACAGGAGATCTGCAAATTCTATTTTTTAAATTATTGCTCAGCCAATACATTGCAGAGTTGACAGTCTCTGATTGTATTGTTCAGTAATGATAATCATCATGATCTTAATGAAAGTATTATCCAGTGTATGTGAAAAGTAATTATGTGCAACTGGCTTAAGTTGTATGACAGGCTGGTATTTGCTGAGTGATGCTCTGTGCCACTAGAACTGCTCACAGAAAAATGAAGTAATGTTTGTTTTAAAGTGAAAAATATATACATGGCACATTAAGTCAGCTGCTATCATCAAAGCAAAACCTAATCTAATGCTATTATCAGCCCCAGATTTGATGTATTATTCTTAGATACTCTAATTTTTCTCATATTTTAAAGCCTACTTAGCTACAACTACTTTTTTTTTTGAGGCTGCCATTAATACACTTACAATTTTACTTTAACAAATGTTGAATAAATTTGCACCAGCTTTGCCTATTTGCAAAGTATTGTGAGTGCTCAAAACCACAGCAAGTCATGAGAGAGTTGCTTGTGCTTAATGTGTTTTAATTTCCAAGATCTGCCAACCACTTCAGTCTCTAAGAGTTAATAATGACCAAATCCATCCAGTAATGAATTGATGTCAGTGCAAAACACAGACATTAACCCATGTGTACCTGCAGGCAGTGCAATCCAGCATTCCTGCCTAGGGAGATGAAGTGCACTTTGAAGCCTTTTGGTTCCTCAGGAGTTAATGAAGTGACTAAATGTCCATCCTGCTGAAAGGGACACCCCAGGAGTGCCTTTATACACCAAAAATGAACTTTCCTGTTTTGTGTCAGACATAATTCCACTGTCAAAAGACATGAGTTAATATTCATCTAACTGCAGCTTACATGGGGAAGAGCAGCTTCACTGTAAGGAAGTTAATGAAGACAGTAATAACATCTGCATAGAAGTTTTCTTCTTAAAGAAAGTGAATTAAATGAATTGATGGCTGGAATGAACCTTTTCTCTGAAAAAAGCTTCACTCAGAGAAAGGTAAAAAACCCTCTAAGAGTACCAAGAATTTAATTCCTCAATGCCACAAGTGAAAGGCAATTGTAGACCTTGATGGTGCTACTGTCCTTTGTGCCTCTCCAAGGTACTGTTTGTGCTCGTGTAAAGAAAGTTAAATATTCTTTGCTTTTAAGCCTGATGAAGTACAGGCAGGCAAGTCAAGCAGAATACTTGATATCCCAGAGTAGCAATTTCTTTTGATGCAGTCACCTTTAGAGAGCTGCTAGTTTTGGTAAGATGTGCAGGGAAACAGGCAAAATCATCCCATCAGTCAAGACCCTGGATAACAGTGCAGCTGTAACTCCACATTTCTCTGCTGGTGTGTTTGGAAATGAATCTGTCTGGGTGTAATGTGAAGTCTCTCCTAGAACTTCTTGGGGAATATAGAATAATAACAAACACCTCAAACCCTAATTCTTCTCCTTGCTCATTTTCTCTTGTTCTTGATCTTTTAGTCTCCTCTCCAATTCTCCACTTCATGCTTTTCTAGCACACACAGAGCTTCATTCTGTTCTAGAAACACCTCTTGAAAACACCAAGCTGAGGCTCTGGTGACAGAGAATGCATAAAAGCCAAAATGAATGTACACCCACACTGCACTAAGCAAGGAGGGGACAACAGTGACTTTTAGGACTTAAATTTTTAAACACACACCATCATGTCCCACTGACTCTGCTGCACATTTGTTAGTTGCCTTAAGTCATAAACTATAACAACAACCCCAGGAGTATGTGCAGGCCATTTGCTGCACATTTATGTATTATACAGGGATTTGTTGACTTTACATGCCCACTCATTTAGGAGCAACTTGTCATCCCATTTCTGTTTTTATCTGGAGGCTTTAACAAAATATTACCAACACCATGAGGATAGGTACTAATATGTTGTTACTTGCTGCAAATTCCACTTTGAGTAACACCAGCAGTTAAATTAAATAGAGTGTGCAGTTTAAAAAAAAATTGCCTGTGTCCCAATGGAAACTTTCTCCCAGAAAATGTCACAGCCACGCACACTCTCAGAGCAGGATCTAAAAAAGGTGAAAGCAAAGATATTCACTGATCTTTTTTCCCCCAACCCTGAACAGCTGACAAGGGCACACAGTGGTAGGACAAGAGGGGATAGTTTTAAACTGCAAGAGGGTGGATATAGGGAAGAAATCTTTCCTGATGAGAGTGGTGAGGCCCTGGCACAGGTTTCCCAGAGATGCTGAAGAGCTGGCAGGGCCCCTCCCCATAAGTGTCCTAAATACTGGTACACATTGAAGGAGAAATACATCAGCATTTAGCACCTTGAACCTGCCTAGGAAAGCCTTACTGCAGAGCCAATTAAATGACATTCCTTGAAACATGTCAAGAATTTCTTATTTTTTATTCTCAGAATTAGTATTACTTTTGATCTTTAGTACTTCTCACCTAAGGACAACTGTTCCCACACCAGTGAGATGAATCCATGCACACAGACATGAGGATCTTTTCTATGGCACAAAAATGGTGTAGTGCTAAGCACAAGTAAATTAAAGCTTTTGCATGAGTAAGACTTTACCAACTATTTGAATGAATTTCACCATAACCACCACTGTTCTCTCTATTTTTAGCACTGTTTATGTCCTCACTCCTCATGCACCACAGCAATGTCACTCCTAGAAGTCATTATTACAGCTGACACATGAAATTATGGCTGATTGATTCAGCCAAATCATTGTAAGCTTGTTTAAGAGCATTAAAAAAGCTTTGTATTGATTTAGCAATAGAAGGTACTTTTAATCAGATTAAAGAGCATCGTACAAGGTGGTTGTATCCATTTCCCTGATCAGTTTAGCAGGAGATCCAGTGAGATTGATGCATCAGCCTAACTGGATCACTGGCTAAACTGATCAGGGAAATTGATCCCTCCAGGTGCACAAAAAGCATGTGAAATGCACAACTTGCTTCACAGGTAAGAAACAGTTCCCATAAGATATTTCTCCATTTCTCACAGTTTTATATGCATCCTCTCCATGTCTCAGCTTCCCTGTATTTTATAGGGCTGCCATATTTACTTCCCAAATTTCATGGACAGCAAGATGTGAGTGGATGCTCTCTGGTTTTTCCAGTATTTTGAGACCTACTGCACACAGAGTGCTCTGATGATTGGTGTGTGTACCATAAATCTGTCACCTCCTGAACGTATCAGACTCACTATGCACCATCTATCAAACTTCCAAGCAGGCTCACACTTCCAGCATGGGCATTTCAGCTGCAGAAGTACTCAGAGATTCCTACACAGGCCAGACAAATGTCCTCAAGCGTCCCTTTTAGACAAAATTTCTGACCAGGGAAATGGAATTTATATGGAAACCTTGAGGTGTATTTCAGCCCTGCTGTAGCCAGTGTTGCAGTTCTCACAGTTAGAGGTGATTTTACCCCAGCAATCCCAAAGGGGTAAGAGCAAGAGGAAAGCACAGCAGGTGAAAATCAGGATCTTTGTATTAACAAATACATGACATACACAGCTCTACTTGCAATTTTCCCAAACTGTAAGAGAACTCAGGCAAACCTCAGTGTCAAGCCCTGCAGGCTTGGCTTGGTCACTGCTCTGTTCCCTGTAAGGGTTCCCAGGAAACTCTCAGGAATCAGGAAAACAAGGCCTTGTTGCTATCTGCAAATTCCTGATCTGTGTATTCTCAGCATCGACAACACAAAATTTGTAATGTGGCACAAGTGGGGGAAGTAGATCCTTAATGGTTAATAACTCAGGATTTGTCACTTAGCTCTCTTCAGGAGATTGCCCAGGAACCCATTGTTTCATCTTCCAGCTGTTTCCCATCAAATTGCTATTAAATTATTCATAAATTATTACATTGTTTCTTCACATCCCTGCAATACTAATTTTAACAGTTTCAAAGCTACTCTAATACCAGCATTCAGATTTCAAAAAGGCAAATGGCAGTAAAATACACTGTACAGGTTAGAAAATTCAAATTTAAGAGAAGTTTTCCCTCTCTAATATGAACTCTGAAGCACTCCTGTAACACAGCAATATCCCATCACCATAATTTGCTAGCACATCTATCCCTTTGAACACATGAAAATGTAATGCACAGTTAAAAACTAACTAGCAACATCCCTGGCATTTCAACAGCTTTCCAATAAATGAGACAAGATTTAATCCACATTTTTTAATGTTACAGCCAAGCCCTTCGGTCTCTGAATGAAACTGTGCAGATAAAAACATGGGCTGGCTTCATAACTGTTTCAGAAAAGGATAAATGAGCACACCTTGAGATAATAACTAATCAAAATGCAAGTACTGTGTCATTAGGGGTGAGCTGCTAATTAGTAAAAAATAAATTAAATTGTCATTGTTGGCTAAAAAATAATGAAAAGAAAAAACAATATCTAGAAATTTATTGTGAGGAAAATAGTACTAAGCATAACTCTGTAACAAACCCCACAGATTCTAATTTTAAAAGAAAAAAACCTCAGAATTCATTAAGTTAGTGCACTCAAGTAAACATAATTGAAAGATGAACATTCCTTTTTCCAAAATGTATCATGGAAATGAATAGCGTGAAGGAAGCTCAGACATTCTGCGCATCCAGCCCCTTATGCTGCACCAGGACCATTAAAACCACATGAATTATTTTGTCAAACTGCTTCAGAAGTTCAGAGACAGTCTTAAAATAGTAATTTATCTCAAACTTAGTATGAACACGACTACTTTATTCTCTTTAAACCTTAATTAGTGTACTTAAAATGTAAGCTGTGTTATCAAATATAATTAATCATATTTTAGGGTGGGTGTATTTTGAGCTTTACACTGACTCACATTCTGCTGCTTGGTATAATCTTGTGCCCGTCTCTAAACCAAGTCACTTGGGGCCTCGGGTGGCTGAGGATGTGTGGGAAGTTCAGAACAGCAGCTTGTCCTTCAGTCACTGTTTTTCTCTGGTCTGTGTCCATGAAATCTCCCATGTCTGCAAAAAATAAGAATAAAAAAAAAAATTAAAAGAGAAGTTTTGCCTTTCTCCCCATTTCTTTTCAGGAGACAGAGAAATCACCATGTTTCCCACTGTGGAGGGATAGAATGTAAGAAAATAAAGATAGAAGAATAAGAATAAGAATAAGAATAAGAATAAGAATAAGAATAAGAATAAGAATAAGAATAAGAATAAGAATAGGAATAAGAGGTAGAAGAAGAAGAAGAAGAAGAAGAAGAAGAAGAAGAGGAAGAAGAAGAAGAGGAAGAGGAGGAAGAGGAGGAAGAGGAAGAAGAGGAAGAAGAGGAGGAAGAAGGAGAAGGAGAAGGAGAAGAAGAAGAAGAATAGGAATAAGAGTAAGAGGAAGAAGAAGAAGAGGAAGAAGAGGAAGAGGAGGAAGAAGGAGAAGGAGAAGGAGAAGAAGAAGAAGAAGAAGAAGAAGAAGAAGAAGAAGAAGAAGAAGAAGAAGAAGAAGAAGAAACTTTGGTTGGAGGCTTTTTGAGACAAATTCTTAACAATAAAAAAGAAACTCCTGCAATTCAAAGGGATGCTCGTGGTGTAAATAAATGTGTCCATTTTTTGGTGATCATTTTGTTTTTTATCCACAGCTACACAAGCAGCTCTTCCACTGCAGCCAGGCCAACAGAGTCAGACCCAGGCAAGGATCCCAGAATGATCTGGAATCCCAGTGTCGTGCTGGGGGCTGTCAGCTCTCCTGGCACGACATTTCAAGGCCAATAGTGCATCCCCAGTGTTGGAGAGCAGCTTTTAACAAAAGTTCTAATGGAAGAAATGATGCAGAACCCCTGCCTCTGAGGGTTTTATTTCACAGGCAAGTTCAGGTATCTGGGGAGACCTTGGAGAAATTCAGTGAGGGTTTTTTTCTTGTTTTTCCATTGCATTTTTTACTGCATTCTTATCCACTAAAATGAACAGGGCTTCAGGCTCTTACTTCTTCACCCTCCAAAGAACTACTCTGCATTTTAATTTGATTTAAACTAGGAAACTGACACACATACAACAGAGAACTATTCCAGCTTCTATCACTGAATTCCCTTTTTTTTTAAGGACAATAGGGTTCTCTACAAGTTCTGTGCTGCAGAGAGGGATGCAAAGGACACAGAAAAGAAATGACTACTATCAGGTCTGTGAATGGCAGGAGATGAGAAGAGACAGAACAAGAGCAGAAATTTAAAACACATGGTATTTTAAAGAAGCTTTAATCATCTTTGTGATTTTCAAGTTATTTATTCAGACATAATCAGCATTGTACTTCCTCTGCTGCTCCAGATTCCTTACAACTGTAATCAGATCAGCTACTTGAAAAGAAATTTCAAACTGCGGAGGTGGATCTAATTAACTTCACTGTCGTGTGATTATTTTAGTTTTCACAATACAGGAGTTTTTAAGCCCATCCTGTAATTAAGATTTACTCAGCAGTTTTCTCACAAATATCTGTTCCCATTCAGTTAAGTAATATGTTAGCATGTGTTGAAATATTTTTTAAATTATTTAACAAGTTCCCTGCTACTTCAGCTATCTAGGACATGGAAAATACCTCAGATCTTTCTCAGTGCCATTATAATTACACCTTTCAATTTTTCACTAGAGATCTTGAGTTGAAGTGTATTGGGAAGCATCCTCTACTCACTGGCAAAAATAGGTAATTTCCTGTGAATCCTTCTGAGTTAAAAGACTAACATTTCAATCCCCAGAAGTTTTGATGAGTGGCTAAGATGATTTTAGGAACCCCTTGGAATGTTCCTTTCTGATATGTTTTGAAGAACCAAAAAACAATATATGATAAAATATCAGGAACTTCACTACATCCACACAGCTTAAATCAATTAATTTATATAAAACCATTAAAACACAGAAAACAATCACATGGCAGCAGTAGCTACCCTGAGTGAAGGGGAAAGAGGATATTTAAAAGTTGTAGAGCACTTTAATCTGCAGGAATAAAGTGCAAATGTGACTGGCAATTTCACTACAGAAGCCATTGATATCACAAAGGCTCAAGACCAAAGGTCTTCCAAGCCACACAGGGTCTGGTTTGCTCTGCCTCTGTCTTTATCAGTGAAAAGAACTGAATAAATGAATTAATACATAGACTGCTTAATTCAGACAGATTTAAGAGAGAATCTTTTAGCCTCCTTCAGCAATCCAGATCAAGAAATTAAATGGGGGGAAAACTAAAACTGAAGAAAAGCAAACAATTGCACTTCTTACTGTCTCCAGAACAGCCAAACACACACAAACCAGCCTGGAGAGACAAAACCCTGCACTGCAAAACTTCCCCCCCTTCAGAGGGGAATAAAGTTGTCATTTCAGGAGACAGAATTTTTCAGCCACAGCAGCATCAGGGAAAAGCATTCCTGTGTCTGTTTCTCACTATTGTTCCCACCAGGACTTCCTGAGGAATTGCTCCCTGCACTGTGCCAGTGCAACTGCTTGCACAGCTGGGCAGGGAGGAGTTGGGAGACAACTTTACCAGCCCAACAAAAGAACTGTTGCTCTTTTAGAAATTTTGGAGCTGTCTCCTAGCCCACAGCTGCTCAAACACATTCTCCTGCTGAGCCTAAAGGGCAGTGAGCTCCACTGCAATCCAGGAGTGGGAATGATCATTGGGATGCAGGAAGAAATGGGCACATTTTTCCCTGGGACTGCTACCAAAGCCTTGGTCCCCTGAAACCACACCTGGAGATGCAGCTCCAGAGGAATCCAGGCTCCTCCAAAGGCTCAGTGCTGCTCAAGAAGAGGAACCTCACCCTCCCCTTCCCCTCTAACCCCCTGCTTGCCCCACACCTCACTCAAAGTTCTGTTCACTCACAGCACCTTGCAGTAGATCCTCTGTGACCTGACAGAATTCACTAAATTTTCAGAGGAGTATTTGGAAAAATACTTGCAAGGGTCTGAGCCAGGTCAGAGTGAGCCCATGGTCAGTAGACAGCAGGGGCACAAGGGCTGGCAGAGGTCAGGGAAGGAAAACCCCATTTTAGCAGCAGTTTATTTTTACTTTAGCTCCCAGCAGCTCTGAAACAATAGGGAGACCAAACATCAAATTACTGATATCATTGACATTACAGATATAGTAACAAAATCTACTGTATGGAGTAAACTGATGAACATGATACCAAAACTTACATAATGCCATTTGCAACTGGTTTTATTTTAAAACACAGGAAATTCCATGTAATTTCCCTTATTGACATACTGATTAACTTGAATCAGTTCCTTCAAATTGGGTGTCTAATAAATAATTCAATTTCTCTAAATTCTGCTTATCAACTGACATTTACTACTACTGAATTTCCAGTTACCGACCCTGACGAGGAGGAATTTGATCCAGTATGAGACTTCTTAGGCACAGCACACAAATCTGTCTCTTAAAGTTTCTTTTATGCTTTTACTTTGGAAAAAGAATTAGGCCTAATTTTGTTATTATTTCCAAAAAGGTTACTTGAATTTTATTTTCTATAGGTTAACTGAAAAAAAGGAAATCAAAGATTTGTGATCATTTCTTGTGTCACGTTCATTAGCACAAACACCTGAGAAAACTAACTTAACCTTTCCAAATGGCAGCTGGATTTCAAAAATTCTGCCAAGTCCAAACTGAAGTGGGGCAAACACACTGAGGGGGATTGATTCAGAAAGGTGTTGAGAACAGAATTTTAAAGTTTTGTTGTAAAACTGCTGATTTTGTACCACAAGGACTACAATGTGAAATCCTCCTGGTGCTATTCCACCATCCCCTTCCCTTTAGATGCTGCTGTTTTCCTCTAGAATTTTTATTCTTGTTGCTGCTGTTGTTTTGGTTGTTTTGATTGTTTTGACAGTTTTCTGCGTGGCCTTCTTTAATTCCATAAAGTGCAACAGTTCTCTCATGCTACAGATATCTCCAAACAATCTCACTTTCATGGCTTTGAACAGCTCAAAGACTGTGTTGCACTGCTCTGAGCTGCTTCCAGATGATAACCAAAGTATGAAATTCTTGAGGCAGTAATTGAAAAAATTTGCTAAGCCTGATATTTAACACCTGTTCAGCCTGACAAATGTCATCATACATCAGGTTTTTTACCCCAAAAGAAGCTAATGAGTCACAGAGTGACCCCCACTCAGACATACATGCCACTTGGACTTGAGATCTCCTCTGCAGCAGTGCCCCCATCCTGTTCCTCACGATGCACTGGTAGAAGCCAGCATCAGCCCTCTGCAGAGCTGGGATGATGTACCTGCAGGGCAAAAGGCACAATTAGAGAGAACTTCTTCCTGGTTTGCACTTTGTCTTAAATGCTTATTGTTTTTTTTCTTACAAACAGCATTCTTGTGTAACTCAGGTCTTTGGTTACAGTATTGTCTGTTATATACAGGTTTTTAAAAAGCAGCTGACACGAAATGCATGAAAATACCTTTCAGTCTTCAGTTCTGCCTATGATAAATGCCAAGTATATAAAAAAATTCACATGAAAGATGGACTTAAATTTTTTCCCTAGTTTTCCCTACATACATTCATAAGGCAGAGCAGGTAATCAGTTCAGAGAAGCCACAGGAAGCTTAAGTGTAGGTATTAGGAAGACCTGCAAGAAGTATCAAAGCTTTCCAATGAAAGCTCCACTGTGCGACCACTGAAACTCTGGAAGTGCCACCTTGTGCTGTACTTTGTGTTTGCTCTGCCCTTCAAACACACACTCAGTCCACTAATCTCACCTTCCTCATTCAGCTACATCTGATTGCTCAACATGAAAATGAGCTGATAGGCACAGTTTTAATGGGAATAAAACACATGAATAATAGAGATAATCCTGCATTAAACAAACATTAATCACAAGTGCATATTCCCCCAGTCACCTTCAGGAGATATTATGGCAGGATTAATGAAAGTCTTTATGGAAGATAAGAAAAAGGAAAACTGCTGAATTTTAATCTTCTAAATTTAATTCCACTAAAAGAAAACATTTCTTCTTGGACTCAAATATATTGTACACACCCACGTGCAGAACTTAATGCCTGAACAGGATCAGGGAGCATAAAACAAAAAGAGGCAGAAGATTATGGTGTCATCACAAAACACACCCCAGCAATTGGGTTACACCAACAAACACAGGGGCCTAAACCACAGCCCAACACTGTGGGCAAGCTTCACACATCCCTGGGGTTTCCAGGAGGCCCTGGGTAAGTGCTGTGACTCCTGTGACCTCCTCAGGTCACTGCTGTGACCTGCCCAGGAGCCACCAGCACATTCCCTCCCATGGCTGTGGCAGGAAGCAAAGGAGGATTCCAACCTGTGCTCTTTCTGGGAGCACACAAACAGGGACTCTGAAGCAGGAACGTTGCTGCCTCTTGCCTGATGAGCCTCACCATGGGGAACAGAGTGAGAGAGCAGGTGAAAATACAAAGAGAGAAATCAATAGGACAGGAGGCTTCTCTAGACCCTTACAAAATCATTTCCTGCTCTGCCAGGAAGAAGATTGTTGTAAAACATCATTAAAAAAAAACCGAAAAAACTGAAGATTCTGACAAATACTGAAAATTAATTTTTACGGTTCTTTTTACCCAACAGTTATACAACAACAGTCTTTCTTTCTCCCATAAAGATTTAGTGTCCTGCTTGGCTAATACCTTGTCTATTAAATAAAGCCAAAATTAAAGGCCTCTTTCCTGAGTATTCATCTGTACCAGGACAGTAATGCAGATTTAGTTTTGCTGCCACAAAACAAATCAATTAGATCCGAAGTGTCCTACTTTGGTTTTCTTTTCTGACTTATTAAAGTTTCTGCAGGAAACATTCTTAACATGTTGCCTGAAGAAATGAAAATCTTTTAAAAATTTACAGTGAAAATCCCATCTACTTTGGAAATTCCAAGGCAGCCAAAACCTAGAGCAGCTGGATTCTCAGTGGACCAACTGGGTATAACGTGCAGGTACAGCAAGCAAAATTAGAAGAATTAAATAACAAATGTGGAAAAAGAGATAGGACATGTGTTAATACTGTTTGAGACTAACTTGAAAATTGCAAACCTGGGCAAGGGATAAATATTAATGGAATTTCTGATTCTGTGTTTACAATTTTAAACAATCTTTATGCACCTCATATGTCTTATTATTGTTTTAAAACCTACTTTTCTATTGACCTAACAGCCTTGATACTGCTTTTTGTGCTATGCTTTTCCCATTCCACTTGTTTTCTGACTGGCACGAAGAGATATAAATAGGCTTTCTAAGTTCTAAATAAGACTTTCTTTCCCTGAATGAACTGAAATCAAAGGTTAATGCAATTCCTTTCAGTGACAAGACAGAATTTTGCTTTATTTTTGTCCATGCTCAAACTTTGAAGACAGATCTTCCCATTGTAGAGATGTGTCATGGTTTTGTATGGAAGCTCCTTGATGTTCCTGGGGATGTCTGCAAGGACTTTGGAAAGTCAGCTCTGACTTTTCCCCCATTTTAAATGGCACAGCCAAGCAGAACCTGGAGTTTGGGAAGGTTCTGCAGAGAGATGGGAAGTGACAAGCGGATAAGAGAAGCTTCAAGGGGAGTGTCCCCGAGCCTGATGTGCTCCATCACCCCTCTGCAAAGAGCTCCAGGAGGGAGTGGCATCAGCCACTTAAGGAGAAATCCCAGCCAACACTTACAGTTCACTCCTAATCTAAAATTTAAACCCTCATTTGAATTTTAAATGCCCTAAGAGTTGAAAGTGAAGCTATAGGCTATGGGATTTAATAGTCATAATTATGGATACAGAATTAAAGCTAAGTGTATTTTATTAGAAATTCATGTTGCTTTTTATCTACTCAAGCTTTTTAACAAAATACTTACGGATCAACTGATCTAACTTTTAAAATACAGAAGAAAACTGAAATGTGTCCACTGTTAAAACATAAAAATCAGATACTTTTAAGTAGTTTGGTTGAAAGTGTATGGCTGCTTAGACATGACCTTAGTTTCTTAAATTCCAATAAATCAATATCTTCAAGCCACAAAAACAAATATGACAGACACACCTGATCCAGAACTTAATTCAAAAGAAAACAAAGGGAGGAAAAAAAAGAAAACAGAAAAAAGACACTGCCTGAACATTAAAGTCTCTTAACCTATAGACACGACCAAAATTGCTCCTGCAGTCAGCAGCATCGATTTGTTATCATAAGGTGGATCTCAGATCACAAAGAATTTCTAAGGTTGTTTTATAAATACTTAACACAAAGTGGTGCATGCACAGTCACTGTAAATGCTGGGCTGTGCACACAACCAGCCTCATTAGACAAAGAGGAGCTGCTCACTCAGGGTCACCAATGTCACAATGCAAAGGCTCCAATTAGTTCTTTACTCACTTGGGCTGTTATAATAATATATTTCAGCCTGTTACAATATAGACATTACTTTAACTGAGACACACTAAGTAATATCAATTACCAAAAAATCTTTGATTGATGATTCAAATTGCAGCAGAAGTCACTTACTCAGGAAGATTCGTGCATTTAAACAGGCTATTTACCCAAGAGAACTGCACAGCAAACTGTTATGGGGTCAAAGGTTAAATTTTGCAACTGCAATTTTTATGTCTGAGCATATCTTTTCCTTGCTTTCATTCATCCTAATGCACCTATGTCATTTTTTGGAAGCTTAAAGCTTTGCATTTCTACAGAATCAAAATCCTGTTTAGCTGATCTCTGGCTGTGGTGTAGCAGTAGGAGGGATGCAATTTCTAAATTAATATTTTCTATCAATATTATTATCATAAACCAGCAGCTTCCTCTGTGCCAGATCTTTTAATGAGAAATAGAAATAACAATATAAAAAATGCAGAATTAATAAATATGGTTGGAATCATGACCTGACATTCACAAGAACAAATTAAATGCAATATAAGAAACAAGGGACTGACTGTAGGTATGTGCACACACAGCTTGGGAAAGGTGTTCTAATAACTGACTCACACTGCCATACACTGTAAAATTCCAATTTTGTGTTGGGATGTCCACTTGTTTAAGAAATACCACAGCACTCAGGTCTTATTTCAAAATGTCACACATTCTTACCCAGGTTTCTCCTAATACCATGAAATGTCATCTCCCAGTGCCTAGCACACCTACAGGGCTGGAGTTGTAACCTTTGCTTGCTGCTCATTCCATGTTCATGTGTTTGTCCTCCCACACCGTTTTTCCTGCCCCTCTCTCAGCATCTCACATGGTCAAGGGCTGCTTCCAGCTCCTTCCACCCAGCCACTACAACTGACTCTGCTGTCATTGATCAAAACAAGTGGCATTTGCACAAAGCCATGCTCAAACATTCTGTGATTTGTTGTGCTATTAGAGATCTTTTCATTTTCTAGAAAGCATTCACAAATCTTCTCTTATGTGTGTGCAGCTCATAATCCACATCCCAAAGGCTCGAAAGCAGCAACCATGAATAGATGCAGGGACTCAGGACTCCAAATCAAATCTTGCATTTTTAGGTAGGTAACTTCATATAGAACTAAATGCTTGGGTTTAAACAGTTGCTAAATACTTGAAATGCTAAATGACTCCCACAAGTTTTAAAAAGTTTTTTAAGGGAATTTTTCCCCTACTGCTCTGTAAATGTAAACAATATCAAAAACTGTACTAGTGCTAGGTTAAAATTTTGAAAATCTTTGAGAAAAGTAATCATGTATTACCTTGTGTAACAATATAGAAATTTATATCATTATCTGCATTATCTGCATACCAACTCATACTGTAATTTCTATCTATAGTGATGGAGCATAACTTTTCCCTACCTTGTGTCCCAAAAATGCAGTATTTAGCTTGGTTTTCAAAAGGTACAGGTGTTGCACCTGGGCTCTCTCTGTCACACACCCACCCCTCACAACATCTAAACTCACCTGGCAAATTCTACAAAATTAAAAAGCACCAAATAAGTCACATAAAAATTAAATTTCCGTAAGGGTACAGAAATTTCTGTTTGCATGGAGAAAACCCAGTCAATCCTCCCACATGAGAGAAAAGCAGACAAAACTTGGCTGTCTGGCACGTTGGTACTTGGCCAGCCATGTGCTGCCTATCAGCAGGAGTGAGCTCTGATAAGCCAGGCTGTGGTTTAGCTCCTGTTTGATGGAATGTCTGTGGGATGGGGAGGGAGGTCCTGGGGGTAAACTGCACAATCATTAAAGGGCAGTTTGTTAAACTATCAGCTCCCTTTTGGAATTGCTAGAATTGAAACAGAAAGTGTTTTGTGGAATTTAAGACAGACCACATTCCTCTAGATCTGATGGAGACGGACAGTCCCAGCGAGCTTGGCTCTGTTCAAGGATGAGTTCACACATTATGTGTAACATTTAGTTAAGGAATGTGTCTCCTATTTATCACAAACACAGGTAAAAGTTACATCTCCAGCAAAAGGCACTTCTGCTACTTAAAATTTCCATGTTAGGACCCATGTTTGGAAGTGTTAAATCTCATTTTTAGCAATGGAATCTCATCTGTTTACAAAACCTACTCTTCTTTCATAATGAACCCCCAAGTCCCTGTGTCTGTATCTACAAAGCTCTTTGAGGCATTGGGAAACTGAGGGGGTGGGGTTTGGTTTGGGGTTGTTTTTTGCAATTCCACTTGCAGAGGTGATTATATGGATGTTATTTACTTGTATTCACTGGAGTAGGAGGTGATTTCACTGTCGTTGTGCAACCACTTGAATTCCAAGGGCCAGCTGCCTTCGGCAAGGCACGTAAGGACCAGTCTGTTTCCTTCCAGGTGGATCTGGGGCAAGCCCGGTTCTGTCTTGAAGAATGGTGCAACATCCCCTGAAATACAAAGGAAAAAAATGGGTTTGGAGGCTATTTAGGAAAATATAGGAGAAACTAGTGATATTTAACTAATTTGTCCTCAACATCGTCATGGTAAAACAAGAAACAACACGATTCAGTTAAGGCTTGCACTGGTGCATTCATAACTAAGCTTTATCTTTAGGGGCAGAATTACCAAGATCTTGATAAACTTTGTCCTTGCCCACTCAGACAAACTTTTGTCCATGTTTACTCTTTCTCCAGATGAGAATTTCAACATTGTCTGCTGTGGCAGGAAGTGAACAACCCTATTGGCTTTTTTCCCCCTTCTCCTTTCTGAGGATTAAATCCACTCAAAGCTTTTTTTTTTTTATCCTTTTTTTTTAAAAGTTTTTTGAATAGAAACCAGAAGTGTAATCTTGGATAGAAATGATTATCACAGCAGGAAAAGTCTCAGGGTAAATGAAGATTCTTGATAGGGAAAAGAATTTAGAAAAAAACACCTCACAAGTTTAATGTATTTTTCAATGTTCTTGCAAACCAACAGGTGTTAAATTATATTACCTGAAGCCACTAACAGATTTGTGAATTAGGGTACTTCAGTAATATGCAAGGGTCACTTGTAATCTCAAACTTTTGAGTATCAAAAATAAAACACTCCAAGCAGCAAAATTCTTGATGGGTAAATTGCCAAAGCTCTTCTCAAATACAGATTGATTCTGAGTCCACACCTGCTGGAGATCTACCCCCATCACCTCTGGAAGATGAAGGCTTTTCACACTTTACTTGTCAAATTTCTACTTGTAACTCTAAAGGAACTACAGGTTTAATTTTAGAAATACCTTCTATAACCAAAATTAGCACAGAATGGCCTGGGTTGGAAGGGATGTTACAACTCATCCAGTTCCAACCCCTCCCATGGGCAGGGACACCTTCCACTAGACCAGGTTGCTCCATCCAACCTGGCCTGGAACACTTTCAGGATTTTATGATTACACACAAAACAGAGGAGTTATATTCAAAGTCAAAAAATTTTATATAAAATATGAATAATACTGAATAAGTAGACAATGCTTCTTTAAAGTGTGCAGGGTGTGTGTGTGTACTTTATATATAAAATACAGAAAAAATCCCAAGATACATAAATGTTGTCCCAGTGCAAGTAATGGTTCAGTTGAACTTCAAACCTTCCTTTAAACATTTATTTTACACAAAAATCTCAGGAATTTTTTTACTTGGAATTTTATATTTAAATAATTATATTTCATTTTTATACTTGGCATTTTATATATACTCAGGCATTTTATATTTAACGAGTTTAACCTATTTTTTTACAGTTTGGAGTGCCCTCATGTGCTGTTCAAGGCTGGAATTTTTGAGCCCACAGGTTCCAGAATCACTGACAGCCCCAGGAGCTCGGGCCAAGGGGTGCTGGTGGTGGCTTCCCAGTGCCCCTGGTGTTGCCCTGGGGCTCACAGCCCAGCCTGGGGATTGCCAAAGGCTCCAAGCCT
Organism: Agelaius tricolor; assembly: GCF_023055355.1. Classification (NCBI taxonomy): domain Eukaryota; kingdom Metazoa; phylum Chordata; class Aves; order Passeriformes; family Icteridae; genus Agelaius; species Agelaius tricolor. The sequence continues at coordinate 4,004,640 of NW_027269279.1, forward strand.
TTATCTTTCCCTGTGCTCAGGGGATGTTTCTGAGTGCAGAGCACGTGGCAGCACAGGCTTGTTATCACTGAAGGGTCAGAGCTGGGCTCCAGCTGAGCGTGGCCAGGCAGCCCCAGGCCCACTGGTGCCAAATATCTCCTGCAATGGGCCATAAATCAACCACAGCTCCCCACTCATCTGATGATTTGGATTGACAAATTCTCTCCTGAGTTTTTAGAATTTAACTTCAGGAACACAGTCATTTGTGAAGAAAGAAAAACCACATAATCTTAAAGCAATGCTTATAAACTATCATACAAAATCCAATCTAACAAACTGAATTAAAAGCTGTATTTGGGGTAGGGCCCTTTTCAGATTTGTAGCATTTTAAATAACCTGTCTTTCAAAGAAACTGATTTGTGATGAGTGCAGATCAGCAGTATCTTCTCTAAATTGGCTATATAGGAAGCTACCACAATACAACATATGAGAAAATTGGAGCAGCTCCAAACTAGCAGATATTCCCAGACAAGCCAAGGAGAGTTTTTACACTTCTCCACACTATTACATGACTGAAAATATATTCTGCAAAGCTTCTCTTTAGTTGTTGTTTTAATGACTGCAATTATTGTGAAATCATCTTATCCCAATTCTCATTGTCTTCTAACTAGTAAAACCAACCAATATTCTAAATGTTATAAAGAAAAATTTAAGTTGAAGTTAGAGGATGTTCCTGTGAAATACAGTTATTTTACCCAGCAAATTTTTACAAAGGTATTTCTAAACAAGAGAGAAAATGTTAAATCCTGTCAAAGGTATTTTGGGGAGTCTCCCAAGGGAGCTGCAGACATTCTACCCTGGTAAGATTAAAGGTGTCAGGCTTCCTCTGGAGATGGAAAAGCAGCAGCTGGGAGCAGTGCTGGTGTTCAGGGGAAGATAACAGAGCCCAGCTGCTAAAGTGAAATGATTCGTGCTGAGTCTCCTGAAAACAACACTTACCTGCTCATGTACAGAGGCTCCTGGAATGAGTTCCCTAAACTGTTCCTCCCAAAGAAAGTTCAGAGGAATGAGTTCCCTAAACTGTTCCTCCCAAAGAAAGTTCAGAGGAATGAGTTCAGTGCAATGAGTTCCCTAAACTGTTCCTCCCAAAGAAAGTTCAGAGGAATGAGTTCAGTGGAATGAGTTCCCTAAACTGTTCCTCCCAAAGAAAGCCCAGTGGAAGTGGTGTCTGCACCAAACTGAGTCATTTGTTGATCCTTGTTTTCAGTGATTTACAGACTCAGCAGCACAACCTCCTTCATTACTTACTCTGAATTATCCACTTACTCCTAACTTATGTCTTTCCAAGAAAAAAATGATGCATTTGGAAGACAAAGTGCTGTCCACAAGTCTTCATTCAGCCCTATATTTCCTACTCAAATATTCCAAACCCAGTGATGCTGCAGCCCACTCAGAGCTACCTCCCATTTAAAGCATCACAATCAAGCTGTTATTACGTGAAAATGATTCTCAAAACTCAATCCAGTTCTGTTAGAAGTTAAAATTTAATAGACCTATGGGAATATTTTTATAAAGAGTATAGCGTGCTTTATAAATTACCCTAGCTCTCTGGAAGATTTACTTAAACCCTTGAAGTAATTTTATCTTCTAATCCTTTATTCCTGACTTTCTCATCAATCACATACCATCAGTTTATCAAATTCAATTATGCAATCAGAGCTCACTAAATATTCACTGAAAGCAGAAATGAAAATAAAATACAGAGCAAAAATTCCTTGCAGAGAGGCAGCTTTGATGACATTGGCATTTCTGCAGCACTGGGCTGCTCACACCTCAGGCTCAGGAACCAAGGGCTGCACCCCAGGCTTTATTTACAGCTTTAAGCTGTAATAGAAAACAGAATTTAAACCTGGACCTGCAAGGAAAGGTTTGGTTGTTATAGAGCATCCCAGGGAAACAGGAAAATTGGCAGGGAAAAAATCAAAGCTGTCTCAGAAGGGTTGTGGGAAAGAAGTAACGGGCTGAGGGATAGAAAACACAAGGGGGCAGTTAATAGGTATGAGATCCTTGCACTCAGTAATTAACTACAGAAAGGGCTCACCAGGAAGGTAACCTTGGCCAGCCAAGGGTTTAGAAACCAGGAAGGCATTTTTTGTTTTATACTCTCCAAGAATGGAGAAAAATACTAATGAAAAGACTATCTGAGTCCTAAAACCAAAAATAATAAAATACTGCAATTATTATTGTTGGCTAGAATATTTTTCTGCTTACCAAAAAAAAAAAAAAAAAAAAATTAAGTAAGCATTCATGTTATACACTGTTGCTTTTTCTAAATGTCTTGATACTTCCAGCCTCTCTGGCTCTTCAGCGATGCTGATTTAAAAATAAAAGTAATAGTAATTAAAGAACTTTTTGAGTTGCAAGAAGGAGCAAAGGGATAAGGTGCCAATCTGTTGGCACATGTATATTTACAGCTTCAGTAAATTTTCATTAAGTCTGCTTACCAAACTCGCCAACATCCTGACTTGTGTCCTTAAAAGGATGTTGCAGATTTATTTTTATGTAAATCTCAAGAAGAAGTAGGATTGAATATGTCAAAATTATCTGGAAATTTGCTCCACAGCATTTCTGCCTTGCTTTTCTGCACCTCCAAACTGCTTGAGTTTCATTACATTGCTGGGTTGGCCCATCCAGTTTCTTTCTTTGGTACATGCAAAGCTTAGATGGGTTTTACCTCAAAATAAAGATTCAGGACTAAATTCAACGACATCCAGACAGTTTTTCTTGGACTAATGCTGACATTTAAGTGCAAAATGGTGCTGGGTCCTCTACCCAGGGCTTGTCCCCAGCCCTGGCAGATGAGATGCACAAGATGCACAGCAGGACAGCTGAAAGCTCCCTCGTGCTCTGTTCTCCCTGAAAATCACCTTTGGGCACAAATTTACAAACAGGACCTGCGAAAGGAAAAGGCAGCCTGGCTGGACAGCTTTGGAATGGCAACAAAAAAGGAGTAAACACTCATTAAATAGCCAAGGAACCCCAGTCTCATAGGGATTGTATAACTGAATGTGACTCCAGAAACAGGAGAGCACCATCTCAAGGACCTCAAACATTTCCTCTATCAAACAAATGAACAAGGCTCAGCTAACGATTCTGAACCCTTGAAGAGCTTACATTTGTAAAACACATAAAGCAAAGTCAGATTAAATAGATCTTTCAGTTACTACAAGGTCTTACAAGATCTTGAAAGCAGGTTGCACAGTCCTGTCCCTCAGGAATTAATAAATTTTAATTAAAGACAGAATTTGATCTTGAGAACCTCTACCCTGCAGAGAAAAGGAAAGTTACAGTATTCCAGAGAAGTGCCACATCACCCTCATCAGTAAAACCCACTGCAACTACCCTCTTCAAATCTCAGCTTTTTTTCCCTCCAGAAAAGTTGGATACCAACAGTTACAGGCAAAATCAGGTGCCCAATTCCTGAAAAAAAGATTCTGTGGTCCTGAGCACTCAGAGGAAGGAAAAGGCAGGGAGTGCTGAGAGCAGGTTGAAAGATCCCCAGTGCCACTGCTATTTGTCTTAGTTTTGCATCTCTACTTTTAAGTCACTTTTAGGTGAGCTAATATTGAATATTAAAAGTAGATCAACATGCACATAAATCAGCAATTCAGAGCAAATACAGCTCAATCACTTAACAAATACCAGGTGGGCAGCTGCCTTTCCATCGCTCCATTGGCCCTACAGGTTCAATATTGAAAGGAGAGTTTTGACTGAGATACATTTTTCAAACTCAAAAGAAAAACACAATGGGTTTATTAAGTTGCACACCTCTATTGATTTTAGCTTATTAATCTCCAGTCAAAACATGATGGACATTACTGTTTCTTCATATGCTTCCAAAGGTACGATCAGCTGACACAGGAAAATAAAAAACAGAATTATTGCTGGGGAATTCTGTGAGGAAAATGAGTAGATAGAGATTGAATGATCAGCCCAGAAGATCAGCAATACAGAGTTGGTTTTGCTCTCATGTCTGCTAGGAAAGGAAATGTGAGCCACCTTCATGTGGGTAAACAATGACTGCCATGGGAAGAGTATCCCAAAAGGTCTCTCTGGGACATTAAATGGGTAATACAAAAATAAAGGAAAAATGGCAGCTGGAGTCAGGAAACCCAAACTAGAGACAGGAAGAATCTTCTCAGTAATCCACAGAAATTGTTACAACTATGGACAGCAAAATCCATTCCAGACCAGACTGAAGTTCAGCTGTGAGCACAAAGAGTCGACACGAGCTGCTCTGCTCTGACAGCAAATAACTGCAACCTCCTGGGAAAATGGCTTTTCTTCCTATTCCCAAGTCGGGTATAGAAAAGGTTTTTCTCTATTTCCTTTTCAAAAGGATCTTTTAGTCTTGCTATCTCAGTTTTCTAATCTTAGAGTTTCTGATATACATGCATACATGTGCTAGCTCTGGATGCAAGTTGTATTCTCTTGTGGAAATGAACTTCAATAGATTATATGGCATATGAATTTGGAATTATAACACAGTAAATCCTGGGAAATGTACCAGAAAGTCAGATTGAACTCAGATATATTTGAATCAATCTTCTTTTGAATTCAAATATTCTAAAATGCATTGGTGAGATGCTGGTGAAGTTAGTATATGATCTATTCATAAACTGTCAACAATGTCAAACATACATTAGAGCATTCAGTCACTTCAGCTGTATTGATTTGCAGGAAGTCTATTTGACCCAAAATATTGGATCTTTGAGATTCAAATTTTTGTGGTTGAAAGTGTGACATAAATCACCAAGTCCAACAATTAAATTTAAATTGCATTTTACTACCTCATTCTAAACCTCAGTTGCAAAGGACTGATGCATCATAGTGAATATTTCATTAAAATATCAGGTTATTTTTCAAATATACTGCAGCAGCTAAGAATTTTCACACAATGGTATAAAGCATTCTCTCAAAATGGATTTCCTGAACTTTCATCAAAGATGATATCTGATTTTATATTGGAAGAGTACTGAAGCAACTGTATTTAAATCAGTCTTTCTTCCCCAATTTCACACATCAAGTAAATGAGCCCAAGCTGCCCATTTTTGTCGTCCTAGAGATTAAAAAGATAACCTTCTTTTTGGGTACCTCTATTATAATCCCTGAATGCAAATACAGATATCAGCTGAGGTTGATGGATGGTGCTTTTAGAGGTTTAATTGGGGATGGAATTAAATTGTTTTAGGACTCAGCACATTCTGTGAGGAAGCCCACATATTTTTAGAATAAGTGACATTTATTTCTTTTAAATGCACACTCGCAGGGAGACAAGATTCAATGGATAACTTCTTTTTTTTTTGCCTTGAACAGCTCACATAACTAATTGGCAAGTTAGCTATTGGGTAATTGCCAATCATATATTTGATTTGGATGGAGGAAATATTGAACTAAAGATTGCAAACCTGTTGCAGCCCATCCCAAGAGGAAAACTAAACATTCTGTAATGTATAGTTATGATTAGCTTTCAACAATTCAATAGAATAGGAGTCCCAAGCGGCAAGAATGAGCGTTTCACACTGATAGTTAAGTAGATTTAATTAAAAATTCTTTTTTTTTTTAAATTGAAGCATCACTTCTCTATTTCTGAATTACCTAAATGGCACTGCAGATTCCAGTTGGCTTCTCTGCTCCTCATTTCTTGATGCAAACAGACCAAATGTTTTTCCCAAATCTTGGCTAACACATAGTATTGCTTAAAAGAACAAACATTCTAATGCACTCCCTAGAAAATTCTATAATTCTAAGGTAAACACCATGAAGTGACTAGCTACAGTAAAACCTGTTTTGGTATTTCCAATCTTTCTGCCCTGTTTTAAGGCACAAACATTTCCTGTTATCTCTCTTAGCCTTCTTCCATTTTTCTCTATGAACAGCTTTAGATGAACTACAAAAATCCATTTGCATCCTGAGACAACAGAAAAAAGCCAGAGCAGGATTTTTATGATAAAAAAAGAAAATCTTACTATCACAGATGCTTAAAAGTCCTTAAACATAACCTGTTCTTTGTATTCATAAAATCTACTCCCTAACAGTCTGCCATCTATTTAAAGACCATCTTTTCATTCACTACACAATCACTTCCTGAAGAATTCCCTTTTGAGAAAAGATTTCTCAAGTTTTATTAGAAACACTCAAAACAGAGCCACAGAAGACTTTTTATAGGGCCTGGATTCTAATAGAAAAAAAAAAAGAAAAAAAGACAGTGGTTGGTAGCATACCTCCATTAAAATTCAACATAAACCTCTCTCAGTTATCCCCAAATACACCAAGAAAGACTTTCCCACATGCAATTGTATTATTCTTTTCTTAAAATTGATTTCTTTAGCAGACCAGCCAAGGAGAAAAAAAAATAATGAGCTGATATCGTTTTAACTGAGCCTCAAGCAGCTCCTGATGTATTAACCTAAAATCCCACTAAGGCTTCCTTTTCCCATTTAATTTCTACACCCCATGTCTCACTTTCTGATCACCTGTAATAATTCAGTTCAGTCGGGGCAAAAAAAATTATATTGACTTATTGTTTATCAGAAGGCAGTGAGTATTCCTAGCTCTGTGAATTCATGGAACACCACAGAATCCCGGGATGGTTTGGGTTGGAAGGGACCTTAAAGCCCATTCAGTGCCACCCCCTGCAATGGCAGGGACACCTTCCACTGTGCCAGGCTGCTCCAAGCCCCATCCAACCTGGCTTTGGGCACTTCCAGGGATGGGGCAGCCACAGCTTCTCTGGGCACCCTGTGCCAGGGCCTGCCCACCCTTACAGGGAAGAATTTCTTCTCAATCCCATCTAAAGCCACCCTCTTTCAGCTTAAAGCCATTACCTGCTGCAAAATTAGAAATCAAAAAGCTACATGTGATGTTCTAAAATTATGTTTACTGTAGTTCATCTACAAAAAAGGTTCCAGAATGATTTTTTGAAAAAATATTCATGAGGATGTTTTTAAAAAAGTTGCAAATGCACGGAAAGAAAAAGGCACATCCATACAAAGCGAGCAAATGAAAGAGAACCCATTAACTATGAAAACCAAAACAAAATCTCCAAAGAAACCTCCAGCCTCTGAATTTGGTATCAAAGCACAACCTCTGTGCTTTTCATATTCTCTTCATACAGTGATGTTTACAGAGCCTCACTCAGAGACTCGAGGAAATAAGTTGTTAGTGTTTAAACCTCGGCCCACAGCAGGTGGAAGGCAGAGCTGCCTCGCTGAAAGGGAATCCAAATATAGCAGGATTTCCTTCATTATTTTAACCACAAAGGAAGCTATTGTTGCTGCTACATAATCTACAGTCTCCAACTACTGTAGGGCAGCCTGATCACACTGATATCTAACCAGCAATTTGTAAATATATCCTCTAAATATTCCAATTGACACTGGCACGAAGGAGAGACGAAACCTTACAGAATACATAACAGGAGAGAAAAGATGAAAACATAAATGTTCTTTCCTCAAGTTCATGCCTGCTATAGAGGCATTCTCAATGTGCAGACAATAAATAAAATCAAAAAGATAAACAGCTGAGGAGTGTCTGGAAGTACCAGAACAGAAACACAAGAGCAGCAGGAGGAAACAAAGGAACAGCAAAGGCACTGCCAGACCTGAAAGCCATGTCAGGCACCTATTTATGTTCTCAAGGAGAATTTATTTCTAAATAGCAAAGCAGCTATGAATATCCAGAGAAGATATAAACACATCTCTTTTGATAAAGGGGGCTGGAGGGGAAATGATTCATGCTCAAGCCTTTGTTAAAAGCAATGCCTACTGCTCACTGCTATTGTTATTTTGTTTAAATGTAACTTGTAGTTTTCCTTGGTTTTTTTCTTAAACTTGGAAAATGTAAATAGGTTTAGAAACTGGGTAATGACTGCCTCAAAAAACTCAAAGGATCTGAGTGGTGTCACTGAATTGGAGGGTGGTGAGCACAGGAGCCCACATTATGCTGAGCAGAGACAGGACTGTTCGTGTCCTTGTGTGACGCTGGATTAGGACAGAAATGCCAGCAAAGCACAGCACAAAGCTCACAGGACTCGACTGAAATATTCCCACATCTTAAGAAAACTCTGGGACAGGCACCTGGTGAGAGACAGAAGCACAGAATGGCCCTTGCAGAGCTCTCAGGGTATTTGTGCAGACACTCCCAAGGGGATGGATCAAAGGCTCTTTGGAAGCCTCACACAAACTGGGCACCTTCATTTTCCCAAATATCACCACTTATTTCCATGTCTTTTACACCAAACCCTTTCAGAACTACCCAAGTGGAATTCTTTCACCACTTCAAGGAAAATACACAGATCTAGAGACTATAGAATTATTTCAGCAATACCAATGAAACATGTAATTTTTTCTTGTCAAAATGGGAAGAAACATATCACTGTTCTAGCAAACATAACTGAGCTTGACATATCTGAAGGCAAAGAAAAGGAGTTAGTTGATTAATCTGGATATTTTATTTAATTTTCTTTAGGTTATAAATAAGCAGCAAGTTAATACTGTTTTCAACTTTTGACAGTTCTAATGTTAATTACATGTACTGGATTTTATAAATCAATACTTCTTACATAAAGTGTTATTTAACTTGTCAAGTGCAGCAATAGATCAATGCATTTACTGTTCTTGCTAACATTGATGGATGACATACATCAAAAGCATATGTAAAGGAAAAATAAAAGACTTATTTGTAAGCCAGACAGGGTTAAGCCCCAGTTAGGCAGATGGGGAATTTAAACAGTGTTTTGAAAATAACATCGTAACTTCATTAAGATGTGAAAAGTTTTCTTCTTGTTTGGGTTTTTGGAAGTTTGGGGTTTTTGGAGTTTGGGGTTTGATTTGGGCTGATCTGTGGGGTTTTTTTTTCTTTTAATGCTAAGGCCTGCAGCTCTCAGCAGCAGACTGCTCTGTGTACAGAACTGTTATATTACATCTGGGTGTCCTGTAGGATACAGGAACAATGAATTGAACCTCCCAAACTTCAAATATATTTTACTAAAGAACCACATTCCCATGTTCAGCACACAGCACTTCCATCTAAACATACAAATAAGGTGATAAAAAACCCTAAACAACAGTTGATAACTACTTCACTATTTGCAAACATGCTACAGTTAAAGTCTTTAAAATTTTAAAGGATGTACATGAAAAATTTTGATCATAAATCCATTTTAAAGACTGCATTCACTTCATTATGAGCTGTAATAAAAGAAAAACTCAGTCAAAAATCATCCTAAGAGCCAGTACTACTGCACCTGTACATCTTGAAGAGAGATACAGGTCACAAAGTAACTAATTCTCATTATTCATTTGTCCCTTTTGTAAAGAAGACATAAAGTATAATAAACTATGAAATCCAAAAGAACTGAACGCTATTTATTACTCTGTATGTAACTACAGTAAATCAATAAAATATTGGTTAAAACCCATTATCAGAATTGTGTATATCTACAGAATATATAATCATGTACTAAAATAGAAGGGGAAATTGTTTTCTTTCTATTATAGATAGATTTCTCAGAACACAGGTAATAATTGCACAATACGTTATTTCCAGTGCACAGAATGACAAAAAAGTCCTTTTGCATTAAAAATTGTCATGAGGATGGTTTTCTCCCAATTGTAAAAGGTAATGAATGTAAACTTGATGTGTTATCCTTTGGTAGTAATTCATGTAATCATTATATTTTAGAGTAATTTATCTGAATAGAAAATAAAAAGAGACCTCTGTTATATCACCACAAGATTCAGTGAAGCACAAAGAGGCTCTACTCCATCAGCTCTGCTATTTTGGATATTATTTATGAGAAGTAACAAGCAGTGACTATAATCTGCACGTTGTCCTAGCATGTTTGAGAAATAATTAACAAAAAGAAAACACTGAAAAACAATGGTGAGTCTAAGTCAGAGAGAAGATTGTAAAGTTGCCTTCAAACCTTGGGAAAAGATGAAATGCTATTTAACAAAAAAATTTAAAGCAAAAAACTATAAAAAAAACCACTTAGTCTCCATGCTAACATATGTCCTGCAGGACCTTGTTAGCACCTTCAATGAGGCTGAGAGTTAATGCAAAAAAAGTCATGAGGTTGTCTTCAGAGTTGGAGTATTTTGTTTAAAATAATCCAGCAAAAGACTTCTCTTCACAAAAACTCCTCTGAACTGTTAGAGGAGATTGGGCATGAAAGAGGGAGGGGATCAGCTGCCTCACACCCAGCCTGGGCTTGAACATCTGCAGGATTGCCTGGAGCTGTCAGACACCCGAGCCTTGAGAAAAGATCATCCAGGTGAAAAGTGGGAACTGAGCAGGTGTAAGCTTTGTGTCCCACAGGGAGCTGTGAGTGAGGAGAAGGCAGAGCCTGTGGGCTCTGGCCAGGAGATCTCACACAGAGCACTCGGTGCTCACCCAGAAATCCAACACCAGCCTTTGTCCCATCCCAATGGCCCACAGCACCAGCCTGGCAAGGAGGAAACTACCAAACCCTGCCCATTACACTGACCATGCTGGATCCAATCCTGCTCTCACATCCAGGCAGCAGCACCTGCTGGAGACCAAGCCAACAAATACAGAGGCTGGCCAAAGGCTGCTGAGCAGCACTGAACACATGGAGAGCAGAGCTCTGCTCCTCGCTCTGAGCCTGGCCAGGCTGGCAATAATGGAGATGTGTATCCACAAGGAGTGTGCAATCAGCCAGAACCTCGACTCAGGAGCACTCCTGTACCCTGTAAGAGGTGAGCCCTGGGCAGGTTTAAGTTACATTACAAATTCCATAAAATTGCTCACTGGGGGAAACAATCTGCTGGCTCAGTTCTCTGCAGGAGCCCCCCAGTCCCTCCAGTCAGCTCTTCCTGCTCTCTACATCCACATACATCATCAAGCTGAAAAGGCAGAACTGGACCAGATGGATGTATAACCCCAAACAGTGCTGTTTGTTACATCTGAAAGCTATTAATCAGAGTAATTTCCTTTATTAAACTCTGTGGGAGAAAGGGATAAATATAGATGAAGTATTATTACCTGAGTTTACTGGGAGTGCATCACAGGATGATACACACTGAGCTTATTTTCACCCAGCAACACCAGAGAGAAATGGTGACAGCAGAAATGTTCCTCCTAGAAACAGTAGATTATTGCAGGACAAAGAAAGCAAGAAAGGGCATCCTAAATGCTTTCTTTGAGTAGCTAAGGCATGTCATTTTCCCCAGAGGAAATAATTACATTCTCTGAAAGGACTGGCAACTTCAAGTTATTTTGAAACAAAGCGCTCCGTTCTTTGTGTAACGGGAGCACTGAGTTGTTTCAGAGAAGCAATAGGTGAGACTGGATGAACAAAGTTACCTTCACCTTCTACCAGGCACTTAATGCCAGCCCAGTGGGAAAACAGCTGGGCTGTCTGAGGTTTAAACCTCCCAAATAATACTTATTCTCCCTTTTCTAACTCTGAAATTCCTCACATTTTTAGCCACAGCTCCAAAAAATATCAAGGTATACTTCCTGTCCTTCCAAACTAAAGCTTTACAAGAAAACTATATATCTGCACCACATGAAAAAAACACTCCAATTTTAACAGCCAAGAAAACTTTTACAAACAAATGACAGAAAAAGTCCTCTATTAACACCTAGAAATGGTTTCTTAACTTTTAAAAGATTTACAAAAGGAAGGAAATTGTGTAGCTATTTACTTAACAGACAAAAGAAAGCATTTCTATACATTAATTTATTTGGGGGAAAGTCACTGAAGCAGAACACAGTTGTGATTCTTTAGTGATGCTCTGATACATTAGTGCAAACAAAGTTAATTTTGCAGGTTCTGTTGCAGGGCAGAACACCCCTACTCTGGCACAGCAGAAATCCCTGTGATTCCAGCAAAGGAGGTGACAGGGCAGCCTCCTCCACCTTCTCTGGCCTACCTCCCATCATGGTGTGAACAAGAGAAAAACAGGAAAAAGCTCCAGGTCATGTCTCCATTGGATGGTGCTTGGAGCAACCTGGTCTGGTGGGGGGTGTCCCTGCCCATGGCAGGAGCTTGGAGTTGGATGAGCTTCAAGGTCCTTTTCAACCCAAACCATTCTGTGATCTTATGATTCTATGAATTGCTAAAAAAAAAATAAAACTACTTTGACCTGAATATCATTTATGCCATATATTCCTATTACCTTCTCTTAGGGGTATATCACAAAAATACTCCTATTCACACATTTCTCACAGTCAGAGCTTTCACTGATGTGGTTTATGAAAATGTCTTTCACCAGCATGGATTTCAAAAGGCTTCTCAAAGGAGGAGAACCTCTGAAACAGCCTCCTCCAGAATCCTTGTCTGCCTTAAGAGCAAACAGACTGAAATGTTGGTGCATTATTGCTGGCTCATTAAGAAGCAAATTAGTTGTTTTTGTCTTTGTTTAGCAGTACTCCACAGGTACTTATTTTGACACCACTTTAATGTGCAAACACATTAAATTAACGTGTTTCACAGTTACAGGAAACATTCGTTGGACAAAGGCCAATCCCGCAGCCTCGCAGCAAAAATTATTATTTCTATCTTAAAGAAGCTAAATTACATAAGACACTTCCCCACATGTGTTTTTTGCCAGGCCCTTGCATTTGGCAGAAGGTGATGATTTTTATCTTTCTATTTAATAGTTACAATGCGTCTCAAATACAACTTATTACAGAAATAAATAAAATTAATAAAAATGGCACAAATGGCTAAAATCAATGGCCAGACATGACCTTCTCCTCTGTGTATACAACCAAATCATTACAATTATGTGTGTAAAGTTCAAGAACAACCTCTGTTATTTGTCTATACTATACATAGAAACCAAGTTCTATTCATAAACAGTCAGCCTAATTTAGCATTAAGATAATATTTATTTAGTTTAGACTTTTGGCCTTTAGTTTATATCAGCTTAGAAGTAAACAGAAAAAGTATAATAATGGCAAATAAAACAATGAAGCAGTAAAAATAACATGATGATGGATTAAAATATAGTGTTCTAGTTGGAAGTCAACAGGGCAAGTGCTTTATAAAAATTATGTTTTCCTTTGACAAAACCAGTACAATATTTGCTGGTACAAGCAATAAAAAAAACCTCCCATAAAACACTTCCGACTTTGCTTTCCATTTTAATGGCTGCAGGCAAAATTCAGAATACATTTGTCAAGTTGATATTATCAACACAACAGGGGTATGCCTGACTTGTTCTACATTTGTTCTGAAAGTTCACTTTAGAGGCCACGGGCCAGGAAACAAGAACACAGGAAACTGAAATCATTCCTACCAGGCAGACACAGAAATATATCTTCAAATATTTAAGAGAAGTTTCAGTAAATATTATCACATATTACTCTGCAAGGCATCAATCACATTCAGTTTAACATTAAAGACCAGCCATTCTGAAAATTAAAGGTGATTCACACTCTCCCTTTGCTCAGTTTAATGAGACATCCGAGTCTGATCTGTGACAACTACTGCCAACATCTTTAACTTTCTTCCTGACATCTGAAATTGATTTCAAAGGCAGATACTGAGAAGGCAAGAATACTACAGAAAAGGACGTAGGAAAAGCATTGTAAAAGAAAAAATCAAACGTGCAGCCTTAGATTTTTTTTCCCCCCTTTGATACTTGGAAATCATCTGCATCATTAAGCAACTGAATTTCCATTATAAGTTCCTAAATGTACCTGAACCTTATTCTTGTGCCTTTGAAATGAACACCAGCCAAGTATATTAAAAACAATTCTTTGCTTTCCTTCATTGTTCATTTCCTATTTTTGTTCACTTTGATAATGCCTGAGCTTGGGTTTTTTTTCCATGTAGTGAATGCCTGCTCTTTCATGAAAATATATGTCCTTATGCTTGTACTTTCTTCTATTTTAATTTCTTAGGTTTCTTCTTTTCCAGACTAAAATTTACAGAGAGGACAGATATATCATAGAGATCAAAGAAAACAACTGCTGAAATTGTGTCATTTTGCAATTTGCTCACAGATGAATAAATGAATGAATGGTCAGCTGAACTAACTGATAAAAGCAACGTTTATTAAATCATTCAAATGTCAAAACCAACCCCTTATTAACCATACACTGGCTGAAAATGCACTGAACTCTGTGTGTTGAGGCTCTATTAAGAGCCTCTAGCAAAGACTAACTGTACCAGGAATTGGTGTCTCATCCAATGGATCCCAAGGATCACAGAATGGGTTTGGGCTGCTTATTTTTGATGAGGGCCCAGTGATACCAGGGCAAGGAGCTCCACCTTGGCACCAGCTCATGCTTGTAGGAGAGGGATCTCAACAGCTGTCCTGCCCAGATGGCTGCTTTTACTTACAGAGCTTTGAACTGAAGAAAGATTAAAATTTTGGATCAGGGACCTCTACCTTGCAGCTCTGCCTGCATAGCTGGCAGAGCAAAATAGCTGAGATAAACGAGACGTTGATTATCATCCATCTTATGCACACAGCATTTCTTAAATGGACAAAACACCCCGTTTTGTTTGATTTTTAGCTGCATGTGGTTCCCGCTGAGCATCCTGGAATTCTCAGGAAAAAAAAAAGGAATTCCAGTTTTCCTGTATTCCCGTAAGAATGTCCACGAGTACAAAAAAACCAAAACAAAACAGAAAAACCAAACAAATACAAATTACACAGAGAAAAAGAATCTGAAGTGAGAAGTAACCAGCACAAAAGCAGATTGCCACACACTGCATGACTAATGGCTCATGCCTGTGTTCCAAGGTAATTAATCCTATTTTTCAAAGCTAGCTGAAAGTCCTGAAAGAGTCATTCCTGGGGAAAACTGTGGTTTTCCTTAAAACAAGGCAAAAAAGTGAAGGATTTAATTTGCTGTGCTGACATAACCTCAGCAAGCAGCAATAAACACTATTCACTGAAAATGTTTTTGTGTAGAGTTCACCAAACTCCAGCTCCTGTGCGGGTCTGACCTGAGGTTTCCCTTGTGGAAGGCAGTTTCCAGACTGACTTTTTCGAGATCTTGGCAAATTCCTTGGTTTACTACAAGTGTTTACTGCAAATTGCTGCCTGATACCAGCTGTTCACGTGTCACAAGAGTATCCCCAGCACTAGCAGGTTTTATTAAGCCTTAAAATTGGATATCAATACATGAAATAAAGGAACTACAAAATCTATGGCAGCCATCACACAACTTCCAGCCTTTTACTGTTAATGAGTGCTTCAGGTGCACACTGAGGTTCAAAGAAAATATTAATTTATTCTATTCTGGTAGCTATGTACTATTTGGAAGCCAAAATGGAAGGAATCTGCAAATTTGTAAGGTGAAAATTCCTTTTAAATTGTGCAAGAGAATTTGAGTTCTAAATTCTCTCAGGAGATTTAAAAGTTAAACTGATCTTTTGATTTTATCAGCTGCATTTATAATAGAAATAGTGTTTTATGAAAAAGAAATGGATAAATAAAACACTACTGAAATAAACTACAATAAAACACTACTGAAGCACATAACCCCAAAAACTCTAGAAGTCAAAGAAGTTGAGCTTTTTATGTTGTTCCTCTTTTCTTACAGTTAACAAATATAAAATGTACCCAGCAAGCAGAAAGGGAGAAAAGAGTGGGAGTTTTGAAATATGGTGTAGTTTTCAGTCTGAGGAGGTCAATAATTGGCAGAAATGATCTTTAACCCTAAAACAAGAGAGGCTCACTGGCAATTTCTTTTAATTTACAATTCATTTCTCATGAGTAGATTCCAGATGAATTGTTTTCATGGCAGCCCTTGCAGGAGGCCACACTCTCACTCCTGCCGTCGTCAGAGGACCCAGTTTGTGGCAGCAGCCTATTGACAAATGACTTTTGAAAACATGACAAGTCATGGTCACATCTCTGTGTGTATCCTGTAGGATAAAACCTCCATGGATCCCATTTCTCCTCCACCCCTCGGGGAATGCAGCTCATTTCACAATGCTCTGATTGTGAGTCTTGTTGCTGACTCCCCGTGCTGATAGGATTTGAAAACCTGAATCAAGAAACCAATCAAAAGTACATTTCCTCCTCATTGTTCAGTGACAGAGCCCTGCATCAGCACACCCACGTTTCCCTTCTGATCTATTTACCTCCAACGTGCCTTTTGCAAGGCCTCTGTGCCCTCAGACACCAACCAGCACCACCAAACCCCCAGGAAGCATCCAAAACCCATGGCTGCCTCATCTCCTGAGCCTTGGCACCTGGGACCAGGTGCCCACTTTGCATTTCAGCCCTCAAGACACCTCTGGAAAGGAGCTCAGAGACAGGAAGGGCCCAGACATCTCCAGCCCTGATCAAAAATATCCGCAGCAACCACACAAATAAAAAGAGCAATCTCCTCTTCTATTCTGAAGGTGTCATCAGGGATAAGATCATCAAGTATTAATATCACACTCTTCTAATAAACAGAGCTGGGTCATTAATGAAAATAAGCTTCATGAGTTCAAAATATATCTTGGCACACACATAATTTTAAACTGTTGCACTTCATCTAAACCAATGCAGTTTTTCATTTTTTTTTATGGCAATAATAGTTCTGCCATATATTTCTCTATGCAAAAAGACTTGAACTATGCATTCTTGTTCAAGCCTTCAAAAAAATTTACCCTCAAGCACAGCTCAGCATAAAATATTCCAGCTAAAAATTCAAGCAATTAAGAAAAAGTTTTCTACAGCCAGATATGCCCCATAAAAAGTAAACATACGTAGGCAAAATAAATTAGAGTAGCTACACCAGCACAGTGGTACAGGTTTATGTAACAAGATACACATTTAATTCTCTCATCCTTCTCAACACTTGCATTCTGTTCATTACCAAACACTGAAAAGAACCCTTTTTTCTCTCTTTTCTTTCGTGGGAACTGTTATTGGTCTAAACAAGCTATTCAGGAAAAAAAATGTAAGAGTTTATCAGTCCATCCTTCTGTCTATTGATACCATGATTAGAAGTTGTAAAATATCTAGATTTATGCCAATGGACACATTAAGAATCCATTTATCCATTAAGAACCAAGAGTTGAAATTACAGATGAATCCATAGGGAAATAAATCAGCACAGATTCCTCAGGGTCCATGGGATGTGGGACTGTCACTTCTTGGAAGAAAACTGCAGTAAAACTGAACATGTCTGAAAGATTCCCATGCTTTGGAGAACAGGTGGAAGCTGAAGGAAAACCAGCTCCATCAAGTGAAACTGCAAAGGAAAGAAGCTCAGCAGAGATAATGGTGGACATTTAACACAAAAAAGGCCTGGTAAGGGGGGCTGAGGAACAGGCTGGGTGAGATTGGGGTAGCTCAGGCTCTGTGGAGATGGAAAAAGAGAAGAACAATCTCAATCAGGCTGTCCCAGAGCAGGCACTTGGGTCTGACATGAAAAAAGATCAAAAATGAACTTGAATTCTTACAAGAGCTCTGGCTCAAATAATGAAAACACTCTGCAATAGCAAGGAGTGTTTTGGTAAAATTTCACAAGAATTTTTTTTTCTGTATTGAATTCTCCTAAAATATCCAGTATACATTACAATTTCTCTTTGCTTTAACCCAAGGTCTAGAATTTTGCATGGTAATTCCAAAATCCAAGTAGGGTTCTAGTAATTGAACTGTATTCTGTTCATGGTGTGTCTGATTAAAAAAAAAAAAAAGTGAAAACTAGTGTGTCTTTAAAGCCAGAGGAAAATAAGCATGCATGAAATAAAAAAATAGAAAATAATAAAATGAAATTATTTCTTGTTTGCTACTTATTTCTTCAAATTGCACATATTGGAATTGCCAGGTGATACACACAGACATCCATTAACTACTTTAATTGCAGCAACATCTAGAGGCAGACAAATGGGGGTTTTTGATTGGTTTCTTCCTCTCTTTTTAAATTTATTTCCCCTTCCCTCACAGCTTCCACGGTCACTGGAAGCTCCTATGACCATTCCTTTCTCCCAAGCACACACCTTCAAGTCCACCCCTGAAGACAGAATTTCCCAAGTGACTGTAAATTGTTTCTAAATTGGAGCCACAAACTGAACTGATATAAAATTCATTTCTTTAACCCTCCTTGAAAAGCAAACTTTCCTCCCCCTTATCTCCCCTTGCCACCCAAATAATAGATGGCAGTCATCTGTTTTACCTTAGACTATCACTCCCAGATCTCTCATGCTGATTCATTCTCAGCTTTCACAGCACAGGCACAAGTTGTCAGGAAGAGCTACACTGGCTGCATTTCCCATATGGAATCCAACAGCTGGAGTTCATTCATTAGAGCAAGCAAAAAATCCTGAGATAAATTAAAGACAGCAAAACAACACGGTGCCAACCACATCTTCCTTCACCTCGAGCAGGACTCTGAGAAGTGCTGGAAAGCAAGGACACTGCTCTGTCTGCCAGGGAATTAACAGAGTCCAATTAGCCATGGCCTTGTTTGTGCCTATGAAATTCCCCTGGTTTTAAATTTCAACAACCCCAAAGTCTTTCCCTTCATTCCTGACTCCCTCAGTAACATTCCCCGGCCCCACACAAAACCCAGGTGTCCCCCATATCCTGACACCTTCACTTCCCATCAAATCTAAAGTTTGCTTCTGCCTTTGACAAATAATAATCAAATTATTTTCCTGTCTGTAGCTTATGCTTTAAAAAAATCCAAATATTTACCTATTTTTTAACTAAACTATTGACTTTAACAGCTCTGCCAAATTAGCTCCTTAAAATGATCAGCTTTCTGCTAGAAACATTTAAGGAGTCTGTAATACTCCACAAGTGATATTGAGCTGCTTCAAACTTTCTCTGTGATATTTTTAACCAAATTTTTAAATTTATGTCAAGCAATTTCCTTTTAATGGTTTAATATAGAAGCATGGGATTCTTTTCACAGTTTGGATTTTGTTGTTTCCACAAAAAGACCTATTTTAAGCCAAGATTTCAGGGGTTTAAGTGTTACCATAATAATGACAAAATCGAGTACAGTATTTTTTCTCTCAGAAGGGAAAAGTGCCTGGAGTAAGGAAGTGTATTAAAAGGGCCAGAAAGGTTAAACAGCAGGATGGAGAAGGCTTGGAAGAAAAAGTCCTTCAAAACATCAAAGTTCAAATGATAGAGAGAACAAAATAGCTCAAAGTCTTGTGTGCTAAAATGTGAAAAAATACAGTGAAACCCCCCTCCCTCTGATCCCCTTCCTCAAATATTTTAAGAAGAGAAAAACCTACCACCATCAAAACACAATCCAAAAAATCCACCAAAAAGCCCCTACATGTTTATTATTTTGTATTCATTTGGATATTATATTTATTACAGAATAGAACATTTCACCACCAGTTAAAGTTTCTTTTACAAGGGAAAAGGACATTGGCTTAAATAATTATCATGGCCACTGACTGAATGTTTGATGTTAAACAGCATGTTGCAAGACTAATCAAATATTTTAGGAGAATTATTTAAATACAGATATTTGAAAATCAGTGAGCCACCTGCAGATTTAAATTCTTGTGTCTGTGAACACAGAGGATCTTCCAAAGAACTCTTTATATTAATCAGGAACAGTTTTAGTGCTAAATGGTTAAAAGAACTAAAATTTGAAAGGCTCTGATAATCCTTGACACCAGGGAGGAGATCCTAAGCACCACTTCAGATTTTCACTCTGTCCTTCAACAGAAAAGACATGTATGAGTTTAGCATAAAGAAGTTGTACTGTAGTTCTATAATTACTACTATTTCTGTTGCAATAATTAATATTTCCATATTAAAAATTATAGTACCACAAAGACAATTATGTGGAGAAAACGTTTGGCATTATTCCTCAAATTTTGACACTTTTAACATTTTTCATTAAATTGATCAGTTTCTTCCTTTTCTTCTAGAAAAAACCACCAGTATCTGATGTAATTTTTGCTGTTCTTTTTCTTTTAAGAACAAGAACCTGGATCTCAAAATGCAGTGTATTTTTTCCTTAGGTGGAATAATTTTCCCTGGGAGGTGTTCCTGGGAAGACAGTTCCTAGGTGAGTCATCCCTTGTCCCCTGGCTGACCAAAACCCAGCACTGCTGTACTGCCAAAAAGAGTAAATATGCAAGATGGAAACCATGAAAAAGTAGCACATCAATAGAGAAACAAACAGAACTATCCTTTAAATATGAAACAGCAGGAAGTGCACTATGTTCCAGAGGGATATTGATCTTACAAACTCTGACGGCAAACTGTCCAAGTGCCTTTATTTAAAGGAAGGCTTCAGTGAAATTCCTGGTCGATTTTTTTTTTAAAAATCATAAAAAAGAGCTATAAGGCCATGCATGATAAATTGGGAAAACTTCTGATGGATGTAGCATATATTTGTGGATCAAAAGATTTAATGTAAGAACTGTAAAATGGTGTGTCAGATAAAAGTCAGGCTTGCAAACAGCAGATCCAGCAGCTCCGATTTATTGCCAGCCCCCACCCTTGCCATCCATCTCCTTTGTCAAGCTTTAGCAATGAGTGGCATTAGAGGAGCCTTGGCCTTGAAGCTGTGTCAGTAATCAGACATGAGGCTGTGAGTGACAGCCAGAATTGAGTGATTAGAAAGGGAACGCGCTGGGAACGGCGCGGCCCAACCAAGCGGTGTCACTGCATCCAGCAAGAGAGTGGGGAACAGTTTGCTCGAGGGTGAATCAAAAGAGCTGGCAAAGGAAGATCATGGCAGCAGGAGGATCTGGATCTGTTAATGGTTGTTTTTAGTGCTTTCTGGTTCTCAGAAACTCAGTGCCTTTAGAGCAAGGAGTGATTAACGCTTTGGTGACGCTGGTTTTGGGTCATTTTCACTGTGGTGCTGATCACAAACCCAACAAGGGAACAGCTGTAGATGCTTATCTGGGCATGGGGTAGTAAAACAGCTGGTAATAAAACACCCAAAGCATCATGTCTAGGAAAAGGGGTGCAAAATTTTCAGCTGAAAGTGAGACGAGTGAAATGAAGAACCACTCAAGGTGTGCAATGAGGGGAATATGGAAGTTGTAGGAAGTTTGACCCACCACCATGACACAGCTAAAGAGGGAAGACACAGAACTAACACAATAACTCTCCCTGTACTGCAGTCTGAGAACTTTTTGATATAGAATTACCTTATTCAAATACTAGATTTAAAGCCCATCTTCCCTTCCAAACTACCAAGTGGGATAAGAAATACTTAAAAGGGCCTTGAGGCTTCCTAAGCCATTTAATTCAGTTTTGTGGCACAACTTTTTCAGGAAAGATATGCTGCCATTACAATTAAGCAATTACTTTTCCTAGTTTATTATTTATGATTTCAATATAAGACATAGAGTTGCACTATATAATTGCAATCCATATCCTTGTATCATCCTGTCCCATAAAGCACAACTCTTGAAATGTTTAGCAATTTACCACTTTGAATTATATTACAAATTTGCCTGGAAGTTGGTTCTTATACTTCGATCTAAAACTATTACCCAAGTCTTGTACAATGTAATTAAATAAATTAAACCAGCCCTTGGGGACCTTTTGCTCTAAAATGAAATTTCAGATCCAAGAGTGCCTGTAACCTTTACTGTAACCATGTCTAAAATGTTACTTGTAATTTCACAACTAATCAGATCTTGACAGAAAGGCAGACACTTGTTGATGGAACCCCTCCTTTCTCCTATCCCCAAGGATAAATTTACTACATTATGATTGAAACAAATCTTCTTCTAGCAGAGCCAATATTTTAGGCAGGGTATTCTGGGCTCTGAAGAAAGGCTTCTGGAATATTGCTGTTCATTTGTAATGCATGGATATCATTCAACCTCTCCTCCCACTCCTGAACTGGTCATCTCATTAAAAAAATTCATATTTTGTGACATGCAACATTTTTCTTTCAATTCAGGCCTAAATACCAGGCTGACTGCAATACCCATGCTAGTGACCAGCTGTTTTAAATTGGTACCAGGAAAGGCACAGTTAAGCTCTGATGTCAAAGGCCATGTTAAACATGAATCGCTGATACTGTAAAAGAAGGCAAATATTTTAAATCCTATCTCTCAAAAAAAGAAAAGCAATAATCACCAACTGAAAAGTCATAATTAACTGGACAGACAGCAGCTTCTGTGTCATTATTAAAACATGGAATCAAAATCTGTGCAAAAAGCTGTACTCAGGAAGAATGTAAGCACACAGTAAAAGATGGGCTCTAGACCAATGCAAGAACCAGTCAGAAAGAACTGTTATGTGACAGCTGAAAGTCTCACCCCTTGGTTCATGGCCCAGGGTGCTCCCCAGAGCTCCCACCATGGGCAGGGTGTGTGATTTTATCAGCTTGCACACAGAGGATGACAGGGCAGCTGGATGGACCCTGGTGCTTTGATTCCTCCCTGCATGAGGACTTGGGAGAGGCTCCAGCAGAGCGGGGGCACAGCACTGGAGCTGGGGTACAGTACTGGAGAATTGGGGTACAGCACTGGAGAATTGGGGCACAGCACTGGAGAGTTGGGGTACAGCACTGGAGCTGGGACACAGCACTGGAGCTGCACTGGAGCTGGAGCACAGCACGTCTCACAGTCAGCTCAATGATCTCCTAAAGCAAGAGCTGGGGCCATCCCCTGTTGGTGCATCCTCTGATGTTGTTTGCTACTTATTTGTTACTCCTGACACATTAGACTTTAAAGGCTTTGTAAATCTGGGTTTCAGCAGCCAAAGAAGTGCCAGGCATTAACTGCTGCCCAAGATTTTGCATCCTTCACTTCACACGTTTTTCTTCTCATTAGAAGGTTTTTTATATGAATGACATTGAGGAAGAGAATGTTCTGCCATCTGAAAAATTTGTAATTTTGTCCATGGCAATAGGGCCATCATCATCTCCCAAGGGTCACCTACCACCTCCCTGCCTCTGCCTGACATCAGCAGAACACTTTCCTTCAAGGTGCTCCTGTTCAAGGTGGCTCTGTAATTACATCAGCATCAGTTGTGCTCCTGGAAGCTCTGCAGGAGACACAGCTGATTCCTCAGCCAGTCATACCTTCCTTTTTTGTAAATTAGGCAATAGTTTGAAAAGTACAACAAATACTTCTTTTGCAGTCAGCTGGAGAGCTCACAGGTTTATCTTCAGCAAGTACTGGATATTTAGCTAAGCTGCATCTTCAGTGATCACTGCATTGTTACTAAAGACACAGTTATCAGTAAAAAGGTATTGTAAAAAAAGAATGCCTATGGAGATTCAAGGATAGTGTTCTAATGCAGGTAGTTTTGTTCTTTCCAGCTACAAAAATAACACACTATCCATCCTGAAAGACAAAGGTAACCAAGAAAGCATTAGGTAATTTTTAAAATGCTTCCTTCCCTAGAGCAAGTTATTATTACTATTATTATTATTATTTAAATTCACCTACTTCTGTATATTTAACTTTGAAAGAAATACCACACAATATCCAAACACTTCTGATTAATAACAAGCCTGTAACAAGAACTACGAATGAAGAGATATTAAGAAAACATTAATTTCTCCATGTGAGTACTTTCAAAGGTCATCTCTGTTTTATTCATTTCTCCAAGCATGATCCTGCCTGGTCCAAAATACCTAAAGCTTTTATCCTAGCTATTCAGTTTTGCTACAGCCCAGGAAAAATTCTAATGCTACACTAATATCATCTGCCTAGCAGATGAATCAATATGTCTGAAGAGCATCACTAATTATAATAAAAGTGTGTTCATTAATAATATTATGCATTTTCATGCATAACTGAATTTTAAGTTTTCATACTCCAAAGAATATAGTTCTGGAGTCCCCACATGGAAACATCAGAATAGTATCAGTGCAGAATCTCAAGGTGCATTTGGGGAAGGAAAATATAAACACATGGATTTGTTGCATTACAGCCAGAAAAGTACAGTCAGCACACAGCCAACCAATATGTCCAGGAAACAGACAATTTATGTCAATGTATACATATAAATATACATATTTAAACAACAACAGCAACTCCAAACCCTCTGCCAAACTCTACAGTTTCCTTATGCCAGCCACTGCAATTAGCAGCTTACAGGGGTACAAGTCTCCTGATTTTTCACCCAGCAATAAGAAACAGAAATTGCCCCAGTTTTTCCATTGTTTTAATCTCTTTGTCCCCACAGTGAACTAAAATTCTGAGCTACACCAAGTGTAACAGGAAGAGCTGGAAAGGCTTTTTCATGTCCTAGCTGAGTGCACTTGCAGAGCAAAGCAGCAGAAGGAATGACATTTCACCTCAGTGCCAATGAACCAGGATACTCTGGTATTTGCAGCCTTTCCTTTGTAGATATGATTCAATATGACAGAGCTCACTAGGATTTAAAGACCTGCATGAAATAACTGCTGCTTCTTACTTACAAATCCATTAAATGGGTTAAAAGTGACTTAAACTATTGAGTCTCAAAAGGGTTTTTTGTATCTTCCAAGTGATCTTTTACTCACAGGGTAGCAGCAGGTAACAAGATGCAAAAATTCCCTCATTCTCCAGAGGCCTGGTGCCTCTGTGTGACTTTGTACAGGTTATAACCTCTCTGGATTTCATTTACCCAACTCTAAAATGTGAATAATGCTTAACTTCCTCCTGGGAATTGTGTGGAGGCTTAGAATATTAATCCTGGTAAAGTGCTTTGAAATCAGTGAATTGAAAAAAGCACAAAGCACCAAGTTTTATCTTGTGCATCCATTCCTTATTGCCTTTACCTTGTCAAATTCATATGGAATTAACTGTGATCATTTAAATCAGTTTAGCTTTTGCAATAATAATCCTGCCTACTTCAATAATTAGAGAAAAAAAGAAGATGATAAAGGTAGAATAACTTCAAGCAACACTTCAGGTATTTCTGCTTACAGATGTTATACACACTGTGATATCACACCCAGTGCTGAGTTTAATACTTCTCCTCCCTGCTTTTCTGTCTGGATGAACAGTGTTTAAGGAGCCTTCTAAAAGCAACAATCTGTTTCATTATGAAAATCTCCTTTAAAATGGTTTTGCAGTGGCCCTAGTGGATGATTTTCTGTATTGATATCAAAAAGCTTTTTCTTACATCTTTGTATGCATAAAATAGATTAAGTAATTCAATTCTATGGAACATAAAATTTTGTTTAAAAGTTGTAAAAATCACTATAAAATGTGAAATATTTTTCTAGTTTCTATACAAATTAATGACCTCATGTTCAGAGCTAAAGAACAATAAAAACCAATGGTTTACTAAATCCCTACTGATGTCCATTATACATAAATACAGTGAGGATTTGCTGGATTTTTTTCTTAAGTAAAAAGCTTAGAATTCATAAGAAGTATTTACATTCTGAAGCATTGGCTAGAAAAATAGTTACTTTCATAAGAACAACTCATAATATATATCATAATATATATATGTTTCAAACCCAAGAGAATGTGAAATCCAATAAACCTAATTAAATATGGGGAGGGATCCACAATTAACCAAAATATTTGCCATATATATACAGAACATTAGCTAGAAAGAAACTCCATAGGCTAAGTAGGCACTCAAATGAGCAGCTGACTTTTCCAAAGCTTATTTAAACATTTTAGTCCTCCTGCCCATCTTATATCACACCTGCTTCTGCCTGCACCTCTCCTGAAATTCCTGTGATTTCTGCATGAGCAGGTCATGAGCAAGTGATTTTTCCTGCACTCACATCAGCCAGGCCTGGATCAACAGGATCTTGAAATGTAAAATTCTCATAAATGATTTGGAATGTTCAGTTCTTTGCTGCACTCTCAATCCGCTTTGATCTAATGGAATTTCCATTCCTGCTGTTGTTTTGGGTTTTTCTCTACAAGTTATTGTAGAGAGGCATCTCCAAATGTTCCCCAGAGTATACCATAAGTAAACATGATAAAGTGCATTTTGTAGGACCTCAGGGAAGGGTTTATTGGCTCTGGTGCCCCATTAGAGCCTGGCTGACAAGGACATCCCCCAAATACAGACAGGGCACTGATGGATTCACTGCAGAGACTGGGGCAGGAACTCAGCTCAAATAGGGCACAAACCCCTGTGCAAACACAGTGAAACAGATCCCTCTCAAAACCAAATATTTTGATCTAGCACTAAACAATACTGAAACTGCATTTTTACCACTGGTGTCACTCATCATGTTAAAAAAATTCCCTTAAAATTCAAAACTGCCTTTTTAGAGAACATTGAGAAAGAAATATGGAGAAGTTTAGAAATATACTCATCAGAAACACAGATGAAATTTTGCTACAAATTCACAAGTTTGGGCATTAGATTTAATAAAAATAATAATTTGTCAGACGGCTTCCTTCAACAATGAACTAAAACAATCTAAATATACATTTTCTGGAAACTGTACTCATGGAAGTTTGCTGTAATATACTTTCCAGCAGGCTCAGCACGAGGGCAGTTAAATCCCTGCAAAGCTCCTGCAATTGTTCTATATTGTTTTAGGGAGCCCAGGGGAGCAGCTCTCCCTGTATGTTTTAGTGATGCACATAGCTCTGACGACACTTCAATTATCTCTGCCTGAAATTGAATCTGTTAAGAACACTGTAAACCGAATAATCCAATTCCTCCTAATACAGCAGCCTGAATCCCTAAGCCCTAATGAACATTTTTCCTTTTTCACTCCCTCTCCCCAGAGCCAACTAAAGAGTTGAGTCAAGAACCCAGCAATTACGTAGCATTTAAATATTTTAGTTTATATGCATTCATCATTTGCAAGTGAGGACATGATTGCAGTAAACTTCCCAACAATGCTCTCTAATTTTAATTACCAGAAATCCAACACTGTAGATAAACCAATGCCATCAATATCCAAAAAAATGCACTAACCATGGCTATCAATATTGGAATTACAGGGAAACAAGCACAGGCTATGTGCAGAGTTTTTTAAACTATGTGTTTTTATGCAGTCTACTCCATATGTAGAAGTTTATATTAAAAAGAACAACAACAAAAACAACCTCACACCAAAAACTAAAATGCCTAAAACTTTAAATACCTGGTCAGAATATATTCTCTAAAAAACCTGAGTGTCTTAAGAAACTTCCTAGTTTTGAGGAGAATTCATATTATCCATTTTCCAAAAATGTCATAAAACTCAGCTCACAAAATAATAAGCAACTGAAAAAATAGCAACAAAAAGTCCCAGCAACAAGCCCAAACAATTTGTATTATTGTTGTGTGGTTAAAGAACTTATTTTAAACTTATTTAAGGTCACAATAAATGGTGACTTCAATGTTTCTGAAGGAAGTCAAACACGTCCATGGCTTCCGAAAACACTTGCCTACCATTACCAAAGCAAATGCATATTTAGTGAGTCCATGCAATCTTCAGAAAATGCTATCAACATTTATTTATCTCTAAAAATAAACTTTAAACTCCAGTAAGTGCCTTTCCAAACCCCAAATGTGCAGCATTTAGAACTGCACGCAGCTGAAGCTACTGAAAGCCATTTTAAAAGGATGTAATCATAAAAAAACATTAGTTTTTAGCTAATAATCCTCAATCTTGCATGTTTTAAAGTACTTCATTGTTTTCAGGCTGGGAACTAAAGGCCAATAATTTTTAAGATAAGAAGGAATATTGGATCTGGGAGAAAATGAGGGGTGCAAAATGTAAAATCCTGGGAAACTGAAGAGAAGAGTGGGAATGCTGAGAGGAATGGGCTCTCTTCATTGTTGATTGTCTACTTCAAAACAAGTCCCCAGAGGCATTCCACAGAAATCAGAGCAGCAGGGTGACAAGACCCACCTTGCACATGAAGCTGCAACACTTTCACAGCGTCATCTTCTCTCTGAAATCCTCCCCGAGTCCGGCAATTGAAGGGAATTGCCGTAAATGGCTGGGATGGAGCTATTCTGGAGAATCCCACAAACTGCAGGGGGATTTGGGGTTATTGCTGACCATCACAGTGATTCGTGACACAAATTACTGTAGCTTCTCTCAGGTCTTTACAGATAAGCCAGAGCAAACAGCAATATTAATTTTCAAACAAACAAAGCGTGTTTGGATCAATATTATTATATCGATCAAAATTTGATGGTACCTTAAGCACCTAAGACAAACTTCTTCAGGAAGTAATGCCAATCAATACAAGACCATTGGATTTACAAGCCAAACAGAAGTTGGGGCAGCAGTAATTGAAAAATACCATCTTCTCAGAGCTCTATTTTCCAGACTTTGATTCTGTTAGATCTTCAAGACACTTTCATGTCTTTATCCACATTATAAATAAGTGGCATCTTGCTTCAAAGAAGAGTAAAACTTCTGCCTTTCTTTTTGGTGACCCTTTGGCCTCTTTCATAAAGATGCATCTTTCCTTGAACTTTTCATTCTATAGCATCTGTACAATAAAAACCTGCATGACACATTTTAAACCAGGCTGGAGATATCTCCACCCTCTTCCTCTCAGGCAAATTGAAATATTTCATTTTAATAAAAAACTAAGTGAATTTCATATCAGTTTAAGTTCCCAGTCACTGTGACTAAGAATACTTTTCTGCAAAAGAATTTAAAACCAAATATTATTTTCCTACTATTTTTCAATGGCCAATTTAATGATTAGCACAATCAAAACAAAGTGTCACAGCATGGGAGTATTAGTTCCAGGCTTTGCAGGACTAGAGAACCTTGAGTACAGGCAATTACCAGCCACTGAGGACAATCCAAGTGCTTTCCTACATGCTCATTAACTCAATTTAGACGAATGAGTAATGTCAGTAATTTCCACACAGAGCTATGTACAACCCTCTTTACAAAGTGGACATCTTTCTGTGCCCTCATTTCTCTTTACCCACAGCTCAGGTCTTGTTTCTTCATTTTAAAAAGAAAAAAAATATCAAAACAATTGGAAGATTTTCAAAGGAGTCTGGTATCTGGACTACTCCTGTATTGTCTTTGATTCTGTGCCTTTCCAACTATGAGTAATACCTTGTCTTTTAAAAACCTTTCTCAAGGAAGGTACATAAATCTTCTTCTAGCCAACCAAGCCGTCTCAGAAAGTAACACTTGTTCATTCTGACTTGCAGTTACTTTTATATTTTACTTACAAGTTTTATTCTGCATTTCTTTCCCTCCCATCCCCTTTGGTGCCATCCCTAGTGACGCCACTCTGTCATTTCAGGTACCTCCTTCTCAAACTTTTAGACATCCATGCACAGATAAACTTTTTGGCGGAACTATAACAGAGCACAACAGGATTATGATGAGAGGTGACTTCTGGCCTAGGCAAAGCAGGTGACTGACATTTGGCAACTGACTGCTTGGGGCAAAGGAAAATGTTTTGAGCACGTGATACCCTGAGCACTTGCCTGTGTGAGAGGCAGCAGTAAATGTTTCCCTGAGCACTAGCAGGCATCTGCTGGATATTCTGTTCCCACTGTTTTAATTTCCACTGAACCTGACCCTTCATTTCCCATGCTGCTTCTTTCTTTTGACAGCATCTTAATATCCCACCTGACTCCTCACACCCAGTCTAAAACCCCCTCTGAAATCACCTGCCTCACACCTGATCTTGCAGAGGGCTTATGTTTTTGCATGAACATACTTTGCTTACACTCCTGAGAAGCCTCGAGACAGCCTCAAAATGCTGTCCTTTAGGACTAAACATTCCCTTTTCACACTGGTAAAGATAAACAATGCTTGCAGAGGTCTCCCAGGTCACTCTCTTTCCCAAGGAAGCTGCAGTGAAAGGATGGTATTGTCAATTTTTGAATGAGACTGAAAAATCAAGCCCTGGAAATAGATTAAATAACTCAGGGGGTAATTAGTGAATTAATACTCAGTGTGGCTACTCACACTTGAGGGTTTATCTGGAGCTCAGGACACAAGTCTCACCTGCACTGCTACCCCCAAATTCATCACCTCCAGAACAGAGAGTGCCTTGTGATTGTCACCTTCCTCCTGATTCATCCACAGCCTAATAAGCTACAATTAATACTTGCTTAATTACTCTCACTTAAAATTCACAATGCATGCCCAAGTCACTCAGCCCAGACAGCCAAGCATTCTGAGTGTCTCCATTTGGGATGTGTAACTGTGATTCTCCCCAAACCCCTTCCCTTTCAAGTATCTGGATTCTGGATTCTTCTTAAATTGAGGGGCCCCCAATGCTTATTTTATTTCTTTTGCATTAATTCTGGAGCCACCCACCCAACCTGAACTGCTCCCTCTGCACAGCTGACTAATGACCCCTTTAAAATAAATAACTCATTGTATACATAAATCTACATGATGTAGGATTTTATGTGTTGTTATCTTTCCATTGGGGCCACACATAAAACACTATAAAAACAAATGACACACAGCATTAAATTATTCTGCTTTAAAAGGTTTCAGACAGAAGTCATAGACTATCACAGCCTGGTTTGGGTTGGAAGGGACCTTAAGGCTCATCCAGTTCCAAACCCCTGCCATGGGCAGGGCCACCTTCCACCATCCCAGGTTGCTCCAAGCCCTGTCCAGCCTGGCCTTGGACACTTCCAGGGATCCAGGGGCAGCCACAGCTGCTCTGGGCAACCTCTGCCAGGGTGTCATCATAAAGAACATTACATCTAAAAAAAATGTCTGTTTACTTCTGGTTTGAAAAATACTCAGGAGTGTCCAACCAATTTGGGCCTGTTAGTTACAGCTATTGAAATATTGAAAGAAATTGTGAGACTGTAGACAGAAATATCTACATACATATAATATTTATGTGAAAATAGGGAAAGTTGGGGAACTGGATAAAATATTTATCTTTTATGGAAAATTGTTGAAAAGATCCTGTAGCTCTTCAGGACCAATGGGCAGTTATTTGCTATCTCAACCATGGTGAACCCCAGCTCTCTTCTTATCTTTCTGGGATTTTTTAAGTTACCTCAGATATTCAAGGCTGTGTTTTGGAAAGACAATAGCATTTTACCACCAGAAGCCACATTTTCAGATTGCATTTTACAAATCAGATTGAAATGAGAGGAAAAACACCCTAAAGGTTAAGGCCTCCACATCAAACACTTATTTAGCTTGGGGTTCCACGGCACCAGGCTCTGGAGGATCACTTTCTGCAAACCAATGATGATCAATAGGAGGCAGATGGCCGGGCTGTCGCACTGGATGGAGCTGTCAGCGTGATAAGGTCACTGCATCTGTCAGTGGGAAACACTCCCCACCCGCCCAGCTCTCTGAGGAGAGAGCACCAGGACTGGGATCTGCACGGCAGGAATTTCAGGAGGTTCCCACATCTGACAGCATTTGTCAAATTATCTCATGCCACCTTTGCCAAGAGGTGCAAGAAATAAAACCGCTGCACTACGCCGTTAGTCAGAAGAATTTGCCAACAATTTTCCCCTGTGGGGAGGTATTTTTCTTGCCTCCTATTTTCAAACAATATCAGATGTGATTTCTCACAGACAGTATAATTTTAATGCACACCATACTGTGTATCAGCTATCAGTAAAGCTATTACCATAATTAAATGTCATCTCTTTGAAGGGGACAGAAATTGCAAGTTCCTGCTATATCATAACTGGTATTGTACAGCCACTTGTAAAACCAGCTCTCCTGCTGCTCCAAAATCTCACTCCAGAATAGCAGTGATTACCAAGGTACATTGCTTTTATCCTTCCTGCTACTGTATAGACAGTGGTACGTGGCATCATTGTGGGGAAAAGAATTAATACAAACTTGAACAGGTTTAAAACCAAAAAACTAAACCAAACTGTCTTCGAAGAAGATAAAATACCCAGATGTTTTCTTTGGTGTTTAAATGTCAGTTTTTGTTATAAGTATTAAATCATAACAGATAAAAACCCATGATTATTTTTTGCTTTTTTTTTTCTAATAGCCTTAGAGCCTTACTTTATTTCCCTAATACAATAATTAGTAGTAACAGAACCTACATGACTCAACTGAAAAGAAACTGATGAATCTGTGTTTTTTTCCCCTAAGATATTTTAGAATTAGTAGCTCTGTGCTAATAGCCTGAGTACTAATAAATAATTAACCACAGAAACAGTTTAAAATATTCAAAGATTGTTTGAATGGGACACTTAGTCCATAATTTACATACAGTAAATGACTCAAATTGTTTTCCCTTCATGTTCTTTACTTCATTGTTGAAAAGAACAAAAGAAACTATGAAGACAAAAAATTAGGATCATTCTTCCTCTGCCATTAATAAATGTTCTTTCCAAATATGAAGGAAATTGGAGCTACACTTCATAAGCACATGGGTGCAAAAACACTGTTAAAAAACCTCATTAGTATTTCCAGCTAATAGAGAAAGTTTTATGTGTGTTCCCAGTTGCTGTGTATTCATTGAACCTCATGGGTTTAACAGCAGAGTACCTTCAATAGCCAATGTGTCTGCAATACCAAACACCACAAATTTACAGACACTGCAAACCTTTTAGATTCATAATCAGTAATAAAACATGACTGTTAAGCTTTAAGACATGCAAACTAGAGAGTCTTAGAGGAGCATGTGAACTCAGGAAGGTGTTCATTGTATGCCCTAATTTCAAACTCTAAATCATCATTTCAATTTTATTCTCTGCTCAGCTTGTTCCTTCCTTGATAACAAAAAAGAGCAAGTTCTGCAGGAGGATGCATACAGAGGGTCCAGCTTTGAGCTCCCAGCAGCAGAATACCAAAAAGACAATTTTTGATTCCTTGGACAAGTGAATATCCATTTATTAGTTAGAACATTTCCTCTACATTTCACCTACTAAAATGGTAAGAGACTGATGTATCTTTTCTGACTAGTCTGAGAGAATTATAGCAACACTTTGGCTAAACTTCCAAAAGTTGCTCATTTTTCTGCAAAATAATCCACTACTGAACTAGATGGGTGATGTTTTTCATTTCACTGTCTTCACACAGCTAAAAATATCTGAAGTAATGAAGAAAATTCATCCAAGAAAACTAGAAAATGTTTGGGTTCTCTGGCAATCAACAGGATGCCTTCAAAGACAACGATGTGTCTGTGCCATTTTATTAATACTGCATTAACATGTCTGTGCAGAAGTTTAAAATTACCATTTTAAAATGAACAAAAATACTTCCCACTGATTCATCCCTCTCAATTTACAGCTTCCTTAAGAGCATCCGTGCATCCAATGAACTGAGAGATGAGCCTGAGGACTTTTCATGGGAGCAGGGTAGAGGGACAGAAGATGATTCACAAGTGCTGAGGACACAGAACACAGGAAGCCTCCCCAAAATCCCCCTCAAGCCCCAATGGACAGCACAGGGAAGCACTGACAGCACCAGCAGCACAAAAGCCACTTGGAGGAATTCATGGAAAGCACATCAGAATGTACAACGTGTTGCTAAATTCAGTAGAAAGGTTTGCCTTTGATTTCAGAGCTTTGAAATGTAAACTGAAGTCTAAACAAAGTGGATGCTGTGCTGGGGGCTCCCCACAGCTGAGGCCTCCTGCAGACAGCACCAGGGACTTGCCTGTCACTTGCATGCAGCACTAAGTGTGGTTAAGATCTGAAAACACGAAAAACACATTTCATGCTGATCTTTCTTATCAAATGAAGCTTCTGGTTCACACAACTACAGCCACTGACTTTGGTTGCTTTTGTTAAAGTCTTGATTTAACCCTCTCTCCTAATACTTCAGAAATAAAATATCTACCTCATAAGTTGGTAAGCATACTTATAAATTTATTACTTCATTTCATGCTTCCATTAGTCATCAATGCAGCACAAAGGAAGATAAAGACAAATTTTTTTTCCAGTTGTATGTTGTTACCACTGATTAGTCCTATTTGCCCTGAACAAAACAGATTTTCTTTAATCTCCCATTTCTGCATGTTAAAGAATAGAATAGAATAGAATAGAATAGAATAGAATAGAATAGAATAGAATAGAATAGAATAGAATGTTAATTTCTTTCCCCCAAGGAAGAATTTTAGCAGTCTAGGGCCCCAGAATGGCCCAGGGGCCCAGGGCCCCCTCAGAATGGTCAGAGGACATTAAGTACTAAACACCCTGTCAGTATTAAGATACAGAATCTAACTAAAAAGCAGAAATAAGTTTTATTTTTACTTCAGTTTATTCTTGGAAAAAAAAAATCTTAAATGTATTTCAGCTCCTCAGTAGGTATTAACCACAAAGAGCTTTTCAAAGAGGAAATGTTATTCTTCTCTGAGATGCTTTCCTAATATAGTTCTCTCCACAGGAAGAGAAGTGAAGCTGGAACCTAAGAAAAAAAAATATTTTCTGTGATACTTGAACAAAGAAATCTGTTTGAGTACTCATTCACAGGTGGAGAGATGAGGTTCATACACAAAAGATAGTTAGTTTAACTTTACTAAATGGAGAGGTTAGGGATGCAGAAGATGTGCAGGGAAGACAGAAATGAAAAAGAATAAAGTATTTTCTAGAGTCGATAACCTTACTCTCTCACATTCAGCAGGTATAATCCTGAAACACTGCTTGATAAATCAGTGACTCAAATCACATTAAAAGACTGCTGGGATCTTGAAATTTCAGGGAGATTATGGGACAGAGCAAGCAGCTTGATCGCAGTCAGAGAGGCTGAAGCACTGAAGGAAGCAGGTCAGAGCTGGGCAGGACACTGTGCTGAAGGGGCTCCTCCACACTCCATCTCTCCAATGCAAGAGGGGATTTCCAGCTGGGACTGAATGCCAAGGACACTGGCAGGACAGGATATATTGGTGCTACAATGCTGATTGTGACCACAGCTGCAGCCTGGTGCTCAGGTACCAAAACCAGCACATCCACAGGAGCACAAGGCTGCTGTCATTTGGAAAACCTGAAAGAACTGCATTAAATGCTCTGGGGGTACATTTGCAGAATATTGGTCTGCTAGAGCTGTTTATGGCTAAACTGCTGCTGTCTGAAGTTTAAAACCAGGCTCATGAAGTCTTTGAAGTCTTCAGAGGTTGTGATGCTGGTCAGATCCTGTTTGTAGCCTAGGGTTAGGCTTCTGAAAGCCACAAAGCCCAGAGCTCCAGGCACCCTGCAGCTGCAAAAGTCATCCCAAGGGGAACACAAAACTGCCACAACATGGCTTCCTCCACAGCTTTTCCCTTGGAACCAGCCTTAGCCCAGGGCTGCTTTTACTGCCTAGGGTTAGGGTTAGGGTTCCACCTAGGGTTAGGGTTAGGGTTCCACCTAGGGTTAGGGTTAGGGTTCCACCTAGGGTTAGGGTTTTCAAACCACAAAGCCCAGATCTCCAGGCACCCTGCAGCTGCAAATGGCATCCCAAGGGCAACACAAAGCTGCCACAACGTGGCTTCCTCCACAGCTTTTTCCTTGGAACCAGCCTTAGCCACAGCCATATCCCATCCTCCCGCTCGCATTTGGTGAGCTGAACACACAGAGTGTCTTTGACACTCACCTTGCTGTATTTATTCATCTATCAGCTCTGCAGCTTTCACAGGGGATTATTGAAAGATATACTGCACAGCCTTGCTTTAAATACTGCCTTGCTCTGGCTCAATCTGCACAGAAGAACTCTGTGAGATTTCCTGACCAGCTGGCAGTTAAAGGTTTGGGTCTGGTAGCGTTAGAAGACCTTCCTATCCCTATGGGTTTTATTTTACAGAATAGGTTTTTAAAAGCAGCAGCTCTTCTGGGTGTCTTACTTTCTAGGGAAAAGGGATATCAGCCTATTTGGAGTCTGACAAATACAACAGGGACCCTCAATGGCACAGAGACTTTTATTTTCTCTGGGGATAAACACCCTTCAATTTTGTTAATATTTTAGAACAAACAAATTACAGCTCAAAAAGAATTGTAAGAGGCAAGGAAAACAACCTATAATAATCTTTAGGCCCAACTATGCAAACAAGCAGGCCATAAAAATGGAGATACAATACCTATTTTTCACATTGGGATGTGATTATCTTTAAACACCTCAGCAAGACAGACAGTTGTCCTCTGAAAGTTAACAGGAGGAAGGACTCAAAATCATTAATCTTTCATCTAATTACCATTTGATGAACAGGAATATTAACCCCAGTTATTCCCAGCCCCTTCAAGAGACGTTTAGTAGCTCAGTTGCTGAGCCTCACTGAGGCAGCCCAGCAGCTACAGGATTAAGCAGTTGCTGACAAACCCAAATTACATTTGTGGTAATTTCACTGAAGGCACATTTCACAGCTAATTGGAGCCCAAACCCAAATATTAGAAGAAAAAAACACAGGCAAGATGGAAATGCATAGTGTATCATTCTTGATTAGTGCTTCAATATATATAAATAAATAAATAAAGGCATTTACAGGAAACCGCCCAGCAATTAGGTCTTTAACTGTTTTTTGCTTCATAGCCAATGGATATAATTGGCTTTAAAGGAAGAACGTTTTTAAGCTTCCTACTTAGAATATTCATGTAAGAAAATATTTTACGACTTTTTCAATTTGCTAAAATTTCTGTTGTGCATCTCTGGCTAAAAGACAGAGCAGTGTCTAATTTTAAGTATTCATGGTTTAATTCCCCTTCACTGTCTTCATCACCATATACTTACCATGTAAATAATTGATATGGCATCATTTAAAATAAAGAAGTTGCTTTTCTAGAGTTTTCCTACCATTTATTTTTTAAAATAAGCATTTTTTTAGAAAATCAAGATCTTCAAACCATGAAATTCTTAAAAAATACTGTTAGATATTTAAATAATAATTTTCAAAATTTGTTTCTTCAAAGCTGGGACAATGTAGAAGTGACACCATTTTTTTGGCACAGAAAGCAGATCTGCCGTTCCTTTGACCAATATAAGCCCCAAACCAAGCAGCTGCTGTCAGGGGTTCAGGTGCTGATCCCCAGCAGACACAGAACTATTTGGGAAGAGGCATTTTGAAGGGAAGGACTGATGCACAAGACATTTTCTCAAGGACACCATCGACATCCTATGACAGCTCTGGGCATTTGCTTCAGAACAAGCTGTCTCGTTCTCACCTGAGCTATTTAGTGTGAAATCCTGCTCTGAAAAATGACTGTGCAATGATAAGAACATCGTCCTCCCCTGTGTCTTAATCAGTTAGCAACAAAAGTAATGTTAATAAATCCACCACAGAGCAGTGTTTTCATGCTGTACAAATCCCTTCCAGATGTTTGCAGCAATACCAGTGTGTCGTGACCTCAAAATAATTTTGGTATTTATTTACCTACACCCTTAGTGCAATCCTTTTAAGCATCCAAATTATGGCAGAAAGAACTTATTAGAGGAAAATATTGACATACATTTGAGACTGCATACTTCAATATCCACAGTGTTCTGAGAAATGGAAAAAGTTACAAGTTTCTTAGCATTCTTGGCATACTCACATCACTTATTTGCAATGATACAAAAGTAACTCATTTTTACCTCCGAGATAAATTGAAAAAGTGAAATTAAAAATTCACCCAACTTAATATCCAGCAATATCTTCACAGTGACCTTCTCCCACATCATGTTTATGCATCAGCAAGGTTATTTCACTTTGAGCCTTATTGCTTTGGCATGAGATTGCTACTTTTTAACATGAGGAAATGCAAAGAAATGTAAATAAGAGGTAATACACATGAAGTACTATTTTAGCATTGAGACCTAGGCAGAAATGGAGGAAGGAAACACAAGAAATGCAGTTTTTACACAAAAAAGCACATTTGAGTTTGAAGTGAGTGGTGAGGAAATGCTTAACTTTGTTCACAAAGTACTGGTTCAAGATGCAAATCCATAGGATGAAAAAAAATAGGAGAGAGACATAAGTTATTTATCATAAACCTCACCATACAAATGCTGCAATTATAATGAACCAGAATAGGAAATGTGAAGTTCTTGTTTACAGAAAGAAGTGGATTTTAATAAGCCATTAATCCATCACTGCGTATCACAAGTCAAGCAATTTGCAACTGAACACGAGAAAAACTTGTCTAGGTCACACCTGCTACTTACAAAGTGTTGACATTCTTGCCATGTTCCACAAATATACTGTCAAAACTTGAAAGTACATGACAAATTTATGCAATTAAGTTTTTGTTTGGATTACTAAAACAAGCCATAATTGATTGCTCATATTCTTTACTTCATTAATGACTCTCTAATTAGCAAAAAACTTATCAGTATCTGTGGCTGGAGGGTTAGCAGGCAGTGATGGAAATGCAGGTGTGAAATAAGGCAATTTACCATATCAGATGATGTTAATGATTTCACAGGACCAAGTAAGGTCCCACGAAATACACTCCTGGTTCCTATTACTAACTACTGACAATCACAGTTTTATATCACAAGAAGATTACTACACTTATCTTCTCATTAGTAGCTAATTTCACTCATTCCTCTTGCCAAACTAATTATACAAAAACTTTTCAGGCTGAAATGAATTAACAGGGCACTTGGACCCCACTCATTTTTCTCATGATAAAATAATTAGTAAGCATGCACACATAAAAATCAAAATAGTTCTGTTAACTAATTAGCAACACTAAGGACAATAAACCCTGTAATACACTAGAAGTAATAAAACCTTTTTGTGGGTAAGGATCATCAGGTTTCCCTAACTTGCAATTTTATTAGAACAGTATCAGAGAAATGATAGCAAAATACAGTCATTATATTAAAAA
This sequence comes from Agelaius tricolor, assembly GCF_023055355.1. Lineage (NCBI taxonomy): Eukaryota > Metazoa > Chordata > Aves > Passeriformes > Icteridae > Agelaius > Agelaius tricolor. The sequence goes on from NW_027269279.1 coordinate 4,043,177, forward strand.
ATATTTCCTTTTCAAAGTCTCAGGAGCTGTTCCTCAGAATGGAAATGTAACATTGCGCCCCTGAAGTTGGTACCTAAATCAGTGTTGTGACTTACTCGTGGTTTAGAGGGACTGATTAATGAGCTGATGGATTTCACTGATTAAATTCCATTGGTTTTGTCAGAAAAACAAATTGAGAGAATATTTTAAAACCCCACAGCTTTGGTTTAGAAGCAGGAAGACAAAACTTAATATCTTTGAGTGACATTTATTTGCTCCTGTAGCTCTCCCAGGACTGTCCCTGTTCCATTGCACCACGTTTAGCAGAGATGCCAGCAAAGAGTGGTGAATTCCCAGTGACCAGGAAAGGACCAAAATCTTGCCAAACCCCAGCCTTTAGGGGGTGAGACTGTTTGTTTTTGCCACCAACCAAAACATCCTAAGCTAAGTTGAACAAAGATTTCTGTTGGAAAATGAGGAAATTACAATTGATACATAAGGACTCAGAGAACAGCTGGGTCAAACGCTGTGGTCTACAAGCACCCAAGCTGATGCTGTCTAGACCTAACCTGTCCCTCGAGGTAAACCTCAAAGCTCTTGTTCCTCTCTTTCCACTCAAGGAGCAGCTGCTTCCATTTATGCTTCTGACACAGAACAGCCACAGATATGCTGATCTCATTGTGACTGATTTCAGGGGAAACAAGAACACAAATTATTGAAAATTCCAATACAAATATGTGGTCTCAAAGGAAGAAAAAGATAATGTAAATGTAATTTTGTGCGCTGCAAATTAATGTAGCATTTAAATGTTTTGAATTATAATATACTTTGTAAGCATAGCAGATTTTTCAACTTGCAAGAGCAGATTTTGATTTATCTGAACATCAGCACCTCAATATAAAGTAAAAAGTGCTTAGAAACATACTCTGTTTCAATTACTTTATTGGAATCAAGTCCTTTGTAAGTATCTTTAAACACAATTTTGACCAGAGGGTACTAGATTCATCCTCCCACTGGATTTTAATGAACATAAAATGTTCCACAGAGAGCTGGGTTGGTTTTTTGTTTATTTTTCTTTCCAAAGGGTACAACACACATTCATGTATTTTCAGTTTTTGTTTAAAGGAAAAAAACAACATTGTGATCACAACTCCAAATCTCAATTCCCAAAAACAAACCAGCCAACCCCCCCAAAAACTATCTGACTTGAAAACACAGGCAGTATTTGCATTGGGAAAAAATGCCTGATAGCTTTGCTTTTAATCTATCTTTACAAAGCTCTCTGAAGATCAAAGAGGTCTCACTCAGACAGCTGCATTTTCATGCCAATGGCCAGCAGAAAGAATGGCCTTCAAGGAAACTGCTCAGTGAATCCCTAAGTAATCAGCCAGCAGAACAGAGGATAAAAACCTTCAAAAAGGTCAGTGGAGATGGAATAAGAAATCTTGACTGTTAACTTCAAGGTTTTTTTGGTTGGGGCTTTTTTTTCTGTTTGTTTAACTCCACTACCCTGGAGTTAAGCGCCAACTGTGGAATTTTGCTGTATTTGGCATCAATTTCTCTAAAATAAAGAACTGTGTTAATGAAAGCAGCAACTGCTGCAAAAGAACAAGAAACATGCGAAATTCAAATCACTGTGCTGTTTCTACTCAAGATAAAATGCCTTTTGTTTCTTATTTCTAGCACTACTGCTTAAGCAAATATTTAAAGAACAGCAAAAAATCCCTCAGGATATTAAAAAATCAACTGAGCAGATGATTAACCTCACTATGCATTTAATATAAACAATTAACAAAAAAAATATACAGTGCTTCATAAGAATCAATTACAACTGTCTTTTTGTAGCATAATGAGAATCTAACAGACTAATTCTAATCACATATCAACTCTCACCATCTGAACAGATCTTATCCCCCATCCCCACATTATCTCATAAACTCAGCACTGCCATTTGTCCTCAGGAGGCTCCCACGTGCTGTTTACCTTCATTTTCCCCCTGGATTTCTGGGGGAGAATTTATGCAACACTTGTGTCATCATTTTCTGTGCATCTCCAACTCACCAGGCCGGCAGCAATTGTACTGCACTGAGGGCCTGGTCACACACAGCGATTCTGAATCAATTCTGCATGGGCCATGAGGCTGAACCGAACGTGGACGGCTGCCAAAATCTCTTCCTACAAAAACATCATTTCCAGACGGAGCAGGAGAACTGGTGCAGCACAACCAGGCATGGGGACACCAGGCCAAGGAAACAAATGACATTGAGAGATCTTCGAGCAGCTTCATCACATTCCCTGCTCTGGGTGTGCTGCTACGTGTTCATTCCTTAACTAAAACTGTTTGCATTTGCATTTGTCGTTACATAATTCTTTCCTTCACAGTGAGTTCACACCACATACATGCCTGTACTTTATTCTAAAGCACTGAGGTGATGAAAGGTGACCTAAAAACTCCACTATCAGCACAACAAGCCCTGCTGTCATATCAGCACTACTCAAATGAGCACCGCCAGCTTCCTCCCCTCCACCAGCCTTTTTGTTTGGAGATATGGTGAAAGGTCCTGCAGCAACTTTTTCATTGAAGCATCAGAATTACTTTTGAAACACTGAAGCAATACCTGGATGATGAGCAGGAGTACTTTTTCTAGCACCATTTAAACTGATAAATGGGAGGAGACAGCTCCACAGGATCTCTGACAGATCTCCTTGAAACTCTGCACCACAGCTTCCAAATGACGACAAAGCAAAGTGCTTACTAAGAGTAACTGGGAGTTCAAACTATTTTCTATATAGGCCAAAATGTACTTGATGAGGTTGCAGTTCTTTGCATCAATCCTAAAGTTTAAAAAAAACACTCTATTACAACAGTCTTAGCTAAAACTTCCCAGGCTTACCTCAAGAACTGTAGGAGTGTTGTCCCTCCATTCCACTGCCCACATAAGCTCAGAAATGAACAAAGCATTGAGAATGCTCCCAGTGAAGCTCAGCCATGGAAAGAGCTCACAAGACTCCTACTTGACTGTCAGTGGAATTCAGCCAGATTTATGTCTGGGAGCTTAACCAGAGGGCCAGGTCTCCTTCCTGGCCGTTCCATTGAGTGAGAATTTCCGGGGACACAGCCCTGAAGGCAGGTGCCACAGGCTGGCTCATCCCCTCACTGCATCCACAGCTCACTGCCAGAGCAGAAGGGTAATGCTTCATAGCACTGGGCTCTCAATCTCCCTGAGCTTACTGGAGATGCTTTAAATATCATTTTCTGTGTATTTGTCTGGTCAGAGTGTGTAAAACCACTTCAGAGTATTGGTTTTAGGACCTGGAATGCAATTCTCTTTTGCTTGCCTGGAGATTCATATAAAGACATGATGTGAGTGGGTTTTTGAGTGTTGCATTGCATTTTACTCTGTTGTGTTAGTGACTCCAGACAAACCAAGGCTGGCACAACATGGAGAAGACACAAGAAAGAAAAGATTTAAATAAAACTCCTACTTGCAAGTATTACTAGGGAAATTTA